>NC_054080.1:77333248-78723248 GCF_017639655.2 Falco naumanni
GTCTTTCCCTTGCCATGGTATATTATCCATGCCAAAAGTACTTGAAACAGAAGATTATACACCTGAACCAAATGATCAGTAAGCATATATCTGCAAAGCTTCCTGAAAGAAGGTCTTTAGTAGGTATAAATCAACAATACAGACATGCACCATGCAATGATAGAATTATTTCTCCCACCAACACAGCTATGGCCAGATCAGCAAATATAAAAAGCAGTTATCCTATTCCTATCCAAAGTTAGTACCTGGAGAAATTAATTCCCTGATTCAGAGTAAAATCCAAGTCTCAGAAAGGCAAATTTCCAGCTACTAGAGCTTCACTGTCCACATGGGAAAATGTAACCCTCAATAGGGTCTTTCCACCTCAGGTTTCATCACCACTAATAATGTTTTTTGGCTAACAATGCTTTCTGAGGTGTGTGGAGAAAGCAGGGCTGTGCAAGCCAGAACTGAACCTGGCTCCAGTCCCTATTACTGCAACAGTACTGTAACTGTGCTAAGGGGACTCATCTTTTCCCTTCATCGGTAGCCAGGACTCAGAGACACAGAGGGAAAGAGAGGGAGCGAAGGTGCTATTTTATAGCAAGCCTTTTCTGAGCTCGCAAGATCACTGTGCTGTTATTTCCCCCTTTTTCCCTCATTTCAGGCCTTTTTTAGTGTTTCATGTTTGGCCCTTGGCAGGCTGAGAGACATGCTGACAAGTTGTAACTCTCACTCGGCTTTGTGAGGGCTTTGTTCTCTGCATGCGTGGAACAGGCTCGCTTCCTCTTTCGAAATGTGACAGCGAGCGATAACTTTGACACAGAGAGCCAGCGCGTGGTCTCGGCACGCTCCACATGCTAAAGACCTTCTCCGGCGATCTGCAGCACCAGTCAGGAAGCAAAGATGGGCATTGTGTGGGGGAAAATACAGTAGTGATGACCCCTTCTTCCTCCCAAAACTCCTTTAACCCCAGGCTAGTCAGAGGCTCACGTGGTTTATTGTCAGAAAGGGATTTTCAGCGATGTGGTCTCTCCCCCTCCATACTGGAGGTGCCCACAGAGGTCTCCCATCTCTCAGGAGCCTCCCATCCCACAGCTGAGCTGCCATGCCTAAGCCATTCTGCTGCTGCCCTGCAGTTATGCCTATAAATTGTGTTTTGGCTAAAATATGTGTCCTGGTGAGGGGCCAAGTCTTACTATGAGGACAACAGGCAGAGCAACTGTCAGCACCATAGTTTGCTTTGATGTGCATCCTTTTGTGACAAGAGCCTGTCTCTGACTTCTCACTTTGATGTGTTTGGCATCATGTTCAAATAGGAAAAGTTTCAGAGAAAAGTTCAGCCTCTCTCCAGCTGATGAAAGTGCTCCTTTGTATATAGGCTTTTTTCCCCAGAAAAGATACTTCCTTAAAGACTTTGGAGCTCTCTCAGGTGAGGATGAGTACAACTCTTTAAGCCTGAGACTTGGAGGCATCCGTTTCATTTATACAGCTCTTTTCAAAATCTTTCACAGTTTTTAAAAGGTGAACACCAGTCTGGGATCAGTTTGCCAGAGTACTTCCCCCACCAACCCTACCTGCTAAAGATCATCTTTGTCCTCCAGTTTCCCTGTTTATACAGCAAGAGTTCCCATCAGATGGTTTTGCTCACCACCACGCTGGGAGCTAATGTTGACTTCCTCAGCCATGCTAACCACTTTTCTAGGTCATCACCTAGGTACTTCTCTACGTTCCTGTCTTATGAAATACAACGCCTCATTCTTTCGGCCTGTTTTTTAGCCTTATTCCTCCATGAGTCAGCTCAGGTTTGGTTCTGCAGAGACACGGACATAATACCTCAGCCAGCCAAAGCTCGTTCAGGGTGACCTAGGTGACTCAGATGACTCTGTATCAGAATCCTGTTCTTACAGATTTCCATTTTGTGTTCTTCACAGATTTTATCAGCTGGGATATTTAATTCCACATCATTCATGATAATGCTGACTAGCATCAGAGCCGGTACCAATTTGTGCAGAACCCTGCTACAAATACCCTCACTCTATCATGCTTTCTCTTTGACAACTACATTTTGAGATTTGTCCATTACCCGCTTCTTAATCCATTTAATGTCCGCCCTCTTGAACACTATACTCAGCAGGAACTACAAGGAAGTTCCAATTCTAGAGATCCAACCTTTGCAGCTCATGATAGCTTCTACTGATAAGGGAAACTCAATCAGTCAGTTTTGTGAAGGGGAAGATAGGATCTCGATGGCACATAGCCGCTCTCCTCTTGCCTCTGGCATTGTTCATTCTCACCAGCTTGAACAGCAGGCCTCCACCTCTGCTGCAGCACAGTTCTCTAACATTAACATTTCAAGAATATTGTATTTTCCTAAGTACAGGCCATATTCTCCAGATATTGCCACAGAAGCTGGGCATAGACCTTAGTTAATTCTATTGTTCACTGACTTCACTTATTTCAGCTTATTGCCAATGGCTGGGTTACACACAACTGGTATTTGCTATGCAAGTGTAGACATCATCTTTGCAAATCCAGTGACTCAACTATGGTAAGAAGGACCCTGTTCTTCTGTATTATAACCTTGCTATTATTATTATGCAGGACCCTGGGATGAAAAAACCTCTACAAACTAGTCCCACAGAAAGCGTGAGAGCTGGAGACACCAACAACCGAAGGAAAAAAACCCCACAATTCTGAAGAGTGTTTCATGCAAGGGAAAACACAGGATAGTTTGGTTTTTTTCCCCACCTCAACATCTTTTTCCTGGGAGCAGAAGTAATTGTATTAAATGCACTCAAAGATTTCCCTGCACAGTGAAGCAATGTAAGACAATAGGATTCTTATTCAGCTTCCCTGAACATTTCTCTGGGCTAGAAACAAAGCCCAGGTCCCAGTTGGGATGACATTTATTTAGCATATGTAATGTTAACCAAAAGAAAGTCAGGGAACATGCACTGAACCCTGCTTTGACTCCTCCACTGTTAACTATTGGCTTGCCCTGACTAATTCTTGGCCTGTTCCAGCAACTTTGTCCCAGTCTGAGGAAGATCTAGACCTGGGTGATATGGTGGTCCTTGATGTTGTAGGCAGCTACTGGCTCTGTCTTTCTTTTGGATAGATGCATGCACCTTGTTTGAGCGGAAGGTAGAACTCAGAGAACACAGGCTTGCAGGATTTGTTGCAGGCTTCCCTGAATTTTAACAAAAACACTGAAAGTTTGCCCATCAATAACCCACTCCTGAGTAGGATATAACAGTTTATCCCTAACTCCCTAGATAGTGGTCTTACATTCAGAGAAGGCCTTTATCTCCTTGCTTCTGCTATTAGATGTGAGATTAGTTCCAGGCAAATCTCTGTTTTGCTTTTTTCGTCTCCCCATCTGCAATCCAGAGGAATTTTGGCCTTGACTATTTTCATATCCAATTCTGAAAGAAAATGCCATCACAGTAATGATAGCAGGGCCATAATGTTGCTCTAACATACTCATTCAAAAGTTGCCCAAGTACCAGTAGCTGGTGGTGCTGGCCCTAATTCACATTTGGGGAAACTGAGGCACAGTGACATTACAGAGGAACATAGCCTGGAATAGGCTCCTGGAGTTGCGATTGCCTTGCATCACAACGCACCAGAAAGGATGGTCCTTTTCTCTGGGTATGGACTTTTCTACCGTGCTTTCAGAGCACTATTCCATAATCCTGACTCCAGGGAGCTCTGCACAGTCTGCTTACATTATATTAAAGCACAAGATTCGGAGCTCAGTTCACTCAGAAAATGCATGTGTATGTCTGTGTGTTTGCATATGGATGCGTGCAGTGTGTGGGTGTGATTCCCTAAATATGAGGCAAAGTGCCTATCACAGAGAATAGACCTTAAAAGGGGCTTCTGAGCTGTAAGTGAGAAACCAAAGCTGGGAAGAATAAAATAAAGCAAAAAGGCAACCTTCCCACCACGCCCAGCAGCTCAAATTAAAAAGCAATTGTGTGTGTAAGAAAAAGAAAGCTTTGGAACTACAGGGATAAATGACATTTGTTGTGAAATGCCTCCCCCACTCCTGTCCCCAAGTGATAAGGAAATGAGCTGGATGCCAGGGGAACTTCAGGTCAGATTCAGGCAACAGAAACATTTCCAGGTCAAGCTTCCTTTGATGTTAGTTTTAATTCTGCCATTAACTGGCATTGGGCAATGGTGCCACTGCCATTACCCTCCAACCCTATGTGTCCTCATAACCTGATGGAGATGTGGACAGGTACCCATGGGCAGGCAGCCCTTTCATACTTTCCCCTCCAGCAAATGCTAGCACCAAAGTACCACCCACCATTTGCTTTACATGAGGTCCAGGTGTGTGATGACATGTCCAACCCAAGAGCCTGGCACTGCTTTTCAGGGAGCAAACATGCCGGAGGGCTTGGGGAAGAGGAGAAACTACTCCTCCCCAGGAAAGCATGACACTGCCAGGACTCTTCACTGCTCTGGTTCACTTTATGGAGGAGCAGGGCGTCAGGCAGGGAGTGCTGCTCACTTCTGGGGATCTGAGGTAGCTGAGAGTTTTCCATCAATGCTAATACAGGTGGGAAAGACCCAACCAAAAAAGTGCACCAGCAAGAGTGGTGGGTCCCTAGCACGGGCAGAAGGAAACCAGCTGCAGTATATAAAATGCTAGACAGAATGTAAGAGGGTGTTTTTTCCTCATCTTTAGTGGAGTGGAGGTCACTGCCTCATCTCGATTCCCATCACCCAGTGAGTCCTCAGAAATCTCTGCATGGTGCCATGGCACTGAGCACTGCCTTGATGGTGCTGAAGGGCTGGCAGGACGGGGAATGCTGCTGCTGCTGATTTACTTTCTTGCTACTGTTTGGGTGAGCAGCAAGGTAGGAAAGGGGGGATGATTGAAAGGAGTGGGGAGGGAAGAAGAAAGGGGGAAGAAAAGATAATAAGAAAGCCCCCACTGCCCTCTGCCACTGTGCTGTTCACTAGAAGGCTCCCTACAGAATTACGCTGTCGTCTTGCAGGAAAGCATGTAATAACTGAAAATACAGTGTCAAAAGGAATTTTTCAGGCTTTGACAGCTCATAAATTACAGTTCGTTGACTTCTGCCTGGGTCTAGATTTAAATTAATAGGCAGGCAGATATATATTTCTTTTGCTCCTTTCTCCTGAGCAGTAGCAATTGTGGAAGTGACGCAGTTTCTCGCATCTCCCCTTTCCCTCCCTCTTTCCCTTTATAGGCAGTCTTGCCCCAGTGCAGATCAGCTCAACTCACTCCCAAACCTCAGGGTGTGGCAGAGTGGTCCTGATGCCGCCCCTCCCCCGCACGCAGGAAGGGAAAGAAAAGGCAAAGACATTCACGGTTCCCTGTAGAAAATAGTGTTTTACAAAATCTAGCCCTTTCAGAGGAGGTATTTGGCAGAAAACAGTCATAGGCAGTGAAGGTCAGAGATACTCAGGTAAGCTGGTGATGGCTGCAGCATCCGTAGTGAAAGCAAGCAGAAAAACCAGGCCTGCCTTCTAAGCAAATCAAAGTGAGATGATGTGGCCATCAATGAACAAACACGCATTGCTCTCTCCATGAAACTGTAGATGCTCACCTGTACTGGGAATAAAGGTGTGACTGGATGGATGGATAGATGGCTAGACAGTTGCGTACAATGGCAAACGGACTAGACACGTGATCATAGTTCCAGAAGGTAGTTGTATTGTTAAAGGGATTACATTCTTCCTGCCTGAAATCTCTTGTAGATGCTTCCATTTGGATGCAATGTTAGCCTGCATGGTAAATCTGCTGTTCTCAGCTGAACAGCTACCAGCATTTTGCTGATAGGATAGATGATCTTGCAAGATGGTAGTTTACACAACACTCGCAAGTCTCTGGTGAATAGGAATGCTCAGCACTGACCTGAGCACAGGTCTGGAGTTGTTTGGCAGTGCATTGAAGTGTGGTAGGTAGCAGAGGTGTTGGGGAAAACCTCTCATACATGTGTATGGTGATGCATTTATCAGTTTGGGGCAGGACAAGCCGGGGTCTGTCTGTGCTGTTGCTCTGCAGTTACGAGGAGCTCAGCCTTCACCGATGATGGCTGTGAGGTTCCTAGGAGAATGTGGATTTGGAACACAGGTAGTAAAATGCATCAAGTGCTTTGGGTTGTGGAGTTTGAAAAGGTCTCATGTGAAAAGGGGTTATTAATAGCATTAATGGTACCGGCTACAAGCTGTAGTCTGTGGCTGCCTAAGAAGCTAGGATGAATACTGGGCTGTTTGCTTGGCAGCTCCTGTGAGACAGAAGTACAGGACACGTTTGTTTTTGGGAGAGTGGCAATGACTCAGATCTGGGAGCTGAACATTTCCCTTGTTTGCCATAGTAACACAGTGAAACTGAGTGAAAAGTGCAGAGCCAGAAGGAACATGGGTCCTGTCTGCCCTTACGGAGGTACGCAAAGGAATGAGTGCAACAATCACACATTTGAATCATCTGAAAGATCTTTGCACTCTCACTACTGTCTGTGTTAATGCTGGCACTGAAGGGCGGTCATGTCCCTCTGAGAAAGCAGCTCCTTGTGAAGCACCGTGGCTGTGGATTGAGTCACCTCTTGGCTCAGCGGTCCCTGTGAATTACCCTTCATGGTGGGGCTGGGCGAGCTTAGAAGATAGGAATGAGAGTGAGGGGCTCACTCAAGCTGAGCATGGGAATGGCAGGAAAGCCAGCAGTCCCAGGTGTTTGCCCTGCAGGAAGGCTCGCATGCTGTGACAAGAGGATGTTTCTCATTACCCAGCTCCTCTATGAAACATCCAGCCACTGTGGCATTCAACAGGATCTCTGGGTGCTCCCAGTGCACTCTCTGGTGCAATAACTGCAATGACACGGGAGGTATGGAAACCCAATTTCAGCTCATCCAGCAGGCAAATAAGCTATTTAGTGCTTAAGGCTCTTCATTCTGTTGTTACCTAAACTCTGAGTTTGACTGTTTAGAGGGAGGTGCTGTTTGGGTATGCTGGTGTCTTGAATGGGTAAAGTGTTGGGCCTAGGTGCTTAAATCTATTGGCTATTTTGTGAAATTTTGTGAAAACCTGTCCTGAGAAAGACAGTTATTTGCAATGCATCATTCAAATGAGTGCTGAATGCACCAGCAATGGTGATCCTATCTTAGGGAGGTGGGAGGGCGGGTGATGGGTGTTATCCTTTGCATTTTAGACTACAATTTGTGTAGGGATGGATAACTATCAGCCCGACTCACAGACTCACATATACTTCTATCAACACTATTTCAATTGGAGTTACTAGAAAAAATGTGTAAAGGAGTTCCAAATAAGTAAAGGAATTCTTCAGCAGTTTCACAATCCCATTGCAGGACTTTTTCCATGGCTTCCAGACCACTACAGACCACAGCTAATAGATAACACTGCCAAAAAGACACACTAATGTCCAGCCTATGTCCTTTTGTCTTGATTTCAGCTTACAACTATTTCCCAGCAGCTCCTGCTCCTGGCCCCTCACTGGAACCATCTAATCTGTTATGCCCCTACAGCCTTCTGTGCCTTACTCTGATAAATACTTACTGCAATCCCCAGCTTTATGATTTGCAAAACAGCATTTTGCAGAGGACACAAAGGCAGATGTGCCAGAGAAATAAGGCAACCTTTCAATCCATTTATCAAAGTCCTTGAAGTTCCCATTTCAAGGAAACAATCAGAAACGGGGAGCATAAAAAATGAATACAAAATCCAGGGCATTTTAAATAAATGGAAAGGTTAACAGCAAAACTGACTCCCCTTGATCATAAGAAGAGAAAATCAGTCCTGAGACCTGTTGATCCTGATGGATCTTATTTATTAGGGAGAGCCAATTGAATGAAACTCTAGAAGAAAACCACAGAAATATAATGTTTATTCATTTCCTGTTTCTGTTTTCTTAATTGAATGTTTTACTTTGAAAAGTGCAAAAACAAATATGTGTCTGGTATGATGCTCTAGCCATGCGAGACCCATTTAATCACACTCAGTGGGTCAGAGCCTACACGAAGCTATGTGCTGTTGAGCTGTACCTGTCCTGTATTCCCCTGGCAAAGGCACCATCAGCTGGCACAGCTCGTTCTGACATTGCTAAAGACTGAGCGGCATGTATGAACACCCTCCCCCTCGCTTGGAAATGGCAACCACTAAGGCAATAGCTAGGCAGGAACTTCACAACTAGACTTGGGAGCTAAGAAGTCACAGCCGCTAATTTACTACTGCCCATTAGACTGTCTTCTGGCTAAGGAGAAGTTGTTTTCATGATAGTTGTCTGGCATAATTATTTTCAGGCGCAGAAACATTTAAATAATGAAGCTCAGAAGGCATGGTTTTTGAGCTGAGATCTCGTCTATCTAAGTGTTTACAGCACAAGTGTCATGATGATGTCTCAGCTCCAGGCTCATTGAACCAATGAGACCTTTAAGAGGTCATATCCTCGCATGTCTGTGAAATCTGTGAGGTTTTCTGCATCTCCTTCTAGAAAGTTTGATGCAGTCTCTTCTAAAGAAAGTGGTGCTGGACAATAGGACCGTAGGTCCCATCTTACGCTCATTAGTTGTTAAAGCTCTGCTAAAATGAGGCATGGATGGGGCAAGCCCTCTTCTGGAGTGGGAACTGCTTAAGTGTGAGGCAGAAAATAATTTCACCATAAGGGATCTGCAAAGGAACCTAAAGGGAATGTGGGCTATTTCAGGAACTGGTTGAGTACCAAAATCTCTCAGGCTGTCTGGGAAACCTCAGATGCTTTTTATTGTTGCTCTCATGTCATACTGATCACAGTCCCAGAGCTGAGTGCCACCACTTTTTTCCCTGGCTCCACTGATGATCTTCAGGAGTGCCACAGTCACTTAGAATCGTGTTTCCCTTTCTTTTTGTTTGGATTATCCTTCTCGTAATTTCCCTCGGTAGCCTGCACCATTAGCCTATCTTCTCTCCTTGGCGCCGATGTCTGAGGCCGCGAAGGCTGCACTCAGTTTCCTGCACATGAGCGTGCATGATGGTGCCCTGAGTGCTACCACTGACCACATTCACCTGTGACCGCCTCAGCCAAGCAGCTGGAAAGTGGAAGTGTAAAGGAGCCTGAGATCCTTTTTACCCTCTGGTTTCAGGTCCTCTGGGTCAGACCCATGGGAGAGCTGGGGGGCAGGTTATGCTGCCTGTCTTGTGACTGAGCGGAGGACTGCTATGCTCAGGGCACTCAGTCTGACATCTCTCACCATCATGAAATGTACTAATTGGGTTTTTGTATGTGTATTTTTTTTATTTAATGGTCCTCTAGGACACTGAACCTGCATTATGATCAGAGGCTGATGAGTTAAGGATATGGGGAATTAGGCTCAGCTGGGCATCTCTGCCAAGGGCTACAATAGCTTATTATAGTCTGTACAGTATTTCCAGCAAAATGTTTTGAAATCATAGAGCACCTTCTGTGTGAGGGACAGGGAACTCTTTACCATCAAGAAGGCAGTACAGAAAACAAAGCACGAAGCTTTTAACCCCTGTCAGTCATCTGTCTGCTTCTTAAACCAAGGCCCAGAAAATCTGCCCCTCTAGCTGATGGGATGCCTTTGCCATTACATAGTCCTGACAGCTCCACAATCCCCCAGCACTGAAGCACCCGATAGCATGTGTTTGTGTGTACGTGTGTGCATCTAACCCCAAGCGGTTCAAGCAGAATCTGGTACCACCTACTCAGCATCCCTTTGATAACCAAATAAAAAAATCCAATATGCCCCCACCCCCCGACTTGTATAAAGGTCCTACCAACCCCCTACTTCTCCACCCTCTGTTGCAGAACAAGTTATTTGCCTTGGCAAGCAGTGTAAAAGAGTTTTTGCTGCTAGATTTTGTTCCGAAAGGACTAGCAGTTTCTGAGACTTCAAAAGAGGCGAAGTATCTATCGTACAGGATGAAAGCCAACATCTATTTCAGGAAAACTGGCAAGGAATGGGTTTGGTGTAAGGCTATCTTAAAACTGCCTTCTGCTTCTTCTAGAGCACCTGGTGCTTCTGAAAGCTTGATTGAAAACAGGCTACCAGATTCAATTTCTATCTTCTGTACCCAGCATTGCTTTAACTATTTCATATAATGTGCCCACCTTCATTTCTCCTCTGAGGTGTTTCTGCAACCTCGCCAAGCACATATGATCTGAAAAGAGGTCTGGTTCTGTTAGAGATGATGACTCTGGGGTTCTGGCCCAGCAAAGAACAAGGCTGTGATATCTGTGTGCAAAGGAAATGTAAAGCCACAAACCTGTGCGCATCATCTGGCACTAGATGTACATAACCACAGAGTTTAGTGAAGCGTGACTGAATCAGGAAAAGGAGGAAAAAAGCAAGCAAGACAGTGAGGGAAAAAAAAAAAAAAAAGAATGAATGTGATGGGGGAGAGCTTGCAGCGCTCAGTCCTGCATTTCTCTTTTAGCACAGTGACAACTCATGTGAAGATGTCTGTGTCTGTTAAAGTGGACATACAGAGCCAGGTCAGGAAACAACTGGTTCTTTAATCCTCTTTCTGGTCTCCTGGTCCACTGATTCAGGGTCAGGCTCCGCAGAGACTGAGGGAAAATCCTGGGCAAGAGCAAGAACTGCTGGGCCTCCCTACATTTAGTATTCTGTTGGTTGTGCAGAACAGGTGATAACTTCTAGCAAACTAGAAAACCTCCCTTCCTTCAAGAAAGTAAAGAACAGGCAGGGTATTTTGAAACATACTGATTTTCTGTGTTTTTCCTCAGTTTCATATTCAGCTCCACTAACTTCTGGGCTCCCTGAGGAGCAGGCATCTACAGAGAAGCCAGGCATTTTGAGGGGGGCTTGAAGAGCACAGAGGCAACAGCAGCACGGCACACGTGTTTTTGTATCTCCACAGCCAGGCTGAGAGATGCTCCAGTGCTGTGGGTGAGAAGATGCTTTTGTATTTATTGGGAATAAATTCAGCCGAGTTGCTCACGCAGCTCTTCTACTGTGCCACCTTATCACACACACACAGACCCCGACTTCTGCCATCTTGTAAAGGTACTGGAAGGGTTCATGCACATTGCAGCACCCTGGTTTCTATAGAACAGGTCTGGCACGTTGCACCAGATGAAGGCAATTTCCCCCCTTGATTTTGGAGGGTCAGAATCAATTAGCATAGTCCTTCCTACCTCCCTTGAGGGCAGGATAGGGTGTAATGTAGCCAAGGACTGATCTTGCCATGCAATATCATTGGGGGTGACACAGCTGAGCCCCTGATGAGATGTTTGCTGACATGTGTCAGGAAGGATCATGACATGCTTCCCTACATGCCCAGGTGGATTGTGGGTATGCCAAGGGAGGCGGGAGGCTTGTAACATTTTCTAATATGGCATTTAAGACAAAAAAGAGTGAGCTGAGGCAGAACAAGACAAATTAATGTAGGATGACAACTGCCTTAAGGAACATCAGATGTCCAGAGAAAATCAAAAGAATTCTTCTCCCAGAGACTTCAGTGTAAATTTCTGTATATACATATATATATATACACACACACACACACATACCTCTGTGTGTGCATGTGTGTATAAAGACAGATTGTCAGCTTACTCAGTGGTATAGATACGCTGAAGTAGGGAAGTTATTTGAAGATGCTTAAACATTCATCACCTGTTTGCTTCTTGTATGTGTGAGCTGAAAACACTGACTAGAAGACATCTGTGTATACAGGTACATGCATGTGTAAATATTATTTTCAAGCTCTCATAGATCTTGGATACAGAAATCACCAGGATGACTAGAATGGGCAAATATTGGGAAGAAAGCTTGTGTGTAAGGATGTAGCAGCTGTCTGGAGATGCACCTATAAGCATCAAGAGGTGGAAGAATTGAATGATGTAAGTCATAGAGCTTTGACTGCATGTAGGAGAGAGAATTTAAGGAAGAAAACTTCCACTGAATGGTTTCTTGGCACCAAATTCCCAAAACTGAAGAACTGTCTTAAAAGAAAGGAGGTGGAAATGTCACAGTTTGAGAACTCTAGACACAATAAAACGAACATACACAATTGTGGAACAGCTGAAATAGGCAGTGATAAGGACTGGAAAAGGAATATGGGTTTCATATTATCAAATCTCACTGTTCTTTGAAGTCGATTTACAAATACTGAGATGCTTACAGACTAGTCAGTGTTGCAGAAGCCATCACATCAGCTAATTCTGTGTTCATGTTCTTAATAAGCCATACCTCTGGGGTAAGATTTAAATTGCAGTTTAAAACGCCCACATTTTATATCTACAGAAAGACTGGCCATTTAGATTGTCATAGCCAATGGAGACATAGCTGTACAGTTAGGGGACCTCAGTATGCTACTCCACTTGCCCAGTGGTAGACGCCTATATCATGAACTGCACTGATCTCTAGACCCCATGCTGCACTGTCAAGATCTCCATTGACTGCAGTGGAAATGTCAGCTCCTCACCCTCATGTAGACACCCACATCTGCAAACTGACAGGTTAGGTGTCTCAATCTGGAGCTATGTTATTGCTCAAACAAGTCACCCTCTATTTATTTCAGTGTAATGCTGCTTCTCCTTCCAGGGCAAGAAGTGTCACTAGGGTCTGCAGAACAGGATTCAGCCTTTTAATATCGCATCAGACATCTAAATCTGAGTACATCACTCCCACATCCCTTCACAGCCAACAGAGGTATTTGTGCCTCCAAAGGCTGATTCATCCTATCAACACCGTTATCTAAGAAAGGTCGGGCAAACTGCTCTGGGCAAGTGCCCATGTCTTTCAACTAAGTATGAAGTAAGTTCAAACAACTACTTTAGACTTAACGGTTAATATTCAGATGGCTAAATTTAGGCAAGATCAATCCTGCCTATAGCGTATAAATTAAACACATGTAATCTTCTGTCCCTAACTGTACCTCCAGGTATGTTCTTGCTGGAAGTGTCACAGAGACATGTCATAGCTTATGCAACTGATCAAAACCAAATCAACACAGCTAGAATAGCCAATATCAAATAAACACAGGGATTATTCTTGTGATAAAATCTACAAAGGTAAAAAAAGCCTTCAAAATACATCTCTTAATGATGGCCTAAAATTACTTTTTGATTAACCCATAATCTACTTGAACATAGTGCATGAGGAGAAAAACAAGTCAAAAGAAGCTGGGAAAAAATACTATTGGCAAAATATTCCACCATTAGCACGATATATAACTGCTACCTACAAAAAAACCTTCCTGAGACAAAGAACAAAAACACTGAAAAATGTGGCAATAGCTGGCAAGACTCTGCAGCTCCTGAGGTTTCAAGATATTTTAGAAAATAATATTTTGCACATATGCAGCAGGTTTCACCTGAAGATCTCAAAGCACTTTGTAAATATATATGCATTAATTAATCTTCACAGAGCTATGTGAGGTAAGCACTGTAAATATAATTATCTTGATTTTACAGATGGTGAACTTGAGACTCAGCGCACAGAAATAACTCCCCTAAGTTCACACTGTGAATCAGCAGCACCACAGTGACTGGAATCCAGCGGTTCCGCTGCCACTTCTCTTTGCTAACCCAGATGACAAAAGTCCCTTTGTTTACGGTAACAATAGACACCACACAGAGAAAAGAGCTGCTCTGGGACTTCACACTTTCTTGTTGGTAAGGCATTTTCCACCCTTTGAATAGGGGACATGATAAATGCACACTGTGTTATTTATTATTAATATGCTTATTAGCATCTGCATCATTACCACTGGAGGAACGTTATTGATAGACAGTGTTGGTTAGCAGGTCAGATCCTATCCCCAGTACCGAATACATCCAATTGTGGTGGCTGTTTGCTGCTTAAGAGGACAATTTCTTTGTTAAGCAGTTCTCAAGAAGGCTCAGGCAGCAATCACGCTTCCTGCACGTCTTTCATCTTCACTTAGTGTGACACTCTTGTTGTATCTTGTAAATAACCTGTGATTGTCCCCACTGGGGTGAAACACAGTTTGATATGATGTCATCCTGAGCTGGAACTGAGAAAGCTGAGCTTGCCATGAAGGGGAGGGTCTCTCAAGCACCCACATCTGAAATCTTCAACCCACTCTTACCTTAATAAAAAGTCAATCTGCCAGCATGTAAATGGCAGTGTACAAAAAGGGATGACATATGGCAAACACAGGTGGTAGTGTGTATGGTGGTGGCACTTGGGCTGTTAGAGCCAAGGGGCTTCTGCAGGAGCACTTGGTAGTCTCGTTTCTCCTTCAAGTAATAAAGGTACTTCATAGGGTGATGCATTTTGAAAGCATTTAAAGAGGAACTGCTTTACTATTTTCATCGAAACTAAATTCCTTTAGATTACTGAATTCGATTCTGGTCTTGTTAACCTACTCTGTCCCTCACATGGAGCCCATCTCCATGGGGTACCTTTGTTTATGGCAATTTGTGCTCCAACAGTGTGTCTTGCTTTTTATTTTTGGTGAAAATCGTAAGTATTTGTATATTATAATACTATGTTCTACTCTCCTGGGATTTGGAAAGGTATTTTCAGCTGGTAATATCCTAGCTGTATCCCTGCAGAACTGTGCTGGATCTAGGTACGTGTCTGGGAATCCTGAAGGTTCATACTCTTCCAGATGATCCCCAGTATATTCATGTTAGATGGTACTAGACTTCACCCATTTCCCTCAGTACGTGGTAGCTCTACCTCTGTAAGAATATGGTAATATTCTCCTTTCTGATGTGGCAGAGAACAAGATAAAAAGCATCCCCTAAGCCACTGAGAAGGAAATTTGATCTTGTAAGGGTCATCACATAGAGGCATTTTGGGCTGACATCAAAAGCCACATCCAGTTCCCACTTCACTCCAGGAAGGCATCTCCCCTGCAGCTCAGAGATGGCTGGGTGCCAGATGTTCCCCAAGACCACTTCTGCGGGGGTCTGTGATGACTGCCTTGCCCTTGCCCCCATGCAGACACTTGGCCCTTATTGTGGAAGTCAGTGGGGCAGAACGTGTCTGCCTGCATTTCCTCCTGGGTATCTAAGTTTAACTGAGGAGACACTGAGTTTTGCTGTGAAGGTTAGGATATGTCCTCATTCCTTGCTAATTCTTGCCTGAGGAAATCAGTTGTGTGGGTGGCAAGCCCTGAGGACAGAAGGTTGTGAAAGTCATTCAAAGACGTATCCTGCACTGGGCTCTGCGCGATGCCACCCTATTGAACATGTGCAGTCCTGGGCTCTCTATTCTTACGAAGATGCCATGTTTTGTTTTTTATTCTAATACCATTTCAAATCCACCTCTCATATGTGCCTACAGGGAGTTCCCAGCTGAGGCCAGTAGCAGATGTGTGGGCACATCTGAAAGCAGGACACGTCCCTGAGCTCCCTCCCATATACCATCCCTCTGGGGATGGACCTCAACTGCTGGACATCATACAGGCCCCCTGAAGACAGCATGTGCTGCACATGCCATTTTTGCTTACTTATCTTTCTGGCAGTATATTAAAGGGAGAAGGTAAGGGAGAGAGAAAAGGCAAGAGAAAGCTCCAAAGTCAAGTGAGAGATGTATGCAAGCTCTGTCTGAAGCATCATGTGATTCCTTCCCTGCCATTTCTTCCCCAGGTTTGAAAGATGCCCAAGGTAGGTTGCCATATTTGCATAGATTTACTTGTAAAGGGAAAATTCTGCTACTGCGCATATCCCTGTTGATTGCCACATTGTTATGGGCACCTGGGGAGTCCATAAAGAAATCAAAGGAAAAAAAAAGTTTAAAAAATTGCAAACAGCAAAAGCCATATTGCATTTCCCAGGAAGCCCTGAAATAAGGATGCCTCAGAGAGGAGGCACAGGAGTAAAGCTGACACACAAACACAGCTCTTGACGTAACAGACAACCCCAGATCTGCATCTTACTCTAATTACCATCTTTGTTTTCAAGTGTACCTGCTTGTGCGGATCCTTCCAACCACCTGAGCATCATTTCATTTTAGTGCAAATACCGATCATCTAAACCAGCTTGAAAACTGACCAAGGCAAGAGAAGTAGGGAAAAAAATCCACCTCATCTTCCACCAAAACATGACAATTATGCATCTCTTCTTAAGAGCAGAGGAATTTCCTCGCTGTAAGCTGGTACACTGTTCAGAAGGCATGGGTGCAACCAGCCATTCACATAACTGGCATTGCTTTCCAGCTGTTAGAAAATGCTGCTTCTGGATTGCTTGCACATGGCAAAGGTGCCACAGGACATTCTGAAAGCCTTGTGCTCTTTGTCTTGTGGCTTTCACTTGTGACTGGAGATAGCTTTAACTCTGTAGGACGACACCAGTTCACCAATGCATACTCCCAACCTTGTCTTGGAGGTTCCCTCCCACTGCCGGGCTGTTATGGTTGTTCATACAACAGCTGCTGAACTCCTGCAGTTTACAGCTCTCTGTAGTACAAAGTTTAAACCACCACTGATTTGGAATTCCACCTTGGGTAATGACATCTGGTAAGCATCATCATCCTGTGCAGCCAGGGCTTAGGGTTCTTCTCTCTGAAACAGCCGTGCTATACATCTACCACTTAGTCAACATTTTGGAAACTGAAAAGAGACTGATTTTATTTTATGCATTTACTTTATGCATTATTTTATGATTGTACAAATTGCCAGTCTTGAGGTTCTTTGACTGACTTTTGTCTTCTCCAGGAACAAATGGTCCTGCTTAAACAATGAGAAATGCCAGTGATGTAAAACCAATATATAAAATGTCCCCATGAACTCAAAACTAACAGGACAACTCATGGAAGAAGAATCCATTGAAAACTGCTGATACAGAGAAAGTACCTCTGGTTCAGGAGATGCTTGAGCTGCCAATTGCAGGAAGCTAGGAAA
The DNA here is from genome assembly GCF_017639655.2 of Falco naumanni. Classification (NCBI taxonomy): domain Eukaryota; kingdom Metazoa; phylum Chordata; class Aves; order Falconiformes; family Falconidae; genus Falco; species Falco naumanni. The sequence goes on from NC_054080.1 coordinate 77,350,061, forward strand.
GTATTGCTCTTGTAAATTTCCTTCCACTTTATGACTGACTAGTCTAGGAGATGGCATATGCGTGAGAATGACTGTTGATCTGATTGGCTATAATTGTCCTTATGTTCTTATATTACATTCCTGTGTTCCCTGGGAAAAGTGAATTGGTGCTGTTGGAAATGGGGGATTACTGCAGCACCCTATGGAGAACTGTCCTCAGCAGACTGTTTCACTAAGCCAGATTTGTAGCCACCTCCTACAACTGTCATTTCTCACATTGCCAGGAACAAGGAATGGATTGGGCCATCCACTTGTTGGGCTAAATCAAGTGCAAAACAAGGTGGTCCCCGGGATGGCACTAGTATGTATTGGGGGTGGGGGAAAGAAGTGGAAGAAAACAGGGTTTGATTTCTGACCTTCTCCTCTCAACAGTTCAAAAAGTTTCCATGAAGAATATTTACAGAAAAAGCACCAAGCATTTAGACTAACACACAATATGCCACAGAAATATCTGTTTCCCGGGAAAAAAGTTGGAAGGTTTATCTGGTTTTAAAAAACAGAAAATAAAAACCCAAAGCTCTTTTCAGCTGGAAGTAGAAGGCAAATAACTAGTTTTATAGGAATTCCTTGGGGGTGCAGGAAAAAATACCCCGTTTTACAAGGAGGTCTATTTGCAGCATGTCTGTGAGCAGGAAAGGTTGTTGCAAGTCTGGAAAAGCACTTTGTTGAATCATTATAGTGTCAGCTTGCTAATCTGTATTTGTATCAGAATGTGCTCAAAGACCGTAAGACTGTCTGTGTCTGATGTATTCTCTATGTGATCATTAAACTCTGCAGTTCCTTTAGAAACAGAAATGTTATTAGTTAGTTAACATCCCCCTCCAAACCCTAGAAAAAAACCTTCTTGCTTCACAAGGCCTCAAAATACTCACCACACTCTTGAGCACCAGCTCACAATGAATTTTTTTAGACACACATTGGATACAAAGATGCTACCAGAAACAAGGAACTCTTCTTCTTCTTCACTCCTCTACCCCAAAAACCCAGTCCTGAATGATTACAGAAAGCCAAAACCCATCATTTGCAAAGACGAAGGTGGTTTAGTTCAGGAAGGTGAGCCAAAAGGTGAACAAATAGAGCTGGAGGTGTTTGGACTGATGTTGCATCAGGGAGCTGCATATATGAAACCTGACTTTTGAAGTCAATAACTAGGTACAGACTTAGCACTGTAGACAATTACTAAGATAAGATGCAGTTTTACCAATTGTATATCTGTATGTCAAGCAGAACAAATGAAATCCTTGACAGTCTCTTATAGGATAGCAATCCAATTTAAAGTGCATGGTACAGGGATGAGAGCAGTAGACACAGGTTAAGATAAACCTTGCAATTTTGCTGTACTTTCCCAGATAATTTATTCAGTCTTTTTATTTATTTTTTCATACTATGGAAATTCCTGCATGCTCCTTCAACAATAAATTTCAGCTAGCAGTCGACATAAGAATGGGGATTGACAGATTGATTCTGCCTTTTATGATGAGCTTTTTTTACTCTAAGGAACAACATGCAATTCACTGGTAGTCCAAGGGATTGCTAATTTGATATTAATTTATACTAATTTGATATTAATTTACACTGAGGGTATACTCCCTTGAAAGATGCAACTGTTAGAGCAAAAGGTTAACTTCACTGCACAGCTCAAGAAACAGCACAGGCTCACAGCACAGACAAGGTCCATGGCCAAGAAAGCACAGGGATATTAGAGACAATGAGTTTGTTTCAAACCTTCATTGTTTCAAACTACGCTTTTCTGCTGACTTCAGGTGGAGAGAGCTGGGAAAGAACTGCCAGGTTTTGCAGCAATAAAATTACTCCAGATTAAGTGGGGGAGAAAGTTGTTTCCTGGCTCCAAGTTTACTGTAACACAAGATACTGTCTAAAAGCGATAACCTAGAACTGCTAGCCATTCATTTCTCCAAGATCTTCATTAAACACAAACTTGACTAACTCTGTCCAAACCTTAAATTAATCAGTTGAGCTCATGCCTCCATGGCGTAAAGTAGATATTCCACCCCCCCCCCACCCCCGCCCAAATATCAGGAGATCGACAACAGTTACTACCACTGCAGAAATGGCTTCATGTTACTGGTGTGTAACAGTTGCTGTGCTCTGCCCCAAAGGGACAGTATCTAGAGAGCAATTAGATGTTATTTTGCATTTTCATCTCCTATGACCATTATGTAAGTCTGAGGGCTTGCTGTTTCACAGTGGCATTTTCTACTCCAGTTTCAATGGTTCTTTGGAAAAAAACTCTGTAACTTTTCTCTCTCTGATCTTTTTTGGGAAAAATAGTCCAAAATATTTCTATAGGAACACATGACTGCTTTCCACTTGCATGAAAAACAACTCCCATTTAGCTTCTTCGAGATGAAAGTAATTTTCTTTTGGGTTTCCACTTCCTTGTCAACAGCTCATTGTTGTGGAAAGCCAAATAGATGGGAGACTGGAACGATCAACTCCAAAACAACTACCCTACAACAACTGCGGTCATTTCTGTGACACCAAAGCTTCCTTCTTCCTCAAGAATTTGTACTAAGCGAAGGTAAGGGGCTAGACCCTGCTGATTGCAGCCATCAGCTGTGGGTTGGAAACAGTATCCCAAGTGCTAAATGTTGGAACCTCACTTTAATGTTTAATTTCATGTTTAATTTTTAAAATTTGATTTGATCATTACCATAAACATTAAACAATATTTCCTGTTTAAATATGAATAGGCTGCATTATTTGATTGAAATGAGTGTTCAGATGGCTAATGCGTTTTATTATGGCCATAGAATTTTACTGTTATTTCCCCTCCAGCTGCTGCTATTGCAGGGAACTTGATGGGATTAAGTTTTCAATAGGATGGGCTCAAACCAATGGCACGGTGTGGTACACAAGCTTGCCAAGAAGAGCCTTTCCCAGACTGGGGGTACTGCTTGTTCCTGGTAGTTTTATAACACTGATGACTAGCTGTTATTGTTCAATGTCCATACAGGGACCTCTGAAAGACTCTTCACAGCCTATCTGCCTCCTACCTAACATCTCTCATTTGCTATTGAAATGCCAGCTCCCACCTTTGGTTATCCTGTGATAACATCCTCTATCACTCAGTAACTGAATTCTTCAGAGAAGCATCTCATTGTTTTCTCCCATGCTGCCCTTTCATGCACGGCTGGAGCTTCTTAAAGAGAGCTGCAGTCCTGTCTCAGGATGTTCCCTGAAATTTCTCTAAGACTTGTTCCCTTTACTATCGTGCTCACATATAAACTTTGACAACATCGAGACCATAAATCGGTTGAAGCCACTTCCCATCTTGCTGTTAAGCCTGTTTCATTGTTTTCTCTAGTCTATTTTCAGGTTTTTTCCTCTCTCTTCTCTTACTATCCTCGTGTTATGGAAAGTTTTGAGATAGGTGTGCTTTTTATTGGTCTCTGTAAAGGCACTAAAAAGGTACAGTCCTTCCTCACTACAGGCACTTCTCAGCACTATCTTAATTAGGGTGAGGTGGAAAACAAGAATTCCATTTAGCAGAAAATGTCAAGTTTTCATACATAATTTTTGTTCTGGACCATGACCTTTAAAAAATGCTTGAACTGACATCATCACTCCTCCACCCTGAACACCCATGAGCACAGACATTAGGATAAGTCAGCATTGCAGCTGTCTCCCATACTATCAGAGTATGGCTTACACGTTGGAGCAGTACTACTGCAAGAAGTCCATCCTGAACCTCAGAAACCTGCCCAAGAAATCTTTATCAAATCCACTATTTTTGTCCCCAAAGTCTGAATCATTAAAAAGCAACTTTTTTGCCTGAGAAATTTTCTCCCTCAAGCACTAATTATCATGGGGATAGTAAGTATTTAAGAAAGTAGCTTTCTAACAGGGTGTTTCAATACATCTAGACTAAATCTTTTTGGCAGTGGGCAATAGAACTAGAAATTGGTAACAGCTGTTATTGATTAAGAAAAAAAAGCATTTCCAACTTTGTTAAGATGAAGATATAGTCCAGTTAACTCCTAACAAGGTTTATAATAAGGAAACAAATCTTTACTGTAAGGTCATTATGAAACTCCATCAGAAGTGATGAACCCACTTGTTAGGAAGCATAATTCTAAACACTTACAGATGCGAAAAAGCAAAACTATAGTTTTATAAACAAAAGTTATAGGTCTTCAAATCCAGTATTTCTCTTAAAGGTAATTTCTCCAATATGGAGTGGCAACAGACATTAAAGGAGGTATTCTCCAAAACCCCATAGTCTATAAAACTTCCAATCGTGCATTTTGCAGCATCTTCTCTTCATTATCATCACCACTTCTGATTGCTTTGAGATCTTACAAAATACTTCTTTTGGTACATCTGGATTGGTTTTGTTTAAAGACAGAAGCAAGTTCAAAGTGAGCAGGTTGAGTACAGACAATACTATGAAGATGACTTACAGGAATCAGAAACAAAAAAAGACTTTGGTTATGTGGCCCTCTGGAAACACGGGATACCTCCCCACTGAACATTCAAAACCATTTTGCCTATCTTCATTTTAAGTAGTCCAAACAGCAAGTTACACCTCCCCATCTTGGGGGCTTTATCCACAGTCTAAGAAAATTCACAATGAGTACTTGCTTCCTTGAGCCTTGTATAAATTGTATAAAGGCAGTCAGACTCTATGATCTTAAGGGTCTTTTCCAACCTAAATGATTCTATGAAATTCCCCTTTACTTGAATTTTGTGCACAAAATAGGGCTTCTACTACTTCCTGGGAGTAATTACAGATTTCTAAATTATCTTATTGCAGAAGTTTGAGCACACATACACATGTCTCATCCAAACCTGTGTTTGCCAGCCATGAAAACCACGTATGTCCTTAAGCAATAGAAGATGCTTGCAGCAAAAAGGATGTACCCTGCTGAGCTGAGTCTCTGAAGGTGTTATATACTATTAATAAATAGATATGATCTATCACACAAAGGCAGACACAAGAAAACTCAGAGTTGAGACCCTTTAAAGGTTTAAAGCAGGTATCTACCTGTGAACCTATGTGCTCCCTTCAACAAGATGCGATCTCTGTAATACTTGCTGTTACGGCACTGAGATGGTTGCCTTGCTGTGGGAGGCTGAACCAGAGAAAATCACTGCCAGTCCTTTCCAGCGGCAAGACAGAGTACATAGCCCACAAGACTGTGCTGTTGCTGTCTTCTAGACAGATATTTACAATATGCACTTACATGGTACTCCACATCGACAAAACCAGGCCTTAATTGTATTTGATAATCAAATCTGCTGCTCCACTCAGGTACTGTACAGCTGGCAAGTCAGAATGGATATAACAAATAGGTTCAGTTTTGGTGTTTGTGGGGGTTTTTTTTGGTGCTTTCCTTCATTTTCCCCTAAATTCAACACAAATTGTAGTAGGTATGTATGATCCAGGAGGCATTCCCAGAACCAAGATGTTTATATTAGTAAAATAATACTAGGAATGGGATTATCATAATGGAAATCAGTCCCACTTGCATTCTGCAAATATCTTCTTTTCTATCTTATGAGTAATATTTGAAAGAGAACTGATTTCCCTCTCCCTCTTTCTCTCTCCCCTCCTCCCAGCTTTTTCCCTGTGTCTATTACAAGGATTTTAATAGAAAGACATTCAAATTGTAACATCAGCAGCCCATGAGAATCAATTATATTTTTTTTTCGGTTGCTGGTTACCATATTATTTTGTATAATTGTTGATGTCTGTCGGCTAAATTATCTCACCCAAAAAGCAATCACACACATGTCAAAAAATAAGAATAACAATAATAATAATAAAAAAAAAAAAGTCTAACAACCCTTCACAACCCAGGCACAACCTTGAAAGAAGGAAAACACAAAACAAAAGAGAAAATAATAATAATAATATTAATAATAATAATAAAAGAGAACAGCCCATCTAGCTAATTCATCTGCCCAGTAAGTGCATGCGTGTGGTGGATCAGATAGGCCTGATGGCAGGTGATGGGGGTCGGGGCTTTGCACACAGTCTGAAAGGGGTTTGATGATTGCAATTACTCGTCCAAGCTTTGACACAGCACACAATGAAGGACTACAATTAGACAACTATTATTCCTAACTGCTGATACCAATGATGTCCATACAAATGCAGCTCGTTTGTCATTGCATTATTCATACTTGAGGTACATTTGTATATGTGTTTGTGAAAGGAGAGGGGTGGCAGTTGTTGTTTGTATTTGTGGCACTGTATAAATTATCTAGATTTATGCGCACTGTCTCTGTAAATCTCTGTTCAAGCACACAGTCATGTACATTGCTTTTCTGCCTGTAGCTTCAGACTTGCACACAAGGAGATGCAGCAGGATCCTTGAGATGGCACACTGCAGTTCTCCTGGTCTGCATTCAGAACCCACAGAAGGATTTACACTGGACATTTCTGGGGTTTGGATGAGGCCCTGGGTGGGTACATGGGAGAGAGGGATGCAGTTTTCTGTCCTTGTCTTGTGTCTTTTCCAGCTCTCAAATTCCTTGCATCACATTTCCCCTGCATTGCTGTGTGCTGAGCAGTGGCTTCTGGATATGGTCTTGTTACAAAGTGGTTTATTCTCACTGCAGAAGATTTTTAAACTGACAGAAGATTAAGACAGAAGATTTTAAAACTGATTTTAAAACTGAAATGATTACCTCTGCTCAGCAGACACAACTCAGTGCTGTTGGCAAACTCTTCAAACTGGGAGCATGGTGACATTCACTGAAGCCAGAGCATGCTGGCTATTGTATGCCACTGGAGACTTTGGGGTATAACTAAATGTGTGGAGTTTTTCTGGAATCATTAATTTCTAGTAGCTAGTATTAATACTGCTTAATGGTAAGACAAAGTAATAGCTTGCAAGAATATCCAAAGTTGATTAATCTTATTGGTCTACAGCAGTTTGACTGAAAAAAAAAAAAGAAGCCAGACAAGGAATTAATTAAGAAAAGCTGTTTCATGTTAAATGTACACTATACCTTAATGTGAACAAATGTATCTATGTAGAGAGCTTTTTTGATTAATTTTATCCTCTGGAAACGGGAATTCCAGTCAAATGTTGCCATAAGGAGTTAAATTACCAGTGGGACAGGGGCGAGGGATCAGAGCTGCAGGATATGCTGGGGCTGGGTTTAGCCCTCCTGCTCTTGCCTTGGCTGTCTGCATTGCAATTCTCACTGTAGATACCAGTGAGACAATCACTGCATGAGTAATTTACTGTTAGATTTATACAGCCTAACTTAGGTAATACGAAATCCAGAGGCAAAATCAAGTTTGTCCCAGATTTACAATCAATCATGTTTTTAATTGATTTACTACTGCATCATCAGGATGAAAACATCCATACAGCCCTCCAACACACTCATACCTCCTGTCAGTAAACATTTATTCATGAACATTTTTGGACTGCATCGAGAATTCCTCCCAGGAAAGTCAGTCACAATGAAATGAAATGCAAGTGTACCCATTAACGACCAAATCATAAGGCACAAAATAACACAAAACAAGAGTAATAAACCTCTCTAGAGAATTGCATCATTGTTAACGAAGCAAGTAATCAATAGACCATTGTTTGAAAGCGTTGCTTATTACATGACTGCTTAGATAGAGACTTGAGTAACAGCAGCAGCCTGAAAAAAGGTTGTGTTCTGAAAGTAGCTACTCTATGAGAATTGTTTGGGAATGGTGAAATCGAGGATATTTAGGAGGTCTTTTGCTAGTGGTAAAGATTTGCAAATCTACAGGTTTGGGCTCCTGGAGAAGGCAACACTTCCTTTTACCTTATTTTTTTACCCTTAATTTATTTATAAATTAAATTTATAAAAATACCCTTTATTTACCTTATTTTACCCTTAAATCCAAGTTTGTGATTTAACAGAGGGAAACAGCAATGGGTATCAAGAACAATGAAGTTCCAGCAGGCTGGGACCCCAGGGAGTGCTCAGATGATCTGCTTGTGCTGATGTCTGTGCTTCATGGGTCCTCATCGTGGTTAGAAGAGACAGGCCAGGGAAAGCAGGAAAAGCCATGGCCAGGGATGATGCAAGGAATTGCAGCAGCTCTTGCTGCTCCCAGAGCTGACAGTCTTTCAGTCAGGGGTTTCTCCTCTCATAGGAAGAGGAGAGAGAAGGAGGAGATCTGGGATGAGATATTAGCACCATCTGTTTTTCCCTTTGTCTGCTTGCCTTTCATCAGCCTGTTTCACCTGGGGAGCCAGCTGTGGAGGTTTCCTAACACGAATGCATTTGGCCTGAGTCAAGACAGCTCCTTGTTCTAAGTCTCCGGGGCTTTCTTTTGGGAAGCTGGAGTTGTTAATAACATGTCTGGCTTTCCCAGCTTTCGGGGTGGTAGCATCAGGTGGCAGGTGACAGGGCTTGTCACCATTTGTAGATGTCAAACAAAGACCAGGGAGGCCACGTGTCAGAGTTCAGGGCCAGGTAGATGCACTTCACCTCCCACCGTCTTGTAAACTGTCCAGGCTTCCTTCAACTCTGCAGCAGGGTTTCCAGCTGCAGACGTCCCCAAGACCTGACAAAGCGGTGACAGCCCTGCTGCAGGGCAGGTGGATACATGGCAGAGCAGAAAGGGGATTGCAGGGATGTTTTTGCAGCAGGACAGGATAGAAATTGGGGTGCAGGTGGCACCCCATACAATAGCACCCCACAACACTGGACCTGCTTCCTACACTGGGTGTCTACCAACAGCACTTTACTTTTACAGTAAGAGCAGAGCTCTGTAAAATACCTGTCAATCCATCTAAAAAGTAATGCACTGTATTTTCAATGGTGGGGTCTAACTACATGTGAAACATTTGCTGTCGGTGTGTGCTCCACAAGAAGGAAACTTGCAAGTTAAAATCCCAGCACTCAAGGAAACGAGCCTTTGCTGGGTGAAACTTCATCAGCAAAAGGATCATCCGAGGCACATGGATCCCAGCCTGGATCCACACCTGGAAGCCGTGTGTCATCAAGGGCACTCATTCCTCAAACTGTCTGGGACAGATGTTCTCCCATCTCAAAGAATCATTTTGTCTTTCCAGGATATGAGCATAGGAATTCTGCACAGAGGAAAGGAACTGCCATAGCAGATTGTGTCTTGGACCTGGAGCAGCTTACAGGCATCACAGTCTGTACCCCAGCATTATACACCTTCTTTTAGAGATTAAGGTCCCAGCACTTAAACTGGGTGCGTTAGTCTTAACACACAAGGGCAGCTCCACTGGCTTCAGGGAGACTGCACAGTATTAAACTATGCATGTGTTTAAGCACCCGGTGTATGAGCCTTTCTCTCTAGTGCACTTCTCTCTCCTCTGGGCTTAATTTCAACTCCTTCCCCATTATAGTTTGTGGCCTCTGATGTAAATTCAGAAAGCCAGGGAACTGATTTTTAAAAAATACTTTCTGCTTGAAATACTGCAAGTAAAGAGCAGATGAGATTATATATCAGTTAAATGCTTTTTTAAAGGCACGTATGACATGACACGACACACTGGATTCTAAAATTAAGTACAGTAGCAAGGAACCCCCAGCTGGAATTTCCTAAAATATGGCTTTCCTCCTCTGAAACCACTTTTAATTTTAAGTGTTGACTTTTTTGACCCAGAATAAAGTTACAGGCAATGTTTACCAGCCAGCATAGAAGGGAATTGCTCCCTTATTGCATTCCAAGCATGCAAGCCATTGAAAATCAATATAACTAAGGAGAAAAGAAAGAATAAGCGCATGCCCACTCATCCCCCTCCTCCACGTGAACAGACGCATCCATAGACCTGTCTCTCTCCTCCCCACCATGACAGGTAATGGCCTTCTCTAACCTCAGATGTTGGCAGTGAAGAAAGATGAAGTTTGTCACATTGTTCCCGAGCAGTAAGTTGTACATCTAGGTCACCTCCAATTTTTAGTTAGTCAGTCATAACTTTTCATAACCTTTCCATAAGCAGCGCACAGCTGCCATTCCCCAACCAACAGTGAAATCATGAGTCTATGTCACTGCAGAGGACACCATCTAAACTCCTGGTATCCCCTTCAGTTTGGCAACCTGATGGGAGGTGACAGGGACATGAGATGGGGCTGATGCAAGGCAGGAAACTCCATAACAGGCCTCCTTGTGGAGGTGGCAAGGGACTGACCTCTGGACATTTCAGAGACACAGGGAGTGATGAAGAGGTGGAAGCTCATGTCTAAAACATGCTGCTCCAGGGCAGGGGGCTGGAGGAAGGAGGCTGATCACTACTTGATGCCAGAGCCTGAAGGCAGACAAGATGCTGCAGGAGCAGCAGTGATCCAGAAGACGTCTCACAGATGTCTCACTTTCTTAATGCACTTCAGAGCTGAGGTGGGAGGAAGAGGAGAAAAAGGAGGAAAGGAGGAATGACTCACTTGTCAATTCTGCATCAGTTGCTAAACTTTCTGCAGAAAGGCCGCACTGCTCATAAAAAAGGTTGGATATTTTCTTTGCTTAAAAGGATACTTCTGATTTCTGTGTGGCTTGCAGACTTGTTTGTGGGAGAAACATACAGTCCTGTCTGCTGCTTTAAGGTTTATTTAAGTACTGTTCTTTCAATGCCAAAGCAGAGGTCCAGTGCAAAAGCAACACTCCCCTTTGACTCCCCATGGTATGGTCTAACTGGGGGCTGTGCAATTTAAGAACAGATTTTGTTTGTTGAAGGGGGCCTGAAGATGTTTTTGACCCATGGTGTCATGCAGGGCAGGTGTCTTGTGAAGCAGACATCAGCTGCAGGGTTAGCAGCAATCACTGCTGCAATTTGTCATGTGTGGGAAGTTAATGTAAGTGGCTCTGTCCTCCCAAAAGTCTTTGTGCCACATAGTGATTTTCTTCCCCTGGTAATCAGATGAAGAAGAGGAATGCAGAGCCTGGATTATCTGGCACTGTGAACTGAAGACCGACCCAAGATGAAGTGTCTGCACAATCATCAAACCCACCCTACCCTGAGTGTCTCAGGTCTGCCCTTCAGATATGTCCCAGGACGTATCTCTAAACGATGCGGTCCCTGTCAGTCCTCGGTGGCTGTAGCCTTGCCTACAGTCTGACAACTTTTTCACCTCCCTCATTCCCTCCTGCTCTCTGTCACTCATCCTTTGGTGCATGGGGTATTCAGGGCAATGGCTAATGCCAGCATTAATGGGAGTAGCACTTGGAGGCTGCTGGAGGGAATCAAGGCCTCCGTCTTCCCAGGCCATCACTGCCTCACGAACTCTGGCTCTCACCTTTAATGTAGAGTCAGCTTTCCTGGCACAGGGAGGATTCACCCTGTGGGATACTTTGCTTTCTGTTCACCTTGACTCAGACACACAATAGAAAAAAAGCAGTTGTGGATTCCTACGGTTTCAGACCCTGCCCTGTTTCAATTAGAGAGACGCACATGTTTGCAGAGGAGGCTTTCAAGGAGGATGCATGGGTTTCCTATTGAGCCTTAACACATAGGAAGAAAGAGTTGCACTATGCTGCCTGTTTCTCCTGAGCACCCCCAAGCACCTGGCAAGCAGTTGGTGGTTCTTCTACCCTCCCTTGTCAGATAGGGGAGCACAGAGTGCACTCAAATTGCATCAATGCCCCTTCACACTGCTCACAGTGAGGCAAAATGGTTGTGTGTTGGCAAAATCCATTCCCACACGGGAGCAGTGAGTTGTCCCAGCAGGACTTGGGGACAACACAGGGGCAAAGGGCATCGCTGAGAGGAAGTGACATTGGAAAGGCAGAGTGGTTTGCACCCCTATGTCACCCCACCCTAGTAACTGCGGATAACTTGGTGCAGGCTGGACCGCAGCTGTTGCATTGATGGGGTCACCTCTGTGAACAGCTTGGTGCTGGGGCTGGGCAGGACGTGACCCTATGGCAGTGCAAAGCATTCTCCCAAGGTCTGCAGGAAAGTAGCGTGCACTAGTTACCCTGCTTTGGTCCCTAGGCAACAATTTCCTCGTCCAGGTAAATCAGGCTCCTGGTGTGGAGCTGGGCAGAAGATAATTTGTCTCCCCCAGCAGCTCCTGCTGCTGCAGAGGAGATGGGAAATAGCTGGGAGGGCAGTAGGTGATGCCTGGCAGCTGATTCCCCCTGACAGGCATGCTCACACCACAGCATACTCAGCTTCAGAATATCCTTTTGTCCTGGAAGCTCTTTCAGAAGCATCCAGCACAACCTGAGGAGCATACCACCATGTAAAAGATGAAACCAGTCCACAGTTTTTTAGAGGTGCTCTTGTTACTGAAGCAAGAGTCTTCTCCCTACTCTACTAATCCACCTCCCTCACTAGGTTGGAGGGAAACCTTGTACACCAAATTCCATAACAAGCACACTCCTTGCCTGGGAGGGAGAAGAAGGGGAGGAGGTTCTAACTGCAAAGTTGAGGAGCTAGAGTAAACTCAGAAACTGTTTCAAAAGTAGAGAGAATTAGTTTTGTGTTTGGTGTTATTTCGTTTTGTCTTTAAGAAATGTATATGAAATTGTTCCAAAAAATGTCAAGCGAGCATCTTCCCTGAGACACTCGCCACTTGGCCCTGGGGAAAGGCAACGTGCTCTGCAGCCTCCCACGAGGAACATAAGCAGCTATGAGGCGTCGTGCCTGGCAGAGGTTTGCGGCAATGATAGGGCTTAGAAACCAATCAGGATTTTCACAGCAATCTCAAGCTGTTCGAGGCCTTGCCCTCTGCTGTCATGTGCACACTTGAGGTTTTTTTCCTTTCTCGTTCAATAAATCCCCAGTTTTCTAGACCTCAGGAGTGTACCAAAGTTTGAAAGTGACCCAAGTTCAAGCTAAAGGCTCAGCAAGACGCAAATAAAGGAAACTCAAATCTATTATTAAATAAGTAAAACCTCATGACATCCTTAGGTCTGACTTACATGTTCTGAGTCCTTGATGTTGCTAATAAACACCAAGCAAATGGCTGCAGCTTTGATCCTCAGCTCTGATAATACTTGGGAAAATATTCAGAAATATACCCATTGACATTTGGAGACTTTGGGAAATTCTCCACATTTTTCAGTTTGGGCAAGCTCGTATGTGGGAAGGGTTTTGCAAAGTCAGGCTAGATTGGATCTGTGCTGTCAGGCTTTAGCAGCGGGGTGCTGCAGGGGCGGCTCCTGTGAGAAGCTGCCCGAAGGTTCCCCGCGTCCGGCGGAGCCGAGGCCCGCGGCTCCGAGCGGGACCCACCGCTGGCCAAGGCCGAGCCCCTCAGCGACCGTGGTGGCGCCGCGGGGGGGACGCGTTTCGTCAGGGGGGAAAGTTGCTGCCCAGCAGCGCCTGCAGCGGGAGAGAGGAGCGGGGTGTGTGAGAGCAGCAGCCCCGCAGCCCCCGGGCCGGGGCAGGGGGAGGCCGGGGGGCTCCGGGCGCCGCAGCAGCGGCTCCCCCAGCCCGCGGGGCGGCCCCCGGCGGGGCGGGCCGTGCCCCCAGCCCGCGGAGCCCCCGGGGGAGCAGCTCCCCCCCCGCAGCCCGGGCAGGGCCCCCCCCGGGGCAGGGGGTGCCCGCAGGGGGCCGTGACCCGCGGGCGGCGGCGCTGGAGCAGCTCCGGGCAGGGCCCGCGGCCCCGCGGGGAGAGGAGCCCGGGCCGGGCCGGGCTGGGGCAGGGCCGGTGCCCCCGCGGGGGGCCGGGCCGGGCCGGGCTGGGCCCGAGGGGCTGCGCCCGCGGGGGGCCGGGCCGGGCCGGGCCGGGGGTGAGGAGCCCCGGCCCTGAGGGGCAGCAGCGGCGGGGACAGCGCCTGCGGGGCTCAGCCCGGACCGGACCGGCGCTGGGGGCGGGGGGGGGGGCTGGGGGAAGGCTCTCCCGGGAAGAGAGGGAAGTTGGGTAAAGGTGTTTAAAGGTTTGGTTTTTATTTCTGATTACTGTACTCTGATTTGATTGGTAATAAATACATTTCCCTGAGTCGAGTCAGTTTTGCCTGTGATGGTAATTGGTGAGCGATGTCCCTGTCCTTATCTGGACCCACAAGCACTTTGTTACGTTTTTCCTCCGCCGGCCCAGCTGAGGAGAGCACTGACAGAGCGGCTGGGTGGGCACTTGACGTCCAGCCGCGGTCACCCTCCCCACGGTCTTGGATGCATGCAGTGCTTTGCTTATCTCTAGCACGGAGTCAGTCAGAAAGCGAAACAGAGCCATTTTAGGCAGAAAGTTTGCACTGAAGTAAGATAGTAGCTTTTCCCCAAAACACAGTTCTCGTTATTATTTGAGCTGTTGACCTGTGATTAAAAAAACCTAAAATTCTTCCTTCCTCACGGCCTTCAACACTGCTTTACCTAGTGATCCCGCTTTTTGAAATGGCCTAGATAAAGTGCATAGTCATGGTCATATAGACCCTAAACCTCCAGTTATTCAGAATAGAGCCCCTAGTCAGAGTTTACTCCTTGAAGGGTAGGGTAAATTTAACCAATTAATTAAGTACTCCAGACCACATCTCAACACAGACCAACACCCATTTCGCTACATGTCATGGTTTAACCCCAGCTGGTAATTGAGCACCACGTAGCCGCTCGCCTGCTTCCCTCTCACCCAGAGGGATGGGCAGGAGAACTGAAAAGGAATGTGAAACTTGAGGGCTCAGATAAGAACAATTTAATATTTGAAATAAAATAAAACCAAAAGAACAATAATAGTAATAAGAATAATAACAGCAATGGCAGTTATAAAGAAAAGGAAGGAGAAGGTGAGAGGAATGAAATCCAAAGGGGACGGAGAAAAGAAAATGTGGTGCGCAATACAACTGCTCACCACCAATGTATATACTGAGCATGACGTCCCATGGTATGGAATATCCCTTTGGCTAGTTGAGGTCAGCTGTCCTGGCTGTGTCCCCTCCTGATTTCTCATGCCCCTCCAGCCTTCCCGCTGGCAGGGCCCGAGAAACCAAAAATTCTTAGACTTAGTATAAACGTTACCTAGCCCCAAGTAGAAAACATCAGTGTGCTATCAATGTTGTTCTCACACCAAACACAAACCACAGCACTGCAGCAGCTACTGACAAGAAAATTAACTCTATCCCAGCCAAAACCAGGACACTACAGATATAAGGACCATGTCGTAAAGTAACCGCAGCCAAATGCAAACTCTGAAAGTCCATGGAATTACTTTCAGCTTGTTGAAATATTTCACACATATTAATTAAACTTTAGATCACCTGGCTTAAATCAGAATAGCAGAACTACTTCAAAACTAACTTTGAAGTGTGCCTGCTGTGAGCAGGAGACTGGACTGCTAGTCCTCCAGAGGTCCATTCCAACCAAAATTACACAATTTCATGGAAACAGCATAAAACTGTTGTAAACTGGAGTCGATTGCTGAGACAGACACACTGGGAGTTTCTAACCACAGGCCATGTTATTTCTCAAGAGCTGAGTGCCGTAGTCCTGCCTTACTGTTGGCCAACCCCATCGTTCAAACACCAGACAGGGCCCCCAACACCAGCCTGGGGACACGAGCTGTCTCTCTGCTGAGCAATTGCATTACTTTCAGAGGAAGTAAAAGCACAAAGTGTTTGAAGGTCTCTCTGTCTGAGCAGATTTGCATGACCAGTTCTGTTAGCAATCGTGCATCTCTGGCACGCCTGGGTAGTTAGATGCTCTTCAAAGATTTGCAGTGGGCAGTTTTAGCCATGCGTCTTTTCATCTTTTATAGCTACACTCCTTATGTCTGAGCCATTAGCAATATCTCTAAACTCCCTTTCAATCATGTTTTACGGTGCCTGTTCAGTGCATTGAGGTACCTTTTATGGTTGAGATGACACTTTCATTATAAGCTGCTGTTTTCAGTGGTTTATAACTTTCCCCCAAATTACCTTTGAGGGTTGAAATTTTCTCATGCTTTCTTATTCACAGGTTAGCAGTGAATTTATTTAGAAAGTTGGAAGATAATCTCCACAGCTAATTTGGAGTTATCAAAACTTAGGGCAGAAAACCAAAGAAAAAAATTTTAAAGTCCTATTTTTGATCCTTAAAGAGAAAAAGTGGGCATGTACTTCCAGCCTCCTGTAACACAAAAAAACCCTACTGTGAATGCAGGCTGCATTAGATACTTGTTTATTGTGATTAAACTTGAGCAAAGAAAAAAAAAATTTAAACACAATTCGAAATTATAAACCAGTCAGGCACAATCCTAATAGTAAGTGATGGAAAACGTACTTATGGCTGTTGGAGGTTGAAGGACCTTTTTTTGCTGGCTTCAGCATTTTGAATTTCCTGAGCTTTGTGCGGTGGGCCCTCACTACAGCTTCAATAAATGCCTTCTGAATCTGTAAACCAAACAATCATAGCCACTCAACAAACATATAGGCAAATGCAACTAAGGTATTTATCCAGTATTCTGAAAGTATTTGTTCACTTTTCAGTACATGTGTGTCCCAGCTGGTCCTTGATAATACTTGTTGATGTCAATTATTTTCAGACTTTATTTTGGCTGAAGAACAGTAGTCACAGTCTGGGCAGATGCTGCTTCCAATTATGTCTACTTTCCTTTTAAAGGAAAGATAATGCATATTGCCTTGTTCCCTTCTCAGTGCTTAAAGATGTTCTTCAGATATGTTTGCTTGTTTGTGTGACCAAAGGCTTTCATCTGAAGACCAGAACATCATCATAATGAGTCTGCTGGGTTAGATGGACACCTGCTTTGATGTAAATTGAAATAATCCTCACAACGATCTGGTAGGTATTATGGCCACTGCAAATCTACCTGGACTTCTTTTAGGTATATATCAAGAGGAAAATAAATATGGAGACAGATTCAGTTTAGATTATTCTCCGTGGATCCACTCCAATGTTGGCTCCAGCCAGTGGGTCCCTTTTCATTGGCTTTAATGGCTTTCCAATTAGGCTCTAGGGTCTGATTTTATGTTCAATGACCCGGTTGTTCATGATGAGGTTTCAGCAATTTCAAAGTAACTAAGTTGCCAAACAGTTTTAGATGTAAGTGGTTCACTTCCCTCATAAATTTTGCAAAAGCAGCTCCACCTACAGGATCCCCAAAATTAGCAAGAGTTAAGCAACTCCTGCGAAAGGGGCTTTGAAGGCTTTCTTGAGCTTTTAAAATTTGCATTAGCTTTCTGTTCCGATTCTCCTGTGCATTTTAACCTGTCCAGGTCTGTCTTAAACATCATCTCCTCCAGACTTGCAACAGTATCTTTCTGACTAAACCCAGAAATCACCACTTTGAGTCTAATATTCTAATTCAGGGAACTCTTAACTGTACCCCTTTTGAGCAACGTACTTAACTACCTTATTTTAATTTTCAGTACAAGGAAACCTAAGCAAACACACTATATATTAGGTAGAGCTGAATGGTCTCAGCAGCCTGACCCAAACTGAATGAAGGAAAAATCTTTCCCCCCACATCAGAGATCATGAATAAGATGATGGTTTCTCCTTTAAAGACAAGTTACTTCATCCTGCAGTATGATATGCTGTATTTAATGCTTCATTTTAAGCTACTTTGAGCTAAAATGAATATAAATACCCAGTGGTCATTCTCTTTATTAAACTGGAGCTACACAAAGGACTAATAATCTGGTTGTCTTGTTGTTCAGTCTAATTATAGTAGGGAGTGTAAGGAATCCCATGTGCCTCCTAAGTTTGGATGAAAACAATTATTCTGCAGATTTCCTTTTTTGGCTTTTATTATTATCATTATTGCAATTAATAAACTTCATCTTCCACTGCCACAGTCTACACACTACAGACCAGAAGAGAAAAGTGAAATGAGATATTTCTGTCTTTTTTACTTGAATTCTGTCTTGCTCTTTGTGTACAATTTGTTTTGTGTATCAGGGCAATGAGCTCAAAGGCTGGATCCTGGAGAAGGGTATTAGAACAAAATGGTCAAAATTGTTTTTGGTAATGGAGGCTGCTGTCAACATTTCTCAAGAATAGGCCAAGCGCAAACCTTGAAGAGGGGCTCTAGGGAATGATTTATAGTATAGACTGATACAGTAAACACAATTTGTTTTAATTAAGGCGATGGCTTACTGCATAATTCACATTACGCTGGCTGAAATGACCGCACCAGGCAGTTTTGGAGAATCACAAGCCGTTCTCATAAATTCCATTGAATGTAATGCAGCAAATGTTGCAGGAAAGAGAGTTTCATCAAGAAATATAAATGCAATGATCCTACTTCTCACAGGTTTACACCAAAACTAATTCCACACTATGTCCAGTTTTTAGCTCCTGTATATTGTTAAGTATAGTTTTCCCCTCCCTTTCCCTGCAACAACCCCCCCTGCAAATATGATCAGCATTCAAAAGACCCATCCAAATCCTTAAATAGCAACAAAGTCTGGTGCAAAGGAGGCAAACCTATACCCAAGCCCATCCAGCTGATCATGGTCCCTAGACCTGCACAGGTTGTTATGCTGGGGTACTGCAGCCTACAGGGCAACAACAATAGCAAAATTTTGAAGAGTGATTGCTGGTTTTATTTGAGAGTGTGTCCAGCAAACCTGAGATGCCTGGGCTGTTCAGAATGAGCACACCAAGTTGATTCACTCCAGCTTTGGCTTTTGTACTCTCAAGTTTACCCGCCCTCAAAAAACCCTGTGTGATTATGCAATTTAAAAGTGACTCATGAAATAATGAAACAGAAATACAATTGAGCAGAATTAAATTTGCCTCAATCAGCCTAGTATTGGCATTGTCAAATGTCTTCAGAGACAATTTTATAATATTTACCTTTTTTTAATGTCACTTTGTACTACTATAAGAAATGTAAAAAAAATATACTGCCTAGCATATATGTGGTAGGGTATACACCTAGAGAGAGTATAGTATTATATATAGTATGACTAGAGCTAGAAAGAATCTAGGGATCTGGAAAAAAAAGAGTGCAACTTAGTTGTTAAATATTTACTATTTTAAATTAATAACCTCAGTTACTCCAGTCCTTGAAATCTGCAAATATCATATACTTGAAAGAAAACAACTGCAAACATCTTACCGTGTTAGTGAGGTAGTTAGAGAAGGGAAGGAAGGAAAGAAGAAAGATATTGGATCAGCACTGGTATTCATGATTGGACATAACCATTGCATTTATCTCCTCAGTGAAACAATGATAACCCAAATACATGCGAGAATCTGATTCCTAATACCCTGTTATGGATTCAGCTCACATAATACCAGCTACCTAAAACTTACATGTCTATTCTGTCTATAGGCAATAGCTGTAGGTTTCCAGAAATCTATTTACAATTGGAGGATAGGGTCTTAAAACGAAGAGGGTGAGCCACCCACACTAGCCAACACAGAAGTGAATTTAGATGTGACCTGCTCCCAGCCTACTGCACGGGGTTTGTGGCAGAAAAAAAGAAGTGAGTGCATGCTGACTATCTGAATCGCTCTGTGAAACAAACCAACAGAGCTTGCTGAAGCTGAAATTTCAACCTTGTCTGGGCATCCAGTGGCATTGCCAACCCAGCACCATCTGGCAGTGGTGCTCTACGGGCACACTCAGCAATTGCCTTCTGCCAGGGGTAACTGGGTCACCCCAGAGCCAGCCCCAGGACTATCCAGCAGATCGACGGCATTGACAGATGGAGAGCTTGACTTCAACACACCTTTGAGCCTACATCTGTGCAAACAAAAATGTTTCAAACAAAAATGATAGGCTTGCAATGCTCATGCAAAGCTCATGTTCAGATTCTCACAACTGGCTAACGAAACAACCCTCCTTATTTTGTTGTTTCTTCCTCTGGTGCTTGCCTTATCTACTTATTTTATTCTCTGCTGCAGGACACAGACCTCTTCTTTATTTGGGTAATGCTGTGATCTCAGCTTGAGGAGGGAGAAGAGGTAGATTTAGGTGCTGCCCAGTTATAAAGGCATGTCAACTTACAATAAGTTGGTGGCTGTGTGCTCTCCTTCCCCTCCCACTCTGCTGCCTGTTATGCCGTGTTATCGGTTTGCCTCCTGTTCTTTCTTTTAGAGCATCGCAAATGTAACAGCACGCCAGAGCTGTTTTTGAGCAAAGTTCCTCACTGCATTAAACATGAGTTTGGAAACAAGGGGAGTTTGTTCTGAATCCCACTTAGCCTCATGAACTTTCACAGGTGAATTTCAGGCCTATTTGGCTGGCTAAAGCTGAAGTTTGAATTATTGAAACAACAGGGGGGCGCTTTGGATCTCTTCTGCCAGGAAGGCTGAGGGAGACAGCATTTTATTTTCAGCCTTATTAAAACTTCTCTATAGAGAGGAAGTCGATCTTTTCAATTGCTCTTAATCTCCAGAGAAATCTCCCACTGATCCCTAAAATGCCGAACTTGCAATCCTGGAGCAGTTTTTAACCTGCAGCGCTGGAATATTTCTAATATTTCCAATATTACTTAAATGCATCTCCCTTTGCCGATTACCCTGCTGTGGCTGGATGCTGCCAAAGCCTACTACGGTGTTAATTTGCACGGAGATATTTGTTGTCTACAAACTTCTGGGACCACCTGTGCCAATCTATGCTAAGTGCTGGATCCTGAGATCCTGGGTGTTTGATAGAGATGCCGAAGTGTGAGCCTGCAATACAATTTCAGGCAGGCCTTTGACTCCCAGGAAATAAAACTCATCTCACCTAATCCTGGGAATGGGATTCAGCTCCAGATTGCCTGGACTTTGTTTTTATGTGGCCGTCTCTAGGTTTTGACAGACAGGTTAGCCACATGTCCTACAGCAGGGTGGACGCCCTGAGCCTAGGCAGATGAAGGGGCAGAAAGACAAAGAAGACACACTCCTGGGAGAGGCTGGGAATGGTGTGAAAACACTCCGTGATGTGGGTAGGATTTCTCTTCTGCCTGTGAGTCTGAGCAGGGCTGAGGCAGACACTCATGACATTTTCTGCCTGAGGGGATGGAAGTGGGGGAGGAAAGGTGGGGGGGACACAACGACGACATGGATTGTCAGCATCTGGATCAAAATGAGTTTTGCAAAGACGAGAGACAACATCCAGTTCAGTAATCTCACAGCATCAGCTGAGTTTTACCTGCACTTTTAACGTGTGCTGTTTAAAGATGATGAGCGTGAGATTAACAGCCTTTGTTTTCAGATTTTAGCTGCTTCCATTCCCTGGCCTGGAGTGATTCTTTATCTCCATTGCCAGCTTTGCATGTCATTCAGTTCAACTTAATCGCAAGGATCCACAAATCAAGTGATTTCAGGCTGGGGGCTCTGCCTTACAAAGCCTTTGCACGTCAGCAAATAGGATTTTCTTGCACTTCCTCACGGACTTAACAAAGACATTTGCTCTCAGTTTACAGAATTTACATAGTGCAATTTGGGCATTTCACAGTGCTGTCTGCATGAAGATCCTTTTGAAGTCAGAGCGCTCTGACAGCCTATATGAATGAATGGGGATTAGTACCGCATGTACAAGTTGCATCCAGGTTGGAAAGCTCCTAATTTAATGACCAAACAGTTAAACCAGATTCAGAGTCAAGACCTTCAGCTCATTTGAGTGGATGGAAGTCTTGCACACTTAAAGGTTACACGAAGAATTACACCAATAGAAAATTACACCCTATTTTTAGGTTGTTAAATGGAGTTATTGTGAAGCATTCACCATGATTGCTGCACACATACTCAGATCTTCATGCGAAAAAGCCAGCACACTTCAGTGCACAAGGTTTACCAGAACATTCAAATGTGGGAGAAAACCTGGATCTAACAACATTGTGAAGGGGAACTTGACTGCCTCTCAGTTGTTGTACAATATGAGCATTTTTATAAGATATGAAAACCCGAGGAATAAGGGCATGCAGCTGGCTGAGAATTTGTGGTTACTTTTTTTCAATTGCTACATTCAATGGAGAGAACTTTGTGTGAAAGTTTAAATTGCATGTGATTTTGGATCAAGGAACACTGACTAGTCTTAACTAAAATTACTGCCCTCCTTGGAGCAAATGTTTGATCCTGGGTCAAAGCGTAATTGTTGGAAATTCTTTTGAAGTAATGTGTATTTTTATCTAAAGCTTGACCTGATTTCTAAAAGGGCATTAATGGTTTAAATTACCCCCACACTAAACACAAACATATATTTCATGTAAAAAGTACATTTTGGGTTGACAAAAAAAAAAAAAAAAAAAAAAAAAAAGGAAGGAGAGCACTCTCTAATGTTCAGGGGATTCATATAATTTTTGCAGAAATAAGCAGAGAGATGTAAACCACAAAGACTTTCAGCCATCTGATCCAGCATTATTATGCATCCAGAAGAGATCAATTCCTCAAAGAAAAGTGCAAATTCCCCTGAAATGGCCCATAAAAGACTATATATTTGATAGTGATTAGTACATGGATGTCTGAGGTTCCACCTTTTCTCCTTATTATTAGCTCCACTTAATGTGGTGTTCACCGTACCGGCTGCTGGATTCACATGGATTTGTGCAGAATTGGACTGGAAGAAAGTAGAGAAGACGTCTATATCCCAAAAATCTGTATGTTGCTTTGCTGTCTGTCCAGCCCTATTCTTCTTCCAGGATTAATCACTCTTGCCTAAAGCCTCAGTTCTTTCTGGGGAAGTTGTGGCAATGCTTTGCAACAGCACAACCAAGTGCTTAGAGCAGGATGCAAAGCCTGATTTTGTAGCCAGTTGCTGTGGTTGCGTGGTGCTGAATGGGTATGTAGATAGGCATAACAGACCCTGCAAATTGGAATTTGGCTCTGGAAAAGGAGTTAACAGTTGCAGCCTTCCCCAAAGTGCCATATTGTCTATAATGGCCACACGCTTATGGTTATAGGCTGCAGGCTGTGCCAGGGAATTAGGCACTGAGCTGTTTCACTGGAGCTATGAAAACAGCTTTCTACAAAGTTGGAAGCTTCGTTGTTTGTAATCATCTGAGATCAAAGATAGAGAATATGGGTTTGTTGCTTCTTGGTGTCTTGGAGAGTTCTGGCATTTTATTCAGATAGACTGATTTGTCTGTCTCTGCTGATGTGTAAATAGCTCATCAGAACCAGTACTACACTGTGTAAATGAATAAAGGGATGATACAGCAAACTTATGTCAGAGTGAGAAAGCCTAGAAACTGAATATTGCTGTTCGAGCCCTAGCACCTCTCTAGCCGATAGTGGATTGGGGATGGAAAAGGAGATACAAAATTTGCTTGTGTGGGTCTATGGAATCAAAACCTCCCTGCTCCATCCAGAGCTTTAAAAACCCAACTGCTTTCAGATCCTTAAGGAAAAACTTGTTTGCTGGGAGAAGCTGTGAGGCTTGCAGGATGTATTTCCCCAGGACCTATGCAAACATGAGGAAGACAATCTCACCCCAAGCTGACTAACCTTTCAAAACAGGAGTAGGCACAGGGAAGGGTCATAAAGAGATGCTTTGCAATGGCCTCATTTCTGATGTACATCTACTGTTCCCTGGGAGGAGGATATCAATCCTTTTCTTCTCCTTTTGCCTTGCTGAGTGATAATTTCCCTCCTAGTGCAATAAATGTGGATGCAATCACCTTTCATAACCGATCAAGTCTACAGTCTCCATTTCATGGCTGCTGAAGTGAAAACAGTGCCATTGCTCTGCCCCACTGTCCCTGCAGACACAGCCGAAGCCTCGGTGGTCCCATTGTACCATCAGGCTTGTCAGCATAAAAGCACATCCCTCAGCAGTTTCTGCTCACTCTATAACTGAAGGGAGCTGAGAAAAACTCATGTTTCTCAGTTCGGAGTAGTTTTGCCAGACAATCAGAACATATTTAGAATGACATGTCTTGAAAGCAGTACCTCCTGCTCTAAGCACACAGGTGCACTCATGGAGTACAGGAGAAGCTGCTGGCAGCTCTGTTGAAGCTGTTGCTGTAAGAGAGACATTCCACTCTGAGCCGAAGAGCAGCCTGTCATGCAACTTTGCTGCATGTTTACTTTTCCATATCAGCTTTAAGAAAAGGCAAAATTAAACATCACACAAGCTGCAAACAGGGAGCTCAACATATGCACACTGGATGCAGAAATAACCACACACACACACGCACATGCACACAGTCCCCTTGTCAAAGATGGTAGCAAAGACCATTTTCCAAGGAGTTTTGAATACCTTCTACTGAGAAGCCTGTTTTGCCTTTGAGAAAAGTTGCTTTTGTTTTACAAATAAAGGAAATTAATTTAAACAGGTTTTTGGGGTGTCAAACATAAAAATGAGATGTCAGTTGGGGCAAGGGGGTGGTGGTGGTTGGGGGGGTAGCGGTGTGGGGGAGGGGAAGACAGACAGAAAAATGCTTCTGATGCAGGCAGGTGGCTTCTTTAAGCACAGAACATGTTGCAGCTAGCTGGATCTTTGGAGAAAAAGATTAATTTCTACCTATTTAAATGAAGGGAGAGGGAAAATCCATGAAGGTGGAGGGCCTTTTTTTTTTCTTTCCCCAGTTGTAATGGATGATTTCAGCCTAAAGTACTGAGACTTCCAGTGAAGAAAATATCTACAGTGATTTTGAGAAATCAATGCTTAGACCTTGCAGTTGCCACCTTGATGTTGGAGAGAAAGAAGTTTATGCTTCATGGTGTGGTTTGTTTTTGTTTTTGTTTTTGCACAGGGCTCAGAAAGGGCAAGGCTGGGACAGTCCTTCTGCCACTCCTGTGTTAAGAAGAGAGATTTACTCTTGAGCATCATTTCCCACTGTGGGTTTTTTTTTCATTACACAGGAAAAATGGGGGTATCCACAGATGCTGGTCTCAAGATAACAATAGGCAGACTTAGGGTGGCATATGGGGCTGCCAAGTGCTTGGAAAAGGGAGGAAACAGGCCACTTTGCTGACCTCCAGTGTTGGCTTCTCTCTTTCTCCATGTTTGTAGCTGTAAGCAAACATCTTTGCAGCAGAAATAAACTCTCAAACTTCAAAATATTTGTTAGTGGAGGCAGACACACAAATTCCTTGCATGGTTCAAGCATGCAGGGTTTCTGAGTGCAAGAATTCCTCATGGCTGCATTCACATATTAAATGCTCAAGGCAGTCCCCAAGCGTTTCCTTTCCTTCTCAAAGGAACTGTTTTACAACCTCCTGCGAAATGCGGCTGCTTCTATGGTGGGGTACCAGGGGATGCACCAAAAAGTGTTGTTGTAGTTCTGTGTGGTTTTGCAGGAAAGTGAAGAAAGATATTCAATCCCATTGCATCAACGACTGGCAAAACACAATAGCCCAAGCTGGAGTATAGCTCAGATCGTAAAGAATAGCCTGCACATGTGAAAAGAGAAACCTTTGAAGCACTACCCAGGACTTCTGTTTACACCCCAGCAACATTCCCAGTGCTGCTCTGGATTGGTGTGTGTGGGGAGTGCTGTAGTCTTTCACCAACTCTGATTTCTACAGCAGCAGTGTTTCTCCCCCTGGAGCACTGTCAGTCTTGCCTTGGCCAGATTTAACACTGCTTTGCTGATGAGATATGAACAGAGCAGAAGTGTCAAGCTATATCCTGGAGAAACTAGACTCTGGTGCTTCTGTCAGGCCCTGAATTAGAAACAAGCATTACTGGATACCTAACCCAACCTTCATTTAAAAAAAAATGAAAACGATGAAAAAATACATTCCTTAGCTTTCAGCATACTAGGCATCTGCTCACATCACTGGTCCCCTGACTTCAGTTTCCAAAGCCCATTGAGACAGTACCACATCAGCACATGGGAAAGGGCAAATGAGGGCAAAGACATATTCAAGTGGAGCACATACCCAGTCCTTTCATTCACTTCCCCAGCATGGGGATTCCTGATGAGGACAGCTGTGCTCCTACAAAAGGCAGTTGTAATTCCTCTCCCCCACTCCTGCCCGACAATGAAGTGTTTGAGCCTGCTCAGCGTGAGTGTGGAGCTACAGAGGACCAGATAAAAAAGACTGAGCTAAATGGAGAACACAAACACATCTCTGAGCTACACTAATGAGAACATAACTAATATGTTACATATTCCCAGCAGCACAAAGGACACCTAAGGGAAGCACAGGCAGTCAGAGGTATTATTTCACTAGCTGTAAGCTAGTTTTATTCGCACAAGGGTCTATCTATCAGTGTATTTAAGTTCCTATACTGTTTCTTATACCCTCAGAAATTCCCTAAACTTTGAATCTGAGACTAGTTTGCTTGGCTGTCTGTGCAAAGCTACATCAAAACCCAGGATCCAAGGTATAGTGGGAGAGGTGAGCTTTGGTCTGTAAAGGTGTGGAGAAACTCTTGAAATACTGTATGACCCTTTTTATTCCCTCTGAAGTTTGTTCAGTTCAGTTAGTAACCAGAGAGCTTCTGAGGGGCTCCAGATTCACCCAAGCTGCAAGATGAAAGGAGGGTTAGAAGGAAGGCTATAAACAAGATATACATCTTTTTCTTTCTTCTTTTTTTTTTTTTTTTTTTCTCTCTCTGCAGCAGACTGTGGCAGAGGTGGCAGCAGACAAGAATGCAGATGTCCATGTCATTTGCTCCCCAGTATATCAGGGGAATGACAGGTCAGCACTTGGGTTTGCAGTGATTTGCATTTCTGAGATGAGCAGGGTGACAATTTGAGGTGACATGACAGCAGGAAAAGTTTGTAGCTATATTGGCCCTTAAGAAACCGGGACAGGACAGCCAATGTGATATCTCTTATTGGGCCAATGGACAGACCCATTGAGAGGATATTTGCAGAAAAGGATGCCCATCCTAACCCATGAAAAAGATACAGGGGAGTTTTTCTACCGGAGCTGTTACAGGGTGTCCTTGTTGTCTGTGAGAGTGAGGCTAGTAAGAGGAAGACAAAACCCAGAATTCTATTTTGCTTTTCCAACCACACCCTCACCAGCTCACTGTGCAGATGTGGGTACAGCAACAACACCTGCCCTCCCTTCCAAACCGGTGCAGGTCTTTGGTGCAACAGGGATGTGCCAAAAAGTCACTCTCCCAGGGACTTGCTGGCAGACACAGTGTAAGATCACCCTTCCAAGGCTTTTATTTTTTTTATTCCCTTTCCATTCCCGTGAAACTGATTACCACATTGGGGTCAACAGTGTCCATCAGTGCTTTCTGCAGTAGCAATTAATTTGTGTTAAAAAAGAGGTTTTCCTGAGAGATGGGTGAAAGCAGGGAGGAGAGGAGTGAGACATTGGAGGCAGACATAAAGCAGGCTTCTTTTGGCTTCACTTTTGCCTGCTCCCCCTTGCAGGTCCTATTGATGCCTGATGCTGCTCTGCAAACAGCCAAATACTGCTCATCCGTCTTTTTGGGTTTTGCATGCTTTCCTTGGAGGATGCTTGCCCTTAAACAAAGGGTCTTAAGCTGGCTGAGGGAGAGGAAAAGACTGAGTGACACTTTTTCTCAGACTGTGAGCAGGAAGATCAAGAATCCAGCCAAGTTTATGCTTGTGACAACTTCTGTGAGAATATTTCTGCAATTTCTAATTGGAATACAAGGCTTTGAGAGGGGAGAAATTAATCAAAATTGTGAAAGTTTTCCTACCAGCTCTAGCCAAGATGGAAGATTCTGTCCAAATTGAATCACATACATCCCCTCAGGCCTTTTGGCTGGTCTGCTAGGCAGGTGGCTTGTTGGCCAGGAAAAAAAAAAAAAAGTTACACGAAAATGCCCTTACTATGCAGGCTGCAAAGGTTTCCCTGCTTTGTTCTTCATGTCATGTTTAAGGGATTCCTTTTCTGCCCACTGGAGTATCTCCATTGACTTACAGCAGCTGGAGAGCAGACCCCTGGGCAGATATGCGGCTTTCCCTTGCTGAAACAGCTGATGTATTTCATCCCAGAGGAAATTGCCTCTGAGTACCTTATAAAGAAAAAACAGAGTGTGTGAAGGAGCATAGTTTGAAGCCTAACTGAAGCAAAAGCCCATGGCAGGGACGGAAGATTCAGCTGAATAGGAATAAAGAGTCTGTGATTTGGAGGTTGACAAGGCATTTGGGATGTGCTAAGGGGAATGCTGGAGTGGAAAGGACTAGGCAAATGTAGGGTATCATTTGAAAAATTCTGTATCTAGAAACCCCAGCCCTGCCATCAAGTAAAACATGAGCTTATGTGAATTTCACAGAGCTTAGCACTGTCAGAATTTGGGAAGACACAGTCTAGCTCTTTCTTAAGCAGTGCTAAGCACATTTATTTAGTTATCTTAAATGACACTAGAAATGAAGCTAATTTATCAAGTTCCCAAATCATTTAAAGCAGCCATTACAGAAAATAACATTAAAGATGGAAGGAAAGAAAGCCAAATCAAAGAGCCCAACTGAGACAGGGTTTGCCTAGTAATTTCCGCTTACAGAAAATCGACCTGCACCAGAAGAATTACAGTGCTGGGCAGTGGACTGTAATTAGTTCATGACAAAACTCTGCCAGAGAGAAGTGCTCCTCTTTTGAGCCCACAGAAGTGCAAATGGGCAGGGAGGGGAAGAAATTTTTTTTAGGTCGTTTTAGGTTTAGATGACTAAAAGTCTCACTTTGTGCTGAAGAAAGACTGGAAGGTGAACCACTGTGCATAGCAAAGCACTAGGCAGTTTTGCAGCTTTCTGTGTGGTTTCTTATGTGTTTTTCACTAAGTGGTTTTGGAAGAAGGCAAAAATGAAGTATCTTGCTGGAGCTGACCTCCTGTGGGCTACAGTGTGACTGCAGCAGAGGTCATGCCCTGCAAGCTGGGACTTCTTGAACCAGAAGGGTGATTTGCAGGAGCAAACCATGCAGTGATTCAGCACACAAAGGTGTATTGGACCTCCGCTCCTAGCTTTCACACTGCCCCAAAGTCACCTGTCCCCACCACTTCTACTCATAAAGTTATAGAACCATTCAGCTCCTGTCACAGAATTATAGAAAAATGTGGTAATTAATCCCACAGCTTCCCCCTGAAATGTATTTGTTGTATGGGTATTACAGTTAAGAAGCAGGCACAGAGAAACTGGTCAGCCTGATTAAAACCATCCTTTCTAAGGCTTCCACACACTATTCAAAGACCATGCTGAATTTCTTTTCCTGTTGGCAGGACCAAGTGCTGCTGGGAGTTATGCTGTTGTAAATCTGAAACACAAATTTGCAGATTGCCAGCAAAGAAGCCAAGAGCTAAGATTTCTCTTTTTCTATGTCTCTTATTCCTCTGCACCACCAAGTGGTGCAGGTAAAGTGGTGGGAAATAGCATAGAGGACCCACTCAGTAGCTGCTCATTCATTGTATTAATGGAGAACACCAGCTGCTGAGGCTGCGTGTTTGCAGACCTGGCTGTTCCCCACAACAGGGAAGGGCAATCTGAAGCCTATTTGTTTCTGCCTTGGAAAGTTAGGTAGCATCTGTGCACACGTGTATGCATGTCTGTGTGCAGATGCAGGCAGAAACATCACCAGTGTTTAGTTTGGCACAGCCCAAAGGTGTGTCCCTATTTCTGTATTTTTTTCCCCTTCATAATGGCAGTTTTTTTCTGTGCGTATATGAGTTATGTTTTAGTACCTTCCAGCTGGAATGAACTTACAACCCAAAAGAAATGAAAAAGAAAAGACATGAAAAGCATGAGGGAAATATGAAGAGCTGAGTGCCAGAGGCTGCCATCCAGAGATTTCTTTTGGCTCTCCATTTCCAAGAAAACCAGAGTGAAGCAGTGTGCCAGTGCTGGGTGTCAGATTCCCCTGGCATGGAAGGGCTGGCTGCTTGGGGAAGATGTCTAGGAATGCCATGAGCATCTACGTAGCCCACCTTGTTTTCAGGGAAAGGGTTGATTTAGAGTGAGCAGAACATAACTTTCTTCCTCCACCTTCCCCCTATGATGTTGCAGACCGTGACTTTTGGACATGCTCAGTGTTGGTCACAGTCAAACAGCATGGCCCTCTCCTGTTGCGTAATTTGTACTTCCCAGAAGTTATGCCATTGTTTTTGGGTTTGAGAGATCTGGAATTAGTCTCTGGCTCTGCCACAAATTTCTGTGGCCTGGGGTAAGCCACTTTTTGCTTCAGCAATAAAAATTTTGTGACCATCTTTGCTTACTTTTCCTAGGAAATCAACAGCATCTACTGTAGCCCTGAAGTTAAGCATGTGCATGTATGCTTGGCTAGGCCAGGTGAGCTTGTTTAGCATCTTGTAGCCTTGAAGCTGAGGTAGAAACAGATGAACTTGGAGTAGGTCTCATTTAGGTATAACTGTTTCACATGGAAGTTGTGCTGAATTTGGTGCACAAAAGCATCTCCTTCACACTTTGCAACCTTTCTTCCCCATCAATAGTATCACCGAACATGCCAAGATTAAGAAAACTGTTTCCTATAAACCACAATGAAACTTGGACATAAAGGATGATGGTCTTCATAGATACATAAAATCTATATGAAGTTTACTTTCTACTGTAAAGTCCAGCAATGTGGTGTGCTTCATCACACTTCCTGAGCTAGTCATCCAGTGAGTGCTTCTGAATTGCAGATAAAACATTTCTTTCTGTGTAATTGTCTCTACTCCAGATACTCCAGACTCCAGAGGGTAGAGAAGAGAAAGAACCCACTTCTTGAACATTACCCAGTTCCTGAACAGGGCAAACACAGAGAGGATCTGGACTAGGAAGTCAAGTAACAGGGCTATTTCAGAGACGGCAATCAAACAGGGCTTATGGCATTGATGTGGACAACTGCTGAAGGTCAAGTTGAGGAATTTCTAACATAGTTGCTTGGTAGATATGGACTGTGAGTGGACTTACAAAGATTAACCACTAAAAAAGTAATTGTCTGGAGCTGAGAGGTACAGATGCTGCTTCACCATACTTCATTTGAACTCCATACACTATGATTCTCATCGAGTATAAAAAAGCTCTGGAACAGTCGGATTGTCAGACAAATAAAGCCTTCTACTTTACTTGATTTTTTAGGTTGCATTTGATAAATATTTAGTGGGTCAAATAATTTCTGTGGTGCCTCCATATAGTTGCATTTTTGCCTATGTAAATATACACACAGACCCTATCATATATGCACATCTGTATGCAAACACAGAAAGTACAGAACGATGTTTATGCGTGGTACATATGTATATGCATACACACACACACATCTGCCTGTCTCTCTCTCTCCCCCCCTACCTACCTACCTATCTACCTATCTATCTCCCTGAAACACTGTATTACAAGCATAATTTTCTTCCTTATCCCTGATGCAAGCCCTTTTCTTAACCTCCTCTGAAAACACCTCTAGTGCCTCATTCTAGTGCCTAATTGGCCTTATCATTAAGATTTTTTTTTTTAACTAATGTCTAAGCTCAATGTTTCCTTTTTAGGATTCAAACCATTGCTTCTTGTTATGCTTCTCTCAATGATGTCTACATTATATGGATTGATACCCTAGTCAGGGATGGTTTGAAAAGAAGCAAATAGCATCCATTAAGGAATGACAATATAAGAATGAATCATATAAAAATATTAATCTAACTGTATATATATTTCTTTCTGTATGCAGGTGGACACACAAACCATTTGAAGTACACACACACAAATCAGACTGCTGCATTTCAAAGATATACAACACTTAAAATCCACAGACCTGTAAGAGCACATTATCTCACTCCCTGGATATCCCAAACTACTGCATGCACATGTCTTTGCAGAAGCCCAGCAAGTTGTAGCTGACCAAAATACATCTTGTCCGCTGCTAACTGTGTCAGTCATGCTCATTTCACAACCTTGTGATCCCTGAGTTTAGATAGTGAAAGTTAGGTGAGATAAATCCCACCCAAACCCTGTGAAGCTGTGGGTCTGAAACTAGTCATTGTTTCAATTACATAGATTTGTGGGATCTAGTGAAAGAGGTCTCCAGGCCCTGATTAAGATCTCTATTTGCAGCTTTAATGCAAAACACTATTATTAATAGTGTTAGTAATCAAGCGTACAGAATGGAAGTCCTGGGAACACATGTTATCAAAGCCTTTGCAGACTTTAATAGTTGAATGTTTGTAAAGTACTTTTTGATCTTTTTAAAAAAAAAAAAGTACAAGGGAATTGACTTATTATTATTATTGTGGCTTCAACTCCACTAACCATGTGTTTTTCCCTCACCTTCTTAATTATTTACACAGTAATTGATGGGCTGCTGATGGCACCAGACTTCCCTCAGACAGGCTATGATTGCATAAATACTGAGAGTGAGCAGTAAGGGTTAACTTTAAGAAGGATAAGGTAGCTATAGAGATCAGAGTTCACTTTCCATTGTAGGTGGCTGGGGTGTAAAACACAAAGGACAGAGGTAGGCTAATGCTGGTAACAGGACTTTTTTCTTGATGGTGCTCAGAAATGTTTAAGTATAATCATTAGACAGAGGTTATCACTGTTTTAATGAACAATTTGTTGCACAGTTATGCCCAAACTAAAACTCTTTGATCATCACAGTAGAGTCTTCCTTCTTTCAGTTCCCAAAGCCCATTAGAATAAATTAACTCACCTCAAGTTTTAGCACAGCTTGTTGTTACTGGAAATTAGCTACTTTGTCCAATCCAATTTCAAATTAGACAACAAAATCAAAAGAGTGCCTGCCACTTCACTGGGAAGACCATACCTCCACCATCAAAAAAATCTCATCATTATCATACTCTGTCTAAGGTTTTCTTCATTTCCAGCCTTCTCTTAATTGCTGTTTGTTTGGACCTCATAAGAATGCCAAAGCTTCAGTTTACCAGCTCACATTCGTATAGATTTATCATGTCTTCAACTGCTTGAAGTAATAAGTACCTTTCCTTGAGTATTTGTGCAATGCCTTTCACTGAGTTGTCTGTTCAGTTACGCTTC
Source organism: Falco naumanni (assembly GCF_017639655.2). Lineage (NCBI taxonomy): Eukaryota > Metazoa > Chordata > Aves > Falconiformes > Falconidae > Falco > Falco naumanni. The sequence goes on from NC_054080.1 coordinate 77,382,759, forward strand.
AGGGTTTTTTTGGCCTCCAAAAGGACAACCTTCTACACACTGAGTAATATCACAGATATACGTAACTGGACCTTTATTCTGCATACGCCACATATTTACTATGGAGATGTTAAAATCTGAGGGCGGCTTTTTCAAAACTATTTCATTGCTCCATGGTTCACAGCTGATGTGGTTCTGGAATGACAGAAGACAAACTGATCTCAAAGGCTGGACCACATGAAAATGAAATATAATCAGTGTCTTTTCCTTATAATCTTGGACTCTTACAGAAGTGGAAACAAGATGTTTCATCTCCTTCTTGCATCTGACATAAGAAGGATACGAAATGAACTTTCAACAAATTTCATTTCTAAAGATTACTTTCCCCAAATTGGAATATGAGATCTTAACTTTGCTGTTGTAAATTGATAAAAAAGCCCTGTAAGATCAAGCCATATCTGCTATAATCCTCCAGCAACCACAGCTGTACTGTGCTGTGCACAAAAAAAAAAAAAAAAAAAAAAAAAAGAAAACCCAAGTGAAAAGTGTGAAAAAGGAACAGAACCCTAGGATGAACTTATCTCAGTTTGGGCCAGAGAGATACAAACAACTCCAGGAAAATAATCTCTGGGAAAAAAAAAACAACAAAACAACCAATCCAAACCAAAACATGGCAGAAACGAAGACATTTATGGATGTTTAGAAAAGCATGCAGAGCTGAGATGCTGTAACACAGCTGTTGCTTTCATCAAGAATTTTTCTTCCCAGTGGTTAGGCTACTATTAAACCTTTTAATATTAACAACATTTTAATGCTGTTGGGTATATTGTGTGGTTTCTTTTGTTACTTTGTTTCTGGATGGAGACCTAGTCACCTAATATTGGAAAAAGGAGAAAGAAAAATAATCAGTTTCTACAGTAGATCATACCAACATATTGGGATTTCATCTTGCATAGCTGAATCATTTGTATCTGACAGGTACAACTATATGGAAGATTTTAGACTTCTCAGATAAATTAATTCAAAGAAATGTTTATACATCTGGAGAGTTGCACCCGTTGACTTCTGCTCTAAGCTGAAGCAGTGTAACCACATTTTCAGAAAATGGCTTTCCTGTTGCTGTGACAAAAGAGATTTTGGTGAAAGTCATTCACTTTTTATTACTTGAGGAAGACAGTGCCAGGGTGAAAAATTTCACTGTAATGTTCATGATGTTAATGAACATAAATCACAGGGCGATTTGGCCAACTGTAGTGGCTCTGGGAAAGCTTTCGTTAGCTGAAAGGAGGTGTGCTTTTGGTATTGTTTGGTTCAGAGGACATAGAAACAGGAATCAACATTGTCCCTTCACGGTGTGCTGAAGAGCAGGTGCTTCTGGTTTTGGCCAAAGTGGATGAGAGAGGGAAGAATGATGGAGGTAGCAGTCATGCTAAATGGGGCAATGCGCTGAGGAGCAAGGGTAGCAGGGCCATGGGACAGAACAGGATGAAGGCAAGCTATAGTAAGAGAGTTAGAAGTGCCTTTGATTTTGGGAGCCTTGAACATACAGGTTTCAGTCTGTTTTGACCAGAATCCGCTGGACTGCCTCTAGCACAGTCATGGTCATTACCTAAAAAGTGCCTGAGCCGTTTGATAATTGATGGGATAAAGATTTCCCTGGGCTGAATTCTATGGTTTACATTAAGTAACAATGGAAATGTAATCATTGAACTCATGGCTTTGTTCATCAGTTTGTGGGCCTGGAAGAGAAAATGGTTCAAAAGTGAATCACTTCTTAAAAGGAATAATAAGTATGAGATAAGGAAAAGAAGGGTGACTAGTGCTATTAAACCATGCTATATATAATTTGTGTGTTTTCTCAGTCTCACAGAATTATGCTTTTTCCTCGTAGGCTGGAGCTGCAGCAGGATGTTTCTGATGCTTTTCTTTCCACCTGAGTTATGTCAACTATGTCAGTACATATGTGCAGGCACATACACACTTCCTTTTTTTGTACAACCATCCATTCCTTCACTGAGTCCATAATCACAACTGTTCTACACATTTTTGTGGCCTGAAAACAGGCATAATATAGTTTTTGTCTAATTAAAACCTATGGCTGAGACAATCAAGCTGAGTATGAAGAAAAAGGATGAAAGAATTGTGAAGTACTTTTTATGGTCCACTAGCTAAACTACACTGTCCCTCCAGCATTCTGGCAAAATCAATGCACAAATCAGCTCTTTTCTTATTTAACTTACTGGTGCATTTGGGGGTGCTACTGTCGTCACTGGGAGCTCTCCCAGGACTAAGTTCTTCGAGTAAGTCTTGTAGAGGCAGAGAACCACCTCAGTATGCCGCAGTGTCAGGCTTAGTGCACAAACGTAGGCTAGAAGCAGATAACAAGGACAGAAGGCAAAGAGAGGTAAAGTTGGTGGTTCTCTTCTTGGTATGTAAGAATATGAATATGAAGAAATGTCATCTTTATGACCATTTCAATGTTAATTTCTTTCCTGATATAGCAACAATCATCAGTGCATAATGTTCTCTAACTTGCGGACCTCTCCTAACTCTTCCTTTGCCTGAGCCTTACTAAGTGCATTTCACATGTAAATCTGTTCCACATGCTGCAGTGTCCTGAAGAGGACACTTTCAGCCAGTTTGCATTATGATGGAGTCCATGCTTTGGGTTAAGAAGGGGGGTTAAGATTTTATGCAAGTGAGGCTTGATCTGTTGTCCAGGATAGGTCTGTGGGACGGTGTCCAGTCATATCAATGGACTTTGCACCATAAACTGTGGAGTTGAGATGAAAACCAGAAGACATTGTCCAATGCAGGAGACAACCTGGAAAGTTGTCTTGAAGGTGCTTGTCCCAAACAAGTTGAACAGAAAAGCCATGTCAAATGGCACGACTGAGATTACCCACAGTGTGAAATATGACAGACCATCAATGAACTGAAAGTCGGAATACCCAAAGCAATTGAATACCTCTCCCGTGTGAAAGGAAGGGTCCCATATGAAACTGCATGTATTTTTGAATGTACTCACAAGTCACTCCAGAGGTAACGTTCGCTTCTACATGACAGAAAAAACACTTAAGAAGTTCCCCTTGTTCCTGTGGTAACTCTTTACATAAGTGGAAGTGTAGGAGAGGGATTGTTTCCCAAAGAGAGAAGCAGAAATGTATCTTCCTCTCCCTATACCAACGTTCTCCAGTCAGCCCAGAAGAGCTCACTGTCAGTAGGTATTCTCCACAAGGAGAAATAGACATCAAAATCCTGCTAGGAGGTTTCCCTGAGGTGAAGAGTAGGGGAAAGAGGAACAAAAGGTGAAGATAAGAAAAATTATCCTTTTACAAGGTGTAGAGCTACCTTCTCAGAAAAGAAAGCAGTGAGTAATACTCAGAAAATGTGACTGCAAGTGCCTCAGGTGCCTCCTGAGTTGGTGGCTTTTACTGAGTGCCAAGTTCTCTCTCTGGCTAGACAGTCACCTACAGGAAGCTCTTGGCTAAGACAGTGTTTCTGCTGGGCAGACAGAAATCAGCAATGCTGAGAGGATGGTCCCACAGGCTGGAAATGAAATGTCTTGCTAATGAGAGATGAGTTGGGCTGGGTACAAAGATCATTGCAAGGTGCTGCTGTATATAAGGACATCTGTCAAGTGCAGTTCATCTGCCAGAAACAAGCCATTTTAATTGGATGTGACTCAAACTTCCTTTCTCTACATGATATTTGTATGCTTTATGGAATAAATGATTCTTGTTACATTCGTTAGCATGTGTCATTGAATATATAATGTCCTGTCACTTTCACTAGTATGTTCTATTGACTATATTGCTGCTTGCAAAGCTCATATTGAGTTAATGTACTCGATTTATTTATACAATTCATTTTGCTTTATTTCCAGAGACATGCTGTGACCATACTGTGATGCAGATCCTGTGAGAGTGACTGTAATAAATAATCCCAGTGAACAATTATCTCCCAAACACAGCTTCTATGACACAAATCAACAGAGTATAGTTCTTCACTTACATTTAAGAGCTGGTGGTCGCATACCAAATGTGGAGTTTAACCAACAGGGAGTACAAGCAATGCATTTGTGATCAGAACTGGAGGGGCAGAAGGAAAAAACAATGAAACAGCTTCTCTAGTAATAATTTGGAGAGGAAAATCAGTTTTGTGGTGTGGGTCGACTGATAAAACAATCTTTCTGAATGTCTGTATTTTTCACCCCACCTTTATGGTGCATTGATAGATAGATAAGCAGATAGATAGACAGACAGACAGATAAATAGATTTTTTTAAATGGGATTTTTGTCTTATGATGCTTGCATTTGGCATTAAAAAACACCTTGTCCTTTGGCAAGAAAAGTACACAGCTTTTTCCTTCTGTCTGCACATTTTTTTTTTTTTGAAATGAGTAACATTTTATTCTCTGTATGTTTTCTTTTGACTACCCTTGTAGTACAACTATTGTACACTCTGTCTGAAACTTTATCATTCTACTGTTAATGAAAACTGGTAAGTTTTTTGAAAACTGGAAGAAAATTCAAATTTCCAAGAGCAGAGTGCTGCAAAACCAAAGGAATCCTACAATCACTGACTTGCTATCTCTGTAGTTTAAAATAACTCTGAGGGGTGCTTAAAACTAGGTGCTCCAGACATGAGGCAATCGTGAATTGGATTCTAATAGTAGATTTTACAATGTAGGTGTGAATGTTTGAGCCAGGTGTCCAGGTGCCCTGATAAGAATCTGAGATCTCGTCAATACAGTCAGTATTATTTAGGATACAATTCTTGTGATCAAATGAAGGAATCTATTTTAAGCTGAAATTAATCTTGATCAAGCTCCACTGACTGTATGGCCTAATGCAGTGTTGACTATAGAGGCAGCCAAGAGAGGTTTGCTCAGTTGTAGATGCATACTCTGTGGACACACATATTTGGTCAAATGAATCACTGCCCTGATTTTGAAGTAAACAAAATTGAGGAAGGTGAAGTCTTACTACACAGTCCTTGTTAAGTCTTCCTTATCGTATGTCTTAGCGGTTACTTTACACTATCCACATTGGTGTTTGTAGTTCCTCTAGGCCTTATGGTGACAACGTGGCATCAGTGAGAAGACAGCAGCTTTGATTGCAAGATTGCTCCAAAGCCCTGAAAAGCTAACAAACATCTTACCCACTGACATTCTTGTCACTTTGAGCTCTGAGGTATTTAACTTCCACTATGCTGTTCTGCCTTCGCAGAAGATCTGCTAGGGGAACGACAATATCTTCACATGGCCAACAGCTGCCACCTACGTGAGACCTGCACCACTGTTTCAAAATGGATGAATTTCCTCTTCCCAGGTGCAACTCCATTCATGAAGTCATGTCATGGTAGAGGAAAAGAAGAAAAGAAGGAGTAAGTCATAGGAGAGGCGGGGGAGCACCATACTAGGAAGAGTTTTTATTGTGTTGGGGCTTAGTTGGTTGGTAAACTCGGGCACCGAGAGCTGAGGCGTCTCCCTGCACACTCTGATTCCTTACACCCCAGCAAAGGGGACACAGCTCAGTCTGTCTATCTGCAACAGAGCATTTAGGGTCATGGTGCTAAAGGCCATGGTACACCCTCACAGACACATGAAGTAGGTCTTGGCCTTAATCAAACTGAAGAGTGGACATTGAACAGCAGTCAAAGAAATCCCAAGCTCTGTCCGTCAAGCTCCTGTTAGCAGCCGTGCCATGGTTTGCTGATACTTGAGCTGCTGGCAGTAACAAAAAGACTGTTGCCACAGCAGTCGTGCACAGCATGTCTCCTGAAAAGCCAGTGCATGGCAGGGCAAAAGGAGGGTAGGATTTCAACCTTCGCTCCAAGTTGCCTCGCTTTCCTGGGTTTATGTCAGGCCCTTAGCGTTATTTGAACATAGTTTTTGTGGTTTAATTTGCATAATTGATGAGATGGAAAATTATCTCGATGATTGATGGATGTTCTGCATGCACCAGAGTTTGTCACAAAATATAATGCATCTGTAGGATGAGCCTGCTGTTCCTGCCATGTTATTTCCCAACAGGGCTATAAAACTCTAACTTAACCCTGCAGGTTTTTAGGTTTCTTTTGTTTTTAATCTTTTACAATATAATGCGCAACACAGTAAACAAACACAAAGACACAGCATCAGCTAAAGTTACCATCTTTCCTCATTGTACTCCAAGGACATGGAGTAGTAAAAGGAAAAACATGGTATCACACTTGTGGAATCGATCCAAGACTTTCTTACACGAGGTCTTCTCACTCTCAGTAGACTTGCATTATAGCTATATCTGTACATTTCCCCTTCCATTATGCATGGGATATGTCTTTCAGATGTTTGCACTAACAAAATTTTATTTTCATTTGCAATTCGTTAACAGTGTGTATACCACAACTCATGTGATGAGTGGACTTTTTGATAATTGATCATTATATAATGTTTTATAATCAAAAGATGATGCCAAGTGCAAAAGTACTTTTTAGTAATTAAGAGTGTTTCTTCACAGGGGAAGCTTGACTTTCCATTCTTCTTCAGCAGAGCACTGAGACACATGGGTGACTTGAAGACTGTCTTAAAGTTGAGTGTGAAGTAGCACATACTTTATGTCCAGTATGCTTTAAAGTTTTCTGTGGAGTAGAGATGGTCTTAGGGACACATGCAGCTTCTTTACTTAACAGTGAATTTGGAGAGATGAAGCCTCCCCTGTTCTGTCTGCAAATTAGTGTCCGGGCACAGCAGGTAGTTATGCAGTTTTCATGCACCCTAACTGTATGGTGGAGGGACGTGCTTTGTGGGATCTGTCCTGTGTAATTCTCTTAGCTACCATAACAAAGTAGCTAATGAGCTCCTGCCTACACTGAATTGTGGACCAGTCCCTCTGGGCAATCTGAGATGCCTGTTTGAGACTGTCCCTGACACCCTCGGATGCAGTCCTTGGGGAATGCAGAAGGCGAGGCACCTTTTAGTCCTACATGGGCTATATTCAGAGAGGATTTATGAGGAAAGAAGGGAGAGAAGGAGGTGCAAAGAGAATTTTCTTGATCCTCAAACTGATCATACCCGAAGACTAACATTTCTAGGGCACTTTCAAATTATTTCAGCAGACTAAAAGCACAGGCTAAGCCTAAGATTATCACAGCACTTGAACGACAGTTTTGCTGTGTCAGGTGAGTTTTCTAAACAACTCTAGTTCTGGTATAAGAAGGCCACAACTGCACTGATGTCAGTGAAGCTGGGGAAGATGAACAACACTGGCAGTCCTCCAAGTACTTAAGGTACCAGAATAAAGGATTTACCCCAGGAACTCTTTATTGTGACAGCTCATTGCACTGAATGAAAATTTGCTTCAATGGGAATTTGTTCTCTGAGATACATATAGATTCCTCCAAACTTTGAATAGGCCTAATCTGCTTTTCTCAGTGATATAATTTAATACACTTTAGTTCACGTTTACAAGAAGATAAAAACATATGTGCAGTTTTAAGCCTGTATGTGGTACTATGCACTTTTTCCATAGTCTAACATATGTTGTTAATGTTGCCTGCAGAAAAGGGATAGATCAGACCAAGAAAGGGAAAAAAAACCTGAAGAGCTGGGGGAAGGCATGGACAATATTGTGTCTATACCTGCAGAAAATTACTCCAAACCTGAAACTATTCAGCTTCTGAGCACTGAGGTAGAAAAATCATATGGTGACGGCCACGGTTCTTTTCCAACAAGGAACTTTTCTACCAAGGAAAATGAAAGACATTCTCTCCATCCCTGGTCCATGCATGATGCTGCTCCAGTTTGAAGTGACAAAGGGTTGATTAGTTATGATCGGGTGCTACAGTTGAGGCAATACAGAACTCCAATCAATTCCCCGGCAATCAATTTGTTACACCGAACTCTCTTTCCCTCCATCTGCAGCTGCCTGACATCCATCAGGGCCCTCTTCCTCTGCCTTCGAGTCCTGGTGAGCATCCGAATACAGCTCGGTGGGCTGAAATGGAGATCACTTGCTCAGCAGGCTGTTGGGCAGAGAGGCTGGCAGCATTAACCCTCTGGAGCTGAGTAGCTCAGCTGCACACTTCACATTTCCACTGTGATATTGTATTTGACATTCAATTTGAAACCCTAAACTCCTTTAATGCAATACCTCAGCACAATGATAGTAATAAGGCAGTACCACTTGCTTTCGATTTAACTACCAAAGGCAAAGTGGAGAGGGGGAGAAAACAGCCCCAATTATATTAACCCCTGCGCTGCTAGCTTGGTAGGTGACTCCCTTTATAGGTACAAACTTCTGTGTTGAAATAAACTGAGAAGAAAGGCTGAGGAATGCTTTTTCTGCTAGCAGCTAGAATGCTTTTTTTTTTGTTGTGTTTTGCTCCCTGAAAGTGCCAGAGGCTGCCTTTTTCCTCTGAAAATTTCAGTAAAACTGCATGGAGGTGGTACTGGATCACAGTAGAGCTATCATCTTACATATCTGGCAGGAGATAAACACTTAAAATCCTACTTTTCTAAATGCAGGGTCCTGGTGTTCCCTGATGGGGTCCTCACCAAAGTCCCTCTGATGCTTCAGAAATCTACTTCCATGGTTTTGTCATCATCACATTAACATAGATAGAGAAGATAGCAGTGGTTTAAAGTACTCTGAGGTCTTCTTTATCTGGAGAAATGGGTGGAAATCTGCACCAGCTCTCAGTATCTCTAATTTACAAATGGGGAAACCTGTCAAAACTGTGGTCTGGTTTTATGGGAGATGAAAAATTTGTTCACTGTTCAAGCTAAAATACTGACTGTTCACCTCTAGGCTTTCTCAAGGCTCAAATCTGGGGCTGTCAGTTCTTGAGAACCTTGAAACACCATTTCTAGCCCAAATTTTCCTCTAATCCTAAGGCGTGGTAAGATTGTCACCCAGATTTTTGTCAACTTTCCAGGCTGGGAAAATGCCTAGTCTGGCTGTGTTACACCAAATTTTGCTCATCTCTGCTACTGATGTTCACCATCCATTAGACTCCGCAGATATGAGCCTTTGTAAGTCAAAGCAGGGACAAGAGTGGAAGGAAGGGGACAGAGACCTAGTGAATCAAGTGTAAAAGGAGTTAATATTCCTACTATGCATGAGCTTATAAAAGCAATTTTTTCCTTTGGTAACTTAATTTCTTTCTCTTCTAGTATTTTCTCATCTTTTTTCCCCTCATATATAAATCAGTGCTTTGTATACTATCGCTTTGACCATGTTTCTAGACATATGACCCATACTGTAGCAGTTGGTATAAAACTTCGCCGGCTGCCTCTCACCAGCTTGTCCTTAGACACAAATGAATGTCAGAGATCTAGACTCAAACTGTTTAAAAACATTTAGCCAGCTTTACACAACAACTCTTCGGTCAAACTTTCTCTGCTTTAGGAAAGGACATGTCGCCCCTCTTGGCAAATCAATTATTCAGACGCTGTGATAGTCCGAGGCATCGTATCAGTAATAAAGTAGTGAATTATTAATCATGGCTTGTGCCGTTTCGATTAGATTTGGGAAATTCAGGATTAAATTTCTGGCACCCTGTGTCTCAGATTGAGCTCAGCCCAGCTGGCCTGACAGGCATGAGCTGGCTTTGTACTTCAGAGGAGGCTGGTGGATAAAAATTACTTTAAAAGCCTCAGAACTTCAGTTTTTATTATTAGTATTTTGGAAGGAACTGGAATGACTGAAAATAGATTTCCAATCTGCAGGGCACTTTTGGATTCACACAAAACTTGTGCTGTAATAGCTCAGTCTTTTTTTCCCAGTTCCTCTGAGCTCATCTGCTTGCTGCAAGAAAGACTAACTCGGCTTGAAAGACGAGGCAGTCTGGTGAGTCTGTGTGTCTGTGTACAGTATTTACACTTTCCACATTTCATCTAGGCTCTGAGGACAGTCTGGGAGACTGAAATCATATTAATTAGAAGCACAGGACAGGCACTCCTGCTTCTCTGGCACTATCTGTTGAGGGAGGGAGAGCTTTAATGCAGGAAGCACGAGAGTTGGCATGCAGGAGACTTTGCTTGCAGCCTGCTTAGGGCCAGTGTAAAAGGGTTTTGGCTTTATCTGCCCTGTCCCCAGCAGACAGCCACCCCTTACAGTGCCCTGTCACATAAATTCAACCTAGCTTCACTCAGCTGATATAGTTTAGCTCCTGCCCATGGTTGATGCACGTCGCAGAGAGTCTGCTCTGAAGTGCTGGTGAGCACTCCCTTCACCAGAGAATGGCTTTTGGCAAGCATGCCTGCTACAGCAAGGGGAGAAAAAACAGGAATGGGAAAGGCAGCCAAGAGAGGGGAAGCTGTTGGGGGCTTGTGGGGAGTGCCAGCTGCCCTATATGTGGTGAGGGGACATGTAGAGAAATACTGGGAGGCAATGCTGGGGTATCAAGTTTGAAGTGGTACCCCTGAGCATGGCATGGAGTGATGCTGTGTGTGGGAGCTTGGTAGCAGCGTCTTGGGGTCATGTGAGCTAAGATGGACCCAGGACCTCAAACCACCTGGGAGCAGAAGGGACTGAACTTCTGGGGTGCCACCAGCCAGAGCAGAAAATGTGCCACAGAGCTGTGAAGAAAGCATTTTTCCTCTCTAGTGACTTTCATCCATGGATGAAATTTATTTTTTCTTTGTTGCCTATAGGCATAGCAGATTTGTAGAAGTTAGTAACTTCTTCAACACTTAGGCTAGAAAGTTAAGTAAGTTTGTCCAGGCCTTAAGGAAATCAAAGGAAAAACCCAGGTGACCTGACCCTACACTCACATCCTTGTCAAAGCAAACTGATAGCACAGGTCTGAAATGAAGCCTGCCGGGTTTCTCTCTGTGAAGTTGGCCTTTTGCTAGACATACAACTGAGGGAACAACTTTTGCCACAAATGTAGTCCAATTCAAACCCTGAACAGGACTCAAAAGTGACTGAGTTGAAAACCCTTGACATGAAGGAAATAACATTTCACTCGGTGCAGTTTTAATTTCATCCCTCTGCCCTGAAGTCAGAGGTTTCTGCACAGAACTGGGACTGACTGTGGAGTGCATGTGCATTGTGGGGAGGAACGTGTGTGGGGAGACGTTGCATGTAGCTAGTTTCTTACTTTTAGAAGCCTTCATGACTTTGGGGGAAAGGAAAAGAAAAAAAAAAGTTTTAAAAAGAATTTTTTGAAAGAAGAGCTGAAAAAGACATCAAAACAGATCAAAGAAACTCATGGAAGTGGGAAAAAAAACAGAGGGGGGGTGGGGAGGGAAGAAGGAAAAGCTCCGGCAGTAACATTGGATGAAAATTAAGCTTCTCAGATCTGTTTAAAAGATATTCTGTTTGATCTTTTATATCTTCTGCTCTGATTATCCAGGTTCCTTTTGATGTTGCTGAGCCCTATAGAACTGATATGTAAAAATACACATACATATGTATTAATATAGTGGGTACACATGCACAATCACGCACCCTCTCGCGCTGTCCTTGCTGCCCATGAATGGGAGCATGGAGCTAATGGAGCTGAAGCCACGCAGGAACAAGCTCCAGTGCTCTGACCTTGGGTTGTGTGTCCCATACCATGGTGTCAACAGGGACAGAACAGCCTCCTTGCTCCTCTCCCTGGCAGGAACCACTATGAAAAGCTGTGCTCTGAGATGCAAAGGTCAGGGGTAGTGTTGGTCAGCATTTTGAGTTAGGAAGCAGTAACTGGTGGCACACCATGTCCTGCTCTGTGCACCCCCCAAGCCCTCAGAAAGTCATGGACTAACAGTCATGATGATGTATGTCCATAGAAAGAAGTCTCTCAGAGGCTGTCCAAAAAAACACCCACAGCCAAAAGGGGAACAAGACGTCTGCTCCTGGGGACGAACAGTTAGTGCCACCCCACAGTTCCCCAACAGAGATGTCCCACGGTGGCCCCTCCTGCCTCCTGACTGCTCCCTGTGCCGTCCCACCAAGGCCAGCTCCAGACTCCTCAGCACTGTAGGGCAAACTGATTTGTTTCCCTGCCCTCTCCTTAGGGTAAGAGAGCAGGGCCAGCCCTAGGATGGGTCACTGGTGCATGGGGAAGGATTTTGCACAGAGCAGCAGAGAGAGCCCCAGCATACCAAGCCAGCTGCTGCTGCTGGGGCGGAGGGAGGTGGATAGAGGTTGCATTAAACTCCCCTTCTTGGCCAGGCAACAAGCTTACTTTGCTTCAGTGCCACCGCCTGCAAAGTGCTTCTCATGCTTCTGTGAAAAGTGGCCACTTTGGAGCCAGCAGGACCCGACCCCGCGTGGCTGCAATAAGCTCCACGTCCCCCCGAGCCCAGGCTGCACCGTGCTGGCCTCTGGTCCCCACTGCCACAGCGCCCACACGCTTCCAAACCCTTAATCTGCTTACCCTCAGGAGGCCCTGGGAAGCAGGCAAAGTGGTGTTAAGCTCATTTTACAGCAGGAAACACAAGTGATTTCTGTACAAATACCAAGCAAGTTGGCAGCAGAGGTGGGACCCACACTGTATCTACTGAGGCTCTTGCTCTGGGCAAGAGGGCAGCTCTCTGCCGCCCACCTCCATCTCTGCATGCTGGGCTCTTGCACTGCCAGGTGCCATCTTACACACGGAAAACTCTGCCCTCCCAGTCCCCCCATCCCAAGGAACAGTTTTCCACACTGCCTCCCCATCCCCCAGTCACTCCATGATGAACTACTCCAGCTGAACTGGGGCTCAAATGCATGCTTTCCTGTAATCTTAATACACCAACATGCTTCTAATTGTTATAAATGTTTGGAGAGGAGTGCAGGCAGCTGGTAGCAGCAGGCACAGCATTTTGGGTTTTCTTAGCTGGGGCTGGTACACCTGGTTGTCTCAGCCCCCAGGTGCTGTCAGTCTGACCCCATCGAGCTAGCTGCAGTACCATGTATTTATTCTCATTGCTCCTCTTCCTGGTTGCTCTCCCACCCTCATTCGGATGTTACCCAAATAGATCTGTCTATTGCCACTCCCCTCCTAATGCTCCCAATTTAAAGACAAAAAAAAAAAAAAAAAAAGGAATACACAGCAAATTTTTTTTAGTTTTACAGACAGCAATAAAATGATCAAAGGCTTATTTGCAGCTAACAGCAGACATACACCATTCATTAAGCTAAGATGGGGGGGGGGACACATTTTCTTCATCTCCTTACAAATGTGGTCCTTTAAAAAAAAATCAATGGAGGCAGATTTTTTAATTAAAACAGATGCTGATCCTTCTTGCCCCTGATGCTCCTACATGTTTTGCTGTTGTTATCTAATCTGGGCCTTTATTTATTTATTTTTTAGCCCCTGACAATAGAAGACTGTATCACTGATTTCCCTGCTAGACTTTCGGGGAACAGAAGGGAGGTGGGCCTGTGGGAGGAAAATGTTTTTCTTTTGTCTCCAGTCTCTTTGGTACACAGATGAGGGTCAAACATCCCCTTCCTCAGGCTTTCCCCTCCTCCAGCTCTGGCGATGGATACAAAGGCTAAGCCTTGCTGTCTCCTTCTCTCCGTCCTTTTTACAGATGCAAATCCCCTATGCTCAAGCTCAAGAGTGTCTCCGGGAATAAAATGTGCTCTGTGGAAATGCCTTCATTTGAAAGCGTTATGGAGATCTGGAGATGAACTGCTGAATGGATGGCTTTTCTTTCCTTTTTTTTTTTGTAATACCTCTCCCCTCCTCCCTGCCTGCCTCCCCGAAGAAAACACCAATGTAAGGGTCTGATAAAGTGATCAAGAAAGCCAACTCCTAAAGCGTTCGCCCTTCTACCTCGCCCAGCAGGCCTAAATCTTCAGTTTCCTTCCTCTCTCCTTCAACCGCTCCCTCAATGGCTCCCCTTACACGAGATCAAAGGGTTCCCAATGAGTCTTTCATAATGAATGTCCAAGATACACGCTTGCTAGTGCCGGACTTTGTGGGGCTGGGCAGGACCGAGCTCGTGGTCCACCTCCTCCCCCTCACTGGTGCTCCACTTGATGTTGATGAGGGTCCCTGGTCTTCTGCTTTTCAAATCCAGGCAAGTGGATAAAGGTGGAGAGTTCATTTGCTGCAAGCAACTGGCAATACCCAACTGTTTCAGCCATCCTATAATCTAAAGCAGAGAGACGAAGCTGCAGAGAATCTAAATCAAGGATATTCATCCTCCATTTCAAAAGCTCTGGCTATGAGCTGTGATCAGCCCATGATGGAGGGAGATGTCCTGGGCTGGGACTGTCCACTGCTGCAAGCCCTTCTTGAAGGCCATATTTCAGTCCCCACAGATGCCTTTTGCCTATGGGGCTCCCTGACTGTGCCTGTGGTTTATGCCTAGACATAACCTCAGGGTCTCTCTGGACTCTCCAGATGCAACAGAGACCTACATCAGCCAAAGACGTGGCCAGAGCATTGTCTTCTGTCTGTCAATAGGGCACAAGATCAGTGCTGCAGGACTCCGGGAGAGATTTGTCCTTTCTGTCCCCCACCACGCTGCTGGCCAGGTGCTGCTGGGAGGGAGGGCTTTCACACTCTCCAAGCACAGACCACTGCTGGAGGCACAGTGCCTGACATGATGGATCGCTGGCCCCATCTGCTATGGCAAACTGTACCTTTATATGTGAAAGGAAACTAATAGTTTAATCTGCCCAGGGAGTGCTTTTTCTTTTCATCTTACATGTCACCACGTAGCATCCGCAGACCTGTTTGAGCCTGACTTCCCAGGCTCTGCACACCCCTGACCTTCACTGACCTTAAAGGCTGCCAGAGCATGCAGCCCTTCCCCAGGTCTGTGGGTAGGTGCTGGCAGCCATACCCATGGATTGAGAGATGTCTCTGAATTCCTAACTGTATACTTCACTGGCAAAAATGCACATCAACAAAATATTTTTTAAACATTATTTTCCAGTTCGCAAAAGTGACTCTACTGTCCCAAAATGAGCTATTATGTTTTGTTTCCTTTTTACTAAAAGCAAGCAGATTAATAAAGGAAATTGAGAAAAGGGAAAAGAAAAAGCATTGTTTAAAAAATGCCTTTCCAGCAAAATAAAAGTTCTGCATTTTCACTCAAATAAATTTATTGTGGTATCTTATTGATAGGAGCATGCATATGTTTCCATTCAATGCTTCACTACCTTTTTTTCCCCCAAGGCATAAAATATTTGACCAAAATCCTTCCTTGTAATCCGGAATAACCATCTGCCATTATGTCTACAAAGAAAACTAAATATTGACTACAAGAATCTGCATATTTAGAGATTTGCTTTTGAAAGGGTATGATACATTCGGAAAAAACTTATGTGTTTGCCACAAGGCATGCCTCCATCTCAGATAATCACCCTCGACTTTCTTCTGTAGTCAAAAGAGATCTGGTCTGCAAAGTCAAGGTCACAACTCTGATTGTACAACAGACATCCACTTCTAGTCAAATCCCCTAGAAAACCACTTTTCTCTCCGTGTTCTGTATTGCAAGTCTTTACTGACTTGCTCATATGGAAGGATCTACATTTTAATTAGCTGTCTTAGATATGGGTAAATTTAGGGAATATTAAACCTGCCAACTAGTTTAAAAGTGAGTTCCTTCTTTAAAGCTGTTCAGGACACTAACAGAATTATGCAGAACCTAACAGGGCTATGGTTTCCCTGAAGCTGGCTGTGCAACAGGACATGGAAATAAATGTTTCTAATTTCTGATTGAATGCCTATGGGCAGAGTCACCAAATGTGCACAACAGTGTACAATTTGTTATTTGTAAGTGAAAACATTCACCCTGTAGAGGAAACACTATTAGGTGTAGCCCTTTTCTACTGAACCATTCTTTTTCTTAATACTAAGACCTTAGAATGCATAGAAAAATTAGAAGTGAGATATAAACAGTTCCCCTTCCCCCACCACCCACACTTACATAAGCACACACATTCAGAAGAGGTAAACTATATACATATATACCTGCAAAAGATAAAATCCACTTAAAAATGCAATCTGTAATCCTGTTCCAGCTTTTGCCTTTATCAGGTGGCAAGTGAAGACTTTCACACCAGTGGAGTGTAAATTCTGCTAATAAATTCCGCTACAATATCTTTGAAAGTGTGAGCCAATAAAATGTTATACCTGGAGATTAAATTATATCTAGCCTCTTTTTGGTGGACGTGGGTTACGGTAAGGGTTTTTTAAGCATCTCTCTGTACCTTTCAAAGTGAACTGGAGAAGGGCACTTCAGTCACAGTACCTTGGGATTAGATGTATTTTCCACTGCAGCCCCTTATCCATGTTTGGGGGTTATCATGGAGTAGCTGCCACACTGTACACATCTTTTCTCAATTGCATGTTATTGACTGATGGTGGAACAAGGTTTCTGAGTGATAGCTCAACAATGGAGAAGTTCCAGACTCCCTCTCTCTCTCCTTCTGCCAGTGGAGGGGAAAATGTCTTATCCTCAGCATTAATTAAACTCTGTGAAACCCGATCCTGCTACAGAAGACCTGTGTGTATTTTCAGATTCTCTGACACCTTAAATTCACTGACTGGCATTTACTAGGTAAATAAATAAGAGGACCAACCCTCACTACTGTAAAGGGGTCAAGCAAAATCTTTGGTCTGTCTGTGAAATACATGGGCCAAGTCATCTGCTCTTGAAAACCACCAAAGGCGTACTGAAAAGCTTACTGATTTATGCCATGAGAGGATGAGCTTCTGTAAAGGACTTGCAGCTGAGAGAAAGTCTGAACCAGAGAGTGACTGCTATTAAGATAACCAGAGGAACCTTCTGCCTGGGGACCAGAAGGCTCTGGTTTGTGCTTTGCTTTGAGTCCTAGGTCCGTTTTGTTCTCTGCACCTTTTTCTTTCTGTGTTCTGCCTCCCTGTGGCTGTGTTTACCATGCACCAGACGGTGTGCAGTACTACTCAGCTAAGTCAGCTTTCAAGGCAGACTTGTGGAGACCTTACCCTCAAACTGCCAAGTTCTTGCCCTGTCTGAATGGTTTTACCTAAAGGTTTGCTTGTGCCTGTGTGAATTTTGCAGGAATGAGAACAGTGGTTTCAGGGCAACTAAAAGGAGGGCTACCTATATGATTATTTAGGTTACCTCTGTGGTAAATTGGGCCAGAAAATGGGCTGAGACGATGTCCCACAATGGTCAAAATCTATTGCGGTTAGCACAGTGTTGGCCACTACTCTTCTGAACATCATCCAGGCATGGTTCAGGAGATAGCACAGGCCAGAAACTGTTCACAGTCTGCAGTATGGATTTGGGCACCCATTTTCGTGACAAAGGAGAGTTTAGCCTTGTAAACATGAGCATCCTATAATTTGTCCCTATGTACAGGGAATGCACCTACAGTCATATGGGTGTAGTTCTTGTTTATGTTTATAAATATTAGCTGGGGACTCAGACTTTCTCTGATGTATGGATGCTCTATCCATATTAAAAATTCCCTACACAGAGAAGATATACCTCAGAACACTCATTATATTTTCCCTGATTTTTATGTATTTTTGATAAACATCTGCTAGCCACAGCTTCAGAAAGGGTACTGAATTACCTTTTTCTGTGATCAGAGACATTATAATGACATTTATATCCTAAAATGCCTTTGTTGCCTTTAAGGTTAAAGCATTCTTGAGTTATCTCTTCTAATTCTCCCACCCCCATAAATACATGATCCCTCTTAATCAGCCCGTTTAACCACTGCATTTCTCCCCTTTGAAAATCAAGGGTGACTTTCAGCTCCCAGCCTGACTGGAAAAAAATTCTGGCAGAGAATAAAGCAAAGAGTTGCTTTTCCCTTCCAGAATCTATGTGGGAGGATGAGATTGGCAGACGTTATTGGTCAAAATATCACTTATGAATGGCAAAGCTCTTCCTAGGACAGTCTCTTTCACATCCCACTTACAATAACAACAATAGCCTTGGTATCATTTTAAAAAAGAGAGTAGAAAAGGTGTGGGGGTGGGAAGGGCAGGAATTACAGCCCTTATATTAATCAGATAGAAAAGCTCTGTCTCCCACAATTCTTTCATTAGCTAGCGAGACAGGTGCCCTCTGGACCTCTAGCATCACTTACTTCCTTGGTAACAACTACTGCTGGCAGATGATCCCTCTTGTAGACTTCATCCATATTCAAAGAGTTGTCACATCCAACTGATGCTAAGAAGCTAATCAAGTGGATTTCTTTTCCTTTTCTTTCTCTTTTTGTTCCCTATTTCACTTCACTCATGCTAGAAAGACAGTTCCCTACCATGCAGTCAAATTCTTTTGAACCCTGGGAAAAGGCCAGATCCATGGGGAAAGGGGCACAATCCCTTTTCTGTTCACACTTGGAGTCTCTGATGATTTTTTCCCTTTTTACACATCAGGTGTATGACTGTTTTGCATTTCCATTAACAGCATTTAAGAATGACCAAGCACAACCAGGGGCTTGGCTAAGACAGCTGTCACACCATACTTGGTGTTTCAGGGCAGGTTGAAAACTTCCCGTCAAAACTCTTTTGAGATAGAAAATTAAATTTTTAGTGCTGCCTGGGTATTGGAAGGATGTGGCCTTATTAAAGCAGTTGATTTCAGAGCAGATATAAGATGATGGGAGCGGAATTAAAATTACATTTTACACAGAGGCTAATATTTTCACTGATGTTTGCTGTCTCCCTCACGGTAAGGCCATCAGCTATGCTGTGCTTCCTTCCTGTGTTCAGAACAGGACTTGCCGATGTAGTCTGAAGTATCTAGCAATAGCTTATATGAGAATATTTTATGAGCATTTGATGCATTTTCTACAAAAATAGTATCTAACAGAGATTTCATGGTCATCTCTTCTACCCACATGCAAAGACCAAAGTGAGGTAATGTCAGGTACTGAGGATGAGAACGCTGGATCTGAAACAGCAACTAGATAGAAAAATCTGCCACTTATATCCTTGATGAGAAAAAAGAACCAGAAGAACAACCAAGATGCCATTTCTGCACTTTTCCTTTCTGAGATTTATAGATTTCTGATCATTTGAATACTCATCTAGGGGAAAATCTGAGACCATTGAGTTCAGACAGACAGACAGTAAATCTTCATTCACGAGTGTATGCCAATGGCTGTCAGTCAAACATGAGGAAAAGGGAATCAAAGTCAGGAATTTCTGCTCCAGAAAACATAGACCTTTATTTCAGTGAGAAACTCCAGAACACCAGAAATATTTCCAACTTTTGAAAATGATGTATGATTAGACAGAGAGAGTTCCTAAAATGGTACAATTTTTTCTGAAAATATATTTGTAAGCAACTGACCTGAAGAATCTCTAATAAAAAAGCATCATCTATAAACAATAGCCCCTTTACAATGCGACTGATTTGTACAATTCAGAGGAAATGCTGACATCTCCCATTCAAGCACTAGTTTCAAGCTACTGAAAATGTTGTTTTAAATCCTGATGGCATCTGTTCCTCTTCCATCAGTTAATTCAAGGGGAATAAATGTGTAAAATAAAGGAAAGATGGAAGGCGAAGGCACACTGGTACCAAACAAACACTACTCCCCCACATCTCCCTTATTTCTACCATCCACTCCCAGGTTTCTTGTTAGAATGTGCAATGCATAATTTACTCCTCATGTCTTTCCTTTCATCATCCTGTGAGTACAGATTCTTCCATAGGCATCCTTGGTGTTACTGCCGTTCCTGTCACTGGTGCAAACTGAAGCTGGCTGGCAGGTTTACTTATGTGTGTGTACTCTGCAGGATTGCTGCTGCAACTTCTTAGCAGCCTCTGTCTTCATGACCCCTTTTTTGGACCTCCCTCTCCCTCTCTCTTGTCTAGCAATGTCTTGTCTCGTGGAGACTGGAGAGCTAAGTTCATTAAAATGGAATTTGGTGGGTTATTGCACAAAATTACCTCCATTTACATCTGCTGCCTGTCACTTTCAATGCTCCATGCCTTTTATCACTTAATACTTCCACTATCTATCCATGCCAACTTTCAGTGGGCAGCAGTTGTAAACTCAAGTTAGCATTGCTTGCTGCGTGCACTCCTTCCTACAGAAGCTGCCTTTAATGGGCTGTGTGAGCTGGTGTCTTGGCCAAGAATATTTGTTCATGGGTAAGACAGAGCTACAGCTGTGCTGATATCCAGAAATGCCAAGAATGTCCATAAATTATTTTCCTAGGCTGAATTATAGTTCCTACACTGTTATTAACTCTTTGGCTACAGCAAAAATGTCTTTGTTGAGTTCAGCTGGGAAGAAAATAAAACTGAAAGTAAGCTTTTGGCTAGACTGAGCACCAAACCTGAGTCTTTCATATCTCAACTAGGCTGGGCTGCAATAATTCAGCTGAAAAAGAAGTTCTGAATTTTTATTCATTGAAGACAGCTTAGTAGTGAGTCAGTGAATGACTGCACAAAAACATTCATACCTGTGAGAAATTCAAGAGATGGAGACCCATCTGAACCTCCAGTGTCTTGAGTGAAAAGTCCATGCCTGCTTCCTGGTCAGGCACACAGCAGGCTGTGTGTTCTAGTGGCCAAGTCACAACCTACAGAGCAGTGTGTTGCTGTAGTCTAGCATCCACTCCTGGTGGCACAGCACTGCCCTAGGGACTAGAAAAGCTTGAGAACCAACCCATTTTCCTGTCTTACATGCCACATCCATTACCTTCACCACTGTTTACTTGTGCGAGCAGTTCAACAGGGACATGGAAAGGATGAAGAGCGGCAGAGTGCATTATTTCCACGGACCTCAGCAGGCCCTGACTGATGTCCCACATCTGCAGAAGCTCAGGCAATTACATTTTTCTTATTGCTCACTTTTAGCACGACACCCAAATACCTAACTGGCTACCACAGCAGACCCAGGAAATCTGCCCCTGTGAAAATTAGGCACATACCAACAGGGGACAGCTCAGATCTAGATCAGAAACAATGGCTTTAAAGGCTTCCTTTCTCACACTTTCTTCCTGCCCTTTCGTCAGTGAATTAACACGGCATCAAAGTGTCTGCCACCCTGATCTCTGACCATGAGCCTATTAAAATTGCATTGGAAGTTAACAATGAGAACAGAAAACAAAGATCAAATGAATAATGCAAAAACAAAGCACTTCAGTTAGATATTGAAGAAAATAATATAAATATATTAGATAGAAAAATATATTGAATTATAAATTAGATGGGAAAACTCTTTTTTTTTTTTCTTTTTTTTTTTCCCCTACTGGGAGGAAAAAATGAAAGGAAATAAAAAAGTACATAGCCTTTGATTGGCTGATGAGAATAAACTGTGGTGTGGGGATATTTATACTTCTTTGCTGTTCAAGCTTAGTAATTTCATGTGTTTTTGCAAGATAACACTTAGGTCATGTGATTTCATCAACCAATTGAGCTGCCAGGCTCTTCACTGACACTCGGTAATGAAATGATATGGTAGGGTAGGACACAGTCACCTTATCTTTTTATAAATGCATTGAGTGGCATTTGGGATGCCTTCCTACCTTTCCGGTTCATTTGCATTACACAAGAACTCTCTAAATGTTAAAGCTTTCACTTGCAGTGAAAGTTTGACGCTTCCAACGGCATTCAAGGATATCAGTCTTGGAGTGGCATAAAAATAATGATGTGCAGTTGTGTGTGTGGGGGGACGGGGCTGCATATGTGTGTGCGCAACAGCCGGCTGAGAGGCTCCAGAGCTGTCTCCGGCACCAAAGCAACGCGTGGCGTCCATCCAAGTTGACAGGCCTACCCAACCTGAAATCATCTGAGTGCAGTTTCTGAAATCGTTTGAAAGTGGAGTGTCAGGAAGATGTTTGCATGGCGGCTGACATCTCCTCCCGGCGTGGTTTAATGACATCCCTCCCTTGTCATAACTCTCCTCATGCTTCACAAATAATAACAGTGGTGGAAGGACTTGGCAAGGCGGAGTTGGGAGCAAGAATGGGAACGTGAGGAAGGGCTGGGAGGCAGGAAAGCACAAAACGCTGGAGACAAAACCACTTGAAAGAGCTTGAATCAGCCTGAGCAGTCATACTTGGGAGTGCTGTGGGTGTTTCTTGCCTTCCACATCATTTTCTCATCTTGTTACACAAAGGACAGGGATTTACCTGCCTTTGCCAATCACCCCATATAGAGCAGCAGGCAAGGATGAAGCCCCTCTTGGTATGGAGGCCTGTCTATAAAGGTGCTAGTTGCCTCTGTGTATTTATTACAATATATTTGGCAGGTGCAAGAAGGGAGAGGTCAGCGAACATGCTGCTGCCTGTGAGAGCTTCCTCTGACCCCCACTGGGCTCCTGGCTTTGGTGGGACTGGCAGGTGGGTTGCATCTGGGGTGAGACTAAAATAAACACCGCAAAGCCAGAGCTCGTGGGATCAAAGTGCTTGACCACACTGAGGTGTCTGAATTCCTGACTTTTAAAACCCGCTCTGCCACATTCCTGCTGGCTCAGTTTAGGCAAGATGCCCCATGCTTCTGTGCCCCAGTCTCACCCTTTGTAAAACTGGGAGGAGAAGGCAGTGCTGGGATTGAGGAATGAAGATTAATCCCAGAGCAGACCAAACACATAAAGATGACATGAAACATGTTATAACACCGTCACATGGGGGATGGACACGGTTCCTTTAAAATGCCCTATCAGCACTACATACTCTCAATTAAATGCAATTATAGCCAGGAAAAATGATCAAGAGCTAACTGACTGAGTCTATACCGGTTTGACGTTTCCTCCACTTCCAAAGAGGCATGTTTCCCAAGAGCTTGCTAATTAGTGTTACCTACTTGTCAGGCTGGGAAATCAGACTCCCGGACATTTTTGGTCAGTTCAGTGCAGGTGGGAAAGATGCTGCTTCTGGATTTCTGGCGTGGGATGCACCCAGCAGAGCAAGGCATGCCACCTGCAAAGTCTGTGGGCTGCCAGGCAGAGGAAAGACTTGTTTCTGTCAGGTGTGAAGACAGTGAGAGAGCCAAGGAGCTGGGGAACCAGGTATACTCCTTCCCACGTCTCCAGATGGCTGTCTCAGCTGTCTCTGCAGCCATAAGAGGCAGTTCAGGAGCTGAAAGCCCACACCTGCTGCTGAAGGAAACATGATTTTGTAGGTGCTTGGTGTCTGAGGATTTCAATGTGCAATAAAAAGATAATTTATAGTAATCATAACAATCATGGGTGAAACCTTGAGGCCTTTAACAGTCTTTTGTGGGGCGGAACGACCACATAAGCTGGTGACAAGTTTGTTGTCTCAAGGACTAAGTAAATGACTGAACTGCAGTCCAAGGACTATCTCCAATAATACAGCAAAGGGAATGCAAAGACCCCCCTTGCTTTAGCTTATACACCTGAGGAAGGGCTTTTGTACACCCAAATTTTATCTTCTCCCCTCCCTCCATATGTAGTAATTGTTACCATGCAGTCCGATAAGAGTAGGTGGGTGGGTTTTTTTACTCACTAACTTTGTCTGAAACACAGGTATGACTGTGCTTTATATAAAACATAAAAGTTTGTTGAGCCAAATGTATCTGAGATGTAACTCATTTGAGCATGGTAGAGATCCATGTTAAGCACTGTGTCCAGCTATGCCAGGGGTATCTGGGGCATGTGTACAGCTCCCCACTGCCCCTCAGCCACCTCCACACACCAGGTATATGTGGAAAAGTCTCAAGCCCCTTTTAAAACATTTTTTCCAGCAGATATGTAGTGGGCAGGCTCCTATGAGGATGGAGAGCATCTCCCAGAGGGCAGCAGCCTGCATTCCTGTCTTTGGTAGCAACACCTGACACCGTGGTAGCCTCTCAGACTTGTGTGTGCTCTGCCAGACCTTTGGGAGTGTATTTACAAATTAAATGAAAGAGAAAACAGATGCTCTCACATTACTTCACAAGGAACTGTATGACAAAGTCAAGGAAGAGGAAATGAAGAAAAAAGTTTTGTCAAAAGGAGTGTGCATCTCAGTGGCTGGGATTTTCCTAAATGGGCTTACATCTATAGTACTGGCAGCATGCCTAGTCACCGGGAAAGCCTGTCCTGATGATGCTGCACAAGGTACATACATGTACAACTTTGGATGAGTTGTTCAGCTGGCATTCTTTCTCCTGCTTCTCTTGGTTTTTCTGACAGAGGATAAAGGATCCCAGTGCATTTTCTTTGTCCAGAATACTTGGTTCTACGACTGTACGATCCACCGTTTCCTAGCTCTGCACAACAGAGTCCCCTCACCAAGGCTGTGTGTGGGCAGCTATGTGGCACATAGAGATTAGTATTTGTCCCAGTCTACAGCACTGCTCCTCTAGATTTTAGAATTTGCAAGGAACACGTGGGCACCCCAGTGAGCAGAAATGCAAACTAAGGGATCCTCTTTTCTCTTAGGTGTCTCTGCTGCTGGTACCAATGTGCCCCTTGAAAACGTTGGGGGTGGCTATTGCACCCAGTTTCTTTGCTGTACCATGAACATGGTTCAGGCTTGAAGAGGTGGTTGTGAGTGATGGACAACTTGGAGAAGGGCACTGAAGCTTGAATTTGTTGAGGGCTTAGATCAAATTCTGATATAGTTAATAGAGTTAACCATCCTAACTGGGCTTTGAAGAAATCTCCAAACTCTTTAGGTAAGTATCTCTGGAACTCATTTCACCTGGCATCAACCAGCTGAAAATTTGAAGTAAAGGCAAACTGAACCATGCAAGCTCTCTCTCTCTCTCTCTCTCTCTCCATTCTTACCAACGGAAAGGTCTAGACATCTCACTCCAGAGGGTGACCTCTTCCTTGGATATAGGTGTATAACATGAACTTCATGCCGAAAATTTACTCAAGGGAAAATGTACAAGCCAGAACACCAGCATAAATGTATCAGAAACAGCACCAGCAGATACCAAAATATTCAGGTAAATCTTGGGGCAAGCTGTATAGACATAATGCAGGTCTGCTAAATTGTGAGTGTTACTGTTAAGTGCAGAATGGAATCTAACTTGTAAGGCCTCTGAGATGGAGCTGCCTATGAATTTCTTACGTTTTACTTGTGTTGGCTTCCTCAGATGTCTCCGTGATCCCAGCTAATCTTTCCTCTGCTATTCACTACACAACAGCAATGGGAAGAGTTAACTGCTATTGCCGGGGGCATTTAAGGTGAATACTGTGCAATTCTCCATATTTAATTAAGTGGCTGAGGGGGATAACACATCTATCTTTAATAATATTTTCAACAGCACAGTATACCTCATTCCATTAGAGATATTTAGGATGCAGTACTTAAGTGATTTAAATAGGTAAGTATTGGATGAGTTTTGGTGGATTTGTCTTTGCTCTCTCTTCTAGTTTTTGGTTTGCTCAGTTTCTTTTTGGTATAAAATCTACATAACCAAAGGAGGATTGCAAGGCATAGGGTAGAGCAACTCTGTGTCAGAGGCATTGTGTGGAAACTAGAAGCACAGTTCATGTAGTGGTGTTCTCTACCCCTCATTCCCCCATACCCAGAGGACACTGCAGTCAACGCTCTGCAGGGGCACACAGAGACTCAGCTTTACCTGCACCTTTGTTCCTACCACAGGTATCTACCTTGCTTTTTGAAACAAACCTGCTCATCCGCAGGAGGACTTTGGGAAGCACTGACCAAGGAGTCTCCCTTCTGCAGCCAGGTTTGCTGCAGTCCAGGCACGCTGAGCCTTGCTGTGGGCTCAGTGGATCAGCTCCACATGCCAGACAAGGAATGCTTCCCACTATTGCGCTGTAGCATGTGAACTATTGGCTATTTCTTTTCTCTTCTTTTCCCCACCCCCTGCCCTGCCACTTGTGAAATTTCTAAAACTTTTTTCATTTACAAGGAAAATTAAATAAACAAATAAACAAATCCCCAGAACTCAGAGATTTCTTATTAAAGTTTTGAACATATGCTACTTAGGAAAAAAAAAAAAAAGTGAAATTGGCTGATAAAGTAAGAATCCCACAAAGGGCTGTTCTTCCAATCATCTGGTATTTCTCCTGTAATTTCCTCAGAGATTGTGGAATGATTTTCCAGATGTCTCTGTTCCTTCCAGGTGGTGTGTTCAACATGATTGGAACAAGGCCAATCTTACGCTTCTTCCTATACAAAGGAGATGATGCTGCACAAGGTACATACGTGTACATACTTCCACATTTTTGTAAATGTAAATAGCATGTTTCCTTAAGCGTGCAATTAAAGCACAACTCAGAGGAAGAGTGACTTTCTTGTGAGGCTGGCAAAATTACCCTGTTAGAGAAAGTCATCACCTTTTCCAGTCAGTAAGAAGAAAACCAAGGGCCATTTTTGCTACAGAGCAAAGGGGTCTGGAGGTGGCAGTCAGTTTCCTACTTCTCTTTTATTTGACTCACATAAATTCTTTTTAGCCTCAAAGCTACTTTGGTTCCCTTCCAAATGCTATACCTCCTTGCTTGCCTGTTGAATATAGGCTGGCAGCAGCAATATGCAACCACAGAACTAGGGCTGCAGGGAGTGGGGCTTCTCTTCTTCTGGGGCAAGAAACCTATGGCAAATGAAAATAGCAACAGCATGTCTGGGTCAGTATATTGGATCAGGCCAAAAAGCATTGCATATTCTGCCTATATTCACTATCTTGATATCTGGGGCAAGGAGATCTGTTGCTATCTCTCCTGGAGGGCCTAATTGTGTGGTTGTTTTCTGCTGGAGCTGCAGGTGTGTGGCTGGTAATGAGGACCTCCATCCCTCTCAGCCCCTCCTTCACCTGCAAAAGAGCAGATGTAGCTGACGACAAACTGGATGATTCCTCAGTGGAGAAGTCTGCTATGCTTTTCACCCGATATACTTTTCACCCTGCAAATTTAACAGCTTCTCTGTAAATGAGAACCATTCTTATTGTCCAGCTCTGCTGTGCATTATCGGAGAGATTTGAGCCAACCAGTACTGTCAGTGGCCCCTGACTACCTGTGATGGACAGATACGGCAATGTAAATGCCACGGGTGCATTTTAATAGTTGTGATTTCTAAATGATGAGAAGGATACTTGCAGGGAGGACCTACAGAGCTGGGCTTTGGCTGTGGGAGAGACAGCTGAGCAGTATCCTTGAGTAAGGTTTTTGTTCTGCCTTCTCCCAGCACTTATGTCAGCAGGAGCAAGAATGACATGATGGTTTTTAAGATGAAAGGGAAGGCATTTCCTCTGCTCTGTGTTGGCTAGTGTGATATATTTAAATACCTTCAGCATGCCAGCATCACAAGCTAAGTGATGGACCTTTAGTCTACGTTGCTTCAGCTCTACAGTTCACTGTTGCAATTCCCTTAGCTGGGACTCCATGTACATGTTTTTGCCATTTTCACTCATGTTTTTTCAATTGAAGCCCGGGCATTTAATGGAAAAATCTTTCCAGTAAAGTGCCTAAAAGCTGTTGAAGAGACATTTCCTTTCCTCCAGAAAATAAGTGTGATTTTCAGAAAAATTCCTTAATCTTGTGTGGTCAAAAAAGACCTTGATTTAATTGAAAACTTTTAGCACCCATCGAAAATTTATTTCTTATCATCTATCTGTAATGGTCGCCTAAGCTATCTATCCTCTATGAATCTAGTTAACTTTCAAAGAAAATCAGGAGAATTAGGAATGGGGTAAATTCTAGGAATTTCAGAATTTTTTTCCCTTTTCTGAATTGTGGTCAGTGGTGCAATATTTTTGCTAAATTTCTCCTTGAGGAACAAAACTGAGAAAAAAGAAAGAACTTTTTCTCAGCTTAGGATCACTGAGACTTTCCATCTCCATAATTATATGAATACCAGAATGCTGTGCTATGATTTTAACCTTTTACATATTTTACCTTTTCTTCCCTGCAGCTTTGCCTGCATTTTGTACATTTCTGGTACGTTTCTAGTTCAATAGCCTATGCTTTCTTCAACAACCAAAGCAAATTCAGACATAAATATATATATATTAATTCTGAAACAAGAAATCTGCATAATTTCCACCTGGTATCTCTTGCACTGGGAGGTGTGTTGAAAGCAAATTTTTTCCTTGAACTGCTTTGGTTTCGACAACTCATTTTTCCAATAAAGTTTGGGATCCATGTCTCCCAACGGAGGTTGTTTAAAAGTTAGATGTCAAAGCTGGTCATCCTACGGTTCCTTTATTGTTATTTTGTATATATAAGCACCTCCTGAGGGCAAATCTGGCTTTTCTTACATACTTATCTTTAGCTGCAATTAAATGACCTCAGGAGGTGCCTATTCTGTATTGATTGTGAGGAAAGCCTTGTATGACTGACCCAGATTAGACATATGGCTTTCAGCACACCTGAATAAGGTGGTGATTCACAACTGGTTTGGCAGAAAATGTCCCCAAGCCCTGTTATTGGCATATTTATGATCATCCCTGTGCCAGATACCCTGCTATCTGCTGGCTCCTGGACAGTGTTGATGCGCAAAGGAGACCATGTCTTTACATCTGAGAGCAGTGTGGAGAAAAACACAGTATGTCACCTGCAATGCATACTTTGCTTAGAAGTGCTGCTGAAGGGCTAAAAAGTTTGGAGACTGCTTTCTACCAAGTCATCAAAGAGAGCACTGGAAACAGGTTATATTTGTCTCTAAACCCCTCTTTTTCATTTGTGCCTTGGGTTTATTTCCCCAGAGTTTGCAACAGTCGCGTTCTAATTTTGGATACGTGACTATCTTTTACTGAGACGGTCACCAAGAACGCAAGATTGACAATAAGTTTTTGGATGTGGCAATCAGAAACAAATTACTTTGTGAAAGTAATTTGAGCAACACTGAATGGATGATAGATTCAGGCCACAAACACTTTCACCTGAATCAAGACAACCTCCAAAACAAATACACCAGCCTGGGAGAAGAGAGCCGCCTTCTACTGGAGGGATGACTGGGCCACTGCGCAAAGCAGTACTCATTATAGTTCGAAAAACGTAAGAGGAAGGATCACAAGGGAGGTCTAGGGAGAAGAAGGGTGTAAAGGGAAAAGCTGAGGACACCTGGGTTATTCTAGCCTGTTGAGATCTTAAATGCAAACTAAATGGGAGTCCAGAAAGATGAGGGAAGAGAGCAGAAAATGCAGCTAGTTTGGCATCTCTGATCTCACTCAGCCCACAGTGAGTCTGAAAACAACCTCAGGCTGGAGATCTCCAGCTGTGACTCTGGTGAAGATGGTGGCCCCTTGCCACCAGTGGAGAAAGGACAGCAAGAGCAATGGCTGGTATTTCCACCCCTATGTTTACTCCTCAAAAAAGAAGCCCCCAACACTTCTGCCCCAAGGACAACAACAATATCTGCAATTTCCCTTCTCCTTCTGCAGAAAAGGAGGAGTGACCCTGTGAAAACATACCCCTGAAGAAGAGGATCTCATGTTTGGAGAACCAATTTTCTTTTCCAAAAGTGTCCTGTGCTGACCTGCTCCTGCTCCCAGGGAGAGTGCTGATAACAATGCCCCCCGACTGGAGCGAGGACAGACCGGCCAGCATGCCAGCTCTTTGGAAAGCACTGCCGATCTTGTGTACAGCGGCCCAGCAGGAGAAGGCTGTCTCTCGGCAGGACCTCGGTGGCTACATCTACATTACTCTGAAAGGGCACCATCTGGAGCAGCAGGAAACATGGCATACTCCACCTCCTGCAGGCTGCCTGCCTGTGGAGAGTTTGTTTGGACCTGCCTGGTAGCGCACTAACCCTCCAGGTATCCCTGGGATGTGAGGTCTTGCACGGTGGGAGCGGAGTATGCTTGACAGACCTTAGGCCATTCTTGCAGGCTCATTATCTTCACAGAGGGTGATTTCCTGGTCTTGAGCTCTCAGGGCTACCCTTAACAAACAGCGTAGACATCTAACATCAAGTGTTATCCAATTCCACCTGTTCACAAGCAGTTCTTCCCTTCTTTTGAAAAGAAAGCATTTTACATCTCTGTCCACCTGGGTCATTCCTCCCTCCTTCCCTCCACCCAACTATGCAAAACTGCGCACAACATCAGGGAAGGAAAAGCTGATTTACCATAACAGATCAGAGTGTGGGTGCATAGCATAAAATATGCTGTTTGTGATAGAGGGAGCCATCCAGCCAATTTGATAGCTCTGCTCCCAGGGGATTAAAATACCTCCTTCATCTCAGCAGAGAGTCTGTGTGTGGAGAGAACCTGAATTAAAATCTACCTTTTTCTTTGGTGCCTTCAAAACACCACTGCCTCTCATGGGCAAAGCCAGACGTAATCCTGGATTCAGTGTTCCTTCTTGGTACTGCTCAGTTTGTTATCTCACCTTGTTTGTTTGTTCCACTTACTTGTTGTGTACCCCTGACATGAGTATAATTAAAATCCCTGGAGGAGGGAAGCATCTTCCCTGTGGTAGTGACTGGAGCTCTGCCTGCACCCTGATGCTCCAAGGCAGTCATCAGTCTCATTTGGCTAATGAGTTTGTGGTGTCCCCTAACTACAGAAGCTGAATACCTCCCCATCATTAGCTAGCCAGCTAGCTCACACCGAGCCCTTTCTTTTCAATAGCTAATGTTACCTAAGGTAAATAAATGTCATCCTAATTGACTGGATCAAGGTAACCCAGGTAGTCTGTGCTAGAATCAGAATTTACACCAGAGGCCAATGTCCTCCCCAGCCTCAGGTTCACACCCCTAATGTGAAGTATATATACATCAAGGGGTACCAAATAGAAAACCACCACCTTTGGCTCAGGGATCTTTTGAACTACAAATCATGGGAAATGAGATGAATATTTTAGGGAAGAATCACTGTCTGATTGCTCTGATTTTAATATTTTTTCTTAGGCATATACCCTTGGCCATAATCAAAGGCAGGATACCCGGCAAAACAGAAGTTTGGGATGCTCCAGACTTCCCATTCTTTTGTTCCTCCCTGTCTCAGACCTTGGATTAGAATTGTAGGGACAGCTTTTTAGTGGTGACATTGTTCCCAGCTTCCTTGGCCAAGGTCACATTGGAAGTTTGTAAAGGGTCTGAGAATTAATTCCAAATTGCTCAGGTGAAATTTCTACACATTGGACTGCCTACCCCCCTGATTCATGGCTGCTACAACTAAATTCAGCTGCAGACTATCAAACCTTTTCAAGAGCTGTCTCTGATCAGTTGATAGTGTTCAAAAAGAAAAAAAAAAAAGAAAGGGGGAACACGTCAAATAAATTCAAACAATAAATAACCCAGCTGAAATCGAGGTCTGCTCATGGATATTCAGTAAGCTGCAAAAGAATCAAAATCTGTTGGATAAATTATTCATTGCAAATTATTTGTTCATCTTGACAGTCATAAAATTATACAATCCATTAAAAAAAAAAGTCTAGTCACAGTGTTTGACTCCAGCTCTGTGCTACAGAGAAAACCCCAGTAGGCTGGTATTTGGGATGAATGGCACACCTGTGCCCCCACTGATGGGGTAATGGGGGCGTTCAGCAGCTCCCAATTCAGCCTCAGAGGTGGGGTACCGTACAGGTAGCTGCTCAGTGGCTCTGGGAGGCATGGCTTCATTTCCCCTTAGAGGATCTGGGGATATTCCTCCATGTTCCGTGGCAGAAAAGAGAGGATGTGGAGACACCACTCTCACGTATCTCAAATGTTTTAAGTCACACAAATGAACTTCAGCTTTATGCCAAGGGGCTGTGCTCCAAGTAGGGTGTGTTGCAACACCTCCTGCTTGGACACATCTGTGGGCCTTTATGCCATCTGAATTTGGGCACTAGAGGAAGGCGTTTGTGTATTGCTGTTACCTCAGAGCAGTCCTGTTTTATAGGTGGATCCCTGGGTTTGTTCCAGCAGACAAAGAGAGAGCTGGAGTGTGCTGCTTGACTTTCTCCTGTCACCGTCCTCCTCTCTCAAATACACATCTGGGACCTTTTCCCTGCACAACATGATAAGTCTGTCTCTACACGAGGGAGGGACATTGAGCTATGATGATAACTTGATGGCTGGGCACACTCTTTGTGCTCATTTTGCATTGCCAAGTGTAGAGGGGTTGGACTCAGGTTGATAAGCACAGAGGCCATGTCAGCCATCACTTTGCTGCGATTCATCCTACTTCTTACAACCCAAACCACTGAAAATACCCTTTATTTTCAAAACGAGAAATACAGCAGAGCCCTTATCAACATATAGCAAAGTGTACCAGAGGAGCACACACTGCAGTGCTGTGAGTCCCATACCAGCAAGTGTGCACGCCTTTGATTACTTTCACACACACACACACACACACACACACACACACACTCTCACTGTGCACACACACACACACACTCACTGTGCGTGTGTGTGTACAGTGACCAGTGCAATCTGATTATATTAGAAAAGTTGTAGACCTCAGAAAGTAAAGATCCCTGCTACAAAAGCAGAGAGAGTATAGGTTCTTCTGCTCTGTTCTATCTGGCATCTTACATACTACCTTGATCACCCTGTCATTTATTTCTCTCTCTGATTTTCTTCTTCTTTTTAAGGTTTGATCTGAGGCCAGGTTTTCTAACGAGTTTAGTGAAAGGATCAAAGGATGAAAATCACCATCTGCTTAAAGAAAACAATAGTATT
This sequence comes from Falco naumanni, assembly GCF_017639655.2. Lineage (NCBI taxonomy): Eukaryota > Metazoa > Chordata > Aves > Falconiformes > Falconidae > Falco > Falco naumanni. The sequence goes on from NC_054080.1 coordinate 77,415,147, forward strand.
TCCAATTGCATGATGGTATCTGGCAGGGAAAGCAGATTGTTGGGCTCCTTAGCTACATCACAGAAGAGAGATGGGAACTGCAATAAAGAAGGGAATCTTATCTAAACGGGTGCCAGAGAAATTTCAAGTCTTCCCAAACCCTGCCAATAATTTCTTTTTGGCAGTAGTAAAGAGGAAAAATAGATTTGAGAAGAGAAGATAATGAAGAGAAGAGAGAAAAAAAAAGAGAAAGAAATGAAAGGAAAAGAAAGGAAAAGAAAAGACAAGAAAAGAAAAGGAAAGAAAAGATAAATTAAATTAAATTAAATTAAATTAAATTAAAATAAAATAACATAAAATAAAAGAAGGAAAGGAAAGGAAAGGAAAGGAAAGGAAAGGAAAGGAAAGGAAAGGAAAGGAAAGGAAAGGAAAGGAAAGGAAAGGAAAGGAAAGGAAAGGAAAGGAAAGGAAAGGAAAGGAAAGGAAAGGAAAGGAAAGGAAAGGAAAGGAAAGGAAAGGAAAGGAAAGGAAAGGAAAGGAAAGGAAAGGAAAGGAAAGGAAAGGAAAGGAAAGGAAAGGAAAGGAAAGGAAAGGAAAAGGAAAAGGAAAAGAGGGGAGGAAAAAGGAAAAGCAGCGTCATGTGAGAAGCAAAGAGTAGATGTATTTATCCTCCTCCTGGAATGAGCCCCAGAGGTGCAGGAGTACAGGCTGGCAGTAGTCAGACAGACAGAGCTTATTGGAATGAACTTGTGTACGTCCAAGGCAGCTCCTCACCTGCCCCATTTGTTCCATCTCTTGACAGATCCCATTAAGCTGAACAGTGAGCTAACTGGTTTGCAGAGCCCTGTGGGCTGTTGCAACCGAGTGGATGCTTACGCAGCTCTGCTTTCCTCTGGCTCCTTCTGGGGCGGGTGAAGTTGTTGAAACAATTTAGTGTGTTTTAGTGGAGATTTAAAGGAGGGAGAACAATTTCAGGTTTGCAGCTTAAGACCCTGCTGATAGTTTTGGACTTCCAAGAGTCACAGTACTTACTCCCCTGATAGTGAAGCTACTTTAATATGCCTGAGAATAGAAAGGACAAAAAAGCTACTGACCACTTTTGTAAATCTTGGAATGTGAATGTGTGTTCTGTAAATCATCAGTACCAAGTTAGGAAGAGAGGTTTCAAAGAAATTTAGACTGCTGAAGAGATCACCATTCTGTCATGGATTGCTGGACAACCATGGAGCTTGGGTGTTAACCTCTTGTTGATCCACACAGGGGCAATTGTGTGACCATATAACTGCACATGTCCATACTGCCAAGCACCCAGAAATCTCAGACAAATGCCCACCAGCCTCAGATTCTGTTTCCAAACAGAAACAAATGACTTTCTAAGGGAAAATCTGGATGTATGGTGATCCTGCCTAAAGAGCGATGATGCGGTTTCTACTTTCTCCTTTTTGGCTGTTTTTAAAAAGAACACTGAACACTTATGCTCCTCATTAGAAGCCTTGATCCCTTTGAAAACCTGGACCTGTGTGGTCTGTGCATGAGGTGGTATCTAAGCCCATTCTGCGTAAGGTATGATGAGACAGAGGAGGTTGTGTCCCCAACCCTAGACACTGGAGATGTCATCTTTGCAGACATCCCTCCTTAAGAAGAGAACACTCTGCTCTACCAGAGTATTTGTATTTTTTTGATGTTAGCATCAGCCTCTTCCTCCTAGGCAAGTTACAGGTACAGAAGAGTAAATGAGCTAAGCACTTGTGGAGCGAAGGGGGAGACAGCAAATCCACAGCCCTAGAGAACAAGCTAAGCAAAGAGGGACTCACTCAGGCCTTTAGCGCAGCATCCTCTCCCCGACCAGCTACTTGGCATTCCAGCAGGGCGGGTTAATCCTTTGCCTTTGATGAATCTTTAATCTTGGCACCTTGTGGCTGAAGCCGGCACTAACTAGCAGATCCTGGCGATCAAAGCTATGCACTTAAATATTTCATTTACAAATAAAAAATAATAAAATAAAAAATAAAGACTTGGCTTCATAATAGCAATAAGGCAACACCAGGGGGGTTGTTATTGCCAATTAATCACACTCTTGGGACTGGAGAAGAGCTCCACTGCTCCTTGTAACTTTAATTGCCCTATGGGTGCAATTATCCATACCCCTCTCTTCCTCTCCCTGTCCAGCCAGACCTTATGGCTTAATTTCAGTGTAGGATTTCTAGTTTTTAACCTCTGTTGCTCTAAGCCACCCTCCCTGTGATCCAGACTGGGGATGGAGAGCAGTAAGACTATTTCTTCTCCTCCTGTGCAATTCACTGTGGCTGGCTGCAATGCAGGTTTGTTCACACCTGCTTCCATGCACACAGATCCAGGCTGCCACTGCGGACACTGAGGGGAAGCTCCATGCTGCAGAAGGCAATCCATGAGCACTGTCTTTTTGGATAGAGTTTGCAGTTCACGTCCATGAAAGCACATAATTCTCACCTCCTACTCAGGACCTCAAACTTCCCACTGAAGCTGTAGCCTCTACTCAGATCTCAGGGGCTGGACCTAAGTCATGAAATTTTGAGCATGGAAATGAGCCTCCTTATCACCGTTTGTGCTACTTTGAATCTCTGGAAAATACTAGATCTAATTTTGTTAAAGACACATACCCTTTTCTTCATTATCTATTATTGAAGCATTTCCCAGTTTCAAGCTTGGACCTGACCCACAAAACGTCTAAACTTATGGATAAATGGAGGCACACATGACACTGCCATGGGACTGGCAGGAACAGAGACTTGGGGAAGGGAAAGAAAAGGGGAAGAGAAGAGAAAAAAAAAAAAAGTAGAATACATCTAATGACTTTTTGAGCTTGTTTATACATTCTACAGAAAGGAGTTTCACCACTAAGTCCTGTTAAAAATTAATTTCCTTGGATCTTTTTGAAGTGTGCTGCCTGACAATTTTTTTGAATGGTCCCCAGTTGTTACGCTGGGAGAAGCACTGAATGACTGTTTTCTGTTCATCTTCCCTGAGACACTCGGTTTTATATACATCAGTCATATGCCAGTTTTATCATGGAAGACTAAAGGCACCAGTTAGCTCCTCAAAGAGAAAATTAAGAGTTGATTTAATCACTTTCTGTGGAACAGAAATGTGAGAATGCAGGGCTCTTTATTTTAGCAGATGGGGATGTAGAAAGAACCAAATCCTGGAAGACAAAGCCTGACATGCAAAGAGGAAATAAGGTGCCCCTTTTTAAGAGTAATTAACTATTAGAAGTCTTCACCAAGGACTACAGAAGATAACCTGTCGCTAGCTACTTTAAAATGGGATTGGATGTTTTTATATTTTACTTTGACAATAGCTCTTGGACTTGAAGTGGAAAATAATTCAGAGAAGTCTGAAGGCCTGTTTTATGTAGGAGGCTAGCTTAGATTGTCATACCAGTCTCTTCTGGGCTTAAGATGCATGAATTATTGAGGTCTGATACTGAGTCTCCACGGCAAAGGTTGCTTTCTCTGAAAGGCTCAAGCCTTTAAAGGTTCACTTGTAGCTACTTGTAATGTTCATCACCTGCTGTAGTGGAAGCCCAAAGCTTTGAATTCAAGTCTTAAAGAAAAAAAAATAATTAACAAGGACTGGATTCAGACTGTATGTGTTTTGTGGCTGATCTGAAGCTGGTCACCCTACTATGCCTAACTATGTGAATTGGGGGCTGCAAAAAAACTGCCATGCTGCAAGTTCGGAGCTCTCTATTTCCTTAAAGAAACCTGGTCTGTAACAATACAGTTTCCCTCATATTTTTATTCTTTAATATATCCTCAGATGGTATAAAGGAACAGAGCTCCCTTAACTTCAGCCAAGCTGTAGCAATTTACCACATCTGAGAATATGTCTCATTTCACCTCTCCATTTACTGATGGCATCACCTCTTTAGAGAAGAAAAAGGCAAAAGTAATTCCCATCCCTGATTCATTCCTTGCTTTACTGCTTAAGGCAGCTAACAATTATTGCTGATCACACACACATACTCAGAGCTTTGCAGAGAATCACTGCAGTCCTCCTGCAAAGAAAATGGTCTAGTTTTCATAAAAATCGGAGATCGAGCTGTTCCTATGCCTTGTGCTTTCCCTTAGCATTTAAGGCCTGGAAAGCTTGCTGCTTGTGTTGTAATCTTACCCAGCTACAGGATATGTGGCTGTGTTGCTTATTCCTCCCCTGTGTAATGTAGACCTCCATGCCTCACATAAGCCAGAGCCTTGTATGAGTTATATGGCTATTATGTTATAAGTAGGACTGATGTATTACAGAATGCTGCCGTAGATCCTACTAATGGCACTCGGGCTCCATTTTTTTTCTCCTTGTAATAAATTCGGCACTTTTTTGGAAATGGACAGTTTCACAAAGATGCAAAGATCCAGCACCTGGGAGGGTCTTAGGCAAAGTTTGGAGCTTGCAGGGTTAGGTGGTAGCAGAGCACCTTGCTCCTCTGCAGTGGCAGGATTTATGTTGACATGACCAGCCCCTGCTGATAAACTAGTGTCTTGTCCAGCCTTGAGCAGCAGTGCTGCCAAGAGGCCCCCCCATGCCCATGCACTTCACTCTATTGCCTGAATTGCTTTTATCATAACAAAGTTTTCCCTTGTTCTGAATTTACTGTTACCTCAGCCCCTCACTACCGCTCTTTTCTGCCCATTGATAGACTTGCAGGTATCTGCCCTTCTTATAACACTTTCCTGTGTAGGAGCAAGACATCACATGATATTCACATACAGTGTTTTTTTATACAGTGATCTTGGTAAGAGATGAATCTGGAGCCATTTGTGAGGCTTAAACATCTCTAGGCTTTGCTAGATATGCACGGGCTGCAGTCCCATTGTGCTTTCTGTTTTTTGTAACAGCAAAAACCATAAAGCCCAGGGGACATGTATGTAGTGACTTAAAATCTCTATCTGGATATGACTTAGGTTGCACTCTGTTTTTAATAATCAGGATTCAAGCAAAACATGAATAATTTCCTTCCATGACAATCTCTTCCTCTTGAATCTGTCCTCTTAGGAAGTTTTGGGTTTTACTGAATTTATAACTGTAGTATGAGTTGGAAGGGAGTTTGCAGTTATGAAAGGTAGTTGGATGAGCTTTTCCTCCTTCCACAAGTTTTCAGATGGGCACAAAGGCTTATCACTGGCTTTGTCTATACCTATCAGCTAAACCAAGTCACAGCATGGACTCAGGCACCGTGCTGTGGCCATACAGATTGCCATGGGCCAGGCATCCTTTCCAGGAAGAAATTTAGAGTCACTCACCCTGTTGTGGATGGAAAAGATTTTAGGTAGGTGGATAAAAAGCTGTACTGTGTCACTTGTTCCTTGGGCCAGAAAATGGGCCTTGGCTGGTTTAATTTACTAGCATAGATATATGTTTTAAGATTCCATCGTGTGGTTGTGATAACAGGACATGAAAGTTTAAAGATAACAGTATCTTCCTCAGTACTGCTAACAGCTCACTGCGACTTTTCTGTATCTTGCAGTTCATTTTCTTATTTCTTTCTCCTATCTTTCCTTCTTCCCAAAACGCAGCCAACATGCACTATGTAATTTCTTACTGGATGCCTGGAAATGGGTTTGAAAAGAGCCAGGTTCTTTGCTTAGACTAGCTGTGGGACTTAGATATATGCACTGCTGCCTCTGATCCAGCCCAACTAAATGTTCAGCAGCACAGTGAGTGAGTGAACAAGTGGTTGTAAAACCATGATGCAATCGCTGCCTGTCACATCCGATTTAGAAAAGTCAGATGGTGTTCCTCTCCCCGCCCCCCCCCCCAAAAAAAGGAGCATAACCAGCACTTCTGTGTTGGAACTGAAACCTCTACAATCAGAGGGCAGCACTGAAGCACTGCAGCCAGCACATCCATTTTAGACATATCAGACCAAATGGAAATCCATGGCCAATAGATACAAGAAGCTTAAATACCTCGGTGTCGGTAAGGTAGACTCAGCCTGATTGCAGGGAGGCTGGTGAGGTACATAAGGGAGGACATAAATCCAGTGTGTAGAATGTGATGAAGGCAGCTGTGATCAGGGGCTGGAATTCAGGACTGGCTTAGCTGGGTGAGGCACAAGGGATTAGGAAATGCAGGTCCTGAAGTCACACTGAATTTACCACTAAATGAATCAAGATCTTTTTTCCAGAATCCGATGTATCTATTATTGCTGGTGAAATAAACTATAACAAGATTTGGGGAGGACTCGCTAAAGGGAGGGGTAGGAGAGAGAAATGAAACTGAAAAGTATTTGCATTTATGTATTTTGAAGTGGCTCACCCTGCTGGCTGGGATAAAAAGCACCCCAAGTCCACTGTGAGTGCTAAAATGCATCCTGAATCAGAGGCGAACAAAGGAGCAATGGTCTGTTTATTTGTATCCACTTGCACCATATCAGGTAAAAACCTCACAAAAAACGCTAATTTCATCTGATTTCCATCATGATGTTGGGAAGTTTCTGACACATTTATAAGAATCTGATTTATAGGATTTTGGCAATGCAGTGTCTTTCTCTGGAGTATATTTGCTAAGTTCAGTCTCACCTTTGACCCTGAGTCCTCCTGAATCTGGATATGGTTTAATTCCTAGCTGGTGTCTATTTTACATATGTTTTACCATGAACCAACAATGTTTTGGTTTTTTTTTAATAAAGGGAGGAAAACACAGATGTAACAGGAGAATTGATACTTCTGTGTTTGTCCTGTTTGGTCCAGAAGGGAAAAGTTGGGCAATGGAATGGAGAGAGCGTAGAAAAGAAAGTGAGGAAATCACAGCCAATTTTTCAAACTAGCCTGTTTCTCCATCATTCCCAGATATATCTTTTTCTCTCTCTTTCTTTATTACCAGGGACATTAAGATCAAGGCAGTGTCCTTTCTGAGTTGCACTCCTGTGGCTCCTGCTTGCAGAGCATCTCTAAATGCCTCACTGATATGACCGCACGAAGCTTCACAGCACCCTTGTGAGAGGAGTCAATATCATTAAGGATGATGGTACGTTATGATACATTTTCTAAAGCTCCATCTAAGTACAATTAATCTCCAATTCCAATCCAGTATTTGGCCTTCCAAGGTACACATCACTTTCCGTTGCATGTAGTAATGATTTTCTGTCCCTGGTCCTGACTTTCCACTGGTGTAAATCTATACAGAGCCTGCTCCGGCTCATTTTACACCAGCCCATCATCTCAGACTCTCTCTGATATTTGTTGTCTGGTGGTGTTGCGGGTCATTAAGATAGATGCTTGTGGCTACCTCGGGACAGGCGGATGTCAGTGTTGGGAAGATGTGTTTCCTTATATATGGTTTGCTGTACTCAGTGGGATCTTTCAAGGTGGGAAAGACTATCTGAATGCAAAGTGGAATTGAGTGCACAGACTGTCACAACTGTTGGGCTAGAAGGCACCTAGAAAGAGCTCATTTTTCTTGAGAGGAGGCAGCATCACTTATATCTGTGTTGTTCTGCACAAAAGTTTGTCTATCCTGCACTTGCTGGTCTGGAGAGGCTGTGCCCTGTGTGAACAAAGGATTTCAGCTTTTCATTGACTTTGTCATTGTACAGTGTGTCGTTGGCAGTAGTAAATTTTACCTTGTCATAAATTTTATTGCTTTTAGTGAAGTTTTTTAAAACTAGCACCTGCAATCCTGTAATGATGTGAGCATTATAAGCTTATTTTTACAGTAGGTTTCAAAGCACCATAATCGCTGGACCTCCCTGTCCTCCATTTCTCAGCTCTTGGAGGGATGAAAAAAATGAACAGATAAGGCAAAACACGATGCAAACCCAAAGAATGCCATATGTGTCTGTTAAAAAACACCTCAAGATTTTAAGCAAATTTTGTGCTTCTGTAAGTCTTGACTGCTGCTTTTAAATGTTTGGGATCAGGAATACTGCAGTGGGAACCAACAAGGAAAAGCAGGGGCCAATTTACCTGCTTGATGCACATGAGAACTGAGTATTATTCTGCCTAAAGTGGAAGCAGACAAGCTGCACAAAGCATCAGATGACAAGAGATGAATGCAGCCATCACTTGGTTAAGTGGTCACAGACCGTGGAGAGTAGACAAGTGCTCTCCTCCAGCTTTTGTCTAACTCTGTGATTCAGCCATCTGGGGTCACATATTCATTCTCTGGAGGAACATCCATAGCTCATACTGAGATGCTGGGGAGCCCCTCACCTATGTCTGAGGGGAAAATTGGGTTCTTAATTGCCTAGCATGGCTGCGCAAGAAAGGTGTATGGCAATAATAATGCAGTAAATGAGGAAGGTGGCTATTTGAATATGACATCCTTTGTCAGCTTTATTTCACTTAGTAATGTGACATGGCTTGGGGAGGGAAAAAATGATTAACCTTGCCAATTTTAAGCCTGAATTGCTAGGAGTTTTTCTGCTGAAATTCATGTCCTTAACTTTCTTTGATATTTAACAGATTCCTAGCTTTATCTCCATGGAAGCCTGTTTTAGGAGGGATGAGGGCTAAATGTCTTGGGGGTGGGGGTGGCAGGGAGAGTGTGGAGCAAGCCACCATTTGGGAATTGGGTGTAAAGTACCCTGGCATTGATTAAAAGAAAGTGGGAGGGGAAGTGTACTGAAAATGAGTGAAAGAACAGTATTGTAATCTGCTTTATTGCATTCCCGAGATGCTTGACTTAGCCTCATTGTCATAGCAAGATGATGTGTACCCTACGAGTGTATAAAAATATATGAACTCCTGGGACAATATAGTTCAATCTGCTCTGCTATTACCCATCATGCTCATCTGAGCACAGTACAGCTATTAGATCTGTTTGTGAAACAGCTGAGCCCATGGATGGATCTCCTGCAAACGGAGCCTGAATGTACAGTTGAGACAGGGTCTGAATGTACAATATATGGAAGCGGAAACAATGGAAATGGATGTACAATGGGGATGACTGAACAATAGGAGGTGCAAGAGGAATGAATCTTCTCCAGCTGAGGATATGTAATGGTAAAACAGACAGATTTCCATCTATAATTCATAGAGTTTGATTCCCCTTCCCCTTGTCAGATAGCCCTCAACCAGTTTGACTTGCAGAAGCTATCCTTCACTACTAAAATTTGTTGAAAATCTGTCATGTTTAACCCCAGAGGTAGCTGCATTTAAAACACAGGAACAGAGCTCTGTATGCACAGAAAAACATGTCCCATGCTTTTTCTTTTCCAGAGGGACTAAAGCAGGGCTACCTCTGGGTGAAGAACAGCGACACCAAAGCAGCTCGCTGCAATATGCGTACAAAGGCAAAACAGAACAGCATCCAGCAAACAAAGCTCCCTATTAAAATGTTAAAGATTAAGAATATATGCCAGAAACGTAACATTAATATTCTTAAAGGGCTTCCATCATAATCCTAATAGCAATTCATTTTTAAGGCACATGAAGACAACTATTGTGCCATACCCACTACTAACACTGATGCTTGGTTATCAGTGATACCATAAAGTAATTGAGTCATGTTCTTCTAATTCTACATTATGACAGTTTTTACAGATATGTATTTTTTTCTAATGATGGCATTGTTGAACACACTGAAAAATACCAAGCTGTCACACATCTGCATCTTTGTGATTCCGTCTGTAAGAAATTTTCTTGCATTCTCACTACTTCAGTTTGGAAGAATTAAAAAGTGTTCCAAATGTTTTTTCTTGTCTATTCCTGGGAAAATACTCTCAGCCAAAAAAAGAAAAAGGGGGGAAATAAAACCCCTCAAAACCAACACCGAACTCACAGAAAGAAAGCTTGTCTTGTTATTTCCTTCTCTGGGTGATTGCATTCTCCATACCTCCCGCTTCAGAGGCATTTACAGTGAGTACTGCCTTCCAATGCTTCTATTGATTTGTATCTCTGCAGGGTGAAAGCCAGACCCTGGCAAAGCCAAAGGGAGTTTTGACTTCATTCTTTAAGAACAAATCCACTGGTGTGCCGGATCAATGCAAAGAGTCAGAGCTCTGGCCTGTTAAAACGGATTTGTAACTGCTGCTCAGAGCTATGGCCATGCAAGCAACCAAACCATACTGCTGAGTTTAGCCTTTACTTTTTTACTGCCTTTTTAGCGACCGAGGTAATGTGGGTTAGTGGCAGGTGAAGGTCTAGGACATCCCTTTCCACTCCTACGTTTGGTTTATGCATTAAGTTGCCCACTTGGTTTAGCCCTACAAGTGGGGACCTGGTTCAGAGCCACCAGAGGGGTTGTAGGATATGCTGCTGAGGTAGAGGAGAGATGAGAAGCTGTGGCAGACCTGCCTAGCAGTGTGAGGTGCAAGGCCATGCAATGTCTCCCAAGCACAAATGCCCAACCTGGCATGCAGTGGTGGGCTTTATAGGGTAGAAAGTAGATTTGGCCCAAAGCAAGTGACATAACTCCCAGTAAAGCCAGCAGAACTCCAGCAAGCAAATTCATGACACAGGAGGGAAAAGAGTCTACTGCATCGTCTCTGAGATCACATCAAGCTTAAGAGCTGAATAAGCTGTTGACCTTGGCCTGTTTGTTGGCTATACTATCAGATCAATTAGATACAATTGTTAATAGCATAGCCTAATTACTTCTTAATTTCTTCAAGAATACCCCAAGCATAAGAATTCAATTAACTGCAACTATACAGAAAGTTTGAAGTCTGCACTATTCTCTTATTGACATCATTTGGATGAAGAGAATGTGAGCAGATGTTACATTTCTTAAAGAATCCAATTTTTAATTAATTTTAACTTATAAGCTAATGAATGGGTTTCTCTTGTAAATTCTGTGAAAATTACTTCCATCCTCCAAAAGTAAGAATGCTAAGTTTGAGAAGGATAAGCTGCTGTTTGCTTGCAAAACAATGAGACAGAATCCCAGGCTTCACTGCAAAGCAGAAATTTTTAAATTACAAATCAAGGCTATGTTCCTGCGCTTATTAGACTTCCTTACACTGTGTGCTTTCACCCCAAATGAAAAAAAAAAAAAAAAAAGGTTGTCAGCAGCTTCTAGAAAATATATGGAATTGTGATATTACATAATGTTTTGCCAGAGTTTTCCTTCTTTTCCTTTTAGTCTTGTTCCACTCCCTGATGGCTTGGTAATGCAGTTCAGTGTGTACGATCTCTAAAACACTGAGGATGGCTGAAATGCACAGCACTATCTTAAGATATCAGGGAAGGGATCTTACCCAATGTGTGCAGTGGAGTCTACTTCTAATGATGGAGACTCTTGGTTTTCGCAGGAAATTTGTGGAGGTGAAGCAATGGGAGTGTAAATTAGGCAGGAGTTAGAAAGCAGACCTGTTAGTCGCAGAAACTCAGGGAGTGGTAATACAACCCCTAGCACAGGTAGCATCATCCCCTGGTATCACTGCATGGGGAAACTGCTCACTGAGAGTCCCAAGGAGCAAACAGGAAAATAGACACTCCTCCCCTTGTGCGACCACTTGGATGAAAACCCCAGTGAAGTCCAGCTCTCCTGGACAATGCGCTGGTTTACACACACACACACGAATACACACAGTGCAGACAGGTTAGAAATAGTTGTTAACTTGCTTAGGACCGAACCAGATTTACTACTTAGCTCCCTGTTTGGATAAATGTACCAACACACAGAAGTTGTACATCCTGCAGAAACCTCTGCAATAAGGATCAAAGGTGTCTGATTAGTTCCCTGTAAGCCTTGGGATGCAAACAGACAGCTATGCCCTCCCTCTTTGCAATTTCAGGTGTGGGCAGCTGTTTAGGGAGGGTTCTGTTTTTGTTAGCTCTGCAGTAACAGTAGTGTAACACAGAGGTATTGGCCTAAAAACCTTTCATACTTTTGCCCCAGCAGGAGGTTGCACTACTTGAACATGCTGGAAAGGGAAGGCAAAACAACTTTAATGCAAAGAGAAGGCTCCTGGGATCATAGGACACATTACCGTAGGCCATAAATAAAAATTAAACTCCAAAAGATGAGTCTGCATAGCAGAGCCAGCTCTAAGCATGCCAGGTTGGGTGTTAGCTGCGCAATTGCAGCAGCATGGATGACAGTGGAAAGCTGCAAAAAAACCCCACCGAACTGCTGAAATTAATTACATACAGTGTAATTAATTAATCAAGTCTGTCCTGAACTTGGTGTTTCTGCAGAGCTCAGCTGCTGGTGTTACCTGTGCAGCGTGGTGGAGGGCAAGTTCAGGGGCACCCACATCGGCTGCAGCCCTGCACGGTAGGCAGCACCTCAGCCTAAACTTGACCTGCGGGGTGCTTTAGGTTTGGCTTCACTGCATGGTCCTAAGGCTCGAGATCCCCTGGGAGTTTGGAACAGACACACTCCTCACCTCCAGCTTGCCAAGGGAGGCAAGACAAAGAGGTCTCAGGTACCTGGCCTTACTGAATTTCTGTAAGACACTTGTGAACTCTTTAAAACCCGTCTGTACTCTTGAAACACAGCTAGACCGAGGCACTGATAACCTGACCATGTGTATGTGACAGCACTGCCTCGAAAGAGAGGGTGAACCAGAGACCTTTGGAAGTCCCTTCCCACCATGCTCCAGTGATTTCCCTACAATGTTTCAGCTGATAGCTCCTTGTGCTGCAAAGTGGTGACCAGGTTGGCTCTGGTTTTGAGCTGGCCATTCTCCACGATACACTTGACATTGTCCAGAGAGAAGCTTGGTCCCGCACTGAGCGTTGGGCTGCCATATCAAAGCACCTCTCAGTTTCTCAGCAGTGTTCAGTGCCTGGCACAATGATTTTCACACCTGAAGGTTAACATCCGTATTTATCTGTTTTCACCTGCTTTGCTTAAGTTTGAGTATAAACCCTTCAGCAGCCATTTTTTACTCTAGTGAGGAGTGAGAAAAGGAAACTTTTCCGATTTGGAAAACTGAATTGTGTTTGCTTTTAAGCTTTGCTACAGAAAGCAAAAGCCAGCTGGCCTTTGAACCCTGACACAGAGACAATTCTCACCGAAGATGGGTTGGTGTATTCACTAGACTACAGAAAGAGGAGGAGGGGGGACAGAGACAAGCATTTCAAAACGTGGTAATGAAAATGCTCACAGGAAATGTGTTAGATCAGTAGATACACTCTAATAGCATTTGCAATTATTTAACATCCCTTTTACACATCCAGCATGGCTTAAGGGAGCCTTAATATAAATGTGAATTGGGGTCACAGGGAGAGAAATAGATACAAGGAAATGGGCCAAAGTCACAGCGATGCGTTCAACCAGGATGCATTGGTGTAATTCCTAATGTATGTTAGGTAGAGATTTGTCCATACATTATATTCCCACACACATGGATGCAGACACACAGATACATGTGCTTTCCCTTAAAAATAGCAAGCTTTCACTGGGCCCCACTTCCCATTAAAGAGGGCTTACATCCTATGAAAATTCATAAACTCTGCAGGCGTTTCCACAGTGATTTGACGGAGTAATCTCCCGTCATCTCAGCTTCTTGGTGACAATGACAAGAGGAAGATGGATTTATCAAATACACAGCGACATGTTTATGACCCTGTTTTGCATAAGCAGGAACCTGAGCCAAAGGCTGTGCAGCTTGAGATAGCAAGAGGGTTTTTTTTATAAATATTGTGACAACCAGAAGTGATATTTGGAAGAACACGAACAAAAAAAAAGTAAAAAATGAAATCTTTCAGTTTTTTTGAGACAGACTGCATTGTGGTGGGGCGGGGGAAGAAAGCCTTTTTCCCCACTTCTCCACAGTTACATTTCTCTAAGAGCATGAAGGCTTAGCTTTCGCTCTCACCTTGAAAAGTTTTTCTGTTAACCCTTCTCCTCCCTCTGTGCAGGACATCCTTCTTATAAACGTGTTGTTAGGAAGGCACCAGGGTGAAATGCTGTCCATCTTTGAGAGGTACAGAAATAACATGGAAAAGCTGTAGGAACGCAGATGGCACCAATAATGCCATTTATAACGTGCTCGCAAACATGCCAGGCCCAGCTCCAGGCACACCACTGCCTCCACCAGCACGGCTTTTAAACGGGGAGCACCAGCAGAGGGCCCACGCACCATCTGAAGTGGATTTTACCCTATTGCACACAAAACCTTACTATTATGATTATAAGTGTAGTTCCTGAACAGTGGTCCAGACAGCTCACAGTGTACTGCACAGGAGACCCTCTCAGATTACTTGGGGCTGCAGAAAGTTTTTGTCTCCATGAGGCAGGACTAGACCTATGGTGGCATAAAAAGGCTTTAGACCCCAGGTTAAGCAGGGTCTTGCAGAGACGCCAGGTCTTTATCACCAGACTCTGCCTGTTCAGTGTCCCAGACTGGGTGCTGAGAGATGGCCACAGTCCCCTGCTCAAACTTAGGGGCAGATGGACTGTTTTCCTGCATGCCCCTTTAGCAGCCCTGCCTGCAGGAGAAATAGAGCTGTCAAGAGATGTGGAGACAGCTTCAGCCTGGGGTCCCTCCACCAGAGGCTGTGGAGATGTTCCAGACTGGGGAGTCTGCAGCATGCTGAGGTTTGCACAGATGTGCCATGCCCGGGGGGAACGCGCAGCGAAGGCAGGAGCAGGGAGCAGGGATGAGTGATGCTGCAGAGCTGAGGACCAAGCCCCACAGTTTTACATCCACAAGTCCCACAGCAGGGGGTATCCGGAGCACTGCCAGACACTCTTCTGGAGGCTGGCAGCGAGATAATAAAATGTTTGCACTGTCTTTCAACTTCTCATAAAACCAGAAGGGCTGGTTGAAAATGCAGTAAATGAATCACAAAGAGCTAAAGAAGGAAAACATGAGTAAAAAATGTGCTTGTATGTGTTTTTCCTCTCTGGATTCTATCGTTTTTGTGATAATTTATACACCAAATTAAAGGATGAAGCTAAGAGAGCAACTGTGTGTAAAGAAGGGTTGTGGGTACCCAGAGAGCTCATGTGCTAGACAGACTCGACCAAGACCAGCAATGCTCAATGTAAAATACAATCTTTGTTTTAAGTTTGTTTTCCTCCCCCCTTGCTCCCCTGTTTTCTTCCTCCAGATAAATATATTAATTAAATGACCCTTCTGTAGAATTACACAGAAAAGCCAGTTCAGGAACTTTTATTGAACCAACCTGTAAAACTAGAGCAAAATCAGCTTCTCTGTTGTTCTCTCTAAATGATTTTTCCATTGCATTTCACATCTTATCAGGGACTTGTTTGGGCTTGAAGCTCTGAAGCTTTTTCTGTAGGTCAGTTCAATAAGGCACTCAAAAGATGCTTTTCTCTCCATTGATTGGGATGTTTGGTATGGTTTTGGATTGTCTATTTTTTTTGACAGTAAAATAATAATCTGTTTAGCTGGCTTTTGTTTCTTTTATTTTTAAAGGAAAATGGACATATTCTTATTCTTGGTCCAGCACCTTTCTTACAATGAACTCATCCCATTTCCATACTTGGTAACCAGAAAAGACTCTAGTTTCTCTAGTAACACTGCAGCATTACAAAATTTGGCTCATTGTTCTGGATTCAAACAGTTATTTCACAAGATATGAATGAAACAGCAGTTTCACCAGCCATTACACCCCAGGGCAAACTGACCCTCTATTTAATGACAATCTATATATAGCTTGTTGCACAAAGTAGTTTATTTGTCCTAATTTCTAATTTTGATGTCATATCTAATAAAGAGATGGATGACAGGTAGGCTGAGATTGGGTGGAAGGGACAGCATGTGAAGAGTTTTAGGCAGACTGAACTTAACAATGGACAGAAGACAGGTGACACAAACGTATCAGACCCAGCGCTGGTACGTGAGGATGTCTGCACAGATCTGCCTCATGGCCAGTGGGTCCCTGGGATCTTTTTAGGTGCTTGCTACTGGTGAGTGTTTAGAGAAGCGTGGGGCAGCAAGGGTGAAGTGACCCCTCTCCTGTGCCTTTCCAGCCATCAGACTTCATGAGCAATAGTACACACCACAAGGTCAGAGGTGGGGTTCAAACTCCCATCTGCCCATTGGTGTAATTTCCCTCTGAGATCCCTGCTTCATTTCCACCCCTAATTATAGTTGTGTTCCCTGAGAAGAACCACCAGAGCGTAGCGTGGCTTCAGACAGCCCCTGGCGTAGCCTCAAACAATGCACTGGGTCTACAGCAGTGAGCAGGGCTACCTGAAACCCCGAGGAACCTCTGTGACTCCTACAGGGACTTCTCTGGGCTGATAAAATCCAAGAACCCCTCAAATAACAGTAGTACACACACACACACACACAGACACACAGACACAGAGCTGCTCCCCGCAGCCCCTGTTCCAGCTGCAGGCAGCGTTACAATATCCCAGGAGGCCAAATTCAAAATTACTATAGCTCTATACAAAAGTCACCTTTCTTTTTAAGCATTAGTAAAAATTTCCTATCTCCAGTTGTCTGATTAGACATTTTATCTGTTATGCTATATTTCTTCTTCCTTCCCCCTCCAGCCTCTCCCCCCTCACAGCAAACAGTTTCATGCAAACCTTCTAAGATTTCTGTGGGGAGCGGTAGGCAATAGAACTCTGTTGTCTAATGGGACTTCCACCGGCATTTGGCATCCTTCCTGGCATTTCACCCTTCATATTATAATTTATAGAGTAATGTAATTTTTTTCGTATCATGCTATAACATAAATTATTGCCAGTTTGTCCTTAACACTCAAGGAGACAGTCTAGGGCTTTTCGAACCAGGAAAAAGAATGAGAGAAAGAAAGACAGACAGGCGGAAGGAGGGAGAGAGGGGAAGGAGAGAATGGAGTGAAGGAAGGTATGGGAAGGGGCGATGAAGAAAGGAAGGAAGAAGGGAGAGAGGAAGGAAATCTATTTACAGAAACACACACACCCCACCCCCTGCCCCCAAACCAAACCAAACCGAACCAAACCAAACCAGTTTTTGTGAAGGTAAACTTTTTAAATATAATAAAATACAGAGTACAACTTTTTGTCCCAATAACTTATTAAAATGTTCTGCTTCAGCCTAGGATATATCAATGAGTCCTCAGTGAATCAGACAGGAGAGAGTCTGAGGAAGAGATCATCAGGCTGAAAAATAATATATTTTAAAGTTCCCTTATCTTTCTCACTAGTATGTCCCTTAAATTATTAAAAGTGAAGGACATTTTAATATCACTTGGAGGCTGTTTGTTCATTTTTGGCATCTCATTTAGCCTGGAGAATAACATTATAGAAGACAGTTTTACTGTCTATTTACTTTATTACTATATGTTATTTCTATTATAGTCGCAGTTAGAAGCCCCATTGGGTTAGGTGCTGCACAGATGCATCCCAAGGCGTGAGCAGCCCGTTTAGTTAAGGAGACTGCAGGGATGCACTCATGTCCCCTCCTCCCTGAGCTGGCACCGCTCCATGGGCAAAACCATGCCCTGCATGCAGCAATGCTGCCAGAAGACTGCTTCTGTGTCCTTCATTTGCATCACTTGAAGAAATCATCACCCTCCACCAGCTAAAAACCACCCTCCCTCTGCTCACATATCCCATGTCTCCGTTTGGAAGCTCCACTAAAGGAGCAGAGAGGACAACAGATGAACCCTGGTGTGGTCAGACATTTAGAGACACTCTATGAGAAGTCCCAAACTCCAAAATGAAGGGACAGATCAATGCCATCACGTATTGGTCTCAATGGAAAAAAAAACCCAAAAAGAAAAGAAAAAAGGAAAATAAAATTAAAACATTTTTAAACATGCATATGATAGTTTGGGGGTTTACTGAGGTTTGAACTACCAGACTAGGACCATTTGCCCCTTGCAGTGTGGTCTCCTGTATCTGAAAGTTTGGACAGCCTCCCTGGGCAGACTCCCCGTGTGACCCTAAGGCAGCTCACCAAAGAGTTTGGGCTGCATGGCAAGGAAGGAGCTGGTCCCACCTTTGCCTACAGCTGCTGTGGCAGGTAAGTGTGCTGCTACATGCAGGGTGGACCTGCTTGTGACATGGGACAGCTGGAGCTAAATGCTGTAGCCAGCTCCTGCTCACAGCAACCTGGGCTTTTACACCAGGTTTGGATGCTGGATCACAGCACACCTCACTCCCCGACACACAGGCAGTGTACAGGAATGTCAGGAGAGCAAAGGAGTTCTGGAGGATGCCAGTGCCTCCTTCTCCCTTATTTTGGACAGTGTTCATGAGGCACCAAATGCTGGGAGAATCTTTGGGCTTTTGGATCAGGATTTTTTCTACAGGCCAGTTCTGACCCTTCCCCTCCTTCCTTTCCCTTCCCTCCTTTCCTGGTTTTCAGCAGCTGAAGCAGAGCAGAGAGGTTACCAAACCACGCAGAGCCCTCCAGCTGCAATAATCGCTAAGGCCTGTGCAGGATTTACACCCTGCAGTTCTAGGATTACACCTATAAACAGCTCTAAGAAGAGAAAATTAAAGGAGAAAAAGTACTTTGCCATGTCCTCATCCTTGTCCTTTCTCCATGCTCTGAGTTACACACCTCCCTGGCCCAGGAGCTGTGGCTACACACCTCTGCTGGTGTCCCAGTGATTTTTCCTCTTCTGTCCACTTTGTCCTTCTCCCACAGCCTTGCTCAGCTACTTGAGCACAGTCTTTAGGGCAGCACCTCACACAGGGCTACTCTCGGGATATGGTGTGTGTTTGCCTTTTCCCTGCACGGGTGATGCTTGTGCAGGATGCCTGTGGTTTAGGAAAGCCAAATACTTCACCTTGTGGCAATTAGCTAGATACAAACCTGGCCACCTTTCTTTCTGATGGGCTGATCCGAAGTCTGTACACCTTTTGAAGGGCTCATTTTGTAAATATCTTTTGCAAAACTGCAAGATCATAGGAGCTGTGTTAGAAAGGGACACCCCTATTGCTTTTTATAGGAGGGGATATCCGTACCTCCATTAGAAATAGGAAGCAATGAAGGCGCAGAAGGGTCCTCTCACATCAGCCTGAAGTTGCCTGGTGGAAGGAGCCAAAATAGTGACCCCTCCGCCGGAAGCCTCTCTGCTTCCTGGGAATTCCTCATCAACTTTATCCTCTCGTCTTTTTGGAGCAGCAATTTAGAAATTTCACCCTTATTTCCCATTTTTAAAAGAATGCACAAAATCTGTCTTCCACTTTTTCCAAATGTCATTTTTCTGGCCACATCTGGTCTTCAGCTTTGTGGCATATCCAAGCCCTTCCCCTGTTTCACAAAGAGGGAGTACAGGTTGGCTTCTGTTCTCATTCTGCTGCTTAATCTAAGGTTTTATCTAGGTTTCACTTTCTGCCGGATTCTAAATGAAGTTTGTCCATCCTAATCTTCTCTGGGGTCAGCTCATGAGAACCACAGATGTTATCTGAGCCTGTAGAGATTCTGAGAGGAAGGGGTGGAAAGTGGAGTTGCACTCTTCAGACAGAGTCTATAGAAATAGACACATCTGTATTAATTACTCTGCTGAAAGATCACACATGCCTTGACTGATGCTCACTGCGTGGACCTGAACAGCACTCTTTAACCTTCTTCCACCTCCTTACTCCTTACTAATATTTTTCGTACTGTCTAAGTCCATGTCCGGGTTTGTTTCCTTCACTCTGCTCTGTCTTCAGACCCTGAGCAGAATTTAACTCAATGTGTTTGCTTATACATTTTTTGTCAGCCAGCTGAGCAGAACCACTATATTATAGGGATGCATATTGGCCCCTCTTAGACTTAGCCCGCTCCTTGTGTTTTTGATGTGATGGTTTTGAATTCAATCGATTGGTAAATGGCTAAATAGTGAGAGAAATTGCTTTCTCTCATTACTCTGCATGGCTGTGTCATTACCCTTTAATATTGCATCGTTATTGACTGATGCAGCCTGTCAAGACATGGCCAGCGGGATGTAATGCAGTGGTAGAGATGTGCAAAATATTTCATTCAAAGTTTACTCCTCTAATGGGAGGCATGCATATGGTTGAAAGAGGGAGAGGAGGAGAGGTGTGAAACCCCAGCAATCAGAATGGACAAGCCTGCTTCTCAGCTTGGCTTCTACTTCAATCTGTGATGAATGATTTGGTGGACAGATGCCCCCATTCTTTATCATAAGGATTAGATCGAATCTAAACCATGCCATGGAGACTGCATATCCCCCGAGCTCATACTGCCCTTGAAATGCCGGTTCCTTGTCGTAAAGAACTCTGTGACTTTCCCTTTAAATACTATTATGGCTTGATGTAACCAGTTAGATGTGGTCCAAGAGATGCATAAGCTGGGAAAGCAAGATAGCTTTCTGTTCTTGCTGATCTTCTTATCTCCCAGAAATTAAAATGAAAAACATTTTTTTTTCTTTCTTTTACTCCTAATCTTTTCACTTAAACAAGTGTTTTGAAGTTGCTTGCTTCCTGGGTTGGACTGGCCAGCTTTGGGCTTCCTGCCTCCCTCACACACAGAACACAACTTCGGGCACTCTATCAAATGTTTGTAATCTGATTTCAAAATTTCATTTAGTGTTTAGAGATTTCTGCTAAATAGTCCTTTCCCATTCAAGACTCTAGCTTGCTGCTTCCAGGGCTGAGCAATGCACAGGAAATAAGACAGTTCAAACACAAATGGGGGAGACTGCGGAAGAGAGAAAAAAAGTCAACTGAAAACAACTGTATGAAGAGAAGACGAAATAACAGAAAGTGACAATATGACATAAGAATAGTTATTGATTCACATGTCCATTCTCAAAACACATCCATGATTGCTCATTGCCTGCTAACTGCAGTCACCTCTGAATTAACCCACAGATGGCTGGTGGCATGTAGGCATGCTAATGAACACCTGGAAAACACTGTTTGCCCAAAGTGTCATTGACCCATGGAACTCCTCGCTGCAGGGAATCACAAATGCTGGAAGTTTACATGGGTGCAAAAAACAACTAGAGAAATTAATAGTGAAAAATCCATGCTGGGAAAGTAACTGCAAGGAAACAGGGAACGAAGGGCAGTATGTCCTTCTCAGCCTTAAACTCCCAGCTGCTGTTGGCTGCAGTGGATAGAAGGTACTGGGCCAGATAGCCTGGCTTGGTGCAGCTGTTTTTATTTCCCTGCGTTCATGTAGAACATGTATTTTGAAACAAAAATGTTGTATTAGTGAAAGAACAGAGAAAAGTATGAGAAAGATTTTAAAAAATCAGGAGAGAAAGAAACAAAGGAAAAAAAAAAAAAAGAAATATTGTCAGAGGGATGGTGCTCGGCCCTACTATTCTCTTTCCCTCCCCCTTGCCATCCTAGCCCTCATTTGGGAAAGAAGACCAGTCAAATTAAAGATGGATAAAAACTCATTAAGAAACAACAGGCCTAGATGAAATTGCCACTGGGATTACACTGATGGGATGGTCTCTTCCCACCCTGTCTTTCGTTCAAAGATTACAAAACCTTTTTCTCCTCCAGGGCTCCATCCTGGTCCTGGCTAGCTCCACTTCTGAATGAACCCCTGGGTTTGAAGGGTCCATGTGGATAGAGGGGAGAAGAGAGTGGGGGTTGTTTGTTATGCTTCCTTTTGTTTTTAATTAACCTCCGGTGTTTTCTTTGCCTAAGAGCAAATCCTCTCACCCTGATTTTTACACATGCCTGCATTCAGACTGCAGAAATGTTAGATCTAGAGAGAGAAAATCTGAGAAAGTTAGAGGGGAAAAAAATGCTGCTCTGTCAAAAGGAAGAGCATTATATGGAGGGGGAATTGCAATTTTTGTAAGCTTTACAGGCCAATCTTTGCTTATTAATCCTGGTGTAAAGCAAGCCCAAGAGGGCAAAACCACTCACAGACTGATAGTGAGCTACCAGGCTTCTGCATTTCAGGTTTCCTGCAGCAAACTCTCATTGTGGGGGCTTGCACAGGAGTATCTGGGCCGGGCTTTAAGACAAAGGTCTGCAAAAATGACACCCCCACTCTGAAGCTTTTCCTGCTTTTTAGCCCGCACACTTCTTAAAGATGGTGATGGTTCAACAAATACCAACACTGAAAGAGCTGTGGACCTAAGGTAGCAGGAGGGTCAAGATATTTCACAGGGTAGTGGCAGTGCAGAAGTGACACATCATTGCAAAATAGAGCCTAGAAAAAGGGGAGCCACTGTCTTTATTGAACTGTCTAGACAGGAGTTCCTGGGATTGCTGGGGATGTGAAGCACAATTATAGTTTAGATTTCCTGTGCCTTAATCTCCAAGAGTAAGCTGAGCTCTAGATTTTCATGCATGTGCCAGTGGAGTTACTTTCCAAAATAAGGGAAAAAAGGTCAAACACCAGTTAGCAGACGGACCAGCTAGAGGTCAAGGCAATGTATAAAATACCAAACGTGCCACTCCAACAGGAAGACAATCAACTTGACTAACTCCTAGCCTGACTGTGATTAGAGAACAAAAAGGAATATTTTAAACATGTATTGAAACAGAAAAATGGGGCAGGGGGCAGGACAGGTTAGATTTTTGCAAGGCAGAGTAACATAGGCATAGTCAAATACCGGGGTCAAAATTTACGTTTAAACCTTCATTCCACATAAATTTGGATTGAAGTTGTCTGCAGAAAATGAAGAACAGATTTCCCTAAAAAAAATTATTTGTGTGGACTTGTTCAACATCAGCACAACATCATGCTGTGGAGAGTGAGTTTGCTCACTTCAGCACCCTAAACCTTTCCATGTGTATAAGCATCCTCATCTTTTTTTGGTCTCTCTACTTTGCTAACAGTGGTGTTACATAAGGGAACATGTGAAATAGCAGCTTTCCTGTGAAAAGCGTTATCTTTCTGAGGGAAGAGACAGCCCAGCAAAAAGCTTTCTGCCACTGTCAATAGGGACTTTGGGCTAAATTCTCAGCTAATGTAAAACAGTGTAGCTCCATTGAACTTCAGGTTGATGAAGCAGCTTGAAACCACCTGATGTTCACCTTGGAGAATCCACAGGACATATTTTGCCCAGGCTATGTATTAAAATAATAATGGTAATAATGACAATGACATCAATGGAATTTGCCACGGAGCTGCTGGAACACCAATAACAAGTAGAAAATATAGACAGTATAAACATTTAAATATGATCTTCCTGTTCTATAGGCCAAACTTGGGAATTCAATGCTTTCTGTATCTTCACTGAACAAATATTCATTTCACTGCTCTTTTGAAAAGAGTGAAATTTGGAAGTAAGATCAGTTAGGTGATACAGTAAAAATAAAACTATTACAAATCTTGTGTAATTGAGTCCCAGACTCATTCACCATATCTGCTATGTCAAATTCAATTTGGGGAGTCACATATGTAAAGTATCACTCATGCATATATATCATACTGAATACACATAGAAAACAATGCTGAAATGATTCGATTTTTACTTCCTTAGACCTGGATTTCCTCCACTTCCCTCAAAGGAAAATCCAGTCACTGTTAATGACGGCAGGATCTTAACTGTCAAGGAAGGACAACCCACAGAACAAGGTTACTCATACACGAGGCAGTCAATACAAGTGGGTTGCATGAAGCATGTAGATAGTTGTGGTAACCTTAAATCTTGTGAAATTGAGCACACTTCCCAGTCTTACGAAGCACTTGTGAACGGCTCCTCCTGTTCTTCACTTCCTTTAAGGAAGATATGGAGCAAACCCTGAAGACTATGAGGTTAAGAAACTCTTCACAAAGCCTTGGGTCTGCCGCCTGTGAAAGGAGGGCCAGAACCATAGCAAATGGTTGGCAGGACCCTGGAGAATCTGTGCAGCTCAACCAGCATGGTGCAGGAGCAGCTTCAATAGTGCTGTTACCGATGGTTGCATTTCTCGCATTTTTAATCTGCCTCTAGTGATGGAGAGCCTCAGCCTCCCTAGACACCCAATTCTACATCTTTTCTTTCCTCACCATTAGAAAGGATTTCTTTTAGTCAGAATCTTTCTCCATTCAATTTCCTGCCTTTTTTTCTGTGGCAATAAGGAACTGAATAGGTCTTCAGACAAACAACAGAAACCCCATTCTCTCATTAAAGATGTCCACTGTAACATCCCTTAAATGACTGGTGCCATGAGATGCAGACATTGATACAAGCAGCAAGTTATCCTGACAGGGACAAGGGGAAGGACATATCCTTCCACTTTCTTTTCCCAAACTTTATCAGAGCCAGTCTTTCAAAATTCAATATTCATTCTGAGCTCTGGCTTAATAAACTTGGCAAACCTGACATTTTTAAAACAAAACAAAACCATGCTGTTCACTTTCCCTTTTCATTCTTAATTGGCCCATCTAAAAGCAATCAAGTGAACATTTAGCTGTGGTAGAAAGAACTGCAGGAGACCTCTCCTCCAAATGCCATTATTCAGGAGTGCACAGGACTGTGGATATGTTTATGGAGAGCGGGATGCACTCTCTCTCAACAGTGACAGAGGAGCAGGAGGCTACCCAGGACTGGGACCATGGGTGATGTAGGCATCACAGAGCCCCAGCACTGGGGACTAGCTATTAGGGGGAAGTCACAACCAGCAATGCCTGTGGCTTAGGCTCCCTCGACAGTGTCAGGGGAAATTAGGCATTAAAGAATAAACTGTATCAACAGCACAATGTATAGGAAGCTGCCTAAACTCGCCAAAACAAGACACTACTGAGAAAAGGATCTCCTAAACCTCATTCCTCAACAGGTCTCAGATACCACTCTTCATTAGGGGATCGACTTGCTGGGATTCAGGTGCACGAGACCCTTCTTACAGCATGCCCACCTGGAGGAGGGCTACCTCTCAACTAGCTGCTCAGTGAAAGGAAAGATAAATAAATATCAGGCTCCAAGGCAAAAGAGAAAGAGGCGTGCATAAAGTGTGACTGTAAGATTGTCTCTCTCATGGCTGAAATGCAGACCTGCTAAAGCACTTAATCTGTTTCATGTGGTAATGATATGGGAGGTATGGAAATGCTGGCTGGACTGCTTGGTGTGTGTGATGAAATACATCAGTTGTAGATCAAGTTAACTTTTCACAGCAGGTAACGCAATTTCCAGAAATACACACACAAATGTGTCTAGGGCAGGAATCAGATTTCAACAGTGGAGCCATACAGAACATGTAATTATATTTTGCATTTTTAATAGACTCATTAGCATAATAATGCATTAGTCTAATAGAATATTAATGTGATGCAGAAATATTAGCATATTACAGATCCTTATTCATTAATATATTAGAACTTTATTGTATTAGTAGCACAATCTACTAGAGAAAATGTTGCTTTGTGTCTGATACTGCGATTCAAGAAAAAAATTGGGATGGCAAATAAGAGAGCCTCTGTGTCATGGACATGCCTGAGTCTAGGTGTTATTGAAAGAGCTGAGGATAAAATGCTTTTGTGGGCAGAAAGTAGTCGATATTTGAGCAGTTTTCCCTCTTCCTCTGAAATCAACCTATAAATTTTTCAAGGTGTTTCCATTAAAATATGGAAAATTTCAGTGCTCTAAGTCCAAAACCTACAAGAATCTCAGAACAAAAAGAAACACAGTCCCTTTTCTGCCCCCCTAATTTGTAGGGAACTAAGTTCACATCATTGCTCTCCCACTGTTTCATATCCTGGGGAATGCCTGCTTTGGGGACCTGGTGGCATCTCTGGTGACCGGCAGCCCCTTGCAGAGCTCCCCTGTGTTGGACACTACCAAAAAGATCATCTCGGCAGCTTGTACCTCGATACTCCACAGTGTACATGAGCAACCTGACTACCTGTTTATCTGGGTTTCCAGTGTATCTTTCTGTATCTTCTATCTCACCAGAATTGAGAAGCCTGTCCTGATAGAAGCTTAATTGAAAACAGTAGCGTCCCATGAAAAGACCGGGAAAAAAATCCTATTAAATTAAGGCCCCCAAAATTCCTTTGTATCTTTGCTAAGACTTTGTCAGATTGACATCAGTTCTGAAGTCCCATCACTGGCCTGTTCTCTCCATCCACCCCTTAAGAAGGAGTAAGACCTCTTTGAGCTTGTGTTGCTATCCATGCCTTTGTATTGGTGAAACAGTCTGTGGGTGTTTTTAAAGGCAGGCTCCTAGGACAACCAGAATGTCAGAACAAGATCACTTTTTGTGATAGGGACTCAAGGCTCCCATGAATGGGACTGTATAATGCAGTTGTCTGCTCAAGCTGCGTACCAGGCTGCATGACCCTGATGTCCTTATGACAACTGAATAAACATTCTCTATAAGCTATGGAAAACAAATATCATCTAGTGACTTAATCCTATGTCTCTCATTCACAGACAGACTGACAAACAGGACTAATTCCTCTTATTAATACTTTGAGTATAGGCAGCAAGGCTGACCAGGATGATTCATAGGTTGCATGATGTGCTTTTAGAAGGATTGGAGAATGTGAGAAACAGAAGAATGAACAATTGCAGCAGGGATGCAGAGTTTTGAAGTTTGATGTTTCTTTTCTCCTTTTGAGGATATGCAGTGCTGTCCTTTCCAGAAGCAGGTATTCTCCAAGCTCCAGGTAACACTCCCAAGTAAGGACAACAAAGAGAAAGTGAAAATCATAATGCTTACTCTCTAGAAAACATTTGCATCTACCTAGCATCTCTGTGGCATCAGGATTATTTGAAATACCTTCTAAGAAACTCAGCAAAGTAGGTATTTTGATTTTAAAAATAATATACTACATTCTCAAAAAAAAAAAGAAAAAGCTATTGGATTGAACTGACTGTAGCACAAATTTCTCTTAGACTTACACTAGAGCCAATGGACTGTTTTCTGGGCTTCCCCCGTCCCCCTGCCCCCCTTTCCCCCCCCTCTTTCCTTGATGTTTTTTAAACAGCAGCTTTTCCTCTCTCCTTGTGATCATGTTAAATGTTTAATTGCTCTTTGCATTTGCTGATGGCACAACATAAGCCCCTGCAGTAAAAGAGATTTGTGCTAAAACTCAAGTGCTTAAGAAATAAAGAAAGAGGTTATATTTTGGGTCAGTTCAATTATCTCTATTTTTTTGGAATTATATATTAATTTTAATATAAGCTGCAGCACAGGAGTGCAATTAGCATTCAGACAATGTGAGAAAGTCTTGCCTGAAGTTAACTGATGTGTACAATCCATGCAAGGGTTTCAGGGAGGTTAGACAGTGCAGATCACTGCCATAACACAACTAAGCCAGGTCCTCAGATGGGGTAAATCAGCATCATTGATGGAACTGTTCTGATTTACACCAGATAATTATGTCCCTCCACTGCTGCTTGAGATAGGCTCAAGATGACAGCACTGGAATCATCACTAGAATACAGACTTTTTCTAAGTTCCAAATTACACTAGAGCCATCCAGTTAGACTGAGCGCTAGAAAGCCAAGCAAGCCTTTCATTACCAGGCATCAAGCTACTCAAAACCAACATCAGCCACTCCAGATAAGCCCGATTTAAGTAATAAGGAGAAAGCCTTGCCTCCCACTTTCCCACCAGTTCAAGGCAGATGCTTTTATATCCCATTTGGAGATAAACTGCTGCACTCTCTGCCTGGCATAAAAGGGATATTGAGCACGGGAGAGCCAGACAACTCTCTGGTGGGACCCACCTCCTTCCAAATTAATGCTTCAGGTAGGATTTTGTAGATATTTAACTTCCTACCATGTCTGGCTCCTCATGTCTGAATCTACTGTAACCCCTCAGCAGGGCTGACAAGCTTTTTGCCAGTAAGACCCTCGTCTGATGAAAAAAATGAGCAAACAAACCCCCTTTGTTTCTAGTCTCAAAACCCCCAAACAGTTCGAGTTGGGAGATTCACTCAGCACTTTTGTGAAAGAGTCTTGAGTGACAGAACCTATCTAAACTGAGAGAATTAATGAGCTTGTATTCTGCAATGGGCTGGGAAAGGAAACCAGCCAGAGAGACCCTCACTATGACCGTTAGTGCTGCTTTGTTACTATCCTTTGTTCAGCGCTTGTATAGTGCCCAGCAGACAGGGGCTCTGCTGCTGGGTGGAGAGGGGGCCCAGGTGATCCTGAAATGCAATTAATGCATAACAGCTTCAACCAATCCATCTGATTTACTGCCTGTATTTCTCCTGGGCTTGCTTTCCTCTTTATTTTCCCCTCCCATCATGTCCATCATGAGGGGTAGCCACTCATATTAAAAAAAAAAAGGAAAAAAAAGGAAAGAGTATAAAAGAAATAACGTGGTGGGTTTTTTGATTTTTTTTTTTTTTTTTTTTTTTTTTTTTTTTTTTTTTTTTTTTTTCTTCTGAATTCACCCTGTTTTTCCCTTCCTGAACACTGTTTGGGGACTCTTATTTAATGAAACAAGGTCAGCTCATCAGCACAAAAGCTGAAAGTTTCACTGGGTACAAGACTGCTTCCATCTACGGAATTACTTTTTAACACAGTCTGAGTTAAAATTATCCCCTCTGAGCCAAATGCAGATTGACAGCTAAACACCAAACAATCACATTTTGTTAATCCATTTATAGAGGTGCAAATGCCTAATTCAACACTGGTTTGCTCTGACACCACAGCAGTATTGTGGGAGTTTCTCTTTTCCTTTTTTTTTTTTTTTTAAAAAACAAACAAACAAACAAACAAGCAGATTTTGGGAGGGAGACTCTTGTTAAGGGAGACTGCTTAAGGGAGAAGAGAGGGATCCTAGGAACCCCTGGGGCTGTGGGGTTGTTCACCACCATCTCAAGTCTGTTTAGCTTGTTTATAGTTCAGAATACAGCTTTTGTATCAAAAAAGGAAGCCTTTAACATTTTCAAAGCTTATCTTCCTCTCAGCTGTGGCGTGCATGCAGATGGAGCAAAACAAGGGCACCCAGAGTTCACCAGCTCTTACAATTGGACCTAAACTGGTCTCAGTCTAGGGTCAGTTTCAAAAGGAGGCTTCAGGTGCCATTCAGAAATGACAGGAAAGCGCGATGAAAGCCCTAATATTACAAGAATAATACAATACTTATCGGTTAGAAATCATTGCTGGAAAGTTGCAGTCAGAATTGTCTTGCTTGCATGCAAGCTATGGATCTAGATCATTTAAACAGACAGATAGACAGATCTGGGTAAGCAGGTGAAATTCTGTCCCTGTCACTCAACCATCCAATTTAACCTGATTTTCTTAATTTAATTTTGTGTGCCTTACTACAAAAGTGCCTATCACCTCATTATCTAAGTGTGGGAAATGTGAAAATTGACTTATTGGTAATAGAGATAAATAGTTACACCATTCAACAGAGATATACTTATTACTAAGTATCTAACTCCCCTTACCTATTCTTCTACTTAGGCATGCACCTTTCAGTTTTTAGCGCTGTTGGAAAGGGAAACATTCAAGGCTTAATATTTATCTGCATTTCTTTTTTTTTTAAGCAGTTGATATAAACACTGGCACACACACTCACAGCTCTGCGGCAAACAGCCTGCTTGAAAATGGTTCATAGACCATCTCCAAAACATCAATGTGAGGGCATTAGATCACACATGGGATATTCAAAAGCTGTGCCCAATGTTGAAAATTTACCTGTCGTATTTGCTTCTGGTCTGTTCTGTACGTAGAAAAGCTGCCAACCCATCACCTGACCTTTAGAAAACAGCTGGTTCCCACTGTAGTTTGAAAACACCTGTGCTCATGGCAGGGCTATTGCTTTTGAGAATAAGTAGCAGGACTGGGAAAAGAAGAGGGAAGGCAGACAACATGGCCCTTTTGCAAACTAACAAGTGATTCAGTTGACATCAGGCAGGGTTAGAGTGGTGGAGCTGAGAATTGTGCCCCTTGTCCCGCCTCCTCAGCAGAAGAACAAATTCAACCTTCCACTTCAACTATCCTTAAGGAAGAAAAGGCTCAAAGGGCTCTGCTGCCCACCCACCGTCCCAAGGACTCAGGGGCTGAGTTAATCCCATCACGCTAACAGAACATAACAATGTGTTGAGGGTACTTACCATATTCCTTGAAATTGAAGAAAGTTGCCGTGGTTATTAGTAGCTCCTAATGATATTTGCATAGATTAACAGACTTTAATGCAATCATGAATGCTACAATCCCGGGGAAAATAATGAAGAAATCCATTATGAGGTAATAAAGTAACTAAGTCAATACAGTAATAATTTGATCCCATATTAGTAATAATTTCATCTCCTGCTGCAAGGCAATTTTAATGCACATACCATTTCTGGACAGTTTTATAAATATCACCTTTGTTTGAGATAATTAATTAGCAAAATCAAAAAATATATTGCTGGTATTTTATACGATAAATTAGTCATTAGGTTTAAACTGGCAGGCTGTAATAAAACTTATTAAGATAAATGCGCTGGGATTCCTAACACTTCAGAGAAGCTGTTCTCCTCTGTCTTAAGGCTCTTCTGGTGCAAAACGACTACCGCTGCTGGGTGGTTTCTACGTATGTTAAAACCCAATTATGAAAATTGTGTTTATAAGCCTGACTTGCTTAGCAATAGGAGCCGAATGCATTACCCTGTGCCTGCCCAGTGGATGAGGCTAAGGTGAGGGTGAGTTGCTGAGGGCCCTATTATTTTGCTCCCTATTGACAGTCAGAGCTCAGAGCCTCCTGCAAGACCGAACCAAACTAACTTCACATCAGCGGCACTCGGGTCCAGGTCCTCCTGCCGATACAGGGGAGGGTTTTACGTTCCGAGGCAGGGGAGGGGAAGAACAGTAATCATTAGGGGGCTGGTTACCAATTCTTGTTCTCTACTTCTGCTCTTATTTTGTGATTACTGAATCATTTTGTGCTTTCCAGAACTGCTGGAAATCACAGCGGACCTCAGCAACATCTGTGACAAAGTGACCACTGGACCCAAAAGCTACTACACTTCACAGTGACCACCATTTCCAGCCCTCTGAAATATTCCCTCCATGTGGCTGGGGCTCCAAGAATGGCTTTGCTCTGTGTTTGGGGAGCTGTCCCAGCCAGATGGCATAGGCTGGCTGAGACTGTCAGAACTGGATGGGGACCAGCTTCTTACAAGGAGCACAAATCTTGCAGTTTAATGAGCTGGTCTTGGCTCCCTGGAAGACTGCACTGTGTGGCCAAAGCTGGGATCGCCATTCTGGGCTTCATGACATGACTATCCAGGAATGGGGGTACTAAATCATAAGATCACCTTTTCAAAGGGCCTCTGTTGGGTCTTGCTTAGACATCCTCTGAGCCAGTTTGCTGTCATCTTCCCAAGGCATTACAATTTCCCACTCCAGCCAAACTCAGCCCTTTACCCACAGTTCCCCATCTAGCTGAGGATTCCAAATCCTTGTCAGTTTGCATTTGGAGTGGTAGTAAATGACACAAATTGATGATCCATCAGACTCTAGCCTTCTGTATGGGCCAATTCTCAGTGCAAAGTAGGACTGTCCCCAAAACCCCATTCTGATTTATAAAAAATCAACAGAGTGCAACATTTAGCTGGGAGCAGGCCATGAGTGCTGCTGGAATGTACTATGAAGCCAATATTGTAGCCAAGTAAACAGTCAAAAAACAGAGAAAGTGGCAAAACCCATTGCTCCCCCAGTCAGAAAACTACCTCTGGACAATATCTTTAAGGCAGCACAACACATTATAAAACTAAGAAACTCACTCTACTCCAGAAATACTTCCTTTCCTGATACACCATGAATATCACTCTTTAAATACTTCTTGAAAATGATAGAATTAATACTTTGCCATACTTGTTTAGCTTCTTTGGGGTAGAACAAAATTTTTTTTTCCCCACCCAGTAGCGATGCCTTAACTTCATGCATACTATCTCACTGATGTACAGAGTGCTTTATGTACAATTTTGGTTTAGGAATTCTGTAAGGTCTGGAGCACTGGAGGCTGGAAGAGCAATTGGGGCAAAAATCATTGTTCTTTGTTCTGATAGTTTTTCCTAAGGATGCTTTACTAGCCATGTCAGGGAAGGCTATGGGACTACATGGCCTCTGATGTGACACAGAATGGCCATCATATACTCATAGCCCATCTTGGTGCCAATTGGCGTGGTCCATTGCAGTCAGTTGGTAGGCTGTACGCCTTCCTTTTCATCAAGATCTTATCAGACTTGAATTTATAGTCCTGATATTTGGTATATTGACTGGAAAGCTGTTTAAAAGTGTTGTGACATGGAGAGGACTGCAAGTCTGGTCAAGGCCTCATAGATTATTCCATTTGCTGTTATTTGTGGACACACATCAACCCCACAGTGTTCTCTGTTCTACCACCTCTGATTTAGTGCTTTTGAATACACATTTGCTCTGACTGTTCAAAGGGGAAGGCATGTTTTTTCAGGACCACCTTTTGGGGTGTAGGTTTCCTCAGAACGGTCCAAGACTCCTAATCCATTGGAGCTATTTCTTTGGCTGATGTCAGGTGTGCCTGTTGTGTGATGGATGCACATGACACAAGTTCTTCTCAACCTTTGTGACCCGCAAGCAATCTGGCACCTCTAAAATGGTATTTCAATGATGTCTACTACGTGGATTTTCATTTGGCTGTTAGATTGCCCTCCCCTGCATGAACTGAGATATGGCAACACAGAATAACCACGGACCATTTTTTAATTACCACATGAAACCATTTGAACTATTTGGGAGAATTGTGGCTTATTGGTAGCCCTGCCTCATTCCTCTTACTAAGGCCTCCTGGCTACACAGAATGAGGTGACAAAGCATCTAATGACCACTGGGGTAGTCCTGGGAGGTCTACTCATTTGGCCAAGTTGGAAAAGCCCCCAGGTAGTTGGCCATTTTGGGTTTAGCTGGTTCATGCAAGTTTTTGGGAGCCTTGCTGCTCCTGCTCAGACCCATTTTGCGCCAGGGATCCTCAGCTCCATGGTCACACTCAGCACCATTAAATTGGACGACCTGCGGCGTGAGGGCAGGAAGGAAAATGCCTAGGCATAATCCCTTTAGCATCTCCTGCGGAAAAGTGGCTTTAGCGACAAGCGCCTCACAACTGCCATTCCCACAATTGTTCCCCTTGTCAATACGATGACCTTTCAGAGGCGGAAGCTCCTTTTTATTACTCTGTGCACTGGGGTAAACCAGGCCATGCTGTGTTATCTACCCAATTTATCAACACTATTTACAGCAGGCCCATTCCACTGTCTGGCTTAACTCAGTGCCCAGAGACCTGGCATTGAGAGTGGAGGCGGCTGCTGGAGAGAAAGAAATGTCAATTCCAGCCTAGTCCCCTGAAGTGAAATAAAAGAAACAAAGTAAATAAGGAAGGAGAAGTAAATACAGTATCTCCAGGGTGATTACGTCTATCTAGTCCAATACAGGCAAGCATGAAACCAATAGAAACACCGTCTTATCCTCTTAGTTATCACCACACACAGAATGTCATCTCTTGGTGGCCTAAAAAGAAAGAAGTGTGCCACATCCATCTTTAATGAATATGACATGTCTTTCACCTGCTTGTATTTCAGCAAATCCAAACTGCTGAAAAATGAGATAGGAGAGTCTGTTCTCCTGTTAGCCCTGAATCATCAGGATGGATTAAAATGTGGAGAGTTTTATTTTTGGTTTTGTTGTTGTTGTTTTGCTTAGTTTTTTAAGGATTACTTTGGATAATTTTTTTTTATTTCTGCTCTTGTGTCCTCTAAAGGTTCAGGCTTACCAGCCATTTTCCACAATTCTGTGATCAAGACGTAATCTTTAACTCTTTATAAATGAAAGAAAAACAGGCTGTTACATGCGCAAATACTTGTAAAGGCTGCAGGTGACTGGAAAACAGCAAGTGTCATGAGACTCACTGTGACATCACACAGGTGGCAGTCTGCTTCTTCTGTCATACTCAAATCATTTGAGCCTTGGGCCTGCCTTTCTAGCAGGTTCAAATTCATTAAGTAGCAAAATCGGCCATACTCCTTTCCCTGTGGTACTGTTGCCTGGTCTGTAGGATGCTTTGAGCCATGTGATGAAGGGGATGCTGCTCAGATACTTCATATCTTCACATGTCTCAGCAGGTCTCTGTTAAAGTCATGTCCCCTTGCCATATGATCTGTACTGCATCTCCCTTCAACAAGAATCACGCCATGGCCATCCATACATTCTTCAAATGAGTTAATGTATACATTTTACATTTCTCTGCCTTACTCCCCTGCACCCTGGATTGCTATCAGTCCTTGATAGCTACGCTAACTCAAGACTAAACAGGTAGCCATCAATATCTTGGATTTTGTCTTGTATTGTTTAGACCACTATCAAATCGTCACACGGATGGTCCATGGGGACTGTAACAAACAAAAGAAATTATTTGTTTCCCTACAGCTGAAATATGGCCCCTTCAAACCCCACAGCTGTGATCTATCACAGTGTCTGGGCATAGTCAGAAATCTAACTCAACCATGTCCTTACAGATTTACAAATCAATCAGAGCAAAATCAGGAGACCTAGCGGAAGCTGCTTTCTTAAATCATATTTGAAATGTGAAACTAAGAGAATAGCAAGAATAAAATATGAAATAAAAGATCTGTGTATAAAGAATAATTCAGACAGGTTCCACTGAAACTAAGGTATCTGTTCAGGTTTCCCATTATAATTACATTTTATTGCTGCCTTTCCACCTCTCTGATGACTGCCTAGGAACCAGCCTTTGACAGCCCTCCCTCTAAAGCAGGCTCTCTGGTTTATTACTCTCCTGGAGTCAGGAGCCATAGCTGTCTACTCCAGGCGCCTAAGCCAGATGTCTAGTGAGGCCCTAAAGAAACCGTCTGCTTACACTTGCCTTCAAGTCAGCGCTTCATTCTAGCCCCCGTGGACTTTCACTATGAAGCTGAGACAGTAGATGACAGGAAAGAAGAAGACAGTAGAGATCAAGACCATATTCCTGTTCATCCTTGTAAGTACTTCACCAGGGGAGAAGGGATCCAGGTGAGGATAATGCTTCATAAGGGGAGACTCCCTTGGCACTGCGCAAGGTTTGCTCACAGCATGGATGTTGACCACCCCAGGTTCCCCACAGCAGGAGCAACAAGCCCTGGGTGCATCCAAAAGCAAAACAGAAAGCATTTAAGAGGATTAGCTTGCACCAGTTCCTTAACAACCATCCCTCCTGTAATTCCCTCTGTAACCCCTTCCTTATTTACCCTGGTGAGGAGAACACAGCCAGTCACTGGTGACAAGCTGTTCCAGTGTCACTGTCATTCAGCTTTTGGTAGCTGCCTCCTAAGAGTCTCATGGTCATTTGGGCACTGCCAATACTGTGAGATAGCTTCAGCACTCCTATCTGATTGGCAGTGAAGTGTGACACCACTAGCACTGAACTTTCTGCAGTGTCTGTTAAAGATAAGTGGAGGGAGGAACCTGAATAATTTATGTAGTTAGTTTAATTTAAATAATTTATATGCTAAGCATTGCAAACAGAGCTGGAGTTGATAATGAGTCTGAGAAGCACATTTTGAACTCAGTTGCAGATTCTACTGCATTGTAATTCTTGCAGGATACAGGATTTCCTAGCGGTATAAAGGCCAGGGAGTGTAAACAGGGTAGTTGCTTGAAGAAGAGTCCGTACAGACTCCTTCTTTACCAATTACCACCAGATCATCTTACGTCCTCTACAGCTTGTTCTGTTTGAATCTTCTGAAGTTATCACGAGCTGAATGCATTCCCCAAGCCACAGTGAGAAGCCTGGCTCTATTGTGTGACAAATAACAGTTTGTAACTGGTGTAATCTGTAATCAGGAATCAATTAAAGAGATATCAACAGGAAAGGACAGATAAGGGAAAACCAGGAGAAAATCAATGAACAACATAAGGGAACTGATCATTCAAAGGGTCTTTCTTAAGCCCCTGGGTCCTCTCAGAGGCCTCTTTGCTGCATGGCCCATACGCTTTGTCTTTTCTTCTTCAGCTGCTTTTTGGCCCTTTTACATGAGGAAGCCCTTCTCTTTAGCAGGGAGTGGTGGTGGTGGTGGATATAAATAAATATATATATTTCTCCAAGCCCCGCTGCCCTCTAAGTTCTTTCAGTAACAACTGCCTCTTACACTTATGATGCAAGCGAAATACATTTGAGAGGTTGCTTAGAGCTAAAGAAAATTGATGCTAAACTTTGTGAATACTTGCATGAATTCACAGTGAATATCTCCAGGAACACTTTAGAGGATGTACATATCCTCCTCAGGGATGCTAGCTAGCATCAAAGAGATCATGAGCACATACCTCATGAAAAATAATTTTCCACAAATCCTTACACAGTTTAAGAACCATCTTTGTCATAGTAGACCAGTTATTTGTTACTGGTGTCTTTTATCAAGGGGTCTGCTTTTTTTTTTTTTTTTTTTTTTTTTTTTCCCCTGTTTGAATTTCTAACATCCTTAAAAATATACTTAACTGGTTTCAAAGAAGCCATGAGAACAGCAGTAATGAACCATATTATGAACTCCAGCAGTAGCTTTGAATGTCAGGATATTTTGTGTTGATCCATGACTCCTCCCAGAGTTCCGCTGTTATGTGTGCAAATCACAGCTTTCAGTTAAAAAATAAATACCTTTCCAGACATGAATTGCTGTGAACAACAAAAGCTTGAAAATGTGAGCCAAGTCCTGAGCCCTGAAGACTTGCAAACCACAAATGAAGTGAAAAAAAGCCATGCATTTAACCACTGGGGGGGTGGGGGTGGGGGGGGATGGGGGAGTAACATTTCTTTAAGCTGATCAGTGTTATGATTTTTAGGGGGTCTTATTCATCACTTTTCGAGATCTGCAGGTTGTCACAGTTGTGAAACCATGAAAGGCTTTAGAGTGTTTTCTTGTAAAATGCCAAGATTTGTGTCATTTCCTCTTGTCAGTTGTACAATAGCTAGGGAATTCATGTGCCAGTGAAAACAGTACTGATGGTGAAGTGAGTAACTTGCTTCAGGGGCTTTCCAGGATCCCAAAGGGGTCAAATACAAAAGCTTAATCTGAGGAAGTCCAAAGGTCACCCTCCTCTTCAGACTGCCAAGGAAGACTAAGACATCCCAGGCTTTCTTTGTGCCCCACTCTTGGAGCTGGGAAAGATCATACAAGTACAGAAGGCATGGTTGTGAGAAGAGCTACCTCAGGTGAAGGACCTAACTGTATTCCCTAAAGTAGGAAAGGTTTTGAGAAGCTGGGGTCATCATCTTTGGGACCAGGTTTTGCCAAATGCCAAAGATTTGCACCTTCTCACATCTCAATCAATACTTGGCTTAAGCAAAGGCAAAATAAAAAGTGTGTGTTCAGAGATGAGCCTCTGCAGTCCACACCTAATCTTTCTCACCGAACCTACAACCCTTTGCTTGAAAAACCACGCACTTCAGTACCCAAAGCAATCATTCCACTACTGTCTGTCACTGAGTTTTAGGATGCCACGTTTAACAGGAATAGGAAAGTAGAAATTTTGTTTTGGTAAAGCCAACATTTTTATTTTCTAAACAAAGTGTGGGATATGTGACAAA
The DNA here is from genome assembly GCF_017639655.2 of Falco naumanni. Classification (NCBI taxonomy): domain Eukaryota; kingdom Metazoa; phylum Chordata; class Aves; order Falconiformes; family Falconidae; genus Falco; species Falco naumanni. The sequence continues at coordinate 77,452,377 of NC_054080.1, forward strand.
GAAACCTGGGCTTTGCTAATCACAAACAAAAGTAACAAAGTGTAGCTGGCTCCCATCTCCTTGGTTCTGGTAGTTTACCTTATAATCAAAAATAGCTCCAGCCCCTGCGGGTGCTGAACTAGATCATCTCCAGAGATCACTTCCAGCCCCAACTATTCTGTGATAAACTGAACCTAGCTGAACAATTTTTAGAAACTAAGAGGGGGGAGGTGGAGCCAGGAACTGGCCATGCCAAGTATGTTTTCTAGCATTTCAGCACATAAAGTTGGTTGGAAATAAAAACTTACTCATTGAGTTATTTTCTTCTCCAACTTGTCAGCAAGCACTCTCAAGACAGAGAGGTTGGATTGACACTACTGATCAGATTTTAGCCTAGCCAAGGCTGAGATAAAGCCTGGCAAAGAACAGTGGACTTACGTTAGCGTTAAGCATTCTGGGGCTGCAGGTGAAATATTGTGGGTAGTAAAAGAGACAACAGAATTTGTTGTACTGGGCTGTACAGTGCTGGTCTTTCTCTTCTGCCTGGATGGTGCTTGCTGCCTTGGAAGATGGTGATCTCCCCATTTCACCCCAGTAATTCACAGGGTCAATTATGCAAAGTCAGACAGAGAGAGCAGAATTATTTCCTGACCCCATGCACCGCCAGTTGAGAGATTCCTTTATCTTTAGCTGGTGATGCCTTGATACCAACAGGAAGTTATTGCCACTGCTGGTAAATAAAGATGTTTAAAATCTATTATAGCAAGATTTGTAATGGGTTTTCTCTCCATCAAGCTCCCTTTGTCTTGTTCAAAACACATGGAGGGATGAGTCTTTGTCCCAGTGGTGGGTGGTAACGGTCAGAGCTCCTTTGACCTCCTTGCCTCTGACAGTCCTTTCCCTCCACTCTTCAGGGAGGGAAAGGTTAAATGTCACCTCTGCCTTTCTTGTTTCCGTCCCTATTGTTCTCTGAGAAGGAAAGCCCTGAAATTCATATCGGTGACATCAAGTATAGGGTCTGCTGTGCTACTGCATTTTTAAAATGACAAAGCATCCAAGATCGCCTTTCCTTTCTCTTCTCTCTGCCTGTTGGCTTCTTTCTTTCTCATTCAAAGCTAAGCTGACCAAGCATTCCCTCTGCCTGATTCCTATCCAAGACTGAGCATACCTGCTCTGCCCTCTCATCTTTCTCTGTTTCCCACAGATAATGGGACTAAAGCAAAACAGTGGGAAGAGAAGGTGGAGGGAAAGCTGACCATATGCATCTGTCTGCCTCTTGAAAACTCACGTTGCACCACAAAATACAATTCTCACTTTCTTTTGCAAATCTGTGTTTCCACACATCCTAAAAATGTTTTCCAACTTATCTAGCACTTTCCCTTCTTGTCTTTCCCATTTCCTTAAAATCCCTTCATGCAACCTTTCTTTCCCCCACTTGCTCTGAGGGACTAAAGGAATAAGGTTGAGTTCACCATGTTAATGTTAAATTACTTTTTTTCCTTCTTACTGTTTTTAGCAATACCACTAGCACCACCATCACAACCAATCTGCCTGTGTGGTGTTAAAATCCTAGCTGAGCCAGAATGGGGAAAGTAGATTAGGACAATGCACTGCTGCAAGTCACCATGGTGGATTCTTTTCACCACTTGCTCCCAATACTAGAAATAGCAAATGAAAAAGAAATAAAGGAATAATTAAAAGGATGGATGGTAAAAAGTTCCTCTGTAAAGAAGACAGGGATTCAGCTAAGCAGCTGGTGCTATCCACTTGCAAGTACTATTGTTTTGCTAGATTCAAGAACCTCACAGGCATGAAATATGTCTCCTTCCTCTCTCCTGGACTAACACATTCAGGACACGTAACTGTGTATGAAGTACATCCACAGCTCTGAAGCTCCTCACTTTGTAAAGAATCCTCACCACTTCCCCTTCCTGGGCTACTGATGCCCACCTTCCTGGCGAGATGTGCCTCAAAAGACTTTGGAAAAAAACATCTGTGAAAATTGAGGGGTTTTTTGTTTTTGTTTAGTTTTTTTGTTTGTTTGTTTTGGGTTTTTTTAAAGACAAAGACTTACATGGGGCGTCTAAACACAGCAACCTGAATTGCTTGTCACTGAGTTTGCTCAAGCTGAGGACTGCATTCATTATTATTATTATTATTATTATTATTGCATTTAATTAGTAATAACACATCCCCATAAATTATGCAACAGGAAAGAAGTTGCGTTCCTTGCCATTAATGTCTCAAAAGACATTAGACAAGGTGCTTCATGGAAGAGCACTGGTCAAACTGACTGAAAACACAAACACCACATCAGGTATAGCAAACAGGGTTTTTTTGAGGGTTTGGGTGGGTTCCCCTCCCCCTCCCCCCCCCCCTTCTTCTTCAAAATTGTGCTCAAAACACTTGATTCTACCTTTCAAAAATGTGCTTTAGGTCAAATGTCTCCTTTTCTCTGCTAAACCCACAGATAATTTTCTCCTTTAAATGGGGATGATTTTCTGTTGTTTGAAAAAAGATAATTGAAGGATTTCTGATGAAAGTGGAATCTTCCCACAATTCAAATAATAGTGCTGAGAGCCATTTCTTGTGAGAGCAATAGTTTAGCTGTCTCACATGCCCATCCTTCACAGGGCTGGGCTCCCCTGCCAGGCTACAAATCCCATGGTGCTCCCCATCCACAACATTTGCCTGAGGCACTGTGACAGCTCGGGTCTGGCCGCCTGGAAACTGAACTTCAGTTTGAGAAAAGTCTGAATGTTCTTCTTCAATCAAAGGTGTCTGCCTAAAAAGTTCCAGCATTTCTGAAATTCATTGTGCTAAGATGGGTTTGATATTCTGCCTTTTCATTCCAATTCAGGACAAAATCAAATGTTGACAAAACTGTAATTGCTTAAGTCAGCTTTCCTATTTAGGTTCGTTTTGTTAGAGCAAGGCAGAGAACTGTGAGGACATTTCTAATTCTGCTTAGTTCAGTTAGAAAGTTTTAACATAAGGTGGAATCAGTTGCCCTCTTAAAGGAATATTAGTGTTTTGTTTAACTATTTTTAGTAAGGTTCTTGTTAAATGGTCCAGTAATCCAGGTACACAGCACCAGCTAAAGGATTAAAGAAGTGTCGGGCACAAGAAACAAAGTGCTGATCTTAGATGCTGCTGGTTCAAATGTCTTTGTTGGTTTTCATGCTTTGACTGTGTTTCAGAAAGTTTCAGATTGAATTTAAGGTTCAAGTAGAATCTGGGATTAAATCCCAGTAGAAAATCTATTTTCTATTCTTCTATGTAAAACCAGCTTTAAAGGTTGAAGTTGTAACAGTGCTAGCTGGCTCACTGCTGTAAATGTGAATGTGTGCTCACACCTGATCTGGATAAATTAATACCACAGTGCTTAGCGCATAGCTCCTGATTTAGAGATTTTGGTGCCATACATAATCAATTGCCCTTTGTCAGCTGATGTGATATAACTCATCAAATAAGCGTCCTTAGCTCTGCCACCCCTGCATGCAAAAAAACCCCACAAAAATCTCAGAAGGTGGATGGCAACTCATAAGCATTGGTAGCTCTATGGCTTTAGACCATGTAACCACACCTCAGTCCACTGCAGTTACATTAGTACAAGCCTGTTGCAGATGAAAATTGAGGTTCATTCCTGATTTTAGAGCCATGGACAAAATAATTTCAATATCATATACCTGCAAGAAGGTGCAAGTAATGTTTAATCAGCCCCAAGCTAAATACAGATTTTCTTAACTGCTAACCCTGCCCAGTCCAGTCTCAACACTAAAGTACCAAGCTCAGCTTTTGACATAACTGTAAAGAAATAAAGATGCCGTACTTCATAACCTGCACATGGCTGCACAGGGAGAGACCATGGATCCAGACTAGCACATCCCTTTTCTGACAAAGGCCAGGAGTGGATGTGTGGGAAAGCTTTGTAAGAGCAGGCACTGATATTTCCTGAGGCAGTACTCCTTGCCTTGAAAAGCAATTGGTAAGTGTATTGACAAGGTGTGTGATGCAAAATACTGTCATGATGCCCTTTCTTACAGAGAGGCTGCCCAAGTGAAATGATCACCCTTCTACCAGCAATGGACTTGTTTGGTGACGGACAGCCTTTGGGCTTTCACATTGCAGCAAGGAAGCAAAGGCATTTCAAAACATGTTTGTGAGACATCAGAAATCAGCAAAGGATACTCAAGGGCAAACATAGCACCTGAAACTACTTGTAATTCACATTTTGTTCCTGAGGAGGTAGTGCATTTGGCAATGTCCCTTTAACTGCATTGAGACCGCAGAGCCAGCAACAGCAACAGATCCTCCCTGCCAGTAACCAAGTCAGTGGTGACTCAAAGGCACACCGGGCTACGGCAAATGCAAGCATGCCACTCTCAGTGCCTTTACGGAAATAGTTCACTCTTTAATATAACTCCTCTTCAGTCCCTTGTTTCTCAGGGCATTTTGTAACTGGACTTTGTCTGGTCTCACAACAGTCCTCACAAGGACTAACCCATTTCCATGCAGTGGAATGAAAGCAGGAGGAATTCAAATGCCTGTCCTGAATGCACCTGAGACCCAGCAGCTGCAGGTGTACACCTCCAGGACAACATGGGCTTCAATGACAGACACATCCTTTTTTTTAACCGTTTAAGAATAACCCCATGTATAATTTAAATAATTCTGCCATGCATTATCATAGCTTAGTTGATCCTGACATATGACAGCTGCTAAATAAACAAGTAACATGGGGAATAACACAAGTAATGTCCTTTAAAACCAGTCTAGGAACTGAACAGTTGAAGGAAGACCTCACTGTATGGATGATTACTCTGAGGCAGAGTGGATCACATAGGAGCTGCCTGAACCATCCAAAAGCTTAGGTGATCTGTGGTGTCAATCAAAACTCTTCAGTGATTCTTTTAAACAGCCACAGTTGATGAGGTTAATGTGCAGTTAGAGTTATTCTTCTGATGCAGATGAAGAAACTAGCTCATGTTCCCAAATTGCAACAAAAACAAGAACAGTCAAATCTTCCCATTTACTCCAGTGCTTTGGAAATGCTCAGCAAGAATAGAAATGACCTTTGCAGAACTGCACAAAGTGACTGCCTAGCAGTTCTCTTCTCACACCTCACTGAAGGCAAGCCTTGATTTTGCATGGCATGTATCTTCTGCTCTTTGCAGATCACCACTACGCAGAAAAGACATCAAGAGGCTACCATTCCAGTCTCCTGTTCATCATGGGGAGTGACAAAGCAAGGCACTCTCCCACCCGCAACCCAAGAATATCTATGTACTGAATCCTAGTGAAGAGATCTCTTCTGGTCCAGGATGAGCAGTAAGACTGAGAGTTTGGCTATGTGTTAGCATGAAGCAGATCTTAGGGCGTTTTACCTATGTGTGGAGAGTTTGGGCAATTTCTTCTTAGAAATGCCAAGGACTACTTAGTTTCATCACCTTTCAAACTATCTGTTAAAGAAAACCACAGGGACTGTAGTGGAGAAGTGAGAAATGGCCATGAGCCAGGTACCGACCATGTACTGGCCACGAGCACCAGTCTAAAAGGAGTCATGCTGTATTTAGGAGACATTCACCCTCTTTCCTGCAATAACTGGAACCCTAATATACCACAGACAGACTAAGCTAACTCTGTTCACAAGCAACAGTGACAGCCATCCTGAACCTGCTTTCCTGGGGCCCCAGCCATGGGCACTCTGGGTGCTGAGCAGCCAAGCTATGCTTGCAGGAACAGTTGCCCACCCTACTGAGACCAAACCAGCTGCCTAGATGAAGGCAGGCATGATGTTCAAGAGCACCTTCACAAGGGCACACCTACCAGGTTGGCCAAAGAGCCGTGTGGCATGGTCCTCAGTGGAGAAGGGGACCTTCACAAGCCCAGTCTGGATAACTACGGTGACAGGGGAAGTTGTTAATCCCAAATTAAATTTTTGAAGTCACAACAAGGGCCACAGTTCCTTCCATTCCCTGTCAAAGTGCAGGATGCCTTGTGAGCAATGTATTGCTTTCAGTAGGAAAAACACTTTTCTGACTGCGTATGAGAAAAAGAAAATCTGAAACAAACAAACAAAAACCCCCACACCCAGGGAGGCAGTAGGGAAAGAAAGGGCTAAAGGGCTAAGAGTGTGATGGCAAAATGTACGTCTCTCAACCATGACACATAAACACCCAACCCTATCTTCTGAACCAAAATCCTGATGTTGGAAGGCATGCAGGCTCAGAGGAAAATAACTGTAATTTGTGTGAAGGCGGCATTTGCAGCAATTCATTATAATTCCTTGCTTGCTGTCACCCGTCTCTAAAGTCACTGGCAATGCAGTACTTGTGTGAAGTTATTAAGGCCAAACTCTCTTTAGATTCACGGCAAGTGCCGAATGACAAGGCAAGAGCCCAGGCAGTGATAAAGTGACATGCCATAACCCCTTTCTCTCCCCCACCCAATCACCACCATGCCAAGGATGAAAACACTGTGGGTTTTGTAAATGAGAGCCACCTCTTCTCTCCCTGCCCTGTGATGAGCTCTGCCTGCCACACACACATCTCCTCGATGCATGCACCCTGAGGAGGGGGCTGGAGGGAATGGAGGAAAGCAAAGGAAAATGTGCTTTTCCTCGCTTTCCTTCCACAAAGATCACACAGGTTTCTTTCAGAGGTTCCCAGACAGATGGCATGTATGTGAGAGGCAGAGATAGGCAGGCTGGGCAGAGGAGAGATCCAGGTGGGAACTTTTCAGCTATCTGAGATAAAGACACCTCCTTCAAAAGGTTATATATCTGTATTTATAAATCAATTACTAACTTATCTGTATCTAGGTTTAGCCCTCTATCTGTGTTGCACTGTTTATTTCAGTAATGCCCAAGACTAGACAGAGAAGAGACAAATCTCTTACAGTTGTACAGACTTCCGACAAATAAAATGTGTAAGTAAAAGGTGATCACTCTAGAGATCAGGGCTCCTTTCAAACTGTATTTCTCTGTCCTTCCCTGTTTTTTCTTGCATCCTTGGCCTCTATGTTTTCTTCCTTCCTCTGCCCGTCCTGTCTTTTCCTAAGCTGGGCAGAAAAATCAGCTTAACGGATAATACTGCTCAGCTTTCAGTAGGATAACATAGCCAGCCTACAGGGAAGAGAAAACCTCAAACCCAACTAGAACGATGAAAACAAGCAGGTTATTAAAGGTCTTCCTAAAGCGACAGCTAAACTCATGTTTGCAGATACTCACAGGCTGTTGCTCAGCAGTGAGGCTTTCTGGTTCAAATCCAAGTGCTTGCCAACAGAAGGGCTGTAGTGGGAAAAAATCCTCTCCTCTCTCCCAGCCCCTTACTCTGGAAAAGCCATATGCTATTTTAGCAGTGTAGGGATGCTCATAGGCTCTGAGCATCATCTGTCAGAAGCCAAAGAGGAATCACTTTGTCCAAAAGATTTCTACAAGTTAAATTAACCTGCAGTCAGCTTCTGCCCATGATAGGTTTAAAACTGCAGTAAAACCTATATGGCCAAGATTTCAAACAGATGAGCAAGGTTATTAAAAGACGTCTGATGGGACTAGATATTTAACCACAGTCCGCTGTGCTCTTACGCACTGGGTCATGGCCATCCCTGAAGTTATCCTTCACACTATGGTACTGATGGCCCACCTCACCTCCTTTTAGACCTGGGAGAACATGTAGACCTTTTGAAGCACGTCTGAAAATTTAACACATTCAAATTCTCAAAAAGCAGGATTGAAAAAGTCTTCTGTAATCAGTGCTTGCAGCCAGGGAAAGGTCTACCAGCAGCCACTGCTTGCTGTTCTCCCAGGAGGAAATGCCAGTGATGTTGACTTTTCTGATCTTAGCACAGGGAGAGAGGCTTTGCCTCTCAAACACCCGAGGCTTTCAGATGAAGGCACCCTCTTGGCTGAACCAGTTAAGCCCATGGGGCATGGATGCTCCATGAAAAGAAAGGAAAGGGGCCCTGACTTCCCAAGGGAGCAGGGCACTCTTGCTCCATTGAAGGCAACAGCAGTTGGGTCCTGAAACGCATTGGAGAACCCATGAGTGAGTAAACTCTGAGCAAAGATTTAAGGTTAGGGCACAACATAACTGCACCCACTTGTTTAAATTAAAATTGCCCATAACCCTTTTATTTCCTTGCATCTGATTCTTCCCTGGCAGATGACAAGAAATTGCTAGTTGTTTGTGGTTTTTTGTTGCTGTGAAAAGCCACAATCAATCATGCTTTCTTCTGACCCTGCAGTTACAGGGAAACAGAATGACTCTGGGCTATATTTTCAGACTCCACAGGTTGCTCTGACTCTGTATTTCGTGCTCCCTCCTTCCTCTCTGTCTCCATGTTATAAAAGATCAGGGCTTTCTTTTATAAAATAGTTCTGGCATTTCTATTATCACACATGCCTGCGAACAGGGATGAGATTGCGCTGAATAGTGTGAAAAAAATAAAGGAAAGGGGGAAGAAAAAAAAGAAAAATCAAAGCACAGCCGAGTTGATTATTTAAAGAGCTGGGTGAAATTTGCCATCCTTTTAAGGCATCCTGGGCTCTGGAATATCACTGTGTCACTTAATGTTTGCAGTTAAGTATTTACAGATCTGTTTCCATGGCAACTGATTCCTCAAAGTTACTTTTACAATTCTGTTTTCTAAAATGTGTTTCTTTGGTTGATTGCACAGGGATATTTGGAAAGCAGCCAGGTCTAAATCATGATTTTTTTCCCATTAAGGAGAGGTCCTTTCTAATCATGTTTAGTTAGTTCTTTGATGGCTTTATCTTGATTTGAAAATGTATTTTGTTTTTGGTTAGCAGGCGGGAGAGGGAAGGGGGGAGAACACGAACAAGCATTGTGGGGCTTTAGCAAAAAAAAAAAAAAGGTGTTGAAAATTAGTAATGGGAAATAACCTTGTCTGAGTTGATTTTATTTATCCTTTCATTGTTTAGAAGAGTAGAACTTTAACCACAACAAAATAAATAAATAAATGTCCCACCGACAGTTGGAATGCATTTTGAGGCCACAGGAGAAGATGACTCACTTATTAATTAGTCAAGGAAATGGCAGTGCAGGAAGGGATGATGAATACTAGAAATGGTGTGGAAACTGAGACAAGCGGATGCAATGTGTGTGAGGGTTGGTGGCCCCCAGCTGTGCTGAGGCACCTGCGTGGAGCTGGGGAAGGTTGGTCCTGCCAGCTGGGAGGCACCTCATGAAGAACTAGCAGGGAAACAGTCATGAGCTATGCTGCAGCTTCGTTTGTGACTGTGGTCAAAGTAGTTTTAAATGTGTCTTTGTATGCAAGTTTCCTGAGCCCACTGACCTATGCCCTTCCCATCACTGCACTATCTCCCCATCCTCCATCTGGCTCCCCGTCCATCCCAAGCACACAAAAGGGAGCTTGATCTAGCAAGCAACATCTCAGGAGCCACACAATTATGTGGGATGGATGGGGAAGGGGTGTACATATTCCCTGTGATAAGGTATTGTCCCTACTTGAAGTCAGAGATAAATTTAAGCTTGTTAGGATGGCTGAGAAAGAAGTGTGCTTAGCAGTGATTTAGGAACTTGGGTGCAAACTTCGGGCACGTGTTAGAGAGAAAATCAACTCAGATGTGCTTGCAAACCTCATCACAAGCAAGGAGTCCTGCAATGCTCAGCAAGCCACCTCCCAGGCAAAGATGTCCCTGCTGACGAGTAACTTCAAACAAGGGAAAGGAAAAGTATTGAGTTACTTGGCTGGACCCAGTACTGGTTGGGGTAGCTGAAGGTGAGCCTTTAATAATCCTTAATAATCCACTCCTGTTTTCAACCATGCTACAGCAGGTAGGAGTGTGTATCTCAAGGGAAAGGGTTAGACCAGTAGACAGGATATTACAGAACAATCAAAGTATCGCACAGCATTATCCAGAGAAGACTGGTGGGGTATCTGGTGTACATAAAGTAGTTTAAATAAGGATGGATTATTACAATAAGATAAAGAACAGTAGGGAATGGGATAGCTTGTTCCATATATTCCTGTGCTTTGTGTGAGACAACATCAGATGGTCAAACCAAGGAATAAGGAGTCAGGACTCCCGGGCTTTTTTTCTAGCTCTGCCACTAATTAAATATGTGACCATTCAAGCACTCTGTGCCTCCACTAACCTAAACTTCCAGCATTGTTGTCAGGTTCAGTTAATTACTGTCTGCAAAGAACTTAGAAACCTACACAGGAAAGATGCTAGACAGGTACCCTGGCTTTAATGTTAAAAGTTCAAAATATTATAATTGGAGAGCTGAAAAGGGGTGTTGATCTGAAAATGAAGCAGCAGAACTACAGGAAAGCTTATAAAGTGAAGGAAAGCTTATAAAGTGGAGGAAAACTAAGGAGGGAAAAAAACACCACCTTGAAGAATAAAGAAAGGAAAATGAAGACTCCTAGGCAGGTGTCAGGCAAGGCGAATTTTGGCTGACTGAGATAATAAGCCACTCTTTTGAAACTTTTTCACTTTTTCCTTTTGCTGCAGAAATGCTCCATTAACTCTCAGGAAGATGATTTACCATTTGCCCTTTATAGACAAAGCTGAAATAGTAGGCACATCATAGCAAAACATATGACCCAGCTTTTGGCACACCCTGTGGCTCCAAACCTTTAATGCACAACACAGAGTCTTGGAATCTGATGGGAGATGATAAAGAGACACTGTCTTGCTATGATGTTTATTAAATGGACAACAGCTATTAAGAGAACCAGAAGTTGCAGGGGGCAGATTCCTTACTTGCAAGGAGTGGAGTGACTTGGTTTCATGTGATTTATTTACCCTTCAGTCTATTGGGTGTAAAGAAATTTTTATGATCCATGACCTTGAGGAATAAGAAGCAAAAATGGTTGGTACAGTCACCTCAAAGAGAACTCAGAAAGAAGGATAAAAGAAAAAGAAAAGAAAAGAAAAGAAAAATTAAGAATAATAACAGTAGAGTTTGGCAGTGTCCTATTATATTATTAATTTTGGCTGGCTGGTGGGCATTCATAGCCTCATAAAATAGGATCCAAGTCACTAAAACAACAGATAATAATAGGTGCTCTTACCACCTCCCCTTTCTCTCCCTGGTCATTTGTTGGCTGGTCCAGGCAACACAATGATCTGTCAGTAAATGGTTGCTGTATGAAAAGAAAATGATCTAACTAGCGCTGGCTAACCACCTTTTGAGCCTCCAGTCTCAAGATCACAGTTGGTGAAGGAACAGAAAAGCTTTCCCATGCTAAAAGATACAGGTTTTCAGCTGCTGGAAACTAGACCTTCTCTTCTAAAGGCAGCAGAGGCACTGGGTATGTCTGCATGGTTAAATAAAACAGGGTTAATGGCCATTCTCTAGCACCAAGGCCCACTGACAGTCTGAGCACAATCATAGTATGTCTGTTATTTTGCATGGCATTTGCATTTTGCACGAGAGAGGAACCCCATATAACAGACCATGGTTTTCAAAGCCTGAAAATAAGAGGATGTGCTAGTGCCATGAGGTGTGACATAAGGATCTATCAGCACCCGTGAGCACGCAAAGCCTGCTGGAAACACGGTGTAGGACAGAATGGGGTGGAAGGAGGCAAACCTGACAGAAATTCATCCACACTAGTTTTGCGAATGGTCCTTGGCATGTTGTATGCTTTCATGTAGGGACTGGTGAGCAGCTTGGACACAGGCCAAAATTGCCAGGAGATGTGTTTATAATTCAGTAGTGTGGCAAGCTGTAGGGCAGGGCTCATGCCAACAGCCTGGACTCTTTTATTTACAGGTAGAGATGTAGCAATGATGCCCATAAAGACAGCAAGCTGTTGGCCTTCAGTTCTGTGGTTGCTCTTTGCTTTACACTCTGTTGTGAAACCCAGCCCCAAAAGATACCAACAGGTAGATTTTCTGGAGCTTTCTTTAACATGGTATGTTATTATTTAATTAGGATGCAAGCAGATTTTTTTTTTCCTCTTGTTTATATGGGAAATATGTCAGAAAACTGGGTTTTCTCTCATAAGCCATACTCTATAGCACATTCATTAGTATTATGTAGACATCTTGGAAAGAAACTTTTCTAGGCCAGCAACTCTTTAAGACTTTCATATATAGTGTAATAAGTCTTTGTCCAGTCCTTCTGGAAAGAAACAAGCTGACTTCACTAATAGTCTATTGAGTTCTCACATCTCTATTGTAAATAATTTTAGTTGCAGACATTTAATTAATGTTATAAATATACTATTTATGATGTGCTTTGGGAAATTACTAGTTCTCTTTGTATACATCATGTTTGGGTTTATTGCTTTACTTTGCCTCTCTGCAGTGGCCAGGTGCCTTGCAGTTTCCCATGCAATCACAGGCTGTGCTATGGGGGTTCTGCCTTCATATTCACACCTTTGCTGGGGAGAAAGGAGCTTACCACTTTCCTGGAGTCTTTAGGCACCTAACTTAAAATGCAAATAGGAGTACCTGGAGCAAGCAGGATAAAGATGAGATTTATCTAAGGATTAAGTGTTGGATGCCTACCCTGAGTCGTCACTTAGCCTCCCTGTGTAGTCAGAGGAAAGCAACAACAATCTACCTCTGTCTAGGACCAGCTGGGTGATCCATACTCTTTGCCTGCCCATTTTTCTTTACTGTCCCTAAAATAAAACCAGCTCAGACTTCTTCCTCTGACTTCCAAATGCTAACAGTAAAAGCCATGAATCCCACCCCTATATAATGAGTAGAGACACAGGGGCCTCCAGATTTTGCAGGGTTTGCTTCAGATAGCTACAGTCAGACAGTGTTAACACTCCCCTCTGTGCTCAGGCTCTGATCCATCCCTGTGGCTGTTTCCATCTCAAAAATGTGCTGTCAGGCTTGGATTTCTAAAGAGAAGCCAGAGGACTAAGAGACTTTGATGGGATGAAAGTGCTCACCTGTACCAGATCCTGGTGAAAAGCTTAGACTGGGTTTTCAGAATAATGTCATTCATGGAGTGGTAGAACAGCCTCCAACAGTGTGCTCTTTGTAGGAAAAAAAGTTTGTTGCTACTTTGAATGAGTTCTCACCATGCTTTATGCAGTGATTTCCATCAGAGGATCTGAAATATCTTGCACAACTCACTCTAGAAGAGCTGAAAACTTGTCTGATGTTTGACATTGTCATGACTTGGGGTTTTCTTTTTTCGACTGAGTAAACTGAGGCACATTATATTACCAGGCAACAAGGAATGCGCATTGAGCCAATAACTCATCTGACAAAATATAGTTACATAGATGATCCTGTAATTAAAGCAGCCCAAGAATTAAAAAAAAAAATATATAAATAAATGAAATAAATTTGTTTTTATAGAGACACATGTTATAAACCACAATATTTAATTTAATCTAAACACATTTCTTGTTCCCCTCAAGAAGCATGAAAAGGTTCACTTTGTCTTGTGAATGTGCATGAGTAGCTTCATGGGTTTTGTCTGAACATAAAGCACCTTGCACACTGGACTCTCAGTTCCAGTGAGGATCAGCTGATGCTACTGTTGTTGCTGTTAACTGGAACAGCAAATTTGTAATAAGGAATGCCTTTCCAGGACTAAAAGTATGAGTCTGTGTTCAGCACAAGTGTCCTTGATATCAGTGGAAGTTTTATATGTACACAAGGTATATCAGAGTTCCTTGTGTTTGTGAAAGCTGTTCTGATGTATTGCTGGAGCCTGTAAGCTTCAGCTCATGCACATGCACATGCACACACGTACTCACTCACACACACACACACAAGATAGAGTCTTCTGCCACTTTCTATCTGGCAACATATTAATCTTGTGTTTCGCATCCTCTAAAAGCTTCACCATTATAACATAATTACTGCTGAAATTGACCTTTAAAATATATTCCAAATTTCAAAGGTCTTTAAACCCCTCAGTGAGCACCATTTTTCAATTTCACATATTGTTTTCTTTTTTAGGAGAGGCGGGACAAAAGATGGGAAAGAGCATTAGCAGATGAATGTCAGCATGTAACATGCATGTAGTGATAAAACAAATTGTTGCAAAAATGTACCTGGGCACTTTTAATATCCAGTCTTTAAGCATTTACGATTTCCCTTAAGGTAAATGAATACATAATAAGACTAACTAAAATGTTGCATTTGTGTCTCACCCTTCCCTAAACTCAATCAATCAGTTTAGCTTCACTAATATTCAAATATATATCTGATACTGGCAATATAAAAGTTCAAGTACTCCTCAGCCTCTAAATACATTTAAAGTATCTTTATTAGACCATGCACTTTCCTAAATTTTTATTAGTACCTAAAATTGGTTGTGTTTCTAACTATCCTTAAAAGAAAACATAACTTTGCCTGCAAATGAGATGCTGAACTGTGTGTGGAGGCAGATTCCTGTACAGCACAGCATCTAAGACAGAAAATGTGCATATTACAATGCACAGATGAACTTGTGTATGCTTACATTACTGTGCAAATAAGAACATATAAAAGCATGTGATAGAACTTCAATCTAGCAGCATTTGCATCCAGATTCATTCCCTCCATCTCCCAAACTCCAGGAAAGGGAGAGCAGAGGACCTGAAGGAGAGGGGAGGAAATTCCCATCTCCCACTGGAGCTCTGCACTGCTGTGGTGCATCCCTGCCCTGGTTTGGGACCTCCAGGGAAGGACGGCTGAGGAAGAGTGCTGTTTGTTTGGCCAGTGAAAAGCTGTCACAGATTTATTCACATGGTTTCCAGTTTTGGCCTATCCTAGGGAGATCCCAGCTGGAAAAGATGGTTCATGGACCTTTCACACTGTCTTCTCCCACATAAACAAGTGTACAGTCTGCACACAGGGACCACTTACGTATGTATGACTGCTCACACTTGGAAGTATACACTCAAAGGATGCTTTGTTATCTCACACTAACAAAGCCCACTTAAGCTGGGGTAGAAGGGAGGTGGATAAAAAGCGAGAGGGAACTCTATCCACAGAGGCACCCAGCCTGCAAAACACATGCCGCATTTCAGAGATTGCTTTGAGTACTCACTGGCACCGAGTGTCTGAAGCCAAGCATAGCTCTGGCTTTACGCTTAACTTCTCTGGCCCCTTGTGGGGTCTCATCTCCTTCCTATTGGCACAGCTAACTGCATCCTTGAGCAAAGCGCTGGGCCTGAACAGCACCTGGCAGATGAGCCGAGGTATTGCCTGCGTGCTCTGTAAACTTTCCTTTGTGTTTTGCCCAGACCCTTTACTAACCAACCAGGAGGATGCTGACACCCCAAAGGGATGCAGCTTCGGAGGACCAGCCACAACCCTGGCAGGCATGTGGGCAATGACAAGCAGGCGGTTACAGTGCCAAAGCATGGGTCAGGCAGCTTGCCGATGGAGGTAAAAGGGGACAGCCTCACTGAAAACATGGGTTTTGTGTCCATTTACCCCAGCTGAGGATCCAGTCCATTACTTCCAATTAGGTTTGATGGAGCTTTAATCCAATCTCAAGTGTCAGTTTTCTGCCCCCTGACAGCTGCTTACAGTGTGACGCATGTGCTGTAACCTGCTGGCCCACCTTACCTTCCCTTTTATGAAAAAATGCCATGTAGAGTCAAGCTCGCTAGAAATGAAGACAAATGAAAATCATCGGAAATCTCATTAGTGACCATCCAACAGCTTCACTGAAAGGTAGAAGATTTTTGCTTTCCCTTGCACACACCTGTTTTAGGTTGCAGGGTTTTGTTGTGTGTGTCACACACACACACACAGACACCTTCTCCTTCATTCCTTCTACAGCACAGTGAGGTAATGCAAATAAATTGTTCTGCTTACTTTGTGCAGAGGTTTACATATTGTTCTGTTGATAACGTTTTTGGTATGCCTAATAGATGTGAGGGGGAAATATCTGTATCGCTTCTAAAGTTTGTGTATTACCTAACTAGTTCACACTGCTTTAAAGGTTTTTAGCCCTCCATAAGAAGTCCTTTTGCCTGCGAATCTTTTATGTTACACCTAGGTGTCCTCATTATAAGGGCTCTACTATTTGACAAGCAATGCTTGTCTCTACAGTCGGTGATGAACACAGCATGACAGGCAATGTGTGCCTCTGTCCAAGGCAGTGAATCACAATAAAATGGTAAATTACTGTCTGTCATAGCTAGAAACGGCAGTGACTAATATCCAATTCCTTATTCTACATAAGATGGGGGGTGGGGGGGGGAGGGGGGGGTGGGGGACAGGGTGCACTCGTTTGGTGGTGGTGGGAAAAGCTAGTATTACATTCATTTTTATTGAATCCTTGCAATTGAAAATGTACCTGGACACCAAGAAAGAAAGAAAGCAAGCAAGCAAAAGAGGGGTTTTATCAGGAGGAAAAGGGTGAATTACTAGTAAATGGCATTATTGCTAGAATATTTTTGGATGGCTCAGAATTTGTTACTGTTGGGGTTCATCAGGATAGAGATATTTGCAAATGGGATTCACTCTTCTCATGCTCTGGCAGAAATACTGAATTCAGTTTCGATTAAAATGCAATAATAATTGTGAGTTGGACTGTGTGTCACTGCTGCTCAGAAAGGCCCCCATTAGAAAGGGCTCTATTTTAAAAGAAGCCATTCATCATTGGAGTATAATTTCCAGTAAATATATTGTTTGTTCAACTGTAATGCTAGAGATAATGTTTAAAATTCTCTCCTCATTTCTCATTATGAAATAATTGATAGCAACATGGCCATTTCTTTTCATTTGTGAGCCTTTTTTTTGTTGTTTTTCTCCCCCTCTTCCTTTAAGGCAACCTCTTGAAACAATCAATATCAGCAGTTTCAAAAGTGTGATACAATAAATAAATCTCTCAGACAATGACAGAGAACATCCTTCTTATAATAAATTTACCATAAATAAAACTCTGTGTGATATTCCTAAGAGCCATTTTACATGAATGCCTTCAAATTTTGTGCAAGGAGAGAGAGAAGGGAGGGGGTTGGGGTGGGGGTGGGGGGAGCAGGGAAGAGAAGGTGGCAGATACGTGTATTCAACAAATTGCTTCATTCTCAAAGTATGTTAAATTTGGCTTGCTGTATGGTACACACAGAGTAAACTCCTCCCCCCCCTTGCAGAAATACACTGCATTGTTTGGAGTTGCTTAATTAATGTTGGCCTTGATTGTCGTATATGACTGGATTATCTGCTTCCTTTTTTAGTAAGATACAGCAGAGCTTGTGACATCTATTGTCTCACAAAACACTTTTGAATTCTTTCTGTTGTTACATTTCAATAGACCAAGATCAGTAAGGGCTTTTGCAACTGAGGTCCAGCTTTGAAGTGACCCGGCAAGAACATACCAAATGGGTTTAAATATCAACACAGGTCTGAAATGTAGATTATACACTGCTTGGTATAGTACAAAAATTCTTATATTGCAGTTTTTTCCTCTCATCTCATATGCCACTCTCTGGCATTTCATGTAAGATTGAATTTTTGGAGAAAATTTCTTGTCTCCCACTCCTTCCCCTCCCTGCCGGCTTTCATCAAAACTGGGGCTCCACTGAGAATTCAGCACCCAGCTTTCTCAAACATAAAGCATGTGCTTTAATTTAAGTACATGCGTAAGCGATTCGCTGAAGAGGAATCAAGCATATTGTTGACCTTACAGAGACATTGTCTTTGGCTTTGAACAGATATGCTTCGAGTGTCTGCACAAAAGACCAGAAGAAGGAAGAGCGTATTTTTATGCAAGACATGCAGTCTGTTAGGGTTTGATATCAGTACTGGGACACTGGTATAGAGGTGGTAAAATACAGGCAGATGGCCAAGTTGGGCTCCTCTGAAATTTTGGATTGCTTAGACTGAAATTCTTTGATGGAAATCTTATGCTTTCCCACTGGCTTACGCTGGTGTTCTCTCAACTTCAGAACTATATTATTTAGGGAAAAAAGAAGAAATAATACCTGGTAGGTGGTATATGTTTTTTTATTAATAGTAATACTTGGCACTCAGATGTCACTTTTCATCTCCAAAGCACTTTACATAATTAAGTAATTCATCTTCACCATCCCTGCATGAGATGGAGCTTTTCACTGCAGCAGCATGGGAGTTTATGCATTCAGGACTGACACTGTTCACAGAGCAATCAGGCTATCCAGATGGAACCACTTTTGGGTGAAAAACAGGTGACCTGTCCTAAGGACAGGGCTGCCTTGTGACATTGTGCATGGGTAGGTGCTAAAAGAGTATTTACTTTGTAGAAGTTGGCATGTGGTTCCCCAATACTGACCCCAAGGCTCTGCATACCCATGCAGAGAGGAATGCTGTGCACTCCCCTCTCCAGGGCTGTCCCTGTGTCCTGGTGGACCCCCTGGCCCTCTGGGTACTTGGAGGGCACTGAAGGTGGGTTGCCAGTCTCATTAGTGTCTCCACACCTATAAGACCTATATATCCATTCAGACCCATCCTCTGCCTTCAGTGGGGACTGGTGGACACAGGGTGTTTCTTCATCCAGGTCTGTTGGCAGAACCCGTATGCGAGGAAATCTCCTGTGAAATCTACTTTTCCTCTCATTTAGATTGTCACCAGCATTTCTAAGTAAATCATAGCACTGACAAAGGGCACTCTGC
This sequence comes from Falco naumanni, assembly GCF_017639655.2. Classification (NCBI taxonomy): domain Eukaryota; kingdom Metazoa; phylum Chordata; class Aves; order Falconiformes; family Falconidae; genus Falco; species Falco naumanni. Next base: position 77,470,917 of record NC_054080.1, read on the forward strand.
AGACTTGGCTGGAGGTTCCTTACTCAGCAATTATGTTTGCTGACATGACTATACTATTTTCTTCTGTATTTTTTCTCTCTGTGTGATGATGGAACTTTTGCATCAGGACCCAATCCAAAGCACCTTGAAGTATGTTTTTCTGCCCTTTTTATAATGGTCTGGTTACATCTGTGGGCCAAACGCAGATACTTCCACCCTTTCTGCCAACAGCTCGGGACAACTGTTTTAATCTTGCCAAAAGCTCAGACATGCATTGATGACTTCAGTGGTACAGGTTCTGACCCTAGACTAGAGATCATAACAAGCACCTCCAGTGCCAGGCTGTGGAGACTAAACAAAGAAAACCAGTAGAAACTAGTTTGAGGGGAGAACACAGGGCAAAAAGCCCTTGCAGGCACCCTGCTGCTTTCTCCTTCTTCTCCGCAGATGTAGAAACCTCAGAGAGAAATTACTTTTGTCACAGGGTCCCTAGCATGGCACCAAAAATTAGTGTGCACGATCTTCCCCTGGGTTTAGGCACGTGCTTTGTTGAATGTGGGAAGCTATTATTTTTTTTCTTGGTGCGTGTCCATTCGCACGTGCATGGGAGGAGCTCTCTGCCAGAAGGTGATTTGTCAGAACTTGCAATGAAAGTCAATCCCTGCAATTAGAGGAATGGCTGTACTTGAAAGAGAGATGTAGAACATCCCAGTGCGCACTTGGATTTATCATATTGAAAGAACACGGTCTTCTTTCTACACAGTTGCAGTTTTTGATAAACGGCCTATATTAGGGCACCTCAAAGGTGCACTGCATCATTAATTACCAGGGTATATGCTGAAGAGGAAGTTAATAAAACTTGTCTCTTATATGGAAGTGAGAAATCTTACTACCTGATGATTCCTGATGGAAGAAGATGTTTCTGAAGCCACATGTGCAACCTTGTACAGGTAATAATAGCAAAACACTCAGGGGAGTCTTTTATGTTTGAGGATGTCATTTTTCTTTTTGATTTATAGGATACTAATGGGCTTTCTCTTTTTTTTTTTCTTCTTTTTTTTTTTTTTTTTTTTTCTTTTAGCCAAGAGCCACGGTAAAAATCAACTGATGATGCTCAGAATCAGAAAGAAAAGCAGAAAAGAAAACAGCAGAATAAAATGGGACAAATATGAGTCTCTCTGGGAGGAATGCCAGCCGCTAGCTTCGCTATTATTATACTGGAGAATCTTATAAAACTCTAGCCATTAATAACAAGCTGCTGCCAGATATTGATAATTTATTCAAATTGTAGGTCTGGATTTGAGGGAGCAGATGTTCCTCATGCAGACACTTTCAGAAAATGAATTCCAAAGAAACAAAATAACATTCGGTGCTATCAGTAGAGAGGAAAGGCAGTATTTTAGTGTGCACTAAACATCTGGACTGCCTGCTATTTTTATTGCCTCTCTCTGGCCCCTGGTTTTCTCCTACCCATCTACCTTTACCACTCGATATTCTGTTGCTCTTCTTCAATGTTAATAAATAAATAAATAAATAAATAAAAAAAATAAATAAACAAATACTCTGTTTAGTCTCCTGCTTGTGTTAGAATATATCACAACTGATTTCACTAGGATTAATGGGACCTGACCAACTTCAAATCACTTTGTGCAGAGCAAAGCCTCCAAACAAGCCATCTATTAGGAATAGTAGAAATTAATTTTGATCCAGAACAAATTCCTCTAGTCATTTCAACGTTTTGAGACTGCTTTACTCGATATGGGGCTTGGTTTTACCCTCCAGCAAATTCACAGATGTTCTCTCTTTCTCTGTTTCCCTGTGCCTTGCTAGGCTGGAGGAAGACTGGGTATTCATATCCCCAAAATCTCACTGGCACATATGCTCCAAATTGAAGCAAGCTGTTCTATCATCTTCTCCAGTTGTTGGCCACTCCATTTGAAACCATCCTAGGCATGGTGCAACAGAATGTGCTGTGTGTCCAAAAACTGTTAAACATATTTCCTTGGGCACAGTGACAACTGTTGATGAACAGTAAACTGCAATGCTTGCTACCAGTGGACCTGTTTTCTCCAAAAAAGAAGCCAACCTCTAGGACCAAATCCAGAGGTTGCAGTGAGATCATGTTGGCCAGATCTTATCCCTGGGAGGTCACTTTGCTTTCTACAGTTCTGTGTAGCTTTGCACTGCTTGGAAAGGCAGGTAGGTCCAAGACTGCCAAGGGGCTAGGATAGTGGTCTAATTTTCAATACTTTACAAACGACTGTACAGACTTGCATTCCCAACCAGTCCCATTTTACAATTCCCATCCATTTCCAGCTAATCTCATGCAATAACTTGTCTTCCAACCAGTCACACGTTGCCATCTGTCTCTGCTCCTGACTGATCCCAAGTCGCCATCTGCCCCTGGCCAGCCTTTTTCAACTATACCCCATTTGGAGAGGTACATAAACGATGATGCTCAGCATTGTCAGTCCTTCAGATTGTCTAGTCCAAGCCTGTGGCTGACACCCGGCTTTCACAACATACAGAGACTGAAGGGACACCTTCTTGACCCACCCCCACCACTCACACACTTAGCCTCCCACTTTGCAGTAAGTGCTACAAAGGATTGTTTACAAAGGGAACCAAGGATGGATTAGTCCAGGCAACTATACAACAGGATGTGGGAAGTGCCAGGGAAGTGAAAGAACAGTTGCAAGCAATTAATTTACAAAGGCTGTGCAGATGCAGTTGTGGGTCACTGCACACTGAATAATCCTAAGACTAGTTAAGGGTTTCTCTCATTTGCTCCCCACTGCCCTTTGCCCATTGTCTGTAACGATCGACATCCAGGGAAGGCTCTTGCATGGTAGGAGGCTAAAAGTGATCGCGCCTAATTCTGCCCACCCCCCCCACCCCGCAGCTTGAATTATGGCTTTTGAGACCTCTTCATGAATTCCCGCTGACTCTTAGGCTGTCTTGCTTAGAGGCCTGTTCCCTTTGCGGGGAAAACAGAGCATAGCTGTCGCAACATTCCACTGGGGCAAATTGTCTCCCTTTTGTCTTCCTTGTGTTTAGGGGAGAACAAAAACCTCCAGGTTTCACTCTGATGGTGACAGCACTTCACAGTTGGACAGTAGAAGGGGAATGGAGTCGGCTCACTTCCCTTCCCATCCCTTGCAATGCTGCCTTGGCCTCTGATGCTGCACTTCCCATGCAAGACATGTGGAAAAGAGCGGAAGGATAAGGGCCTGAAGAGTGTGTCTCAATTTATCCTGTGCCCAGTTACCAGCTGCCACCAACTTCGTAAAGTTTATTGACTACTGCTATGTCTGGTGTTAAGTATCTTCAGACTTCATTCCAAGTAATAGGAAAAAAACTGAGGGGCAATCAGCTAGTTCCATGATGAATGAAGCCCATGTCACTCAGAGAAAATGAATATTTCTTTGCAATAATGACCAGATGGTAGCAAGACTCAGATCCAAATTAAAACATGCATGATAAATGCCAAGAAAACACAGAAAGACAAAAACCCAACCTGGAGTGAAATCTCTCTATAAATCTTTCCCCCCCCCTACAACACAGGCATTTCTAATGGGAATTAAATTATTAAGAGATGTTGCAAGGAGAATACAAATGTGAGAGTCTTCCTCCTTCTTGGAACTTTTTGAAAGAGTATTTCAGCACAGCCAGCTGGCTTTTCTTCTCCATATGAGACAGCACTGGGCTGAATGGGATCTTTTCATGTAGAAGCACAGGCAAAATACTAATCCAGAAAATAAATTATACATCCGAGTTGGCATAGAAATAGCATATATTTTGCCTCCTGCAGAGTTGACCTATGGAACTCCTTGCTGCAAGAAATTATTGCAGCTGAAGGTCTTCAAGGACTTAGAAAGGGGGTATTAGTTGTAGATAGTGATACCTTTCACAATTTTTTTAAATAGAACAAATGTGGACAGGGGTTTTATTTACAACATCTTTGTTCCAGGTGGATGCTAAAAATAAATTAATGGTGTTGGAAAGAAATGTTCTTATGAAAAAAGTAGAGCTCGCAATTTTTCTGATGCTTTTTCATGATATATGTAATATTTGTAAATGCCTCTCTCTAGCCCCTGGTTTTCTCCTACCTAGCAACCTTTACTGCTCGATGATCCTGTTGCTTTTCTTCATGACAATGGACAACAAGGACTGCTGGAGCTGATCTAACATGGCATTTGCAGGGATATTTGAAAGAAGTCTGTGTTTTGGCATCCTTCTGGATTGCTGCTGGGTGAGCCAAACAAAGCTTTTCACTGTCCAACCAAGCAATACCCTCAGAAACCTTACTTTTAACTGTCTGTTTCTGACCATGCATGATCTCTTCTATGTCCCCTTCCTTCTATTTACAAATCTCCCGGTGATACAAAATGGATGGTTGCTCAGGGAGCTGGAAGGCTCCTCCCTGTCATCACTGACACCTTTCCCCAGCCCTAAGTTAATGAGAAATATTAAATTACAGAGGCACACACACACTTTGGAAAGAAACATGGTGTCTGATCCCACCAAACTGCCAAGCTCTGCTTAAAACTGATAACAAATGTTCTTCCCCAGCAAGATGTGATTAGCTTTTATACCTGTGCAGATTGTACAAACACACAGGAGGGAGCTTTTAAATATCATTGATTTGCCTATTTGAAATTATTAATTTCAAATTCAGCTGGAACAACCTTTGCTAAATTACACTGTGCCAGTGGGAGTTAGAGGACCCACAAGTCTAAACTTAACTTAAGAATGGGAGGGGGGAGGGTTAAAGAAGAAGAAAAAAAAAAAAAGCCCAAAGCAACTAAAAGTCCATTTAACCTCAGTAGGTTTTCAGTTAATTACATTTTCACACCTATCCCAGCAGTTACAGATGTATTTATAATGTATGCCTACCTTGGTGTTTACCGAATACTGCATTCTTCACAGATTCTCTGAGCCAGGATTTCTTTCCTACATCTACAAGACCCGTTTTCTTTACAGTCATATCCAAACACTGTCTAGGTTCAACTGTAATGGCTCGAATGAATTTCCTTCCCTCACCATTTCTCCCCTTCTTTCCCCATCTCTTCTCTCCTGTGTAAAGGGAACAACTGGGTGTCACATGTGGAGACATCACTGATACCTGGAGAAGCTTGTTTGAGGACGTACCCACCATTTGAGTGTGCAGTGGAACTGTTTCATGTGACTACTCATCACAGCAATCCCACCCCATCCTTACAACATAGTCCATCTCTCTTGGATACTGATACACTAATTCATACCCTCCGCAGCTCCCTCCCAGGATGGGAATGCACCCCTTCTCTCTCTGAAGGATTTATCCTCCCTAACCCTTTGTGGGGTAGGACACCGTGATCTGCTCTCCATGATGCAGGCCCACAGAAGGGGCCGTGGCTGAGATTCAGCCCTTCTTCACCAAGTCATAGTTGGTGTCCCACAGCTCTGTGGAGTGAAGCAAGCTACTCCAGAAATCAATTTCCCTGCCTTGTTTTCTAGGAGGAGGTGAATTGCCATCTGGAGTTACCTTTTGCTCTCTGCTGGCTCTAAAGGGAGCCATCGGTGACTAGCTCAGTCACAAATGAACTTTCATGACACCTAAATCAAACCAGATGAACCCTACCCTGAAATTCTTGCCGGCGTCGTTTGAGGAGGCTGTTGCAGAGAAAAACTGAATGTGAGTACACCTCAGGGAGTGAAGCTAATGTTACTGAGCCTTCTTTGTATCTGTGAAGGGTTCCTGAACCATTGGAATGGAGGAACAGGAGTGGAGACAGGGCTAATTCTGCAAATCCCCTCCACTCCGTTACCTTTTCCTGTGGAATAGACAACTTTTTCTGAGCTTGTCCCCTCAGGCCAGAAGTCCCCACCTCTTCTGAAGCGTACTGGAGCCTCATATCTGCACTCCTTAGCCTGTATGCCTTTGGCCTCTCTAAATATGCTGCATGCTCAACTGGAGCCATATGAACAACTGCCCACTGGAGTGAGAGACTTTGAATGACCGTGTCAGCTCTGAAACACCAAAGGCTTGCAGCACAGTGAAAGGTTTCTCTAGGGCTCTGTGAAAGCATCTCCCACAAACACTATGGCCATCACGGACTACAGACATCTTTCAGTTATAGAACGAGGGCCACCTCCTTGGCTTGCCTTCCCTGCTGTACACCTCAAGTGCAGACATTGAGACAGACTTCAAAAGCAAAATCAACAAAACCAAAGTGATCATGTACCTAAATTTGCTCCCCTGAGAAGAAAATGACAGAAGAGGCTGTACTGGAGAGAAAGCGGTCATATTGCTTAATGCATGACTAGAAAGCACGCCACTATGTTGGTGCTGAAGATGGGATGAAAACCTATCTGAAAGAGAACAGCACTCGAGAGATTATTCACAGCCGCAGCGTAAACAGTGAAAATTTACTGGAGTATATAGACCACCCAAGTGTGCAGCTAAATGAGCTTCATAGTAATGGAATTGGCATATCCCCCTGAATTGTACCTCTGTAAGGCTACCCTGCTGTTTCAAAAGCAAATTCAGACTAGATGGTAGGAGCCCAGGTGATTAGAATATGAGCCATAGGGAGAAGATAAACCATCTAAGTTGATAAGGATAGCATGGACTGCTCTGACAGAGCAAAAACAGTGTGAGCATTCAAGGAGACAAACAAGTTGTGGAAATACGGCAATGTTACAGCTAAGGTTGCGGAAATACTCACCTGAAACTATATCGTACTATCTGAAAAACCAACCTGTGATTGCTGTAAAAGGCAGCTATTCATCTGGTGCCAATCAGCATAGCTCCATTGATGTCAGCCTCTTTTCTCAGTAGTATAATGTGCTGTTCTTTTGCTAATATAGTGCTATATAATTTCACACTTTTTTAAACTTCAGTAGTTATACAGACTTCCACGAAGTGAGGGTTTGGTTGACAGCCTTAAGATGCACATTCAGAAGAAGGCAGTTAAGATTACAGAAGTAACTTTAACCTCCTTTCCTGATGTCTGAGTGTTTGCCTGCAGAGCCACAGCGTTACAGTAACGTGATTTCCTCCCGAACATTTCAGCCCCTTCTAACCATTCACAGTCCTTCTCCCTGCACGTCTTGAAAAGCCTTACAAATGCAAGTGAATGCAGCCTGCCCACCCACCTACCACAGCTGTTCAGCAGGTAGCAAAACTGGTGCAGTAAGATGCTGGCTGGTTCACAGAGGTGACAAGGGTTGCCTCTTTTTCTTACTGATTTTTCACTTTCTCCCCGATTACGCTTTCATGAGCAGCAGTCAGCATGAAGCCATAGCAAGCAGCCCATTGTTTCTAGGGGTAGTCTGAAAGCTAGGGAAGGTCAAAACACCATGGGTTTGTCATTGTTGTCCAAGGGGGGAGCTTGGGCTCAGGTGTTATGCTCTGGATGTCCCTGTTGGTTTGCTACTAGCGTTCAGACTGGCACGGTGCTAGCCCTGGCGAGCTAGCACTCTCACAGGGAATACCTGGAGACAGTCTGCGGGGTACCACAAAGCCAGGAACCTTTCCCTGTGGGAAGAATGGATGACAACATCTGATTTTAGGGAGAACATCCCTCTCCTGGCACTAACATTAGCACAGTGACTTCCCCTTTTTCTACCTTGAGTTGTCTAAATGAGGCACCTCTGCTGAGACACAAAGTCCTACGGGGTGCTTTGCAAGGGAGAGGTGCCTCCCAGTGCTGAGAACATCCCGTTTCTGAAATGCTGGCCAATGAACAATTCATTTTGTTGTCCCTGATGCCACCTTATATCTCCTGGGTGCTAAGGCCAGGAGCAGCTGAGCAGGAGGGGCTCTCCCTTCCCTGCTCTGAGTGCTTACTCAGCAACAGGGGGCAATGAGAAGTGGGGAAAGACAGTGAGGAGGGAAAGCAAAAATAAAATCTACCAAACCAGACAGAAATGTTTTCAGTTCCTGTCAGGAACAGAAAGATTGGAAATGACATCAAGTCAACACTCATTGATTCTCTTTTGTTATAACCATTATATAGAGCCTTCCAATCTCTTATCTCTTCCTGACTGGCAAGTGCTGTCTGAGCACCTCAATCCAGAGTCTCTGGGCCAGCCTCTCCCATCTTCTCTTTTTAAATTATTATTATTATTATTTTTCTCCTCATTGTTTTTAAATCGCTCTCCATATAACAGTTGTTTTTCACATTAAATAACATCAGATGAGAGTTTGCCATCGTCAGAAGAATGAAACTGTCATCTCTAATTTGGCTGGCAGAAGCCGTGTTGACAGGAAGTTGTCTGTGGTTGTTTAGAAATAAAATAATGCTCTGAGGAGAAGCACAGAAACTTAATAGGACTTTAAAAACAACAGGAGCCATGGGGACTGCAGATGGTTCCTAGGCCTAAGGACTAAATAAACAATGATTTTATAGGCAAGAATGTAGCCTAGGGGAGATGGCCTCTAAAGAGATGTTCACACATATTGTGTCCAACATCATTAGACTGCCCGGTGGGAGCAAACGTTCAGCAGTTAAAGACATTTTGAAAAGGAAAAATCAGCCTCAAAAGATGCTTTAAATGAACAGGAGGTGGAAGAGCAAACTGTCTGAAGAAATTCGCGCAGCTAAATGACTCACCAAACATCTGTCTCAGGGACCAATAATTTGAAACTGATTGACTTACTGGGTGTAAAATATATAGATAAATGTAGAGGGGAAAAAGTAAAAAAAAGCAAGGTGGGGAAAGTGGGATTTGCTGCTGGAAAACAAGGACTGAGGTGAGGAAGGGGGGCTGGGAGAGGGATATTCATAAATAAGTAATGATAAAGGCAGAGGGGATGTGCTCTTTCAAAGGTCCGGAGCACAGCTCACATTCTTCCCCTTCTGTGAGTTTTCATTTAAACCTGGCACATCCGAGTGCAGAGATTAAAAAAACAAAGAGAGAGAGAGAGAGAGAGAGATTGAGAGAGAACCTGGTATTCACTGATTGAAAAAGCAAACACAAGGACCAGCTTCGAAAGGGCTCCAGTGCTGTGATTTTGAAAATAAGGGCCTTGGAACACCAAGTGCAATCTTCTACCTAGGGCTGCTAAACCCTTTCTGCCAAAACATTTACATTTATAAGGCCTTCAGTCGTGTCTTCCTCCCCCCCTACCCCTCACGCCTCCCATCCCACCTCGTCTCCCCTCTCCTTTCTGCAGAGTGATCATTTCAGACTCACTCTTTTGTTATACCTGTTTGCAAGTGGGAATTTTGCAGTTAACTTCAGCTGGCCTCTCCATATTTACAGCTTTCAAGACAAGGCAGAAGGTGGGGTGAGGGGGAGAGACGAACCAGGCTTTTTGTAAAGAGGTACGGTAAATTTTGCATCTAGCATTTTTTGGCGTGAGGGTTTGCTACAAAGAAAGGAATGTTGATGTTGATGTTGCAGCTGCTGCTGGAGAGACCTTTTTCTGCTACAGACAGAGAATGGTGAAATCTCTATTGTGTTAAAGCCGAACACTTATTTTTGTATTTTGATAGCTGTATACGTAGATCTGTTAGATTCCAAACATTTTCTTATATTAATTACCTTGGAATAAGTTTGTTCCTAAATTAATGAATTCTTTTATAACTGGGAAGATCAGAATGTCTTTCTTGACAGCAATGTCAAAATACAGTATTTTGACAATTTTCTGACATTTCTCTCTGGATTCTGCCCCCACACCCCCCAACCCGCCTCCTCCCCGTAAATAACACTGTTTTTAATGATCTGGAATTTCCTCATAAACTTAGCAACAAAAGAAACCATCCAAGCCAAGCAATATACAATTTAGTGGAAAATTCCTGACCCTCTTACTGGACAAAGTCTGCTTTTGTTACCCAATCTTACTTTTTAGCCTTCCCCTGAAGTTAGCAGTTTAATTGATATGAACCAGGTTGACCTGGTTTTTTTTTCTCATTTGAGGGTACTTGGATCATATTCTGTGTCCCTTGAAGCCGTAGAAAAATAGCACCAGTGCTCTTGAAACTAACAGGATGCTCATCACCTTGGGTTTGTAAGACGAACACCAGATAAAGAGAATCAATAATCTATCTCAGAGCAGCAAAAACATCAGAGCAAGCCCTTCCACACAACCCTCAAAGGCTCACAGTGAGTCACCATCAGCAAATGCAGATCTTGCTTATGCTTCTCACGCTATCAGGATAACACACTAGAAATAACAGTGCTATTTAGATCTTGAGTAGTGTTTGTAGGAGGCAAACAAGCCTCTCAGAGCTCTTGCCAAATGCAGTTGAAGCATCACATCCCCATTTTGCAGACTGGGCAAAAGCGGGACCCTCAGGACAGGTCTGGGAATCAAGCTGGAGGCTCCTAATGAGCAGCTCAGCACCCCATCACTGATCCATGGGTCACTCTGCTACCCATGTCACCAAAGGCAGTGGTGGGGAAACCAGCTTTGGCTGCAAGCACTTGGGGTGGACAGCCTTTTCCGACACTCACTTTTGGAAGTACCTGATATGTTTCCACAAATACTCTGTTCCAGGAGCCAGCTTTAGCCATGCCAGGACAGAAGGGGTGATTCCTAACACCAAAGGTCCAAAACATGTCTAGAGAGGGAGCGAGTGGGTGCTCCGGGTTTGAATGGGAATTGAGGAGCAAGCTTGGTTCTGCCCCTACTGCTCAGTCGCCATCTCTGCTTGCAACCTTCATCTACTTTGCTACACCAGTGTTTTCAAATGTGGGTCCCTGAAATTAAATCCCTGATTCCTTATTCAGACATCAAAATAACTGGCCTTCATCTCAAAGTTGCTAAGCAACCATTGCTTGTGCAGGAGGCGATGGGATCTGCAAACACACAGCGGTACTGGCTCCAACAAGTGGGTCACTCTCCTGGTCCCTAAATGCTGAAGAAAGTTGCTGCTTCTAAGCACCTTAGGATGAACTTTCTGACCTTAATTTCTTTGTGCCTCAGTATTCCTTTCTGTGAAATGATCAGTGCACCTCACTGAGCATGGGGGTCTCTCACACAGCACGTCAGCAGAACACCTCAGACAGCTTGGGTGAAAGGAATTACAAGCAGGAAAGGGGTAAAGCAGGAGGGCAAAGCAGATAAAAGCCAGTGAAAGCCCTGGCACAGAATGAGGTGGCATTGGGGTGTACAGGCCATAAGCACCTCTCATTTTTCAGTGGCTGTGCTGATATAATTAAACCCTTATATTAATAAATGACACCTCACAAAGCCCTGCTAACTTCATGTGCTCATGCAGAGTCCTATAATAAGCATTTGGAAAGCCATGCATGAGGGCTGGTGGGGGGAAGGTGGGGGCTTGGAAGCAGTTACAGAGTTCAAAGAGACTCCAAAAAACAACTAGTTTAAGGATGGACATCCTGGTCCTGGGGTCTGGCTAACAGTCAGGTTTATTAGCAGCTGGGCAGGCAGACCAGCTGGCAAGCCAACTGAAATGCAGTGTGCTAGAACAGATTGTGTCTGAGGCGGGGAGCATGGTCCCTAGCCTGCTCCTGTGGGATGCAGCAGGTCAAGTCGAGGGCTGTGCTAACATAAATGCATCAATCTGGCACCCTGAATACCTGACTCAGGGTCAAGTGGTCCTAGTCTATTGCAGTATGTTGAATAGTGACCAGAAATTGTCCTCTTCACTAAAGATTGGTAATTCATACTCTTGCACTGTTACAATGGCCCATGGAGTGTATTTTGTCTAAACACATATTATTCTCCTAACGAATCCTCTGGATGGTTAGAGAATTAAGATAGGCCAAAGACCATCCTCAATATGCAGTGTGGATATGAACACCTTTTTTTGGAATCTTAAGAGACTTTGATAACACAAGATGCTTCATGTTGGCTGGCCTCGGTGATTGAGAGAGGTCCCAACAGTGTTAACTTTAACAGTCACCAGAAAATTAAGAATCTGGATGTTTTTCATCTAGTCCAATCTCCTAAATAACCCAAAATAAAATATTTCACCCATCAGCTTCTGTGTGCAGCTTATTTGAACCAGACCCTCTCTTTAGAAGAACATTCAACAGCAAATTTTGTCCATGGTTTCTTCTGTTCCTTACACTGCTTTCATAGATGTTAGCCAAGTGAGTCTCACAAAAACACCGGTGAGGTCATCTCCTGTCTTTATGAGCATTTCACAGGGTTAGGGGCAGGAAAACGCCCATGGTTCAGACCAAGTGGAATCTCGGCAGAACCGGGAGCAAAGACGAAATGCAGGGATTCACAGTCCGCTCCACAGCACATCGCTGGCGAGTGACATTAAGTCCTGTGTGGATGCAGAGGGTGGTGTATGCTGGGAAGCAGTAGGGTAGGAAACAGTAGACAGTGTGTACACCGTGAGCAGTAGTGGGTAGGAACAGAAAGTTTTGTGGCAAAAAATGAAGAAGAGTGAGGGACATTATTAGGTGTACTGTTATGGCTAAGAAAAATCTAACACCTGGAATTTGATCCATCCCAGACAGTACTGGCCATTTCAGTGGATTTCTTGTTTCCTTGGTCATCCAGGACTTTCTCCCAAACTTAGAAATTCCTTCTTTGTTATTACCAATTCCTGTCTCCCCTTTCCATGTCTACCTTAGATTGAGTTAAAGTACAGGAACGGCAAACAAATGAATACACTGGTATCTCAAAAGTGCCAAATATAAAGGAAAAATTTGGTTTGGTGGAAGAATTTGGGGCAAATTCTTACTCTTTGCAGAGTCTGAGTCAGGAGTCTTCAGGTGCTTTCTTGTCTGTCACTCTAACTCTCTGGCCTGACCTCTCTCTTCCAGAAGATAAATTAGGAGAGATTCTGATTAGCAGGGATGGGAGGAAGCTGTGACATATGAAATGACAGTCTCTGCCAGGCTGTGCTTGCACAAACAACCCCCTGGTGCTTTTGAGGGGGGAAAAATGCGGGAAGAGAGAAAGCAGAAGCTATAAGCAGTCTGGCTATTTTCAGGTCCCATTCCAGGCAAAACCGGTACTAAATTATTTACCAACCAATTGTGTGAAGGAATCAAATCCAGTGGCATCCACATGCGGCACTCATAACCTACTAACTGCATTAACGCAGCTGAGGATTAAGGGAGATTTGAATCAAAGTAATGGGAAAGAAATCTTGTGCTGAAGTATTTAGATGTAGTCACTTTTCATGCTGCCTTGATGCCTAGGGACCCATCTTCCCCCTTCCCTGGCACATGGCCGCAGCCAGCTACTAACCATCCATGCTGACAGTTTCCACCTCAGCCAGGCTTCCATTTTGGAGATTGAATTTGCAAAGATGTGGCTGGGTCCAGGAGAAAAAAAAAACACAAACAAAACCACAACACCAAAACCCAAACAACAAAACAAAAAAACGGACAAAAAGAAAGGATACTAAAATAATCCCTCAGCACTTTGGGAGCCATATGAATTAGTAGAAGGGGGCTGGTGAAGGGAAGGGGAAGTCTGTTGAGGGTCTCCCAACCTTTCTCAGATGATTCTGCTAACCAGCCACATCTTTTGCTGGATTAAAGCCTGACGGGATAGGGAAACGAATCGGAATAGCAATAAAGCAGAGAGCTGGAGCAGTTAGTCTGTGAATGAACAGCCAGCTGCTGCAGTGGTGGAGACAGGCAGTGTCCCCCTTGGCTGAGGGAGAAGGAGGAGGAAAGACAATCCTATGATTTTGGGAAGAGTAGGGGAAACTGGTGACTATCTCTAAGATGCTCTCCTTCCTTTCATCAGTACTAAAGAGCTGCTACGTGAAAACAGGCCTATAAAGCTGCAGATCTAGTAACCTACCATAGGCTACACCAGCCAGTGCTGCATGGTGAAGGAGAGAGCTGAGCATGGGGTCTCCCGTATCTTTTCTTTCTGCACTAGAGCTCGCCCATGCTGAGGAAAAGCTGTATGTGTGAGAAGGATGGAATGAAGCAAGTGCAGCACTACAGCAGTGACAGTGGTGAGGACTTAGGCCAATGCTCAGTTACCTGGTAAATAACCAGCATGCCATTTTTTTGTTGTTGGTGTTTTTTTGTTGTTGTTGTTTTGTTTTTGTTTTAGAGGACAGGAATAAGTTTGGACTTTGGGATCGGGCCATGTCTTAACGCAGACTCAATGCAGAGAATCTGTGAACGGGTATCAGAGAAGCTTGGCTTTGAGAGTGGGTTGCATCCTATGGATCACCACCCAGATGCTGCATGGAGCGGTGTTTGATGACAGTGGTGGCAGTGAGGAGGATTATCTCTGCAGAGCCAAGTAAACCAAGGACACAATCTGGTCCTGCTTAGTTAAACCTGTAAGTCATCATGCACTCAGTTCACACACAGACCTTGTGTTACAGGGGGAGGGAAACATTGGCAAAGACACTGAGGTGACATCTCTTCTGGGAAGGTTACACTAGGATCTTTTTAAACTCTTTGAACAGCAGCCACTAGAGATGTGCAGAAAAAGGGAGCTCCAGTGAATGGATTATCTGAAGGACATCAGTCCTGAGCAGGCAAACCTGCACTCCGGGGCAGCCCAGGGTTGAGAGGTGGGAACAGATACCTCTCACTGAGCCATCTTAACTGCAGCATTCATAAATCTAAGCCTGAAATTATATTTACTCCCAATACCCTATGTGATGTGGATTTTTTACATGGCAATCAATGATACTGTTCTCAAGGTCAGCATTTACCCTTGCCTGTAAAAGATGGCAGGCTCAGACCTTAGGGATGGGAGAGGAAGGAGCCAAGAAACGCACGCTGGATTTGAAATCTACAAAGATAGCAAGTAGTTTCAACTTCCCTCAAATCTAATAGTAAATGAAATCCAATGGGTCTTTTAATTCATTTCATCTTGCAAATGTTTCTTTTCCTCTCTCCTGTGCAACTCTACATGGCAGTTCTACACATACCTCTTGTACTTTGCATAGATAAGGAAACTAAGGCACGGGTAGTAAGGAGAAGGTCGTGACTTGCTCTGGATAGCTTGGATTCAGACTAGCATCTTAACCTCAGCCTTGGCTCAGGAAGTTGCCAGATGAACTGATTGAAGTCTTGACAGCTGGTCAATGTCAGCTGAAAACAGGACTGCCTATGGGATGAGATAGATGCACTGAAGTAACTGGGTGTAGGGAGAGCTGTGAGACATGTAAACATGTACCTTTACCTAACTAAATGCAACACCAGCTATAACAGATCTTCCAAACCATCCAACAGCAAATCCTGTTTGAAAACTACAGTCCATTCCTGCCTGTGTGAATGATTAATGCTTTGGCCTTGCACATACAGACAGGGGCTCATCAATTTCTTTAAATGGTGATGGCTCTCGAATGCTTCACCTAATTTCAATGAATTTGCAAACCCCATTTCATTTTACTCGAGCCTGTCCCCCAAGGGCTTACATTGTGCAGTTTCTCTGAAAATGTGTATTGCTTTAGATCTGTGCTTTGTTATCTGTTAACCACCTACTTAGCAGTGCTTGCCTTTTGGGATTTTTTTTTTAATAGTCTTAAAACTTATGAAAACATGAGTCCTAAATAAAATTCCTCCTGCTAACTACCAGCCATGGAGTCATTATTAGAAAGGGCAGCTGGTGGACGATAGGAAAGCTGAGCTCAGTGCTGCTATTTGGAATGGATAGCTTTGTACTTAATAAAAAAAGTCACTGAGTGTTTAAACTCTGCTTCTGTACATCTGATCAGCGTGCAGCCTGATCAGAGTTTGCCTCTCCTCTGGAGTGAAACAGCCGATTCAAAACCAAGCAACTGACCTTCTTTGGTTAATAGTAATAACAATGAAAAAAAAGAAATAGCATTCATGGGAACCCTCTTAACAAAAAGAAGCACTCAGTTTCATAAAGGAGCTATTACTTTCCTTTAAGCTAACACCTTCTCAAGCAGGCTATAAACAAAAAAACCCAAAATGTTAAAGCAGAACAGACTTGTCATATATTTTAAATTTTAATCATCCTATCATGCTGATTAAATAAACAAGGAAAGTGGAGATTTATTTGACAGGGAAGAATGACACAGGGAAAGTTTGAATGCATTCAAGGATCAGACGTGGTGCCAAACAGAAGTCAGGGAAGGAGGTACAGCTCTAAGGTAGTTTTTCCTTTGGACTACCTGGCTCCCAGCTCACCTGTAGCTCATTGTTGTGAACAGACACCAAACCTGCAAATGAAACAAGGTTTCACTCACAGTGTAAATGAACCATCTGTCTCCTATCAGCATTTGAGGTGTTGAGACGTGTCCAAAGAAGGGAAGCAAAGCTGGTGAAGGGTCTAGAGAACAAGTCTTATGAGGAATGGCTGAGGGAGCTGGTGTGGTTTAGCCTGTAGAAAAGGATGCTGAGGGGAGACCTTCTTGCTCACTACAACTACCAGGAAGGAGGCTGTAGCAAGGTGGGGGTCAGTCTCTTCTCCCAAGTAACAAATGATAGGAGAAGATTAAATGGCCTCAAGTTTTGCCAGGGGAGGTTTAGAATGGATATTAGGAAAAATTTCTTCACCAAAAGGGTGGTTAAGCCTTGGAACAGGCTGCCCAGGGAAGTGGTTGAGCCAAAACCCCTGGAAGCATTTAAAAGATATTTAGATGTGGCACTTATGGATATGGATTAGTGGTGGGCTTGGCACTGCTAGGTTAATGGTTGGACCTGATGATCTTAAAGGTCTCCTCCAACCTAAACAATTCTATGATTCTATCCTAGCGTGACACCACCCTAACAGAACTGACCTTTGAAAACAAACCCTGGATACAAATCCTGCAAAAAGGTTTCAAGGCTGAGTTCTTATTTCAACCTTTTTGCTATTTTTGGCCCAAGTCTACCCATTCTTTACACTGGCACAACTTAGAACAAGATCTTGGAACAACCTTTACTCTTCATATTATTAAATCTCCATCTGGTGTCAGATATCACTCTCTAATTTTATTTTTACCCCTTGCACTTCAGAGCTGCAATTTGAGTAACAAAGGCTGTACAAAACACAGATGAATCATACAGGCAGGTTAGGGTGAACAGCTCTTGTATTAGTCACAAAAGCCTGAAGAACAAGATGAATTATGTGCATGCAAGTCATTGGGAGAAGATTCATTAGACCATTGGGCCTTGAGCTTGGTTAAAATCACACCCTTTTAAATCACCCTGGAGAGGTTTTCTGGTTCAGGGGATAACTCACCAGAGAAGGACTGAAAGAGCTGGGGTCTAGGCAGGCTCTGACATGGTCAGCAATATGACCTTGGAAAAGTAATTTTTACCTCTGTACCCTTGTTTCCCCTCATTTTCTCTGTGTGGTCTGGCAAAATCTGCAGATCAAGAACTACTGCATCTTATTAGATGTAAATCCATCACCTGGAACCCTCAAACCACTCACAGAGGGCATGTGGAGTTGCTACCAAAAGGCAAACACTGATGCTGAGCCCACACATGCACAAATTGGCACAGAAACCGCAGTACTAGGGCATGCTTCCCATTGCAAATATATTTCAGAATGACAGTGCAGTGAGGGAATTGCTGCTCAAAAATTGCTCCTCACTACTACTTGAGGAGTGAGGGTCCTACTCATAAACACCAGCATTTACTTAATCAAGCCAAAACAAACTGGAGAGAGGGAAGGAAAAGGAACTTAGAAGAGTTGAGCTGTTATCTGACATGTGAAAGGTTGAGGTTGGACCAGTAGCTGCAGGAATTTTACACAACTTTCAAGGAGCAACAAATACATAGACCAGAGGCTGCACGTAACCAGCAAGCAAGATGTGAGGAGCTTATTAAGCATTAAGTATAAACAAATAAAAAAATGAAATTAAAAATAAAACAGATCTGAGATCAATACTCTCTCAAATACCTGTCTTATCAAGTCTGGCATGTTGATTGCAGCCCAATCAAAATGACCTGCAGTGAATGATTCCCAGTCCTTTTCTCCTTCATTTTTATTTTTTCATTCCTGCACTGGGATAATCTTTTATTGATATGATACACACTTGTAAGAACAATGCTGCAGAGATAGTGGGCTTGCATCTTTTCATAGGCAATGTCACGTTCAGGACCTCTGCATTCCATCTACCAAAATTACAGTGGGACACATGCAGGATTTTCAAAGGAGTCTACCTCCAAACCAAATAGATTTCAGTAGGAGGTGAAAAACCCAAAAAGGTAATTACGTTCACTGTGCAAAGGCTGTTGGAAGCAGGTAAGAAAGGAGATTTTGTGCTCAGTGGTGTTAATTTGCATCAGTGGATGATCTGGCTTTTTGTTTATTACTTCCATTTTAACAAAGGTAAAACTGAGGCTCAGAGAAACTAAATTCAGTAGGCAAAAACTACACAGCCATCTTGTTGTAACTGAAGGGAATTAGTGAGCATAATTAACCAGTGAGGGTAATAAACCATTGAAACTAGAGGTGTGGGTACCTCTCCATTGCTTTCAGACTTTTCAAGGCAATTTGCTGTCTCTGGCTGTCGGACAGATGCAAGAGTCAGTAACTGAAATTGTGCATTGTGCATGAGGCCAGGCAGAAGTGTCAAAGGTTAGTCCTGGCCTTCAAACCTCCATTTGGAAGTTCTGTTGTTATTTACACCAACCCTTTGCTTGCACTCCCTGTATTGTACTCCCAACAAGAGAGTCCAGAGCTCATCTATACAACTGCAGCTCCATCTCTTCTTTGACTAAGGAGTCGTAGCTTCCACAGAGACCTGGAATATCTGAGTTTTCCATCAAAAGTTTCTCCCTTGAAATAGAAAACAAAATGACTCCTTTCTGCTTTCCTCACATTTGACTCTCCATCTCAAAAAATCACAAAGAAATGTCAAAGAACATATTTAAATGACATTATTTGGACATGGTAGCAAATCTGATTGAAATTAATTGATTGTGTGAATGCTCTTTCTGAATGTATCCAACAACTTATGGACCATTACACCTCTAATTCTATGAGTTTGGTGTGCTGGATGTTATGGAGCAATATCATTGAAAACTCATAGAGCTGAACAAGACAGAACCTGAGGTCTGAAACACTTCAGATCTAGAGGATGTTTTGATTTGGCTCAAAGTCATGCATACCAGTCATGTTTAAAGGAAGCCTTATTGATCCCTTGGTCACATGGATGAAGGGATTTTCAGGCAGAGATTATTTTTATGCCCTGGGAGCAGCAGTCTACAGTCACTAGCGTTGTTTGATTCCAGTCAATGTCTTCCACATCTGCTGATTGTAAGGGGTCAGAAAAAAATCTTTCCACTGGCTCTCTCTCTCCTGTCCCATTTTTGGACCTTTTACCCAAAATCTTCATCATCTTATCAATCCCTCATGCAGTCTTTTTTCCACTCCAACTATTATCCCTTCTTCTTCTTTAACTTCACTACCAACCTTCTCTCTCTGAGCTTGAAACTTTCCTTTAGTTCCTTGTCTCTGTGTTTTTCTACATCCCTCAAAATCTCCCTCAGGTTTTTTCATATGAGGCACTTTTTAAATTATACGCAGCTGCTCAAGGTTTACACTGGAGCACATATATGTTAGGCTTTTTTTTACAAGAAGTTCTGAACCAGCACATGCATTTGATAGCACCCACTTTTTAAGCGCTGCAGCTCATTTAGCAGCACATTACTTGCCAAATGGGATGCATGGGCTCCCACACGTTATTTGCTGTCCTTAAGGGGAGCATTTTGGGATTGCAGGTCTAACATCTCATTCATAGTTTGCTCAAAGTGTGCTGAGAAGGGACAAAAGACAAACCAGTTGTCCTTTCTGAGAGGGCTGAAGATCCAAAGGGAACAGAATTCCTTCTCCAGTCCTTTCACATCTTTTTTAATCCATCTATCCTCTTCCACTTAAGATGTCAAAAGGAAGCAATAAAGTCCATAAAAGTATCAGAGAAGCCAGGAAAGCTCTCAGGGAAAGAATGATGGGGTTAGTCTAGGAAACCGCCCAAAATAAGGGCTGAATTTGCTCAAGACACAGAAGGACAAGCCTCAGAAAAGATACCAAGTAATATCTGTAGCTACAGTGCATGTTTTTTGTAAGAAAGGCAAATGCAGAGAGCTTGGGATCACACCTGAATCTACTGCAAGGAGTTATAAACATCCCTGTCACTGAACAGAGTTAAGATGGAATTACCAATTTACATGGCCAGTGGCTTGGATAAGATACCTAGGAGCAGGTCAACTTCAAATTAGTGTGACAGGGCCCAGAAACACCACCCAGGTCTCAAGTGCATGCAAAAAAGGTAGAACATGAGCACCAGCCTTTGAATCACTGCAGACCAAGATCGTATCATCCTGCAGCCGTCATCCTTCCAAATATAGAAGGGGATTCACTGACAACCTCAACTCCTTATCTTTGCTGCTGACCTTTACTGAGTTACACAATTGGTTTCCTGCACCAAAGGGGACTCAGATTCACAGTTTACTATGCACTGGCTGTCTCCACTTTTATGGTTTGCACTTTTACTTTATTATCTTTAATTTTCTTCTTCCAACCCTTGAGTGGGTATTAGAAAGTCAATACAAAACCTATTCCGGCCTTTTATTCTAAAATTACAGCACTAAGCTTGTTTATTTACACTAAGACAAGATGATATTTGTGACAGTCTTGTCAATAGTTCAATGGCATGATGCTAACTTTTTTTCTTTAAACTCAAATGCACTTTATTGTGTGTATTTCTCTGTTTCTCCAGATTAACTCTTGCTTTCAAGAATCAATATCAATATTCTCCAAAGACTTGAAAAACTGCTCAGGCAACAGCTGGTGAGCAAGGCACATGGCCTTTGAATGCTTCACCCTAGGGTAGAGGTCTACTGATTCCCACGAACGAAGGGTTGCCTACTCATGCACTGAATTTAGAGTTCTCAGCTTGCTTAGTTGAACAGGACTATCTGGAAGAATTAGCTTTTACCACTAACAGGGAATAACCGGGAAATCATAAAATGTTCCTGTGAAGGAGCCCTAGTGTACCCCTCCCTCTGCAAATTCAGACTTTTTTTGGCTCATGCCACTACTTTCTGGTCACCCTGTTGCTATTGACTGATTCCTCTGTTCCTGGGAGCAGCTGAGAAAGGAAGAGTGAGTGGGCAATATCACTCACTGCTCCCTTTGGGAAGAGGTAAATCATTCATGCCCTCCTTGATAGAGCTTGATGCCCCACAGCAAGATGAGAAGAAAACCTTTGTCAATTCTGGTAGCATTATTTCTCCATCCTACTACAGTTGAACATTTTAGGCCAAGTCCTATGCCTTTCTGTGCCTCAGTTTCCCACTTGCAAAACAGGATGGATGTAAAACAATGGATTGATTCGTTATAGATACCAGTTGATAAAACCACATACATTTTAAAATTTTAAGTCTTTGAATGAAAGGTTTGATTTTCAGAGGATCCGCACATCCCCTTTTCCCAAGAAATCAAAGGGAAGTGTCCTCTAGCAAGGGCAAACCCCCAAAGCATTAATAATGTATGTAACAGCTTTCCCACAAAACTCAGAACCAGAGCAGCCCTGCAGCCAGGGGACTAACCAGCGTATTGCAGTAGTAGACATCTCTCTGATGTGCGACCACCATTAGTGGAGCCTTTTGCTGCTCCCTTTTGGGGTCGGTTGAAGATGCTCAGATTGTACAAGAATCACTGAAGAGAGAAGCAATCCCCCAGGAAAGACTGTTTTTCTCCGGAGACTTTTAACACGTCTGAGATGCAAAGCACCTCTCTACATCCAAACACCAGTAACGCATGCCCCCCAGACTGGTTAGGTAAAGAAGCTATCCTCTTCTCCACTCCTGGCAGGAGAAGCCAGGAGGGACCTGCAGGCCCACTCAGCCTGGGGCTGTTACTAACATCAGTGGGATGGAAAAGTGGGCAGCCAGCTTGAATTCCCAGAGGGGAATTAATTCAGATCAAAAAGTTTGACTGAGATCAAAAGCCAGAAGTGAGATTCCTCATCTGAACAATGCAAAACCCTCAAGCCTGAGGAGCAGGTGTCTGAATCAAGGATGCCCTGTCAACTCCCCTCTTCTTGGCTGTTCTAAAGAAAGTCCCCAGCACATTTTGTCTCACAGCCCTGGGCAGCTGTGATGAATATTGGGACATTTCCCCGTGCTCTCCTTATCCTTTTCTAGATGCAGGTTACCTAGCTTTGCAAATCCAAAACAGGTAGGCTCTTTGCTTTTGATTCAGACCTGACTACTCTTTGGGCCACCAGTTATGGCTCTGCATTTTGTTGCCACTTCGAGTGGAAGGACCTCCACTCAAACCAGGTGTACATCCACCAAACCAGATATCAGACAGACACAGATGCTGACTTCCCCAAATACATAAAACTGAGGGCTCTGCCTGCAAGGTTTCACCAGATGTGGTCTCAACCACCTTGTCTTTCAGATCCTTCTCACCAAATTTGAGATAAAATACAAACGTGAGCTTTTGTCACTTTATGATTGAGAACTTTGCTGCTGGAAATGTGTTAGCTGCAGTTGTGCAACCACATTGTTCCTGTAAAGCCTGCGGTGGACATGTGCATTAGTGATAAGGAAGGTATAAGCTAATCCAGCCATTTCTTGTTGCAAGACCTGCAGTGCAAGGCTCATCAGAAAGTCCCAGTGAGGCAGGCAAGGTTGCAGCCCTCCCAGTAAGCCTGCTGCATCTGAACTAGTTTGTGCTTGTGCTGCAGCAGCTTGGTTTGCCTGTCCCCAGTGAAGTGCTTGCCTTTGTAAAGGGCTATCCATGTCTGCAGAACCTGAAGCCTTGTGATCCTTTAAAGCATGACTGTCAGGAGAGTTTGACCACCTTTCAAAGGAAAATAGGGAATTGCTAAATCGGGTCCATTTTCATTCCACATGGAGTTTGTGGAATAATGAACCTCGTAACTAAAGACAGCTCTGAGTCTAAGTCTTTAGAAACACCTGATGTCCAGCTTGAACATAAGTTATACCTTCCTAATTGCACTTGTTCCTGTACACTTTCTCATGTTCTACCTAGCACGCATAGGGTGGTCAGTTTTTTTTTCTTTTTTTTTTTTTTTTTCTTTTGTCTCATCTGCTAGTCCAAAACATTGTTTTGGCTGAAGCTTGTCTCAGATCATCCTCTCAGAACTTACTGGGTTTTCTGTCCCATGGCAAATGTTTCATGTCATTGCTGTGACCTACTCCAGAAGAAGCTGCCTTTTGGTATTGGCTACAAATAGCAGTCTGCCAATTTCTGTAAGGACACTGTGGAGAGAAGGCATGCAACAAGGGCAGAGGAGGGTCATGAATTATTTTTGAACTCTGATTAGCAGTAAAGTGGTGCCTGGGAATAAACGTTAAACTGTGGAATTCAGATGTGGCTGGCTGATGATTTCCCATCTTCTTTTGACCCTAAAAGTCAATAAAGTTCCCATCCTGCCCTTCTTTGAGATTCCCCTTTCCTCCCTATAACAGTGTCATTAAAATACCCTAGTGCAGGGCCAGCCTATTTGGATGGTGCCATGTGCCTCTTCCCCACGGATTTCTTCTCTCTGGCTGTCAGCCAACCAAGGCCTCAGCAACCCGATCATGATTTCAGCGTGATTTAATGAACGCTCCTTTCGTGGGGAAGGGCACATTCCTTTATAAAAACTGGTGAGATATCACATTTCACAGGATGACCTCTACTTTCATAAGATGATGGGAGAAAATTGGTTTTGGAAATCGAGGAAGATTGCATCTTGTGAAACAGAATCCAGAGAGTGACACAGAAAGCACCTTTCCATTCCAGTCCATTTAATTTTCAGGTTTGGGTTTTGATGGGGAGCTAAATATAGTGTGGGTCACTAGACCAGAAGCACAAATAATTAACAATGAAAGAAACCCCTCTCCCACTTCACTTTTTTACTCCAGGAAACTCTTACAGCAAGTGTACTCAAAGCTGAATAAAGAAATAGAGCTTCTCCATGCCACTGCAGCAGTTCTTGCGGGGAGAAATATACTTTTACTAACAATATCCTGCAATATTGTTTTACTGTTGTTGCTCTGCCCAAAAGGCAGATTTGAAGAATCAGAATGCAATGGTCCAGACATTTAAGACCTGGACCCAGAGGTGCAGTCTGGGGTCCAAAGTCCTACATAAACCTAGAGATTTTGGCACTTACATATTTTTCAGTGTGCTATCCTGAATTCTTGAGGAAAATAGCAAAAAATAGTTAATGTTTATAAGAAGTAGAGTTTAAGTTTGGGAGTTGTTTAAAGAACTTAAGAGAGGTTCTCTTTCATGAAGTCATAAACTTGATGCTCTAGGGTAAATAGAGTCTGACAGGCATGTTTCTTCAGGATACATTTATTCCTGAGCTATCCAGGGACATCCACAATTACTGTCATGAGTCGCCTGATGATTAAAGAGCAGAATGAGCAAAATGGAAGATTAAAGGCATGGAACAAGGAGCAGTGATGTCTGTCTTCACTGAGAGTGCCCAACTGACAGGAAATTTTGAGCCATTCAGGAATGTGCCTCGGTGTGTGTGTTTGTGTACGCTGAAACTTGCTGTACATTTCTTGGACAGCAACTGCCCTGCTTCCATAACCTTTTATGTGTACAGCAGACCATCAAAGGACACAGATCTTATGGTCTGCACCCTTAGCTCTTCAGAGAGCCCATCCTGCAGAATTCGGACACTAACAGGCATGTATCAGTGCTGCTCAAGTGTTTGCTTTTCTCTGGACCTTTCTGCGGTGCCTTATAATCCCTAGTGTACCTACAGAATGACTTTCATACACTTTCCACTTCCAATGTTCCCAGTGGAAAACTGAAAGTGGCAGAAGCACCATTAGTTTCTACTGCCTAATGTCTTTCCCCAGTATCATCTGGCTTCCAGTTTACCCTGTAAAAATTTAACTCATTCACTGGATTCGTGGGTGAAAACCTTTGGAGGTACTTGCTTTACAGGGACAGTGCAGTGGCTGACCCCAGGGATGGATGGAGAGGGGATAACCTGCTGGATTACACCTGAAATGAAGAAAAAAAGGTTTTCATTGCATGCCCTTGTGCCACGTATTCATTCACTCTCCATGTCAAGTCAAACCTGCCTAGACTTGCTTCTCCTGGGGAGCTGCCACAGAGACAACTAACAATGATAAAAGCCCATTGTCATTTAAGATGTGATTTGGTCTAAATGTGTATAAGGGTCAGCAAGTATGCCAACACCTATATAATCACTAGGATCCATTCTGAATAGCCAAAGAGAGTGAAAAATAAGAAGAAATAATGTTCTATGAGTAAACTGTGAGGGGAAAAGGGGTGTCCAAAAAGTTTTACCTTTAGAAATCATGAAATGACAATAGAAAAGGGACATTTTATAGGACAGCCCACACCTGGGACAGTTTGGCACAGCCTCACCTATTTCTTTAGAATTTCTTCTACATCACTAGAGACGTCTATATAAATATATCCTAATGAAAAAGTGTAGGGACACCCCATGAAATAGCCCATTCAGAACATAGTATATGAAGGACCAGATTATAGAATTGTCTGCTAATATCTAGCTTTTCATCTCTTCATTCCTCATATTTTCCCTTTGTCCTTACCCGGAATGAGACTGGAGAGCACCCTGCATGCAAAGGGGATTAAAGCAAACAGAAAAATAAAGAAAAAGAAAAAAAAAATCCTGTCCCCAGAGTCTCTTCACCTGCAAACACTTTTCTTTCTGTGTGTGCATGGCTACATGTACTGCAACTTTATGACTGCACTGGGTTCCCCTGGGGAGCTTCAAACTCTCTTAATGGTTATGACCGCCAGTCAATTTCCATCCAGAAATATCCTCCACAGAAAAGACGTGAAATAGGCAAGGAGAAAACAAATATTCATTACTTCAGGAGTTAAAGTAGCATCCATTTGGATTGCACATCTGTAAAAGGCCAATAAATTGAAGGCAATGCTCATAATTACATTGCAGGCCAGGCTTAAAAAATGATGCATTCCTCCAGAGCAATTTGCTATTGTTGGGGTTTAGGAAACTTTTCCCTCCCTGCTGTTGCCAAAAGGAAAAAAAAGAAAAAAAAAAAAAAAGAAAAAAGGAAAAAAGAAGAGAAAAAAGATACTTCTTTCTTTGGATGATGATGATTAAATAAAAGAATGCTGAATGGCAATAGTCATTAGACCAGCAGGAGGAATAAATAAGCAACATCATTGGTAGTTGTAAATAACTGATGCTGTTTTGAGCACAAAGCAACACATCTGGTAATTATTCTCAATTCCACTCCAATTGCTTTGATTTGGTGGTATAAGGTGCCACAATGAATTCTGCCTTTATTTATTTATTTATCTATCTATCTATCTATCTATCTATTTATTTATTTATTTATTTGCAAATCAGTGTTTAATTGTAAATTGTCTTGGAGGAATCAATGGGATTTATTGCTTCTGCCTTGTGAGGTGTGAAATGTTTGCCATTACTGAACAATGCATTATTTTTTAATAATCGTTGCCTAACTTCCTTTTTGATTGCAATAGGGTTTTTTTGGCATGGGTGGAGTTGCTGTTGGTCCTCGTTTTCCTCACATACCTATAATATTTGCCTCTCTGCTTATACCTTTTCATGGCTGCTCATATGACAACTTATTAACATTTGTTCCTTTTTTAAAACAGAGCTTAAAGAAGACTACTCTGCCCAAGCTTTTTTATGTGACCTTCTGCCAATTACTTTTAGGGAGACGTTTTGGAAGGGAGTGCTTGGACATAGCCAACACATATAGCTCATTAACCAAAAAATAAGGATTTTTTTTTTTTTCTTAACCCTGATCATTTTTCCATTACAATTTGTGTTTGTCCTTAGAATCCTTCATATGCAGTCTTACTCCCTCCTGAAATTCAAGATAAAATTCCTCCTCCTCTCCAACACAAAGGTTAAATGGAGAAGGTACAGCTTTTTCCTTTTCCTTTTCAGTGATTATTAGAAAATTAAAGAAAAAAAAAAGAATACAAATTTTGAAGAAATTTGCATTTATAAAAATTCTCTGGATTTGACTGATAGCACTTGTGGATGTCCCTTTCCTCTGTCAAGGATTTCAATTTACTCTTGCACATAGTATGTCCAAACAGCACCAGGGGTGGTGGTGACTATTACACCTTTGAAATGTCTCTGGGCTTTGGTTCCTTATCTATGACACAGTAATAATGGACCTTTTTCCTGAATTGTCTGCTGAGATTATAACCATGCCAGGACTTCTTTTTCATTACAGCATGTACAGTACTTAGCAGAACAGGGACACAGTCACAGTTGCTTTCTCCAGATGATACTGTAATTACCACATTAATTTGTATAACAACCTTCAATCCTCTGGCTGGGACACTCCTTCCCCTGAGCCACACTTATTCCTGTACTAGACTGACACATCCTTTCTCCTTAGGACAGGACTCAGTTTGGTTGAGTCTAAGATGCTTTTTTTGAAAAAGCACGAGGGGGGATTATTTTTTATTTATTTTATTTTAATGATCAAATGCTAATATTCATGAAATCAGTTTTGCTTTCAAGCTAAACAAAGAAACAGTCCCCACCCTCCAGGCACATCAGTTTGAACCTGATGACAGTATCTCTGGGGAGCCAGAGCCCAGGTGGTTGCAGGGACTGCAGCTCCCCAGACTTCAGCAGAGCCCAGCAAGCCTCAGAAAGAGTCCCAGGAAACCAGAGGAAAGGAGGACCCTCCTGTTTGCTAGCCATGAAGAGTCTTCTCCCCTGAGGTTGACTAGAAAGCTGCCTTCTTGAAGGCCAGTCTTCTGCAGAAGAGCAAGTTGCTGGAGCTGGGCAGAAGGTCCCTTCTCTCTTCCTCTGGCGACAATCATTGTGCATTTAGCTCTGCTGTGGAACCGAGCAAGCGGGCTAATTAACCAAATAAGTCATAAAGAGATGGTGCCAGTGGGGAAAATGGAGCTGCTCAAGCCTTCTGTGTTCATACTCTGCACAGTCCTCTGGTCATGAGACCCTGACTGTGTGATTAAGAATGACAAGTGTTAACCCCTCCGGTCTGGGGGTGTCCCAGATCTCCTGCTGCTGTGGTCTCATCCCATTTTCTTTCTCAAAATTACAGCAATTAGCAACAGAAAATACTTATTAGTTCATCTGTCCCACACACTCAGTCTTCTCCTTGGATGGAGTGAACTTAATCCCTGTATTCATGCAGCTTATTGTCCAGCCAATTTTTTAATGACTCAGATAATGAAGATTCCTTCAGAAAGCAGTTTCATTGACTAATGCCTCTCTCTTGGACTGATTAGCTCCCATACATGAAAGAATGAAATTTATTTAAGGAAGAGGTGAAACTGAAACATTCTCCTTGTAGAGCATTTACCAGATGGCTCCCTTGGGCATGGGTTAACCCTTTAGCCAGCAATCACATATTGACCAGCAGTGTCTATTTTGCCTGTGGTTATGTTTTGTGTCCAGTCAACACTTTAAGATCTGGGATGCAACTTCTGGTGAACCACAGAGACAAAACTGGAATTAACATTTTTGGAAAACAGTGCACTTTTAATGTTCTGACTAAAACAGAAAAGAAATTGGTCTTGCTTGGGTGGAGGGGAAAAGTCTGCAGAGAGTGGAAATACACAGCCCTGAGGATGTTCTTTCAGCAAGACTAAGCTGGGTTCAGGGCTGAGTGCGGGTCAAAACCCAGACAGAGTGACACTTTTGATTTTTATTTTTTTTAATGGATTGCAGTAGTTGAATGTGTGGGAAGGCAAGAAGGGAAAGGAGCAGAAGAGAATGGAAGGAGAAAGGATACAGTATGTTGATCCTGATCATCCAAACTCAGCAGCTCTCAAACCCTTATTTCCTCCTTGCAGGAAATTAGGGTTAAGATACCTCCTATGAACACCTGAGTCAGAGGATCATCTTTGTTATTTTTTCTTGGAGCAAATTTCCCTGTTTAAATTCTACAAAATAATAATAATTGAATACACACAGAAAAGCTAGGTAAATTCCAGGCACCACAACCCATTGGGAATGAATGCCGTTTTCAAGTTATATTTGTTTTTACATTTGTTTTCTTTCTTTTCAGCTAACAGTGCCTCATAGTTAAATATCCCCTGAAGGGAAAAAAATATTAAAACCTACAGAACAGCTGACATAAAGAAAAGGACTGAAAAGAGCATCTGACTAAAGTAGTTATTATTATTCACCTTGATACATGCTCACACACACACATAGACATTCATCCCTAGCAGCTCCTTTACTAACAACTTCTCTTACATTTGAGAGTGTTCCTCTCCAGTAATAAGAATCTATTGCATTTTACCAATAACAAGATCAAAATTGCCCAGGAGTATTGCTCAAATTCCAACAAACACGTATGCACCTAGACATTTTGTAAAACTTTTTGGGCTTGATACAGAACTCACTGATATCCTCAGTGGTGTTAACATGAACTGTACTGGGTGTTGGATGAGACCTTCAATTTTGTTTTCCATCCTTGCATATTTTTTTAAAAAATATAGAATATTCAACATTGAAGCATGATTCTGGCAAGTGGGGAAAATCCTCAGCCCATGGATAGAATAATTTTTAGTGAATTATAGAAATTGAATAATTTGGGGGAGGGAGGGAAGGATGCTTTTTACCTTCAAATATAAAGAAATAAAGATCATCACGAGGATAGATCACTACAGAAACTTCTGTCTCTGTTTAACTCATGGCTTACCTCTCCAGAGGATAAAAAGCAAATCAGTCATCTAAACCAAGAAATGTTGCCCACCCCAGATTAACAGGGCTCTGGTTCCAGACATTACTAGTGACTCTGAACAGACCCAACAGAAGTCAAATGAGAGAAAGAATTGCTTCTGAGTCCCAGCTGAATTTCATCCTTAATGAAGCAAGAGACCTGGAGATGGGCATAACCTTCAAATACAAAGATGCCCGTTACAGGTCACCGTGGAGGAGTACGGAGGCTCTGGGACTGCAAGCCAGGACTTCCACCACTCAAGTTAAAGAACAAACTACTTCTGCAGGGCTACTGCCAGTAATGAAAATAATAACTATGGGGAGTTGTTCAAGCAATCTCAATAATATTTCTTGGAAACTAAGACCATGCACAATTTGAGTTAAAGTATGACCTGTAAAAATCTAGTCTCAATTACTGCAAGAGTCAATTAGTCTTGGGAAATACATATTCCCACTAAAAATTATGTGCTTGATCCATCATCAGAACAGGTATAGCCAGGAATGGCTTCAAGGAATATGGTTGCTGGAGTATTGCCCCTGCTTTCTAAGCTCAGCAGTGTATTCAAAGGCTCACGGTAAGATTGGGAACTGGAAGAGGAACTTGCATAAAATATGGAAGGAAGCTCTACAAAATTCTCCTAAGACCACAGCTGGTTTTGTCCCTGTTATTTCAGAGAGGTCTGCCCATTACTGGACAGCATAGAGATTTCATCTGCTGTGTGGACCCTGGTGCCTTTATGGTTCTGTCCCTTTACCACAGAACATCTGACAAGGGCTGGTGAACATCCTTGCAGCATTTTGAAGAACAAGACAAGTAATATTACATTTTAACATCAGTTGAGTGCAAAGGTGGTTTTCGCTTATGTTTTCTGTGCTGCTATATGGCAAAGGTGACAATCTCATCTTGCTTCGCTGGGATATTGCCCTCCAGTAGGCTAAGCTAAAAGGGATAATCATTAGGTTTAGGTAACTAGAAGTACCTCTGCAAACCTCTGTCCTCCTCCTGAATGGTTTCTTCAGACATTTAGGAAGCACTAGAGATACTTGAAACAGACATTCCTCACCTAATACCTAGCCTGATGTTTCAAGTGAAGAAAATGAGATTATCTGGACCAAATCTATTTGCGAGGGTGGGGGTGAGTGATGGCTACAGAAAGGGGCTTACATTCAGCAAATAAACCTCAGCTTCTGCCAAAAGCCATGCTGACAACACCTCCTGGTGCCAGGCTGCCTGCTCTTGTTTGCTTCATCACTTTGCACACATCCATCTATAAAGAGGGTGGTCCATGCAAGAGCCCTGTGCAGAATCCTTGTCACCAGAAATAACCTACTTGACACCTGGTGGAATTGCCTCCCCCTGCCTCCCTGTCTCCTCTCTTCTTCTGTTTTCTGTTTCCGTTTATTGACAAGGGATAGAAACCTGCATTTTTTGCAGTTTCAACCTGTTGGTCATCTATACATATAAACAACTTCTCTGGCAGGATAACTTACACCAAAGCCTGCTTTAATGTACCCCACAGTAAATCAAACTGACTTTTAAGAACTTTCGTAGACTTAGTCACCACCATTAAAAAAAAAAATCAAACCTAGTCCTATTCTTTTGCCTACTTGTTATATCTTCTAGAAATTACGGTGATAATACCTAATGAAGCAGGCAGGCAGGTGGAAGAAAGAAAGGAAGAAATTAAAAAAAAAAAAAAAAAAAGGTAAGAAAAGGCGAAAACAAGACATCCCAACTTCTAATAAAAAGAATAATACAATCATTTTAATAAAAAAAAGAAATGCTTTGACAAATTGAAAATAGACCCAATTATTTTTTCTGTAAAATTTCCACTGAATTCTAAAAAATCTAAAAAGACATAAGACCTGAACAATGCGTGTGCACACACAGCCCACATAGTACCAAGTTATGTGCAAATCCACATATTGAAATTCTTGTGATTTTCTTTGAAAGGAGGAATTAAGCTGAATTTTCTTTTACCTAGAATGCTACAATGAGAACAAAAATTTTAAGTATACACTTAGAAAAATCTTGATCTAAAGAAATAAGGGGATGAAGCATTTTTGATGTTTATGAAAAGCAGTAACTCTGAAATTATATTAAATGGACTTTTTTTGAAATGCAGGTTGCTATATGACTGGTACCAACCGGGGGCATATTCCAGTTGTCATTCAATGGTGTCCTTGCAATACAAGTTTTGTGTGTGTGTGTGTTTTAATTCCAATAGTACCTTGCACTTTTTAGCCAAGGTATATCAACTCTACATCAGAAATCTTTACTGGAGAGCTTCACCTTTACGTTGCTTGTAGTAGATCAAACTGTGTACTGTGAACACCTACATCTGCATACCTGTGTCCAGAGGTACGCTTCCATCCAGGAAAGCACAGGGATTTCAGAACTAAAGCTGAAGCACCGTCTCTCCTGCAGCTAGATATACTGCCATACATCTGAGGCTTCGGAGGTCTGCTTTCGAGTGTGCTCTCCTGCACTTCATGATGAACAGAGACACTTTGAGTAACAGCTCAGGTTTGTTTACTCCACATGACAGACAGAAATTCAACACTACTAATGTAACAGGGTTTGGAAGAACATAGACAGGCTGGACCATGTCAAAAGAAAGTAAGATTTGTTCACCTACCTTTCTTAACCCTGAAGTCCATCTAGACAGCCTGGAGATGTGATTGAGTAACAGATAGCAGTATATATTTGAACAGTACTTTTTAATGCTGATATACCAGAGCCATTTCATAAGCATGTGCTGTTTTTCCTGTTACCTTCAGGTACTCGTCACTGAAAAACAGCCACCTCTGATGTTGTGCTAGCTGTTAAACAATGCGCAGGAACCTCCCCAGTGGCTTTGGCTGGGGAAGGAAGGGAAATGCAACAAGCAGGCTGACTTCTCTGCTGTGTGAAGCACTGTTGAAATCAGCAGAAAGGAGCTAAGAAATCTGTCTGACGCCCTGTTAAAACCAAGAAACTGTTACTACAGGAGGCCTCTTGACAGGGTATCAGAGTGCACACACTGAAACAAGTTGCTTCATGGGCAGCCAGATGTGTAAACCCTCTTCCAATGTCCCTACCCCCATGAGTTCATTAATGTCTAATAAAAGATGGGCTTATGAGCACTAATGAGAACTCTCTGCTCTGCCTGACTGCCTATTTTCATGAAATTTATAGGAACACAATAGCTTTCAATAGCTTTGGGACTTCTTCCACCCTATCAAGGATAGGTTAAATTACCCAGTGGGTTCAAAGCTCAAAGGAGGAGCCCTTGACAGATTGACTGATAGATGGGCCCAGGCACACACTTACAAACAGCTTGATTGTACAAGTCTGATTTCCTTTGGAAAGAAGTAGTGGTTTTATTGGTCACAGCCAATAGATGGAATAACTTGTAGCAAATTGTCTCCTATTGCTTTCTTAAGATGTTGCTTTAATGAAAACCCGATGGTAAAGCACCTTCTGGATTTTGAAGATGTCACTTTAATGCTTCCCTGGGCAAAGTGTCCTTGCTGAGCTTGAGAATATCACTATGATACCATCAGTGGTGAAGATGGTACAGCTGCCAGTGTGCTGAAAGCAAAAGTCTGGAAAAGAAGGAGAGCTTTTCAGAAGCATGTCCTTCATTTTAAAGGGCAAGGCCATGGCTTTGAGAAGCCGAACAATTTCTCTGAAGTACGATTTTGTTTGTGCTGCAGGGGTATTTACTGTTCTAAGGTTTCCTGGCATTTAGGTGGTGTCGGAAGAACAGATTTACATAAAAAGGGGGGAAAATAATCAAACCTTCAAAGGAGCTTTAAAAGGACAATATCCCAACCCACTGTCTGTTTGGGGGATTTTATTTGGACAGAGCTGTTGCTGAGCCTTTTGTGACCAGATATTTGTACGTGTTTTAGTGAATGTTTGCATGGCTGTGCGCAGGAGATAATATAACTGACAGGCTAGTGATGACGGATTCCTGCAGCACAGAGGATGCAGGGAGTTCAGGAATGGGGCTACATCCTCTCCAGTATGACAGCACCATCTTTTCTTTTTCTCCTGCAATGTCAACTGCAAGATGTTCCCCATTCACAAATGGGTGGGTGCTAAGGTCCTGACAGGCTGGGCCTGGAGGTAACTGCCCTCCAGACTCCCCACAGATGCAACCCATGCCCTCTGATTTGTTTTCTAGAAGTTTTACAAAAGCCAGAAGACTTACACAAAGCTGAGGTAGGGAAAGAGGACAAAATGAATAAAGAAGCAGGCCAAATTTAAGTAAGGCAATGATTAGTATTTGGAAGATAGGGCTTCTGCTCCAAGCTGTGTACTGAGGTGCTGCTACCAAACCATGATAACTCAGTGTTCCTCAGTTTCCTTGTCCATACACTGAGCAAGGCAAGGAGGCTGATTTCACCTGAAAAAAGCTTTAAGAGCCGCTGACAAAGCTGCAGAAGAGCAAAGAATTGTCTATTTCACCCAGTGGAGCACCATCCTTTTTAAAGCCATCTTTTCTCCCCTTCTTCATTTTGTGGGTAAAGGTGAGTAGCTTTACATTGCTGGTACACCAGTGGGTACAGGAAGGAACTGCAGTTCCACTTTGCACTTAACTGTTCTTTTCTATGGGCAGGAACAGATGTGTGCACAATTGGTTTAAGTGTTTAAGGCATGTCTATAGAAAACAATGTCTAATTGTAGAAAGCTACAAGAACAGAAGGACAGAAGAAGAAAAAGGAAAAGAAGAAGAAAAAAACCAACCCACAGTCAGAAGCATACACACACAGGGAGAAACCCTTCTGCAAAATTTCTATGCCAGCTTCTGCAACCCTCAACCAATTCTTTTTAACACCAACTTGCCAAAATAAACTATAGTTTGCATTTTCAGTGGTTGCTTTTTTGGCTGTAATTTTCCCTCTGCTCACATCTCTAAATATATTTGCAGGAGGGGAAATGAATGTGTGCGCCCTTCCTGGTAGCAAATTCACTAACTTGTCTCTGCACTTCATCAGGCTGTGAAAGGCAGACTTCACACCGTGAGAAACAGCCCAGGATAAATCAGCCCATTCACTGTCTTCATTCATCTATTGAACATCTTTTGCATGTGTTCAGATTGCATTGTGGCGTAGATAACGCTGAAAGGCTCTTGAACATTGGCTTTTAATTGCTGGCTGTTACGATGTTCAGCTTTCAGAGAAGTAACATGATTCCTGAAGAAAATTCCAATATGCAAACACCACATTGATGGTAAGAGGGTGTTTAAGACTCAGGTACTTGGACTGTTCTCGAGGAAACCTTCCATGGAGGCCTTGGTCCAAAGGCCTCTGCAGTCTGAGTAGGCTTTGGACCAAATCCTAAATAGTTTCTTGGGTACACCCTGGTTTCAGACCTCATCTTTGTACCTCTGGAGAATTATGAATTTTCACAGTGGAGACAAAATCTTACCCCCTCCAGGACCAGACTGCCCTCACTGGCTGCAGAAAGTCCTGCTGACTATGAAAGCAGTTGCTTACATGGACAAGAGACTGTTAAGAGACTGGTTCATGCATTTCACCTGTCCTATAATGTGTGGAAAAAGAACCAGACACAACCACAGAAAAAAGCACGCACTACAGCCTGTCAAGAAACCCTACCAAATCTAAGCATTTCTGACATGCTTTTGCAGGGGTAATTGACCATTTGGATTGTGGATACCCAAACTGTAATTTTTCAAGGACACCATCTGATGAATGTGAGGTTTTCCCTGGATTTGCATCTTCACTCTGAAGGCAAAATGTATGTGGTCTATGAGCTTTGCTGGCTCATGTGATTGCAGTGGGCTCAGCCAAGGGCCATGTATTCATTTGTGATCTGCCTGGAGCTGGTAAAGAACTGATATAAGATCAGCAGATCTGTGTCCTGGACCAACATGTCTTTCTCTTTTTTCAAGGGTGCAGGAGAGGACAGTCTTATCACAATCTATTTGGCCCAAGCTTCACATCTGGTAGAGCAGCCCATGTGCTTCCCTGAAGTGCTGTGAGGTGGATTTAGTCCTGCAAGCTATTTGCTTATTTTCCTGCATTTGATGGCAGGATCTGGAAAACAGCTACTAGGAATAATGGAAACTTCAGGGTCGACTGGCTTCAGGAGTTTACATTGAACATTTTGCAGGCAGGAGGACCAACTTATCAAAACAAGAGTCAGGTGAAGACTGGCACTACTAAATGACAACACTTGTGATAGCTTTTTCCCATTCTGCTAATTGAAATAGCAGCAGCAGATACATACACACCCACTAACGTAATCCTCTTTCCTGTAAGCAATGGAAAAGGTCTCATACAGCATACTGTCTTGCACACTTAATCTTCACTGCACCCTGAGCTATAGGAGGAACAGATCTCCCTTGCTCCAAAGCAGGCAGTGATGTCCCAAAGAAGGCAATAGTTATGGCCAAGGTAACCCAGGCTGTCAGAGACAGAGCAGACACTTGAATAAAAGTTCAGGCTGGACCTTTAACTTCTGGGCTGTCCTTTTCTGTTCATAACAGCAGCAAGTGACAGAAGGAGCCCAGCAACATTCACCAGCTTAATAACAATCATTACTATGCTAGGAGACTGGATGGATAACGCAGTCCCAAAGCATGGACATGAACTAATGTCATCAGCATTGGTATAAATAGGGTGTCTGCATTTAATTAATAAATAATAGGCTGCAATGCTAATCTCCTTTTGCTAACTCTTTTCTAAAGGTGCAATCTATTAATCACATGTCACTGCCAGCCTGGTCACTTCTTTTTTTAGATTCAAGACAGAAAAAAATAGCTAGAAATAAATGGATCCTAAATACAGCAGGGCAATTGAATAGCACAGCTAGCATTATGATCCACTGCTGATTTCAATCCTTAGCTACAAGTTTTTCCCCCTAAGGATGGATATAATACTTTAAAGAGAGAATGAAGGCTTGCAATGTTGTTAAAGGTCAGCATGTTACTAATGTCTGTAAAACGGATGATTTTTTTCCTCTGATTATTTGCCCATGGAAATCCTGTCTCTCAACACGCAGTAAGACCCATTTCTGTGGGCATTGGCTAAGGCAGGTGAGATGTTCTTTTTGGGATGGGGACAGCACAGCTTTCTGAAGAGCACTGGAACTCTCTCACCTGTCTGGCACATGGTGAGACTAGGAAGCTAGAAACTTAAGGAGAAGAAACATTTGTGCTGGTATGGAAATGTGGTAAGAGGGAAATGAGAGCGCTGCTCATATAGAAGTCATGCAAATTTCTTCCTCTGCATCTTAATATCCACTTTCTAGGAAGCTTTCCTGTCAATGCTCTGAATGAACTTCATAGACACAATGCAGATTTTCACCTGTTCAGCTTCAGGATTATCAACCTGCTGTGCCTTTTCTAGGGTCTCTTTAGCAAAGCCTGGGAAACTTTGCCCCAGCAAAACATAGCCGCTCGGGGTTTTGTGTGCAGGAGGTAAGGGGGAGGCATGCGTATTTAGGTCAGAAAGCAAGTTTTCATCCAAATTATTTTGGTTGGAAAATATATCCTACTGTGTCTAGTTGTTAAACATAATTGATTGCAAAAATGTGTCCTTACTAATTGAACCGATTTTCAAAATGATTAAAAGATTTTCAGAAAGTTCATCTCCACAATTCCAACTTGTTTGATATCAAAGTTGTGCTGAACCCTCAAAAGAGTCATTCTCCGGCTAAATTTCTTTATTCTTCAAATACAAGTGAGACGCCTCAGCACAGAACATCTGGGTGAAATTTTACAGTTTATGCAAGAGGTTAAGTGAGATCTAACAATTCCTTCTAGATCTAAACCCTATTCATTTCCTTTTAATCTAGCCAGAAACACCAGAAGAATGGCTAGTGCTCTGGTGTTTTGGCCTTTCCTCTCAAAGTCCAAACTTCAATAATAGAACATTACAGGCCCTAATAAAAACCACATTGCCTGTAATACCAGGGCAGAGTGCTGGATCACACGCTGAGATCAAGGAGAGACAGGGATAAATTCAGCTCATTGCAAACACTGGAGAATATACTTGCATCAGGATTTGAATTTCTGTTGTAAGACACGATGTTTGACCCCTGTTTTGTTCTAGGTGGCTCTGGGCCCTTTGAAGAGTTGCCTGTAAAGAGACAGCTGGTACTTAGGAACTGTTATATCCCAGTTTTCTCCTGCTCACTTGCTTCTCCCACAGTACCCAGGGACCTGCCTTGCCCGCAGCAAGTGGCGCGGTAGCATAGTGGTCTCCCTGTCAGTGTGATGTGTCTCTCCAGCATCTGCTGAATCTCAGGTTCTTTTCTACTAGCAAACTTGTCCACCAAAGACAGCTTCTTCACCTTAGCTGCGACCAAATAGCACATGGTGTGACTGTGCAGGAGGAGGGTCCTTGTCAAGAAGGTCCTAAGGTCTTGTGTATGTTACTCAGGAAGTCACTCGCTTTGTCTCAGAGGATGTGTCCCCAAAAGGAGCTTTGCTTCAAGGCCACCCTTAATGTTTCCTTTCCCCAGGTAGACCCATAACTCCATGGCCCCTGGCCTGATGAATTAGTTTCACTCCCAGTTGTGCAACCCAGAACAATGCCTTTTATTGCATCTGGGAAGACACTGCATGACAGGTGCACATCCAGACGCTGTGTCTGGTCTTCTCTTTAGAGAGTAAGCTCTTAAGGAAAAGAGGGCTTCCATCTGTTCTGTATTGTGCAATGAACCTGGTGTCATGGTTCATAACTGGTCTCCCAGGCACTGCTGCAAGATAGATAGTAAATAATTAGATTTCTGATCTAGGGAGTGGAGAGACTGCTTTGGTTTAGTCCAATCTCTAAAGTCATTAAACTCATTCTATCTTCATTCCCCCTTGCCTGAAGTTCTGGCCCATTCTCCCACATCTCTTCTTCACTAGCTGTTTTTAATAATAATAGTCGTAGGCATTGTGGGGGGAAAAAAAATATAAATCCAAGAAAGCAACTCATCCAACCTACCTTACATTGTGGCAACATAATTTCATGTTAATTGGATAGATGCTTATAAGTGTCAGTAGTTTGTGGTTTATAATCAATGCATCTGGCAATTCATCAGTGACTCAAGAGATGGATAAAATAAAGATTTGGGAGAATTAATTACCATTCATACGGCAGCTCATGGGCAGGAAGTAGTTTACTAACTATGAATTCCTGCTTACTAGGTTTGATGCTACAAGAAAGCATCCCTCCACTAAGGCCAGTCCTAATACATTTGAGATACTTATCTCTTATTTTTAACAAATCTTCTGCTCCTGTTCATTGGGCAATCTGGAATTGTATTATGAAACAAACCTTTTCTAACAGGACATGTCTTGCTGTAGTTCCCACAAGCATGAACAGGCAGTGTCTCTTACAGGGAAGAGTCTGGTTGACTCCACTGTAAAAGTGTGAGGAATCAGCCCCACAAAGTTGGCTCCAACTATTTTTCAAAGGGAATATTTAGACACACAAGGCCCATTGACTTTATGTGAGATTTGAGCAGTGAAACACATTTGACACTTTTGAACATCTCTATATATCTAACCAAGTTACTTCTGTGGAACTAATGATTAGAGAACCTGAGCACCTCATAATCTTTAATGTATGTATCCTTGCAGCACCAATGCTATTTTATAGAAGGAAACTGAAATCAGAGCAAGTTGTTTGGCCAATTTTGTATGTATTAGACAGTCAAAGATAATATTAGGCATCAGTTAGAAATGGAGTAAGAATAACAACCTGACCCTGAGTAACCTCTTCAAGGTCAAGGTGAAAATCGGTGACAAGGCAAGAAGTTAAGCCTCAGTCTTCCAAGCTGCAGTCTATTGCATTGCATAGAGCTTTCTCTTCCTCTGTGCAGGATCAGGCGGCAAGACTGTCCTTAAAATTGAAAAGAAAGGAAACAGTCCCTCACTAATTGAAGCCAACTGTTTATCCTCCCTGGGGGAAAATGTTTCAGTGCAGTGCTGCCTTGAAAATTACCTCTCTACAAATGATATTACAAGGGGCCGTATTCATTTTCCATCACAGATTCCAAAACAAGCTGGTTTTAAAGATAAAAATATTTTTCTTAATTATGAAAACACATTTTAAAGTCACTGACGTTATGCACTGTTTTTAATTTAAAACTTTTTTTTTTTTTGAGTTCACTTTCTGCTATGAGAATGGGAGTGGTATCAAACCCAAATACAAAAATGAAAATGGAAATTGACTTTAAAGAGGAATTAAAATTGATCAGATTATCTCTATTGCTCAGTCTGATTGGGATACTACCCCTCTTATCTTCCCCTGATATTATGAAGCAAACAGTAATGGAAAAAGATGCCTTCCCTTTTTAGGACAAACCCCAGCATCTCCTAGAATCCACAGGTTTTATATAGCAATTTTTATTCATAGATCTTAACTAGGGTTTCAGAATGGTGAAGTATCATCATTCATACAATACAGATAGAAAACTGTGGCCTGAAAAGGTGAAAGTTGCGATTCATCTTACCTCTTTTCAGGTGTCTAAAAGTGAGATACCTAAATCTGAGTTAATTGTCGCAGGTTCATTCCGGATTCACTGAAGAGAGAGAGAAAGGAAACTTCTGGGCATCATTTATCCCATCCATCTTAGGATGGGGTAGATCACAGTTTGGAAGCACCTCTCTCCCTCCACTGTCCATAGGCAAAGCCTAGATGACTAACTTAGACTATACAACTAATATTTAGGTGCTAAAACTAGGCAAAGGGAATCCTGCCTGAAATAACATTTTAAGGACAGTGTTATAGAAGCCCTATTTAAGATTTCTTCTGTCAGTAAGTTCAAGGCTCCTAAGACAACCAGTTTCTGGGTAAAAGCACCAGATACAGTTTACTCAGAGAGCTAAATTGTTTACACAGGGATTTTCTACTTCCCAAACTGATTTTGTGTCCGTAGTGCAGAATATATATAGCAACTGGAAAATGCTGTGTATGCCACGGAGAAAAGTTTTCTTGACCTCCAGTATCTCCTGAGTCTTGAAACTTCTTGCAAGCTGTGATACTATCATCTGGAATCTTAGCAGGCAAGGGGCAAAACCCTCCTCACTGAAATGCCTGCTCAGAGAAGACAGAGTTCAGTCTGCATTGAATCTGCAGGGCTGATCCAGTCTTATTTTAAATTGCTTAGTTATAACCCCTGTGTGCCAAGACCTGAGGGTACTGACTGCAGTCCAGACATTTTCTAGCTCCTATATCATGCTAAAACTCACTTTCCAGAAAGACCCTGGATTACTCTAGTCAAAGATCTTTGCAAGCATGCAGTAAACAAGTGACAGTCACGGAGAAACGGGCACACAGCAATACGTGCTGAATGCTGGACTCAGCTGTACCCTGGCAATAATTTAGGCAGCAGTATGACTGTATAAACTGTACTAGATCTGGAAACAACAAACTTATTTATCTGGAGCCAGGGTTATAAAAGTGGTTATAAAAGTTATTTGATTGACGCTGATTACAGTTGGGGTTAGATGAATAAACAAACACACATTAATTACATGTGTACATCAGATGCATGCAACTGTAAGTTGCCAGGAGGAACTGAAGTTCAGACCTGGAGTAATGATGTCAGGCAGGGGAATAACTCTGGATGCCTTATAACATTTTGTGTTGTTAACTATAAAATATGTCTCCTTTTATCCCGTTTCCAAGTGACCTACAACACAAGAGTTTTCTGCCAGATGGCTCAGTTTCCTTTGTACTAATTCTTCTTTTTCATTCTTCCTTACATCACATTTTGCATCAGACCTCTTCTAAGACCTCTGCCTTCCTGGTACAGCAACCAGCAGCAATGACATTTTGACATGGGGTGAGAAACTGGATGTTTCGAATTACAGGCCTTGTCCAGGGATTGCCTGTGCATTTTTATTGAAGTATCCCTGGAAAAATACAGAAGTGCCCACAATGCAGAAGTAAAGACAACACCAGACCCCTCATACCTCGCTCACTGCTGACTGTATAGAGGGATATTGGTGCATGACCGCTCTGGGAGCTGGGCTTGGACTTGGTCTGAGAACATTTCGATCCTTTGTGAATGTCAGACGAAATGCACAAGGAAGAAGCTTGGAAAATCAACAGAACATGAAATCTGTAGGGTATGAGCATCAGTCACTCTCACTTTATTCAACAACTGGCAGAAAAATTGCCTATATGTTCCCTTTCCCCCAAATGTTTCTCCAAAAGAACAGTGAAACATGTCCATTTTTTAAAGAAATGCCCCTGTAACCATAACTACAAGTATGTCAATAGAAAAATACATAATAAGTGGCTCAACTTTTTTGTGAGACAGTTCATTAGAAACTTCATTTGTCTACATGGATTGCACTTATTCAGCTATATTCTAATAAAATGCACATTGCTTCCAATAAAGGGAATGCATTTGCTATTGATGTGCTATAAACTACTATAGAGAGGTGTTATTATATCCCTGTGTAATAACAAGCCAATTATAATGATCAGCAAAACCTTTACAATAAAGTCAATGCATGAGGAGTGATTATCATAATGCATTCTAACTGCTCAGTGCCATAAATGCTTTGCAATTAATTGTGGAGCATATCTATATATGCATTATTAATGCTGTATAAAAACCCATTGACAAGCAACCTTTACATTAAAAAAAGATACTAGGATTGTAATGTGTCCCTGAGTTCACCTAGGAGCCTGAGTTGTTTACAAAGGCAGAGTTTTTTATAGGATTACATTTTTTATTTTCTCCACTCTCTTCCTCCCACCACCTCTCATATTCTTGAAAAACCTCCAAATAACACTGTAGCATGAGGGCCCTCCACCATCCACTGTTTGATTTTTGGTCCTATACACATCATCTTGGGCACAGCTACAGGCTTTCACTGGTGTCCTAACCTATGACACTGACAGCCTGACATGGATGAATGCCAAAGGCACTTGCCGCAAGTAATGAGCAAACAAAACATATCACAACCTAAGCAGGCAGTGCAGGAAGGGTGAGAAGGAAAAGGGAATCGAAGTTACATAATTGATCAAAAGTCGTGTGGTAGCAGAGACCAGAACCGGCATCAAAACCTCAAGGCAATGAGCTTCCCAGCCTCTCCCCAGGCTCTGCTCGAGACTCTCTTTTTTGTCAGTAAAACTATTAGGTTACTGATGTTTTATGAAAAATGTGCAACATGTTGTGTATTTTTTCCCCTTTTTTCCCTTAATACTTGATTTTAAAAGGTTGTCCTTAGGACATGTGCTAGAACACAGTGTCCTGTGGATCTTTTCCAGTTCCTGTTGACAGGCACACTTCCATTGATTTCAATCATGATTGAAAGGGCAGACATGAAGAAAAGTTTGATGTCCCTTGTATTCTTTCAGCTGGTGAGTATGGAATGGAGCACATCAGGCTTCAACAATCGTTGAATATAGAACACTACACATGCGGGTCTGCTGCAGCCTTTTTTCTCCCCTAGAATAAAGTTTTACCAGACAGTGGAGGGCACGAATGGGGTCATCCAGGGCCACTTTGAATTAACTGATCTATTTGCATGCTGCTACTTTCTGCAGCTTGAAAATACAGTCTTGTGAGGACAACAGTGTTAGCTGTCAGTAGGGTCACGCAATTGTGAATTTCCTCAATAAATCAGATTTTCATTTTCCATTGACTGTAATCAGCCCCACAACAAGCCACAGCTAGAAAGAGAAGATTTTCATGTGTACTAAAATGTTCTTTCTAGATGAGTTTTATCTTACCACCAAAGGAGAAACACTATAGATTTTCACAGATATTCAGACCTGGAATTAAATCCAAGGGACAGGTTTCCTTTG
Organism: Falco naumanni; assembly: GCF_017639655.2. NCBI lineage: Eukaryota > Metazoa > Chordata > Aves > Falconiformes > Falconidae > Falco > Falco naumanni. Next base: position 77,514,221 of record NC_054080.1, read on the forward strand.
AACCTAGTGGTTTTGAGCATTGCTGTAGAAGGTTCTATCACACACAATGGGGTCTAAAGCTTGGCTCTGCTTTTTGAAGACTGTGGCTTCACCTGAACTGAGAGAAAGCAATGATGTCCAAATCTGGGTGACGTTCTTGATTCTGCCCTGGACTCCATGTGTCCCTGTTCACATGGGGACAAACCCAGGACATACAGGAGAAAAGGGGCCAGGGTGATGCTCGAGACTGTGCAGTATCTGAGGTAGCCTTTGTGATCCTAGGCCCAGCTCCCTTCCCTTGACTAGATAGAGAGGTGAATGTGTTTCGAGGCACTGACATCTCTCCCTCCCAGTACTATAGCATCTCCAACGGCCATTCCTCAGGAGCCCGCCCTATCAATGACACCAAGGTTTTCTGCTGGTTCTGACACTTCCCCAGCCTCTGAGGCAAGAAACCTGCCTCCCAGTTTGTATCAAGATCTTCTGGTTAGATTCATCATATAACTTTTTTTCCTTTGACTCATGAGCTCATCTCCTCTCCCACTGGATTTTTTAAGAGAATATTAGACTATTTTTAAACAATTATTCCTTCTCTTTACCCTTCACACAAAGATACTGCAACTCAGCACCAGGGTGTTGTTTAATATCGGATATGTAATTAACAGAGAAAAGAGATTCAGGTTTGGGTGTGGAGGCATTATTATTTTTTTTTAATTCCTTGTGCCAGAAAAGTCAGAACCCGTTGATTAATCATGTCTGGGGAAAAAATTCAGGAAAAGAAGATGAATAAGACTTAGAAGGAGGTTTTGGCATGGAGATACAAATCTTTCAAACTGTAAGGGCATATAAAAAGGAGGAGAAATGTTGTTTAAACTGTTATGGGCATTAAGGAAAAGAAAGGAGAGTTTGAGGTCCTGGGTGTGGTAAATGATTTGTCCAGAGGTCACCTCATAAAACATGAAGACAGAAGCTGTTACTGTCCAACTAGTAGTCTTAGCCTTGCAAGTGCAATGCTCACAACAAAGGTGACCCAAGCTACAAAAGATTGGGGTGAATCATACTGGGCTCATAGCAATGTGGAAGGAGTTAATGGGTATGCATTCATGGAGAAGTAAGCTTGGATCTTCTACCCTGCTGTGAGAAGGGAGAACATTATCTGTCTTCCTGAGGTGTTTGCCAGGGCCACCTGCCTGCTCCCGCTGGATGGGTGTGGGAACCATAAAAGAAAAAGAGATGAACAGTTGAAAAAGCTGTGGCAGGCCACATAAAGGTAGGTTGTGTGGATTACCATCTGGAAACAGGACATTCCTTCAGCCTGCTTTCCAGCTTCTGGGTTAGGAAGTCTTTTAAAGAAGCCCACCAAAGGTACCAGATAGGGAACTGCTGGTAAAGAAGCTTCCAAGGAGATTGACGTGCCAGGCAACAGATGTGGTTCAGAGACAAGGGAGAGATGAGAATTACAAAGGGACAACTCTGGTGCATGCATCGTTCAGGACTTCTTGCACACAGCCATAGCCTAATCTCCAGCAGTGCAGGAAAGGAGATGCTGACCTCTGCCAAAATTGCCATCTCTTCATCCTTAACTCTCTACTTCAGACCTTTCCAGTCTGAAGGTCTGAGCAAGCAAATGTAATCTTTGCAAAGCACTTCCAAGGAAGAAGGAAATTGCTCCATGTTTCATAGTTGTACCAGTGTAAAGGCAAACTAAGGTGAAAACAACCAGTCTTGCTTGATTGCAGCACCTAAACAGGCCTGGATCTGGCTGGTACCTGGATGGGAAGCTTTCTGAGAGGTTTTGGCCATCTGCAAAAGCCGCAGAATTCTGATTAGTTAAATGGAAAACAGCTAAATGCCAAATAGTTACTGGGACTTTGGGCTGTTTGTCACAGATAAACCCTGCCAACTGCAGCAGAGAGCTGGTGAGAGTTGGAAATGGCCTGAATGAAATAAGAAATAGATTCAGACTTTTGTCCCAAAGGAAAAGAGGGCTTAGAAATTGTGGAGAGGCCATTCTGGCCCCATCATCATTGCTAAGTTGATGGAAGGGAAAAAAAGAAACAGATCATAGTGCGTGAACAAGGCACCACTGCTTTTCTGTTTACTGTAAATGAATGCTTGGACATTTTTCTCTGAAGCTGGAGTAAACCATAACCAGGCAGATAAATTCAGAGCCTGCACATCGAGTAACAAGTAGAGAAATGATGCAAGTCAGTTGCAATATGAAGTGCAAACCTTCCAGCTGCTGCTATCACCTCCCCCAAACAACAGACAAAAAACCACACACTGCACATGCTTTCCCAAAACATACCCCCCAAAAAACTGGCTTGCAAGCACAAACACAGACAAAAGCTTTAGTAGATTTGTGAAGTCTTGCATGCAGAAAATGCTACAATGTGATGAACTGCACACCCCTGTAAATCTCTCAACACCCTTTTTGTAGGACACGGCACCCTTTCAACTCTGAACCACTTTGGACTTCGCCTTTTTATTTTCTTTTGCCCAGGAACCTTCTCTATCTCTTCCATAAAATGCAGAACGACCCCAAAAACACCACAAAGTGTTTCTTGGTAGAGACGTTAACACTGGGCCTGGGTAGCACACTCTGGGCATCTTTGCATGCCTTTCTTTACGGACCTTCCTCTGTCCTTTGAGAGGAATGTGGGAGCAATGGAGCATCTAAGCATCACTAACCGAGTACAACTAGAGCAGCAGGAGAATCTTTTCCTTTTAAAAAATGTTACTCCCTGTACAACCTAGTGGGACCTTGGGGCTGTGTTTATCATAGGTTAACCCTGCCAGCTGCAGTGTGAGTTGTCTAGTGAGAGCTAGAGATATTGCGGATAAAATAAGAAACAGCTCCAAACTTTTGCCCCAAACCACAAAACAGACTTGAAATCTTTCCATAAGTTTCCAAAACTTTAAGTCACTGATATCTAAAGACTATTTCTAGAGCTGAATATGAAACAAGAAACCAAAAACCCCCATCAACAACAGCATGAAAATAATATAAAATTCTATCAGTTTAATTGAGATTTGTCATGTTCAGAATTTAATGTGGAGTCATAGCTTACATCCCTAAAACCATACTGGACTACCTAATCTATGGTGAAGTAGTTTCTGTATAGTCAACCTAAATTTTGGACAACACAAAGGCCAATGAGAGTTTTTAAAACACCCTTAATAGAGCTAGAGTTACACTCCAATTTTTCAGAATGAAATACAGAATTGTTGCCTTTTTGTCACATTCTATCAATTCTATTACTGCTGAAGTCTCTATGAAATGTCAAAGAACTCTTTACCAACCAGGTATTTGAAGCTTCATGAAGCATTTTGCAGAAGGAATATCCCTGTACAACTTTTTATACATATGTGCACAAGCAGGCAAAATGCAAAATGCAAAATTTTCCCATTGATTTAGACTGTTTCCCTAGAGAATGTACTGAGGATACATTCATTTCTAGTTCCTGTGAGATGTGGGAAATGTAAATAATGCCAGTTTTTATTGAAAAGGATTGCAGGATTTGTCTTGCTCTTTGTTCAATATGGGGATTAATGAACAAAATAATAAAACCCAGCAAAACTAATAAGGGGCACTCAGCATTTCCATTTTGTTGGGTTGAGTGTAATTTGTGCCAAGCAACATTTTGAATTTGTCCCCAAACCTAGATAGTCTAATTGTCCAAATTCTCACTCACATGCACTAGATGCTAACACATCTGCTTTTGGTTCAATTGGGAATCAAGACAGGAAGGATTAAATACCAACAAAATCTAGACTCCAGAACAAGAGAAAAAAATGCTGAGCAGGATCTGGTTGCAGGGTAGAGTAAATTCTGAACTCCCACCAGCTTTGGGTTGAGGGATAACTTGCTGGAAAAGTCAAAGATTCTTGTTTTAGCAAAGGGCAGGTATTTGCCCCTATATAAAACAGAATCTCACTTCCTCAAGGATACTGCTCACTATTTCCAGTAAAAGCCTTCTTGCAAACTACAGTTTCAAAGAACACTGCATTTTTTCTTTCGTACATTGACCTGGCACCAAAATTCCCCGTAAGCCAGAAGAGAGGTGTATTCAGAGTGTGGGCTTTGAGCAGACTGAAGACCTGTACTGTGTGTGCAGAAGAGCTGCTTCATCTTCCAAGCCCCTCTGTTCTCTCACGTCCCGTACTGATACACAGGCACAGTATAATAAGCTACAACTTAGGTTCCTTTGCTGTTGAAGTTGACCTTTATCTTGCCGCCCTAATGAAGCCTTTTGGTGTGCTCCTAAGATACATGCCCCCCTTTTTAGCATTCTGTTTGCTGTACCTACTTTAACCAGTGGGCTTGCAAAGAACCTAAGTCTTCAAACAATGCCTCCCTTGGGTGACAATTGTTCTTCTCTCCCATATTTGCCCTTGAGTCACGCTGTCCTGAAACATCACCAGCCCAGAAGCAGCTTGTGGGGAATTACGACAACGTGCCTTTCATGCCAATGATGAGTGCACCCACTTGGCTCCTGCATTATGATCACCACTGATAGGAGCAATATGGGAGCAGAGTGTATGATAAAAGATGAGGTTTGTGTGCGTTGGGGTTATAATTAGCTAAAATACAATGGGGAAGGAACCACTGGTGTGGTGGATAATGTGGAATCAAACTGCCACCAGAGCCTTTTGCAGTTCAAACTGCACCGCCTAAAAGCAGCTGCTCTTAGCAAAAGAGTTTGAAAAGGCTTCCCAGAAAGCCAGGCATGCATTCTGTATTAGTGATTCACATTAAAAAACAAAAAAAAAACCAACAACAACAACAAAAAAAACCCCAAACCCAGTGATTGGGAGCTACATACCCTGTAGGCGCACTAAGCAAATTGGCCAGCCTAATTATTATTTTTTTGTACATCTAATTAAATAGACAAAAGGCTCTCCCTTCACTCGCGCTGTCGGCACAAGTTCCACTGGAATGTGCATAATGTCCCCTCATTTGCCCAGGCAGCTGAGCCTTTGCCTTTTCCCCTAGGAAATCGGCACTGACAACTGCCCATGGCTTACCCACTCCTGCTCAGACACAGAGCCAGATTGTGAGGCAAGGAGGGAAAGAGGGTAAACTGACCTGGTTCTGTTAAAAACCACCAGATGATGCTGTACAATGTGACATGCCTTTGTGGCAGGTTAGAAACGTATCGTGGCCCTTGATAGCAGAAACTTGCCATCCTGGAGCCCATCAGATATTCTGCCCAGTGCTGGCCAAATTCCCTCAAATTTACTTTACAGGGACTCTGAAAGTGCAATATTTATCCCTGAGCTTTCTGGCATTTTTCCAGCACTCAGCTCTTCTCCTGCTCTGCAATTACGTGGCACTGCAGCCCTTCCTCACAGAGCCTCTGCTGACCTGCTGGTTTCACCACTCTGTAACACCAGCCCTTTAACTACAAGCTACGTACAAAGTCCTCCAATGACTTGAGTCATTGGAGAGTTTCAGCCTCACACTGATGCACTCAAAGCCTCTGGAATCCAAAGCTTTCAACTGAGAAAAGAACACAATTTCAGCACCTTTTGTCTGCGACACATTTTACTACTTTTAAGCAGTTGTTGATGGTTTCCACTAATGCCAGCCTGAAGATAGTTGTTGCATAAAGGAAGAAGAGTTTACGTATGTGGTGGGAATTAAAGAATTTTCGCACATCTAAGAGCCACATCATTACTAAATGACAAAATTTACTCCCACACTTATATGATACATAAGCACTAGTGTTTCCGCTGCATGTATCAGCAAAAGCCGCTCTATTTTTTCCTGAAGAGATAGGTGGAGAGTGGAAGGAAGCACTGTGTCATTATATATGCATGTATATATAAATGTACAGACACAAGAAAAGAAAAAAAGAAAAAAAGCACAACGATAACTTATCCAGCATAACAGACTATCTCACACTTTCCCCATGGGCTTTGTGTTTGCTTTGACAAACCATATCAGTTGTGGTAAATACCTTCTAGAGGAAACACCTTAACACTGGTGATCTACCAAACAGTCACTCAGCAAAGCCTTCCAAATCTACTGTGCAGTATGGAAAAGCAAAAGACCAGCTCCTGATTTTGGCTACACCTGTACTAATCCTGAATAACTCCCTGTGACTGAGAGAAGTCTTCTGTTTCCACAACAGGTTTATCCAGATAAGCTGATACAGGTGCAGAAAACTGCTACCTTAGAATTTGCTTTTTCCAAAAGCAGGGTTCCTTCAGGCCAAGTGAAAACAACATGGTCAGATAAACCATAAAATATCTGCCTCATCCTAGCCAAATTAAACACCTCTGCAGCTCAGGCCAACACAGGTCTGGAAAACCTACATTGCCATCACCGCTGTTAAACTTTGTTAAGTCAGTGCCTGATGCTTCACTTCTTAACAAGGCAGTTATTTGTTTCCCAGGCAATTTCTGGCACCTGCCTGCCTTTTAAAATCAAATAATAATTGAATATGAGGAAAGCGAGACGAAGTAAAGGAGATTTAATAAAGAGAATCTTTGCTGCAGAGGGAATTTCTTTGGCAGTGATTACGTTACTAATTGATCAGCACATTGCCTGAGAGAAGCCAGAGACAACAATTATACTTAGCAGTGTGGTTGAAAGCAATGCAGTCAACTACCTCCTCGGCTCTCGCTGTCCGCTGGTTTCACCTGGATTGGTCTGTTCATCTGTTAGAAAGAGCGAAGAGAGACACATAATTAATGGTGGAATTAAACATTCATGCAGAGTCTTGCTTTGTTTTTTAACCATGCAACGTAGTTAGCACCAGAATTTACTCCATGAGGGTGGAAAAAAAAACAATTAGTAAGCAAATAAGTCACCACTGAATACAGGCTGCTTCTTAGTCTGAGGTAAATCAGTGTCACCCCATTCACCTGACAGGGGCTCTGCTGAATCACATTGGGAGAGCGGTCTGACTCATTTCACGCAGGCAATGAAATATTAAACACAGCTTTTTAACTTTCTAATAGTTTTCTCTGGAAACACTACTCTGTCAGAGCAGGAATGCTTTGTTAGAACATTGGGATCAGTGAAACTTTAATTGCAAAGATTTCTTGAGATTGGCACGATGAAAAGAAAATGGAAAAGTGAATTCCACCTTCACTGTTAGCTCAGTAAGATAGTCACCCGTAACACATCATGCTCCATCTCATCCTTGGGGAATGGGATTTGGATCTGATTTGTCCACATGCTGCAGGAGTGTTGGTCATCGAGTCTTTTTTTTTTTTTTTTTTTTTTTTTTTTTGGGGGGGGGGGGAGAGAGTAGGATATGAGTCAAAACATCTTGCTCTGTTTCTTTTTCAAACATCTTTTTCCTTTCTCATATCAGAACGTGAGAAACTATAAAAGCTTTGCCATTGTGCTGTGAATAGGATTTCTGCTCTCCAATTTATCCCTCTCTCCCTCAACGAAAGCACTGGGTAGCATCATTACCCCCAGAGCTGCTCGCTCCCAGGAGAGAGGGCAACAGATGCCCACAATCATCTTCAGTGGTAGTGCCTAACATTTTGTAAGTGTCCGATGAACAGGGGTGAGGAATGTCCTCCCTGTTAATAGCTGCAGATGCAGATCGGATCAGAACCAGTTGAGATTTTCATCTGAAAGCCCTTCCCTGCCTCTTCCTCCATGTCACTTAAAGCAATCCATATACTATGCAGATGGACTATTCAATGTAGCTTTCTGTGTGTGACCACCCCTGCACCCCTGAGTGGAATGAAAGTATCCCTTAGATTTGGCAACTCAAAAAAAAAAAAAAAAAAAAGCAAGTGCAAACAGTCATCACAAGGAGCAGGAAGTCAGAAGGCAATGGGAATCTTCCAACACATTGCTTCCGTTGCTTCCCAATAAAGTCAGACCACAATTTGGCTGATGAGTGTCACAGGTGTCTTCAGGTGATACTATCCCTCCCTTATTTGTGGATAATCAGAGTCGGGCAGCAAGGCTGTTAGTTTTCTTTTTTCTTTTTTTCCTAATTTCCCCTTTTTTTTTTTGGAAGTAGTTCATAATAATTTAGATTTATTCTAATTGCTCTGCACACATATTTAGTAATAAAAAGTTATCAAGCTGGCTGACAAGTAGGTTAAGATGATGGAGAGCCTAGCAGATCCTGCTGCACTGTTGTCTCTAGAGGAAAATGTACTTAGCCATAAACTCTCTACAGTTAGACTCACACTCGGGAAGAAAAGGATCAATGGCTACAGATGCTACTGAGCAATTTCTTCTCTCCTGAATACCTGTATCATCCAACAAACTCCAGACAGTTAAAGTGCTAAAACCAACAAAGAATCTGATACTAGATAAACCTTGTATCAGTCCTTGCTTCTGCAACTGTAAAGACCTGTTGGTCATACACATATCACAAGATACTAGCAAGGCTGGAGGTGATGTGTTAGCAGCAGCAGGATGGACATCCTGCCATAGGTCTCCTGTAACCACATGTGAGCAGGTGGCTGTTACAGACAATTACAGATCTGGCAACACACAGGTGAGGAGGCTAACTTATGCCATGTTACTCCAGATGTTTAAAAAGTGTAATTTTAAGCCACTCTTAAGCTTGGTGTCTGAAATTAAAAGGATGACTGATCTTCTGCCGTGCCTGTTCCTCTCCACTAATCATAGAAGTAATCTATGCAGTCAGAGCTGGGTGATATGAACCCCATCTTGGTTCTCACTTGCAGGATAATGAGCCCAGACTACACAGTTACTGTTCTTTAACTTTCCCCAGCTGTTCAGCCCCTGCGACTGATTTGTGTTTACATCAGGTTGGTGCTGACACCGTCCATGTACGCAAGTCAGATGTGAAACCTGTTAACTTTTGACAGCTGCACTCATGCTATAAATTATGGTTTCCTAATGTGGAGGCAATGGCTGATCTAACTCCAGTCATCAGAGGAGAGTGGTCAGGGGTCCCTGGTGCTCAATCCAAGACAGACAGAACCTGCATCCCAAGCAGTCAGTAAGAGAAACAGTCACAGCAGCCAGGAATTTATGGGAGGTGTGCTGCACAGAGCCCTGGGAGGCAATGTCTGGAGCCCAAAATGGACACAGCCTTGCAACGAAGAACACTCCATAAATCCTCCGATGTAGGTACTGATACGAACCCTGCTAAAAGCCATGAAAATCCCCACTGAACTTGAGTGAACTTTGGATCCAGCCTTTAGGAAAACAAGACAGAGCTTTTCCTACTTGTTGAGTTGGGTGTGGTCGGTTATCAAACGGCAGAAGAGATCACCATATCCTTATCAGCTAAAATGAGAGGAGACTACTGCTTGTTTGCAGTTGTTTTGTGGGTTTTGTTTTGTGGTTGTGGTTTTTTTTTTTGGGTTTTTTGTTTGTTTGTTTCTTTTTGGGTTTTTTTAGATTGAGGCATGAGGAAAAAAAGACAATCCCCAAGAAAGGGAAAAAAGAGGGAGGGAACGATCATCCAACAGAGGAAGAAAAACCTGGGGAAATTAATAAGTAAAAGGCTAGTGTAATTTAATGTATACTATGATTTATACACTTGACAACTTCTTTATAGACCAAAGAGAAAGTGCTGCCTGCACAGAGCCCATAATACAAATTGAGATCATCTTGACATGAAAGACACCAATTATAGGGAGAAACACTGAGAGGAAAATAATTAAGTTTCCTTTCTCTGTCTATGAAACCTTTTTTTTTTTTTTTTTTTTTTTTTTAATACAGACACCGTGGGAGCAAAGAGATAGCACAGCAAGCAGAAAAGGGTTATGTGGGGAAATAAAAGGGCAGAAAGACATACCTTCCCCAGTCTGGGGAAGTGCCTTCTTGTGGAAAAAGGAACTGAGAGGTTAAAGCTCTCTGCTTATTTTTCAACCAGGTATTGTTATGGGTTTAATGCAAAGAAACCAAAATTTATACTTCAGATGGTAGTCTTCTGAGTAGTATTTGGGGAATACTGATATGGACAGTTTTAGTATTTGTTCTGTCTTGGTGGACCCTGAGAGTGTGATAGGAGAAAGATTTACCAGTCAGCAGATCTAATCAATACCACAGGTATCCACATGGGAACATAGGAACGACAGAAATAGCTGTGAGGTTTTATTGATCCCTATCACTAGAATTATTCAAAAGAGATTTGTGTACATGGGGAAAGACCTAGGTAGGCTGATGAGCATTTGAACTGACAGCTGGACTGGATGAACTCTGTTAGGCTTTCCTCTAGGATGCTCTACACTTTTGTCCGTCACAATGGTCCTTCTTTCCTCTGCCCATGGTGTGCTCTGTGCTCTCCTTTGAAATATGGTCTTGGCTCCTTATTCTGTGTTATCCCTGTTGGGTTGCTACAGTAAAAGAAGTTTACTGTTTTACCATTAGTTAACCCAGAAAGACTTTATGTCCCTTTAGCCTACCTCCTATCCTTTAAGACCTGACTAAATTTTTTTCTTTATACAAACTGTGAAGATTCATGACATTATGGTACCAGAATGCCTAATAGTGATAAAACCATTATAAAATCACGACAATGTTTATCCATTTTGGCCACAAATTTACTTGAAAGTGCCTCATTCAAGAACAATCCATAACAGAGGTGTGCTGAGGACCACTGAGACACAAAAGGGTTTAAGCAAGAGCCAAAAATTTGAGTTTCTGGTTACATATGACAGACCCAGTTCTCAAAGGGCTGGCAAGGGGATGGCAAATCAGAGCTTTACCAACAACTGTGCTCCCAGTGAGGCGTCAGGCGAAGCCTGTGCCTCAGATTCTGTCTGTGTTGAGAACAATGGGCACTGGATACCATTACAACTGTGAATCGGCCCCGTTTCAGGAACCCCGTTTGGGTTGATGGAGGTGTTAGAACTTCAGATGCATCATGGTTCTTATTTTTCTTTGATTCTTTGCACATTTATCTCTGCCAAAACCCATCTTTACTATCCTTGGAAAAGATAATTGTACCTGTTACACTTCATACCCTTCATTTTGGCTTTTCCTTTCTTTTGCCTAAAACAAACTCATCCAAATAATGCCAGATGTCACCCTCTCGCACCAACTTGCCATTTGCCCCACCCCAATCCTCCCTGAAAGTAGAAACATGACATCATTTTTCATGTCCAATTACAGCCACCGTGGTGCCACTGTTAAAAGACAGCGCAGGTTCTCCTGTCAAAAAGGGTTTGAGTTACAAGAAGCGATGAATTACAGCAAGCCCTTTTTCAATTCTCCACAGAAATGAAATGTCAGAGCTTGCTGCTGTATTTTTCTCAGCAACATCAGCTACAGGCCACTGCAGGAATTAGACAGGGGACAGACGCTTTTCTGCATCATGATTTTTCTTTTCCTAAGGTTGTCGTTTTCTCCCCCACCAACCTTTTTCTGCTCCCTCTGGCTTTGATATTAATTTAAAGCAGGTAGAAGAATCACCAGGGAAAGAAGAGCATGAAGCAGAGACAGCTGATTTCTCATTGTCTCCATCTTTCTCCCTCTCACTGTTCCTACTACACTTTACTTTCTTCTGTCACTTGCTTTTCATTACTCATTAATATACCTGGTGTTTCTAGCCAGGACTAAGGCTCTACCAGGCTTGAGAATGAACAAACACAGAGATGAAAAGAAGAAAGCAGGGAGGATGGTGATCCAGTGAATGGCTTCAAATGTGATCTGAAACAGGAAGGAAAAGTGAGAAGAGGAGAAGACTACTGAAGATCACTGAAACGCCACTAACGGTTAGGAAAATTGTGTCCAAGGTAGAAAAGAGCTGTGTTGCATGTAATATGCTGGTTGTGCTTAAGGAAGAAGTCACTTCAGGAGACAAAAGTGATTCTAGAGCTGTATGATCTGTAAGACCATGGAAGACGACCACAGTGATCACCTAGCCAATAAAAGCCTTTCCACCCTTCCTTAAGGGGCTTAAGAAATTTGAATACTCCCTGAGAACAGATTGGGCAGTTTGATTAAAGCTTTGTATCAAAAACTATGAGGAAAGGTATTCTATTGTAGATGTTTTCTGAAGTTCCCAAAGAGTCAGTCTGGTACAGTGTAAAAAGTAGAGGTGTTAACCTCTGACAAAGCCTGTTTCCAGCTTTACACCGGCCTTCTGGATGAACTTGGACATATCATTACATCTGCCTCTTTCTCAGCTTTCTTTTCTATACAATGAAGATAAAGATACCCTAACGTACCATGAAGGTGGCTGATGTAAAAAAAAAATAATAATTATCTTAATGCTGGTGTTAAACAAAGAAAGAAACCAACAAATGTCCCGTCATTTCTAAGCCTGAATTATGTGGACAGATAAAATGGCAAATAAGAAACTCTTTCTTGCTCATTGATGTGTCGTGTTTGGTATTGTTCAGGCATCAGCCCTCTAAATCAATGATGAAACACTGCTGTGACCTAATCACAAAGGATAAGACTCTTATGTGAGCTAGCAGGTCTTAGCAAATGCTTATTGGGCACTACTGCATCTCTTCAGATGCTGGTTAGCCTCATGGAAGAAAATCCCATACCAGAACAACTTGCTTCCTAAAGATGTCAAACAGTTCTTGGTGATCTCATGACATAGCTCAGATGTTAACTGGAGACATGAATAGTTTACTAACTGCTCTGAAATTTCCAGAAAACAGGGTTGCTCCTTTTTTTTCTTCAGTGGAAAAGGTTTTTCTTGTTCAAAATCTCCCCTCAAAGCACTAACTGGAATTTCATTTTACCAGTTCTTCCAGCTTTTTGGGAATCTGCCATGTACACAATAGTAATTCTTCTGAAGTCAACACAGCTATTTATGTAAGTAAAGGTACTGGCAGGAATGTGTTTGTAGGAGTGGGTCATAACTTTTAAAGTATTGAGCAAAATCTGTTGTGATTGAAGGCCCTAAGGAAATGCAAAGTATATTAGTGTCAAAGTTTGGAAAGGCCAAGAAAATCACCTACAATTGATTTGTGTGTGTGTAATTGCAAAGTTCAAGTAAATCACTCTGTACCATAATTGAATTACAGTGATCTAAACCAGATAGCCGTAAAAGTGAATCCAAAGCAAGCTCCTCTCTCTGAAGAAAAAAATAAAGTCAGGGCCCAGTTCCTTACCTCCAACGAATTTCTGTGAATGTTACAGAATCGGGAAAGCTGCTTCAACATAGGTTAGCTGCACAACCAGCTTTCTGTATTTGTATGTTGAAGCTGTAAGGTATGGAGCAAAACCCTGCCCCCATGGCAATAAAGGTAAATGCTGTGGTTGCATGAATCGCTGTGTGATTACATCTTAAGCATACTTTTGTGTGGACACTGCAAATTGATACAAAGTTGGATTAATGAAAGAGCAAGGAGAGGAAATATTTTAGAAAGTTTGGTGAAAAAAATCACTTTGGCTTGCCTTGTGGGAAGAACTCACTAGTAATCTGAATTGCATTGCATCTGAAATGACTCAATCCCAAACCTTATCTGGGTAGTGGACTCTTAATTCCTCCCCACCATCCTCTTCCATGCCTGATGAGATGTGTGTCACAAACATGTACACAAATAAATGAGAAGACGTGAAATGGGAATGTATGAGATATGAAAAAAAATCTTGAAGGATCTGACCTTTACAAATCAGTTAATGCTCTGGTGCCTCCCCCTGAGAATGATTGCTACCGGCCATCCCCGCACTCTGAGAGTATTTTCTATATATCATATAAAATACATTATAATCCATCCGTCTAACTATCGATTCATCTTTTCTCTTGTCTCTTGTATATAGATGAACCTAGAGGTGGCTTAACTTTAGCTCAGGCTCATGTGCAGGACCTCATGGCTCCAAATCTAAAACTTTCTCCTTGCAGAACACTCTGGGCTTGAGTGTGAAGAAACTGCTGATCTTGTTTATAGTAAAATAAACCTTTCCGGCACAACAAATCCTTTGGTTTGTATTTGGGAAAGCTGAGCATGTAGTGCCTAACCTTTGGTGCCTCTGGTTTTAAACGAAGTTGGGAGGGGTAGAGGAGGAACTCAGTCCTTGGCAGGTTTTGAAGGCAGTAGGAGGCAAAACACAGGACGCTTGGAGCAACAAAGCCTTATTTTAAAAAAATAAGACAGACAGCACTACTTTTTGTTTTAGTATTTCTATGCTACATGTACCTTTTCATATGCAAACCTGCACGTGAAAGAGACAGCAAGAGATCCCCTTAAAGCTCTGGGCAGTCACACAGTAAAACCGATATTCAGTAAGTCTGCTTTCACCTGCTAGCCTGTGCCACCACACACCCGTGAGGTACTCATGCTCTGATCACCCAGACAGGTATTTTTTTGCACTCATACTATCTTGCCTGGCTCGTGCACTTGACCTTTCTTCCCTGGGAGAGAAGGGGTCCTGGTGGATGCTGGCTTTATCTTGGGAAATATGTCTGCAGTTCCAGACCCCTCATGTGTATGTGAGAAGTCCCTGGACATTTAGTGAGTTTACTCAAGCATGTAAAGAGGCCCAGGATTGCCCCACTGGTGATGCTAAGCTGTATAAAAGGGTCTATTTGTCTGTGATTCCTTACAGCTGACGTATAAGCTCTGAAGGGACACCCTGCTTATTAAATCTAGTTCCCTGCTGCTAGTATGAGCAATCGCTATGTGAAATTCTGTTCATAAACACATCAAGTTCTAATATAAAACTAAGTCTTTTCATGTCCTTTCCTCCTCTCTTCCTTAATATCAGTAGGGTTAAGCTTTTCCACAATCTCACCTCTTCTCTAATTTCCCACTTGAGTTTATTTCAAGATAATTTACATGTAATTTTAAAATGTGCCCAAACCACCTTTTATCTAAAATTGTTCTTCTCTATCCCTGGCATTTTCTATTAGCCAACACTGCATGAATTTAGTAAAAAGCAAACACCTTCTCTTTTAGCCTAGATATTGTGATCCCAAGCTCTTTCCGGGCAGAGCAACAGCTTAATCCACACATATGAAGGTAGTCCATGTAGAGACAACCAAGATAGCCTTAAACTACCCAGCATGGCTAAGGAATAACTTTATCTAGGTGGCAACATAGAACTTAAATGAGCAAGATACACACCAAGGATCCTAGGTCAGTTTTGGCACGTGTACTCAGCTTGGGCGGTTGCGGCTGTAGGTTTAACCGTGCCTGCTCTGCCTAGCTGAAGGTTGCTCTCAGACCTTGTATCTGGGCTGCCCCATAGCTGCTCTCTGTGTGGGTCTGCTCTCAGGTTGCCCTGTCCTGTCTGCAGCTGGTGCTCACCCAGGCAGGAGCACAGCCTGGGGCATTCTCAGGAGCTGCCGTGGTGAGGAAGAGCAGGTAAGGGGAAAGGCAGGGTGTGCTCTGCATATGGGTCCTGTGCCTGTTGCGGTGTTGACCGCACAGTGCAGAGGCCAGAGACCGCTTCAGCATGGGCATCAGTGGGGCAGGCAAGCAGGCCAGAGGCACAGATGTATTACTCAAGGCATTACAGGCACAACCCCTGCCCCCTCACTTAGAGATTAACATCTGCTCTCATCTTTTCCTTATCCAGAGCCCATGACCTCTGGCTGTTGTCACTTCCCTGCTGTGCTCTTCAGACTCTAGGCTTTATCTCCCCTTCTGAAGCAAGACCCAAATGCCGCCTTTGCCACTAATGGTTGCTCGGCTTGACTCTGCAGACTTTAGGCAAGGCCAAGCTCCATTGACATCTGTGCTTTGAGTGCAAAAGGAGCTTGGCCACTGTCCATCCAAGAAGATTAGACCTTCTGTGCTTGTGGCTTTGTATGCCTGGCCACAAAGATAAGAACCACAGCCAGCCCTTTTGCCCATGGAGAAATGCTTTCCACAGCACTGTCATTTGACAAACAACTGAGTAAGCAGTGTAAATTAACTAGCTGCTTTCACCCACTGCCAGAATCGTGAAATAAAGGCTCCCTCACTGATATAAATGTGCAGGTAGCCTCAGGGCCTTAATTAAAGCATAGCCTCCCCAGGAGCTGGAAGAAGCTATCACAGGGGTAAGGCTGCAAGCAAGTTTTCTTTGGTACCAGACTAGACCCACTTAGAGCCACGAAGTGACTTCCCCCTAGCACTGTCCTGCTTTCAAGGGTGAAATGTTCACTTTCCTCCTCCCACCTACTTTCCTTTCTCCCAAGGGTCAAGGTCATCTGTGGTAAGCTTGCTGCAGTAGAACAGGGAGCAGTCCACTGCCCCCCATCCTACACCCCGGGAGGACCACCCCTAAACCTATTCCAAGCAGGATGCTGTGGCATTTCTGAAAACTAAGGGCTTCCTTTCAAGGCATATCCCTATCATTACACAGGTGGTGTGGCTGTGCTCTCCTTTCAGTTCTATTAGTTGAAAAAGAAATTTTAATTATTTTAAGATAACCTGAAATAAATCCCATTCAAGAAGAAAACAAACAAAACAGCAGCCATGCCACCACTGGTTTGTCTAAACTGATTGGAAATCACACCTCAAATTACATGTGTGAAAACCTTGCCTAAAGTTAAACCCCTTGGCTGTGCACTGGATCAGGGCTGCAGCTCCCGAAGGAACTGGCAAAAGGAAAATAATTAAATAAAAATAAAAACAAAACCCCAACCCACCAACAAACAAGGAAAGCCTTAGAGAAAGAATAAGATTAACTTAATCTTGGCAGTGGTCCTTTAAAGGAAATCTTTTGCGAAAGGACTTAGAGCATTAACTTTTTCTTTAGTTCTCTTTCACAGCTAAGAAATGCATCGGGGGGGGGGGGGGGGGGGGGGGGGGCGGGGGCGGGCAGGCATGGGGAAGGATTTTAAGCCCCTCCACCCATCCAAGTTAGTCCTCTGTTCCTAACAGTAAATGAATCAGCACAAGCAGGAACCTTGCAAATTAGTATATCATACAAAAAGAGGAGAAAACAAAAATCCTTGGTTTCCCAAATATTTCCTGAATTTGGAAAAGCATGGAAGGCTTAAAAAAAACAAATCAAAACCTTTCAATCTTTCCAGATCCCAGATCCTCACGGTCAATGCTGTTCCTTGCGCCAGTTTCAGCCTCTATGGAATCAGGCCCTCTAACAGAAAACTAACTACCCCTCACCCCCATCTATGTATAGCTGGTATCATCTGGTCCTATGTTTTGACAATTATCTATAACATAATTACCAGACTGATGAGTATCACTGATTAATTATGCCATCCTTCAAAGTTGATCTGGGTACTTACAACAAACAAACACCCTGGCTGGGTAACAAAGGTGATTTTCTGCGTCTGTTCCAGCCAGCAAAGGCTAGAAATTTCATTCCACCATGTCAGGACGTGGTTGGAGAGTCCCGGGGATTATTTCTAATCTATCATTCATGTGGAGCTGCTTCTCTTCTGGCCCCTGACTACACCCTGTTTCCCCCACTCCTGAATGATATTTCCTCTCTGCTGAGAGCTATTCAGCACGAGTGATGTCTGATACTAATGCATTGCTGATGCTTTCCTCCTTTAATTATGCCTAAACATTGCCTTTCTTTCTTTTCTGCCCTGATCAACCACCTTTTTTTTCTTCCTTCCTTTCTTTCTTTCTTTTTTTTTTTTTTTTTTTTTTATTGCATCAACATGTACCAAAGCATTAAACAAGACATTCCATTAATTTCTTCATCATAATAACTTAAGCCTGGGACATACCCTTTAAATATTCATTCAGCTATGAAAACTGGGCATTAAAATTTTAATAATGTCAAGCTCATTTGAACTGAGCTCCTGGGGGACTATTACGATACAATTAGAATAAATATGATGATTGATTTGGTGTAAAGGTTCACCTGTCCACATCTGTTAGTGGCCGGAAGCAGCATGCCTCCTCTGGCATCACAGCCAACAGCTCCAAGTTATTTACTCTGCTCCTCCTCACTCCTATTTGCTTTTCACTTGCTAGTGAATGACCCCCTTGCTTGCTTGCATAGCATGCTCAGCTTGGATGAAGTTGGAAGAGGCAAACCAGAGAGGCTCCATCAAGAAAGACAACTCATCCAACTGTGTTTTCCTCCCTCCTTCCCCTTCCTGTGCTGCAGCATTTGATTAAAGGCAGAGCATTGATCAGAGCCACTAGAAATTCAGCTATAAACTTTCTGGTGGTATTAGCCATTAACGTTTTTACAGTATGTGTCTGAACTCCCAGGGTCCGAGTCTTCTGTGTGGATCAGTAGCAAGTCTAAGCAGCGTTGACATGTTCGAACCAGCACGGAGGAGAAGGCTTGCTGCTTTCTAGCAGCATCCTTCCAAAATCACACCAGAGAAACATTCTTAAGATGCGACGCTGAGAGTAAAAAACCACAGAGAGGGAAACTGAGCAAGAAATAACACTACCTAAGAACCTTCTGTTTCAAATGTGGGACATTCTTAAATACACAGACACATAATTAAAAGATTTTGGTCCACTGGGTGCTGAGCGTATCTGAAAATTTGGGCCAGATTGTACTTTCTCTCTCTGCAGTGTGAATTGGGTGCTACATGGTGTAAATATGAAATGAGATAAATTGGAGATGTGACCACTGAGAACAATCATGGGCTTTTTTTTTCAGATCATCTACTTTAAATAAACTACTCATTAATTCTCTGAATTAGGGTATAATGGAAGCCTCTCTTTATTTAAAGGTAATGCTGATCTAGCCCTGCTTACAAGCACTGCCAGTGCTTCTAGCTTTTGGGGCTTTACCATCAGTCTCCTGACATACCGTGCTTTCCTTAAATACTCAACTTCTGAATCTGAGCAAACTTTCAACAAGAATTTTAATTCCAGAATAAAAGAAAATTCTTAATGCTCAAAATACAGCTCAAAGAACGTGAATATGTGAAAATAAAATCTTCTTTATTTATATTATCATAACACACATGATTCTTAGAGATAATTTGTCTGATGCATCTTTACAGTAGGCAATTTTAATTACTAGAAGCATTATTTGCTTTTCACTGTTTTAAGCTGTTTCTTTCCGCTCTGTACTTTGCTTAAAGCAGATACTGATCCCAAATCTGTCACTTTCTTTTTCAAATTGAAATCGAGACCAGTTCTTGTGCCTATTCATTGTCTCTACTTCTGCATTTACTTTTCAAAACCTGGTAAAAATATATAAAGCTGTCCCCAAAATATTTTTTTCTGCTTAAAACTAAAGACAACAAAAATTCTTTTACTAAGTTTTACAGAACAAAAATATACCTACATAAATCTTTAGACAGAATCCTTACATTTAGTATCTGTTCTTATTGTCATCAGCTCACTCTTGCTTCTGTACGATGGACCTGAAACTTCATTTAGTTAGTAAGGACATACAGTATGTCATGGTAACAATCATCTGAGATCAATAGATCTGGTTTTCATGTTGGACATTGCTGTCCAAGTTCTTTGCCATTTACTTTGTTACCAAGATACTTCTAACTATAATTCGTCTGCCGTACACACAACAACTTTTCCCATCTGAACCCTTTTATGTCTGTAGTCTCTGCATGGAAGATCATAGGTACCCAGGTCTGGTTAGATGAGCTCCTGCGACCATCCTCATTATCTGCAGTTAGATTGCACAACTGAGGTGACACAGGTGAACTTGTGGGTGTTTCTACCCTGACAGTGAAAAGTAAAAATTCTTGGGTGAAGAATGGGAAATGTGGGAAATGACAGTCATGAACCAATGCCGACTTTTGAAACCGTGCCTGCTTAATTCCTGAAGGCACCCAGAGGCACAAGATAACCACGGGAAGCACCAAAGGCAGTTACAAAAGGTGTTTAAGTATAATGGGTGTAACCTGCTCCTGCAAGATTTCTATGACCCTTTAGGGTCTCCCTCCCTGCTCTCTCCAGTCCTCCAAAAGCTAGAGATGTTTTAAAGTAAACTCAGGCCATTACACATTTCAATATGGATACAGGAAAGGGAGATAATCGTCACTTCATGTTGACTTTCTCAGAAGGAAAGGAGCAATTTGGGAAGTCTGAGGTCTACTTACTGTGAATGCAGAGTGTGGTAAGACAGGGCCCTTGAACTCTCTTTTGAAGTCTATTACCTATCATCTTCTTCCCCACTTAGTTTCCTCCATGAAGAAAGGGGTTAGGCAGTAATCTTTACCTTCAGGGACCATTGTAAGGATTAATTAGATATTATTGCCACAAAATTGTAAAGTTCTAAAATGCTGTATAAGCTCTCTGTTATTATAACATGCCATACTCTGCATAACCCATACCATTGCAATATTACCCCTTGGTTGTTCAGGACTACAGAACTGCTGCTTCCAATTGAGTTAATGGCTTCAAAGGTTGGTAATTTAATAAAACAGACTGCTTAAACCAGCAAGGTTTTGATTAAATGGGGTATATGCAAAAGGGAATTTATATTTGTTAGAAGGTCCATAAATTCGAGGCACAGGTTATCGAGGCCCAGATAATGCCAACATAACAGTCATATAACAATGTATAGAGAGGAAGGAAGGACAGAGCTGGAAGCCGTAGAATCACAGAATCATAGAGTATCTTGGGTTGGAAGGGACCTACAAGGATCATTGAGTCCAACTCTCTCCTCCTTACAGGACCACCTAACACTAAATCATACGACGAAGAGTGTCCTCCAGATGCTCCCTGAGCTCTGACAAACTTGGTGTGGTGGGGAGCCTGTTCCCATGATGGGCCGCCCTCTCAGCAAAGAACTTTTTCCTAATTTCCAATTTGAACTTCCCCTGCCACACCTCTATTCCATTTCCTGGTCCTACTGCTGGCCACCAGAGAGAGGGGGTCACCACGTCCCTCTCTGCTGCCCACCTGGAGGGAGCCATAGACTGGTGCCATGTCCTGCTGTGGTCTGATACGTTGGGCTGGTCCCAGGAATATGCGTAAGTCACAGTGTGCACATACAGAGGAGACACTGCGCTTCTCCCACTGATTCTTTTTTTTTAGACATAAGGAGGTTTAATCCTAGGTTATCATGCCCCTTACCTGACTTTGGAGAGAAACTCGATTTTTCCTTTCCAGCTGGCCTCACCCCCCAGTTTAGATCTAATACTGGAAGGAAAATTTGAAATCTGGGGAGAGATCATATTTGCTTAATGAAAGGACTTAGCCTGTGCCGAAATAACAGATAGGTTGTGAAATTGCCTTTCTGTAGTAAGTGCCTAGCGTGGCCCGTGCAGAGAAACTGCTTGGGCTGCTCGGAGACCTCCAGAGGGAGCCCTTGGCTACATAAATTTAGACAACTAAATTATGCAGACCCAATTTCCTAGATGGAGAAATTAAGGATTTACTCTGGGAAGCCTGCTTCATTAGGTACTTAAAATGTACTCAAATGTTAGTTACTTCGATACACAGCCTGGATCACACCTTTGACTCCAGCGATTGCCTGTATGTAGTGATTTTGGACTATGGGAGCAGCTCCAGGCACTTCCACTGCCTGCTGGCATCAGTAGGAAAAATCTGCCCTGAACGTGGAAAAGCAAGGGAGTCAATCCCTCTATCTTGACACTTTTCTGTGCTGTAAATGCCAATTCATAGCTGTTTCCGTACCATAGGTCAGCAATGCTGTGAGAGAAAATTTTGTTCTTGCATCAACTTTCAAGAGCTCCAAGTCAGGCAAATCTGAAACCAAAGCGATCCTGCCTTTCATGCATCTGACCCTGAAAGACAAAGTAAGCCAGGCACAGCTAGCCTGGCTGCTTTGTATATGAAGAACAGCACCCACAGAGCTAATGAGGAGCTTTTACAGCTGATTGTGGCACACTTATAGATAATCAGAAACAGGTCCAAGCTGCAAAGTTTCATCTGTCAAAAGCTGGGCGGAAACTTTCCATAACAGGGGCCAGCCACAAAATTCAGATCCTTACACAAACACAGCCAGATTAGGAGGGTTTATGGCAGTTGTACTAGTGGCTGGGATTATATCTTATTCAGAAATCTGGCTCAGTTAAACAGTTACTCACTCACATCTTTATCTGACCCAGCCAAGCTCAGCAACATTTGGACTTCTGCAGGGCTCCATTCAGACATAGGAAGCTGTTGGGGTTTTGCTGGAGATGGGGATGCCTCACCCTACAGACTCAGCTGGATGATGGGGACCTAAGGCCAGACATGAGCCTTGAGCAGGCATTCCAGCATGGTGACCAATATTTTGTGGCCTCAAAGGAGCTGATGACAACACTTCCACTTCAGGGGGGAAGCTGGCTCGATGGAAACAAAAAATAAGAGAGTGGGAAGTCTGACGTCAAAATTGGAAGTTTTCCCTTCTCTCTAAAAGTTGTGTGACTGTTTTATGACTGGTTATTGCTCCTGGTATTCATTAGTCTCTAGCTTACCCTACAGTGGGGGTCAGGCTGCTTGATGAAAATTGTCCTCCTCAGCCTTAAAATCTGCAAATTTTGCTGAAGTTCAGGAAAGGTTTGTGCAGTCATGGAGCTTTGTGAAAAGACTAATGACAACTTGCTTGTGGCTCCAAGTACTGTGCTCATTCCACACAAGAATCTTATTAGGGCATCATCAGAAATGTCTGATTAACATTACTTTCACACCAGGCCAAAACGCCCCTCTACACCACCATGACAAGATCCGTTGAGCCACTGCTGGACAAAGTGAATTCAAAATTCAGCTCCTTCATGTGAGATGGTGTGTGCCTCTGTGTGTGTGCTTTAACTAAAGCATTTATGGTCAATAACGCCAGGTTATTATAGGCCAATAACTTTCCATTATTCACTAGCCACTGTCAGGCAGCACACTAGTGTGTTGGTTCTCGAGAAGCAAAAAGCTCAAGATGAGCTTTGGAAAGGCAAGCACAAATACAGCTTGAGCAGAGAAAATGAAAACAGATTAAGGCAAGAGTATAAGAAGTTCTAGTTGCTCTTAAGAGTATTTTGAGGAACGTGTGTGTGGCATTATCTTTCTCATACATCCATGTACACTCAGCCCCCAGATTCATTATTCCTGGGCTCCCAGCTGGTCAGATGTGAGGCAGTCCAGATGCCAGGGCTGCATGACCACAGAGCTGGTCCTGAGTAAACATTATCTCTCATTAACGTCTACAAGCTTGGGCTTAATGACACAGTAGCCTGCAGGTTGTATAAGCTTTGCGTGTGGACAGTTAAGCCACACAGCTGCCTGCTTTGTACTGGGTATCCAAGAGAGGACAAATATTAGTTTGTGGTGTTTTTTTTGTTGTTTTTTTTTTTTTTTCTTTTTTTTTTTTTCCCAAGTTAGAATGCAAGTATCAATAAAGAAACAAAAATGTCAAACAAATGACAGTAAATAAGAAATTGCAGGACAACATGAAAATTATATTTGCCCCCATCACTAGTGCACTGATGCTAATGCTCTGCTCTGTGTCTCATAAGAAAAGTGGTCAGGAGCCCAGAACAGCAGGCATGTGCAAATAATAGTCTGTCCCTGTGAGGACTGCAGGAGGCAAAAGCCAGCCCTGTGATTTGGCAGAGTCTTGTTTGGCTCCTGTAGAGGGTCTGAGCATGCTGCTCCCAACCAAACATTTTGAGATGACAAGACAGGATGCAGGAGTTGTGGGACGGACTCATCTCTTGTAAAGGGCAGCCAGTGGAAAATGAGTTTCTGTCTCGAAAGTGGAAGCAGAGAGTAAGTCAAAGCCTGGGAGAGGAGATGAGGAAGAATAATTCTGCTTTTCATTGACAGTGGGGTATCTAAACTATCTGCCTAGAAGCCTTTTTGGCTCTTTGCTGAGCAGTGTGTTGACCCTGCTTCCATCTAGCGCTGGGAAAGTGCCTCCGCTATCAAACAGCTCAGCACTGATCATGCCCTGTTTGTGGAGCGGGACTCAGCCTGGGGGAAGTGTCACCTTTTCCTGACGTCTCAGGTAGAGGCCACTGCCCGAGATAACAATCCCGGCAGCCTGGGCTCTGTTGACTCCCAAATCTGCACAGATGCCATGGGCAATGAGGAGTTAACAAGAGCTCTGAAGAGCTGGTCCATTTTGAATGTGAATAATGGGAATACTCTCCTTCAATCCTGTATTCAGCACAGGGATGTACAGAGGTATAAAGTTAATCACTAGCTGGGCCACCCCTATTTCCAGAAAAAGAACTTTAATACCTCCTTTATCCAATGAAGTACCATTGTTATACCTGCATATTATGAAGGGTTTATTAAACCGGTGATAATCTATTCAAGATAAAGTGATCTGTATGGCCAACTGAGCACAGATCAGACAGAATGATGGGAGGTTATTGTTAAAATATGCAAATTCACATCCTATTGAAATGCAAACCCTCCAGATAAGATTTTTTAATAAATCTGGTCTTTTTTCACTGCATGAAGGTAACCTAATGTTTATTGACTTCAAGACCATATAATGGAACGTAATATCTATTAGTCAGATCCTTGCCTCTCTTTCGATTACTGGAGGTACATGTTCTGGCTCCCGAAGAATTTTTGTTTTATGGTTTGGTACAAAAGAAAAGAGATTAAACCCCCTGAAATTAATTAACTTCCTTCTACCCAATACCCCCCTTCCCCTCAACTGCTGTCATTAGTTACTCAAGTAAAAGGAAGCAGTACCCATCAGCTGAGAAACTGTCCACTGTTTTCAGTGTTAGGAAAAACAGACAAAAGGAGAAATGCTGCTAATGCTGAACACCTCTGTACAGCATAGAAGTTAAGACTTTTTGATGCCTTCCTTAGGTTTACTATTACCATGACAGAGAAAGTTAAGTTTTATTTCATCCTTCCGTAAAATAGGGCTGTGAAATATCTTGACTTGACTTCTGTGTGTGTGTTTCTGGGTGTAAGACTTTTTTAATGCATACATTCGGTGTGCTTTTATGAATTGTGCAGGACAGGTGGTTACAGAACCAGACACAGTTTCAGGTACCCACGCAGCAGTTGAAATAAAGGCTTTTATTTTAGTGAAATGCCAGTGCTGTGATAGCAAAAGTTGAGAACCCATTTATGCTTAAAGGTCGCTTCTCCTCAAACCCTGTGAAATTTACATGCTGATGTAGCTTGATCTGAGATTTGGTGTGTCTGGTGGAGGTGGAAGGTTTGTTTCTTATTCCAAAGCAAAGGTCAGGGAAGTGAAAGTATCCTGAAATACAGCTTCCTAGCTCCTTGGAAAAGCCCTGCCCATCTCAGAGGCTTTTTTATCTCAGATAGACTCTCCCAGCTGTTTTGTGGTCAAATTGGGATTGTGATCATGTCTAAAGTGCTCTCATCCACCCAACATTTACGCCAGCTGGTACTTGGTGGTCACAGAGTGGAAGCAGCAAGACAGAGGGGCTGGACAGGGGCTGGTGTCGCTGCAGGGGATGGGGCAGGCAGCTCAGCTGTGGGCATGTGCAGGAAGGATTCAATAGGCAACTGAAGATGTGCAATGTGGGATGTGTGAACGGCTGCCTACACTTGGTTATCTGAAGCAGTTATGCTTTTTCTGACCTGTGCGGTTCTGCACAGACAAGGCTATGCAACCCAGGGGTAGACTTTTAATACAGCCAAAAACCTTTGTAAGACTGGTCCTCTCTCTCACAGCAGACCTTTGGCTTCCACTGCAGCTGAAGAATAACCCAAGCTAAACCTTTCTGGACAGTTCACCTACCAGGCTGATGGGGATGTGCATAAGATGTACTGCCTGCCTGCATGTCTGTGGTGGGAACAGTGCTTCCCATCCTCAGTCTGCAACGCTGCCAAAACACAGACTCTCTGCCCAGGCACCCTTCTCATCAGTCACTTCACTGGGTATACCACCAGTTACAAATTAGCACTTAATCAAGATAAATCCCATAGGAAGGATATGGATAATATGCAACGCATTAAGCCTGCAAATTAAGATGGTCTGATTTAGCCCTGGCTTTAAAACTCCCAAGCTTGCATTAGGGCTAATGATGAATGGATGTACGTCCCTGGCTGGACAGGAGCTCTGTCAGGACAAAGCTGCCCAGCAGTGACAAAGCCAGTGCAAAGCAGGTGCTCTGCTTAATGTTCATCAGGCCTTCCACACTCTCTCTGCTTGGGAATGTGCTTTCCCTTGCTATGGATGGCTGTAATAGTAACACTTATCCAGGATCCATTGGCTTAATGGTGCCAGAGTTCATTAACAAAACCTAACTGAGGGTGGTGGCTGCTGGCATAATTTGCCCACTGATCGAGTGGGGAAACTGAGGCACACGGGGCTATGTTTGGCATGGCTGACCTGCACCATGCCCAGGGCTTTCCATTCACTGGCTCTAAGCAGGACTCTGTACATCACCTCACTTAGGCATTCTTAATCACACTGGGGAGTCTCTTGTTCTTTCACTAACTAGCTGCAGGGATGTAGGTGACATTTCAGCTCTCTAAGTGTGGCCCAAGGTAGTTAGAGCTCAGTGGCCTGAATTTTTCTAGCAGATTAGTGGAGGAGCACAGAAAAGAAACTCTTTCCCACTCCATCTCCTGGGCTGCAGTATGGATGATGCACCAGGATGGTCCTCAGTGCTTTTTTGCTCCAGGTCCAAATATCCAAATATCACTATTTCTAATGAGCACCCTGCTCCATGGTGCAGCGCACTTTGTAAATATACAGCTGGAGATTGCTCCTGTCCCTGTGTGACTGAACAGTTACAGGGGTCTGGTTAGGCTCTCTTCCTGCCTCAGCTCCTGCAAGACCTGAAAACAGACTGTTATTAGGCTTCCGATCTACTATATATAGCCCAGAAATTAATCTCTGTATGAGATCAGGGAGGAAGAAAACCCCTTAGCAGCTTGCTCACCCATCAAGGTCAGGGTCCACACAGACAGGAATACACCAAGGTATGAATCCTGCAAAATGCAGGGGGGCCACTACTTTAGGGGAGGATGTCTGCGGTGGAGACTTCAAGAGAAATCAGTTTAAGATTCACATCTGGGGAGCATCAGGAACTGCCTAAAGTCTGCTAAGGGTTAAGGGCCTTTGCTCTGGCTGCAGAAGTCATTTAGGGAAGGAAAAATCTTTAAAATAACAAGCATAGCCACATCTGTGGTTTTAAATGTACTTTTCTTCAGGTTTGCACTAGTGTGCAAGCTTGTCACAATACGGTATCTTTCCTGGATGTCATATGCACTTATTACTAGGAACAACTACTTTCTACAGTGCGTCTCTACTTTATGGCTTTTTAAGATATGGATGCTGTCATCATATTCCCTAGAGATGTGTTCTGGTTCACGGAGAGGCTGTTTTATATAATCTCCCATGAAGGATTAAAACAACAGCAGCAGGAACAACAATAACGCAACAAACTACCTCCTGAGAAAAACAAAAAAGTGGTGGCATAGGCAACAAAATCTCATCACCCATTGCAAAGCGGCAGACTTGACTCCATCCAGGTGGCTGTGCTTCTCTTTCCAGAGGAAGGCTGTACCACATTCATCCTCAAGAGGACCAGCTCTGTCACCCCATCCTGGGATATCCTAATATGTATTACTTCATGAAATGACATCAGAGTTATTTCACAAGATCCAGGTGGCTTGGGACAGAACACAGAAGTTGTGACTGCACCTCTGTGATAAAAAACAAGGCTCCAGCATGGGCTGATGCCTCCTGAGGGTTGTTATCCACATTGTGTACTTCCTGGTGCTCTGGGCTGCTGCTCAGTTGTCCTCAGCTATTCCAAATCCACCCCACAAGGGTTTGGGTTTGCTCAATGAGACTAAACACAGTTGAGTGCACAGTAGCAAGCACACTGCTGATGTACAGTAGAGCCTGAACTGTAATGAGCATGGGAGTACATGCAAACAAAGGGAAGCCTGCCTCCGCCAAAGCACGCCACCTCTCCACTGCTTTTGTCCCCTCTGATATCACCAGTCACCGGAGCAGGCACTGCCATCCTCCCTGATGTGCCCCTATCCAGCAGCTCAGATCAGGTACCAGCACGTGGAGCTCTCTGCCAGCCAGTGCAGCTCCTGATGATATCCTTCCTTTTCTGGCCAGAAAATGTCAGATCTCACAGTTTACAAGATCTTCCTTATGCCTCCTTCTCCTCCTTGCAGAGCAAACCCCAGTCAAAGCAGAGGTGATGGCAGGAGAGAAACTCATGGAGAAGGCCCCGTATAAATTCATAAAACTCTGCTAGTGAAGGGAAGGGATTAACCTGGGGTACCTCACCCTGTGATCCAGGGTGTCAGCATGCCCCAGTCTCGGCAGAAAGTGAGTGAAGCTGCATCCAGCCAGAGATGCACAGTAATTTGCCAGGAACTGCCAAAGCCAGAAGTTACCTTATTAGCACTGTGACTTTCCCATTGCCAGACAGCACTTTAAGCCACATATCAATAACAAGAGGGTTGGCATGTGGTTTATGCAAGAGAGGAAAGTTATCTTTTTCATTTTTTCTTTCTTTTATTTATTTCCCCTCTAAGATAAGAGGCCGGCAGCTGCCGATCCGCAGGAAAGAAGAGGGCTTTGTGATGAGGGAGCAGGATTAAGGTGGCTTCTTGTTAATTTTGACAGTGCTGAAGGTACATCTTGAGCTGAAGGAACAGGATATGGCTGTGTCCCTGGAGGGGGGGCAGGTGTTTGTGTTTCTGTGTTTGTGTTTCTCCGGCTCCCAGGCTGGAGAAAAAGAGGCCAAGCAGGAGAGATCTGCGTGAGCTTTACACTTGACTGTAACATGCTTCTGGCTTACTTCAAATCCAGATTAACGCCATGGATTTTAAAGTTTGACCATGAACATGTGAATTAAATACTTAGGAAAAACTGTTGAAGGCAGACAAACAAATGGAAATGCAGAACTGAGGTGAGGCAAGCGATGTAAAAACAGGCAGTGATGAAGAATAAAATCCAAAGGCCTGCAGTATAAAGGAGCTGAAAGTAAGAGTTTGAAAAAGTCACATGAAAAAGAAGTATAACAAGTGCTGTCATGGATGATTATAAGGGTTTGATCCTGTCACCTACAGCAACAAGAGCACTGGCCTTTCTCACTTGACCTGAGGAGACAATGCTGTTAGCTGAGGTTAGAGAGGGCAGGTGATGAGTCGCTGTTCAAATACAAATCAAAGATGTCCTTTCATTCCAGATAATTAAACAAAAAACATAAGCAAACAAGCCCTGAAGCTGTGGAATTGCCTGGCAAAGTCCCTGAAATCCCTCAAGAAATGTTGCTAGATCTTCTTATCTCAACAGCATCCACCCATCCTTAGGAAAAGCCATTATCTCGGGGTTATTCTGTTCCCTGGTGTCCATTTAAAAATATCAGTCCAGACACAACCAAACTACACCTGCAGACACATCCCAAAATGTCTTGTGGTACTTTACAGTACACTGAATTCATACAGAAATTCCTGCTTGACATTGCTGAAATGCAGCCATGTCTAGGAGGTTAACACAGATGCTGTTTAGCCACGCACCACTAAACGGTGCAAGACAGTAAAAGTGATGGGAGAAGGTAAACTCCCTCTTCAAAAGACAGGAGTAAATTGCTTACAACTTTTTCTTGACTTATTTTGTGTACTTCCTATGAACATGCAAACAGTTGTGTTGTATTGCCATGAATATTCAAGAAAAACCCTGAATTTCTAAGACATATGTAGAAATACTAAAGGAAGCTGAATGCTCTATTTTCACACAGACATGTGTCTGCTTATTGAATCAGGAATATGAAACAACACCATATGATTTTTCTGATCAGTCACAACTCACCAACACAGCCTGAAAAGTGGAATGTGCATAGATAACAATCCAAGAATGCAAAAAGGGAGAGAAAATGCAACTTACAGTTAAGAATAATTATGAAGGCTGCATTAAGAATTATCCAGCCATTAATATAAATTCTTTGGGATGAAGAGCTACACCAACCAGCTACGAATATATTTAGCCTAGAAATTAGGAAAACTTTATATCCCATGGACAGTGTGAAATCTTAGACCAGTAGTTCAGCAGGAGAAGTGGGGAAAAAAGCACAAGAATAAGTTCAAGATGGACCTTGACAATTAATGCAGTGGCAAGAAATCAAACTTCTGATCCAGGAATGTTTTTCACTATCATGTGTTTTCCTCTTTTTATTTTACTTTTGATTTTACGCCAGTGCTAGCAAAGCTAGGGTGCCTACTGCAATAGTGTCATCAGCTCTGAGGCTTGGCTTAGAAAATGCTTAGATTTTGAATTTTTCATCATTTGAAAGTAATTGGTGTTCAAACTTTTCTACAAATACTGGAGATAGAAACTTAAGTTTTATTTAATTATTACTAAGGTGAATCAGCACCAATTCACATGCTTCCAAAGGCAAGAGATTTAGGAAACAGATTAGCAAATATTGTTGTTGTTGTTTTTTTAATGATAAAAATATTGTGAGAACTGGCAGAACAGCTCAGGAGTTTCAGTTTTCAAAACCAGTTTCCAAAAACCTGGACAAAGATGTTTTGATTATCTCTTCATCTGTTCATGATACTTAGTTTTCTCATTTGAAAGTCTAATAAGCCAATGTCATTTGAAATGAGAGACACTGCCTGACGCATATGAATGGGAGTCAAGGATTTCTGCACAGAGTGGTTCAGAAAACTGCCAATTTGTGTGTGTGCAAAAGGAGTCACCACCCTCTTAACAAAGCCACTGAGTTTGAATCAGGGACCTCTGGAGCGGTGGGCTCCAGCTCCACAGCTTGTCTTGAAAAGCTGGCAGATGCCAGCTGGAGGCTTTAAAAACTCCTATCTCCTCAGAGCCAGAAAGGACGGGGCTCACGAGTTTAACACATGAGTTTCTAATGCTTTTAATGTCTCACACACATTTTGGAAAGGGACAGGGAGGAGGCTGAGGAGGAGGAGGATTCAACAAAAAACTAAAACATGCAAATTATCTTTTTTCCAGTTTCTGGCAAACATTTAGATTATTATTATCCATAAAGAGTGATAACATTTGAAAACACAAAGCCATTACTCTTTTAGTTGAAAGCTGATTTTCTTTCACGAACTACCCTCCCCTGGTATTTCATCAACATCCAGACAACTTCAACTTAAATAAAACAGCAACAACAAAGACATGAATTTCATAGGGTTTATTTTGGCTGTAAAGCCAGTTTTCATACTCATACATGCACAATTTCAATCAACACTTTAACCAGTGCTGCTCCCGTGTTTATATCTCAGCCCCACTATTGTCTTTTATACCTCAGTTTCCCTACAACAAACATCTTAATCACCTTCCCCTTTCACAGGTATTCAATTAAACATTTTAAACTGCTTTTAGGATGGAGAACAGAGAAGCAATCTTGAACCCTGCATATTTACACCTATTAACTTTGCAGTCTGGATCTCAGTTTTGAAGTGTAGGGATTACATCAGATGTTGTAAGCAATATTTAAAATCCAGGGATAGCGATTTTTGGTGGAGAAATAACCTAATGATCAATACAGTAAAAAAGAAAAAGAAAATAATAAAATTTGATTGAAAGAGAATTCCTAGTCTAAGGATTCATAACAGCTTAAAAAACAAACAAACAAACAAACAAAACAAAACAACAAAAAAAACCCTACAAAAACCCAAAAGGAATCAGGGAGAGAGAAAGAGGAGACATTAAAAAGGGAAAAAAAAAAGAAATACTAAGGTGTGTAACAGAACTTCCTCCAAGCAGAAAGCTGCTCTAAGACTTCTCTGTAGACATGATTATTCCTGGCTGGAGGAAAAGACCCATTAAAAAGCATTTCTGCTCATTCCCCTAGTTATAGGACAGCATCCTGAAGAGAAACCATTGACAAGCCTGCCTTTTTCTGAAGGGGTTAGCCAAACAAATTGTTTTTCTCACCAGAGCTCCCCTCCTCGCTTCTGCCCTTTTGTCTTTCTCTTCCCTTGTTGTGGTTAGGAGTGAACAATTTGGCACATTAATTAAAAATAGTAATAGTTGCAACGGAAGAAAGAAGAGGAGGGGTAAGATGGGGGAAGCTGAAGGGGAATGGTAACTACAGGCGTAATTAATAGAATTACTCTCAGTTGTAAGTCAGTCTGATGATAACTCTTGTCCTTGTGCAACTACTGTGTCTATGCATATCTATGTATATGTGCATATAGATAAATGCACATGTAAACACAGCTACTCTGTTGCTTAGCGGGCTAGCCAGTAGTGTTCTTTCATGAAAAAACAAAATATATGTGATAAACCATCTCAGAAACATGAAGTTCTGTGAGCATATTTCTTTTCTTGTAGCTATTCAGACAAGGTGGAGAGTGGCTCTGAAATTAATGTCTCATCCAACGGACAAAGGCAGAACTAAGCTAATTGGATTCCCATCTGTTCCAAACATAGTCTCAACATCACACAATAATAATAAATAATATAGTTTTCATGGTTACAATTAATCTTTTAGTTTAGACTTTTTACAGGGTGTTGAATGGATCCTAATTTCATACATAGACTGCTGTCTGGACATATCTCCTGGACAAAAAAGAAAAAAAAAAACCACCAAAATATCAATCACCACCTGACCACGCACAATCATGTCAGATCTTTGGGTATATTTCAGAAGAGCAGAGGCTGTCTAATCTAAATACCTCCTACAGCAAAATACAAACTGGAATTTAACAGAATCTAATTTTGATCTAACCCCAAAACAAATGTGAACTGAACTGTCAAATGACTGTTTAACGTGACACATGTACTTCTTGTTTAAAAAATTTCTGGGATGATGAAGCACTGAGTAAACCTTTCCATTTCAGCTGGAGAGAGGAGCCATACGCCTGTCCCCTGGGGCTCACAGAACGCCCCTCGCCACCTCCTTCCCCCGTCAGCATGCCTTTATCTTCAGTAGCCCCTGGTTAGGTATTTTAACTGTAAAATGGTTGGCCCAACTATCATCTCCTGATTCTTTACCAATGCAAAGGTAGCTTCAACGCAGGACTTTACAGCAGTACAGGTAGTAAAGAGGCGTTACAAACTGGGCAAATTAGCCTTGTAATAAACCAGTGAGAGAGTACAGAGATTACACCCCCTGATGTCCAGTTGCATGCCACTGCCCAACCAAGAAACCCTTCTGCTGGGTCCTCTGCATGGACAATGCAACAGGAAAAATTCCACAGGCACCCAAAATCCAGCTGCAATGTAAGGGGGACTGCATCTGCTGAAAGTAATCTCTCCAGAGCCATTGCAAATCTCCATGGAAGAACTGGGTGTGGAAACCAGCTTTTCCACGAACATGTGAACTTCCCCACATATTTATGTAAAGTTTTAATGTCTACAGCAGCTGGTGGCAATTAAATGCCTAACTCTGCTTTGCCACATGAAAATCACTGCCTTGCCTTTTTTTGACCTGGTTCCTTGGTAGCTTTGTCTGATGCTCCCTAGTTTTAACTCATGCTGAAGTCAACAGAGCTGCAGAAGAGAAGCAGGGCAAAGCCATGAAGTTGTTACTCCACATTGATGTGAGCTCTTGAACATCTGTTACATCCCAAATCCGAAAGAGCCACCCTTTAGTGGTGAGGGAAATGCTCTCTACACAGCTATAGCTGTAAGCAGATGGATAGATATGAGGTGATGTGTGGAGCTGGAACAACCAGTTAGTAAAGTTTATAAAGTACTTTGGGGGTCCATCTGGACAGATGGCACTTTATAAATGTAAGGCCATTATCAGTGCCTCCTAACAGCGCCCGACTATCACTCAGCACTTTTTGGATGGACAGTTAAAGAAAACATATAAAATATATTCCTCAGCAGATATTTCACCCAGACTCTTACTTGCAATAGCAGAGGTCTGGGCTTTCATTTATACAGACCAATCCCATTAGCAGTCACAGGGAAAAATCCACAATAGCTCAACTCATGAAGTTGCTGGTTCTGTTATATTTGAAGAATGAGGCTTCACAGCACAGCCCTGGAAATAAATGAGTGGTTTGGGAATTTGCTAGTGGCAGGTCTCTTGCTGCAGTAAGGGACAGGATAACTAAAGGGATAGTGATGGGAGAGGCACAGGGGGGGTTGTTGGGATTTTTTTTTCCTCTCTCCTCAGAGACACTGCCCAGAATTAAATTCAAGTTGGTAATGAATGAAAAAATAGATCGCCTTTCTGGTGACAAGGTGATCTCATGTGTGACTGTTTGGACATCAGCAGAAGTTGTACAAAATATTTATTTTCCTTGTGGTCTCCCTCATGCTCCTTGGGAGTATGGCTGGGGAAGAAACTGGGAGATATTGCTCCTGGAGTTGGAGAGGAACAGAAACATCATGAAGATCTCACTGAGACTCCTCCACAACATCGGGACAATCTCATTCCTCATAGCACTTCTTTGGTTAAAGAAATATGGGGGACGGTGGGTGGCTGCACTCTCGAGGAAGCCTCTCCTCCTGGGTCTTAATCACCATTTAGTGTGAAATCAGGCTGTATTTCAGAGAAATTTAGGATTTGAGTTCTATGGATTTTTTCATGAAATGAATGTGGTGTCTAAGGATATTTTTTTTTTCCTTCTGTTTTCTTTAAATCCTGAACACCCCAAAGATTTCAGTCTGGAGATGCTGCCAGAGGAAATGTGTTTTCATTTCCTGCGCTGCCATCCATTCTCTGCTATAAGATTTCTTCCCCAGATGTGCTAAACCTCTCAGGATAGTTTGTAGGCAAAAGTTCCCCTGATGAACTGTCTTCTTGCACTAAGACTAGAGACTATTATACATATCATACCCATGTAGTTAATTTAGCATTATGTTTTATGGAAGAAGTTACCCAAATTGCTATTCACAGCATGGTGGCCTTTTCAAAGATAAATATTTATTTATGCATTCACTTATTATTTGTCCATGGAATCAAAATATTCCATAGACAATTGCAAGGAACTCATATAATTGTTTTTGTCAACTTTTTTCTATGAAGAAAGGGAGCATAAATGTAATGGTTTACGTTTTTACTGCAGACCTAATTTCTCTCTGTGTCACTACTGATGGGGTATTTAAACCCTTTTAAGAGATAATGTTGGAATAAGCTGTTTCTTTACTTGATTTCCTGTTGCAGTAGATTGGGAGATTGATGGCAGAATCAGTCTCTACTTATAAAACTGTCTTTTTGGGCATGGGAATCAGTCCACTCCAACCTTCATTTCAAAACTTTGACACCATCATTAACTGTCAAGATGATGGTCAAGTAAGATGAACATGGTAACTTCTCAGGGAGATCTGCCTTAAGAGACCAGCTTGAACTTGTGTTTTGAATTCTGAAAACCTGTCCATCTGCCTTTCTTTAGTCCTGACTTAAGGATGGAAATGGGAAAAGCAGAGCTATTCTGATAATAGGGGAGCTACACTGTCCTGTTGGACTAATCCTGACATTTCTGAAGGTCCTTACATTTCACAGCTAGGAGACTGGATTACAAGCAAGTAGATGTGTGAGTGGACAGATTTTAAGTGTTATTAGTTGCATGCTACCAAAGACATGCATAGTCAAATAATAAAGCATGAAGTAGGTAACACACATGATAGCCACATGCCACAGGTGGGAACATGTAAGTATTTACAAAGCTAGCATAAGGGCAGCAGTATTTGGGTGCTAAGTAATGTTGCTACTCAGTGCAGCATAAAGGAGTCTGCACACTCAAGAAAGTTACGTTTATCCCACAAGAACTGCAGGAGGAAGAGTGACAGACTACATATGAATAATTGCCTCCAAAGAGGACCAGGACAAAGAGGTGGAAGAGGATATCAAGGTCAAATTATTACTTTTTGAATACAGTAGCCAGACAGCTCTCAAATGTTTGATTTGAACAGCTCTAATTGAACAATGTTATTAAAACCCAACAGTCAGTGCTCAGGCAACAGCATTGCTGAGTCGCTACCAATGTCTTGGCAGGTGAATATGAAGGTTCACACTGTTAATGACTAGCATTTGTAATGACCACTTTATTTCACTTCAGTAGATACTCCATTTCCAAAGCAGCCCCAGGAAAAATATGGTGAATTGAATCAACATGCATTTTGGGTTAATACAAGCTAGCAGCCTTTAGCTTGGTCACAGGAAGATCAAGCAGAGACCCCTTTCTACATTGTCACCAGCCAGCCAGCTCTTGACATTGCTAGTTCAACAACTTCCGCACCCGTGTCTATTAGTCTCATTAATACTCAGCATTTGCATCATGAATTGGATTCTGGTCCCCACTTGTAAAGCGTCAATCGCTTGCACACCATCAGTGTCACAACCTACATCCCAGATTCAGCAGAGGGCTTCAGCACATGCTTAATTTCAAACACAGGCATACAACCTATTCAACTCAGCATGACAGAAGCTTGTGTTCAACCTGCATCATGGGGCAAGGAGGCAGCAGATGGGAAATTGGCACAGCAAGGACTGACACAGCACGGTTAGCTACATGGTTTTGGGGTTATTTATACCTATGGGGAGGGAAGGAGGGAGAATGGGGGAAGCAGGAATGGAAAAGTCAGGAGGAGGAAAGAAATGAAATCAACACATTACATGTCAATGCAGAAGGATGGAGAAAAGTTCCCTAAAGAGACTGATTCCCCAGTTGGGTTTGGTTTTTTTTTTGTTTTGTGTTTTTTTTTTTCATGGAGGTGTCATTCAAGTAGCACAATGGGATGCTGAGGCTGTTTGCTAGTAGGCATGCAGAGGTTTACTCACCGGAGGACTACACCAAGGAATAGGAAGGATGGAGTGAATGTCTTACGTGCATGGCAATGTTCCAGGAAAGCTAACTAAGACGTGTAAAATAAGCCCTTTCCCAACAACAACAACAACAACAAAAAATTCCCAACAACTACCAGCTAACAACAAGCAAGAAGTTCAGGCTAGTATGTGAATATCTCTAGAAAGCTGAGTGCATCCTACTGTGCATGGAACAGCTAGTGCCACACTCACCATCACTGGGGCTACCTGATTAAGGTGTGTTTGTTAGCAAGATAGAGCAAAACCAGAGCTGCAATCACATTCTTCATGATTCCACTTTTCTCCCCCTTGTGCACAGCTTTCCTAAGTCTAGGAAACAAAGCCTTCCTTCAGTGTCCCCTCTTTCTAAGACTGCCTGCTCCAGGTTACTTGTGGATGGATGCTGACCACATGCTATGTAAAGGCACAATCCCTAGTCAAGCCAGCGTAGGCTGAACGTAGATATCATCATTGATAGTTCACCTGGTTTCAAATTCAAAAGGCAATTCTCTCTCTCCTTCATGGAAACCAAGGATTGGTAGTGCAGAAGTTAACTGGAACAGGTAAGGAGGAATCTCTCTCAGGGTTAAGGCAGCAAGGAACATCCCACTGGGCTAGTCTGTAGCCCTCTAGCTCCTGGCAGATGCTGAGCACTTTCTCCAGTGCCTTTCTAGCGGGACTGACACATGCTGGAGCCAAGAGTGAACTTTCTTTGTGTTATGCTTGTGCCCCAAGAACAAATTCTTATCAAGGTAGTGCCTTCTCCATGCCAAGGCCTGTGTTTCAAATACAAGAGACGAACATTGATGCAATAAGTCTGTAACCTACACAGGCAATAGGTGGGAGAATGGGGAGAAGCATGGGGAATACAACAACCCCCTCCACAATCAACCGCTCATCAGGGTGAAGAAAGGAACGAAACCAAGGACAGCAATCCACAATCTAATAAAGGACAGCGATCCACAATTTAACACTGTCCCTGCTAGATAAGGATGGGCCTTTTTGAAAGACCCAGGCCAGGAGCTTGTTTGCAAGGCACTTCACCACTGACCCCAGAAGCCCTTGGGAGTACGCTGGATATACTTTGGAGAGCCCTGTTGATGCCTAATCTCTATGTGAAACCAGCTTTGATAAAGAGCAGATCTGGTGGCCAAAAATACTGCAGCGATTTTCAAGCAGACTACAAGCTAATCCCTAGGATCACGATTAACATGTTTATTTTGCTCAGTTAAACACATTCTACCGTCCAGAGCTGGGTGTAAGCATTGCTAAGAACACAGTCACTAAGCTGCCAGCTTTGGGTTGCCTTTGGTGATCTAGAGGCTACCCCTGACTATAATAAGCTTGAGCTTCCAGAGAGTGGGGAGGTAGATTTCTTTCCTTATACTTTATTTTGCTTTTATTGATTTATTCCTATTTTTTAATTAATTTATTTGTTTGGGATTTTTTTCATTTTTTTTTTTTTTCATTTTCCAGACCTAAAAGCTGCTCCGGTCTGCCATTGAACAGTCCTATTAAATATAAGACCTTTGGTCTTTTTAATTAGTCACTTATTTTCCTAGATTTAGGCAATATATTTTCCCTTTTGTTGCTCATGTAAACAAATTTTTACAGCCGGGGTGGGGGGGGGTGGGGGTGGGGGGTGGGTGTGGGTGGAGCAAAGACTTTATTCTCAATAAGTAGTAGAAGAAAGGGAATTGAGAGAGATGGAAAAACAGCTCTTCTCTACTTGTCCAGATGCTGGCAGGTTCTGTAGTCAGGGTTACCCATAAGATGGAAAATGAAAGGAGATTGGTCTCTTGGACACCTGGTTGCTTTTTGCTCTCAGAAAAACAATTAAGTCACATGACTTTGAAATAATAAGTGGTTCACTTCAAAGCCACTAATGAAAGAGCACTCCTGCAACCCACACCAGACCTTTCCTGAGTAAGAGCTGGGGTGTTTGCTCCTATATGGCTTGATTTCCATGTCAGGTTTCATGGGTGGTGGTGGTGGGTCTTTTACCTGCCCCCCACCTTTCTCTCCCAAGCATGTGGTGGAAGAAGAGACTATAAAGCGTGAATCATCTTTCAGGCAAAACACACAGCAGAATGATGTCAGGAAAACAAGACCTCAGCTAAAGATCATGAAGAGCAAACCAGGAATCTTTCTCTTGTGCTTTCTGCAAAACACCATCTTGCTACTGACATAGTCCAGATACCTCAGAAAATTTCTGTGCCCTTTGGATACCCTCTTGCAACTGACTATTAGGGTGTGCTGTGCATGAGCATTCATGGGAAGGAAGGAAACATGAGTTTCAGAGGAAACATGAGCTTATTTTCAATTGCACATTCAATGCCAGGTCCTTTTTTCAGGTCTAGACAAACCAGTACCTCTGCCTTCTCATAGCACCTGGCAGTGACTGACACCCTCTGTGGTCCCTGATGCTATGTTCTGAATTGTCATCTCCTGAGCTACACCTTCCTCCACACTGTCCTTTTACCACTCAGCCCTGGGCTTCACGTGGTGTTTATCCAGCTCCATCACAACAGTAGCTGAGTGACTCAAGGGTTACAGGCTCAAGGAATGACACAGGCAGAACTGACCCTGCCTTGGGGCCTGAAGAGAAGTTAGACAACCTCTGGGTGGCTCCACATTTTATCATTTGATGCCTTACTCTCCCAAACAGACATTAAGGAGTATGTTCCTAACAAAGAGAAAAGCCAATTGAAAATTAAGTTTTAAGGAGACCTGAATAAGTCAGAAATTTGGTAATATCCTTAATACTTTCTGTGAAAATAAGGGAGAAAAGAGCTTGGGAAATACAGAAAATGGATGGAACGGCATGCTTTTTCTTTTAAACTGAAAGGAAAGGACTGTACTAACCCCTGAAGAGCACTTCACTGAAATTCAAGAAAACCTGGCAGCGCTTCTGCCTCTGCTTTTCCCTGTGTCTGTTTTTGACTAAAAAAAAAAAAAAAAAAAAAAAAAAAAAAAGTTCTTTGTCTTTTATTTCTTTCATTTCCTCTGTTTCCCCAGATGATCATCTCTCTTTAGATGACAGGATTTCTGGAGAGGGGAGCACACTGTCTTTTGGCACCATCCTCAGCATTTTCGAACCTAGGAGTCACTGAAATATCTATGTAGGGATAAGACCCCACATTGGTGTAAACACAGAAATTGCACTAGAAGGCAGGTGCAATGAGATACATGACTTCAGTCCCTGCTCTGCACAGACTTTTTGTGTGATCACACACAGAAACTGGGCTTCAGTCTGTAAGGGCACAGAACCATGGCTCTTCAGCACAGCCAGGAATGCCCACACTTGTCTGCCTGTTACCTGTATGTTGGATATAATCTGGGGCAAGCCAAATGTCTTTCCAGGAGAGAAACCCCTGCATGAAGGAGAAGATTAGTCCACAGCAGCAGTCCCCTTACCTGGGTACAAATGGCTGAAGCCTGCACACTGAAATTTTGAGCTCACACTGAAGTGGTTCAGGTGCCCCAGCTCCTGTAACGGGGCAACAGCTCTACAGCAGGCAATGTCACTAAGGGGCTGAAGGTACTCAAATGGCACCGTGTTGACCCCATGGTAACAAGTCAGTTAAATGAATATCTAGGTTGATATGTTTTCATTAATCAAGCATATGACTTGGAGACTGTCATTGAAAACATCTAGACAAGCCTGAAAGACTGCAGCTGTTAGCATTGTGTACTACATTATCACCACTTACTTAGATTGTTATTAAGTGAACTTTAAGTAAGGTAGTCTCCATTTGTCATTTTCCCCCTGGTGAATTCAGCTACCAACATTGATTTCTTTTTTTTTTTTTTTTTTTTTTCTTTAATCTGAAAATTTGGCTATTAACTTTTCAAAACTTATTAATCTGTTTTCACTGCATTGGTAGCAGCTTCCCCCCACCTTCTCCTTAGCTTGTTAAAACTCAGAGCTGATTAAATATGACACAAGAGTAAAATATTACATAAGCACATGAGAAAATTTTTATTTCATTATCAGCACAAAGTGAGTCATCTTGAATATGACACTGGCTTTGGCTCCATTTTCTCTCACTTTTTTGCTTTGGTTTTATATTTAATCACAGCTTTTTTCTCTGTCTCTCTTTGCGCATATGATTTTGTTTTTCAGATCCACAGCAGAACGATCCAACTTTGTTCTTATGCTATTAATTAACACCACACTCTAGTTTCCAACATACTTAAATGATGAATAAGGTTAAATTCCAGACATCGTTCTGTACATTGCTATCAATTAACAATTTTCGAGGTAGCGCTTCATTAATAAACACTGATCAGCAGAGCCCTTGTGTGGAGTGCATTGGAGCTGAGAATTTGTACCAGAGCTTCTGTAATATGTGTGCTGGAGTGTGTGGTGTGGGTGAGCGTGTGCATAAGCATGTATGTGTGTGTGTGTGAAAAAAAAAATCAATGCAATATCCTAGGAAACTCATCAGCACATCATCTCCTTAAAGGTTAATTAAGAATTTGAGGAAGAACAGAGGGGCTGAAGCAGAGGTGATGGACATCCGTGTCTCTCCAGATCATTAAGTACTAATTAGGTTTGGAAAGTCTATTGAGCTTCCTTGGTCTCATCAAGCCATGTGATGGTCCCTGGATACCTCAGTGTGAAATGCCATCAGCACTATATCTCCCTTTATGAACAGGATGCACTTCAGTCTCAGGTGTGCCTGCTGTCTCTCACTCTGTCTGTGGATGCCTCTTGCAGTATGTCTCTGATTAAGCTACTTTATATACTGCATAAAACCTGCATGGAGAATACGGTCTGTTTCTGAATCATGTGTAATGCAGCATTTTTGCTGGAACACTAATGAGGCCAAAAAAGGGGTAAAAAAATAAAAGGCAAGAAAAGTTCCTATAAGGTATACATTCCAAATAAGCAGGGGAAGAAATTACAAGTCCACATGAACCCTCTTACTGTGCTACAAGTCCGCTTAAGGAGGACTTCCAAACTGTCTTCCCCTTACCTGTGTTTCCTGAACTCAAGATAGAGGTGGGGCCAGACAGGAGCTCCACAGTGGAAGTTATCAGAGCAAGACACCACCATGCAGCTTCAAAGAGACCATAATATGTATTTTGTTAATTACCTAATCTAAGACTCTTAGCAAGAAGCGCTGCAGAGCTAAATCCCAGAAGTAGTGACAGTTTTTTAGAAATAGCTTCCATGGAAGGTGAGATGCTGCTTTTAACTTAATTTCCTGGCTTTTCAGTATTTCCCAGCCTACAGGTCTTACAGGGACAGACTTTTCTCAGGATGTTTCCTCTAAATTGAATTGGAAACACAAATTTAGACGCTCAGCTATGGACAAGGATCTAGGAAGCAATCCAATCTGTGCCTGAAAGAAACCTTTGAGGTGCCCAGGGACTGAGTCAGCTCTCAGTGCTAATGTGCAAAGTAATTCAAACCAGATGCCAGTGACCAGATAGGTTCTTCTGGCAACCAGCCTTGATGGTGCTATTAGAAAAAAAGCACAGCTGGCTCCGTTATAAGGGTTTCCTGAACTTGGCAACGCAAGAATATTTGTTAATTCTAGCTTTTAGGCAGCCTTAAGCTAGTGGGATGGCATAAGCTGCTGAAAGGTAAAGGAAGAATGGACCTGGTAGCACTTCAGCTTTGTTAGTCCAAAGAAATCCTTATTCGGGAATATGCAAGAGACCTATTCCACACCCGGTAACACACCTATTCCCTTGCTTCAGGATGGAGTGAAGGGTGATGTACCTTAAGATGTCAGCACTCGTTTAATAAAATGGTACTGGAAAGGGCTCTCCTCTGGGCTGGCATTTTCATGCAACACCCAGTATAGTGGAGGAGTTGACACTGGGCTTAGTTGCTGTTGCCTTTTTGAGCCCCACTGAGCTTGGACTTTGATTGCACCTGATGGAATGGAAGTTAATGGTTCATTGGCTCAAACTGTTGCCCTACCAATACTGTGCTGTTAACATTTCCGTTATTAAAAGCAACTCCAGTTGCATCAGCAACATCCCAGGGGTGAAGGGAGCAGTCTGGGAACTACTAGGATGTGAGTTCCTTAGGATGCTTCTGGAATTAAAATCAGCTTCCTCCCACTCCCACTAATACTGCCACCCAATTTTCAGCAGGAGATGGCTGAATTGAAAAGCTACTGATAATGTTGCAGCCTGCATGTCTGCTCCAGAATATCAAAGACCCCTTGATAAAACCACTGCAATGCCTGGAGCACTTCATCTGCAGGCGACTTGCTCTCTTCAATATGGAGAGGATTGCCACTAATCCTGGCGCATTACTGTTCACTTGACAGAAGTCGCCTGAAACAACTTGCGTCTGTTCTTGTCCTGATTTGCTGTCGGTATTTATTAAGAGCACTGTGTTTAAAATGGCACACAATGTAGCCTGCAGATAACATCTTAAGCTTCCTGCCTATACCAACAACAACGACCCCCCCACCCCCCCACCCCCCCAAACAACCCCTCATGAGAAAATCTCCTCCAAACATTGTCACTCCCCACTTTGCTCAGCCATGTCACCACTGCTGCTTCCTCCCCAGGAGGTTCCTGGAAGAGCAGTGGTGGTAGCAAGATCCATCTTATCTCTGGTATTTCTGGTAGCCATTCCTGAGCTGTTGTGGAATAATTTTAAAAACTGAAGTGATATAAAACAAAATATTAACCATTCAGATCAGCTCTATTTTCGTTGCATCAGTAGAGAAATGTGTTAGACTAACAGCACCTGTGGTCTTTTATTGCCCAACAAGACCTTCATGTTCTTCCCCTTTCTGGCATAACTGAACATTAACCTCCAAGGATGTAAAGATGTAACAGCTTCTCTGAATATTTTATCTTAACCGTTGTGCTTAGAAGTGAATAAGACTCGCTGATGAAGACTGAATATTATGATGGTTGTATGATGTGGGCATTTATTTACCAAGAATTTGGTTTGACTCAATGACACTTGTTGGGTGGATCTACATAGTCTGACTTTTCACATAGTAAAGACCACAAAACAACCCCACTATTCCTGCTGTAATTCAGATTTGTGTTTAGACAAGTTTTTAAAGGTATAGAAATTCCTCTGAAAAAAAAAAAAATACTACTAGTAAATGGCTCTGCAACATGTATTTTCCAGTTTTCAGCAAGGGTCCTACAGTATTTCCAGCTGGGTGAGTTACAACCATTTCTCCAAGATTTCGATATTTCTTGGTTTCAATATCATACAGGCCAAGAAACTTTATCAGTTTGAGTGGCATAAGAGGTTCTCAACCACACCGGCAAATAGAATCAATCTGCTTTCCTGTGTCTCCTACACAAAAGCTGTGGCTCTTCTGTGAATTTAAGTGTTATACAGAAAAATCAGTCTGGGAAGAGATGGATAATCACTTGTGTTGTTTGTTTTTTCTTTGGTTGGTTTTTGGTTGTTGGTTTTTCTTAAATAAGGGAGATATCAGAGAACCTAGATGATACACCTTTGTGCTTCATTTACTGACCCTTGAAGATTTTTTTTTGTTAAACTGATACTTCATTGTTAGTGAAGAAAATTTTCAGACCTACCAGGTCCTTAAAGACCTATTTCTTCTACTCTTGGGTGGATAGTATGCTTAAGAATTCAGCATCAAACAAGCTTTTGCTTGTTCTTTTTTGCTCCCAGCACATTGGTCTCATGAAAAATTTCATCACTTATGCATGTGAAGGATGTGTGTGCATGTGTGAAGGTATGCATATGTATCAGTCTAGCGTATTTTAAGTCGTTTTATATACATATGTATATATACATATTTGTGGAGAGGACATGTATGTGTGAAGAGGGAATATCATCATATCTGGCCTGGATGTTTCTGTACTTTAGGCAGTGTGCAGCTAGAGAGTGGTGTGAATCAGTGAAGATTTATATTGTGGTAACTGTCCTAGAAAACAAAGAGTAAATATAAGGTATAAATTTTCTGTTCTCAGTGATGTACTGAAAGACAAACCAGTGGAATATCTTTCCTTCTGTCTTTAAAGAACAAGTTTGCAAAGCAAGGCCCAGTACATCAACCTAATCCATGCAGCATCTTAACATTTTTCTGGGACAAGCAACATTAGGTATGGCAGACAGTAACGGTGCTTTCAAATGAGGGACAGATGGCTGTCCAACCCTGACGCGGCAGGTGTCCAGGACTTTTAATTCGGTTTCATTCAGTGGACCTTTTGCTCTCCAGTCCCTTGCTACCACTGTCAAACTTTTTCAGAAGCAAGAAAAGAGTGTGGGGACAATGTGATAGAATTACAGAAGGTGGTAGAGCCATTTGTAAATCCACCAGGGAAATTAGTCCATCAGACAACACCCTGCCTCACAAA
This sequence comes from Falco naumanni, assembly GCF_017639655.2. Lineage (NCBI taxonomy): Eukaryota > Metazoa > Chordata > Aves > Falconiformes > Falconidae > Falco > Falco naumanni. The sequence goes on from NC_054080.1 coordinate 77,558,947, forward strand.
CTAGATCTCTGGCAAACAGGTGTGTGTATTGTGTGTGTGTGTACATGCAGGGTAGTGGTGGGAAGCTCTGGGTGCAGGGGAGGGGACATGGAAGAGTTTTAGCTAGTGAGCTTCAGGATGGGAGGTGAGGAAAATGACAGCCAGATCCTGACAAGATATAACAGGGTGTCCAAAAGAGCAAGGCCCAAAGTCTGCTTCCTATTGGTTTCATTTGAAAACTTCAGTTCAGAAAGGGACACAAGTTCACTGTCACTGCAGAGCCTCACCTGTTAACATCCTTGTAGGTACCAAGGGATGAAATAGACATGAATGGAGTAAAGGCTCTGTTTTTCTTTTATTTCTTTATCCATTCCTGCAGAGCGTAGTGTGTGGAAGCTTTAAGCATTTAAGGGTACAGACGGGGATGTCCCTGCCAGCACAAGGCAAAGTCCTCGGCAAGCCTGACTCTGGCCCTGGGAGCAGAAGATGCACTCTGTTACTTCTGTGCACTGCTCACCTTTCATTGTGATGATCCTTCAGAGATCACAAACCTGCTTGCAGCTGAGTATTTTGGGAGCCCTCTGCGACAATAGGTACCCTTCAGCTTGCCTGATACAAGTGCAGGGATGGAGTCATCCTAAGCAACATTTCCTCTTGGCTGGTTCTCAGTAGCAAATGTTGGAAAGCACAGTGTAACCCTCGTGGAGTTTCTCAGAGCTTGAAAGGAGCAAGGACACTTTGCCTTGTCTGGCCAGATGCAGCATTTATAGAAAACACTTTCTGTGAGCTCTGAAGGCAATGAAGCCTGGCCTCTTAACAGTTTGTGCTGTAAGCCCTAATTCCATTTGGATTTTCTGGTGTCTAGTGAGGAGTGTGCTCCAGCATGTCCCCTCTTTCCATGTAAGTGTTGTGCTCAGAACTGCACATTACAGCATATTCCTCTGCGCCAGCCCTCGACAGCATCTTCTTTGGGAAACAGAGTTTCTGGGCAGAGAGGAAGAAGGAAGCTCACTTTATGTATCTGCTCATTTCTTGAGGGATAGTGGCATTGTGAGATACAATTCTCCAGACCAGGACTACCAGGGTCAAAATCTGTCATGTTACAGGTTCATAATCTGCATAGGCTATAGATCTAAATCCTACCTCCTTGAGGAGAGGGAGAGGAAGAGGGGAGAAATCATAAGTTCATCCCTGGAAATTTTGATTACTTTTAAGGAATCCACAAAAAGTATTTTTCCAACTTTTAAATACAGAGCTTTCTCCAGAAATCAGGAAATGGCAAAAGAATTTCAAAACCATCTTACTGAAATTACATCTGTTTGGAAAGATATTTTCCATTAAAAAATAGTATCGCAGATGCTCACTTTTGGCCATCTTTTGGACATAGCTTACACTGAATTGCAAGTCCTGGATATCAAGTGCTTCACCTTTGATGGAAATGATATGAAAAAATAAGTGGTTTTCTTTGCAGTCCCTAAGAATAACTGTATTTCCTCATCCTGGCTGCTCGGGATGCTAAGCTGTCCTGCTTCTGCACAGACGGGCAGTGCTGCAGGGGTATATTCCCACCCATACAACTGAAGTGCAAAACATCCTTCAAGCATTGTTCAGGGAAATTGCATATAGCATTTTGACAAGGCATGTTCTTTACACTAGAGATGAACTAACTCAACTTTACATCAGCAGTTTGTTCATGATCTCTGCAATCTTTATTTTATTCATTTGGATGAAAGGAATCATGATTTGGTCGAGTTTCAAAGTTCAGATTTTTTTTAGTTTTCTGCATCAGAAACAAACCTCCCAAGCCTTATCACTTTTGCTTGTCTTTAGCTGAGGTGAATAGCCTGATTCAGATTTTTGTAAATATACTTCAGCTGGTCTCTGAGAGGTACTCCGCACTGCAGAGGAATGAGTCACATTGTTGCTTTCACTTTTACACTAGGGATACTGCTCCTGCCAGGATCTTGCCATTTACTTGGAGAACTAGTCAGTGCTCCTTTTGTATTCCAGATTGTCATCCTCCCCTTCCCTTTCCCCTTTCCTCCATCCTCTGGGAGCTGCAGGATGCATTTTTCTATTGTCCTACGGAGACAGACCTCTGGTAAGTGATGTTGCCTGATCCCTGGAGAAGGAAGGAAGGAAAAGAAAGCCCCAGCAAAACAAAACCTGTTCCCATTCACACTCCAAACCCTGAATATGGTCCCTTTGTGCCAGCTGCACCATCATACTACCGAGTTCTATCTTGCCATGATTTTTTTGGTGGAAAGCTGCTATGCAATCTGTGAGCACTGTTGGAACAGCCCAATTTTACAAGCATAAAGTATTATGATTGCATTGATTTCCATCATAAATCATATTTTCCATCCTCTGTCTCTCTTTCCTTGCACTGACTGAATTAAGCCTTGGTGTTTTCTTTAGCTGCTGCCAGAGCTGAGGCTTGAGATGATATTAGGGTAATGATGATAAATTTTAGCCTCAAGCCAAACCATTTCCACATTACAGATAATGTTTTTTTCCAAATAAGTTCTGTTATTGGAATCCAGGACCCACCACATCTGCAGAGCTGCCTCAACACAGTCTCTGCAGTAATGGGTTTATAGATTTGAAAATTTGCTCTAAACAAATAAATGAGAGAAGAGAAGAAAGAATGAACGAAGGAATGGAGAGGAAGAATCAACCAGAAGGAGGAGAAATAGAAGAGAAGGAAAGAGGGGAATAAAGAAAAAAGGAAGAAGACAAAAGATAAAGAGAAGAAGAGAACGATGGGGAGGGGGGGAGCAAACAAGGAGGAAAATGACATCATGCATGCAGCAAAGTACTACCAAGGCCACTGCTAGCTCTGTGTGTGTCTCTGGAAAGGTGCAAAACTGGCCCTGCTGATAGGCACAAGTGCCACACAAGCATGCACATCCACACCTATGCGTTTCAGATTTCACCCTTGCCTTCTTAAAAGACCATTCCCTGCCTTGGACAGACTAATGCAATATCCCTGCAGAATTTCAGCTCTCCCCACAATGGACTAGGATGAACCTGAGGTAAGCCTGGCCCAATATTGGTATCTGTACTATAGCCTCAGGTGGTGTCTTACTGGTCTAAGTTTTTTCTCAATTTTCTGAAGCTACTGCAAAGCAGGTCATCTTCCAGCTTTCATCTGAGGAGAATTCAGTCTGTGTAATCAGACCTGAAGGACAGTGCCCCACACTCAGCAGACTATAGATTCTGGGCATGGTGACCTTCAGCAGAGCAGCTGAGGGAGGCCAGACCCATTACTCACTTGTTCTTCACTCACTATAAAGGAAGGCAGTTTACGATATCTTTGTGGCATCTTACGGGGGTATACCTGTATCCCTTTTTGGTGGTCCATCCCTGATTTGGAGCACAGCTTAATAAATCTTATGCTCCCTGTGTGGCTTGTAAGCATCTAAGTGGCTTTCTGCTCTTCTCACATTCACTAGACTGTACTTGCTTGAGTGTTTTTTAGGTTGTTACTCTACTGAATGAGAGAAGTCCACCATGGACGAGCATAGGCAGAGATGCCTGCTTCAGCAGCAGGCAGCCCTTGGAAATCAGGCTGGTTCAGAGCAACATGGGAGTTCTGAGGAGCTCTGGTTAAGGAAATCATCTATACACAGATATTCCCATGGGAAAAAAAACAGACTTTGATTCCTACTCTATTTTTCTCATGGTTTGCCCTGCCAGGTGAGACTTTCTGAGGAAGCTGCTTAGCATCTACCACCATTTGTGCATGCAGAGAAAGAACAGTTTTAGATCCTTGGTTCATCTTGAGCTGTAAAATTGCATTTCATTAGCTTACATTTGTGACAGCAGAATTCATCTGAATGAAAGCAGATACCTGTGACACAGACATCTCCATCAGAGAGAGCCACTCCGGACTCCCCTTAGAGTCAACGGAGGCAGACATGCAGTCCTAGCTTGTGATTTGTCTCATCTTATGGTGGATATCTAAGTAAGTCAGGTGAATCCCCCACTAGCTCTAAAGGCGGTCTGGGTGGCTTGCTTAGATGTATCAGCCTGCATCTGAGATCAGATGAGTTGCACACAGCTGTACCTTACTTCTTACTGGTCCAGCTGCTTACAAAGTCACAACTGACTTGTGCTGTATTTGCGTGGCTTGCATAAGCATCCACAGTGTTATTCAAGCTGGCAAATACTACTACTGCACAATGAAATAGGTATACTGCACAGAAGAAGCAAAAAGGTGCCTATCATAGGAAAATTAATTTAATCACAGTGCTGGAATATAAAATGAAGGTGGAGAAAAGTGAATTCCATGTGGTTTGCTAAAGATATTCCTTGTTGTGCTCCAAAAGGAGGCATGATATCACAAAGGCTGACTTAGTATGACAAGACTCTGGGCTAAATCATCTTGAAAAGGACAGAGCAGAACCCATGGTTTTAAGCTCCAGAGAGGTGTGAAGTCACAGCTCCCTGCAGACTTTGCCTTTCAGTCCTGGACAAGTTGATGGGTCTTCAAACTTTACCCCAATAACTCTTCACTCTGAACGACACAAGCATTTCAAAACAATCTAATGAGCTAAGGGGAAATGTCAGATTCACAAGACTTTTGTCTGGGCATTCTAGGACTGCACAGACATTTGAGTAATCTGGACTTTACTCTCAGTAGAACAGAAGCAAAGCTGGTGATGTTGGCTCTAGGACAAAGCCTCTCCCGAGGTGTCTGGTATCTGACACCACAGCCCCAGCAGTGGGGTAGACAGGTCTGGGTATGGGTTTAGGTACTGCACTGAGAGCACCCAACCAGTTTTACTGTTAGCATGATCCTTGGTGTGATTTTAGTTGCTGCCAACTAGTGTTCTCCCAATAGTTTGATAGAGGGGATAGCTCAGACTGGGAATGGTTCCAGGTGAAGTCTGGATGAGACTGCTCTGTTTTGGGAGGAAGAGAGCTTAGCCACTTGGATACACTTTGTTTTGTGCCGCTTGCTGTGGGTCCAGAGAACAGCTCCTGTCCAGTTAAGCCAGCTACCGCCTGCAAACTTTTTTTTGTTGTGCCCCAGGTTCCATGAAAGCACGGGAATATCTGATATCCTGATTTACTTTTCTTCCTCTGGAGCTCAGTTATTGTTCTTCTCAGCCCTAAGCCAGAAGCCCTCACTGCAACAGGCATGGGCAATGCTGAAATACAGATGATGCAGGTGGCAGGGGCCAGCTCTGACTCTGGCCAACGTATTTACAGCAGGGAGAAAGGAAAAAAATGGACCTGCAGATAGGTAGACAGGTGGCAGCATTTTATTTCATTGGCAGTGCTGGAATGCCTACTTCACAGGATGCCTAATGCAGTAAGTGGGGAACAGAACAAATTTAAGAGGGAAGAAGGAGGGGGTGAAGCAGTCAGTGCTATTCAGGGTATGAAAGGAACATCCTGCACTTCCAGAGCAGTCTCAAATAAGGGAAACATCCTCAGGATGTTGCCTTTGCAGGGTCCATGTCTTTATTATTCATATCAGCCCCTAAAGAGGTGTTTTCTCTGAGGACATGAGTCATCTGGGAAAGCCAGCAGCCCTACCATGCCCCTGCTGCAAGTATAGCACAGCACAGACAGTGTGTCCTGGGCTAAGCATTCCAGATGATATGTCCTTAAAATTGGGTTAAACCATTTTACTCGCTCACCTGGATTAATCAAATTCAGATCAGTTTGACTTAATCCTACTGACTAGTAATCCCACCAGCACTCTATAATAAAAACCTACCTGACACCCTGCTGCTGCAGCCAGACCCATCAGAAATCTGTGCTGTCCTCCACCATTCCTCAAGACTAACTAATTCCTGGTAGTGCTGACTAACCAAATTAGACCTCCACTTGGAATCTCTATTCCTAGTACCAAATCCAAAACTCTCGTGAAAAGGCAGAAGGATGCTGACACATAGGGCAGGGCTAAGTGATGCATTTTCCTCTATCTCTTTCTATCCCACAGGTTTATCTTTAAAAAAAAATATTAGTGAAGGCTTTATGCATGTCCTTTTGCCTGTGGAGTGCCTGCATTTTCACTATGCTGACTGCAGGAGAGGAGGAACCACAACTGAAATGTGGAATTTAGGTGCAGTAATTCACAGCTTACAATGCAGGACTCCTTTCAATGAATGGATTGACCACATGGGAGATAAACAAAGTGGACAGTGCAGCCAGGGAACAGCATGACAGCTGACGCTGTAGCTGTGCAAACTGAAGCAGCTGTAAAGGCAAGCAACAATCAGGCTTTAGGGTACAAAACTGTGCACCTGCAGGTACAGGAATGACTGCCACCAGGCAGTCAAGGAGAGCATGGATCCAAGCGTTCATAAGCTTCATGACACAAGAAGGCTTCTGCACAGTTCTTCCTCCTCTGCCTCCACAAATTGACCAGAAATGAAGGCACTGGTTTTGCCTTGCTTGACAGCTCTGCAGTAGCAAAGGCAGGGGTCTGACAGCCATTCCTAGGACCTCACGGATTAAGGTACCTAAGATGACAAAGTCACTCCACATTTCCTACCAACCAGCATTGATGCTGGCAGGCACACCACGGGGAGAAGAATTAGATAATGCACAGAGAACAACCCCATCTTCTGCCTTGTAAAGGAGCATTTATAACCCAGCTCAATGGAGCATTTATAGTTACTGTGGCTGTACCAGACAGCTTCGGTCTGCTGGGCTGTGATGCTAGGCCTGGTTTTGAATTAAAAGAAATACTAAACTAGATTCAGACTATTTCATGGATGGTATTTTATTTTATTCCATTTGAACAGTGTTTTGGTTTATCTTGCGTTTAATTTGAAGGATTGAGTGGTTTCCCAATAAATCCCATAGTAAGATCTACATGAGAAATACACTTTAAAAAAAGCCAACACAGAACAACAACAACAACAACAACAACAACAACAAAACCCTTTCTTCTGCTGCTGCTGATAACAAGGCCTATTACTTCCCAGCCTGTGTTTGGTTTCAACACGTATAATCTCCCAGCTGCAAACAACAGACCAAGACAGCTCTGTCTAGAGCTACCCTATAAATGATTTTGTCCTTGATGTTTGTTCTCACTGGAGAGTTGCCCAGCTCCCTGCCACATGTTTAGGTACAGGTGGCAAATAGGCTTTCTGGCTGGTTCATAGGTAACTCACAGGTAGTTTGCTAGGGGAATCTAGTTTTACACCCAATGAGAAAACAGAACTGCTTCGAAAAAAACCCTGCGTCCTGAGGTACAACATCGTATTTTTCCGCATTTAGACACAGCATATGACATGCCCCTCCTCGTGTTTTTTGCAGCACAGAACCTAACCTGGGCGATAAAGCATTCCATGAGGTTACACTGGCATGCAGCACACAGGGAACCGCAGAGATCTTTTGCTGATGCCTCTCCCAAGTGCTTGATAGTGTTTCCCACTTGACCTGCCCCAAAGCTGACAGAGGCTGGCAGCAGCCTGTAGCTCTTTGGTTGCCCCAAATGAGTGAGAGGATCTCTGTTTAAACTAATGGGTATGGACTGGCCGTGATTAAATTTAGGCTAGAAATTAAGAGGAGACAGAGATGTGGAAAGGCCTTCTAAAACAGAACAAAGAATGGGAGTGATCTGAACAAATGCAGATGCCTATAACTGAACCAGACCCTTTCTATTCAATTGAGGGAATTAAGCATCACTTATGAATCATCTCACCCTAACGAGGCACCCAAAATAGACCAGATGAATCACAGTCCAGAAACACCTGTTTTTCTCCCCCTCGCTGTAAAAGCCCAAGGTAACTCTATCTGAAACAATTTACACATAGGCTGTTAAAGTTAGGTGAGATTAATTAAAAATATATATAAAAAAAAAATGTAAAAAAATCAACAACAAAACCCTAACTGTTTTTAGCTGCAACAGGACACTTTATGAAGGTTATCGGACACTAATGGATATATGACTGAAGGAGGTGACGGAAGGATTCCACTGCAGGTGAAATAGGACAGCTCTTGCATGGAAACTGCTCACAACCACTGCCATAAAAATCCAGATACTAATGCAGCCATTCTTGGTTTATAGTGAAGAATTCGGGACAGTGAAGAACTGCGTCTTCCATGTTAATTTGAATTTAAGGCCTAAAGACTACTGTGTTTCTCTTCTCTCTTTAATTAATCTATTTTCATCCAATATTCCTGTAATTAGCAGAGATGAATCAAGGGATTGGTTTAAATAAGGAGGAAGCAGAGATTTATTCAGAAGTGAGTGTTCTCTTGATACTTTTTTCCTCAAAGTTATCTCAAATGCCACCTTTAAAGACTCCTTTCCCCTTGAATAAAGCCAACTTTCCACATGGTTATTTCTGCTACCATTGCTGCCTCAGATCTCACAAAACAACATTGCTTATGTGACGTTTCACTTGTCCATACTGATGGGAAATGGTAGTAGGTGATGGAGAGGAAAGATGGAGAAACCTTTGTGTTCTGGGTACATCTCTTAAACTATATCACAGCAACTGTATTTACAAAAACCTGTGTGTGCCTTTGGCATAGGGTGGAACCACAGTGGAGACAGCAGTGGATCCCAGCAGTACCTCCCGGCACACCCACAAATCAACTGAGCCCTAAAGAGACCCAGCACACATGGTGCGTGGTATATATAATACCCCAATTATACCCAAATAATATACTAACCAAAGGTATTGGTACCCTCTCCAACTCAGCATAAAGTCCTGACTCCCTGTTTTTACTAGGGGTTAACAGGATTCAGTCATGCTTCTGACACTACTGGAATTTTTTTTCAGGGCAAGGAAGCATCTCAGATCTGCCAAGATTATTCCCCTCTTGGTGCCCATGAATCTGACAAAAATGGACTCCTGCTCTGGCTTCTAGTTTGGAAGTGAGGGGTGAATTTTTGAAACAGCATGAGAAACATAATTCTGGGGTACCTTTACCTTGATTCACAAAACACACCGCAATCATACACAGAGGACCTCTGGCACAAAACCTCCCTAGGACACTAGGTTTGAACCTAAAGCAGAGTGGTTTTGTTCAGAGTTTGTCCTCATCACTCAGTTGAACAGATCCTAAAGCCAATGACGAAGTGCTGTGATTTCTTGCCATGTTTATTTCCTTACTTACATTTTTTTCCTCACTTCATTGCATATCTAGTGTTAACAAAGAAATCTGTGTGCACTGACTGGCTTGTCCAGTGTTTCAGATCTTCTGAAGGCTCCCTCACAACTCTTTCACCTTTTGCAACAGTGACCGGCATGCTTTGAGCACGGTTCCTTTCCAACTGACGCCTGTTCTGAAACCCCCACAACAGCACCAGTCCTACCATGTATGAGATAAAATCAAATGCCACAACTTCCGCTTCTTCTTCAGAAAACAGATCTCACTGCACTCCCATCTCACTAAAGAGCTGAATTATCTAAGCTTGATCTTCTGCATCATCATCATCATCATCATGTTTTTTAACATGACACCTGGTACTGTCAGTGATGAGAAAACTGTTTCAGAGAAGTCTGCTGGGGTTAGTTGGATGCAGGTGGTGTCAGAGCATTACTTGGGTCCCTTTGAAACTGAAGTTACTGTATGGGGAGAAAACCACCACCTGCAGTCGTCCTTGCCCCTGATGCACTGGTAGAGTTATAACTTGCTCCTTTTCCTTTCCCCTTTCCCCTTTCCTCATTCCCTCCCCACCCCCGTCGTTACAGGGTAGTCACCTCATCTGGGGATGAATGTAACAGACAACCGACTTCATGAGTCGAAAAGCCACAAGATGGCATTATGGAGCAATTAAACGGAAAATGTGCGGAATCTGTTTTTCCTCTCGCTGGAGGAGGAATTACGAGCAGCCGAACGGTGCTCGCTGCAAGAGGGGACAGGTGTTTCAGAGCAGCTTCCAACACAGCCACTGTCCCTTCTGTTGACGGTCTCACCTGGTTAACTCTTATTAACATTTCCAAGATTTCAGATGAAAGCCCTTCAGGAAACAGAGGAGAGCACATGCCTCTTAATCTAGCCTTTGTTAGTGTTATTTTCCTCTGAATGCACTGAAATTTTTTTCTTCTCTTCCCTTATTCACAAGGGTATGTGCTTGTGCTTGCATCCTTTTTGAGGGGGGGTGTGGTACATCAGTCCATTGTCCCTTGAAGCTGTGGATATGATATAAACTGCCTGCTTGACCACAGCATGTGCTGCAGATACAGGTATGTGCAGGCATGTTATGGGTTAGTGTGGGGCCTGATGGGCCACAGTAAAAAGTAAGCAAGTGAACGTGTAGGGCGTGCACAGGCTGTGTGAATAGTGTGCGCACATAGTTTACATGAACATTTTGAGGTTTCGTGGCAGAAGTGCACGCGTGCACGGTGCAGTTGTATGTCTGTACGTGGCTGCCTGTGTGTAAAATAACAAGCGCTTTCAGTGGAAAGTTATCTTGGGAAAAGGTTGTAGGTGTGGTGTGTATTATTTTTGTTGCACTGTGGCAAGCTGCGTAGCTGTCAAAGTGCATTGCAAGTGTGCAGGCATCTCTTGTAGCCTGTGGGCTCCATGGCACAGGGCGGGAGAGTGTCCGTGTTGTAGTGTGGGGTGAATTACTCAGACTAATGGTGCCCACGTGGCCATCCCGGACATAGTCACGCTGGCTTGGCTTTGTGGTGCAGCAGGCAGTGTGTGTGCATCAGCACTGCCATGTTTCATGTTTCTGGGGGGCGTGTGATTTACACACGCATGAACATTGTGGAGGGCACATACAGCTGGGTTTGAACAGTCACAGCCCACTGCAGCAGTGAGAGAGGGGAGACTAGTGACACTCAACCTGATCCTGTAGCACTTCTCAGCACTGAGGGGGAGAAATAAGGGTGAAAAAACCCCAACTCCATTGCTGACTTTCCCTGCAGCTTGACAGAGCATGCAGCATGTGCAGAAACAACTGAGCTGATCACCAACACCTGACACAGAGTAGCTTACTTTTGCAAATAATATAAGTCCCCTTTATTTCGCATCGTGCATTGTTACAGGGCAGGCCAAGGAATGCATTAGGGCTGATTCCGCAGAGCATCCTGCAAATGAGACAGAGCTCAGGCTGAACACGCTTCAGAAATCAGCGATTCGAAAAAAAGCTGGGATCACCAGACCTCTCCAGTGTCTCCTTTCTCTTTCTTACGGTCAGTGAGGGCAGGTACTTTTCTTGGTGGCTGCTAGTGCACAAAGAAATGCAAAGGTACGAATGTTGCTGCTTTATATGCAGTGCTGTTGCATTGCATATACAGTGAAGCAACTATTTCCCTTTTTGTAAGTCAACTTAGTAATGTTATTTTTATTACTCTTACCATGATGTTTATAATTGTTACTGTTATTAAATTATTTATTAGTCAAATTGGCTATGGGAATCTTTGATTTTTCCCCTTTTCTTTTTTCTTTTTTTATTTTTTTTGCTCAGCTATAAAATTGCTAATAAGTTGCCTCATTGGGGCTCCAAGGGATTGATGAGAGATTATTCCCTCCTGGATTACTTTCTCGGTGCTCTGTCCAGCTTCATTTTAATATTAGTCATCACTGTTTCATATTTGCATTGTGCTCCAGTCAGGGATCATTTCAGCACTGCATTTCCTTAAACATAAAACTCCCAAAAGCTTAAAGGCAGAAAAGAGTGTGGGGGTGAGGCTCTCTGTGTACTGAGGTTCTGTTTTTCATAGCATTCTGCACCACAGCATTGTTGTTCCATTGCTTTCCTTTCCGTGCTTGAACCTCTCTGTTTTAGAGTGTGGCTGCACCCGGCGGCTCAGCCATATAACAGCTCCCTGTTGTCACTGAGCATGGCCAGTTCTCATCCCCTGACAGCTTCTCCATGGCCATGTGGTCCTGCCACTCTCACCTAAACCAATTTTGGTGCTCACAAGACACAGAGAAGGTTCATCCTGTTAGTCCTATGAAAAGATATTCCCCTTCCACCGCCCCCCTGTGTCCCTCTGTCCTCAGTTGTCCTGCTAATGCCTGTCAATGCAATGAGGTGATTCTGTCCAGATGAGCAGCAGATATAATACCATGGAGGGGACACAGCATGTGTCTCCACAGAGGACCCAGACTCTGTCACCTTTCAACTAAGCTGTTGCACTCAAGCAGTTGCTCAGAGTTTTGCCTGTACAGGAAAGCTGTAAACACTTTGGGGTGAGGTTATACAGAAAAGCAGCATGATCTGCCTATCTGCTGCATCCCCTACCACTCAGCCTGCCTTGAGCCTCCTGTCCAATCCCATCCAGATGCTGTGAAGTGGCACCAGCTTCCAAAAGATGTTCCTGAAACAGGTCATGAGACTATATGGCTAAGGCTGAGCAGAGGGAGTGTGTCAATGGCCCTGTTAAGGAAAAGACACTGAGTGCCACAGGCACAAGGGCACTAGAGCACTAGAGAGTCAACACAGGATGGGCAAGAGAAGGCAAGTACTCAAACACAGGGCAAACATACGGCAGGACACCAGAAGAACAAACTACAATGCAAAAGCCACGGGGAACTACTGCAAATGGAGTGAATTGTTTAGTTTGTGACCTCTCCACCCCAATGGCGGAGGAACCAGGTCCTTATGTGGAAGCCCAGACCCTGTGCTACTACTGCCATTGCCATAGTATTGCTACTGATGTTGCAAAACATAGATGTGAAGTAGAGAAACAGAGCAAAAGGGAGAAGTCTAGGGAGCTGAGATCCCAGTAAAATGATTCCTTGCCATAACTAAAAGAGGAAGGCATCTCTAACACTAAGAGCCCAATATCACGGTTATTCCTGTGATAAGAAGAGACAGCTCTGTACAACGCCTTAGAGAAGAAATCCCCTCCCAGGAACACTCTGAGGTCCTGATTTAGCACAGACTTAAAAACGCATTTGAGTATCACTGTCTCGAGTGATGCTTACTTCTGTGTGTACACCACGGCTTTCAAAAACTGCACCGGGGCACAGAACAGCTTACACCTGAAGAGAAAGCAGACGTAAGCACAACACAATTACTAAGGCTGCAGATTCAGGCTGCCTGAAAGCCTTCTTTTTAGTGCCTTTGCTTTTGCTACACACAACATGGGGAGACCTTTCTGGTAGGCTATCATCTGCTTCTGGCTGAAGCAGCTTAGCCATTACAAGGATGAGATGATCACCCATGTATGGGAGATTTCTTGGCTTAAAGGACTGAAACTTTACTCTTGGGAAAAGTTCCTGTCCACCAGGCTATAAGCTACACTACAAGAGAGGGGAGACAGCTGCACCCTCTACCTCCTAACACTGTGAAATTGGTGAGAAAAGACAGAAAGAATATATAGAGCAGAAGAAAGGGAAGCGACAAGGCTGTATCTCCAAAGCTCAGAGATTAGAGAGCATACCTTTGAGTTGGAAAGGTAATGCATTTGCCTTTTATCCAATGCTGATTTAATGTAAAATACATTCAGAGATTTAAAAAAAAAAAAAAAAAAAAAAAAAAAAGACTGAAAGAGAGGCTGGGCTATTCTTCAAGAACATACCCTACATATATGGTTACAAAATAAGAAAGAAATATTTTATGCAATTATTATAGAAGACAGTATGATTAGACAGACAGAGAAAGAAAGAAAGAGACAGACAGGCAGAAATATAAAAGAAAAAGCCACAGAGCTAGCTAGCTGTTAGGAAAACTGAGTATTATGAGAAATTGTTGTGTAAAGTAGTAGTTCAATAGATTAGGGAGAAAAAAAAAAACAACTTAGCCTGTCATTGGGAAGGAAAAGTAGCACAAGTTCAGGATGCAACGAAGCATCCAAAGGATGGTTGAGTGGGTTAATAATGTCACAGCGACATAATCAAATTAGTAATGCTATCTTGGCAATGTGGTTTAGCCTATCAAGGCATTTACCTGGTTACATTGTTCAAAACAATACCACTCTAGAGGCAGAGGAGACCAGATGTCCTCCCCATCCTACACCCTTCATGGGCACATGCCACCCCCTCTTACATAAACCCTCACTGCAGGAAGAGGGGAGTTAATGGGGCAGAAACTGCCATCCAGCTCTCTCTCTCATCCCTGCACCGAGCCCTGTGCCCTGGATGCCACCCCCCAGCAGACTGGCTGGGGCAGAGGTTCGGGGCGAGTGGCCTCGCTGGCACAGCAGCATGATGCCCTCCCTGAGACAGCTCTGTGAAACGCTGCTGGCTGCAGTGTGGTGGCATCTGCCTCTAGGCATGGGTGAACCCAAGGTAAGAGGAATGAGTGTCCCTGAAGTCCTTCCTAGAGGAAAAAGATCTACCTGGGGAAGGATGCAAAGTTTTATTACCTGTCTCATCCCCCCTGATTCCTAACAAGCAGCACAGACTCACCGGGGCTGCAACCCCGCTCTTCTTGCCCCATCCATCCTTTGTGATTCTGTGCCTATCTACTAGTGTAGGGCTTCCAGGCTGAAAGCAAGGTAGCCTGACGGGAAGAAACATGAGCAAGATGAATCTAGCTAGCCAGGTGAATGAGATAGGAATAATGGGATAGGGACTGTTCTTAAACGATGTATCAGACTTGGGACGCCCACAAGAAGAAGCAGAAGAAAACGCATAGGGACGGATGGTGGGGAGTGAACACATTTCACAAGATCGGGTATGTTCAGGCTAGAAATTTGTACAGGGAAGGGAGAAGGGAAGACAGATCTTACAAGGACAGTGGTATGTGAGAGAAGCATAGGAATATTTTCACAGTTTTAGAGAACTCCTTTGGGCCGCTGCTTTGTAAGTCTCACTTTATGAGACTGAGATTAAAATGTGTTTATATTTATATAGTTATCTTTCATAGAGATGCTTCATTTAAATGCATATATGTATTGTATATGTGTCTGTATATGTATACAGAAAAAAGAGAATCAATAGCTGTAAGGGTCTTTTCTTCAAATTCCCACAACCTAGAAAGGACCATAAAGGCCACTGATACCTGTTTGAAAAAAAGCCTGTCCCAGCCCCCTCCATTTGCTCTTCTCTTCCAGGACAGCAGGAGGACAAGCAAAGAAATGCAGTTCTCCCTGCTCCACCTCAGTGAGGAAGAAGCAGCACAAAGAGTCCCCATATCTGCCAGTAGGACTCAGAGACAGGCACGGGGCTCTCCATGAAGGAAATAGAAAATAAAATCAAATGAGGCTTAATCCGAAAAGCAAACGTTTGCAGGGACAAAGCCACCTCAGGGACTGTCATTTCACAAATTGTATTAATCTGGGCAAATAGTGCTTCAGAAACAGTAACTGTGGTGTTAATGCTCGGTTCCCTCTGCTGACCTTATCTTGCCTCCCTTGCTCCCCTCAATACGGGCCAAATCCTTATCACTTTGCACCAAGGGTCTCTTCCTCAGCACTGCAATCACACAAACCTGGAACTAGTGAATGAATCAAATAAGGAAGAGAGATGACTGAAATGTGACTTTTTTTCCTTTAGTTTAACAAGTAGTGTGAGAGATCAGTGGCACGAGATGACAAAGCAACTGAGCACCCGGATACCCGTGGAGCAGTTCCTGCATTTTCCAGGGTTTCCTGCTTACAAACAGTATTGTGTTATCACACTCTGCATCTTGGGTCCCAATAAATGTGCAAGACTGAGCAGGTAGAGGGAGAGCTGGAAAACTAAACCATATGTAAGTGAAACAGGGTAAGCAGGAAAGAGCAAGGAAATAATTATAACCAGGCTTGCAACACTTCCTACGCTCCTTTTTGGTCCAGCCAACACATTGGCCACCCATTTGCCTTGCAAGATGCTTTGCTATAGCTGTAGTCCTTCATTTCAGAAAAGAGATGAGAGGAAAGGTTTTTTTTCTGGAAGCTGACGGAATCTCTCTTCATTTGCCTATCTTAGTATTTCTCCTGATCACATGACTTCTGGGCAGCTAAGAATCCAAGACTTTTCTATGTACAACTTTGACCAAGGTGAAAGTGAGAAGATAGTGGAATTTCAGTTCTATGGGTGGAGCCAGCACAGAAACAATAGAAGAAAAACAACCTTTTTTCCTAATGAATATTGGCTCAAAATGATGCTGGGAAAAGAGCTTTTTGTCTTGTTATGCTACAAACTCTATCAGACCTGCTCATGAGCTCGGGAGGTGGAGGCATTATTTTTTTCTTTCTTAATTTTAATGGTACAGAAACATCATGGGTTTGAACATTTCAGTTCAATCTCTAAAGCTATTGAGTTCATGTTCTGATTAAGAAAGGCAGTGAACAAAGGAGCAGGGAGTGTGTGGGGGAAGGAAGTAAAAGTGAAAACTAGCATGGTGAAAAATGAGGCAGAGTTAAAAATATATTGGAACTGTAAAAAAAAAAAAAAAGCTTTAGAAATGGCGAAAAAGCAAAAAGTTATAGAAGAAAAAACCTATCTGTTCTACCTAATCTTAGTGGTCATGCTAATTACCAGATTTAGGTGTTTGCACGTTGTGGGAAGAAGAGTGTGTGTGTGAGCGCATGAGCATGGTTTCTGACAATTCACACATACTGATTTCCCCCTTTAGCTAGAGGAAAGATTTCTGTTTATTTATTTATTTATTTCAATTGAATCACCATCAGAATGAGCTGAATTACAGGAAAGACCAGGTTAGGCAGCTTATGTAGCTTTTGAGAAATCCAATAAAAAAAAATCCTAAGGATTCCCCAAACCCCAGAACTCCAGGAAATGCCCTAGTTTCTGTGTATTACATTGTTTCCTTCCTAACAGATTAATGTCCACTACACAGCAATATGCAATGGCATGCTCTGGTTTACTTTTTCGTAACTAAGACTTTCATTCGACTTGCAGCTCTGTACAGTCTTCTGCATCCCCCTAAAGTTGCACTGGGTTTGGCACCCACATTTTTTCCCCACTGCAACCCACAAATCACTAGCTTTGGCTAAACTGTGCTTTAGGACGTTAATGGGGCTTAAACAGGGGAAGGTGGGCAGAGGGCAGTTGATGTTTGCTTAGTGATGCGGTGAGGTATGCAACAGCTCCAGTGACAACTACTCATTAGCAGCTAATCCAATCGCTCCTGCTAATCCAATCAGTTTGAGTAGCTGGAGTCCTTGCTTTGCAAGGGTGGTCATTTTGCTCTCTCAGATGTCCCAGGATGTTAACTGAGGACTGAAGGCAAGCTGAGCTGGCCAGATGTACCCAGCAGGTTCAGCCCCAGCAGCATCACCAAAAGACTGGCCTTGGACCCGCATGGGAAAAGAGCAGCAGCCAAAAGTCAAGCCACCCAATTAGCCTCTGCAATATCGTGAACAAGTTTTTCACTAGCTCACTCTGAGTGCTGGGGACTGGAGGCGGGCTGGGGTGAGGAGGAGGCGGAGAAGGAAAGGGTTAACCCACTGTTATCCCCTCCCCGGGGCCCCCACTCTGGCAAACTGCAATACAGCGCTGAATTTTCTCAGCAGCCTCGTTAGTATCATTCCACTATGCCTTCATTACCTCCTGATTTCTAAATAAGGGTCAGTTTGGCTCTGAAAACATTATGTGGTGCTGTTACAGCTGATATAAACCAGCAAAGCGGCACTTTGCAGATGAGAAGAACAAGCAAAAACCCCAGAAAATCCTCTGCAGTTGGGTTTAAACAAGGGCTGTAACTTCTCACACATGTCCCGCTCCCAGTCTACAGGAAGAGGCTGATTAATCCTGCGTGTGTTAAACTGGAATATTGCATTACTGGAAGCAAAGAAACCCCATAATCATATTGCTGGTTATGCCAGAGGTCTGTTTTCTCTCAAGTGCATCACATTAAGAGCATCCATCCCTGGGCTGCAGCAGCATCCCAGGCTATTTTTCAGGTTGCAGCACGACACACAGGCTTTTTCATTCTGGTTTTGTTTTAGTGGCTGACTTGCTGGGCTGTGGTTAACCTTCAGATAACCACAAGCAGCAAAAAAGTTTTTGAGTGGAGAGGAAGATGGGATTTTGTGATGTCCTGTCTCCCAAAGAAATGCTGATCTGCAAAGAAGAGCCTTGTTTTTAACCTCCCTTTGCTGCTTGCTCCAAAAGCAAAGGGGTGGAGGAAATAATATCACATACAAGATGGGAAGTGGTGCTCTCTCTTTTCTCCTCTTCTGTCTTTTCCACCCTGACCTGAAGAATGATAAGAATTGCACAAGGTGTACTGCTGTCTGCAACTTCAGCCCTTTTTGAGGGCACAGTACAACCCTGATTAGGTGTGTCCTAGCTGATAGGGTATCCTCCCAACTTCATTCCCTCCTTCTGTAGCAAGGCTTGTCATTAATGAGAAGAAAGGAGATTCTGTGAGACCATACTCACTTGGGAGATCTGGAGCTTTGGGAATCTGTAATTCCCCCCTAGAGCCATTATAGGAGCGTATAGGGAAAGAGAAAACACTGTGTTGTTAGCACAGTCCCTCTCTAGGAAGCCCAGGGGAGCACACAAGAAATGCAGACATCTTCTGGGATGACACACCATGCACCTGATCTCGGTTGCCTCTCCCCA
Source organism: Falco naumanni (assembly GCF_017639655.2). Classification (NCBI taxonomy): domain Eukaryota; kingdom Metazoa; phylum Chordata; class Aves; order Falconiformes; family Falconidae; genus Falco; species Falco naumanni. Next base: position 77,577,322 of record NC_054080.1, read on the forward strand.
GGCAGGAAAGGAAAGATGCTTACCTGTGATAAGGAATAAAGGATTTGCTTCTGATACCACTGGAAATTTCTTGTTCTGTGTTTAGCCCATAGCTGAGGTTCAAATTTGCACCCATCTCCTATAAAAGCAGGATCCCCCCGCCCCACCCTGCTCCACTTAAAAAATCCTGCCCTTCCCCAACTAGGATGTTTTCAGACATCCAACCACCAAATAAAACACAACCAGCATGGGAAGTCCTGGCAGCAGCTTCAACCATTACAAACACGTAGACAAGACCCGTGACGATAAATGATGTCCCACAAAGCATGCAACTAAGCAGAAACATCTTTGAGGATGGCTGATTATTGCACTCAACCACAGGGAGGAGGAGGTGACAGAAGGAAAAGAGCCTCTGTTTGTACAAGCCACTTTGGACTTTCCCTTTGAACAGGACACAGGGGCACTGAGTCTTACAGCCTTTTTAATAGGAGCATCTGCTCTTGTTCCCATCCCAGCTGGATGGCATCTATGCGTGTTTGCTGTTAGCGAGATGTGCCATGTGTCATGAGGGGGAGCGAGTGTATCCTGGGCAGGGAGCACACACATGGTTTAGAGGCCTTTACACCATGGCAGCAGGTCCATTTGTTTGGCCTGGGCACTTGCTTGGGGGCAGCAGCTGCATTCTCCTTCTACTGTGGAATTTCCAAATGGTAGAGCCCCCAAGGGTGGATGTCATTATCAGGGTAATGTGTACACAAGTGAGGGTGTGGAGGGAAGGGGCTTCATGGGCAATTTCTATTTATTTTATTTTATTTTATTTTATTTTATTTTATTTTATTTTATTTTATTTTATTTTATTTTATTTTATTTTATTTTATTTTATTTTATTTTATTTTATTTTATTTTATTTTATTTTATTTTATTTTTATTTTATTTTATTTTATTTATTTATTTTATTTTATTTTACTCTTCCACTGGTATGTGGAAATGAGAGTTCTCTCAACTCCTACAGACCCCATGAAATCAGACCATTTGTGGGATCATCTTTTCCTCACTCTCAGTGATGACCTGCTGTGCAGGAGATTGATGGTGATGGAAAGGTGATGTAGGAAATGTCATAGGGATGTCTACATGGTCAATAGCAAACTTGCCAAAATGAGATTTCTGTCTAGTTCAGAGCCTTGTTACACAGCTCTTAACACTTTGGTAGGTGTTCACAGGGATGGAAATGCCAAAGCAACCCTGTTTGTATGCCCTATGTTCTCCTTATTCCATCTATGCCCTATCACTGTGGAAATGTCCACCAGCAATTCTTAAAAGGCTCACGTGTATAGGGTAAGTGGGGGCAGATGAAGAAGTTCAACCCATCCTACCCCTTGTAAAGGACTTTAGGGGCCCCATGGAAACCTACAGCTGCCTCTCTCCTCTGTCCATCAGCAGCAAACTTAATTGCCCCAGCTGCCACCCCAGTCCTCCAACAGAACACAGAATGGGCTAGCCCTTACAGCTAAAGTACAAACCATACACAAACTGCCATATGCGGTTCCTTCTATACAGTTTAGTACGATTTGCATGCAAAAGCAGTTCTAGTGTGGTCGACCCCCAAACTGGAAGTAAGAGCTGCCGAAGAATGGGTAAGTGCTGCTTTGTAAAGAAACCTTTGCCTGAGAAAGCGTACTATGAGGTTTGTAAGAGAAGCCTGCATTGATTTGAGCTGGGTGTTAATAATAAATCCAAAAAGCTACAGCATTGGCTCCCCGCCACCCACCTCGGCGAACCCGGCTGAACCAGCAGATGCAAATACAAGTCAAACTCTATAGGCTGGATACACAACAAGATACTCTTGTCCCATCTGTAGCCGTGTACATGCCAGTGGATATCAGCCTAACACAAGGCACGGAGATACATGGGGAAGCGGTTGCTTTTCTCCTTCCTTCCCACTTTTTTTCTGCTCTGAGCTGGGAAGGAAGCCTGGAAGTCAGTGCCACGTCCATGGTGCTCCCAATAGATTGGCTTTGATATGGCAAACAGAAGAGGATGCTCAACATATGCTCTGTTTGTGCTACGACACAGGGACAGACGTTATGGGACCGATGTAAGCATTACCTGTGATGCTGACACCCCAAATCGTTCACCATGCCTTAAGACACCAATTAACCAGGCTCCCACCGCTTAAACATCAGGACTGCATTTTCCCCAGGAGTCCCCCCAGCACCCACACCAGGGCCAACACCCCTGCAACAGCCGGTAGGAAATTCGCTGGACATGACCTGGTTAGTGTCTCCGAGGCCTAATTGGCATCCTCTGCAATCGGTCTGGCTTCAGCTGCCAGAAGAGAGTAAATCGTCTCCTCATTTCACAGATGGGATGGGGGAAGGGGTGACCACTGCGTGTCTGTGTGTCGGTGTCAGGGGATGGCAACAAAGGATGTGAAGAACATGGCGCTGCCAAGGCGCTCACATATTTGGCTTATAACCTGATGAGTGCAAGGCAGGTGGCAAAGTCTATGTCATGCCCTGTGGGGAGTGGGGAGGGAAGGGAAAGAAAGGAGGAAAAAATAAGACTGGTGCAGATGGGAAGTGCCAGCTCTCCTCACTGGAACAGAGCTGTTCAATTGGGAAACCCAGCCAGAGAATCTTCAAAGGACCAGGAGGGAAAGAGCAGAGCTGGTCAGCGTCAGCAAGCTCCTACAGCCTGCTTTGTTGCTATTTTAAAAGTCTCATGTTGATAGGAAAATGAATTTTTAAAACCCCACAATTTTTTTAAAAATGGAAAATAAAGAAAAATTCAGAGATTTCAAATAAGTATGTGACATGGGTGTGTATGAGAGGAAGAAAGAGAGGAAGAGACAGAGACAGAGATTAAAAAAATAACCAAACCCACAAAAAAACTTCTTGGAACAAAACACACACGAGGCAATGCCAAAAACTTGAGAAGGAGAGTGGTTACACACTAATTTAATTCTCTAATCCCCCTACTCCTGTCACTGTTTACTCACTGATAAATGTGCAGTAGCTTCAGCAAGACAGCCACATTTGCAGAAACTGACAGCCTGACTCAGAGACTATTTACCTAAAGACCATGAATATTAAAACAGGTTTCCAAAAGGGCCCCCGTCTTGAAGGAGAAGATTAGCATGGGGCCTCTTGCTGACAGACTCTTCCCTCTCCACCCCTCCTTCCCCCACTCCGTGATGCATCTCTTGTGCAAACACTCGAGAAGTATCACCTAGCTGAAGAACTGAAATATTGGAGCGGTGCCCTGGAGCTGTGCATTCAGCTTTAGCCTGACAGGGAAAACACCCATCCGTCCAAGGCAGAAGTTGGGGTTAGCTTTTTGGTGTGTTTTTTTGTTTTGTTTTGTTTTGTTTTCCTTCCCCTCCTCCTTTTCTTTTTTTTCTTTAAAATAATTCAATAAAAACAAAAATAAAAAACAAGTCTTTTGTAGTGGTCATGCCTCCCCACCCCCCCCTTCCTTCTGGAAGGTGAACTATAAATACAGAATCCTTTAATAAAATTAAAAAGGCAACAAAATTATATTCCAAAGTCCAGAACCTGAAATTGCTTCAGCTGTCTCCTACAATGGTGCATGGAATTCACCACAAAGCTGGAAAAAGAATAAAGTAGAACTAGAAAGAGCAGAGAAAAGGATGACTGAAAAGATCTGAGGGAAGAAATAGTTTCCACAGGATAAGGCAGATGAAATGGTCTAGATAGCCCAGCTGAAATGAGACAAGAGTGGAAATCAAATTGATGTCTATAAAACCAAGAAGGAATGTCAAAGGGATTTTTTAAATAGACAGTTAACAGTTGTGGTGGGTTTTTTTTGGTTTTTTTTGTTGTGTTTTGTGTTTTGGGTTTGTTTTTTTTTTTTTTTTTTTTTTTTTAGAAGTTAAACTATCTGGGAACAAGTCTGAAGTTAAAGTAAGAATTTTGTTTGTTTACTCAATGTATTTTTTACTGGAGGAACTCTTTCACCACAGAATCTTGTGGAGACCAGAATTATAAATAGATCCAAGGAAACCTTAAGAAATTTATGAAAACAGTGTAAAAAGTGCCTTTAAAAGCAATGATGCAGGAGGAAATGATCACAGATTGCCAGAAGAGAGGCAAATTAGGCTTGTCCTATAGCAGTTTGGCAATGGAATTAGAAGTGCAATATATTTACATGGACTTTAGTTTTTCTCTCCTTATTACCCCTCCTCTATTGGGTATGAGGAGCACTTTTTTTCCAGAGAAAAAGCCTCCACGCACAGAGAAATGGGCATGCACATACAGGCCATGTGGACATCGAGTGTAACTTCCATCATATACCCAGCGATACTAACACATAGCCCTCTGTCTAACCCACCCTGGGCAAAGCAGTAAGCCCCACGTCTCTTACAGTGGATGACAACATTATGCGAGGCATTTGTCCTGATGCAGGCAGTACTGCTTAACCTTGGAAACGGGTGAATATCCTGGCTGTGAAGACAATGACATCCAGTCTCTCTCTTAGGTCAGTGAACTATACAGACAGAATTAACAGTCTGTGATTTTCCAGCCTCTCCAGCTACTCTAAGATGCCTTGATGTAGATGTTCATTTGGCGTAAAATGGCTTAGCTCTGTTGAAGTCAGAGGAGTTATTCTGTTGTTTGTTTTTGTCTCCAGCTGAGGATCAGGTGTTTTGAATGCAAGCCTTTGGGAGCATTACTGCCAACTGCATGATGGACAAGGCTAACACAAGGACGAGCATAATTCACTTCCAGGGAAAAGGGCTAATAGTCATTCCCAGCATCCCTGGACACCTTCCCAACTGCAACCAGGCAGTCCATGCCTAGAAAACCACTGTCAGTAAAGCTCCACCTCAGCTCTGCCTCCAGCAGAAAAACAAATGTCAGCAAAGCAGTGCCAGAGGCTGCTTGGTCTGAAAGGCTTTGCAAACACTTCATGATTGATCACGTGAGAGGGTTAAACCATGAGACCACCTGGCACACAGCCCTCCTCTGGCTAACATCAGGCTTCTGCCTCAACATCAGTCTAGACACAACCCCAGACTCTTCAAATTCGTGGTTCCCAGCTGCCATGAGTCTAAAAGTGCGCTGAGCCAGAGGAAGATGAAGTCTCCTTGGGAATACAGAGAAGGCTACAGAAAGACACCTCTTGTTCAGAGGGGATGGGTTAAGTCAGGAGCCAAAGTGAATGGAAATGTTCCCTAACAGAGGTGGAAGTCCTTGATGAACATTTCTTGCAGGCCGGATTTGGCATCCCATTAAAGGAAGAGTTTAATTATAACCAGAGCTACTGTAATGAACAGGCAAAGGTGGAGTATTAGGAAAGTCTCCTGGAAGCAGAAATGCACTGTCGGTGTGCAGGTGAAGCGAGAGTCACTTCAGCCTCGGAATTTTGCCCCAGGACAGGCTGGCTTCCTCCAGCTTCTCTTTAGAACACCTCCCTCTGCAAAACCTCTTTCTACCACCTCAATGCACTTCACTTTCTTTGCCCACCATAGGCTTTTAATAGGCGCTGAGAAGCTCTGTCGTGACTCTGGGTATGTACTTGCCATGGACAAATGAAGCCCACTTCAGGTCCAGTTTTAGATGCAAGCTTTAGTCCGTGCTCAAAGGTGAAAAAACAAATGCTATGATGCTTAAAAGGTGTAAACAGTGTTTCCTGATGACATCACAAGAAACATTTTGCTTTCTGGGACACCTTAGGCAGAAAAGGTTTGGGGGCCCTTTGGTTTACTGATTGCCAGAACCTTGGGGTGGGTTAATGCAGGCAAGTGTCACTCCGTGCTACATTTGTTTCCTAAATACCTCTTTTAAAGCATTCCCTTTTAGATCATTGAACAGATGGGTCTTGGTATCTCTCTCCCAAGGAGCCAGAACAGGTATAGTTTTCTGTATTGATTGATACTCATTGTGGACTCAATTATTTGAGAAGCTTTTATCTCTATGCTGTTTTCTTTCCATTAGATATACATATCTATACCTGCGGAATGATAACATCCCAGGTGTACAGGCAATACCCCTTGATTTAGGAGGGTCCTGCAGCCTTTATGAAGCAAAGCCGTGCCCAGACTCCCACAGGGTAGACAAATCCATTCTGAAATTCCTTGGGTAAATCATCTGTCTCACTTGCAATGGGTACATTCCTGTTGTGTGCAGCATTATGCCTGTACACTGAAGTGCCACAAAACCTTTTTTGTTTAGTGTGCCCATGTGCCCTGTGGTAGGCTGACCTACTGTGGACCCTGGGGTGTGTGTCTGTGTCCGTGTGATGTGCCACAGAACCGCTGCAAGGTGGCATATCTTCTAGCCTGACCCCTTGCTTGGAGGAGCTCCTGCGGCAGGCATACTGCCCAGTGACGATGCTGTGCATGGGCTATTGCTTTTGTGAGGTGCCATAGCAGAATGATCACACATCCCTCCGTACATTTATGTGTTCCTCAGGCAGTTCTGTGCCCCTGATCCATGGTAAGACCCCATGTACAGAAATTAATGCAATAGGTATAGAGAAAATCTGCAAAGACATTAAGGTACCTAACTTCTATTTAGATATTTTGTGCCCAACATACAGAAGGAAGATTAGGGTCCTAAAGAAGGATTTCAACATATAAACATTTTCATGGGTGTAGGAGTCTGTCAAGGAACATACCTTCAAGACTCTGAGGAAATAGTTTCTGCTTTAACACCCCCAACCACGCATTCATCACCCAGCAGACATGCAGACAGTCCTCCTCTTCCCTCTCCCTTCCTTATTCTACAGCGAAACCACACTATTCAAACTTTTCCACTATCAGTAAAAGAAGCTGCCGTTTACACATTTACAGAGCAGTAGACACAACACTAGTTTAATGATACAAGGAGGGAAAGAAATAAGGAGCGATCTGTGTATAATGTATACACATACATTTTAAAGACTCAGCGGGAGAGAGTCTACTGTCATTTTAGTTTATTGAGAAATAGCCAATATTAAAGAGGACCAGGGTTGATGGAATAGGACGGCAGGTTATATCTCTGAATCTATTTGTAATCTCCTGTGTCTCTGCTTCTTTTCTCGTAATACCCGCAGAGACATGACATAGTCCTAGCTACCCTGGAGAATGAAAAAAGTAAAGAATGTAAAAGTTTTCCATCATCTGGTACAGGTGGTGTTGGACTGGAACATCCCCAAAAAGGCAGGAAGGAAGAGGTCATTTTAGCCCAGGCACTTGCAATATTTACCTAGAGAGGGAACGGGAGAGGGAATTTGTGATGGCTACTCTATGGGAGGGATGACAGTGTCAGCAACTGTGGTCTGACTGAGCTGTGTGGCTGTAAGAGACCTCTAACTCTCCAGCTCTTGTCTCTCAATCCACACTTGCTCTTTGCAGTTCCTGCAACTGAGACAAAACCCAGCCTCGTGTGGCTTCCAAATTCTCCACATGTATGCACCACGTGCATTTATCTCTGTGAACACGTCCTCTCCTTATCCTTGCATAACAGCTCCAGATGGGTGTGATTAACAACACATAGGCCTTACACACCTTCTTTGGGAAGTAGTTGTCAGCAAATTTCCCCAATTTACCTTAATTTTACTGTTAGGCAGAAAATTAATTACTCGAATCATGCAGCATGCCCAATGGAAAAAAAAAAATAAGATAATAGAATCCATATTTCTTTTTTCTTAGGTTTTTTCTCTACTCTCTAGGCAACACTGTGTCCTATAATGCTGGCATCATTTTAAAAATCAGTCACAGCTGTGGGGTTGAGAGAAGGACTGAGAGGCTTTTCGAGATTTTTTTTAATGTCTGATATGTATGTCTTTGCCAAATTATTTTTGAGTAGCTACTGACTATTTTTTCTTTAAGAGCTATTCACGAAGGTGCATAAGAGAGACATTACTTGTGCTATAGCTGGATTGCAGCCATTTGTCAGCAAGGCAAGACAATACCTAGTTGTAGTGGATGGTTTTGATCAGACAAGAAGCTTAGCTGGAAGGATGGATACTCGATTTGAGACCTTAGTTCAATTCCTAATTCAGCCAGGTTTCTTGTCCTGTCTCTAGTTCCCCTCATCTGACCACTGAGTCAGTATTTTCCTGCTTTTCAAAAGTTTTAAGGCAGTAAGTCAAGTAATGATCAAGAGGCACTCCACAGTCTGACACAGAGAGTACAAGCGCATAGGCAGGCAGATAAATTGTTTCTGTTCTCTGCCTGGAAGAGCATAACTTTTGCAGTTGTGTGTTTCCAGTAGGAGAATTCATAATTATGAATTCAGCAAGTCACTGCACTGTGCATATTCCACAGCTGCTCATGGAGAGATCATTGTCTGTGAGAAATGCTTCTGGTTAACATGTGTGCTGCAACAGGCATAAAAATTGATTGCAAACTGGCCATGAACAGGCAGAACAAATTCAATTCGGGAGTCACAGGGCTATTTTGTCCTGCACAATGGTCTGCTGTCATAGAGTTCTGCACAGGATCCAGGGACAGACATAGGAAACTTTGACTCAATTTTCAAATTATTTTTAGTTTGGTTTCCTAAAGAAATTAGGGATTTTGTCATTATTCAGTACCTTAATGCCTATTTACATCTCTCTCTCTCTCTCTCTCTTTCCCCTCAATAACTTTGAACCAATTGGCACAGGAGGTTTCATTTGCAGCTTGATAGATACGAAAGAAAGTAATCATGAGATGAAATGCTGTAGGGAAATAGATTCTGTTATTTTTTCACTCTCCAATGAATGCATATTTTGGAAAAACTTTCCTGGGGAAGTGGAGGTGTTTTGGAATATTGTCTTCTCTCACCATTACAAATCTAGTGAATAAACTGAGATCCTTATTTGTATTAATTTCTAAGCTGACACAGCTAAATCTGTGGTTTACACTGTTTGTGTAGGGCAGAGCAGAAATCATCAAGCCCTTTGCTGACTGGAAGTCCAAAGTATCGAGCCAGCAGTGTCTCCAGTACTTGGCCTTAATGGGTTACTCTTTTAATCTCCCATTGCTTAGACTGATATTGAGTGGTCTTAAAGGCAACAGACTCTGAGCTCTGACTTGGGAACCACTGGCCTAAACTCGTCTGGAAATCACCAGTCAGGCAGTCATGTCTACTGCCAATCAGTGAAGAAATCAGTCTGGTTCCAGAAATTCATTCTGTGATTTAAGGCCAGTCTTGCAGCCATTCTCATAACTTCCTTAGGCTTCCCTATGTCCTGTCAATCCTTAAGGCTAATATAAATAACAGTAGCCTTCATGCTGCTCTGACTTTTATGGAGGAACAGATTCAGCCAAAGCCCAGTGTAAAGGATCTACATAGCACATCTCCTCCTTGTCTCTGTATACTCTTCACTGACAGATCAAGGCTGACCTTGCAAAGACAGACCTTGTGCACGAAGAACCAGCATGAGATTGAACCGCGGGTAAGTCATTAGCAATTTTCAGCTGCAAGCTCATTAATTTCCATAGGTGCCTAAAAATTTTTCAAGATCTGGACCTCTTTACATCTGTGCCTTGGTTTGCCACCTACCAGATAGGAGTAAAACCCACTGGTCTGTTTCACAGGTGAGCAGATTTCAGTAATGAATTCCTCCTGTAGTGCCCAGAGGCTACAAAAACGGCAATGCCACCCAGCACTGCTGGCAGTGCACATGCATCCTTGTAGATCCTCTCTTTGCTCCATAGGACAAAACTCAGCAAGGACAGAGCAGGCTAGGCTCAATCCTCAGCTGGCATAAATTGAGGCAGTCATGAACTACCGTTTTGCAGCAGCCAGAATGCCACCTGCCCGACTCTATAGTAACATGATGACTGCGTAAGCTGTGTGCTCCTCCACACTCCTAGGAAAACCAGTCAAGCAAGAATTCAGATGAAGAGGAGTGTGCACAAATGTTTTCTTAATAATAATTAATACATGATTAATAGGAACAAATTCTGAAAATAAATGATTATAAGATGTCTCTATAGCATGCCACCAGGATGATGGGGATAAATGATGCTGAGGCACCTGAAAGTTGAGAGCCCATTACTAAGCATTTATAAACAGGAATGCATAAAAATATTTATCCACGTCTTTCTGAAACATGCTCTAATGTGTCTTTGAGCAATTTATCAGCTAAAAAGTAATTTTCATTAATCACTTATTAATTATTAATAAAGTGTTTGCAAGTGCCACCTTAATTTAAAGTGCTTCTGACTCAAGGTGTGCTTCCAGACTTTCATTCTTGAAGGAGAACTTGACTCCCAGACCCGAGTCCTTCAGACTCAAGTGACCTTGGTACATCCTTCTTTGCCCAGCCCACTCTAGGCCTCTACAACTGTTAGGCTTGCAAATGGGACGAGGTCATGTTTCTGAAAATCACAATTTCTCATTTCAGAAGGAAACCTGATCAGATCCTCTCCCCACTCACAGAGCTGGATGCCCAGACCTGGGAACGCAGCATTCAAATGTTTCAATTTATCATTACAATGGAACCCTGAAGAGATCACATCTGCTAAGACCACAAATTGGACAAGATCCCACTTTAGAAGGAGCAGGCTCAGCTCAATATTCCCATTCTTGAACAAGGGACCAATTAGGCAGGCTTATTTACCTGCCATAAAATGAGATGTTAGCCAGTGGGAGAAGTCACTTAAGGACAACAACAACAACAAAAAGTCTTTCTGATCTCTGTTAGAAATGGCCAGCTTAAGAAACAGCAGCACTTCATGTTCTCACTTCAGCCTGTATGTCTTCCTTCTGTTCCTCCTATTTCTTCATTCCTCCTTTCAAGTCAGTCCCTGCCCCCCTCTGCATTTTCCTCTTCATCTTACACATTTTTTCTTCTTTCTGTCCCTTCTCTTTGATTCTTTTCACCCTTCTTTTACTTAATTTTTCCTCCTACTACTTTGCTCTCACTTTTTACACATGCACACATTCAGACAAGATTTAATTTGGAGCTTTACTACTGAACAAGCAATCAAAAAGGTCTTACATCTTGCAACAGAACCTGGGCTACAAAATGAACAAATTGCTCACACCGCCTTTCCTTCATAAGATTTTACTGTGGGGATCAGATCCTCCACTTTCCAAAAACTGGATTCAGGTCCCAAGAGACCATAAAGGGGAAATCTCCAGGCTTAAAAAGTGATATTTTCTGCTTCTCCTCATAACCTCAATTTGGCTTCTTCCCTAGATGGATAATGGTGTGAGAGCATCCAGTGTGGAAACAGAGAGAAGCAGACACACACCTGTCAGGGATGGTCTCTGTACATTTATCCTGCCTCCGTGCTGGGGGATGGACGAGATGACCTCTTGAGGTCCCTTCCAGATGTACTCATCCATGAGCCCATGATTAATTGCCTTCATGATCTGCAGTTTATCTATCCAAAGAAATAAGCTTCAAAATCTCCTGCAAATACATATACTCTGGACTGCCTGAGGATATTGCCCCTCCGTCCCTGGAGTGCTGCACCCTAATTTAGACTCCACTAAGGGGATGTCTCTCTGCTGATCCCGGCAGAAATATAGCCCCTTTCACATCCTCTAATAGCACAGGAATTAGAGAATAAAGCTGATTTATTTCAGTAGAGAAAAGAAAGGAAATTCAGCCTCTAAATGGGAAAGAAAATTTCTATAGTCAGCTTCCCCTCAAGACAGAGACAGGGAAGTGAATCTTGGTGAGGGCTGCTGGTGGCATACTCTGGTTTCCCAGTACTGCCTCCCCTCCAGTATAAGCAAGAATAATTTGTGGCTGTATTGCTGGGATAACGAGATATGGTGTGGCACAGAACACTACCATCCCTGCCAGAGGGGAGCCACAGGAGAGAAGCCCGTGACCCATCCTTTTCTCAGTCAGAGGGTGTCCTTGGCTCACTCTGAAGCAGTGCTCATCCATGTAAGGGCAGACATATTTTGTCAGGGTGAGCCAAATAAGCAAGAAATGAAAATACTGAAAAGGAAAGATGACAATGAAGGAGGGTGTTGAACAGAAATCTAACATGAATGTCTTATGAAAGACAGATATGAAGGATGGAAACCTCTTACTTATCTGAAGAGATACAGTTCTGAAGATCTCCACCTGAACTACTGAAATTCTCCAGCTGATTTATTCCAGGTATTTATTTAACAGGGAGATATATTTAACCCTAAAACTTTTTTTTTTCTTCTTCTTCTTTTCTCTTTGGAGGCTGTTGTGGGCCACCTCAAATGGAGATTGCTGTAGTACTTAAACTTGGTCAGACACAACCTTCCCAAAGAGAATTTACACTGTCTTCATTATGGCAGACAAGGCTCATAAGTAGAAGAGAGGAGAAGCTGGTCATGCAACTCTAATTTACAGAAAAGGTGCCTCCTTAATGAACACAATGCATAATAAAGATATTAAAGACTTAATCTTACATTTTTAGGCTGGCCAGATCTAGGCTACAAGGAGTTTATATTAGCCTACCCTTTCAACAGTCATGACAAAAGTAATAGAGGAAGTTCATTTAGTATCACACTTGCTGTCTCTTCCGAATCATCAGAATTCAAACTGTTACAAATTAATAGGGGTGAGATTCAACTTGCTTAACACACATACCTAGAGTAGCTGTGTATATCTGAGCTAGACACCTTCAACTCCCTTGTTAATCAAAAGAGAGAATTAGATACTTCCATGCACTTCAGCAATTCATTTCCTCCTCAGGCACATATCTAAATCAGAGATCAGAGGACTGTATAAAAAATAAAAATCTTATTTCCATCCATTGACCATAATGGGAACTTACAATAAACAGTTCAGATGCAGATTTCTGAAGGTAAATGGGGTTTCTAACTTGTGAATCCCAAACAAAAAAATAATATAGCTAGTGTTCTTTTCTATGGAGTTTAGCAGGAAAATAGCATCACGTGTACAGCTCCCTCTCTTTTAAGAACTATAGAGCAGAGATATGATTTTGAACTGTGTACTTCCTAGTAACAGGAAAAAAACCTCACTATTTCAGCTTTATGTTTTTAATTCAACTCTCCTGACCGATTTTTTCATTACTTTCTTACTTCTTTAGTTTTCCCCATCTTCTTCCAACAATCTCACCACTTGTTTCTTTACTTCCTTTTCATCTTGAATACAAAGAGCATGTTGATCCCAGCTCTGGCCCTGGAAATGTCAGGCTGAAAATGTTACTCTTGGAGTGATTTGCATGCATTACAAAGTGACAGGTGACAGGTGACAGGAGCACACAACCTCGGCTAATAGATGATTAATGATGTGATGTTGGCCAGCACTGTTGACTCGTTTTCCTGCTCTTCGGGAAACTTCAAAGGCAGCTGGCATTTCTGTTGCCTTATGACAGGCTCATAGGTGAGCGTAATTGTTTAGTCCATATGTGCATAGCATAGAAGTAGGCATGAGCATGTTCACGGAGCGCATTTATCTGTACGTGTGTATATGAGGCAATGTGCAGAATCGTGTGCATGAGCTTCTGCGTGTTTCTGTGTGCATATCAGCTCCTCATACACAAACTGCCACTGCCTGGTTTTTTGCAGGTTGCTGAGAGCATTTTTAGCTATCTACTATATTCTGTATAAACTACCGTGGCCCATTTGGGGTTACAGTCTAAAGGAATGAAAGAAACTTACTGGAATTTAAATCTGGATGGAGAAAAATCAGCCCTAAAGTAAACAGTACGTTTGGAAGGCAGCCCAGTAACTAGCAATCAGAACAGGATTAGAAATAGGTCAAGGCTGTAAAGTTGGATCTTTTCTTCACACCCTTTTCATTCTCAGCAAAATGTGGGAGGGTTTAGGCCATTATAGAGATTAAGGGTAGTGGTAATAGATGAGTTCAGATTTCAACCCCACCTAGAGTTCAAAGCATAGGCTCACTTCTGATGCATGTATTATCAGGCTGGAGTCTAGTTAAAGAAGTATTTGGAATTTTCCAGTATAATATTCTTAGGCAGGATCCTCCCAACACATACAGATGACATCCTCTGGATTTAAAATCTTTGTGTTTGATGAAGGTGAAGGAAATCTCATTTCCTACTCCATACAAGAACACCTCTGCCTTCTGCCCTGAGTTTCCTATTCCCCAGCACTGTCTATTCAGGAACCTCTTTTGAACTTGCTTAGCATTAGTGGAAAAGCAAGAAAACTGAAATTATAGACAAGGATTAGGGTTTGTAGTTCAAAACAAGGATCACCCAAACTGGCCTTTTTTAAACAGAAATGAGTAGATTTTGTAATCAAAATTCTGCACTAAAAGTGTGTGGGTTTGTTGGGTTTTTTTGTTTGTTTGTTTTGTTTTTTCTTTTTCTTTAAATGGAAAAGAAAAAGTGTGAAAGTTGAAAGTTGGTCTCTCTTTAAAATAACAGATTGCTCAAGAGCCAGTATTGCATGAAGTTGCTGTAGCATAAAGGAAGCATGTCCTTAAGGAGAGCTTAAGACAGACACATTTTGTCTTTGTTCTTCCAATAGCTATCATTTGGAAAAGCACAATGCAGTTGTCAAAAGCTGAAAATACATGTTCCTAAAACCAGAGACAAATAGCCAGAGGAGCCTTGAAAGATTTGTATCTGTTGATTAAAAGGGGAACATAACAGCGCCACTGACCACTGACTGAGATAAATCTTCTACACAGAATGACATAAAATTGGAATTGAAAGTTCCTCAAGAAATCAGCTGGGTTCTGGGCAAGAAACCTGTCCTAAGCAATTGAAGCCCATGTCTGAGCTCTGAGCAAGCCCTGGCACAGGACATACTTTACAAATCAGCTGGACCCAGGGCAGATCTTGAGCCTGTGTCTCAGTGTCTGCCTGAGCCCTGTCGAATGGTGGTTTCTCATCTCTTCAGCTTGGACACAGAGGGGAAATAGGCTTGCTAGCTGCACACAACTTGAAGCAGAGGCTTCAGTGCTTCTGAAACTATAATTATTTCTTTGGTTTTCCTTGACTCATGGATCATTCAGTTTGTTAACTCAATCTAAAGACTTGCCATGTCCACCTTTCTCAGCTCTCACTAACTCTCTCAATTTACAGGACATCAACCCACTCCAACTCGGACACGGCTCCAAACAGCACAAGACACTAAGTGCCGGAACACCAGAAAGCAGAGAGAAAGCAGAGAGCTGGGAGTGCTTTGATCCATTTCAGACCTGTCAGATTAAGCAGGTCTGGAGGTCTGGGTGATGGCACTCGTGCTTCATGCTTGCTTAAGCAGAGCTTTCTCCACGGTTGATGGAAGGCATTCATTGGGACCAGGTTAGGTCAGCCTTTCGGAATCCTTTCCCCCCACCCCACTTATTAGTAGTGTTTACAAGTCATATAAGGCAGTTTTTCAGCCCAGCCCCGGGAAGGAGACTGGTCTGCCTTCAGCTAGCTGGCAGGTGGAGGCATCCCTTTGCTACTTAGTGCAGAAGCAGCCAGATCCAAGCTCACTGACAGCCTCTTTTACCAAAGGGAAGGCGGCTTGTTTCTACTTCTGTCCTTACCATGCCTGGCTTTCCCTCATGGTAAAGTCTGCGTCACCCTAGCTCCTCCTATAAGCAGCAGCAAAAACACTCTCAGCATTTTGAGCTTGTGACAATACCAGTTCCTAATTTGTGACATGCCTGTCACAGACTTTCAGGTTAACCCAGGTAGATGCTAAAAAAGGGAGTTGTTGTTTCTACTCCTTATAGAAATGCAATTCATTCTATAGTTTTTATTCAAAGCCTCTTGAATAACATGCTTACATATGACTGTCTGTGAATGTGTCAAAGGGGGAGGGATGTCAGTAACAGAAAAAGAAAGGTAAAAGTCAGCCAACAGAAACAAATATTTTAACTTTTTGATATTACTATGGCACATAAAAATATAGGTTTGATAGTAGAAACATAGGTGCATATACCCATCTAAACCCATAAAAGTTGTGGCCATTTACCGGTAGTGCTGACATTTTTAAGTGATACATTAAGTGGTACCTTTCTTGTTTCTTAGCACTTTGAAAGGCTGCTTTGAACACTTTTCCCTAGGTTATTGATAAGTATTAACTTCAGGTATCTGTACCATGCTGTTAGTTTTAAAAGCTTGAAAATTTAGAATTACAGAAATCAATTTTCTTCCAAATGAGCTTTGTGAAGTCTAGTAAGCTCAAAGAAAAAAAAAAAAAAAAGGGGGGGGGGGGAATAATAATAAAAAAGAAACAACAGAAAGAAAGCAAGGTTAGTTTCTGCCTCACAGTTGCTTTTGATAGGGATTAGCACCAATAGCAATGGAAATGCTTTCCTTCACCACATTCAATAATACACCCTTATTTCCCCCCTATTGTTTTAAGTAAAAGACTGGATGGCAGCATTTAGAAGAGTGGCTGGTTTGTTCATTTTATTTTCCTTCCAAAGCTTGTACTGAGCAAATGATGCTGGTCTAATTCCACACAGTCTTTCTGGTTGACATTAAGAATGGACATTTGCAATAGAAGGGAAATTGTTTTAAGGAAGATTTTGGCAAGCATGAAAGGGATAATTTCAGAGGAAAATTAGTAACTGGGGATTGCTGCTGACACTCAGCATAGTACTGGAGTCATTGCTCACCTGCTACAGAATCGCAGCTACCTCGGCATGGAATGCACTAGCAGATGAATGTCTCAGTGCTGTTGTTTAAGACAGCAGGACTTTCACCATGTCCTAAGTGGAATCAAGATTAGTTATAGTATACAGCAGCTGAGTACAAGAGGAGCAGTGCTTTCATTTAAAGTGCTTCTAGGTCTGTTAGGCTTAGAAACTTCCTCGCACGCTCTCAGACCAAAAGGCTTCCACTCCAAAAGCATCTGCTGCTGCTGTGCTGGACAGTCCCAAGCTCACTCCCTCTGGCCAATACAATTTCAAGAGTGGAAGTGGCAGCACAGTGAAACTGTGGCAGTAATCACAAGCTCTTGAAGCTACTATGAAAAGAGAGATGTAATATCCTGAAGTTTCTCCCACGACCTCAATCATAATTTCATACTGTTGTTACATCTTCTACAACTCAGCTCCAAATGGCTTGTCAAAATGCTGCTCATGCCTTCTAGACACTCAGCGTGTGTATCCAATCAATCCATTTGATTTGTAGGTTAGGACTAAGTCTTACAGTCAAACCCAATGATCTCATTGCTGCTAGCATGAATGTAAAATACGTTGAGTGAAAACAAGGGGATTGATCTAAAAGGACACAGGTAATTTAGAGAAAAAGTTGGGCTTTTGTGTATTAATTAAAAAGTTCGCTGTAACCTATGGGACACATCAATGCTCTTGCAAAGGTTGTCATCTCTGTGCAGCCAGCCATTTGTTTTGCCTTCTTCCTAGAGAAACTTGATTTTCATGATGGGCTATGCCTTTTGCTTCTATATCCTCTGGGAGAGAGGTCTGGTCAGATGATTAACATTATCTTCTCTCTTAAATATTGCATTATTAAAATTGGGCAGGGGTTTTTATGGTAGCTGACTAATTAGCCCCATGTCTCATCTCAGCTGTCAAAAATCTCTATTCATTGACAGTTTACTTTAAGTGGCTCAATTAGCATAACAAATGACTCACCAAAAGTTCTGTAGGCATCCTGTTGATTAATGTCATTTATCTTGCAAACCAGCAGTAGATGCCCGAGTTGCTCCTAACAATTATTATATGTGTTTATATATGTTACGTGTCACTCTCAGGGAAGCAATGCAACTGAAGAGTTATTTGTAGACATTTAATAATAATAAAGAGCTCTCATCGGCTGCAACAAGATGGACAACTTCCCAGTTAAGAACCAGACAGAGGATGAGGCCAAGATTCCTTGCACATCACCTCTCATACATCCAAGTAATATAATGAACAGAAATTTCTGAGAACACGTGATCAGACTGAGAAGGAACGAGCCTGATCAGAAGGCTTAGAGTCTGTCTTTTTTACTTTTGCCTGTTGTCTGCACACACCTTTTAGTACACCGGCCTGGTATATAGTAACTTTGTTTATGCTTTACATGTTCCATGGTTAATGCACAGGAAAAAAAGAAAAAGAAAAAAAAAGAAAAGAAAGAAAAAGCCTGGATTCTTCAGCTTCAGCTTCAAAGGCTTGCCTTGGGATTTATGCTCCTAAAACTCTTATGTGATTTTGAAAGCACAGTGTCCTAAGCCCCCATGGCCAGAGCTGATAGCAGATCAAGGGGCACCATACAGCAGCATGGCCGCTGATTTCCTATTACAAGAGGACCCTTGACCAGTGAGAGTGCAGCAGTGCTGGGCGGGGGGTGGAGAGATGAGGATTTGTTTTTTCCCTCAGCTCTGCCACTCACCTTTGGCATGGCCTCACTTAACCTCCTCTCTGATTTTTTTTCCCATCCACTTTGATATTATCTGCACTGCTCATGAGGTCCATGTGGTCCTTGCCACAAGGACAGTCCTTCCCTGAATGTTTACGCAGTGCTTGACCCTACCTAAGGTCAGGTCCTCAGAAACCCCTGCTGTGTAAAAATATGTTTCACCACAGAACAAATTCCAGGTATTCACCACAGTGAGGGAAAATGAGCTTATCAGCTGGCGTCAGATAGTATCTCTGATCAGATGACAATGTTCTGAAATTTCTGCAGATAGAAGTTTTCTGCTAATAAAATCAGAGATGGCCATGTCTTACACTGAAAGGCATTAGTATGGATGCCTCTGTAATCAGTGTGAAAAAGTATGTGTGGGTTTCAGTTGTTTCAAAGTAATTCTCCTAGAGGAAGAAGCTTTTATCACTGAACTCTTTAATAAGGGCTCTTCTCCTCAGCCCCAGGAGGGATGGTGCAAGCTTTAAAGAAAGTACAGCAAGTGCTCTCACTACTGAAGCCACTAAGAGTATATTTTATAAAGCAATATTAAAGAAATACTGAGAGCAGAATAATTTAATCAGATTCATGAAATCAAATACCCCCAAGGCAGCGATGAAGATGCAACTCAACAAGTACTGGCATTTCATTCCATAGGAAGAGGAAAATTCATCAGCTCCCTTTTTTTTTTTTTTTTTTTTTCTCTCTCTCTTTTCTTTTCTTTTCTTTTTTCTTTTCTTTTCTTTTCTTTTCTTTTCTTTTCTTTTCTTTTCTTTTCTTTTCTTTTCTTTTCTTTTCTTTTCTTTTCTTTTCTTTTCTTTTCTTTTCTTTTCTTTTTTCTTTTCTTTTCTTTTCCTTTTTCTTTTCTTTTCTTTTCTCTTTGCTTTTCTTTTCTTTTCTTTTCTTTTCCTTTTTTCTTTTCTTTCTTTTCTTTTTTCTTTTTCCTTTTCTTTTTCCTTTATTTTCCTCTTCTCTTCTCTTCTCTTCTCTTCTCTTCTCTTCTCTTCTCTTCTCTTCTCTTCTCTTCTCTTCTCTTCTCTTCTCTTCTCTTCTCTTCTCTTCTCTTCTCTTCTCTTCTCTTCTCTTCTCTTCTCTTCTCTTCTCTTCTCTTCTCTTCTCTTCTCTTCTCTTCTCTTCTCTTCTCTTCTCTTCTCTTCTCTTCTCTTCTCTTCTCTTCTCTTCTCCTCTCTCTTCTTTTTTTTTTATTTTCTCCTTATCGAACTAAAACTGGACACTAAATAAACTAAAAAACAACCTGAGAACATGAAGATTAGTGCAAAGGCACCTTGGGCCTCCACTCAGTCACACTCTGTCCTGTTTCTCTTTTTTGTGGGAGCTGGAAACTATTCAGTACTAAAGAGCTGGAGAGAAGGTTGTCAAGTGTTTCTTTAAACAGCAGGTTTTTTTCCTGACCACATGATCAGTCACTGGCAAAATATTACATCACCTTTTCTCTCCCTACTTGCATCATGCTGCCATGACTATATTGTCTTCTGGTAAAGGGCAGCACAGAAAACCTTGATCCCAGCCTGGGGTCTCCTCATGTTGTAGAGAAATGTAACAATAATATATGAAAATCAAACTGAAAAATAAGCAGAAGGGTAACTTTCTAAATCTTGAAATTTAAGGTGCCTGTGTGTCCTAACTGTTAAAAATCTCTTGCAATGAAGGAACCTATCATTTTTGTTCTTTCATGCTATTACCTATAATTTCAGCTTATGGCTGATGGCCTTCCTGGGGTTGATGCAGGTGAAGTGTTTCTGTAATAATATTGGTGTAGGCTATGAAAATCAGTACTAAACTGACTTTGAAGGCAACTTGTACTGCTAATTAGGAGACCATGGGAAAAGCCCTTGGAGGAAATCTAGTGTGATGCCTCAGCTTCTACTATTGCCCCATTGAAACAGCAGCTGAGCAACAACATTGAGTGTACCTGTCCTTGGAATGCCTTTGGAGAAGTCACTCTCATTTGCCATATACATAACTGAAGCCAAGAGATAAATTCCTCTCATGTAAATTGAACCATCCAAAGTTAGACATTACGTTCATTCCAGGCATCTCCACTTGCTTTATCAATAGGTGATCAGGTGTCCCATGCAGTGAATCATCCTGTGCTGCGAAAGGTGTCATCCATTGTCTTACAAAGGTGCCTGTCTCTCCCTATTGACTATAGAGAGTAGAATATTAGCTTAGACTGAATACCTTGCTTTTTACAGAGCTAAAATTAGCTGAGAAGTTTCCCATCTAGCCATCCTCTCCAAAGTAACACAAGAGAAAGTGGATAGCAATGTTAATTATTCCTTCAGTCCACTAGGCATACACACTGTGCAGGGGATCAGCCTTCCTTTTTATGTGGCCACCAAACTTTCTCTGCAGTGAGGGGATAGAGATGCAACACCAAATCTATGCACCTGAGGTCTGGGTGAATGCAGTCCACAAGGACTAAGGTAGTTTGGAAAAGCTGAGCGACTACAGAGGAACAAAACATCTAGGCAGCACATGATGCTGACAAGTGGCAACAATATCCCTGAGACAGATTTTTGAAGAGTATGGAGAGAAGAGCCTTCAGTTTATGATGCATATTTAACAGCTAAAATATATCAGCAGTACTGTCCTGTCGTGCCTTATGGCTTCTTTTTCCAACAAGGCCATCATAATTCTGCCTTGAGCAAAGCAGAACTGATTGGACTCAATTTATTCTTCTTTAAAACACACACACAAACACATTCACTAGGGAAGAATATAGAAGTTCCAGGAAAGAGCCGTAACTCAATTGCCATTATAGAACAGAAAGATAATTAAGTAAATGTTGGCAGGGGATAGCATTGAATAACTTTAGCAGAATGAGTTCTTCTTTGCTTTGCCCTTTGCAGAAAGTATACCGCATTCTCCAGAGACCCCACCCTAAATTGGTTTGGATAGCTTCCTTTTCCATGAAGGAACAGAGAGAAGAGAAATCCAAAGGTCATTTCCCCCCACTACAAGGATCAGCTCAAGCTAACCTGGTAAAGATGCCTGTTTTCTCTGTTCGTGGGCAGGAGGTTGGTCTGTATGTTGTGTAGGTATGCAGTTAACCCATCCCCTATTAGCTACTTGGAACCTGGGGAGGATGCAGCTAACATCTGAATTACTTTGATCTACAGTTTGGAGTCAAGAGCAGCTTTTTAGAAAGAAATGAATTCTAAGTGGGACATAAGTAGACACCCTGAAATTTAACTAGCTTCTGATTGTGCCTGAGTATCCAGAATACAAGGGAGCCATGAGCTGCAGTTACTAATTATTTCCAAGGGCAGATAAATAGCAGCTCTGCTTTTTATTTTTCCTGTGTGGTGACCCACTGGGTTTGTAGACTTTGGCACATTTTATGTCTCAAATTTATCTTGAGTTTATAGCCAGCCAATAAGTTAACAGAAGAAGAAAAAAACCCATCATTGTAAATCTAGGGAGACTGTACTTGCACTAGAATACGAGAGAGAAAGAGCACGTGAGAAGAAAAGAACGAAAACAGAACAGTAAAATATTAAATTGGCAAGTCTGAGTTCATTCTCATTGAGGCAAATAGGTTTTAAATAAGATGGCTTTTCTTTAATGTCAGTGGGTTTTGGACGATACATTTCTTGTTCTTTCTGAGTTCATTGGAAGTATTGTATATAAAATGCTATGTGTGTGTACACATACGTATATGCAGCCACCTTTAAAATATAATTATTTTAAATCAAAGTCTTAGAACTTATCTCACTTTCAATCATAGAAGGTTATTCAAACTTCTTGGTAATGAATCTTTGTCTAAAACATATTCTGCAATCTTTGCATAATCATGTCACTGCATTTCATAGACTGCACCTTCAAGAATCACCACATGATGTGTGAAATGAAGCGAAAATAGCAGATATCCCTAGACTGACTTTGGTATGGCAGTGCTAATTTCTCAGCCTCCAGAAAGATCAATGTAATGGTAGAGTTTCAAATACGTGAACAAAAATATCTTTGAGGGGGAAACAGATGTACAAATGGGCTGTTTTAATTTAATGTGAAAGTTAGCACAAAGACATTTTGGGCCACCACCACACCTGAAATGTATGATAGACTTAGGATGATAGGAAATATTTCATGATTGCACAATCATAAGCAGTTCCACCCTTATATAATGTCTTTACTGCTGCATTTTGTATCTTAAGGTCTGTTATAACAACACCTGTTCAGAGAGTCTCATTCAAAAAATGATATTCCAACAATGTTGTCCTGTGTTTGTATGGGAAAGAGAAGATGATCAATAAGAAAAATACACCCTACCGGATCAGCAAAAAAGGAGCAGTATCATGATTATCCAAGGCATTGGATAAAAAGTAAAAATAATACACAGTAATAAGTATATGTATTTAGCATATAATTCTTTTAATCTCAGTCAATCCTAACTTGAACAGTATAGCATTTAGTTTGACCTAATCCTTCCATCTCCTTCCATCAAATAAAGAGAAGCACATACCTCCAAAGAGAGATTTATTTTGTTCTTAGGCATAGCTTGAGGATATAGAAGACAAACTCTCTTTTGTGATTGTCTTCTTTCTCCATTGACTACAGAAAAGTTCTAGGTGACCAGATAAGCCTCAGCACCCGACTTCCAGACATCTAAAGGTTGGGTGTATTGAAGCCAACCCACTAGGATGTCTCATTTCAGCCTGAAGTGGCTAAGATAACAGTGATTGAAAAGCAGTTGGAAAACCTTAGAGTTTTCATTTAATTGCAATATTGGAGAATACAGATGACCTGATTATAATTCAGGATTTATATGTTAGTGCTACCATGAAGCTTAAGCTGCCTAAAGTATACACTGCAAGCAGAGATGATGGATAGGAAAGGATGAAAGTTACAGGAACTCTAGTACTGAGATTAAGTGACATCCTGAAGATCACAACAGCTATCTTGTCTATGGGAAAGATAGGATTTGGAGCTGGATTTCTTGAAACTCAGCTCAGGGACCTAACCGCGAAGCTCTTCTTCCCTCTTTAAAACCATAATAAACTACTTCAGGTAGAATAACAGTTCCTCATGTACAAATCCTGAACCAGAGTATCATCAAAACACTTTAAAGCATGATCAAGAGTCTAATAAATAAATAAATAAATAAATGAGGTTGTGGTTGAGATCTACAGTGAACCCACAAGCCTGAAAGCAAAACCAGAACAAGAAAAGCACCTCAAATGGAAAAAGTATCAGCTCCTAAGTCAGCAACACATGTTCCTTCAGATGAGCAGTTTTTCCACCTCAGCACCATGAAGCTTTATACAGTACTGGAGGCAGTGCTGGAGAGGAAATGGAGAGTCTTGGACACAGCCTTGCGTTTTCCTAAGGTTTTGAATTTAATCCCAGTTTTCATTAGACAAGGCATCTTGTTGTATCAGGTTCCCTCTGTAGTCATCTGAAAAAATAACGGCACCTCAAAAATGAGTCAAATTGTCCAGGCACTGAATTGCCACCTGGAGTGCCCTTTCTATGTATGTACTTTAAGGAAACCTAGTATTGACTCCACTTAGAAATATAGTGTCTCAGGTTTGATGGGATGAAAGCACCCATGAAGATGAGATGAACAGATGAACAAATCATGTAACATGGATCTGGATAATTTGAAAATTATCCTGTGAATGAGCATGGTTTGACATTGGGTACAAAGTGTTGCCTGAGCTTTGCCACTAATTTCAGCAGAGCCTGGATTTTACCTGGATATTGCAGAAGCTCAGTGGAGGAGCCCGGTTTACAGATAGGACTGCAACAGGTTGTCTGATGCCTGCTTGGGACAGGTATCCAAAGGATGAATAGGACATCTACGGGTGATCTAGGTTTCAAATAATCGTCTAGAAGATTATTACCAGCGGCAGATCTCAGTATCTAAGGCTCATCTGTTATAATTTCTTAGTAAAGAAGAAATGAAAGAAAAGATCTGCTAAAAATATACATGATGGATCAGCCAAATTGTTTCTAAATGGTACCTTAGTCAGAGATTTCCACAGGGGACCCGCAGCCAGCTGCACTACACTGTAGAGTAAATGCTACTGCTTTGGAAAAGAATCAGTGGCAAGTGATTTGCATTAAACATTTTTTTATGTGTTTGTTTTTGTTGCTATTTTTGGCTAACACAGAACTGCATCAGCATGTGAAATTCAGAAAGAAAGTGCCCAGTTGCTGATTTCTAGTATATTTTTTGTCTCCATGTTTAGAGGCTTTACTCCCAGCACGGAGAGGTGAAGGGGGGAGTAGCAGGGAGGAGGTGGTGGTAGGGAATCCAAATACACCAAGCAACCAGAAAGACAATCCAAAGCCAGAAACAGCTTTTGTTTTCCAACATTTTCTTTCAAGCTCATGAATAAACAGAAGTCTGTGAATTCAGAACACCTGTGGTTAGCTCGCCTTGGAAATGAGAACAGAAGAGGGAGAGCTAGACCTATGATGAAAGCCACCAAACTCATGAATGTGAACAAGGGGCATGGAAGCAAATGAAACCCAGGGATTCATGGATCACGCCATGGGCTATAGAGGCTTTCAGTGAATGATTGGTACGCAGCAGGCTCTGGCCATTTTCCGGCTATTGAGGCTGCTTTTGGGACTGCCATTCTCCTGCACATGTTTGTCCTGGAGGATTGTTCTCACTGATACGGTGTGATGAAATCCATATCTAAACACTTGCAGGTATATGTAGGGATGGCTCCAACTGTAAGCCTGGTCACTTGCCCAGAGCAGCACATTGCTAGGGGCAGCAAAATGGCTTTGCCCCCACCTTGTCTGCTCTCATCTAGGGAGGTGCTGGGTGTGTTGGGGAGGTGTTACACTCATCCTGCATCCACCGTTCTCTGCTGAATGCAAAGGTTAAGATCAGATTTTCAGGGCTCTTCCCCCAGCTGCACTCCTTCCCTCCTGTGACAGAAGCAACCTGGCTGAACGCAGCCCCTCATCCTAGGAATGGAAAACACTTGGATGCTTCCAAGTGTTATCTCTAAGACATTTTTCATCCCAGACACACATGGACTTATGTGTAAGTAATCACATAAAGATCTGTAATGACTGCTATAAGGATAAATATACAGATAGGTGTATACATTAACATGCATCATATATGTGGATACATATGTATGGATTAGAAAGGAAAGCAAATACATTAAAAGATTAAAAAAAATCAAAGTCCAAAAAAGACCACGGGAACAATCCAAGAGGCTTTCTGTCTTGCATTAACCAATCTTTATTATCTAAGGCAAGCCCTGTTAGGTTACGGAACATGCTGAAATCATACAGTATGATGAGGAAAACAAGAACAAGCAATGAAATATTTAATATCCTCCTGTGGCACCGACACTGTCTTCAAGCACAGGGCAGGGCATTAACACTGTTCGCTATGCCTCTTAACTCAAGTGGATAGAACTTGATTACTGGAGACAAAATGCAGAGAACAGTTTTTGCAGTCCCTTTGAACTGAAAAAACCCTCAACTGAACTGAGGTTTGGGCACTGTTCTTGAAGAAATATGTGGATTGATCAGTGAGTTCAGAGGAAGGAGTGTTAGAAGCTGGGAAAACACCAGCCACAAGAAATAGTCAAAAGAGTTGTGCCTGCTTAGAGTGCAGAAGGAAAGAATAAGGTTATGAAATCAGTATTAGAATACATAAAGCACTTTGCCTAGAAAACCATTATGAAGAGGTTTCAATTGAAGTATGAGATGCTTTTTGCCTGGAAAGGTTACATATCTTAGAGTAAGACAGCTCCGATCCTCTTGAGATGTCACACATAGTCCACTGCTGGTGGAACGAGCTGAGCCAACGTGCTTAATCTTTGCGTATGATGATAAGAACCCTCGCCAGGTGTGACAGCGCTGTCTGAAATACAGGTGTTTGATGAATCAGTGCCATCACTGGCACGCTACACTTTCTTTTTGATACCTTTTCCCTGAGTATGTGCCACTTGCCATGGTTACACAGGACACACGTCTGTGAGTCTTTAATCCAACTCAACAGGATAGGACATATGTTCTTACGTAAAAGGCCCTGCCAGAATACTGCTGAACTTTGGACTGATGTGCACAGCATGAACATGAAACTATATTTCATCTGAGATCCCTTGCCCCACAGATGCTATCTATGTAAAGAGGGAATTCATATCCAGGAATCAGCAGCCACATCTTAAATACCGTGCATATTCCTGAGATTCCTACATTCTTTTATCAAACTCATTAAAAGTTTGACTTTTTTTGGTAAAGTGACAGCCCAGGTCCGACACAGAGCTCTTTTCTACCTTTTAAAATGCTGCTAGGATCTTCCATAGACTTGGTGCCTTACAGAGGAAGCTCTGTTGGAAGATTTGGTCATGTTTTAATTTTTTTTTTTTTTGGTTGTTTTGTTGGTTTCTTTCCCCAATGAAAGTTCCAAACCCCTGCCTCTCTTCAACAAGATTTTTTGCTTGCTGTACGAGAAAGATATTTACAAGTCACTAAAAGCAACTAAAACTCTAGCAAAGTATTTGTTTCCTTGGCCTGTCTGAAACATATTGCTGGTGTACATTAAAAGGACACATGTACAGTGATTACCAGATCTGCTGTTCAAGCAGACCTCTTCATTCTAGACCTACAAGTCCTGGATAAGGGTAGTTTGTTTTTAAGTCCACCCGAGGCAGATTCAGAAATTCACTGTAGCAGAGGAATCAACTTAAAATTCAAACACCCTAATTCGGCAGACTAAAGACTCTTCCCTCCTGAATGCTCTCTTGGCCACCCAGCCACCCCTCCAGGCTGGCTGCAGCTCCCAGGCACTCAGAACGGATTTGGTGCATGAGATGCAGTGCTCAGGCTGCAGGTCTGTAATTCAGTGCCATTAGTTGCAGCCAGGCCTTCCTTTCCTCGTTAGAAAAGAGATAAATTATACAGTGTACTCTCAGTACAAGCAGCAAGAACCGACAAAGCCATGGAAAAGGGAGAGGTGGAAGGAAAAATAGCCTGAAAAGCAGGGCTGACTAAATGCAACATGGTGTTGGGAGTGGTGGGAGGGAACCCTCATCCTGGGTCTGCACCTGGCTGGAACCATGGCAGGGAGCAAAAGACTTTGCATTCCTTGGCCCTCATTTCACCCTGCCCAGCTGCAGGGTGACATGTCTCCTGCTACGCTTGCCCACGCTCCAAAGGTCCCTCAGTAGTTACTCTTATTGTACCTAAGACTTCCATAGAGAAATTCAGTTACTTAAAACTCCAGAGCCTGAGTAGGAAAACGTTTATCCTATATCCCAAGCAGACCCTCCATGAGAGAGCCTCTCCCCTGACACCACTTTGCAAAGCTCGATTTCCCCCCTGATAGATGCCCCTTGAAGCACGGTATCAATGTGAGCTCTTCTCTGGGGTTGTGCTTATTTTATTTCCAGGAAAAAATACAGTAGGGGAGAAAGGGGCTGTGTGAAATATCCTACAGCCACCTGAGCAAGATAAAACATACAGGGTGTGGGCAGGAAAAAAATGGTCGACATTAGCTTAGATACCAGACCCCTCTCAATCCTGGCCACTGCAGGACTGTCAACATGGTAACCAACCATCCTGGCACCCTTCTGTGGGAGAGAAATCCTGCCAGGAGCTGGGCCGGACTCACATTAATTTTCTCCTGGCCAACAAAGACCGACCAGATTGCAAAGACTGTGAACTCATGACCTTGATTTTTTTTCCCCTCCAAAAGCTCCCTGGAATGTTTGGTTTCACAGCCTCCTCTCTGCCTTCTCCCCTCTGGGGCAGATACAGCCCTGACCACGCACCCCTGTGCAGACCTGACCCACAGGGGAGCAGGAGGAGCACCGGGTGCTAACGTGGCTGGAGTCCATCACTCATCCCCGCAGCACAGGTAGGACTGGGCTGGAAGGACCGCACATCAAAGACAGACCACATTTAGCTGGATACTTTCCCTCAATCACTGCATTAGCTTTTCCTGATCCTATAGTTAAAAACGGCTATTTATTCTATCACTACACGCTGGCAAAGATATATTGCACCAAGTCAGCACCTACAATTATTATAGTACAGACAACCTTTGCTGTAGCACGTTTAGTACTGCTATTTATCAGACACAGCTATTACATCCTGGCTCCCAACAAGGCTATACAATCCTGGCACCCAGGAAGACAGTAGGTGCTCTGAATTAAACCAGAACCCAAAGACTTTCTCTTCACCTTCCTCTGTCTTTCCTTAATAGTCTAGCTAGGCTTGCAGGCTATCGGAAAAGAAAAAAGTTGCAAGAAAGCACTCTGCTTATCTGACACAATGTCTTGGTGTAATGAAATATTATGTGGAGGGGTGAAAAGTTTGCCGTGTTGTGAGGGAGGCAATGGGGTCTCTAGAAATTACAGAAATTAGAATCCAGGCAAGTTGTAGAGTTCCTCGAGGTGCCAAAGCCACAGTATTTATAGTAGAGATTTCTTAGTGAAATGCTTAACCAATACTACCTGATACCCAAGAGTATTACATGTCATGGTCCACCTGCCTATCCAGCCATCAGAAAGCGTACAGATATTGCTGCTGCTCCATTCATATGCAAGCCCAGGGCTCTGGATATCTGTTTGGTATCTTTGTTATATTACCAAAACTTCATTCTACTATTCTCAGCAAAACTATCTTGCCAATGATCCACATTTCAGACTAATCAACATAGTGGTATTGAAGAAGGTATTTCTTATAGAATCCTCTCCAATTCTCTAACTTCAGTGTTGCTAGTAAACTTAAAATTTGGTTCACAAAGTATACAGATTTGCTGTAACGATTGAAAAAGAATGAGAGAAGGAAATGCCAGAGAATAGCTGTTGATCAGGTAGAGAGGAATTGTCTGGATACTTTTCTGAGAGCCTGCTCTTCCAGAATTCTCTCTCCCCCACTGTCACTAATTTTCAAAAGAAATTCAAGCCTGAATCTAAGAGACTTCCCTGATGATTTCTTTCTGAAAAATGATGCATTTTTTTGAAAACATGTTTTTTTCAGTAGAAAAACATTGTCTAAATTACTTTGATCAGCCCTGGCCAACATCTTTCCAGCCCAGAGTTGCCAGCAGCTACATTGAGTAATCTGGGTGTAGTCTCCGTGGAGCCGTGGAAAGTACCATTGCTGGTGACTGCGTGTGTTCAAAATGCCAAAAGGCACTCAATGTCTGTCGAGTCCCAATGTTTGTAGGAGCAGAAGCAAATCTGGGGAATTTCTAAGTTCTATGAGAAGGTCTAAAGGCAGAAAAGAATATATAGTAATAGCTGAATGGGGATCAATACCCAGCCAGGTACACAGGACTAAGTCATAATTTTCACTGTGGGCTGGATGCAGAACACTTTGGGTCACTGTTGTTAAGGATATTTTCCTTAAGAAGTTTTTGGGATACTTTGAAACATATTTAGCTTTATTTTCACCTGCTTCCTGCCAAAGGCATCTTTTCAAAGTTGCCCCTGAAGGTCTTAAGCTCCCAGGCTTCCTCTTGGCAGGAAACACATGGTCATCTGGAGCACATTGTCATCATATTATGGAATTACTACTGACCACCGCTGCCCCATGGCTTTGCCTTTGCAACACGATAGAGGTGGCTCATGGGATTTTTGTGTAATATATTTCTTTATGTTTGATGCTCCGAGACAGCAGTGTCATTTTGATAGAAGAAATAAGCACATTGGATTGTGTGACAGAGGAAAGAAGAGTAAAGGAAGTGAAAATATTCTCAATAATAATAGCAATATTAATAACCAATGCAAAAGGAAGATTTGGCTCGTGGCCATCATTGCTGATGTACAAGACACACATGGTGAGCGGATCTATTGACCTGATATTCCTGCTTACTGTGCAAGTGTTACTAATGTTAGGATGACTATATTTAAGAGACAGCAGCCCTTAAGAGGCATCTGCTGATGGAGCTGCAGACACCACCAGAGATTCATGCTACTAACTAGGGGAGGGACCCAGACAGTGGAAATAATTTGCTTAAAAGCATGTTGATTTGGACATCACTAATCTCAGCATTGATCTCTGCCGGCATTAACTTTGCTGTTAATGCAAATAACTGAACATAAGGATGCCATTAATTGTATTGATATAATGGAAGGCATTGCCCTTGACTTCAAGGCCCTCCTCCTTGGTCTAGTGCTTGCCAACGACTCAACATTTTTGTCTTGTCTCCCCTTTTCTGCTTGTCCAAAATGATGTTTCATTCCTTTTATGTCCCTGTTATGCTTGGAACATCTTGTCTCCACATTCTGCTCCTTCAAACACTCCTTTCTTCTTGAAGGTCCTGCATTCACCTTCTCTCTTTCCCATAAGTGCAATCTCACAACTATAATGAAAGAAATCAAGACTATAGATCCAGAACACAACAGCAGCAACACAGCTGAAGAATTCAAGTTGTACTTCCAGCATGGCAAATTCCCCCTGTGATTCCCTGGGCTGAGAGGATTGTGAATTGCAGGAGTGAGGGCTTAATGAGGAAAAAGCAACAAATGTGACTTATCCCTATGGCTTTACTGAGGGTGTTATTTCAAAACAGTGCTTTTTCCTACCGTCCAGTTTCCAAACTGAATACTGATAAAAAGTGATGGCTCTAAAAGAGTTTAAGAAATTGAGCTGGGGGCTTGAAACCCTTGTTTCAGGAATGGGTTCAGGGAGTCTTCATATGTAGCTTCTACAAAGGGAAGTTAGGAAAAGTCTGTTGACCTTTATTGTTATCTATTAAAAGAAAAAAAACCCTGATGGTAGAGAGGCATTTTAGTTCAGGATATAAAGGCACCACAAAATACCACACTAAACAAACTAAGTCTAAAATCACAGTACGGTTTATTTTAACCATGAGCCAAACTTCTCAGTTTTCAAATCTTTAAATCAACTTCAGTTTTCTACAGGCATGTTCAAGATATGAAGCAAAAAAAAAATTATGTTAGGAGGAAAGCTCTTGTTTTCCCAATGGAAGTGTTAACTCAGACTAGAGACTTACCAAATACATGAGAATCACTTTCTCTGACCCAAAGATTTTGCAGTGCCAAAAGGGAAGACACAGGAAGAGAAATACCATTGCAGATTTATCATGAGTAACTACAGTTTTCATTGAAACCAAGCATCAATTAACTCCACATTTTTCTCAACCACTATTAATCGTTTGATTTCCTGAGGGTACTATCATGGTAGAAACTGGTATTGAGTGGATCTGAAGACGTGAGGGTATGGGGAAGATGTCACATGTGTGTGTGGCTTGCTGGATCAGGAGGCCTTTGGGCTGTCTTTTTCAACCAATCACCGCAGCTTCGTTTAAAACAGGGTTGCTGACTGTTTGAAATGCTGTCAACTTTGAGATAATCAGAGGCATAGCCTCTGGAAACTAGCGCATTGTGGGACTGTAAAAGGAAGCCCCTGCAGGGGAGAATAGGAATAGTGTATGTAGCAGCATTAAATTGGTATCTATTTGTCAAAACCCATCCTTTGCCACCTCTTTTCTCCAGCAAAAAAAAAAAAAAAAAATCCACTGAAAAAAAAAAACCCCAAAACAACCAACCACACTCATCCTCCAGTTCCTCAATTAACATCTGAATTGCAATCAACAACTTTGCATTCCAGGAATCTTGGAAGAGATGGGAAAATGAATGTTGTTTTTCAAGCTGAACATGAAAATGCAGTGATGATAGTGGGATTATATTGGAAATACATGGCCAATAGGAACCTTGGAGGGGCTTGATCCATTCCAAATCCAAATCCCTTTTGCTCCCTTAATCCATAAGGCTTACTAAAGAAGTGTGCTATTGCTAAATAGTTCTGTTTAGGATTTGCAGCTGGATTTTCGTGTACAGTTGTCTATCATCATACTTCTGTCTGTAAATGCATCTTCAATAATTGTTTTGCACTTACAGAGGGTTTTTCTCTTTGCAAAGTAGTGGTACAAACGCTAATTCTGAATAGCAGTTCTGTAAATGGGAGATATTTATTTGCTCTGTTTTACAGATTGGAAAATTAATAGACAGAGTGTTAATTGAGACTAGTTTAAAAGAAAAATAAGATCGAAATTATTTGTCTCAAAAGAACACACAGAGTTCCAGATGTGAAACAAACCCCTTTATAATCAGCACTGTAAAGAAAAAGAAAATTCCTGTCTCAAGTAGCCTTCACCCCAATTATAAGACAATAACGCATAGACAGGTGGATTATCACAAAAAGTAGCAAGACTAAAAGTTAGTTTGTTCTTTCCCGTTCTTTTGACGGTAAGGTATCCATGTGGGTCTTAATCTTTCCTGATTTAGTGAAAAGGGCAGGAATTTCCTGGTAAACAGAGGAAATGGGCATGCCCTTGGTTTAGCCTTGATTTACTTCAATGTGGCTAATGCTAGAGGGACCACTCACCTCAAACTGTCTTTCTTCAGAGGAATGGTGTCTGGGATGCTCCTGCCCAGCAAAGCAGCAGGATCTTGGTAGCATCTGCCTTTTCATTAGCACATAGAATATAACATGATACACCTCTCTTTTAAAGTAACACATAAGCCAAGTCACTCAGGAGGCCCAAATTTCATGCTGCTTTAGCTCCACAGACTTCAAAATCCAAGACCTAGCTGGAGACCCCAAATATGACACAGATAATCAATTTTCAGTGGTTCCACAGTTCCTGAGGAGGAACAACAGATGGAGAGGAACACAAAGAGGCTGATTGCATAAATCCTGTTTTTTAAGGAAGTAGACTGAAATAAGGTGTTTTAAATTCCAGATCGAGGGTTAACTTTTGGAAGGAAGTGCCTGCATATTAATGCATACGGCTAGGACAGTAGCTGTGTCTGTTACTGTTGTCAAAAACAGGTTCTGATACACCAAATTTAGTTCTGGTATGTCATTACAAACTGTTATGTCATAAAATGAGCCCTAGACCCACGCATATCCAACTAGGTAAGTAAGCTTTATGGTCATTTCCACTTGAGCCATGCAACCTCCTAATAATAACTTCTAGTTTCAGTCAATTACTTTATAATTATGTTTTAAAATGTCATGTCTGATTTGAGCCAAACACTTGGCTTTTAGCCTTGCCAAGAAAAAGAAAGACTGTGGCATAAAATCACAATATTAAAAGCAAAAAACTGTGCCATCTATAGAGGTACTCACAATTCAGGGCTATATTTCTATGCATAACTTGGGGCATGGTTCCACAACAGATACCCTTCCATCGCAGAGCCCTCAGAAAAGGTTTCAGCTTAACTGTTTGTGAAATGATCCATTGGCAAAACAATAAATATTATTAAAAAATAAACAAAAAAAACCCCAACAACAAAACCTCACATGTCCAAAACTTCCAATACTAAATAAGAATGTCACCAGCAACACATTCGATCTAAAGTTAATCCAAACAAGCAATTTTATTAGTAAAGATGAGAAGGGCAGCGATGACTTGTACAACAGTGGTGAGGACAGGAGACTAATACAGAAGACTGGTATGTACAGTGATAATGTATATATCCTCTAAGAAGCTAGCAAATGATTGCCTACTCTGACACACACACTATCTCTCAAAAGACCAGAGAGACTCCTTGATTTCCTTTTGCCACCTAACCAGGGGAAAGGTTTTGCCCTGTGATGATTTTGCACAGAATTATGGACAAGGAGAGCATCTCCAGTGCTATTCTGGAATATGCACACCATGCAACAGGGTCAAAACCTGCTGCAAATCCTGCTGCAGCTGCAGCCTTCCAGGGCTTCCACAAATCTTCCTCCCATCACTTCCCCCAGAATTTCCCACCACACGCCCTGGTATGAATCATCCTTCACAGCATGAAAGGAAGATGCTGAAATTATCTGGCAGTATCTATATACACTGGTTTAAGGATCGGAGATGTAGTTCTGAAACTACCTTTCCTTTGCACAAGACCAAAGCACTCCACGCTGAGTAACCCATGAGGACTGCCACTAACTGTGTATTCATGGCACTGATATGCAGCTCAGATCTCCATTGTGGCTTTGAAAAATCTACCCCCAGTGTTATTCTAATGCAGCTGTTTGTCTCCTTGTGAACTTATAATGATAATAATGATAGTAATAATGACTGACATTTATATAGTACCTTTCATCCAGAAGGATCCCAAAGTGCTTTGCAAACTGATTTGCAAACGACTGCATACCCATATTAAACACCCCGTCCCTATGTTAATGCAATGTTAATGTTGCAAATGTGAAGCAGCAGAGACAGGAAATGCAAAGGTTACAGCTTCAGGAACAACATGCCGTGCATCTTGCCTATGAAGGTCTACCATTCAAAAGATCACCTGGTAAATTTTGAGCAGCAAGTAACTTCCCAAACTGAAGGAAAGGTGCTCAAAACCTTGTGTATCTGGGCATGAAGGTAATTGGGCGAGTGAGGCAGAAATTACACTCAGTCCCCTTTCTCAGGTGCTCATGTGGAAAGCTCAGTGCTCTAATTATCTGTTTTTATTTGCTGCAGTTGAGAGGGCGATACTAGATGTAGATGCCCAACAGTAAGAAGTAATGTGGCTAATGATGCTGCAATTGGACAAGGGAGGGAATGGAGAGAATCCTGTTGACTTCAGGGAAGGCTGGATCAAACATTTGTTGAACTTTCTGAACAGTAGAAAAAAATCAGTCTCTCGCTTTCTTCTACCTATTATTGATACTGTGAGTTGCTCTGTGTTTTTGCAAAGGGAAACCATTCTTTTCTTTTTCACCCCTTTATTCTTCAAACTATGGGGAGGATAATCTATTTTGGAACTAGATCTCACATGGCAAGTTTCAGCTGAAAGGCATTTAAATCCATTTGAGCTATGTTCCTCTGTTGATAGAACAGATGAGCCCAATGTTAATGGTGCAAACGGTGCTGTTTTCAATGCTCAGTTAACCAGGTCAACACCGTGATGAATGAAAAATAAAGCTAGCATCAGGGAGGACCCCACGGAAGTTGAAATCAGTTGTTTAGGTGCTCATGGCTCTTAACACGTCTTATCTCTCAATAGACACCCTCTTTTTCCTCACATAAGATCAAACCACCTGCGTCAAAAGGCTGAAGTAGAAGAGTTTGAAGGAGACAACTCTGTGTTTGAGAGTGAATGGTTTAGCAAAAACAGCAGCCCCAAACCTTTTGACTCCAACAAGCTGTGAGCTGCTTTTTGGGCCATCTGGACAGAGAGCGATTTTTTTATTTTTCCTTTTTTCTGTATTGCAAGATGACCTGGTGAACAGGGCAAAAATGTACACACAAACACAACAGAATCTGACTGTATGCACAGGGCAAACACCCACCATGTCATCACTATAGCTTCTCAAAAGCAAATACTAAAGCTAAGCTATCTGTTAAAGCAGCCATTTCTCACAAAATGGGAAGTAGATTCTGACTATGCAGATCACTTAGTTGTTCTGGCAGGAGTCTGGCATTAGTTTGGACTTGCCTGTCTGTGCTGCTGCCATACCTGTTATTGCAGGGCAAAACTCTCAGCAGAGTGAGGGAAAATAAGTACAATTTTATCTATCAAGTTCCTCAAGGCTTTTCTTGCTATGTTTTGAGAGGCTATTTCCTGCCAACTCTGTGTATCTTCACACAGTGATAGCAATCAGAGGAAAAGAAAGTAGCAGCAATATATAGAATATAAATTATTTGCGTTGAGAAAGACTTAAACCTTTGTTTGCCTCAACATCCATATCAGCTCACAATGGTTGAAATTCACTCCTATGTACCTGCTGCTGTCAAGGTAGGTGGTAGACTGGCTTCCCAAATATCTTGCAGTTACCCTGGGGGTGATTTTACCCTGTCATTTTTGCACCATGAAGGCTTTCATCCCACCTTGAGTAAGACTCTGTAATGGCTGGCTTTGCACGGCTCTGGGAGAAGAGTGGTTAATAGTGTCATTTTGGAATTTCTTATTAACAGGCCAGCAGAACTACAAGGTTGACAGCACTATTAAATATGACAAAGTCTTCTTTAAAACACTGACTGACTGGTGGGAGACAAAAAAAAAAAAAAAAAAAAAAATAATCCTGGCATGATTTATACCTGGCTGTACGAGTCACAGACTCTCTTCTGCATTTTGTGTCCAAGGATTGATCGCACATCTACAGTCTGCATTGTGCTCAGACAGCTCACCACAGATGGCTCAAATTTACTCTATAACATTGAAACACGCTTGTGTGTCACCCTGCACCTTTCCTGGACAAACCACCTCCTTCTGGCCCCCAATCTGTAGGAAGGTTTCCTCCAAAACTGAAGGGTTTGTAATTAATCCCTGCATTGGATGGATGGCTGTTCTTAATGGGAAAGTCACGCCCCTAACGGATGACAACACTGTTTGAGGTGAAGATTTCATAGATGGACTGATAAGGTGTGTGGGTGTCCGAAATGAGAAGGCCACTTTCAAATGAGATTGATGAGTTTATTAAAAAAAAAAGGATTTTATACATATAGCTGGGAGTTTTCAAGACTCAGAAGAAAAATGCATTAAAATTAGATTAGATGAGATTAGATTGGATTAATAAAGCACAGACATAGTGACCAGATCAACAGTCAGTTTTAGTTCAATACCCTGTCTCAGACAGTGGTCAATACCATCTGCTCCTCTGCAACAAGGAGGGCATCCTTCAGTGGGCAGCTGTGGGGATAACATACACATAAGGACAACATCTTCCTAAACCCCATTAATTAGAAGTTGGTTTAGCCACTGAGGCAAGAAAGCTTTTATCCACTCTGAAGCTCTAGGAGGTGGGGTTTTTTTTGTTTGTTTGTTTGTTTTTTTAAATCCTCACAATTGTAAATCTGGATGTTCTTGCTACATAGGCTTAATCCCATTCTCCCCTTTCCCCTCCTCCTCCTCTACCATCAAAATTTTGGTTTCATAGACTAGGGGGAATAAAATTATTTTTAATAACTGAATTGCAGCTTTTGCCTGGGCAGGACTGAGAAACTTGCATAACAGCTCACAGCAGCTCTGCCCAGTGCTGAAGAAACAAGGGAGAAGAATGACTTCAGCCACTGAAATCAGAGATGACCGATTTTGTGTTACCTGGCTGTAATCATTAAAGCATCCTGAAAAACGCCCTTCCGTGTATCTTCACTTTTAACGTTTAGCACTCATTTCCTTCATGAAACAAGTCTAGTAACTAAACCAGCTTGGAAGGGATCCAGGGGACATGGTTAGTGTTATGTATTTTAGACATCTTCAGTGCATGTTTCTTGGCTTGGCCCCTGTCTCTGCACTGCATTTGAATAATACAAGGTTTTACTGAGAGGAAGAGGAAAAAGTATTATCCAAAAGAATAAGGAGTGATATCAGCTCTGCCTCATTTCAGATGCCAGCCCAGTGCTTCATTTTACTGGATGAGTTGTGTAAGGTCAAGAATATAAACACAGGGCTCAGGGAGAGAGGATACTTGTAGTATTTTTCTGCATGATGCTTCAAAAATGTTTAAAGACACAAAGCCCCATATTTTAAGCAATACCTCACAACTGCCTGACTGTGAGGGTTTTGCTAGTTTGGCCAGTGTCGCCTCTTTCCATTTCTCAAAATCTCTGAAGTGTGGCTTGATTATTGGTACAGGGGTCCCTAAGGAAATCATATGAGATACTGTCCTCTAAGGTTCTACGTTTTTGGTTGTTCACTCTGCTGTTGTGGTATGTCCTTTAAGTTGTCCAGCCATTAATGTGGCCATCTATAAAACCTTATAAACAACAGCTTGCCTCCTCAGGAAAATATTGTTTTGGTTTTGCACCCCAGAGACTTTACAGAAGACCTCAAATACTGTGATAAAGGTCTGTTTCCATATGGCCTTATGAGCTAGTAGAGGTCTCCTCTCTCCTCTGCGGGTAGTGGTCCCCAGACAGACTTCATGTCTGGTGATGAACTGCTCCTTTTAAAGCAGAGGAGACAAGACATGCAACCTGAAGACAGAGTTGAGCCTACAGAGGTAAATGAGAGTATGAGTCATTCCAACTCCTACCAGGTGTTGCTCTGACATTCTTTAATAAAAAATTGCATCTTTCAGATGAAATACCTTATTTTTAAAAATGTAGTCGTACATGAAATGTTTGATTTTTCCAGCTGAATGGGGAACATATTTTGAGCAAATGCAATTTTAGTGTTTGCCCGCTGAGTCCCAACTTTGATATCATGAGGAAGTGGGCAGGATTTAACAGCTCATATCTGAAGTGGTATAGAGGTCCTGGGTGGTAGCTGAAAAACCTATACACAGAAAACGTCTGAAGCATACGTCTCTGCTTATCTATGCTTGCATGGATATGTGGGGTTTTGTTTTATTTTATAACAAGATGTATTGACTAACTGGGAGAATTTTATTAAAGAAAAAAGTCTGGGTAAAGCCAGCAAACTATTCACTGCCAAAATTTACCCAGAAGTACCTGTGTAATTGAATTTGGCTGGCTTTAGCAAGCTATTTGATTTTTCCTAATTGGATTGGCTAATGGGGGGAAGAGGGTGGGGAGAAGGAGGAACTAGAAAGTTATCTATCTCCCTTGACAAAATGATCCAGTGACTTGGGAAATTTCTCTGCCCTCAAAGAAAGAAGGGCCAGATAAAAACATGAAAACAAAGCGAGAGGTAGGGCTGAAAAGCAGGGGTTAGCCCATGGCTCTGCTACAGACTCCTGGGATACTTGTGGGCAAGTCACTCCATCTTCCTGTGCTTAAATTCTGCACTCTGTGCCTGACATTTCATATTCTGAGTCCTTTGGAGTGCAAGTGTGTTGCGTATTACAGCGCAATTGGGTAAGAGCTGGACCTTTGCTACATCACATAGGAAAAACACAC
This sequence comes from Falco naumanni, assembly GCF_017639655.2. NCBI lineage: Eukaryota > Metazoa > Chordata > Aves > Falconiformes > Falconidae > Falco > Falco naumanni. The sequence goes on from NC_054080.1 coordinate 77,616,285, forward strand.
TCTCCCATTGAATAAGCCAGTAAATAAACGAGGATATCGGTAAGAGTGTCTGAAGGGCTATCACATCTCTATCATACATTTTTTCTACAACATTTTTGTAGACACATGAGACTAGAGGACATGGGCCATATATTTTAGGATATTCAGCAATCCTGGACATACCCACTGTGTGCAACTCCCTTGTGTGTGTGTGTTTGGCATGAAGCACCCTGAGGTTGCCCTTCAGGTCATTTCCTATGGTGATGGACGAAATTCTCCTATCACAGGAGATTCATGATACTTAATGTTATTAGATATTTTGAAGGAATAAGAGAAGCCTTACCAGATCAGAGAACAGGTCAATCCAGGTAAAGTTCCTCTCATCAGCCCTCCCTGATAGTTGGTGCTTAGGGCAAATGTTGGCAGCAAAGATTATATTTAAGCTGAATATCCTGCTAAACTCCAGTAATTTTCAGTTCAGGGGATCTCTGAGATGTAATATCTACACAGTCAGTAACCTTCACTGCATTCCCATACCCATCCTACATGCTGGACCCATGAAAAACAAGGAAAGCAAGCCAAACTCACCTCATGCTGTAGACATGTGTTTGCCAAAAATCTCATTTTTAGTAATATGGAGCCTACACTTGTCACCACAGCAAGATCAGATGGGCTGGGAGCAAGAGTTTAACAAGGGGGATAAAGACAGAGACCAACAGCTCACCTAATCGCTCCCCAGCTAGGTAATACTCCTATACTGGTGGTATGAATATATTATGTTTGGCAGTATTGTGACACTTTTTGATAGCAGTGTCAAGAAATGCTCTAATGCTCTCCTTATTCTTCATTAAAAATGCAACATATTCATTTTAAAGGATTTTAAATGTCTAATCAATCTTCCCTAAAATATGAGACAGATCTAAAGCCAAGATGGAATAAAATCTTTGGTTCTTGGACACAACTCTAGTATGAAATGAGTGCTAGAGTCCTTTCTTAGTAAGTAGAGTTTGTTTTTCTAAAGAAATGAAGATGATGTGATCAAGCTGCGTGCGTGTGTGTTAGTCTATAACTCTTTCCTGATTACATTATTGCATGCTTCAGATGAATGTAAATTGGAATAGGAAAAAAAAAAAAAAAAAGCACATAAACCAACAAAATACAAGTTAGCACTGTCACTGAAGGGAATGGTTATGTTAGTAGCTCACTCTTGTTAGACACCAGATAATCCACAACAGTGAGAGTCATCATGAGCATCTTGGTCACAAGCAAATATTCAGCCATGGCATGTGCATGCACCCTTTTTAGACTTCTGAACATCTAATCATCAGGCACAAAGTCAGAGGAATTCCAGGTTCACACGTGCATGGCTTACAGAATAAATTCATTTTATTTTGCAGCTAGATGAGCTATTACACTGGGGATTGTAAAACTTTTTGGAATTAAAATAGATAGAGGAGGAAGAAAGAAAAAGAACACATACCTAAATCTTTCTTTAAGATTTAATGACAGCCTACTTCTAAGAACAACCTGTTGGGAGGGCTGGTTTTATAGCCTCACAAAACTGCAGTCTGGGTTACCCTTGGTATATTGTTCCTTGCCTGCCTACTCTTTGTAGGAAAATGTACTCTCCACCATCAATATACATGAAGTCAACTTCCTTAATCAGTTTAAAAGCCTTTCGAAAATGTATTTTGTGGGTGTCTCACTAGCTGAATCTTTTATTTATGGGCTTGTACTGGGATGGTCATTTGAATTTTTGTTGTGAGTCCGTATTTTATTATGCATTTTATTTGGTTTTTATTGAAAGCTTTCTGAAGCACTAAGAAAGATGCTGGGCAAGTGATTGAATAAAAGCAAACTCATTTCAAAACCCCTCCCTGATCTTTCTGCCTCTTCCCTCTGCAGATATGCACACATCCAGACTTCTGCCCTCTATTTCATAGCACACACGAGTACTTTCTTTTATTTTCATCTTCTATGAAAACCTAAGCAATTTGTCCCGTTTCTAGGAACAACCAGCATTGGAATGCTAATAGATGTGATAGAAACTGCAGTAAGTTTTTTTATTTTGAAGAAAAATTTCAGAAACAGAGGAGCCTCCTTATTTTCCTAAAAGTTTAGGGTTTTTTTCCCATCAGTTGTCTCTTTGTGCAAGAAGCATTGTAAAAAATAAATAACACTTAAAGATTTTTTTAAAACTTTTCAGTTTTAAAGAAGATGATTTTGAGATAATTATTTTTGCCCTATTTTTAAAAGGAATCCTTAATATCATTACTATTTTTTTGTGTGGAAAAAATAAATCTTTTTTGAAAAGAGAATGAAAGAACAGTATGTGCTGTTTTCTGATTTGTTTTGGTTTTTTTTCCTGTGCTGTTCTGCATATACTGGCAATCCTTCAGAATGGGCTATTCCACAGATAGATGAAGTCACAGCATCGGAGTCCATCAAGATACACTCCATTCAGACTTCTGGCCTACTCTCACTTTCCTTTGGAAACTGATGAAAGATAAAATCTTAAAGAAAGCCAGTGATTGTTCAAGAGCTTTTTGCTACTTGCTGACCATGGTGCAGGACTAAAGTGCTGCCCAGTGTTCCAAAATGCCATCAGTTTTGAATAGAACATCTGGTGATAGAGTTACACACAAATACAGAAAGAAAAATGAAAGATGTAGATGAATACCGAGGAGAATTTTCTTAAATGAAAAGTATATTAGGTTGTAACTACCACGGGAAATAAAGGAAGCCCTTTTACTTGGGATCTTGAATACTCAGACAGATCAAGAGGAAATACATAACAGAAAACTGGCAAAAGTACATCCTACATCATCTAATCTGTCCTCCCAGCTCTTTTTTCAAAATGTTGAGATTGTAGATATTTGCTGAATGTGGCTGTCCACAGCCATGTTATCGGACATTTACTCATGATGAGTCTCTCCACACAACTCCCCATTTATTCCAGATCATCCTGCTTAGAGATAAAGGAATCCCTTTATGTTTATATTTTACTTAAAAGGTTTTGTCAACATCCCTTAGCATGACAAGCTATATAATGTACATCCAGCTCACAAAAGCCAGCTTTATAGGAACACCTGATTTAGGTTTCTGTTACCCACATTTAGTGGGTTTTTAACACCAACAACATGCGTGTTTGCCAATAGATTTACAGCAGCAATCTTATAAATTACACAACCACATGATGAAGCATAGAAAAAGTGATTAACTACATTAACCACACACCTTTGGCCAGGTCACCTGCACTCTGTCCACTGATTTATCACCTCTTTGTGAGAAAACCAAACACAGAATTTTGAGAATACTAGAACTGCTGACAGGTCAACTCCCAAAGTGCTCTGATAACAGTATTTTCTTCAGCACTTGGGAATAAGAGTTATATGCTGAAGCCAGTCAGATGAACTTCTTGAACTTTAACATCACATGGTCCAGCTGGACACAGATAGACACATTTACATTTTGTGCTCTTTTTTTTTTTTTTTCTTTTTTTTTTCTTCTTCTTCTTAACATGGGTGAAAATCTGAGACAGTTTGAAAGACTGAACACCTGTAAAGTTGTAATGCTTACTTTGTACAAAAATAAATGTTTCAGTCTGACTGAGCTAGAAATCTTGTAAGAACATGTTTCCCCTAAGTCTTTTGCATAACAGTCAGGTCAGGAAAAGCTTTTCATCACACTACCACTTAAAGGTATGAAGAGGATAGCCGGAGATTAAATATTCTTTTGAGCAAGCATCCTTGACCTGGCGGGGAGTGGAGAGTTGAACACTAAAAAAGACGATCACATTGTCACCACACAGTCTGATTTATATCTTTCCAACAGGAGGGCACACTCAAACAAACATCTTCAAGTCCTTTTGGTAAAGCTGAACCCAGAGAAGTACCTAGGACATGTCTACATTATTTTTCATGTGCAGATGCAACTGCACCTTCACTAGTCTCTAAGCATACAGGAACGTTTAGCACCATGGATATCACAGTGCTGCAATGAGCTAAGGAGTGCTGCTGAGGAGCAGGAGCTAACAGTTTGGTTTTGGTGCCTCTAGGAAATTTCTCCTCCAGGAGGCCAGAGTAAGTTTAAGTTTATCCAGCCAGATGTGGTTATTGAACACAGATGACTCCATCTGAGCTAGTCACTTCTGATTTTCTCTTTAATCAGCAAAGAAAAATGGGTGCTTTTGGGACACAATTTATTTGACTGATTCTACATTTCACCATTAAGATGAGAGAAATGACGTCATAAAAGAGTGTACTTCTCTCTACTGACTGTAACACAAGCCCATGCTGATTAGCTCGAATGTATATACCTAAAAATCTCCGCAGCTACAGATGATGTGTAACATGTCTGTATAGGCAGGCTGTAATGGGAGTTCTAGTAAGAAAAGGTGGGACAAGGGAGTAATTAAATAAATTCTCGTCTTTTATTATTCAAAATTTAAATATAGACCATGGTAAAGTGGCTGAACAACAATTAACTGACAGAGTTAATGAGATGGGGGGGGGGAAAACACTCCAGCATCAGGTTTGGTGTATCAGGATTCCTGTGCGCACCTTGCAAATTTACAATGTCAAATTGACATAATTTGAAGGAGATGGTGGGCATTATCCTAGAAAAAAAAGAAAAAGCAGACCACTTGTAATTTGCATATGCATATTTATTTATTCGATATAGCAGCAAATTCTGCTGTTCTCTGAGCAGCACCTTTGTATCTTACAAATTTCTCCCCATTTGCACAATTAGTGCTGGCAGATAAATGTGCTGGCTGGTGAAGCATTCTCTTCTATCTTCTCCCCTGCTATGGGCACAGGCCCTCAGATATCTTGTTGAAATTTAAAGCAGGAGCATATCACTGATAGGCGAACTTGCAAACTTCGGATCATAATCCAGTGCAAAACTATTTTCTGTGGGTCATGTAGAGTGGGGGAACCTCTAATGTGCACTCACCAATAAGGTGGACATATAGACTATAACCTGCATGAGCTACAAAGAGGTGTGTGAAGTCCAGGATGAGCTGAACATGTGGCATGGGTAGTGTTAACAGCTGCAAAGTGTTCATCTCCTAAAACGTCAACACTCCAACCACTCAATAGTCCAAAAAATCAGAACGGAGTTCTGTTTCCAGCTTTGACCTGTTCTGTAAATTTGCATGAAAGACCTGGATTTCTCAGTAGCTGTGTTCATTCATTGATATAGCAGCTGTGTACTGTACTACAGGCTGTAAAGCTTAGTGGTCATAAATTGTTCCTTATTGCTCATCCCCAGAAGAATCAAACACAAAACACATATGTTTACTCATGTAAGACACGTTATCCCCGTACTCCTCTGTCTCCCACCGCAGACCGTGCCCAGAAACACAAATAAAGGAAGAATAGGTTAACAGGGATATCATCCCATAGGGACAAAGAGGTACCCCTTGGCTACTTTTCCTAGGCCACATAGACCTCTCCGGAATAAGGAAGGGATTTTCAATTACACATCAAATTAATAAGGCACTTCTGATGCTCCATTCCTGCAGGAAGACATTAGTAATTTGTTTGTTCCAAAGGCGCCACTCATATTCACACAAAATGGCATTTAAATGTTAATCGAGTCAGGGGATGGGGAGTGCTTGCCAATCACTACGCAACTTAAGGTCAAGGTTTTTGTCTTAAAGGAGGACTCAATGTTAATTTTAAATTTAAAATTCTTGACAGATAGCAGGTTTTCAAATGCCTGCTACAATCTGGCTTGTTTGATTCATTTTAATGAGTAAGTAACTCGTGGCAAAATGAAGGTTTCTCCATGTCTTCAAGGAAACGGAAGGGCAAAGAGGCTGGACTAATCCTGCATCCACTACAGGGAACAGGAAGCAAAACCAATTTAGACTCCCATTCATCTCCTTGCTCCCCACATAGAGACCAAAAAGAGCAATTTACATTTCTACAAATGCTAGGCAATTATTGGAGGTTTCAGTTTAAAAGGAAAAAAAAATAAAAAATGTTCTCAATATTAAATTCAGCTTTGACTCTCTGTGCTGGGGGAACATTTTTTGTGCACATCTGCGTACATGTTTGGTTTTGTTGTTTCTGTGTTTTACATTCTTTTGATATGTTTGTGGTCTTTTGGTTGGTTTTTTTGTTGGTTGTTTTGTTGTTTTGTTGTGGTTGTTTTAACCTTTAGATTGTAACTTTAAAATAGATTTAAAAACCTGCAATTCTCTTCCTGCCTTTTTTCTCCAAATATGACAGGCCTCAAAAGGAGCCAGAGGGCTTTGCCGTATTTACCCCTGGCTGTTGCAGGCTGAGGCTCAGGCTGACATCCCTCTCAGGCGGCTCTCGCCACTGCTGCACAGGTACATGACAGACTGTCATAGTTCCCAGGCAGCCTTGCAGGGGGTGATGGATCCAGATTGCCACTAACTCAAATTTGTGACCTGAGCCAGGTAAGAATATACAAGGACTACCTCTGCCGATTTCTTTGCTGAGAGAAGCAAGATGGGAAGGGAATGAGAAGGGCTGTGAGTGATTGATGCAATCACTGCGATATCAAAAGTTTTGCAGATGCCTTATAGTAAAGGGGCGAAGTTAAACTCTGTGTTCAGGAGAGAAATAGCGTTTCCAGGGTGTAATGCATGCAGTGGTATGCATTACCACTGGAAGGAGGATGCATAGATCACATAAATGAAAGAGGCCATATCCGTGTCACTCAAAACGACTTATTTCTCTCTTGACGAGGTCTTTTTTATATAACTAACTCAGACACACAGACTGCCAAGTTAGCTGAAAGGAACTCCGCACTAACTGTTGATAAGAAGAGCGGGAAATAATTTACTTTGACCTCTTCTTAGATCAATGAAACTAACTTCTGCACTTTCCCGTGGTTAGACTTGAAAGTCACATCTGCCCTGCTGGAATGTATGTGTTTGGTGTATGGATACATACGCACAGAACTCATGGACCTGCGTACCGAGCACCACTTGAGCCTTCGTGAACCAGGATCTCTCGACTTCATTCCACCCCAACCCACCCCACCTATGAAATATATGAACAGCATTTCTATGACTCACCAAAACATTTAATGGTGTTGAGATGCTCAGATTAGCAACACACAACTGGTTTAGATAGGCAGTATCTGAAGAATGAAGTGTTTTGGCAGGTTTTTCCCCACCAAATTAGAGGACAAGTCTCCATCATTTGACTTTATAGAAAATGGAGACAGATGGTGAGAACTGGGCTTCTGCAATGAGCTATTCAGTGCAGGATCTGAATAAACCTCCAAGAACATCAAGACTCCTCAGCTGGATGGAATTAATCTGGACATTAAAAAATGTTATGGTGCTGAAACTATCTGTCCATTCCATACATATACAGTCCTCAACAAAGAGGCCTCAGAACTGTAATCTTGACCTCTACATGTTTCAATAACATTTTACAAACCCATAACAAACGTGGCTGGTTCATTCATGTGCCATCTCCATAGGCATGTGCCCTTTTTGTCATTATACTGGAAAGCACACTTTTTCTCACTGAGTTGGTGTGCACTTGCATTGAACTGAGCTGTTGACAATCTCCCAAGTCTCTTAAAATCTGCAGGGCAGAAGAATGCTAAAACCCCATAAAGCCAAACAAAATTGAGCACATGGAGTCAGAAGTGATCTCATGAACAAGAAACTGACCCACCTTATGAAGTCAAGTTGCCCAATGAAGTCAAGTTGCCCAACCTTCAGCTAATGAAATACTGTTCCCCAAAAATGTGCTGCTTAATTTGTTGTTATTTCAAAACAACCAAAAAGACTTTGAGTCCCAGCTTTGATAGTTCCTGACCTGTGTGATGGTGCTTAGGGAAAACTGTCTTTGGATACATAATCCCCAATTACTGGATTTTATTATTTATTTATTACCATTTGTTTTATTTTTCCTTACTGTGTAATTCAGCCTGAACTCTTTGTGCAATTTTTCCTTCCCATGCCATCACTTCTTTTTACGGAGTTACCTAAATTCTTATAGTTAATCAGGAAAGAGATTGATGAAAGTAGTTATTTTTACACTTGTTCATGGAATAAGTAAGTTCAAACACACAGAAATAAATCCTTTACTAGTCCTGAACACTTTCATTTACAAGTGACAGGTCACTTACTTTTTCTGCAGAGTAAATACCAGTAAGATGTTAGGATACAGAAATACAGCACTAGTAAGTGTCACCACTATTATCTTCTCTTCATTTCCCATTTAAGAAAACTAAAATAATATCCCAGGGGCCCCAGCTGCCCAATAATAATATAAAACTTATTGTTTAAGGCAGTAGTAGAACAACTGCTTTGAATAAAATGAGTTCAGTCTATGACTTTCCATTCCAAGAAGGAAATCCACAGGCTCCATCAGATTTGGTTAGTTACAGAAACAGTTAAGTCATGTCAAGCTATTAATGTAATCTGCAACCCAGCCACTGTGAGTTACCTACAAGAATTTCTAATTGGCACCTTCCCCAGGTAAGTGTTCACGTCATTACCATGTCTTTGAATAAGTCTGTGTCAAGATCAGAATTAAACTAAGTTCCCGTCCAGTTTGTCAGTAATCAACTGTAATCCTGGGAAACAAATGTCATTTCTCCCAGCTTCTGCTTTTATTCCCTGTCTTAATCCTTGTTGTTTTACTTGGAATTGGACAGTTTTCCAGTGGGCACCGTATTTGAATGACTGCATGCACAGCACTTGGCACAGTGGGAACTTCATCTTGGTGGTGACCACTGACTGCTACTGAAATACAGATAAACAGTAACAGTAAGAGCAACTGTCCTCCCTCTCTCATTCCACATTCTCCTCCACCAGAAACAAACAAACAAACAAACAAACAAAAAACAAAACCAGGCTAAATAAATGTAAGAGTAAAGATAAAATATCCATTCCTTGTTCAGATTATTGTACTGAGAAAAGGATAAAAAAAAACATTATGGGAGCTCTTCAGACTAAGTTTGGAGAATTTAAAATTCAAGAGAAAAAAATCACCAAATTACCCTGAAAGAAGAAATTCTGCATCCTGGCTGTTTAAGCTTTTCTCTGGACTTCAGTTTCCTGGCTTCTTTCAGATGCCCTTTCATATATATAGAGATGTCTTTGTGTGGCTAAAACCTGTCCTTTTTTTTCCCAGCATCCTAACCTGTGTAGTGGCTTAGCCTGAAATATTGTCACTTCTTGGGAAAAGCAAAATCTAGGGCATTTCAGTAAATGTGTAAAATAAATTATTTTTGCTTTGTCTGGAAAAGCAAGAGGAGGAGTTAAAGTTAAGATGAACCAAACACATGAACGCACTGTGCCCACTGGGGTCTGGCTGTACATTCATTATACAAGGTCAGGGTCTCACTTCCATTCCTCCTAGTGTAATTTAGGTAAAGCCACCACACAATGCCTGACCTTTCCATGGGACAAGCTCCCTGCCTCCCTCCCGACAAGCTGCAGTAAATTTGTGTGTAATTAAACATAGTGTTCCAACACTCCAGGTCTCTGCGGCCGCCTGGCCTCCCCTCTACAGCTGACCTTTCAGACTGAATCCAACACAGACCATCAAGGCTGGGAAACGGCTAGTATCGGACTGCGATGCGTTAAAGAAAGGCATGTCTGCTCAGTTTAAGACAGGCTCCCTGCTTCCCTCACTGCTTGGGCCAGCACAGCGTGCATTGGCACAGCATTCTGTGTTGAATCAGGAGCAGGAGTCATGGGAGAAGAGTAAAAAGGCATCTTTGCCTCCTCAGTGATGCTTCATTTACACCTGGGGAACATGATACCTCCAAGTTCCAGACACGAGAGTCCAATAGACAAAACATTAAGTATGTGGGAATACCAGGTCCTTCTCTAGGGAGATATGAACAACCATCTTTGGAAGGATGGAGGCTTTTTACAGTAGGGCCCTCACTACGTTATATGTGTTGTTGCTGGCCTGGGCTGATCTAGTCATCTATCAGAGAGCATAATAACTCTGGGTCATGAAGGCAGGATGAGATGGGGAATGGCCAGACTGAGTGTAAGGATTAACTACAAGAACGTTCTCTAGTCCATAGGAGTTCACCTAAAAAGCAGGATTTCTTCTTGTAGGAAGCTGCCAGAAAATATAATGATATGGCATTGTAAGGAACATGTTTAGAAATATAGCTGCTTTGGAAAAAAAGCCCCCAAAATATATGACAATACCAGGCATCTAAAGACATTCCTTGGAGGTTGCAGATACTGTTATGGAAAGACTACAGGAACAAGTAATTATTGCACAGGACTTGGTTACAAAACTGAGAGTCAATGCGCCTATCTTCATTCATCTATAGCCACATTTGGACTAATCTTCCGGCTTTAATTTATAGTCAAAGGAAAAAACCTGAAAATTCCACATATCTGCTCTGGGCAGAGGTCTCAACCATGCAGATTTATGAAGATCAGTTAAAGAAATCCCACCCCAACTTCTTTTACACACTGACCAGTGAGCACCATTGCGGTGATATAAGCGGGTCTTGATGGTCCTTCAGGGCACTCAAAGGCAGACTGTCCCTGGCTATATCAACCTCAGTATATTCAAGTGAAATGGCTTCTTTGTGCTTTATTTTTTCTAATAAAAAGAACAACAACAAAAAAAAAAAAGGCAGTGTAACAATAATATGAAAAAGTATGTTCCCCTAAATTACAGTAGTGTATTACCACTAACTATGACTGACACTGTCTAGGATAATGAAAAGTGTGAAAAGCCTGAAAATGAAGAAATTTTAAATATCATTTCTTCAAGCAAATAGTACTGCAAATCTGGGTACAACCCCTGGAAACTTTTCTACGCCATGACAAGCATTTAGGACTAAGATTAACTTTCTGTTAGTAGGAAACAACATTATCATGCTGGTTCTTTTCTGCATCAGGAATGAAGACACCAAAAGGAAAAAGGCACTGCACCGCACTTTCAGAGCAGTCTCCATCATTAGAAACTGCCGTTTACCATCACCTTCCTTCACAGACAGACCTAACAAGACAGTGGTGGTATCTTAGGTATCTAAAAGACATTTTGTGTTCAAGATTTTCAGATGCACCATACCAAACTTATTACTACAATCTTATCACATAACCTTGTCTCTGCTTTCTCTTTGCACTCTGATATTAATAATTCTCAACCCCATCTTGCTCACGGCTCACGATCCCATTGTCCTCTAGAAGTTTCATGATATTTTCTCTGTCTTTACATTCCATTATTTTAATGGGGAGAGAAGTTAGATTTATAGGATGGTAATTGCCAGGACCAGAAGTAAGAAACAGAAAAAGACCTATTTTTTTTGTAGGTCATCCAGCCATTTCCCTTGCCAGTGTCTAAATGTTCCTTCCTGCATATGTTCCTCTGTTTTGCCCAATGTGCCTCTAAGTCTCCTCAGCAATGGATTTTCTACCCTTTCCTTTGGGAGAACATGGCTTAATATACTTCACTGCCAGTAAGTGTTTTATTCCTGATATTTATTGTGAGTTTTTCTTTGCATAATTGTATCCCATTACTCTTAGTTATATGCCCATGGACCATCTTAAATAATGCCTTCCATCACTGGCATCTTTCCCCTTCAAGTTTGTGTATTTATTTCTTGTCTTGTTAATCACCCTTTAAGAAAAACACAATCTTTCAGCACCTTCACCCTTGAGATATGGAGGAGATGTCTCTGCCTCCACCAGTTAAGGTCACTCTTCATGTTCTGAAAATCACAGGGATTTTGAGAATGTAGTTTCAGAAGTAATTTGCCTATAAACACAAAGGATAGGTAAAAGAAAACAGATAAGCTTTACCGTATAGTGGAAGGGTAAGAGTTAGAAGGAAAAGCTGAAATAAAAGGATTCACACTAAAGTGACCAAATCCATCTAGTAATCTTAAAACCATAACTGAGGGAGTTCTCTGGTACTGTTTCCTTGTGGGATCTTAAGATAAGTGAGCCACATTCAACTGGACTCCTTAGTAAACTTTATTTTATCTTGCATGGTGAATAATATACTGCGACACTGCTCTAAAAGGTAAAATAAAGCCAAAGACTTAAAAAGAAAATGCAGCATTTAAGTAGTATCGAAGCAAAATACCTGGAGTGTATCAGGTACTGTCCCCCTCCTGCAAATTAGCAGTTCATAAAATTCTCTTATGAAGACTCAGAAAGAAGCAAAGTTCTTGCTGGGTGAAATATCTGTGTCCTGCCACTTAGAGTCTTAAGCCTATATATTTCAATTTCTAATAAGTCAAAATACAGGATTTCAATTCAATTATAGGGTGCATATTTAGCTGCAAAGTGCACGTTAGTGCTAGACTTCAGTATCAATACCAGCATCGTACTTCTCCTTACATCACCAGGGTGCAATGAGGATTACTTAGTTAATGTCTGTAAAGGGCTAGGAAGTGCTGTTTAAATGTTATTCTTCTGAGCTCTTCGGTTTTGGGGGCTGATTTCATTTCTGTTGAAACTGTCACTAATACTTTCTTGACCTTTTGATTCAGCTGCAGCACCTTTGGCAAGAGAACTCCCTTTCGAGCTGCTGGTATTTCATCCATTTGATTCACCCCTGAGCCTGAAGCGCACTTATTTGCAGTCAGAATTAATGCATGGGACAAGGGCTGTTGAGTTACTTCTTCAGCCCTGGCCAAAAACACACAACACAAAAAATATGAAAAAAAGGAGGCAGAAAACAGAGACAAAGTGTGTCTTTGTCGAGTCCCCTTGCTAACACCCTCCTTTTGCAGCTTTTGAAGTAGCAGGAAGAGATGTAAATCAAATCTAACGGAGTGCTAGATAGAGTAGGACTGACATTTGAAGCTGCAATACCTTAAAGTCAATATCATTATCTCTGGTATTTACTGTAGCATACAATGGTTGGATGAAATGGTAAAGTTCACTTGTTCTTCCCATACACACTACATTGTCATATGTGCTTTTATACACACACTGACATATAATACACACATGCACACACACAGAGAGAAATTAAAATTAGCTTAACCTAAATGTCCAGTGTGAACTTCCATCTAAGTACATCTGCTGCTCAGACTCCTCAGAAGTGCTGTGTTGGTGGGTGAGCCACTTTTTAATATAGGTTATCTCACTCAAATGCTTTTTCCAAGCATAAATGCTGGTAGTGTTTGGGTTGGGTGGTTGTAAAGATGACTACAATTACTAAAGAGATACAGTATCTGAAGGGGGGCAAGTTTTGGGACTTCCCAGGTATATGCAAGATAATAAGAATCTTGCCAGTATGAGAATGTACCTAGACATCTGCAGTTGGACACTCAGGACTCTTTGTAGTCAACGGAAAGAAACAAGCAAGCCCTGGAAACACACAGCTGAGTTATCTGAGAATTGTTTCTCAGGACGTGATGAATCATTCTCAGGAATGGACAATTTTTCTTCTCTGACCACAAAGGGAGGCTAGCATATCTAGTCCAGTCTCAGACGTCTCTATTCTGGCCTTCAAAGTTAGGACAGATGGATCTCACCCCAGGTTATATTTTTTCTTTAGTAGGGAAAGATTATAAGTCTTTAACACAGGGGGGAAAGGACAGTATGGGACCAAGGACTTATGAATTTTTTTCCTAGATCTCTAACAAAGTTCCGGAGTGGTCTTCTGTAAACTTATCAGAGTGTTGTGGAATCTCATTCACTCACCTTAGGCACTGAAATAATTGAGTTATTTCTAAATATACCCAACAACACCCTACTTTACCAGCGGGGTCTGCTAAGTGCCCCTGAAGGCCTCCAGAGAAAAAATCTTCATTAATTTAACCACTGGACCGCTGCTGGTCAGGTCACTATACTAGTAACAAAGGAATTAAGTCTACGATATCTGGCTCTAATGCAAGAATATCTTATATTTGTTGAACTACCGGTCATGATCTGACATACATTCCTTAAGCACAGCAAGGTGAGATGTCCAAGTTCCAAGCAAACTCTGAGTTCTCTTTTCAGTGAATGAATACATCTTCCCATTTACTTTTCAAGCCTTCAAACATCATGTTATATACTGTTATTTCATACTATGTACTGTCACCTCTCTTAATGCAAATCTCACCTTGACAGCACTCATGCCAAGCTGAGCTGTCCTGCACTGAACTCAAACCCTCCCTCTTCAGCCATGCAGAGCACAGACCAAGATCTCAGTGTGTGGTGTCTCAGACACTCATATCCTATTATTGTCACAACATTGTCTCAGAAAGGACTCTGAACAGCATGGAATAGCCTAAAACAGAGGTACCCAAACTTTTAGTGCTATGAATGACTACTGCTGCTGGTAGTGGGTAAAGGCTATGTGGAAGCTCCTGACCATAGCAGGAACCAGGTTCCAAACTCCTGCCTGAACACCTGAAAGACAAGAGTTCTTGCAGGCTGAGAGCAAATTTTGCTGGTGATTACAGCAAATGGCTGAGACAAGAATTTCTTTGAGCAGATAGGAATTCTAGGGCTATTTCAAGGGATCCCAGTGTTTCTTGATGCCAGAATACTCCATACTCCAAGTCACTTAGATTATTTCTCCTAAGAAATAAACAAAACAAAACACCAAAAAATACAAAAGCATCCTCCCTCCCCGTTCTGAGTTTCATTATTAATAAGCTCAGAATTGCTTCCCTGAGAAATGACCACCAAGATGACGTCAACTGTCTTGACTTCAAAAGGAACCCTGCTCATTTTTATGCCTTTGTAATTTTATATGAATTTTGCACTTCAATGTGATCAAGAGATGCATTCATCTTGTATGGCATTATCTTAGGAGATGAAGGTATTTCCTTTTTCCTTATTTTCTTGATGAAAATATTCTTTCCACTACCTTGCCATTATCTGAAGGTTTGGCCTTCAAGAATGATCATTCCTATTACTACAGCACTAGCAAAAGTGGAAATAGCAAAACACACAGAGAAACAGGGAAGACAACACTGGAATGAACAAAAGAATTCTGCAAAGCACCTTCAATTTTTTAGAGGGGATTTGAAAAGCTGTCAATTTTCTGCTGCTAGCTGACTATTTCTCTGTACCTCTAGCCACAGCAAGCAATAATAATGTAGCTTGCACTTCTTATTTCTTTCCCTGAGCTTCTAAAAACTCTTGGCTAAATCTGAACTTGGCAGCCTGGTGTCTGGGAAATCTAGGTAGGCTTTGCTATGAATTCTTTCTCGGCTGCTATCAGGATTCATTATTCAAAGACATACACTTGGATGGCAGGAGTTGAATTTTTCTAGGACAGAAGGCCAGTGCTGGAGTAGATTTGTTTTCCATATCAGGGAGCATAACAAATTCTATTGGGACATGGTGTTTCCTGCCTTAGACACATCAACTCCAATGAAAAGAAAATGGTGGCATCTCTTTTTCTTTCTTGGTGATACCAGTGCTTACCCAGATGCTCTTTCCCCATAGTCCCTGGATCTCAGCTTTCTTTAAAGAACTTTAATTGCTTTAAATATGTGTCAAGGTCTGGGTCCCAGTTTACTCCCTCCTTTTTTTCACTTGTCTATTTATCAAACACTGACTAGTTTTCACTAGTGGTGAGAGAGCCTTTCTCACTTTGGCTCTTGTTCTCTGAACAGCAGAGTTTATCTCACCTTCTGCCTCATGGATTCCCTTCAAATTGCACTTGAATGTCTGCTTTCCCCTACAATAATGGGACTACACCTGGAGGTCCTGAGACTCAATTTATGCTTAATTTGTGAAGGATGCTCCACTATCTCAGTGCCCCCATCTTGAGGGAGTTGATATTTCATTCACCTTAAGTGTGACAATTTTTAGCTATCTTGGGACACTCATTGCTTGGAAACTGTTCTGCAGAGTGTTCTGTATTTTAAAGTGCAGATTATTGCTTCACTTGTAAGAGCATCAGGCCCCTTAAATTAGATCATTCTACTCATAAGGACTGCAGTCTTGTTTTAACGCAGGAAGTCCATTGGGTCCTACTCCTGCCGATCCTATCGATCCACTCTGGAAGCTGAAATAACTTTACAAAGGGTGGAAATCCCTGCTGGAGAAATCCCTCAGCCCTCTGATAGGAAGAGGAATGTAGTGTGGACATGCAGCTCTTCTTCATGCAGCTCCTGATAGAGATATGGGAAATAGAACCCAAGTTACAAGCAATGGGAGGTTTCTCCAGACTTGTCCAGGTGTGGTCCAGCCAAGTCCCAGGCAGCTGGACACACAAAGATAGAGAGCTGTTATCCTATACTCCCTCTCTATGGTCTCTCTTAGCACGGGAATAGGCAAAAAACCAGGAACCAAGGCCTTCAATCTGTGTGCTGAGACTAAAGCCCATGTATAATACCAAACCTTTTGGAATCACTTCTCTGAAAGCTTCAACTCTGTTTTCCTTGGGACTCTCCCAAAGCCCTGTCTATACTCCTTTTAAAAATGAGAATGAATGGGTGAACGCTGCAATATATTCTGTTAGATCAACCCATACACCTTCTGTGTTAAGTCAAAAGTTTTGGATAACTGTTCCCATCCCTTTTTATTAGATGGCATGTTTTACTTTGCCAAAGAAGAATGAGACACAGCAACAGAATGCTGCAGGAGGGTTCACTGCTTTCTACTGCCAGGGAAAAGCTGAACAGAAGAGACTAAGCAGGCCAGTTGGCCATTGTCTGGAGACAGGAGAAGGCAAGGAAGGCTAAAACAACTCACCAGTGAACCAAGATCTAGTTCACCAGGAGATCTGGTTTCCTTAATAGTATTCTACGTGATTTTTGCATTTTGTGACTCAGTTGCCATACCTTAAAAAAATAATAATAATCAACATAAAGATAAACTGACATGGTTTTGCTGCTTCAAGAAAAAATAATATTGACTTCTTTTGGTGCCTGCAGTTTGGAACCTGCTGACTGGACAATATAACTGCCTCATACCAAATCCTAGTCTTAAGGTGTATATCATCACTTCAATGGCTCCCAATACTATGAGGCCCTGACCTCAATTAAACCCACATCTTATGGAATTTAGTTGGAATAACATGGGTGTGCTTTATATGGAATTCAATCAGGCTTATAGTTTAATATACACATCTGGGTGAAAAGGGGCTAATAAATAAGAGAATTACTGAAAGAACAAGCTGCCTTTTACAGCCAGAAAAGGACCCTAAAACAATACAGAATTTTAGTTATAGTTTTTAGCTACAAAAAAGGAGGTTTTTAGCTAAAAGACAAAAATACACCTTTGGCAGCATTTTATTTACTCATTTATTTGATATTCACTCTCCGAGCTGGTGCATTTTTGTATCAGACCAGGATGATCTATTACTCAGCAAACAGAATGATCTAAAGTAGAGATGGAAGAGATCTACTGGGACAGATTTTCAAGCAATTCACATGCACTCTTATATATACAAAATATGACCACTCTTGCACACATAACTATACATGCAAGTCTGCATCAATGCATATGCAAATCAGGCTATTGTGTGGGGTATTATGCCCAATCAGCAATTCAATTGGTGCAATTAACCAATTTCTACGCAGAACTCTTGTAACTGGGCATGCAAATTAATGCAACTGCATGCAAAGCTTACACCAGCGTTTGTGTACCTAAATGTTCTGTATGTCTAGTCCATTAAACCAGGGTCTGTTTTAATTAGACTGTGTAATTCAAGCCAGACCAGATCACAATGTACTTGAAAGTCCAGTAAATCAAAATAAAAACATGTTTTCTGATATGCTGTGTTGTTCAAAGACACTGTGAAACCCCTACCACCTCTCTTGGATTATGAAATTGCAATCACAGCCTATCAAACCTTAACATGGGAAAAACATTTCCCCTGATGTTCAGTCTCATTTTTATCTCACTTAATCTTATTTCCTCTAGTCATCCTCCCACTATAAGCACCATCTCCCACAGAATCATAAAGTGGCTGCTGTTTTTGCTTAACTCAATTACAATATTTCTAGGAAATGAATTATATCTGTATGAAAAAAAAAACAACCAAACCAAAACCAACAGGAGATCAGTGGATGTAGAAAGGGGATACTCTTCCATGGGTCTTGTTGGTGACAAGAGCCCTATTTTGACAAGTCTTGAAGGTGTCCCATTCTAGTAAAAGTAAACCTTGAGTGGTACTCACTAGACCTTGCAGAATATTGCCTTAGACTTTTCCTCAGTTATCTCAAAGCCAGGCTCAGATAGACCCTTTTCTGTGGATGGAAAAAGTAAAGCAAAGAAAAGGAAGCATCTTCTGTGGGGTCTCACTGTAAATCAGTAACCAAGCAAGGATAAAGTCTAGATCTCCTGAGACCAAGGCCAGCAACAAAATCTAGTGAGTGGAAAGATCTTCTAAAAAAATAATTTCAGAAGCCCTGGTTCTTCAACTGGATGTACCCTGGTAGGTCACTGCAGGCTTAGGCTGTGTTCAGGAACAGCAGACTGATCTCTGAATGCAGTGCAGGTGTCCTTAAACCAGTACAATTCAGCCCTCAGGGTTGCAAAATTACAGAGCCATTTAGATTGGAAGGGCGTCATCTGATCCAGGCTCCAAACTGAAGCAGTGCCTGCTTATATCACGGTCCCTTCCTAAACACATATATATTTACCTAATATAATGATGATTTTAATATAGATTCAGTCCTTTGATAAATGTGTTTTCTGTAAGTATGGTATGTTTATTTTCTTAATGCAACCATGACATGACAAAAGGGGAAAAATTAAAGCCTTTAAATGTAAAAATTTTGTATAGTTACAAAGATGAGGTTAATCTATGGCTTTTCTTTACATGGGTGATGGTGCTAAACAAGTATAAAGTTGTGGTACCCCACTGAATTAAACCCCCATTGTAACAAAACCTGCTTTGGCTAATGGCTTAAAACCATTCTGTTTTATCAGACTTAACATAATATTATGCTGTGCAGATCACATATCTTACAGCTGCACTAGAAGCACTTATTCTGTGTTCAAGGTCTCCTTTCCTATATATCAAACAACACAATAATGAAGAATTATACTGAGCTGCTAAAATATTAGTGAGAGAGAGAAGGAGGGAGAAATACATTTTTGCAGTGTTTTGAACCTGGTGTCGCTGGGATTTTTTAATGCATAAGAGGCAGAGTAATTTTGCTCTAGTTCCACATTAATTCCTGCACAATATGCATTGGGGATATTATTTTTTAACAAGACATTTTAAAACCAGGCCTGAAAACAAGCAAAATCCATTACTGACTTACAGTAAATTCCTAAAGGATTCTCTGTACTTCTGTTCCTACTTCAAAATGGCTATACACACACACACACACACAGATTCAGCAAACATGGCAGTATATTATAAGATTCACTACCCTGAAGAAAATAAGACAAGAAACAGTAGACCCCATTCAGCAAATTTATTGTACTTTCTTAATTTCCAAACCTCAAAAGCACAATGGGCACTTACAGTACATGATGATTTTTAATTCCTAGAAAGTGATCTAAGATGGGAACATTCCAAATGATGACATCCAACAAACCATTTCAAACATGGCCCTGCCCTAGATTTGAACACTCTGGTAAGACTTGCAGACTTATTGATGCTTTATACTTAATATGAAGTAGAATTAAACTTTTACAACTATTCTTTGCCATGACGTCAGGAAAAGTTAGTAGCTGAACTGTAAAAACCCCCCATATATATGCATATATATCCATACACACACACAGAGACACACTGTATAATACTGCAGTAATGGAAAAGACAAGTGATGAATATGATTTCTCTTTAATAAAAAAGAGAAGGGGAAAATGAAAGAAGAGATACAGTGTTATACTTCTTAATGTTATACAGACAAGGAAGGAAAACTGGAGAGCATACTTAGATGTCTGGGCAGCGAGTACAAACCGTGTCTGTTGAGGCTACTCATTGGGATTAAAGGGTTTTGGACCAGATCCGAAGGAAAGCTGTGGCTGTAGAACTGGGAAACAAGTTGGAAGACTGATGAATGAACCTCAGACCTTCAAAAGACTGAAAGTGAGGAGTTCACTTGCCATATCTGAAAGCTGGATGCTAAAAAAACCCCAAACAAACAAGCTAAATAAATCACAAAAGTCTTTATTATGTGGCAACAATAGTTTTTCCCTTGATGTTTGGAAGTGTTGTAATATTTGGAAAGATGCATGCAGATAAGAATGGAATGACACAAATATTTAATGTCAGCACTGCCTAGCTCTTATCCTGTGTGATTTGGCTTAGGCTGAGGACTAGCCAAGTAGCTGAACTTGCAGTCAGACTGCCATGGCTCTTTGCTTGTTGTCAGTAGTCAGGATAACGAGTAGCACTTTTTACCAGCACTGTTCATGCTTACAGAATAAAAGACATGGTAGATAAGTGCATTCCAGAAGTCTGTTTTTGAGACTTCAGATGGGAAGATGAGGCTAAGGTTTTCCAGGGTTTGATTGCAGTAGGTTGCCCAGTTCGAGTCTTCTAAAGTAAAGCCAACGGTTGTCCTGACTCCTTTCTGAGCTCAGATCCACATTGCTTCTCAAATTTCACTTTGCCTTTACTCTGTAGTGCTTTAGGTTCTATTCCTTTCACCTCAAGCATACCACTTTAAAGCACACAAAAACTGAGCCCACCCTGACAGATCCTGCTCAAAGTCTTGAGCCTGCCATAACACAGAGAAAAAGCTCCAGGGCTAAGACTGTAATTAGGAAGCTGGAAATGTTTGTTGCTTTATTGTCCACATCTGCCTATACATGACAGATGTGGCAAGATGAGATCTGACATGAGTATAGGCTCTCCTGAATCCTCTGTCACATCACTTCACCCATAGTGCATGCAAGGGATTGGGAGACACAACACACACGTTATATATGTGCACATATATACCCTCCCCCTTTGGTGCACATTCTGCAATGAGCCAAAGTTTTGGAGATCAGAAGAAGCAGCAGTGAATTCAAGTGGAAATAGCAGAACAGAAAGGCATTTTGTTGTCACAGGAAGGATTTTTGGTGTCTTTCCTGCTACTTCCCTGCAATGTTTTATTAATGTATAAGAAAAATCTAAACAGCCACTGAGATTTCCCCATCAAAAACAGGGGAGGAGGAAGACATCATCTTAGTTCTATTTTTAAAGCAAGAAGAGCAGGGGGTGGGGGGGAAGTGATTTTATATTTAGACTTTCAAACAAAGAAAGGGAAGATGGAGCTAGTAAAATGGTAACTTCAGAGAACATTTTGGGTTAATGGGATGCTGATAATGCAAGCCCTCAGCCTTACAAAAATAAAAGATCCCTTGCTTCTCCTATAAATTGCTGTGTCGTTTACATATAAATGACTCCCCTCTATTTAGCCCCCTCCTCTTTTTTTTTTTTTTTCCTTTGGACTTTGTATCATCTCCATCTATTCTGCCAGACAATAAAACAGCTGAACTCATCACCAGAATTTATAGGCTAAGGATTTGCTCTGGTCACCAGCCTAGGGCAATGCAACACAAAGAGGTTCAGGCAGGTTTAAAGAGAAGGCAGTAGCATGTGTGCGTGGGCATGTGGCAGGGAAAAAATGAAAAGAATTATTTCAAGTGATAATTCTTCTATAATCATTACAAGATACATGGCTTGTATATGTACAGATATGTATATACAGTGAATTTGGGTTTGCTGAGTAGGAGATTCTTTGATGTCCCATATCCAACTTGTCTGTGAAATAATGAATGTGCCTGCATGTAAAAGTCATGTTTATGTATATAAAATGCATGCAGCTCCTGTGGGAGATGTGTTCCTATGCTGCCTTGTCCAGCAATGTGTAGAGGGTAGGAGGTTTTATTCCGGTCTCTGAAGGACGTATGGATGTGTATTACAGCTACACATCTGTTAGCATGTTCTGACTTGCTGAAAAGTCCTTGAGTGCTGTCTGTGAGTATAAAGGCTACATGCTTGTCAGAAAGTCTGTATGATCATTAGCGTGCATATCTGTGTATTCAGGCATGTATTGATACACACTGACTTGTATATGGTTATGTCACATTGTGTGAGTGCGTTTTGCCTTGTTTGAAAGTCTCGGTGAGAGTGTATATATCTGCCTTTAAAAATTGCATTGCCGCAGCATATAAATATTTATATATGTAACTGTCATAAATCTGTCAGCTTGGCAAACGTATGAGTCGCCAAGGTAACTTTGGGAGATTTTTATTGAAGAACTCATAAGCTGGATTTGAGGAATAGCTGAAAGAAATAAGAATTAATGGCTACTTAACATCACTATCATAAAGTTAGTTATCCCAAGTTTCAGAAAATGAAACAGACAGCATTTTGGCGACCCCAGGCACAATTCAAGTACATCAGATTTGCTAAAAGCTTAATATTTTGACTAAAACTAAATCAGGGTACTAGGTCAGTGTGCTGTGTACTGCTGGGGAACCCTGGACAGTCACACTTGGAAACCAAAGGCTGTTGTCCTCCTGTGCTACACTAGGATTATTTTTGGAAGAGCCAACAGGATTTTCATCTGGTGTTTAAATGTGTGCCAACCTACAAAAAAATCCTGCAAACAGGAATGTTTTTGTAACTGAAACCCTCACTTGTTCATAGGCAGTAATCTTTTGTCACTGTGCAGCTATTTAGAGGCACCTGGTTATGCAGTTGTCTTTGCTAAGTTTTAGTTAAAAGGAAACAGTGCAGTGGTTTCATTTTGAAGAGGTGTTACAAAAAATGGAAAACATCTTTCCCTTAGGGCTTGTCTACACAGGATTGTCTTTCTAGAGTAAGCTGGAGTCCTGGCTTTGCCTGGGATAGAGTTAATTTTCTTCCTAGTAGCTGGTATACTGTTGTCTTGTGGATTTAGTATGGGAATAATGATGATAACACACTGATGGTTTTAGTTGTTGCTAAGTAGTGTTTATACTAAGTCAAGGACTTTTCAGCTTATCATGCCCTTCTAGTGAGAAGGCTTGAGGGGCACAAGAAGCTGGGAGAGGACATAGACAGGGCAGCTGATCCGAACTGGCCAAAGGGATATTCCACACCATATGGCATTATGTTCAGCATATAAACTGGGGAGAAAGCTGACTGGGGCCCACTGCTCAGGAACTGGCTGGGCATCTGTTTGTTAGCAGTGAGAAACTGCATTGTGCACCACTTGTTTAGAATATTCTAATTCTGTACAATAATAATAATAATAATTAATAATAATAATAATAATTTTTATTATTATTATTGTTGTTGTTATTATTATTAATAATAATCTTCCTTTTCTGTCCCACTAAACTGTCTTCATCTCAAACACAAGTTTTCTCACTTTTACTTTTCTGATTCTCCTCCCCCATCCTGCTGGGGTCAGGGGGAGCGAGCAAACAGCTGTGTGGTGCTTAGTTGCTGGCTAGGGTTAAACCACAACAGCTGGGCAGTGCTTTTTCACCTGTCACTAACTGGACTCTGCTGGCTCACATGAAAAACAGTTCAGAAATTAACTGTGATAAATACACTAGCATTCCCTCTAATTCCCAGGCCAGCTTCCCCTGCCCTCCCAGTTTCCCAGTGTAGACAAACCCTCCTGCCATGTCGATGCACAATGTGGTTTTTTATTGCTCATGTTTCGCGTATCTGTTTGCCACTGGACTTGACCAAAGAAGCAGATATCCAAGCTCTGGTTTAGTACCACCAGCTGCTGGTGCCTCCAAGCTATAGATAGTATCTCTGGTACTACCTTGAAAGCACAGTTACAAGATATGTGGTTCATTACTTTGGGGGTACAGAATAGTTTCTTAAATGTGGGGATGCTAATAAGTCTTGGTTTTCCACTGATTACTGGCTTGATAAATAATAATAACAGAAATCCTTGTACAATTTGTGGGGGGAAATAAGATAGGTGAATTTTTAAAATAAGAAAAAAAAATAATTAGAAGATGTGCTTACACTTCCAGTTGAGAAGTATGCTTTAAAATCTGCTAACACAGCTGGTGTTGGGTTGTTTTACAGCACTTGGTTCAACAGCAAGCACACAAAGCCATTGTTTGGATAGGAGAGGGGTTGGTAAAAATGTGGAGCATATCCTTTAGGATTTGCAAAGTAGCACAGGGGTGTGCAAGGCTAGGACCACTTGCACCCTGAGAAAGACTGCATGGACACCCCTCCAGAGACAGTTCTGTGTCTTGGGTAGACCTCTGCAATGCTGCAGATACAGCTGTCATCACATTTAAATATAATAGGCAACCTTTCATTTCCATATAGTTAGTTGATTTCCTTTCTATTATTATTATTACTTTTATAAGGCATTCACTAGGACTCCTGCTTCATGTCTCAGCTTAAGGCTAAGCACTGTACTGTCTCACAAACAACTTCCACTTTTTCTTTCAAACACTACCTCAATGTTAAATATTTTTAAGTATATTCTTCTTAATGTCTTTGGGTAGTAAAAGACAAGTCATGAAACTAAGTTGTTATCTCTCAATATATTTATACATATTTGTATGTACAAATGTACAGAGCTGAGACTGTATATACATCCATATTCATCCACTCATACATGTGCACACCCACACAAAGAAGCACATTTCTATAATTTTAAAGCTGAGGAAAAGGCTTTGGTGTGCTAGAGACTTGTTTGTAGCTAGTGAGACCCTTCCCTGTGGTAGGGAGCAGGATAAAAAAACCCGATAAGCTCAAGGATGTGAGAAACCTTCATCTTTTCCTCCCAGCATCTTGCTGAGTTGTGGACAAGTTCACACCCCAGGCAGTAAGTTTGCCTGCGGTATCTGCTAAACCAAAACGCAGCCATCAGGGATAGATAGCAGAGGAATGCCAGAAGCCTCTGGGATGCTGCTGCTGCTCTCCACTTGTGCTTGCA
Source organism: Falco naumanni (assembly GCF_017639655.2). Classification (NCBI taxonomy): domain Eukaryota; kingdom Metazoa; phylum Chordata; class Aves; order Falconiformes; family Falconidae; genus Falco; species Falco naumanni. The sequence goes on from NC_054080.1 coordinate 77,641,008, forward strand.
GAAACAAGCACCTTTCCTCCCTGCTTGGTCTGCCTGGCGGAGCAGAGCCTGCCTCCCATGGCACTGCTGCGTGATGCCTCACACAGGGATGGCTGGCCACACGTAGCAACGCTAGTGAATAACTTCCAAAGCTGAAAGCAGCTTTTGGCTTGATTTCCATGTAAGTCTGTCTTGCTTATTATTTATCAGACCCCTATCCCCTGCCCTCCTTCCTCGGGCATAATTGGTCTCATTATTTGCACACAATGGAGATATCTTGCTTATCGGGGAGCACAGCAGAATCAGGGAATCAAGGAGATGATGCTTCCCTCTTCCCATCTTGCACACAAAATGTTCCTATTTCTTTACGTTGGAAGATAAAGCCAAACGCAAAGTCCCCACAACCCCCTTCAAAAATGAAAAAAAAAAAAAAAAATTAGAAACAGAAAAAAAAAAAGAAAAAGCTGAGGATGCAAGTTTTCAGACAGCAACCAAACAGTGTGGCACTACATCACGCTGGATTTATGACGTCCCAGAGTGCAGGACACTTCCTTAAAACACACTCACAGTCAGGAAAGTGACTCTGTTTAAAATGCCATCTGAGGTTTCCATATTTTATTCTTTCTCTCTCATAATGTTTCCAGGTTGAGTTTGTTAAGTCAAAAAAATATTTTTTTTCCTTCCAACTCAGCGCTGGCACACTCCCCTAAGGATAGGTCATGTATTATCTAGCTCTTACATCATTTTAGAGGAGAAAGATGCTGCCAAAAAAATGCATTTTGATAATTTTCATCCTTACACCTTGTCTGCCACCCTGCAAACCTGTGGAATTTCTTTCAGAGAGCAATGGGAGGTTAAATACACAAATACTCCTTTGAACCTCTTTCACCCACAGTACATTACCTTAACTAAAAAGGTAGACAATGAAACAGAGGAACTGGATTTTTTTTTGCAGATGTTTTATGGTTGAGTCACATAAACCTACCATTTTGAATATTTTTATTATGAACAGCTTTCTAACACAGTATCTAGAAATATTTAAATCTGAAAACTGTAAGGATATATCACAGGTAAACTGAAACAGTGATTTTATTGTGCTGAGGGAATATACAGCTGTTGTCCAATCAGGGCTAAAAGATATCACTTGGGTCAATCCAAACATTTTTAAAAAAATGTTTTTTTAGTCACAAAAAAACCCAAAACCAACCCCAAGAAAAAATAGCTAATTGTTCCTTGCTAGTTGTAACACTCCAGTTTGGAACCATGTGAGTAATGAGAAGGAATCAATGTTGCAGCCCAGTGGAAGAAAAAAAAAAAGTAATTTCTTAATTAAAAATTATGAATGTAACTTTTGTTGTGTGGAATTCCCTACAGAATAGCTCAGATCTTCCTCACTGTGACTTCCAACAGCTACTTAGAAAGCTGGCCTCGACATCAGTACAATTACGATCTCGCTGGCTAGCTAAAGGGAAGCGAGAGGCATCTCTTTGTGCATTGAGCCTTTAATTAAGCAATAATAAATGAGATCTACCCATAGTTCTGTGTGTCAGGCTTTGGCTTAGGAAATATAAAGACTGAGGAGCAGTGATTCATGTTCAAATATAATGCATGGTTAGGTAACATCCAAACTGATCAGAGAGGGGAGCCAAGGTCCTGATACAACCCAACCATTCATCACTTATCAGCTCTAACCTCTTGACAATCAGGGCACCCCTCCCTCCTTTGGTAATAGGTTAATTAATTACCAATTTAGAAGTAATCTTACAAATCAGCTGTTGCCCTTGATAAGAATTAATTGCAAATACTTTTTGGGGAGGAACATATTAAATGGACCTTTCTTTAAACAAAAATATCATCAGAAAGCAGATGAGCAAGACTCCTAGAGTGGTTCCAGAGATAGGAGAATTGTTTGAATCCTCTTCAGTGGGGATGTGGATGACTACGGAACTAATTAATTTTATTTATTGAGGAATTACCAAGATAGTGATAAAACTGTTCTAAGCTCATTTACAAGCCTCCTTAGCCCACCCATGTTTGAATTTCTCTGAAACAGAAACTTCACCCACTCCTCCTTCTGGTGGGGGATTTAAATACAACTTAGCTCACTTCCCACTGAAATTAGCTAAGCTTTTTAATTATCCTGGGTATGATTCCTGCCACTTTAGGTATCTGGAAGGTAGACATCCAGGTTCCTCCTGTAATCAATGGAAACCTCACCAATCTATTCACATGATGCAATGTGAGTGTCCACTTTGGGATGAGATGAATCATGGCCTAATCTTCAGTAGCTGTCCTGTCTACCTACCCTCAGACTCTGAAAACAACCTCAGGTCACTTGCTGAGATAAGGACACACATATTCTATGCAGAGCACTCTTTTTAGATAGTATTCAAGCTGACTCTTTTACCATAGCTAAAGTTCTTCTGCTGTGCTGATAGCACTAGACTTCCTTTAGAGGCAATAAAGAAAAACAGGTACCTTCCAGGATGGGATGGGTGACACCTTTTAGATATTTGCTTTAATATGATAATCATCTTGCAAATGCTAAGCCTTCTCCATGGAAAACAGAGGTATTTTAGAGATATAGGTGGCTGTACCACGTGATGTCTATGTTTGTTCAGATGAATCCCAGCTTCTCCCCTAATGCCACAGTTTCTTTAAAGTAATATACTTGACATCTAATGTGCTTGAAAAGTACTCCTAATAGACCATTCCACTCCGCTGAGACTGAGCTCTCATCATCAATAACCACATGCTTAGGCTGACCTTAGAACAATATATGAAATACAAGGTAATCATGACAGCAGCTGATGTCAGACTGCAATATTGAGTTCCAGAGCCAGATCTTAAAAGTGTAAACCTCTTCCAGCTTTCAGAAGCTTTGAAATGTGAGATCTAACCCATCAGAAAACTAGGTATCAGCTATAAAGAGTTCAGTGAATCTAGATCGAAACTCCTCCAGAGTTGGAAGGGCTTTTCACGAGTAGTCTTCTTTAATAAGAATTCAAACTCCTGGACCTCCTGATGTTTATCCATTACTAGAAAAATGTATGCTTCATTTCCCATCCCCATTAACATGGATAGCTGTGGCAAAGGTGCATGAGAACCAGCAGGTTTATAGATCTGTAGCCATATGAATTATCAGCAAGATGGTCTGAAGCCACTGGAGTCCGATATTTACATCTCCTGCATAGGGCCACCATGAAGTCTATGCATCACTTGAGTCCTACCTAAGCACTCAGCTTGGCTCTGCTCTCTCATAGCCTGTGCAGCAATGAGATCAGCTCCAACTATTGTAACCATCAGCGATATCTGGCTCAAATTTTCAGGAAGATTTTGAAAATTTGTTCTTATTCTATGGTTGAGAGCTTGCTTATTTCTTATGATAATTAATAAAAAGAATTAAATAAAAACAGTCTTATACCTCAACATTATATTATCTTCTTGGGTAATTATTAGACTGAAGATATGTTCTATCCTCCCATCACTTTGGGAGATTTTGTTGGTCAAAAAGAACTGAACATACTTGCAAGAAAAATCTGTTGAAAATTGCAAGGGAAATAAACCGAATAAATAAATAAATAAATAAATACACACACACCCCTTCTATAATTTCAAAATAAACATGATTCCATAATTTCAAGACAGGAATTGCTGGGGAAGTGTCACTAGAAAATTACTTTTCACTTTGAAATTGCAGTTCATACCTAAAGGGCTAATAAACATAGTAAGATAAAAAGCAAATTAAACAGTTTAAAATAATGATCTTAAAATATATTCACCTGATTTAATCTGATTTTCTAAAATGTTTGTTTGCCACAGTCTTCTCAATTTTACTTTCCATCACAACTAGACCAAAAATTATTATATAAAATCAATCTCAAAAAATTTTCTCCAATGGGAAGAAACAATTCCCATCCAGCTCTGATGTGACACTGCCCCGTTTTGGATGTATAATTAGAATAAGATTATTTAGCCATTCCACAGCTAATGAAGATTCTTGAACTCAGTGGCAGGGGATAACACTTGTGATGCAGGAAGACTTATTTTCAAGCATCCCTGTCACCATGAAATTCTGAGCGGCCAAGGCAAGAAGTGTAAGAAACACCATAAAGTCACAGACACCAACAGGTGTGTTACAAAAGCATTTGCTGCTAATCGCTATGATCGGTATAGTTTCTATTTCTAACTACAGCACAGTTCCTAAAGCGTTTTCCCTACAGCCATGCAAACCTGTTGTTGCAAGAAAATGAATGGAAACTAGGTTTCTCAGGTGTTGTTTTTGGTTTTGGCTTTTGTTGTTGTTGTTGTTGTTTTGACACCACATGCCACCCCCCACCCCCGCCGGGTAGGGCTGAAGTTTGGCTCCTGTGTTTAGAGCCTTCTGAGTTTGATAAAGAAACTTGGTCTCAGATCCAATCAAACCATTTACTCCAGTTAAGATTCAGAGTTTTGTTTCAAATTGGGACAACTCTGCCAGTGCAACATCTTTATGAGTCTCAGAGTAAATAAAGATTGAAATTCAAAAAGAGTTGTGGGGTTTTTTTGTTGTGGTTTTTTTGTTTGTTTGTTTGTTTCTGGGTGGTTTTTTTTGGTTTTGTTTTTTTTTGTGTTTTTTTTTTTTTTTTATTCTATGAACCTGTCGGAAACTGGAGCATAGCCTTCTCTGACTAGAATCCCTAGAGATTCACAGTCCCCACTAACCCTTCAGCCCTGCATTCCTCACCAAATAGATGTCATACATCATTTCTGAAACTAAGACTGCAGATGGGAGCTGAGAATGTGCATTTCCTAGAGGCAGGAGTAAGTGATTCCCCTGACATCTCTTTCACATATATGGCGCTCCACCACCTATTGTCCACTCTGTGTGCTTCCTTCTCCCTGGTAATACCCCCAAGAGATGGCTGATGTCCCACAAAATAAAAAAAGAGAATGCATCTTTAATTGGGTCCAGAAGAAACTTTATTACCCTGTAGCTAGCTTCTTTGGTTTTTTTATAACAAATTATCCTAATGATCTGACCCAGGACCAGATGTTAATTGCAATGGAAAGTAATCAATTTCCTTTACTGAGCGTGAACTCATTTGCAAGGTTAGTCAGTGAACAGATATGGAGTTCTTAATGAGGCAAGAACCTAGCAGACCTTCTGGGTTCCTTGTGTCATTTCCAGGTTTACTGCATTGCACCCATTTTTACTCTACCCATCTTCAGCTGGGCCACCTTTTTAAAAAAGTAGCAATGAAAAAAACCTGCAATCTGTCTCTAATCACTTGGTAAAGGATGGAAAAAAAGTAAAAATGCAACAACCACAGCCATCTGAGAGTGGTAGATTCTTAGAGACAAAATCACCCTCTGTATATATATAAAAATAAAAATAATAAATATGTAAATCACACAGGAAATTATGGCTAACGGCATGTTGTTTAATAGAGGGTATTATTATAAATATGGGAGATGCTCAAACAACAAATTAAGCCCGCAGTATTCTGAAAAAGAGCTCAGAGGACACAACCTAAATTCTAACTTGGCTGCTGTCTTTGATGCTTCTGTGCTTTCGTCTGGGTTTTATATTACCACTGAGCACAGCTTTAAGAGGGAAAGGTTGGGCCATCCAGAGCGATAAAAATATAAAGAGGGGAGGGCAGGAGCAGAAGGAGGTACTTAATCTTCCAGTAAATTTCTCAAAAGATAGTTTTGTAAGAAAAAGAGCCTTCAGTGCACTTGGATGTGAAGAGTATTTTCAGTCCTGGGGAGGACATGGGGAGGACGGTTATCTGTTCAGCAGCCACCAGGATAGCTGTAACAGTGCAACCTCTAGTGTATTTGCACCAGTGGAGCTGAAAATTGGAGTAAACGCCATTGTTGTGAAGAGCAGTTTAGCCAGCCTACCTAGGGGTTGCAGTGGGGCAATTACACCCTACTGCTGCTTATGGTAAGTCTCCAGTCTACCCTGGTTATATTAAACACTTTTCTCTTTTTTTCCTTTTTTTTTTTTTTTTTTTTTTTATAAGAGAGGATAATCTTCCCCTCCAGCTCGATCTCACTTCCTAATTCTAAAGCAAGCCCTGCTGCTTTTCAGCCCCGTTTTTAGAGCACAAAATCCCATATACACCATTTTATGTGTGAAAGGGGATCATAAATTTAAATCAAAACCTCTTACAACCAAACTTGGTTTTAAAATATTTAAGAATTAGCCCCACTGTATCAAGATTGAACCTTGTATCTCTGTTAATTGGGGAACTGTAGATACAAAATCAAATAGTTGTTTCACACAGGGTGATCTTCAACAAAGTCCTCCAAATTATACCAGCTGTCAGAACAATCTCTATCCCAGGGATCTATCTTGACAGGAGAAAGAAACGCATGCTACCAGGTGAGTGATAATAATGTCTAGGACCATCACTTCCTTTCAGAAGAAGGTGTCTCACATCTACAGTTGTAGCAAGTGATTCTGGAAATTCACACTTTTGGGGCTGTCAGTACCACTCCTGGGAGGTGCACAACTCAGGTGAGCCCAGACATGAGGGCAATGTGCTGTGGAAGCAGCGGAGTCAGGTGAGCAAGAGAAATCTAAGGGAACAAGTATTAATTAAAAAAGAGGAGGGGGAAAAAAAATCCATCTCCATAATATATTTTTATTCATATATATTACAGCAGCTAATTGCAAAACTGAAATCTCAGTGGCCCCCAACGGAGTTACATAAAACACTAGTAATTTTCAGTGCATTCAGCTAGAAAGGGGTATTGGAAGGTGCATTCTGCACCTGTCTACATTAATAAATAGCAGTTCAGTAAGAGACTTTCTCTGTGACGAGGTCACCCCCATGTTGTGCCTATATTAGAGCCCCTTTCAAAGCACACACGACAGGTTGTTCTGCTACGTCAAGGACAGGGTTCGACAAAGCCTGGCAGCTTCCCAATTTGTTTGAGGTGAATGCGAATCCTGGAGGTGAGGGGTGTATGCCTGTGGCTGAGGAAGATGTGCTTCGCACTGTCACCCCTCATGTGCTTTCAGGGGCAAAAATCTGAGTGGGGGATTTAGCATGGGGCGGCTTCCCCACCAAATTGAGTTAATTGGGAAGGATGCTTGAGGAAGAAAATATATCATCATGGTTCTGGCTGAGGAGTGCGAGTGTGCATCAGCTCTGCTCACAACTCTGTGCATGCCCTGGAGTTATCTCAACTCTGGCAACAGGAGTAAACACACTTTATAAAAGTCCTTTCCTAGAAGTCTTTCAAGCTCTCATCTGGCCTGTTATACATTTAAAGTGGAAATCAGAGGATCAAGTGACTGTCACTGAATCTGTGAGAAGATGGGCCTGATAACTACTTGTGGTATTGGGCAGAAGAATTTGGACCATTGTGCTGCTGAGGCAGCCCTGGCCACACCAGCCCCAGCCCCTGAGCCCATCGGGCTCTTCTCTGCCTGCAGTGAGGAAGGAAGAGCTGCCCCTGGGGCTATTAGGCACCGAGCTGCTTTAGCAAAATTGATAACAGTGCAGTGAAGACCTCAAACCTCTTCACCTGGAGTTTGATCTTATCTATTCACAGCTCTGCAAGCCCAAAGCCCATTCATCTGCCTGTCAGATGCCAGCCTAGATATCTGCATGAGTAATCACTGCAGATTCAAAACACTGCATGTGACTTAGATGCCACTTTCTCCCCCGCTTCTCCTTTCCCCATCTCGCCCAAAATAACAATGACGTGACTGTTACTTTCACCTGTTCCCCAGTAGAGACATCCAAAAGCACTTGCCTGTCTACTTATCACCTCTCCTTTCTCCTCAGAGTCTCTCTGTGCATCAAGAAAGGTTTTTTTGCTGGACATTGAGTGAATACGCCCTCTCTTTTGTAAGGTTGCTTATAAAAACTTTTCAGCAGAGGATGCTGAATGCTACCAGAGAATTCACTAAGTCATTAAAGTAAAGCTGCAAAGAAAGTGCAGGAAATATCATAGGTTCACAACCTGTACCATGAACCCCAGACCCCACACAAACACATTTTCTTGCTCCATGAAAGGTCAACTTTGGACAGACTCAGACAAATTGAGCCAGGCTTATTAGCCTGGGCTCCCAGCCAGCATGTTGGAGCCTGTGGCAGGGTGCAGAGGCTAAGTGTGGGTGGTGTGGGAGGTGGGAAAGTAGAGAGAGCATGGAAAGAGGGAGGTGGCGGCAGCGGCAGGAACCTGGGTCACAAGGTGAGTACGAAGAGGATGCTCAAGGAAAGAGGAGGAGGTACACCAGGAGATGAGGTCAGCACCAAGGCAGCAGGAGCACACAGAGAAAGAGGAGCTGGCAGCAAGGTGTGGATTGGTGACTGCCATGAAGCTGGGCTTCATCACCCACTCCAGCAGTAGCTGATGTACTGGTGTCCCAGCAAAGGCAACCCCCCCCGTGCCCCCCTCCTCCCTGGCACTTAGCCAGTTGTGCAGTGCTGCATGTGGGGAAAAAGAAACTTCTTCCTGACCCCTGCAGGCAATCAGTTTATGCCCTGAAGCATGAGATTTGATTAGCCTCATTATCTCAGCTTACATAACTGTAAACGTTATTAATGGTAATAAAATTATCTAGCCTGTTTTAATAATACAGCCACAGTATTTGTCTCGATGACCTCCCGTGGCTGTAAATCCCACAGGGGACTGGCACATGGCATAGTGGTTCTTTTTATTTATTCTAAATTTGCCAGCCATTAATTTCACCAAGTCACTCCTTGTTCCCCCATTGTGGGATAGAGCAAGAAGAAGCAGATTATGTCTCAGTGCATCTTTCCTAATGCCAAACACAAGTAACTCCAAGTCTGATGAATAAATTTGGGAATAGACATCACCAGGCCTTCAAGCCTTGGGATTAATCCTCTCTCCCTAGCTGTCTACTACTTTATTCCCATGATATGATGGGACTTGGCCTGAACTCTTTAAAACTCACTATTTAGTTAAGAAGATTTAGTATGCTAGATGTGAACTCATCAGTTACTTGAAGTCTAAGCTACAACTTTGGCTTCCAAGTAACCCAAAGTAACACAACTGCCCTGATTTCTGTGGAGAGGTCTTGCCAGGACAGATGCAACAGCATCACTTTAGATTTCAGCCATAACATCTTACTCCATCTCTGATGTTCTGCTTGCTGCCTCTGCTGAAGCAACCAAACAACAGCACGCATTTCCCTCCTACCAGTGGATGCTGCTTCCTCAGAGGTCTTCTCCAGTATGTACTCATGGAGTGTTCAATAGAGGAAAACCTGGAGATGGCCACAAACTCTGTAGGTGATGCATGCTTATTCCATACTACGAGAGGTGAAGGAAGCTCCCTTGTCTCATCTTATGCAGAGAAGTAGACAGACAAATCAGATAAAGAATGATAAAACAAGCTATTCCTTGTCTTGCCTACAGCAGATTGTACCTGGCTATACAATTTTTATGGAAATGCTGGGAATCTGCTCCTGTACCCACACTTTTAAATATAAAGGATGGCATTATGGGACAAAGTTAGGGATAATTCGGAGAGTAGAGGAGTAATAAAGAGTTACAACTCTACTGCACTTCTATATATAGTGCTATACTGTGTTCTCACATAGGATGTGGGAGAAGCATACCTTCAGCTTTTTCTTTCAAAATTAAAGATACAATGATAGAATCCACATTCTTTGGGTATTTTTTTGGTTTGTGTGGGTTTGTTTGTTTGTTGGGTTTTTTTTTTTGTTTGTTTGGTTGGTTTTTTGTTGTGTTTTGGTTTTTTTTTTTTGTTTTGTTTTTTTTTTTTTTGTTAACTAGTGTTTGCCTGCTTGTTAAAAATACCCTATGTAAACATTTGCTTATCATCACAAATGAGGCTGTCCCTAAGTGACTAAACCAAAATGAGTCTGGTTGAAAACAAATAAGGTCAACATGGAGGTTGTGTCGTTGGTTGGTGTAACATATTATGTTACATACCTCAGATTAAACTTTTCCGTTCCTTGTTTCCCATTTTGAGAAATCATTTGTAAAGCCATTCTAATCCAAATGAGAAACTGGGGTAAACAATTGCTTTGGTTTGTAGAAAAGAGGGCAGTTCTTCAGAGATTATGTCAGGGGCAGGCAAGCAACAGTAGGTGAAGGATCCATTTGATCTGCACACCATGACTACAACATTTGTTCACCTATAGGATACATGCGCAGGATCCCATCCCAGAAGCCACTGTGTGCTGTTCCTCCCTGAGGACACCACGGGTCTTCAGCAACAAAAACTGTTCAAGATCCAGATCTGTCATTATGACAAGACCGCCAAGACTTTCACCCACACACCCTCAGTAGTTTGGGGACAAGGGACTGCAAGTTCCTGCCCGAGGAACTGCTAGCTTTGCCGTTGGGCTGCTTTCCTGTCACCTTTTTGACCAACAGCTCTTTAATACTTGAGGCCAATCAAGCCAGTGTCCTCAGGACAGGCAGAAGTGTCCCTCATTTTGGGCAAGAGCAGCTCCCCAGTAGAAGCAGCAAGAGGCAGAGCAGTTCTTGCAAAACCCATCAGCTTTCAGAGCAAGGGGCAGGCCCAGGTAAGCCTTATGGAAAGCCAGCGTCCTCTGGGCCTTCCCCGTGCAAATGCTGCTCCTCCGCACCGCATAAATCTGTGTAGATAAACTCTCTACGCTGAAGGCAGCACTGAATTCCCAGTCCACAGCACTGACCTACTAGTTAAGCACTGCAGTGCCATTTGCTGGACTCCCAATGCAAACATATGCTTTCAAACACAAATTGGGATTCTTCTAGCAGATTAAAGCTGTTTTCCTTCCCTGGAAAACAGCCTGTGAGGAAAAGAGTTAAAGGTTCGGCTGCCTCACTGTGCTCCCTGGCTCAAGAGGGTTTAATATTCAAGTTGCTCATTTCCCATCCTCCCCCCTCTGCTTCTCCTCTTCCCCCACCCCGCGCCCCCCTGCCCCCCGGCCCCAGACCAGCTCCACGTCTGGTGCCTTCCTCCTACCGATTTCCCTCAGGTCAGAAGAACTCTGTCATCAATCCCCCACTGAGACTTATTTCCAAAGATCAGCACTGACCCAGAAGTCACTTGGCACCGCACCATCAGAACAGCGTGTGCCGGCGCTGCAGAGAGAAGAATCTCACAGAGACCGGATTCAGGATGTCGGGCTGTCTGCTAAGCACTTGTCAGGCTCCCACATTTCAGAAAGAAGTCTTTATGTGGCTGACCCAGTACTGGAGGATGTATTTATAAAACAACACACAAGGGCCAGGCTGGTTGACCCTGCCGTAACACCCTGCATGGCTGAGCAGACGGGCCTGTGCCGGAGTCCTGCTTCTCACTGCTCTCACCCAAAGGCAGGAGCAGGGCAGGAGAAGGCTCCCGCGGAGCTTGGAGTCAGGGATAGGAAGTGGGCAAGCACTCAGTATTGGGCATGTGCTGTGGGATGAAGGTCTGCAAGGAGGATGGAGAGAGATGCGAGGTACCCGTTGAATTCTGCACACAGTCGTTGGCAGAGGGCACTTCTGTGGCCACACAAGAGGAAGGAAGGACCTCCATCTCTGAGCTGGTGTGAAGTAGGGACCAGGTAAAAGGGATTCTTCAGCTCAGGAGGCCCTCACCAGAAACAGCATCATATCATCTTTCATGCTCTGGGACTTCAGTTGCTGCTTAGTGGACCACATGTTCATCAGACACCTCCATCTGAAAAAGGAAGTCCAAGGACAAGGGAGGGAGAAGCAGCAGCACTGTCCTGCAGATATACTTGGTCTAGGAACTGGCGGGGCAGTACCTACGTGAAGGACTGTTTGTAAGCACAAGCCAAAAGATAGCTTAGACCCTGTGAAAGAAAGAACAATAAAGTCCTATGCTACAGATTAAAGAGAATGTTCCCCCAAAACAGACAATGCAAAGGGATACCCTGGCACCAAGGAACTACTTCTACCTACAGGTTTCCTTCCCATTGGGATCTTACCTGTGGCCTGTTGCAAATGATATCCCTACCCAGCTCATCATCTCCCTGCAACGGAGGGAGCCTTCTCCACATGAACATCAAGTCCGGATTGCAAGCATCCCTCACACAATCTCTGTGGTCAGAGCCTGAATGAACTGATACATTTTTCATCACAGCCTTAATGCATCCCTTGGTGCCTGCTAGCTCAGAAGACACAGAGGTTTCCCAGATCTGGGGCCACTGGATTGCATCCTGCACGCAGACATGGGACAGCTGATCCCACAATCAAAGCACGACAGATGGAGAAAACTGCCTTGCTTTGGACACACAGATGCCAACCACAAAGGAACCTCATGATAAAAACCGATTGCACTGACTGTTCAGAAGCTATCTAGGACCATAACCTCTCACTGCATAAAGGGAACCCAAGCCAGAGAGCATCAGTACTGACTTCAACAGGGTTAGCTGATGTTCCTAAGCAGGCAAGCATCAAACAACTGATGTTTCAAAGGTGCAGATCTGAAATTTGAGCCACATTTTTTCAGTGTGGTTGGTCAGGAGTATGACACATACTATTACGGTTCCACCTTCTGTGGTGAACAAAATACATTTTTGTGGTGATATTTCAAGTTGTCATGCTCAAAGCTTTGAATTTTGCATTCTATGAATACTGGTAAATCCTCAAGGGTTTAAGCATTCAGAAGAAGGGAAAAGGCCACTAATGGGAGATGGAGAAAGAATTAAAAGAAACCACAACATAATACATACCTAAACATAAGCATACATGCACAATCAACTCAGTCCTGGTTTGAATGGAATCACTCCGCAAAGAACAATTTCTTTCATTCCAGGAATTACTGGGTGAATTTCTCCAGCCCATGTTAAGTAGGTCAAAGCAGATTATTGCAGTAGTCCTCAGGGCTTTAACATCTATGAATATACCCAGCTGACTGCTGAGCAGGCCTTTGGAGTGGCTCAATGCAACGTGTGCTGCTGCTGTTTAGACACAGAGGGTGGGTGCATGCCTGAGCTAAAAGGACTGTAGTTTTTAGTTATAACTCACGATTTTCAGTGCTGAGATGCTGGATTCGCATCCCAGTTCACTTACTTTCCCAGCCTTCACTTTGGTTTCTGTGCAGCCTGGGAAAGGAATATGGGTCTTCAGCTGTCGCTGCAGAGCCATGGGACACGCTTTCTTGGCAGCAGGAGTTAGAATCTGTTTTCCTGTCCTTTTCTCAGGATGGCACTGGTGTTTGTCTGACCAGTCTGATCTACATCAGGCCTGGTCAGTGTAGGACCTCAAGCCTGATGACTGCTACACTGGTGCAGTACAGAAGAGCATGGACATGCAGCTAAGTGTGGGAGATAACACTGCCCCTTTTTGTGGCAGCTCGCCATTGGAGCTATTTACTTTTATCATCAAAACACGTCCTTTGCTGTCCTGACTCAGGAGCTCTAGTGATTTATACAGGGCTGACTTCAGACATCATTCCCTTCTAACACAGCTAAGTGCCTCAGTGGTGACAGCAGAACCAAAGCCACCTCCCTTCCCAGCATCTCGGCAGAGGATGGCTCCAGCAGGAACCAGACCTGGCAATCTGTTGCATCTTGCATTAGGACCCCGGGCTGTGAGCAATAGCAGCATGGAGCAGACATGCCTTCTGCTCTGCCGCCTTGTCTGTGGGGAGAAGCAGATGCTGGGGAGAGGAGACAGGTACCACTACAGATTTCCTATCATAAAACACCAGGAGCTTTGAGTCTGAGCGGGGGCCAGGTCTCCAGGCATTTTAATCTGCATTCCTCCAAACATGGGTCCAGTTAATTTTCAGGGTCCTCTTCTCCCTCCTCATAAGAACTGAGTTACCAGGATGTCAATATTCATCCCATGGTACAGGTAAAACCAACGTTAATTCTTTGCTCTCCCATCTCACCATTTCTACTTCAGGAGCTCTTGGTACCTTGGGATGCAACCCTTATACCCTGAGTTTAGCCCACAGGTAAATACTCAGAGGTGGCTATACCTACTCTTTCTATGCCCATTGCTTTTAAAAAATATAATAAAAAGATGCCTACATTAGTATGCAGAGAAAGTCAATTTATACAGGGCATTAGGCATGCAGTATAAATGAGGCTACAGGAAAAGCAGAGTGGATGGTGAATGTTTATAGAATAAGTTAACAACTGGGAATGATGTTGCATTTTCCATGCAAGCAGACAGACAGATATAACATGGTCCCAACAGGGAAGAATAAATCCCTGTAGTTTGTGGCCTACTTTCAGCTTCATTAATGGAATAAAGGCCAGGAGGCATGATGTCATGAAATTAGCTTCCTAATTAAACATTGCCTTTGCCTCTCTTCCCCTCCCCTCTGTGGATGAAGTCAGTGGCTTTGCTGGCTCAGAGTCCTTGTTATTTGTCAAGGGTTGAAACTTCTTCTGAGCAGGGTGTTTAGATGTCTTTTGCAGCATTTTACAACAGCATGATCTGCAGTTTGGAACTCCGAGACTGGTACCCTGGCTTCTCTTTTCAGGACACTTTGAAAGCCAAAGGACTCTCTGATTGTCTGATGTACCCGTGTCCTTTCAAACACCAGCCTATACAACCTTCTCTAAGAACCTCTTAAGAAATGTGCTATGTATAACCCTTGAGGTTCTTAAAGTAAATTTGCTAGCTGGAACATGTTAGTGGTGTAATGCTTGCTCTGAATCCGTTCTTTCACCCCAAGTTTTCACACAAAGAGTTAGAACACCAGCCATAACTTTGGACTGTACAACCCAAAGTGAGTGATGAATCTGCCTTGCCAGGTAGCAGGAAATCAGCTCTTTGTTGTCCTGCCCATGCCTATCACTGCTGAAGAACCAGCCTGAGGAGGCGGAAGCAGATTAAAGGAAATACTTTCTTTCCTTCCTTTCTTCCTTCTCCAGGCACAAGCAACAATGTTAAGAAGCTGCATCTCTGCCTTGTGAAAGGAGACCAGAACCAGGTCATACCCATCCTCTTCAAATCTTACTAAGAGCAGTGCAGAAGTAAACGCAGAGGTTATCCTACTAAAGAAGGGAAGATCTACCCTTTTCCTCTTTTTCTACTTTTGCAGTCTATTAATTGGTAAAGCCACCATTTTCCTCCATGGTTTGTTCTTACTGTGGGTGACTCATACATAGAAAAAAACCAAAAAAGCCACCAGTATTTTCACCATCATATAATATTTCAGTTTACAATAGTGACTCCAGAAAGAGAACAAAATTCAGTGCTATTGTTAAAACTGGTCACAGGCTTTCAAACTAATCCAAAGTTTGTGGCAGCCTGGTACAGATTTATAATGAAGTATCATTAGATCAAATCCTTAGCATAGTTATAAGCAAACTAGACCTCTCCCAAGTTTCTGAACATCCGTCACTGGCATGAACATGCTTGTTACTCTTCTGAATCTACAGTATGGGAAGTGCACTGACCTTTCTCCCAGAAAATGTCCATGGCTTTACTTTGTCCATTCAGCTAAAAATGCTGCAAATACAGTATGGCCATGAATAATAGAGAGCCCAAAGGTTGATGTTGCCAAGAATGGGTGACTCAGGAAGTGGTTCAGACATATGCATGAGAACATTTAGCCCTGCAATTCATCAAATGTGGATGCGTTGCTCATATTTATCATTTTTATTCCAATACCAAAGCAAAATCTACTGTATTCATTAAAGAAGTAATAGCTTCTGCAGCAAAGTAGTTCCCTGAAGATGAGTGCAACCCAGTGTGAGGCCAAGATCCCACTCTCCTTGCCCTCCTCACTCAGGTTGTGTGGTAGGGATACAGAAGTCCTGACACATCTTTGTATCAGGGCTCATGGCGTGGGGCAGGAACATCTGGTGAAGTTTCAGACAGAATAAGGCTCTGGTATGCTCATATTAATCTCCATATGTAGACCCCACAGCACTGGCACCACTCCAGCTTCTAATTTATCACCTATGGGCACCCTACATCTCCTTAAATCCCACGTGTAACAATCCGGGGATTCAGAAATGAGCTAAACTGCTCTGTAAAGGGGAATGCACCATTGGAGTGTGACTGATATTCAGGGACTCAAACTCCCTTTGCCTCAGCTGTCTATTCCCGCTTGATGGATGACACTGATTCTGGCAAACTGAGGCACAAAGCAAGAAAGTGGCATGCACAAGGTCATGAAAGGAAAGGATAACGGGGCTGCGTGCCAAAGTCCAAAACATGATCTATAGCCCTAACCCCAAACTGAATATCCTATATACCCTGTGCTGCTCTTCCCCTCTTCCCTTTCCTGCTCTGCCATACAAGTCCCAGTGTGATACTATTACACGGCATCCCTGTAATGTATGTTAAGTAAGTGTGTGTCTCCGGGTTTGCTTGTCTCCCGTCAAGATGGAGCTATTTTCTCTCACTCGGCATCTTTTGTGCAGGTGCGTGCTTTATAAACAGAAAAATCAGCACTCTGCAAAAGTGTTTCTGTTAACATTTATCACCCCTTCCCTTAGCCATCACCACAGCAGCCCTCCCCGGGGAATGGGAATGCTAATTCAAGGGAAGATGTAATGCTAATCCATTGGGAGCCTTGGATTAGAACACCACAAAAAGAGAAAAGGAGGAAAAAAAAAAAGGGGGGGGGGGGGGGGGGGGGGCGGAAAGGAGAAACTCCCAAAGACAGAGACAGAGTTGAAGTCTCATTCCCTTTTATTGCAGCCCCATGCTTTTTAATTGTTCCGCCTGAGTAAATCCTTCCTCTGTGATCCTGTTGTTAATGAAAAACTCCATTGTGGTCATTCTGCTGGCTTTAAGCTTATGCTTGTCCAATGGTTTCTTGAATCCCAGAGCTGTTAATATATCTGGAGTGGAGCAGCTGCAGGGCAACCTATTTCTATGATAATGTGTATACAGAGCTTTTATCTTTTTTTCAGGGGGTGGGAGCGGGGAGGGAAGAGATGAGTGATGCTTAACTGTTATCCCCTTTCCTCCACCTCTGATCTTTCTGCTAAATATTTCCAGAAGGTCTACCCAGAGCCCTGGGTGTTACTACAGAACTTAAATTTTGATAGACCACTGTTAGGGCCTGAGACTTTATCTGTAACTGAGTTGTATAAGGCTCAGTGTTGTCACTGCAAAATCATGGGTGTACGATGGTTAATCTCTCTAAAGAACTAGGCTGGTAAAATGAAAATCCCAGTCTGTCCCAAAGTGCTTTCAAACTGCAGCAACACCTCTGATTTTGAATTCCAGAAGTAAAATGATTTCACCCTCCAAGAGTTCCTGTAGATATACAGTGACTGAAATGGCAACCTGGAGTTTCGCCCTATAAAACTGTAAAATATTAAAGCATGAAACCAAATAATTTTGCAGACTCCACCCAAAATTGCCACTATCTGTGTCTGAGGCACCTCTGTGTTGTAGTACCACACAGAAACCTATTATAATCAATGCCTACAGAGTTAAATTTAATGCTTATTTCCCTTCCACAAAGGTTGGTCGAAAAGGATGTTAACTTTTTCCTTGCATTCCTCTTGCTGATGAAATTTTTAAAAACATGAAACAAGAAACTGAAATCTTCTAAAATGTCTCAGATGCCCATCAAAACACAACAAAACCCCAGCTCTATTTGTCAATTTCCCCCTTTAATAGACCAAACACATTTTTAGTAGGAAAAAAAAAAAAAGATACATATTGGCTACAGTTCTCTAGTACACAATATTCCTATTTTAGCAAGAAGTGTAGTAGAGTAAGGACTGCCCTACAAAGCTAAGCATGACATGTAAAAATAGTCAGCACAACAAGTTGCAGAACTTTGCCATATTATCTGTAGAGATCCTTTGGATTTTGTTTGTATACAAAATGGATAGACTTCCTTTGGTTATATGTATCAAAAGCATGTTCTATTTGAAGGCTGTACTGCACAATACTTTCCTCAAAAGGCTGTTAAAACAATGGGGACCTGTGCAGGCAATGAAGAAGCAGAAAGCAGTAAAGAACTCAACTCTTCCTCTATTATTTTTTCATATTCTCCAAAGCCAAACCATCGAAACCACAAGCTTTTTTCTCAAGTGTTGGTATCACAACCCCAACTTTGGTGAAGGGTGTGGCCAAAACACAGTGAAAAATCAAGCTGTTTCCTTTTTGTTCTCCACTATGCTACAAAAAGGGTGATTGATCTACTTTCCCCCCACCTCTGCTCCTCAGTAATTATTCAGATGATATCATCACAGAAGGGCCAGGTAACAGAAAGCTTGAATCAGTCTCTCATAGATAAATTTGGTCTAAAAAGGGCAATGGCACTCACGTTCACTAAAAAAAAGTTTGGGGAGGGTACTCAAAGGCTTTTGGGGTACAAGAAAAGTTATATTCACAACATATATAGTTACAACCATGTAGCAATGTAGATTTTAACATTCCCACCACCCCACCACCCCCACCCCCCGCCCCATACTTCTATATTTTAAGGCAAATATTTAATGGCCAGCATCCTGCAACTTTGCCTTTTTCTCAATCTAAAGACAACACTGTGTCAGTGAAAGGTCTTGTTTGAGCAGCTGGAGACCTGAAGATTTACATTTTCAGACAGTGTGGAATAGTTTGCCAATGAGAACAACTCTAAAGGTGAAAGGAAATTTCAATTTGAAGCTTATTCAAATCCTCAGTCTCCATTTAACTGCAGCCCAGCTAATGATCCTTAAGAGTGCTCTACCTGTGCAGTTGTTGCAGGTTATACTCTACTAATCCTTCCCCATATTGAATTAAATCGACACTGTATCTGCAATTAAAAATAAATGGGATAGAGCAAGACAACAAGAGGAACCTATCTGATAAAAGCAACCAAAGATTTATCAGTAATCTCATATATCAGGTGCACCATCTTTACAGTAGGGAGAGGTGCTACTCAGTCAAGATTCTCTTGACATGTTTTGACAAAACTCCTTTCTTCAGGTTGTTTGTTTGATCCTAGAGTGCACAAAATTAGAGCCCTGCTGTTTTATACGTTGTACAAGCTCCTAATAAGGAACAGTGTCTGGTCCCTAGAGGACTTAAATTAAAACAGACGTGACAGAGAATAGGAACAGTAATAAAAGCAAAAACAAAAGTTGAAGGGCATAATTTTCAGAGAAGGCTCAGATATCAGAAGCTTTCAAAGCCCAGTTCTTTTGATCGTTGGGCAGAGTACAGTGGAGTCTGGTGCAAACACCAATTCTGGATGAAGGGACAGGACAGCTGGGTTTGCTGCTGTGTGGACATACCTCCTGGCTCTGAATGAACTCAGGCATTTGTAACTCAGCGCTCCCTCTGGTGCAGACATTGCTTATAAATCACTCTGAAGCTCTGACGTCACTTTGTTGCTTTTGAAAGCTTTACTAAAAATTAATGCACCAGGTTGGCTATAAAGTCCCATCAGGACTGGTATCAGAATGGAGGTTTCCAACATGATAGGCCAAGGTCCACATCCAAGGAGAGAAAAGGGGTAAAATCCCTCTAAAATCATTGCGGGTTATAAAAGGTGATTTTTGTCACTAGAACTATGCATGGTGAATGGTGTTAGGTAGGGCTAAGAGTTTTGGAGCGCTATAGCTCTGGAGAGGTTTGGAGATGTATTTCTGGCTCAAACAGCTTTCTCCATGGATTGAGTTTTTCTGTTCTCTATCAAAGGTACAGAATTCACATTTAGAGTCGCCACTGGATACCAAAGACTTTTGATTTTAAATGACAAAACCAAAACAAAAATCCATCAAAGATCCCACTGATATTAATCTATTTGGCTAGTTTAGGAGTTAGGTCCTGGCACCTTAGCTAGATCAGATGGCTTGGGAAAAATATTTCTGTTGTTTGCCTACTTCTGTGTAGGCCTTGAGTTGGAATGATGATGCTTCCAGAAAAGCTGCAGCTGTGTGCAAATGGAGGAATCACTAACTTAAGCCCAGTATGGTGATACGCTATGAACTGAACTGGTCCATTTTCTCTTCCAGAAAAATGTGTTGACTTGATGACTCAGGGAGAAAAGTTAAAGAAAAAAAAAAAAAAAAAAAAAAAGATATTAAATAGAAGTAGCAAAAGGAAGCTGGAACCACACCAGCTTAGCCTTTGCAAAATCCATGCTTGGCCTCAATCTCACCACAAGAAAGAGATGAACAGAGCAGCTGCCTCTCCAGGGGGCTCTACCAGCCCGTACCACAATGGTACCAGTTGAACTGCAGATGCTTTGTAGCAGGTAGCCTTGAAGGACCAGGGAAGCCAGCCCACTGCCTTATTGAGCTATTACCTCCTATATAAACATTATATTTACTATCCACATGCCTACCAGAGGCATTGTGCTTTCATCCTGGCTTGCTAGGCACAATGACCGCTGCTCCCCTCTCAGTCCTTTTGCTTTTTGTGCTTCCCTGCTTCATTGTCCTTGCTGTCCTCAGGAAGGAGGGAATCTGGGGCATTGCTGCTTCAAAGCACACTGCTGTCTACTGATGAGTGTACAGCTGTAGACACATGTTTTCATGTGCCCCTTATTGTCTGCTCTGAGAAAAAGCAGATTAGCTTTACTCCAACCAGAAACTTTAGACCTTGAGAAAGCAAAAGCATTCCCTCCTTTAGTCTAAAATTACAGCGAGTATAACTTTGTACACTCATTGCAAAGCTACACTAAAAAAGCATCACGTCTTAGCTGCTGCAAGGAACACCAAACAATAATGCAGCTT
Source organism: Falco naumanni (assembly GCF_017639655.2). Classification (NCBI taxonomy): domain Eukaryota; kingdom Metazoa; phylum Chordata; class Aves; order Falconiformes; family Falconidae; genus Falco; species Falco naumanni. Next base: position 77,661,577 of record NC_054080.1, read on the forward strand.
GCAAATTATAATTTTCAATACAGTAGTTGCTGGCTCAGGCAAAGCAAGTAAGAGGGAGGGGGGCAGAAAACCCAGAAGGATTCTGGGTATTTTTTTTTCCTTTTACCTCATTAAGCTTTGCTTCCAATTACATTTTAATGATGCTTGATGTCTTCTGTATGCTAGCATTTACTGCAGTCTCTTTAAATTTAATCGTCTTGATAATGGGTTACTCTGACACTGCAAATTAGGGGCTGAAAGAAACCTTTTGCCACATCCAGAAAAAGCTGTATGTCCACTCCACAGCCTGTTGTTACTCAGCAGGAAATAGCAGACTTGCATTGTGGTGTTCCTTCTGCCTCATGGCTTCCTGCTTCCTAAATGGTGAATTAAGGATGAACAAGCCACACATGGAAAAAACAAGAGAGAGATTTCTGAAAAGTTGTTTTCTGCCAGTGTGTTTGAAACCACTTTGGGGCATGGGGCATCATTTCAAGAAGCTAATTTTCTCCAATTTTCACTACCCTCATTAGGAGCTCTAATGGTTGGTTTCTTGTGGTAAGCAGTAGCTAAGGGGAATTTAAGGAATTATTTTTTAAGATAGCCTTACATTTTTCCAGCACCACTCATACTCGTACAACAGGCATCTAGATATTATCCATGCAAGCTGCAGACTCACAGCCTCATGCAGAAAGATGAAAAGAATAAAATTAGAGGCTCATCACCCACATATTTTCACACTTCCTTGTGCTGTATTTTGGGTACTGCTTTCACTATCAGTTTATACGACTTCCCATCATCAAAACATCTAATCACCTAGCAACTGCTGGGTCAATCCCATTTCTAGGACTTGAACATTTTCTTGTCCCCTTTTATTCTAGAAGTATGATAAATGCAAAAAAATATGCAGCAAAGGCAAAGAAAAGAACACAAACAAGATGAAAGAACACTTGGAGAGATGGAAAAACCAAGCGCCACAAGTCGTAAGTCACTTGGGGATTTTGGTCGGGTCCAGGTTCCGTCGAGCTCTCTGTCTCCCTTTCCTTAGAGTTTAACATATTTCTTGAAAAAGCAGTTCTGAGCACAAAGTGTTTCAAAGGAGCTTTATGGATATGGCTTTTGATTCAGAAGTTGGTTATGTTTCCCAGCTACCTTTTTATCATATTTTACTCTCCCAAATTATTATTTCACTAGAAAGTGACAGCACCTCCAAATAGCATGAGCTCCTTGGGTGGTTCAGTGGAATAGGTCCCTCTTCAGCCACAGAGACACACAGGGAAACAGCACTTCGTTAACACATCTGGTTTGCCATTAAAATACGAACCTACAGCTTCAGATTGATCCCAGCCTTCCCAGTGTTCCTCAACACGGAACTCATAAATTGCACAGAGAGTGGTTCCAGTAGGATCAAAACCAGTAAAAAGTGGGGCAAAGACACAAAGACACCATTTTCTTTCCAGCTGTTATCTCCCACTAGTAATGGAGGCCAGTAGTGGAACCGATGGTAGTGATGGAATCATTCCCATCCTCCACCTCATAACAGCATTTCTTCTGCAAAGAGAGGAACATCACTGAGATAGGTACATGATTTTTGTTCAGAAGTTGGCAGGCTGGTGCAAACAATCCAGATCCTTTTCATCATGTTTATGGAAAGTAACTAGTTTGCTTAATGGCTGTCCCATTAAAGACAATAATTAAATAGATTATGGAAGCTGAACTAATCTAACAACCTCTATGACAAAGATAAACATTTATGGTCTAAGTCTGATAGAGCAAGTTGGTTTTTTCGGGTTTTTTATGTCACTCTCTCCTGTTTTTTTTTCCTGAAGGAACTGTTCTGGTATATCAAAGGCCATAATTTCAGTCAGCTCTGAAGAGCGTGTGTGAGGCCTTGCACCTCTGGAGGAGTGGAAGAGATTACTCCAGATGTTCTTGTAGAAAGAGCTCTTGTGGCTACACCCTGGAAAGGACTAGCCAGTTTATATTTACATTATGGTTCTCAATTGATAACTGATCTAATTGTGAGTTTCATAAGCTCTAATTTCTAAAAAATTGACCAAATTGATTACCTTACTTTTCTCAAACTTGGAGAAGGTTTCTGTTCCACCCCCCTCCTACCCCCCTCCCTTCTTCCTTGGAGGACCATGAAAGCACAATGGGATGACTGCGAATAAAAATGTATTTATGCAAGTTTTTGAAATTTCTAAAATGAGCGTGAATTGTCTCTGGAAGCTGGCAAATTTTCAAGTGGCTTCATCCCTAAACTTTCCCAACACATCATTTTTACCTCCATTGTTTTCATTCCAACACATCTCTTTTGTGCTAAAACAAATTTAGAAAGCAGAAAACCCACCCCCCACATCCAAAACTCACAAACCTTCTGACTTTAACCTTATAAATGAACTTGAAGGAAAATAATATCCATTACTGCCAAGATGTCTCTCTTATAAGCCAGTTCTACTATTTTGGGGAAGCAGAATCTGCAGAAAGAAAATCCTAGCTGTTATCCTCAGTCCTAAAATAACCCTTCATACATATATGGTGTTGGTTTTTTCTTTCCAAGGGGTTGATTTGGTTTGTTTTTAAGGATCTGATTTAGGTTAAATATGGTATAAAAACCAATCAATATCTCAAGGAAAATGTCTCACTTCAAACAACGCTCAGCCTAACACACCTCCATTTGTTCAGCTTCCTTTCCATTTCAGTGCTATTTTAATGGGGTCTCCTCCCTTTTGCTCTAAAATAATCCCCTTACATCTTTAGAATCAATTTCTCAAAGGCCCCAAATGCCATCCTGTTGCTTCTCAAAAACCCTCGGAAATGGACTGGAAACCAGAGAGGGTCAGGCTCTCTCTCCAGAGGTTTCAAATGCCCGCTGATTCAAGGAGGTGTTGCTTTATTGAGGAAGGCTGTTCTCAGCACATTTGTGTTTCTGCTTAAGTGCTATCCCAAGAAGTTGCACAAAGGCATAAAATATAACACATCTCTCCTGCCTTCAGCCCTAAAAAATGGATTACTTTTCTGGCTTTGGAGGAACGTGACTAATGAATGAAGCTCTCACCTCGGCCAGGTTCAACATTGATATATGCAAGAAAAATTTAGCTGTATCCAAGGAAGTTTTGCTTTTACATCTTCTACAGAAACTGTGCTTACTTGTGCTATCCATCACTATTTTGCAAAAAGCAGCTACATCCTCCTATTTTCAAGTTGGGAAGTTAAGGGGTTTGCCAAAGTGCATTAAATAAATCCATGGCAAAAATTAGAACTAAACCTCCATCCTCTGTTTTTGTCTTTTTCCTCTGAGCCTTGCTAGGTGATAAACTGATCTCCTACCACCAGTTGATCTAGGGCCAACATTCTCTTAATTATCATCTCAGCTCATATTCCAGTCTAAAATAAATAAATAAATAACAAGGAAAAGGGATTCTTTCTTCAGATTCTCACTACCTTTAGTCGCCTTTCCCTCTCCACCCGCCCATTTATCATTCAGGGAACATAAATAATTGAAAAGAATAGTACATAAAATTAATTGTAGAAAATACAGGCTTTTAAATTCTCATATGCATTAAAAAATAAAACAGAGATGCTTGAGCACTCCATTTTGTAAAGTCACTTCCAGCAGACTTTCTGCATCTGCATAGAATTAGCCGCAAGACTTAGCAGCACCATTCATCCTGTGAAGATGTTCTTATCTGACACCCATAGATCTTTATCATACGAAAACATTAATTGAATATTTATTGATGAACACCAGAGAAAGGCAAGAGAGGCTGACTGAGTGAAGATGGAAGGAGACAAAAAGCAGTGAAAGTGCGGTTGGAAAAGTGGGAATGGAAAGATTTTACAGCTGTCCTTTTTATAGATGGCCCTGACTGGTCTCCCTCCTGCTATATTCATGAACTATATGATAGCAAAGGAGTAAGATGAGCGCAGTGAGTTTCTGTTCCTCAGGAAGACCATACTCTAGGCAGGCCAACTTTAAAAAAGGAGATTAAGAGAAATGCTACACAACTTTGTGCTTTTGCCTTCAGCACATACAGGCAGAATGAACCCTGTCCAGGACACACATTCACTGCGACCACTTCCAAGGGCAACCTCTGCCATCTGCCCTCCATACAAGGGATCAGCAAAAGCAGTGAACATAGCCCACCGCAGGACCAAGCTGAATCCTGAACAACCTGTTCTACCCAGTTTTCCTAAGGAAACAGGTCTTACAGAGCCATTCTACGTTTATTACCTATCTCCTTGTCCCATTCTTTCTCTGTCAGTATTTCTTATAGCAACCGGGCAATTTAAACCAAATTTGACAGAGTGAGAGAAAGCAAATTCTTACAAGAGAAAAAAAAGACATTACTTTTCATAGATGTTTATGAGACTAGACAGCTGACTGAAGGAAAGCTTTGTAAACCTCTTCTGAGAGAAAGCCGACGTTTGTTCACCTCTTTACAACAGACATTGGAGAATCCACGGAAAGGATGTGATGAGAGAAAGGAGGGAGGCTGGATAACACTGGAAACTGGGCTCCATTCCTTCTGCTGCACAAAGAGAAGTTATTTTTGTTACCAGTACTCAACTGCCTTCCAACCATAAATAAAAGTGACACAACTGATGTCTGTCAAAAATATTTTGTGCCCTTTCTCTTCTATCTCCCCCACCCAAGAGAGAAGCCCATGCTGAGTGCAAAGACTTTTCTCTGAAGATCTAATTGTAAATGTTTTTTGTGGGGTATTGTAGAAGATGGCTGATGAAGGGCAACTGGAACAAAACACTCCAGAATACATTGGAAAAGGAAAAATAGAAAGGGAGGTAGAGAATGGAGTGAAGCAAGGAACACGGAATAAGGAAGGGATAAGGTGGAAAGTTTGATAAGGTAATTCTGTTTGGGTCAGATAAATGGACTTCAGGATCAGTGAAACGAGGGCTGGCATTAGGACATCTGAACCTGCAGTTCTGTCACAGGTTTAATGTGGACATGTGATGTCCAATTTCCTCATCTTTCATGAGCTGGAGATGTGGAAACAACTTGTAACTATCTTTCAAGTAGGTGGAGAGGAATTTTGAACTTGAGGAGAGGAGCACTGGGATGGTAGAGCCCAGCCACACATATGTCACTCAGAAAGAAACCTAGAACCAGGATGTTCCGAAGTAATCTATACCAATGATGGTTTACCACAAGGAGTAATGGAGTGGCATTAAAAAAGGGAAAAATGCAGGCTTAATACACGGGAGAAGACTGAAGGCAATGAGGTGATGCAGGCTCATGACGGACGTGGTGAAGGCTACGTTATCTGAGATGTTAAAAAAGAAGCCAAAGAAAACACTAGAAAATGCACATCAGGAGATACTGTCACATTGTTCTCACTTCACTATGACTGTCCCAGCAACTTTCTAACCGTAGGTGAAGAAAGCCAGTTTCCTTTACTGTCTTATTTTTTCTGGAAAAGCTCCCAAACTTTCTTTCAGAAGACATTGAGATTCTCAGCTTACACTCTACTATTGACAGAAGACTTCAGGTTTGTTTGCACCTTGACTGGGAGTCAGATAATCCTGACAAAAACATTGGATAGACATGACGGCTTTGCTCTCACCAGCAAACTCACTGATGTGTGGCCGAAGGGTGTGTATGCCGCTGTTGTGCTTCTCTTAAATCTTTGTTTTTCTAGTGGAGGCATAGTAAAAAGACAGATGATGCCAACACCAGCATGGGCCTGGGCGCCTGCCCCCTCTCCCTTCCACAACTCACTTGGGGTTGTCTCTGCTCAGAAGCCTCTGATAAAGGCATGTGTCCCTCTCTGTGCTGTCGTCCATGGGTTCATTTTTGCTCAAAAAGTCCTAAAGGTTGCTAGGAGGAAAGACGGTCCAATGGTTAAGGGCCAACCGAAGGCTCAAGAGATGTGGTTTTAATTCCTCTGTGGTTTCAGGCAAGACACTTAGCCCGACATCCACATAGGAAAATGTCAAAACACTGCATTTCAACACAGTCAGAGACAAAGTGTTTCATGGCGGAAATGCCAAAGGAAAAACAAAACCAGAACAAAACCTTTGTGTTTGGAAACCAGTCTTTTCTTTTCAAAATGCCTTTGTAAAAAAACAAAACAAAACAAAACAAACACACAACACCCCCCCCCCCCCCCCAAAAAAAAAAAAAACAAAAAAAAAAAACCAAAAGATCAACTTTTAAATGAGGGGGCATTTTGAAAAAAACCCACCCTGATAATTACACAACTTTTGATCATCTGCCCCATTTAAAGAAGCAAGACAAGAACAAAGCATTTTAGTCTTCCCCTGAAAAGGATTACATTTTTTCCTTTGTTTCACGCAAAAATTGTACATTTTGATTCATCAAGCCAGACTGAAAGCAGGATTCTCCTCACTCCAAATTGTAATTCTGCTTTGACCATCCAACACAAAATTCAAGGTGCAGATGGAAATGAATGAAGGAAATTGAGGACAACAAAGCAAAGAGTTGATAATGAGATAATTTCAAGTTGCTTCTTGTTTTGCAGTTGTTTTTTCAATCATAAACAAAAGTAAGCTGGGAAGACAAATCTAATAGTGGTGAGAGTCTCTTTTGAACATATGTTCTTGACACAGAGACTTCTGAAATAAAATAATCTGGCTATCAGCCTGCTTCTCTGCTTAAGACTGATGTGACAAGTAATTAACTGAGATGGGGAATATATTTTTAATGCGTGAGTTCATAGAAGCACAGAATGGTTTGGGCTGGAACAGACCTTAAAAATCACCTAGTTCCAACCCTTCTGCCATGGGCAGGGACACCTTCCATTAGACTAGCCCCATCCAACCCAGTCTTATGTATAAGTTGCACTGTTTATGCATCTGTCCTTTTCTCCCCCTCTTACTCTGACCACTGGACTACTTCCATGGGACACTTTGAAAGCCCATTGCTTGGGAAGGTTTTGATCGCATCTTTCCTGCAGCACTGGAAGAACTCTGGGAGGGCATTCAGGATTTCATCCTCAAAGCATTTAAAGGAAGAGAGAGAGAAAGGCAGAAAGCAGGACAGAAAGAGAGAACTAAGAAATTCAGAGGGATGCATTATTCAGCACGCTTGGAAATAACCCTTTCCACTGGCTCCACTAAGCCTAAATGCCCTGGAGGTTTTTACTATCTATCTTTTTCCAATGCAGCTCGGAAAAAAAGCTCACATCTGTCAAGATCACAGTTTCAAGAGTCCCAATTTATTCAGCTGAATGGGATAAAAGCGCCTGTTGGAAAAAGATTTGAAAGGGGGAGGGGGAAGGAAACTGTCCCGCTCCTACATCTATCTTTCTAACTCTGTGTGCATGTGTGTATATAAAACATGCTCATTCAAATATACACACAAGCAAAAGCTGTCTGCACTCCTGTCATCACAGAACTGTTTGTCTGTCTTCATGCAGGGCAGCTCCTCAAATCTCACACATGTCAAGAGCTGGGCAGATTTACATGCATTGACCTATATATATGCAACCTAAGCACATATGGATATGGTATAAGGAGATACAGATATATATGGGAGGCTGGGAGTGTGAGGAGAAGGAAATACAAGGGAAAAGCTTAAAAATCTTGTTGACTCTTTTCTAATCTCTGCCCTTCTTGATCTGCTAAATGCTGTCACAAAAACATTTATTAATATGCAAATTCTAAGTAGCAATCTGGAGCCAGTCAGGTTGCGCTAATTTGCACATTAATATCCCTCTTCTGGTTTGCCTTTGCTCTCCAGCGGAGGAGAGGAGACAGAGGAATCTCGTGCTGTATCCTTTTAAAAGGCTGCCACGGCAGTGGTCCAAAGTTTCATTTGAAATGCTGATGCACATTTGAAGAGGAGAAATACAAACAGCATCTAACTCAGATGAAAGAACAGGGCAGAGAGAGAGAATGGAGTGGGTATGATAGAAACCACGGCCAGATTCTTTTCCCCCAGATTCCATAACTGCACCATAATTGCAGGCTTCAAAGAAGGCAGCACCATAATGAAAATGGTCTCAGAAACTAGCTTTGGCATTCTGATTGTCTTCTTTTGTGGGCTGATTTGTGTTTTCTTTAGCCTGGTTGCTTCCTGGATTGTATTTCTCTTTAGGTCACTGATAGGGAGGGAGGGGGGAAGGAAGGAAGGAAGGACCACCTCCCTAAGGGAAAGAGGACAGCAGAGTAAGAGAGAGTTAGAGTGAGACGGGAGACCTTCCTCTTTAGAATTTGTAATTTAAAGGTAGCAGAATGGTCCCGTCTTCAGCCTGGAAGAGGCATAGCGGAGGCAGGAGGTAACAGAGGTCTATAAAACTCTCAGTAGCATGAAGAAACTGAATGATAATGAATGGCTGATGTCCTTCCAACATAGGAATCAGGGACTTTCATGTGAAATTAGCATGTAATTGGTTCAAAATACAGAAAAGGAGTTGATTCTTCACACAGTACTTACGAAACATCTTGCTTGTAGATACAGGTACCAAAGATCTGCATAAGTTCAAAAGCTATTGGAGAATTCAAGAAAGAAAAGTCTACCAGATGCTTCTAACTGCAAAAATCTCACCTCAGAAAATGCCTGAGCCTGAATTTGCTGAAAGAGTGCTGTTAGTACCTAGCAAAATGTTTTTGACTTCCTTTTACAGCTTCATTTGAGCATCTTTTTAGAACCAGTGTTGGAGAAGAAGCTGCTGGATGACACGGATTTCTGGTCAGTAAAGGTCTTCTTAGAAAAGCTGGGCTTTTGCTTAGGTGAGAGACAAAACCTGTAAGTAATCATGAGCGCTGAACATTAGAGTAATAAAGTAGTTGACCCTGTAATTATGGGCACATTTCTGCAGCTTGCTTAGATAAAGCCTAATCCTATGTATGGTGTATTCCTCTTGGGGCACAGAGTCTTGAACTAGGTACTGTACTTCATTAAGGCATCTGAATGCCTTAGACCAGCAGGGCTGGCGAATGTTTAGTTAAAAAAGAAACAAACAAACGCTATTTTTTACAGGGAAACTGAAATGTTGAAGCAAGAACCTGGCAGATTCTCTTAACAGTCTTTCAGAATCTTCCCTTCTGATCTTATGTCATACTGGGAGACAAAATAATTGTATTCTTATATATTCAGTCCTAAAACCAAGACAAGAGTGGTTTTCTGATGTAAACTTAGTCAGCTAGTGTAACTTAAGTTGATTGAGATCTCCATACCCTGGAGTTCTTTCTCTAGAGACTAGGCTGAGACCTTCAACTTGCTCTTACCATTTAGTAACAGCCACTTTTGGTCCTGACTGCCCTAAGTCAAATGGAGTCCAGTGACCCTGAGGTGAAAGGATCATTTCCAGGCAACTTGATCAATAGCCTAAGTCTGTTTTGCAAAATTGTCAGGCAGATTTACCAGCCAGGTCACTAAGTGTACCTACTCAGACTTTCACTCACGATGTTGATTGTAAAGCTAATGATATTTCATTCACACACTGCAGAGTTCTGTTATGGGCTCAAGCCATAGAGCCTCTGTTGGTACAGGTTCTTCAGTCCCCATTACCAACTGTAATTTTCTGTTAAACTGCTGCAATGTAATCTGTCCTTACTTTATACTTATGCATAAAATTGTAAATGAGGGGTGAATAAATGGATCTACTAGTCTTGCTTATAAGTACAAGGCAGAGGTATTGAGGATGAAAAACATCTTACCTATTTTTAACTACTTTGAACACAAAATATCTACCTTAACCTAGTTGTCCACAGTCTTCTTACCTTAAATAAGGAGAGAAATCTCTCCTGGAAGTGATTGATCCCATTCTGAGGCACTTAACTGCAGCAGATGTGAGAATGGAGGCACCTTTCTCATCACTGTCTGCAGAAGAACCAGAACAGCTAGTTTGGATTGCATGCATAATTTTGATCAGTCTGAAATCTGATTATACGATCATCCCTCCTACCAGGAGATAAAACCGCTGTGATCTTAATTCTACTCTTTGGCCCATACTGGGCCCACATTTATGGGCACCTGCACCTTGTGCCAACATTTATCATGGTGCAAAGTCAGAGTAAACACCCTAGCAAAAAAGAAGGATGGTGCTTGATTTTACTAGCACTATGAAAACAAGCATGTGTAGAAAAGTACAGGATCCACTATTGCTATCATGGGAGCTGATGCAGAGTTGGTTAGAGGGAGATGCCTCAGTGAATGCTGGACTCACTGACAACAATCCCAGACAGGCAGGGGAAGGTGCAAGGTCAACCTGTAGATCACTGGAAACTAAGCACTTCCAATCCATTAATTAATTACACAGCTGGAAAGAGGGGACTGTAAAAAAAGGTGAACACAATGACATTGCTGACAACAGGAGCCCTCTATTTATCAGTCATAATGAGCTTCTTCCGCCCCCCTGCATCCTCCCTCCCCCAGTGCTGCAGCTGCACGGATGTGACTGAGCACTTGGGCTCCCCTCTCTACTCCCCAGCCAGTCCCCTCCTTGCCAACGTGAAGGTGACTCAGTTATTCATGTCAATTAGGCCTGGGGTATCTCAGTCTGTACCAGGCTGCTTGGAGAGTGAACACCACCCCACCAATGCAACACATCTGCCTGCTCTTTCCTTGGACCCCTTTACCCAACAGCTCCTTTTCCTCCCCTCTTGACATCTTGTGCAGTGAGCCCCTGGCTGGAACTGGAGGGCTAAAGACTATAAAGTGCCACCACCTGCTCTGCATACTTGAAGCTAATGAAGTGAGTGCACATGCATATTGAAAGTAAGGGCTTTCTTCTTTCTTTTCTTTTTCCTCTCAAGTGGTACAGAATTAAATTACTTGTTGCAGGAGATTCTGAGGCAATCACAGAAACAAACTTCAGAAAGAATGACTAAACAAATTCACAGGTCTACCAGCATCTGCTGAGCAAAATTACTTCAGAGCAGGAAGTCTTTACAAGATATATTTCAGGAAAAAAATAATTTTATTTCCTTATAATATGTCCCCAGTTATCTACAACTGTTTTAAAAATGGAATACTAGGATAGATGGACTTGTGATCTCACCCAAATCAGACCTATTCTTAAGTTAGCATGCTACAAACCAATATCTACAGCACACAAGCCACAATTTAGACTTGAGACGACACCAGGATTTGTTCTTCCCCAAGTTCCTTCTGGGCTTGCCTAGCAGAATCCTCCACTGTGCCCTACTGCTGGAGAACAGACTTGTTATACATAGAGAAACTGAGGTGGAGTTAAATGATGCACAAAGATTGGAAAATCTACCTTTTTCAAGGCAGAAATGACAGCACATCGCTTTCTGAAAAGTGTACGCCTTTTAGTTAACACAATCTCTCTCTTCCAGTGGCAACTTCATTGGGTAGCTCAGAGTTCATGTTGGAGAGGAGAAGTGTGCAATAGATCAAACAAAACTGCATATTTCTAGGAGAGGAGCTGCAAACTCACAAGTGTTATCCCTTATGAACAGAAGAATAGAAAGGTGTGAACTTGTCATTTAGGAGAATAGAGCTGGGGTGCAGATGGTACAACTTTAACAGTCTCCTCTCATTTGCAAAGGCTAAGAAAAGGAACAATGCCTATTACTGTCTCCTGTGTTACTCCACACTAATGGATGCCTCTGAACTAGCAGAAGTCGTTCCCATTAAATTCCTGCATTATCAGGCCATTACTTGACAGGGCAAAGATTAATCGCAAACTTTCCGGGGACCATTTATTCCATTTGCCAATCTATCTCTCCCCGTTACGCTGCTTTGGTTGTGTTGTCAATTTTTCAAGTGCCAAGGAGTTTGGACTGATCCAGTTTTCTGTCCATCCATCTGTCACACACCTGTCAATCTGGTTCGATCTGAATGCGCTGTTTGCTTTGGGAAAGTCAGAGGGGGAGGGGAGGTGGGCGGGGTGCTGGATGGTGTAGGAGTGAGAAGGCCCGTGTTTGAAAAATAAACAGAAAACAGATTAGCAGGATGTATTAGAGGATGGAGTATTCAGAGAAGCCATGGAGGTAGGACTGAAAATTTAACACCATAAATTTAACATCTGCCCTGGTGCTGCAGGCTGACTCATATTGCTAGTCTGAGAAACTATAAATGGGGAACCTCAAAACACTCACAGATGTATGGCTATAGTTCATTTTATTGTGCTGCTTGGTGCAGGGCAGAGTGTGAAATGGATTGAATGGGAGAACAGATCTTTTAAGAAAATAAACTTTTAACTCGGTGGTCCAAGCCATTATTCAACTTCTGCAGAGCTTAGCACCAGTACTGCTCAGGAAACATAGCAGAGGGAAAGTGAATTGTACAAACACTTGAGAGTGGAGTTAATTACCCATCCCGATTTCCTTTTAATCGGTATGCATTAAAGCAGCGAGTTTGTTCACTGTTAGTTTGGTTTTGAAGACGACCTTTCCTTTCTAAGCTGTTCTATTTCATCATCAGTGTATTTGTCCCATGAATAAAAGGTATTCTCACCTCACTGGTAGGTATCACAGAAAATCCTGCATTTCAGCCAAGCTCAGAAATAACACCCAGTGCTTTCCCATGCAGTTCACACAGATTTGTGATTTGGAAATTTTCTTGGTTCTGAATTATAATCAGGGTAAAAATCCATCTCAGTTCAAGAGTGATTTAATTGGACACAGCAGCCCAGATCCTTCCATGTAACTTCAGGTATTTAACTAAGATACTAAAGCTTGGAGTTTAGCCATCCTAAGCTCTACTGTAGTCAGCGGAGGGAAAAAAAAAAAAAAAAGATACTCAAATATTAAGTAGTTGTATTCCCTGTGGAAATTACCTCCCTCCCACCTTTAGCAGACTAGTTGTTAGACAACCAGTATAAGTTTCTCAGGTAATTGTCTAAAGCTAGGTGGGTTGAGCCTAAGCCACAAGCCCAGCTGGGATCCACCTTTAGCTCAAATGATCCTGATCTCCAGGAAATAGGAAATCCTAGAGTTCAAAGGCTGCAGCATTGGTTTTAATATTCAGGACTCTCTTGAAACTCATGTGCATTCACTCATCTTTCACATCAAATCTGCCAGGAAGTGCATGGCAATGCTTACCTTTCTCCTTCTCCCCCATGAAAATTAATCATAACTTACAAGCAGCTTGACTCCAGTCCAAATTGGTTTTACTCATACTTTCCTTAGAGACATTGTGCTAGAAAACTGGGGACAGTTCCCACAACAGGGACATCCTTGTGGATCAGCTACTGGTTTAGGATCTTTAGTATAATGAAAATGTAAGAATTAAAATTTGCAAAATTGTCAAGTCACTGACAAACTCCAAGAAAAGACAAGAAATTACAGCTGACAAAAGCCAGGTTCAAAACATTTTACAGAAAGCTCCCATGAATGATGTCTGAAATTCAAGATGTGTGACAGATACACTGATCCTAAAACCAGGTGAGCTGAAACAGGTAAATACTCATCTCTTTACAGGGGGACAGCTTTTACATTTTTAAGTTTTCCTCTTTCTTTATTTGCATGAAACAGTGTAGAAGACAATTTCTGATTTTTAAATGTGCCTAACAGTAAATGACCTCCACAGAGTTTAGGCTTGTGAAGATCACTGTTGCAGAATTAACCCTTAAGCATCTTTACTCCTTCCTTTTTGCCTCTTCCTCATCTTTGAAACTGAAGGTTAAAAATAAGACAAAGTAGAACAATGTTGTCAGACAAATTTGAAAAATCAGTCCTGCCAGCTTTATCCCATCGCTGTGGAGTGCCAGCTCCACTTTCATCAGCACACATTAGAGGTTTCTCACCTTCAGTCCATTTAATCAGGGGAAAACAGTGCAGGCAGATGGAATAGGATGGTTGATGTAGCATCTACAGAGTTGGACTAAAACAATCCTTCCAGCAAAACCTCAATGGAGATGGAAAATAAAATAAATAAATAAATAAATAAAAAAGAAGTTCTTCATTTCCACTAATAACCCTTCCTCTTGCCTTTCATCAACTCCTTTGCATGAAGTATTGGAGAAGAGTGTCCCCATTTCTGTCTTCTTGCACTAGAAAACTGATTTGTAAAATGGAGGAAAGTGCAGAGAATCTTGGAATATTTCACACTTGTTTGAAAGATCACAATCATGCATTACTTGTTTGAACTCAGCTTAAAGGGACCAACAGAGCCTAGAGAACTGTGAAGGTGACATACCTGGAGTAAAATGGGCATGCATTTTTTAATGGAGAGCTCCTGAGTCACATCTACTAAAAATCCACACCACTTTGCAGTCTTGTTACAGCTGCATGAGGACTGTGGGAGAGAAGACTACTAGATAACCGTAATGTTAAAGATAGGTCCTTCAGGATAGGGCTGAGATGTCCTGAATGAGACTGGCTGGAGAAATCCAGCCCGGTGAGAACACCAGCCTCCAAAACTGATGATTCCAAACCATTCATTAACAAGGACATGCTGAGGTATTTGGGAAAGCAAAAGGTGGGACCATAACAAAATATTCTTTAGAAATCTCCCCAGCAGTACTTTTGGTGTGAAATGCAGGTGAAGTTTGTACAGCTGCCTCCTGTCAGGGCCTCCTTCCCTGCCTCCAGGCTAGCACCATGGATCCTGGAAGGGACTCTGAATGCACCATGAAATCAGAGCTACATTTCAGTCTCTGTGTCTTTTCAACTCTTTCCTCTTTCAACTGCAGGTCCCGTCCGCTCTTCTACATTTAAGGTGTTAGTTTTGTATTTTTGTTGTTCTTGTTTGTGACTTTGTGTGCCCTGTCCCCCTGTCCTCTGCCCTCCCAATATGAAAACACATTTCCGATTTTCCCTGAATACTCACTTCTGCCTTCCATTCAAAACTGACATGTTGTGCCTCTCAGGTTTCTTTTTAAGTATTCACTCAATTTCCAAGCAGACGGTTACCTTTGTTTCTAAAGCAGACTCTTTTCTCCATTTATAAACCCAAGTTTGTTGTTAAAGTATTTTTTCAGCAGAAATGCCAAAATTTTATACTTTAAAACAATGCAATGAGAAATCTGCACATCTCTCTGTGCTGAATAGAGGAAAAGACTGAGAGAACTGTAATATTCATCAGTGATTTAGAACATTATAGGGCTTCGAGTTCTTTATCCCTATTTTAACAAAGAGTAGGATGGAAAAGCCTGCCATGCAGCTGAAACAGCAAATGGTGCATCATTACTGCATACAGAGGAACAGTTGAGGGCAAAAAGTGTATAGTCACTACTCTCATACCCAAAGCTTCTTCGTAGCACGTTCATAATTTTCTGGTCAATAAAATGCCAAAAGCAAACTAGATTTCTGAAGCACTGGATATCCACACAACAAACATCCTAGTATGTAGCAACACCTTATATGCTTAGATCAGCTAGAAAAAAGTGATGCAAACTGAAGGCTTCCATTTAGCTCCACTATTTAGGCCTTCTGCATGCAGAATTTCAGGCAGTAAGAGTCAGCATCTTAAACTGTCTCTCAGTTGTACCTCACCGTCTCTCCTGCTTTATTTCAGTGCCAAGCCAGCGTCATTGAAAACAGAGGTCAACAACTGATTGTGCAGGTGCCAAAGATGGCATGGAGTAAGCCAGAAAAAAAGAGTGGGGAGATGTGGCTTTTTGAAAGACACATTTGTGAGAGACAGGTGCCTTACACAGAAGCGAGATACTGCTGATCAGCTGTGTGTGTCTTTCAGTGTCAGTCTCCTGGCTCCCGTTGGGTTTCTACCTGTACATGTAACCTCTAATTTTGGAAATAAAGTGCCTTACACTGAAGAAAAAAAAAAAAAAAAAAAAAAAGAAGAAAAATCAACATGTCGCTATTTAATGGTTGCTGATTCCATAGTTTAATTCATTATTGAAGTTTCACCTTGCTCTGAAACAATTAGGAGTGCTTATGTGATCAGTTACCAAGTCTCAGTTGGGAGGTAACAATTTATGTCTGAGAAGCTGGAGGCAACAACTTCTGAAAGTGCCTTTCAATTGCATCTCCCCTCAGTTATGATGAATGTATGTATTGATGTAAACACATATTTAGGAAAAAAAGTTCAGGAAGACGATGTTACACAAAAATCACAACCAATGGTGCATGCTGATGTACAATAGTTTATGCTGTATTATGTGCAGCACAATAGAGTTAAATAATTGCATGTATTATCAGAGAAGAAAAAGGACTGATGTAGAAAATCTAAATTAAGTCCAATTCACTATTTGAAGTATGATACAATGTAAAGTCTTTTCTAAATTGACCATCACTGCAGACTTGCATGAGGTACTGAAGAAAGATGCACCATGAAGACCAAAAATCAGTGAGAAAGGGGTGAGCAACTACACTAAGTGCCGTAACATGAGCACATGCTGCCCCCATCGCTTTCGCTCAGGAGCGAGTTAAATGTGCTTCAGGATGGCACCAATAACCTTGCCCAGTTGTTCTTGTGTGCTGCGCTCCCACTGGGAACATTAGAAAAGGTTCCAGCAGGGTGGGGATGAGCAAAGGGGGAGCAGGTTGCTAGTCTTCTGCGATACGCTGTTTATCCAGCTTAGCCATAAAGCAACGTAAATCAAGCATGTCATCCTACCTAATTGCATGTTCATATAGGACTTAATTGGTAATATTCCTGCAACCCAGCTCCTCAACCTTCATGTTGCATTGAGTTCCTCTCAGAGACTAATGAGCTTTATACAACAACAAACATTTAGGTCTGTTGTTCTAATTCATTAACATAATGGGCAATACAATGAGCAGTTATGATAATAAACACTAATAAGAGGTACTAGCGACACTTACTCCTAGCAATGCCAGGGTTGTATGATGTGTTTGTACAGTGGCAACAGTGTGACAAAAAAGGGGTGCACTCCTTCCAGGTCCTCTTTCAGCAGCTACCCAGAGTATCAGTTCCATGTCTGCCAACTGAAAGTGACAACACTCTATAAATAATTGCTATTGTAGATGATGAAACAGGACAACACAAATAAGAGGGTTTTTTGTTTTGTTTTGTTTTGTTTTTTTTTTTAATAGTGACAGAATTTGAGAAGGAATGTGGAACACAGGGGGAATAGTTCTCGGAGTAATTTTGCCAAATACACTGGCCCATCCCAATAGCTATGGACTTGGCTGCTGCCTGAAGAAATTTAAGCTGCTCTCCTGTTTGTAAATGCACTTTAGTATTTACAAGAAAGGGAAACACATAGGGAAAATGTTTTGGGTTTTTTTTTCCTGACATTCAGGTCAGCCATCTTTGACTACAATTAATTTTCTGTTATTAGATGACACTGTAATTATCCACTGGGACTATCTGGTCCCAAAAGGCACATGTATGTGCACATATCCCCCTGCAAAATTTTTTTACAGACCTCACTGAACATAATTGTGGTTCACTACAGCTTAGTCCACTCTTATACCGATCTCTATTGGACTTTGGATGATGTGTAGAACACCATGCTGCCATCAGAAAAGCTCATTCCCCTTTGTTATTTCTCAGACAGATAAAACCAGGATATAAAATTTGGATCTTGCTGAAAAGTGTACTACGTGATAATGATAACCTTCAGCACAAACCCATACCCACTGCTTCATTACATGTTAAGCAATAATCTAGACAAGTTCAGATGTTACACTATCTGGTCCCTTCAAAATGTATTCATCTCTGGCCTTTTCCTCCTTTTGGGATCATGGGAGAAAATGCTTTAATCTAGTTAGGATGGCATGGAGGCACTGCAGGTAAGACAGATCTGTAGGATCATGCTTTGTTCTTTGTCATGTCAAGCTAACCACCCTGACTTAACAGTCATGCTTGGGAAGTGACGTATCCATTTACCTTTTAACCTGATTGCTAAAAATGGTATCCCATTTAGAGGACAGGTTTTTTTCCTCCCTTTGCTCTTCTATGAGCAGAAACCTTTACTTTCTACAGTTGTACTCAGGTTTTCAGTGACAGACATTCCACGAGCAAAGAAATATAAGGCTACAAAACCATATGATTTTTGAAATTTATGGACAGAACTTTATCACAATGGAAATATTTTTTCTAATTGAAATCTATGCTAATGTTATGACACTAATTCAATTACTCCTTACATTTCATCCACCATAATTTTACCTTCTTGTAAAAGAAAAGCCACTTGTTTCCCTGACATAGGTAGGGCTCACCCAAGAAGGAAGGGGTGAACTTGCATTCTAACAATATCCTTTAGCAATTAAGCATAAGGGCAATATTAAAATAAAATCATAGAATCATGGAATCATTCAGGTTGGAAAGGACCCTTATGATCATCAAGTCCAACTATTAACAACAAACCACAATAAACCCCATGTTTAAGTAAATATTTAATATCCCAAAGGCTTCTAAGATTATGTCAAAAGCCATCTGACAGTTCAATATCCTATTCCTGAAAAGCTGGATGCCTCTTTGGAATAGTTTAGATCAGAAATTTATCAGTTTAGAGAACACTGGAAAACTTTTTGCTGCAGTAAATAAGAATTTCTTTTAAACATGTCACGAATCACCATCAAAGACTTCTGGATGGTGCTGAGAACCTGTGATATGCAATGCATGGTATAGAAAATATCTTATGCTGGAGGTGCATCATTTTTTATAACTCTGTCATCCCTCATGGACCCTACATATATCAGTAGTCTGTACCATGACTCAGACTTTCCACATGCTTCCTGCCAATAAACAGTGTTTCTATACAGGTAATGATTTTGACTATGATGGGAGTTAATATCTGTAAGGACACGAAATGACCGCTCTGCTGACAGTCTCAGATATTTATCTTCTACGCCTGTAACTCATACACAGCAGCAATTTCAGCCATATATTTGCCTGTGAATTTCCCTCATTGAGTAACAAAATGCCACAGGTACAGTTATTGTTCACACAAAATCACCAATGAGTCTCTTGCTATGAACCTCTTTGCGGGGGAAACGAACTAAGAATGTTGGGTTTTTTCTCTTACAAGATTCTTGTAAAGTGTATCATTGAAGCTATCCAGATTTTAAGCCTAGCCTCTAAGCTAGTAATTTAAGACAAGACTGTAATCAATAGTGATCTGTACCTCCATAAAGGACACGCATTCCATCCTAAAACTGATGGTGGTCTCTTAGAAATATAGGTAATATTTGGTATACAACTTTCAGATAATTAGAAGGAATCTACTGTCTTCTATCAACTGCAGAAGCAGCATGAATCTGGCAGTCTAATGTTCAAAGATTCAACTGTTCACTGGTCCTTTGAACTCAGATGTTGTATAAGCCACATCATTTATGTCTGGCATCTATAGCAAGTAATCGGAACATGAGCGCCTTGGCCTCTTTAATAAGGAGAAAACCTAGCTTAATTCCCATAGGGAAACAGAAAGGCACCTACAGCAATGCTTTCCCTGAAACTCTCTCTTTCATTCCACTACGCGTCTTGTAAGAAACAACCTCTTCAGGGCAGGAGATACATTTTCATGTGATTTACACAATGTCAAGCACACAATTTGCATGAAAATCCTATAACAGCCATTGCCATCAAGCCATGCCATCACAGACATGGCAATTCATCAGTTCATGTACTGCCCATTCACAAAATCTGTTCATCTTTCTCAGTCGGACTGCTGGACTGTGAGCCACAACAGCAGCAGAGAGGTGAACACAATGGCACACCTCCCTTGGAAGGTTTTTTTTTCCCCAACTCTCTGTCAATGCTTTTTACTGACCTGCAACAGAAGGAAGACTGTGATTCAAGGAGAGAGCTTATTTCAAGGAGGGGTATGAGGATGGAGAAAGACATGTTAATTTGTAACCCAGGAATTCTGAGGGGTGCCGTTGCCTCAGGATCAATATTGCTGGTGCCACAAATGTCTCTGCCACCCTTGCCCTCCCTTCAACAAAAACATACCTAATTTTTCTTCCTTTCAGGTCTCCTTCCTGCTCATTCCAGAAGCTTTTACAAATCCTACCTCTTCCCATCAAAGCAAACTACTAATGGAGTTTGGTCTTGGAGAAGAGGGAGTACAGAGAGAAGTTGATTGCTTTAGAGAAGAAAATTATTCTCTGAATTCTCCCATCACAGCCCTTGGTTTTCTACCTGGAAAAAATACATTGTACTTGAAGGAAGTAATATTATTTTCTAAAAAGTAAGAATATGAAGATAGGACTCATTGGTAGCTTTGAATCCCGTCTTTGACAATCTCTCCATCCATTTATCTACAGCTTGACTATGAAAGATGCATTGGTGGCAGGTCACTTAACGATTTTAGAACTAGCACTGCCAGTGTCCCAAGCCAATTTGCCATTAACCAGCAGAGACTTGGAGCCTTTCTACTATTTGGTCTAATTTCTGGAGGGTGAGGAGATGTGAATTGGTTTTTCTGTGTTGGTTCTCACCAGAAAAATTAGAAATCTTAACAGATCTGCAGTTTTGGACGTATATTTTAGAGGTATTTGACATCCGAGTGCAAAACCATGACACACTAAAATGAAAAGCTAAGCCTAGCCAAAAAGTGCTGGCTGTCACAAAAGCTAGTGTTTTCCATTAATTTATTTAGGAGAAGTGGGCCCTGGAGTTACCCCACAATACTGGCTGTACCTAGAAACAAATCTTTTTAGACAGTCATGCAACAGACATATAAATACAAAAAACCTTCAGCTGGGATGTCTCTGTTATAATTGTAAATGAATTGGGTTTGGGTTTATGGTTTACAAGAAACTGGACCGTTGTTAGGGCCTGCTTGCTCATCCCACATCCTTCCAAAAGAACCCTGATCAAAACACCGTAGTTATGTTTCCAGAAAGTTAGTGCATTCATTCAGAAATTCTGAAGACCTCTAGATCCTTCAACTGCAAATTTTTCAGGTGCCTCTTGCCAAATTTACTTAAAATGTGGCAGCACAGACCGGTTGGTGTCTGCCCAGGTCTCCATCAGTGCCAGACATAGCATCAATGCCAACAGTTCTCCGTCACTGCTTTTGAGTGCTTGACACTCTACATAGCACAGGGCACTGAATTTTCCCATTAGCTCTTTATTAAGTACAATGACTTTTTAAGTTGAAATTTATCTTCCAAAAGAGCCCTCTACTCTTTTTGAAGATACTAATAGAAAGTACACCACTTGTTTCTCAATAGCCAGTTATACTTAGTGCTTAAAAAAAATAGTCCATGTCTAACTGCAACTTCTGATCTTTTGTTTCTTGCAATGTTTCCTGCCTTAGATTGAAGCATATTTTATTACCTGGTATTTTCTTCCTTCTCACTGGGTTGTGTACATGCCTTCAGCTCAGACCTTTTACTTGGTGACTGCTGTGCAATAATAGTATGGCTGGCTTGCTGCTGTGTCTCACCAGGGCAGTAGACTTCTTCAGTGGCAAAAATATTGTTTGTGATCATGTACTTGTGCTCAACTTCTTCCCCTCCGTTTCTCCTTCCCCTCCCACTCCTCATCTGTTGGTGCATTTGCACATGTTGTTCTCCACCCTTTCTAAGTTGGACCCCCCTCTCACTGTCTTCTCCTCCTCCTCCTCCTTTCCCTTACTCCCTGACTTCTTGCTGGTCCCAAAATCTGCCTGCTTTGCAACACCACCTCCTCAGCTCCTGCTTGGTGGGGCTGGCGGCTCTGTTTCTTTGAGGAGTCAATGTTATTAATGGCAGAAAATCTCATTAGCTTGGATTCTGTGACTTTATTTTAAAGCCAGTGAGCTACATTTCAACATTAGGAGCCAGTGATTTAGCCGGTAGGTACTGTGAAACAGGGTCTTTACTTTGGTTATGCACAGTAATGACATCTTCTCACTGCTGATGATTCTTTTGACTTCTGGGGGGCTACTAACAATTACAGTAAGTGATTTAAGTGACGATCTGTGTAAGTAATTAGGTAGCTATCTCTCCCCTCACCTTTCCAGGACCTCTCTGCACATGATCCTTGTAGCCTTTGATTATCAGAACTGTCAGGAGCCTTCCTGACTGACTGTGAACTTGGATTAATTCTGCCTGTCTCTGCCTCAGTTTCTTATGGGCTGGGCAATCATAATAGTTCATGCTTCAGGGCTATGAGGTCTAAAGTGGTAGTGTTTGCATCACGTTTTAGGATCATTCAGTGCAAAGGCTCAAAATAAATAGTGTCGCATTACAGAACCAGAATACTTCACAATCTCATTATTTTAATTTCACTTCTGTTTCCAATATTAGTGGCTTTTTTGCAACTAGGAGGATATTTCCTAAGGCTCCAAGGAAAGCAGAGAGATGGTTGCCAATGAGTTTCATTGGAAGATGGGAAGTCAATTACCTTTTGTCTTTTTGGAAAGCTATTAAGTGTTACAAAAGAAGTGGTAAATCAGATAAAACTTCCTGGCAATAAATGAGTGATTCTTCTTTCAGGTCAGAGAAGGAACAAAATCTTAACAGCAAGTGTCATAACCCTCTATGAAATGAAACACTTGAATTTCACAAAATTTCTGTCAGTACCGTTTCAACATGACCATACTAAGAAATTCACTGCTTTATCCAGTTCTAAGGAACAATTTAAGTGGCAGGATGCAAACGCTGGCTCAGGTGTCATTACAGCAGTGATACTCATTCCTGATTAACTTCTGACATGTTGTGCTGAAACTCACTCAGACGCCCAGGATAATAATTTATTCTTAAGAGCAAGCAGAAATTGCCAAGGACCTATTCCATATAGGAGCTGGTGTTGGGAAAAACAGGAAGTTCATATGATCTTGAAAGAAAAATCCCTGGACCTTTATTACTCTACCAGATAGTGGCTCACAGGTTTTATTTGCTTTTCAAATCTCTCAAGATCTCCCCATTCCTTTTCCTCATATATTTTAGCTTTAGGAGAAAATAAACCCTTAAAAATAAATAAAGGATTTATAATGAGATAGAGTTCTAAATTCTATATGTAACCGATGTTTGATTGAAGCCTTTGGCAGTCCTTGTCTAGTTTCTAGGATAATGAGACAGATACGATTTTTATATTGCTATTGCAATAATAATAATAATCTTCATAAATTTACACTCTGCTCATGGTGTCATCCCATCCCCTTCATCCAACCTATTTGGCACAGATCATTCTGTGTTTCTAGTGCTGGTCTAATTTAACATCTGGGAAATATACAAATCACACCAAATTTTAGGATTGACAGATGACAAAAGTCTGGAAGTGGCTACCACAGTCCACAGACTTAACATATGCCCCCAAAGAAAATTATGGCATACACCTTCAAATGTATATAGTACCTAAATGTTAGTATTAAGCAGACAAACAGAGCAGAAATATTGTATATAGGAGAAATCCAAACAGGTCTGGGAACTGCTAGAGGATGACTGGCTTGTCTTCTACTACCAGTTTAATTCTAGTACCAGAGGTAGAACAGTCCAGCAGTTTTTAAATGTATGCAAGATACCTGAGAAATGTATGTTTCTTATAAGCATTGCTACCCAGTTTCCCCTTCAGTATCCACATCTGAATTCAAGTATATTAGATATTTTCTGAAGGAAGAAAAACATTTCTTCTCCATCTAGTCCTTCACCAAAACATGATTAAATCTTCTTTGCTTGAGTAAGTGGTGGTTTTTGTTTGAGGGGCAGACGTTGGAAGGCAGAGGGGGTGATGTATCATTGAACAATGACAATTAAATGAATTTCATTTAGTAGGTCATAAAGGTAATGTGCCTAATTGGAACATAAGGATAGAAGAAAGAAAGGAAAAAAGAGGCCCTCCTATTATCCTTTCTATTTCTTTCCCCTTGATGATAGGATAGCCTATCATTAGTCATCATGAAAGCTCTTGGTGACCACTGAAACAGAGGAGGGACCTTTGACACAGCTTGATCAATCCTAATTGAATAGACCAGAGGGACAGCAGCCAAAAGCAGGGGACCCATTCTTTGCATTTGACAGCCTCGTCCTTTTTAGTTTGTCAGCTGTCAGAAGACATTGGGGCACTCTCAGGGTGTATGAGAATGCTTTAAGTTGCCATACACTTTTTTGCTATGTGCAGAAGATAGTTTTAATACTGGAAAGGTGTTTGATCTGCTCAGAAGATCTAAAATTTGAATGTAGGAAGGTACCTGCCGCAGTCAGTGAAGCAAATGGGAACTTTCCAGGCGAGGCCTTGCAATTTTTCCTCAAATTAAGAGAAGGTTTAGTTCCACTCACCATCCCGTATATCCCAATGCAAGTTATTCATCATAACTCTTTTATCATTTATCCTCTGCTTTGCACAGGAGTAGGATATGAAGCAGAGACTCAGTATTTTCTGTGACACATCCCCCTTGAAGATGCTTTCTCCATACTTCTACATTTCTCTTGAAAAGTTAACAGTTTTCTTAAGAGAAAACCTGAACTCCTAGAAAAACAACACGTACGGGGGCAGATATTAATTTGTGTTTGCACTGCTGTAAATGCGCAACATCCTTTTTGACTTCCAAGAGCCTGCCCAATGTTAAGCCCTAGCACAACTACCACTAGACCTGAGGAAATATTTATAGGAAATACAGGTGAGGAGGGAAAGGGGATAGAAAATGACTGCCTTCTTTCTTACTGCCCTCCCACCCTTTCTCACCCAGCTATGCTGGTAAGGCACCACTGCAATCAGGGAAGTAGTTTCCCATTAGAAATTTCAAGCAGTAAATAAGGGACCAGAGTAGGAAGATCTACAGCACATTAAAAAAAAAAAAAAAAAAAAAAAGAAGAAGAAGAAAACCAGTCAGACTGAAGAACATTAGAAAAGACCTCTGCTTCACACTCAGAACAAGCACTTTCATACTCAGCTCTGAGGCCTCTTTACTAGAACTGACTTCCCAAACTCTTCTCTTGCCTTCCATTGCATGAATTTTTTTGGGATCAACTGCACCTGTCCTGATTATTCTTTGCATCCAACTGCCAGACAACCAAGGCAATTCAGTGCTTTCACACTGCTTCCAGCTTGATGAGGAGTTTAAAATGCTAAAAATCTTCTCAGAAACTTAATCATAACTGGGTCTCCATCCCAGCTATAAAAATCCAAATAATTAAAAATGCTTGGAGGTGCTACCGTCTTTTCCTATGTTAGTCAAGGCTCAGCCACGATTGCATCTCATTTCTTCTCTCATATTTTGACAAGATGGACAGGAACTTAAGAAATGTCCACACTCTTGTCACTTTCTGATCACCTCCCTTACTGCATTGCTTACAAACCACACTGTCCTTTCTGCTATAAGGACTGTCTCCCTCCATGTATTTGGTAGAGGAAAGGCACACCAAGATCACAGCTTCTCTAGCCATCCATCGCATCTAGAAGACACCTTCTTCATGAGTTGTAGGGGAAGCTAAAATTGACACATTGAGCGTTCCTTTGGGCAACATTTGGAATGTTGTGTCTGTTTCTACAATGCTGCAAATTCTTGTTCTTATACTGTTCGTAGAAATGACCCATCTTTAGGCAATTGGTGCACTGCACAATATTAATATAATTAAACCAAAAGAGCAACCACTCCAGCAAAACTGGAAAAAAAGAATGCTGAAAGGAAGAAAGAATAACTTAAGAAAGGTCAAAATAGTCATCAACATTGTCATGACTGCAAAGGTCTTAAATAGAGCCTGCATGGCCATAGAGGGAATTCACAGACATCCACAGGGAAGGTCTGAAGCTGAGCTCTGAGGGTGAAAGTTCCTGTCATATTCTAGAAAGTGTCTCAGCACTGAAAAGCCAGGTGAACACAGCTGTACTGGAAGTACCATCTCAATTCTGACAGGTCATACCTAACTCTTAACGTAAAGAACTCACAGGAATCTGCCCTTTCATTATTCAGCTTATGCTGAGAGATACAAATTTCAGCTTGTTGCACTGGTTACTCCTGTGACAGCTGAGCGGGGCTATGTGTCCAGCAACAGCAAAATACTGTATTCTTATACTCTATTTATACTGACAAACGTCTCCCACTGTGGCAGCTTCACAAGATTTTAATTTCCGCCTAGAGCAACACAGGTACTGATTTTGGTCACCAAGTCCCTTTTAGTCCCAGAAAGGGGAGAGGCCATGAGGGAGGTAATGTAAACTATTTCCAAACATGTCTCAGGCTGTAATTTAGAGAACTCAGGTCTCTGCTGAATTTAGTCCTCCAATAAATAAACAAAAAATAAGTGAAACTCAAGTTTCTTTGCCTTGGTGTTACCAACAGAAACTTTTTGATTCTCCAGATGCCCATGATTCACAGAGATGTGTTGAAAACCAATTTAAGACCCAGCATAACTGAATACAGCACCACATTCAGCCAGCTGTGGAGATTCATGCCAGTGCTTCTGCCACTGGACAGATGATGAATGGCTGGTGGTGTTTGGGAAGATTCTGCAGCCCGGAGCATATTGCCTTGATCTTGAATGTCAGGGAATAGGTTGTCATACTGCTAGCAGTAATGGGAATGCCTGGTTCTTATACCTACTTCTTTTTATCATAGCAAAGAGAGGTTTATTATTAGGAAAAGCAGAAGAGAAGTGTAAGGTTTGGAGGTTGGTGGCTATGAAAAATTACAAGCATAAGGTGCCAGGGTTGCTGGCAATACTCTGTTCCAGCTTAAACAGGAAATTCAAAGGTGCAAGACAACCCCATCTATAAGTAACACGTCTCACACTTTGGCTTCAAGAAGAAAAGTTGTTTTACTCAGGATACCAATACCTTCTGGAAAGCGGAGTAGAAGGAGAAGGAGAAGAGAGAATGAGAAAAAGTGCAGACTTTAGGCGAGCGGTGTCGGAGCCGGCAGGATCGGCAGCGGCGGGCCGCAGCATGGCCCCCCGGGGGTCCCCCCGCCCGGAGCCGCAGGGGAGCGGGCTGACCCGCTGGGCCCGCAGGCACGCACGGCGGCTGCCGGGCCGGGAGCGATGGCGGCCGAGCCCCCCGCACCCACAGGGGCCTGTGCGCGGCCCGGCCGCGGGAGGGAGGTGCCGGAGGGCGCCGAAGCGCCGTCGGCTCGGCCAGGGGCAGCGGCGGCCGGCAGCCACGGCCCGGCCAGGCTCTTTCCCGCGGGCCCGAGGCAGCGCCCCGCGGCGCTCGGGCGGGAAGGCGCCGCCGCCCCGGTGCCGGGCTGCCGGCCGGGCCCGGCGCTCAGGCCAGCACGGGCCGGCAGCCGTGAGCGCTGCCGGGGGTGCCGGGGCCGCGCCGCCCGGGGCCAGAGCCCCGCGGGGAGCCCCAGGGGCGCCGGCGGTGCGGGAGAGACGCCGGTGCAGCCCCAGCCGCCCCCCGAGCCGGGCCCGGCGGGCGGGCAGGGGCCCGTCGCGGCCCCGCTCCCCGCCCGGCTGAAGGCCGCGGCCGGCGGGGTGGGGGCCGTGGGGGCGGGCGCTGCCCGGCGCTGCTGCGCGGCTCCGCTGGGGCTGCCCGGCCGCCCCGGTGCCGCACGGCGGGGGTGAGGCTCTGCCGGTGCCGCCCAGCAGTAACGGGGCGGTGGGTCACTGGCACGGCCCTGCGCCAGAGCTGCTGCCGCAAGGAAAGACGGACGGGTGGCTTCAGGGAGACCCCTTCTGGAGGGGACAGGAGGCCCAGCACGGCCGGGCCCACCCGTTAGGGCAGCCCGCTGACCCCCGGGGCCGGGGCTGGAGCCGTGAGGAGAAAGCTGCCCGCCCTGGCACGGCCCTCGCGTGTAGCCGTCACCGATTTTTGAGGGAGGCAGCGATGAAGCGGCAGCAAGATGTCCGAGGGCCATCAGGAGAGACTTCAGGGCCTCGGGACGGCGGGCTAAGGGATCAGGAGCACAAGCGGCGCTCCCCCCTGAGCAGCCGGTGCAGGGGATGCTGAGGGAAGGAACAGGAACGCCCAGGAGATCAGTGCCCGGCTCCCAGCCAGGTGTCACCGGCAGACTTTGGGGGTTTTGATCATGGGGCAGTGACAGATGGGGCAGGCCTGTCGCAAAGGGGGAAAAGAAGCATTGCAGAGGAGTTAGCAGGGCTCATTGAAAGGGCTTTGAACTAAATTTGAAGGGGGAACGGGATAAAACCAGGCTCACTAGATATAAGCCTGGGGTGGCACACCAGTGTTTGAGGACCAATGTGCTAATGAGGTCCTGTGGTCTGCCATTGCAATGGAGGTAGGAGATGGAGAACCATGTGGCAGCAAAGACACAGAGCTTATTGATGTATTGGTAGCAGCATGGGCAACAAACTGGTGGAGCTGGAAACCATCATGCAATGGGAAAACTATGACATAATTGCTATCACAGCAACATGATGGGATGATTCACACAACTGGAGTGCTGAAATGGATAGCTGTAAACTCTTCAGAAGGGACAGGCAAGGAAGTAGAGGCAACAGGTAGCCCTGTATCTTAGGTAGTGTTTTGATTCTCTAGAGCTTGATGATGGTGATGGTAGGGTTGAGTGGTTATGACTAAGAATCAGGGGGAAGGCCAGCAAGGCAGATATCATGGTGCAAATGTGTTACAGACTACCCAACCAGGATGAAGAGGCAGACAAAATGTTCTATAAGCAGCTGGAAGAAGTCTCACAATTGCTAGCCCTTGTCCTCGTGGGGGACTTGAACTTAACAGATGTCTGTAGAAATACAACACAGCCGAGAAAAAAAAGCCTAGGAGGTTCATGAAGCATGAGGAAGATAACTTTCTGACATGGCTGGTGAGTAAGACAACTAGGGAAGGCACCCCACTGGACCTGTTGCTTGTGAGCAGAGAAGGACTTGTGAGTGGAACTATGGTTGGAGACCATCTTGAGCATAGTGATCACAAAATGGTAAAGAGTTTTCGGCTCTTGAAAATAAGGAGGGGGTTCAGCAGAACTGCTGCCTTGAGCTTCTGGAGGGCAGACTTTGGCCTGTTTAAGAGACTGTTGACAGAGTCCCTGAGGAGGCAGTTCCAAAAGGCAAAGGAGACCAGGAAACCTGGATATTCTCCAAGAAGGAAATCTTGAAGGAGCAGGAGAAGGCCATCTGCATGAGCCAAAAGGCAATCCAGTGGGGAAGAATACTGGGCTGACTGAACAGAGAGCTTTTGCTGGAACTCATGGTAAAAAGGAGAGTTTATGAACATTGGAAGAAGAAGCAGGCAACTCAGGAGGACTACAAGGATATTGTGAGGTTATGCAGGAAGAAAAACAGAAGGGCCAAAGCTCAACTAGACCTTAATCTGGCTACTGTTGTAAAAGACAGTAAAAAAGGTTTCTATAAATAGATTAGCAACAGAAGGTGGGGTAAGGACAGTCTCCATCCTTTATTTGAGGCAGGGGGAAACATAGTGACAAAGGATGAGGAGAAGGATGACGTACTTAATGCCTTCTTTGCCTCAGTCTTTAATAGCAAGACCAGTTGTTCTCCAGGTACCCAGCCTCTCTGAGCGGAAGACAGGGATGAGCAGAATGAAGCCCCCATAATCCAAGGGGTAATTGTTACAGACCTGCTACACCATTTAGATGCATACAAGTCTATGGTACTGGGTGGGATCAATACAAGGGTACTGAGGGAGCTGGTGGAAGTGCTCACCTAGCTACTTTCAATCATTTGTCAGCAGCCCTGGCAAATGGGGGAGGTCCCAGTTGGCTGGTGGTTAGAAAATATGATGGCTACATAAATGAAGGGCCAGAAGGAGGATCCAGGGAATACAGGTCTGTCAGTCTTACCTCAGTGCTGGGGAGGTTATGGAGCAGATCATCTTGAATGTCATCATGCAGCATGTGCAGGACAACCAAGGGATTAGGCCCAGTCAGCATGAGTTTATGAAAAGCAGGTCCTGCTTGACTAACCTGATCTCCTTCTAAGACAAGGTAACCTTAATGGATGAGGTATGTGGGTGCTGTCTGCCTAGACTTTAATAAAGCCTTTGACATTGTCTCCCACAGCATTCTCCTGGAGAAACTGGCTGCTCATGGCTTGGATGGGCATTCTCATCGCTGGGTAAAAAGCTGGCTGAACAGCTGGGCCCAAAGAGTGGTGGGGAATGGAGTTATACCCAGTTGGTGGCCAGTCACAAGTTCCCCAGGGCTCGGTATTGGGGCCAGTTCTGCTTAATGTCTTTATCGACCATCCGGAGGAGGGGATTGAGGACATCCTCAGTAAGTTTGCAGACAACACCAATTTGGGGGAGAGTGATGGTCTGCTTGAGGGCAGGAATGCTCTGCAGAGGGATCTGGGCAGCCTGGACTGATCGGCCAAGGTCAATTGCACGAGGTTCAACAAGGCTCAGTGCTGAGTCCTGCCCTTGGGTCACAACAACCCCACACAGTGCTATGGGCTGGGGAAAGAGTGGCTGGAAAGCTGCCTGGTGGGAAAGGACCTGGGGGTGTTGGTTCAACAGCTGGCTCAATATAAGCCAGCAGTGTGCCCAGGTGGCCAAGAAGGCCAATGGCAGCCTGGCTTGTATCTGAAATGTGGCCAGCAGGACAAGGGAAGGGATTGTTCCCCTCTAATTGGCTCTGGTAAGCTGCACCTCAAATACTGTGTTCAGTTTTGGGCCCCTCACTACTGGAAGGACATGGAGGTGCTGGAGCATGTCCAGAGAAAGGCAGTGAGGCTAGTAAGGGTCTGGAGCACAAGTCTTATGAGGAGTGGCTGAGGGAACTGGGGTTGTTTAGCCTGGAGAGGAGAAGGCTCAGGGGTGACCTTCTTGCTCTCTACAACCTAAAAGGAGGTTGTAGTGAGCTCAGCGTTAGTCTTTTTTCCCAGATAGCAAGTGATAGGAAAAAAAGGAAATGGCCTCAAGTTGCACCAGAGGAGTTTTAGATTGGATATCATGGAAAAATTCTTCACCAAAAGGGTTGTCAAGCATTGCAACAGGCTGCCCGGGGAAGTGGTTGAGTCACCGTCCCTGAAGGTATTTAAAAGATGTAGACGTTGCAGTTAGGGAGATGTTTTAGTGGTGGACATGGCAGTCCTGGGTTTATGGTATGATGTGATAATCTTAAAGGTCTTTTCTAATCTAAATAATTGATTCTATGATCTATGACTGTTACTATTGATGGCTGTCATTGCAATGATGAAACAGTTCCTAAACGTGGACTACTCCATGGGGATTGTCCACCTGCTGCAGGAACCATAAAGTCAATCTCTATAACCTCTCATGTACAGAAATTTAACTAGGTAGTATCAGTTGCCTCTACTGACCCTGACATGAATCAAGGACAAATTGAGATCTTTTCACATATGATGACATTATCTTTCTGGTCTGTAACCAGATGGATGGGATTTCCTCCTATCAGCCCCTATATACACATTTCTCAAGTATTTGAGCACAAAAGTGTTTGCTCATGTATAAACATCTTACAATGCTTTAAAGGCTTCTTTGTCCCTCAGCAAGGAAAAAAGTTCCCAGTCCAGATTCTCAAAAAGCACAAGAAAGAGAGAAACCATAGGAATAAAGTTGTGTCCTTCATACATATGGAAATATCGCGGCAGGGGGTTGAGGGCAGGACAGAGAGGTTTAGAAACTGGAATGAGCTGGCTGGAAAAGACACATACTGAGTGATGGACAGACAGAGGAGGGTTAAGAAAAGGAGCGACCCAAAACAGCTGCTTTAGAAAGGACACAGGTTATAGGAAAATCAAAAGAAAGAACAAATGCCACTGGCTTTTGGGGTTTTTTTTGCTTTTTTTAATTTTTTTTTACATTTGGAAACAAAGTAGTTCCTATTTCAGCACTCCTCTCCTTGGACCTCCCATATCTACTATGCATCACTTATGTAGCACACTTTCTAAGGCATACATCAGTAAAGATGCATCAGAAAGAGAAAACTTGTAAAACAGAACTTACATGTGTGCAGTAATTAGCAGCTTACATTGTGGACAATTTCTATTTCATCACTATGGATCTGTGATGTTCTAGAAACAAGTCTAAGAATTTGGTAGAGTTGAGTAATTCCTTGCGTAATTTGGTACTGAAAGTTTTATGAAACTGGTGAAAAAATTACTGAAGATTTTATTGTGATGAGAACCTTCGATAATATTGAGGTTGCCATGCCTTTAAACTTCAACTGAAGAGCAGTAAAATTTGGTGTAATTGAGAAACAGTTGCTGAGCTCATTACAAAATCAGATGTGCTTTTTTGCAGAAAATAATGCAAAGACAAGACGAAAGGAAAACTTAAAAAAAAAAAAAAATTACGAGAATCACTATATGGCCTATTACAAGTAAATTTGATTCTGTTCAAACAACCCTGACTACAGAGACGTTTGAATCAGCAAAATGAGATACTTAGCAAGGAACTGGTACATCTCAGTCTTGCTGGACTGTCCTAGTTCTTCATCCCTGTAGTAGTAATCAATTGAAAAGACTCATTCATATTTCACACCTGCTTATTACAGAGAAGGTTTTGTGTTAAGAGTCTGATAGATACTCTATTTCTAAAGCAGAAACAGAATAAGGAATGACATCCTTATTCTACAAAACAAGCACACACACACACACACACACACACACACACACACACGCACACACACACACACACACACACACACACACAGAAAACTAAACACCCAAAAGCAAATTATTGCATGATATTCTACTTTAGCAAGAAAGGGGATTTTCTGCATATTTTTTGTGGTGTGTCATCCCCCACCCCCCACCATGCCTTTTGCATGGCACAAAGCTACATTTGTTTCACTCTATTTTAATGATAAAATCAGTGCTAGTATGTCATTTCACTCATTCAAAAAATTGGGGAAGAGTAAAATGTCAGGGTTTTTTCCAAATATAAGCACATTTCTCTAGCTCTGCTTCTGCTGCTAACTGTGCAAGACAGTCCATGGGAGGAGATTTCTAACCCAGTCATCAAAGCCAATGCTGACAGGCTATAACTTGTAATCAAAGATTGACCTCACTCAGATGGTATAGAACTCTAGGGAGAATCTTGGGAACTACAGACTGGTGAGTATGACTTCCATCCCTGGTAAGATGGCAGTCTATAATAAACAATAAAATCATACAGTACATGAATTTTCCATTGGGAAATAGTCAGCATGGCTCATGAGTCAGCTCATGAGTATTACCTCACTAAACTGCTGGAGTTCTAGCTGGGTGGCAGTAAACGCATGGATAAAAATGCAAGCAGAATTCAAGAGAAGAGGCTTTTCAAGAGAAAAGTCAATAGGGATTGGTCCTGGAAGAAATTATATGCAACATCTTTGTCCATGACCTGGAGAAGAAATAAGCAGAGGAGTATCCAACTTTGTAGATATGATAATCACTTCTAGAAAGTCAAACTGCTTTCCTCTTGGCAAGGAATCACAGACAGATCTCATAAAACTGTACAAATCATTGAAATTAACTCTGATGTGGATAAACCTAAGCTAATGTGACTAAGGAAAAAAAACAAAACAAAACCTAAGCCATCACTGATGGTTCGCAATGCCGAACACCAAACTGGCAATTACAGTTCAGGTAAGAAAACCTGGCTTAGTGTTGACAGGTGTCTGAAATCTTTGGCTCAATGTGCATTGGCAGCTGAAAAAGCCAGTGAGATATTGGAGACCATCATGAAAGTGTCTCCCATAACATCCTGATAGGTAAACTCAGGAAGTGTGGGTTTTGATGAGTGGACAGTGAAGTGGATCAAGAAATGGCTGAATGCAGAACTCAGAGGGTTGTGATCAGCAGAGCAAAGTCTACCTGGAGGCCTGTAGCTTGCCGTGTTCCCCAGGCATCAGTACTGGGTCCAGTTCTGGTCTTTGCATTCATCAGTGACCTGGATGAAGGGACTGAGCGCGCCCTCAGCAAGTTTGCTGATGATACAAAACTGGAAGGAGTGGCTAATACACCAGAAGGCTTCTCTGCTGTTCAGCAAGACCTGAACAGGCTGGAGAGTTGGGTGGAGAAGAACCTCATGAAATTCAACAAAGGCAAGTGTAAGGTCCTGCATCTGAGGAGGAACAACCCCACGCACCAGCACAGACGTGGGGTTCATTGACTGGAAGGCAGCTCTGTGGAGAAGGACCTGGGAGTGCTGGTGGACAGCAAGTTGCCCATGAGCTGGCTTTGGACAGCCAGCCTATGAGTGTGCCCTTGTGGCCAAGAAGGCCTATGGGATCCTGGGGGGGCATGAGGAGGAGGAGGGTCAGCAGGACGAGGGAGGTGATTCTCCTCCTCTGCTCTGCCCTGGTGAGGCCCTACCTGCAGTGCTGTATCCAGTGCTGGGCTCCCTAGTTCACGAGGGACAGGGAACTACTGGAGAGGGTCCAGTGGAGTGTACAAAGATGATGAGGGGACTGAAGCATCTCCCTTATGAGGAAGGGCTGAGAAAGCTAGGCCTGTTTAGCCTGGAGAAGACTGAGAGTGGGATCTTATCAATGCGTACAAATATCTTAAAGGGGAATGTGAAGAAGCTGGGACCAGGCTGTTTTCAATAGACAAGGAGCAGTGGGCACAAACTGTAGCATAGGAAATTCCATCTGAATCAGAGGAAAAGAACCCTTTACTTTGGGGGTGACAGAGCACTGGAACAGGCAGCAAAGAGAGGCTATGGAATCTTCTTCTCTAGAGACATTCAAACCCCACCTGTACGTGATTCTGTGCAGCGTTGCTGTGGAAGAACCTGCTTTAGAAGCAGATTGGACTACATGGTCTCCCGAGGTCCCCTCCAACCCTGACCACTCTGTCATTCTCTGTTGGTAATGAGACAGGATACATCATTTTGCCTCTCTCTAAAAGGTGTAGTACACCTACATCTTAAGCACTGTGTGCTTTTCTGGCTTCCACACTTCAAATAGATGTACTGAAGTTAGGAAAGGTACAATGAGAAAGAAAATATAGGGTGATGGGGCAGCTGCCTCATGAGGGGAAATTGAAAGTTGGGGCCAATTCAGGAATCTGAGGAGAGGTAGCACTGCGATTTACAAAAGGTGAAAGCACTGGCTGAGCTGAACATGGAAATGTTCAACACATCATGGAATAAAAAAATTAAGGGAACAATGAAAGTAGCAGTAGGTCTGTTTAAAAGAGACAAAAGAAAAAGCTTCTTTATGCAGTAAGTGTTGAACCTCTGGAACTTGCTACCATGGGAGACTGTGTGGAAGGAGAGTATCAGCTGATTTTATAAAGAGACTAGACATTCATAGACAGTATACAAGTAAAATGGAGACCAATAGGATGAGGTGTGGGAGTACAAAAGGAATAGTCTGCAGAAAGTGGCTGGTTTTATATGCTCTGCTTGGGTAGCATCTCTTACTGCTTCTGCTGCAGACTGAACACTGGGAGAGATGAACAACTGGTCTGATTCAATAGTCATTTCTGATTTTCTTACATCTATGTGCTGCTTTGATGGCAGACATGATTTCCATACCCATATTCTAAAGCAGGGTCTACATGGAGTTCTGAATCCAAAGCCATGTAGCAATGGTTGAAGCAGGGTTTACTCCAAGCTGAATAGCTATTGTGAAAAATAGGGAATACAAGGACAAACCCAGTACCATGATAATGCAACTGCATGACCCAGCCTAGAGATGACTTGCACTTGGTCAGGTCAAAGCTGTGTGAGAACTAAGGTCTATCAGGAAAATATTTCATCAGTATTTCTTATTACAATCTGGTATCTCCAGAGTCAAAGGTCTACCAGCGATCTCCTGGGACACCACATCAAATCTCCTGCAAACATCTTGTTGTCCAAGGCAGGAGGAAGTTTAAGGGCGTTATTTTTATGGGACTTTGTAAGAAATCAATATGATGTATACCAGCTTCTGACTGAGGATATATTTTGTGAAACATTAGCTCATTATTTATCTTCTAGATCTTTTATACCCTAGGTGGGCCAGTGGCATGAATATTTCAAAAGAGGCTTTCTTTATCCCTCTGAACATAATATGAGAAAAAAATGGCCCTTCTCAGAGGCAGCTGCTTCTTCTGATCCAAGAGTTTGTGATGACCTGTAGCTGTCAATTTTATAAACCTAGTCAACAAGGGCACTAGAATCTAAGTGATAGTGACCGAAGCTATGGAAATAGCCTGTCCTTTGTGAAGACATTTTATCATAGCACTTATAATTGGAAGAGTGAGTGTATAAATCCAAAGCAGGGATTCACCAGGGAAGTCCTGCTTATGCAGTTGAAGATCTAAAAATAGGGTAGCAGTTATGGCCTATTTTTGGTAACCAGCACATGACTGGGAATGAGGAAGGGATAAGATCCTGACATCATCTACTTCTTCAGGAGTCCTGGAAATACTGAGCCCCATCCTTGTTCCATTGTAGGTGTGGGGAAGGGCCTGCCTTGGGTCTGCATAGCAATGGGCACAATAAGTTAGGGTCTGTTCCAGCTTTGCACTTGGGTGAAAGTCATCCTTGGCATGATCCCAGTGCAAGACATTCAGCAGACAGAATTACACATTCAGACCACTTGGTTGTGTGTAGTAACTATTTGATTTTAAATCCAGAAAGGGTGGAGACACTTCCATCTGTTACTGCTAATGAAAAATTGAGTGGCCCAAGACCCCAATCCCTCAAATGGAAGCCTGTCCACAGCTGCAGTCTTGTAATCCACTGAAAAGAAGAACTGCTTGAGCTTGTGCTAACCAAAATGTGGGTGGGCTCCCCATTACCCTTTCTTTATGAAACAACTTCATTATTCTCAATAATTTAGACTGGCCACTGTACTCCCTCTGTGCCTTGCATTTCTCTCTCCAGAAGTACAAGCTTTTCACCTGGTTTGTGGACCATTACTACACCTAAGGAATGAGAATATCTCAAAGCCCCTTGTGGTCCACATTCATAGTACTGGAAGTTCCGTATGGAAAGATATAGGTAAACCTCTGAATTCTGTCATCTCTTCACAAGCGGTCAATGCCCCTGCCCCAAACACATGCTTTAAACAAAGGCATTAAAGGGCATGAATGAAACGACACATTAGTTTCCCCATAGCCTTTGTGCTTGCTGCTAAGAATAAGGCACAAATAGGATGGTGTAATTACCACATAATAGCACAAGGGTACTTGACTGCTCATGTGATAGTTCCGTATTCAGTTTTTGAACAGTTTCTCAGAAGGGCCTTAAATGCAGAGAGTTTGAAAGGAACTTAGGGGACTAGCTTGCTACGTGCTTCTACTTTATATATTTAAGTTTAGAAGACAGACCAGACTGTTATATATGCCAACAAAATACACCACAGTTTCACCAAGAAACCTATTGCAGCTCCAGCAGACCATGTTGCTAAATCTGTAGTGAGGATAAAGCTTGCTATACACACTACAATGCTCATAAATAGACAATACTAATACTGATAGTAAAATAAGTTTTTAAACTGGCCACATTCTGATGCATCCTTTCTCATAGTCATACCTCAGAACCTCAGTAATGATCTGTGAGAACTCCTTGAAAACCGACCAGGCATAAAATCATTTGCAACAGAATTTGTCAGCAAAAAGTATTCTGTAATAAATAGGTAACTTCCAGGTCCCATTTTTGATATACCATCTGCGAGATTGCATCTGCATGCAATGGTGATAAAAGTGGTCAGGTTCTGGGAAAAAATTGGGTTAATATTTTAACCCTTTAGAGATATGGGTTATTTTATGCAGGAGTTTTGCAGATTCTGATTTTTGTTATGATAGTGTGACTCCAGAATAATTCATTTATCTGAAGACTTTTAGATTTATTCCACTGAGATCAAAAGGAAGACAAATCAAACTGACATCCAACAAATAGCCTTCCAAATATGTAAATCAAGAGATATGAATCTGCAGTTATTGATAGGTACAAATTACTGGTAATTGTCCAGGTGAGGAAAGAGTTTTGTCTACTTCTTCTTTCTCAAAATTCAGAGGAAAGAAATACAATGAATCAAAAGAAAACCCTGAAAGCACCTGCAAACTCATCAGTCTCTTTCATTTTTCCAAAGCATTATCACAGACATGTCTTACCAAGTGTAATTGTTCATTTTGATTAATAAAGAAACAAATAAATAGATAAATAGATAGATAAATAAACAAATAAATAAAATAAATAGAAGAATTAGATGTTACAACCATTAAATTTGGCTGAAAACAGATAAGAACAGAAATCATAAACAAGTCTGGTGTTGACCTGTTTTCAATCTGTACAGACTGGTAAGTTTTGAACAATTCAGTCAGAGAAGTGTTTGACTTCCTGAGTGATTTAGACCTGAATGAATCAGTTGAGCTTAGGTTATGTGATCAAAAAAAGAGATCTTTTCTTGATTTCAAATATTGCTTCTTTCTGAAGGGTGAAACACAAGATGCATATGGGTGGTGGACCATAATAAGAGTCAGAGAGATATGGTATTTTAAAGCCCCAGAGAAGACCTCATTTGAATTCTATTCTGAACTTCCTGGCTTAGGCCTTTGTCTACACCCTCCTGCTTTTATTCTCTTTAGTTGTGCACTAACAACTTTAAGGCTCGTGCAGCATGTAAGCTGATTGCTTTGAATATAAATGGGTAGACTATTAAAAGCAGAATTTAGGCTTCTACTCATAAATCATAAAAGGAAGCATAAATTCTGTGTTTTAGTGGAGATTTAAATTCCTAAATGGGTTTTATAGGAACCACATAAGACCTACTGACAATACCCCTTTATGATAAAAAGTAAATAGAAGTGACAAAGTCAGAATTCAAAATGCCACTGCTTAGCTCCCAGTAGCCTGAAGAAGACCAAAAAAATGGCTGGAGGAAATCTCAGAGGAAAACAAATGATAACATGAAATTAAATGTGTAATATTCCTTTTTATGCTGTGTGGCGGGAAAAAAGCACTCAGAGAATGAGCTGGTACATTTGCATAACAAAGGAAATCAACAACAACAACAAATTGCCATCGTGTTCAAAGCTGATAATTGCACAGATGACAACAAGAAAGCGCCTTTCTTCTCAGCTCTCTAGGGGACAAGCCTTGTTGAGATGAGGGAAAAAGGTGGAAAGTGACCCCACTTGCTTTCATGAAAATTAGCAAGCTCGGAAAATGTCTTTGGTGCAAGGGGGTGGCCAGTGAATGGTGTGAATGCTGATGAACACGATGAGGGCAGAGGCTCAGCCAATGTTCTCATCAGCTCCATCAGATGATCGTCAACTGGCAGCAGACTCTTCAAACAACCCTCATCCAGCCTACCAGCATTCAACTCACCTTGTCAACAAGGTCTTTTTGGAGAAGTGATTTTTGAGGGGGTTCTGTTTTTTTGGCTTTGTCGTGCTTTAAATTATTATTTGTTTTTTCTATTGATGTTTTCTTTCAGAATGCCACTGAGTTTGAATTATTCAAGACCTGTGAAATGTGGGAAGCTCTCCTGTTTCTCTACAGAATGGCCCCAATTAATGGTCCTCAATTTTCCCATACCAGTTATCTGCACATCTCACCTTACTGGGATCAAAGTCAAAGTATTTTCAGTCGCTACCTCCTCTGATGTTCCCAAGCCCTAGAAGAGTTCTCATTCTAAGAAAGAGGTGCTTCTTTGGGCACCAACACATCACCAATTGTAACTGGTTTTGTCAGCATGAAAATATATATTTGCTTCATCTGCAAGATGAAACATAATTCAATTTTTCCAATGATTTCCTGGAAGTACTGTGACTTCAGAAGTCTACTAAAGTGCTGAATAGTGGTAGTATTTTTTTATTTTATTTTTTTTTTTAGTTATCCAGTGGTAGGGTGTCCTTGAAATGAGCTCTGAAACCCTTTGAAAGTATGCTACTGCTGCTGAAAGTCCTATAGAGAAAGACAGGCTGTAGGAGACCAGGACCAATTGATACATCCTATTTAACTCCTCATTTCTTCCTTACTATTTCCCATGCCTGCATCAATAATGCAGCAGGCAACA
Source organism: Falco naumanni (assembly GCF_017639655.2). Taxonomy (NCBI): domain Eukaryota; kingdom Metazoa; phylum Chordata; class Aves; order Falconiformes; family Falconidae; genus Falco; species Falco naumanni. The sequence goes on from NC_054080.1 coordinate 77,701,158, forward strand.
AAAATGAACGAAGTCACAGTCTCATTCTAATCATTCTTATTCTAGGACAAGCTCTAATAGTACAAAAATAGCTCCCATTGGCAAGTCTTTATAGACTTGAGAGGTTTAAACCCCTGAAATCTGTCCTTTAACCTTTTGGAAAATATATATAAAACTTAACAGTTTCAACCATTTGAGGTAAGAAAAAACCTTTTCAGAGTTTGAAGAGTTTAACACAAATAAAATAATTCTAGGCATATAAATTATTAAAGTCAGTGTATATTCTACAAGGCAAGTTATCTGAATGTATTTTAAAGTCTTTGTTACTGAATTTTGCAGCAGTTTTAATTTTCTGTCATGGTCAATAGGATTGATTAAAAAGCAAACAGTTCCTCCTTCCACCCCCCTCAATAATGTAGAGAAGAAAAACACAAATGTTTAAAATCAGTGAGGCATTGTTTTGTTTTTAAATCCCCTGGGATTTTTGTATTTGGTTTCTGATATCTAGTTTGCTTTTATTCATTCCAGAATAAATGAATGGCAGTCAGAGAGACCTTGAATAGACAAGACGGTTAAGGTACTCATATGAGATCCCTGGGTTCAAGCCTCAACAGCAGACAAAACAGAAACTTTTGCCTGAGGCTTTAACATTCTATGTACCTTAACCTGTCAGTCCTTACAGCTGGAAGAGTTTCATCTTGTATAAATAATGAAACATTTGTAGGGAAAGGAGGTGCAGGCGTGAAAGATCTGTCATTGAGGGACTCATTTAGGAAGACTGAAGGCACAGATTCAAAACCTTCTTCACCACAGGAAGAACAGGTAAAAGGCTTTCCTATCACCTAGACAAATGCAGTAAGCCACTGCACTACATTGTCTCTCATGTGGGTGGATTTACCTCCCCACCCTGCCTCTGGTGGCCAGTAAATATGAGAGATCTTAACATTATTCTGAATGATATCATTGAATCCTTAAAAATCTGTCATTGGGTAGAACTCTTTGCAGTCAAATTTAGGCTCTGAGAAACAACTGAACTGCTGTAGGAATAAAAGGATTAGCTGACCAGGAGAGGAATAAACACCTATATGGGACTGCTAATGGATCCCTTAGCTATCTGCACGCTCCTGTTTAGAAGGAGTCTCATTTTACTTTCTGAACATACTTAATTGGAAAGTGACTGTAGAAGGTCACTGTAAGATGAAAAATTTACATCTAACTGCTCCTCTAAGTTCAGATGTTTGCAACACAGGAACATCATACTCGTGCTACAGGGCACAGGGAGCTTTGCTTTTGTCTCCACTTCATGTCCAACAATCAAATGAAAATGAAGTAGAGACCAGGTTCTCATGAGACCTGGGAGCAGTGGGAGACAAAATGAAAATATGAGTCTGAATTATCTCAATGGAATCCAGGATGCAAATGTGGGGGGCAGGGGGGTGGGGTAGAGTTGAACGCTTTGCTGTTTAATTTGTTTTGGACAGGTTACAAGAGCAAGGTTTTCTTGTCTGAAGCCGGTAGAGCAGCTCATGAAGACTTGAGCAGATAAGTGGGTCTGTTCTCTTCTTGTTTCCCTGGCTGGCTGATGGAGTTCAAGACCTGCAGGCAGTGGAAAGAAGCACCAATTGCCACCTTTCTGGGTGCAGGTTCACTACATGCATCTTTAATGGGTTAATCCTGCCAGGTTTTGGTTGAAGCAGCAAGCCTAGGGTCTGCAGGTAGGTGAGTTTTTTCCAACTGAGGACAGCGGGTGCACAAACTGAACTGCAAAAACAGGAGAAAGAGACTGGCTTGCATTGATCCTGCTGAATGCAGCAACCTGAGCCAGGGACAACTCTGTCTAATGGGCTGTGGGAGTTGTATCAAAAGTGATGAAGATGGGGGCAGGCAGAGGAAAGGTTGGAAATGCTTGAAGCGATAGTCTTCAGCCTAAATCCATCACACTGCATAATCAAGTGCGTATGGGAAGCTGGTCTTGAGGTGCTGCCCAGATGCCCATTAAAATCAGTTTTCTACAGTGCTGGTCATTAGCAAAAGGTTGACTGTTAATACTGTTAATTTTCTGTAGTGTGCTTCAGTTTACTGATATGACAGACAGAGCTGGAAGCTCCTTCCTCAATATTTTAACATAGTTCCTAAACAGGAACAAATAATTTCAGACTTTGTGAAATCAATGAGGCCTGTTTGCCAATAGCTTGCTCGTGACTGGATTCTCTGATGTCTAATAAAGGACAAGATCAATTAGCTTCCTTCAGTGAAAGCACTGATGGTGTCTTTTCCTTACCATTCCACCTGTTTCCAAAATTCATGTGAGAACAGAATAATATGTGAGCCTTTTTACTTCCACTGTTAATTTATCACAAATCAGCTCAGAGTTCAAAAGTTGAAGGACAGAAAGAAACTGTGATCATATAGTTTTTCTTCACCTTGAAGCCAGATGTATAATTTTAGATTAAGTTGGAGCTGCTTAGAGATCTCTATGGCAGTACAATACCATTTGTCCAGGGAGCAGACTGAGATAACAAAATTATCATGACCACTCCTCAGCTAAGCTGATTAGCCTGTGCCTCACCAACAACTGCCCCTCTCTGGGGGCCTGATCCCACCATGCATCTAGACCCTGCCCATGTGTATAAGGGAGTAGTTCCCTATAATATTTGGAAGTGTCTGGCAAACATTAAGAAATTTCACAGTCTCACCTGGGAAGGAACTGCATTTTAACTCCATTTAGCAGCTAGTGAAATGAGGGAAAAGGGAAAAATAAGTTTTGTGTGTTGTTCAAGGAATGAAGAAAAGCTGTGGCATAAAACCATGTATCTCCCACATATCAGCTTTGTACTTCCAATGAAATCTTATCTTTTAAACATTGGTAATTTAGTATTTGGTACAATCCTGCAGTACTTGAAAGGTTGTGTCTAGGGTTTGGTATGATTTTGTTTCCCTTGAACCAAATTAGGATCTTTCAAGTGATGGTTTACAACAGGAGCAGGGCTATTACTTTTCTCTAATTAATTCATTCATGTAACAGGACCACTTCCACTATGTGAAAAGATTTCTACTCCTGTCCTTTGCTCTCCAGACACAAACCCAACCCCACGCCATTACAAGGTCAATCTCCAGTAGGACAGAGAAGGCATCTCTTCCAAATCCCATGTCCCTGTTTGTACTTGACATTGGATCTCTCTCCCCTTTATTTATTTCATTTCCTGTTCTCAGTGTGCTGTGAACCTCTCCAGGTTCATTCATTCATTTCACTTTGGCAGCAAGTCACTACGCAAACAATCTATTGAGGATGCAATGGAAATAATATTACGCTACTGAGCTGATAATACTTGACTTTAATATCTTTTAGCAGCATCTCCATTATGCTATGTCAGTGAAACAGATCAGACAGTGTAGGTCTCTAATGTAAACCAAGAAGGGGGGTGGGGGAATACTTCTGCTATCAAAGTGAAACTTCTAATACATCAGCAACAGAAGGTGAAGGGGCAGCAGAACTGCAAGGGAACAGATCAGCTATCTTTCAAGTAGTGCCTCTGAGCAGGTAGCTAATAAACATCTGTATTTAACTCCAAGCACTTTTCCTCCCTCTCTTTCTCTCATCTTCTTGTCTTGTCTGCTCCCACTAATACACTAGGTTGGTTATATATAGCTCGTTTTAGTGACATCATAACCATTCCATTGGTCATTATCATGTTACTTAAACAGATTTACGGTCTGTGCGTTTGAATAAAAAAAGGACAAAAGGGAGATGTTCAAGGAGCCATGAGGAAAGATATTCAAGAAGTGTGGTTAAGACAGCCCTAAGAAGCTCTGTGAGTGGCTTTGCTCTCTAAATCAAGCCAGTAAGCCTGTCTTGTACATAAGACACAGGACAGGGAGTTGGGACAAGCGTGCTGTTCTTGTTTCTTCCATTTTTTGGCTAACTGACCTTCAGGGATTACCTAATTTTTCAGTATCACTGTTTTTACATTTCCAGCTTGTGTGTGAGAGAGTATCTTCTGTGTTTTAGTGGCTAGATGGACACATACATGCTAAACATATTCATTCCTTTAATTCAGTTGATATGGCAGCAGTGTAGCACTTGATGCAGCAGTTGGCTCTAATAGACCCTGATCATGGGTCAGATTTGATCCTGACGGCCAATAATTTCATCTGAGGATAAGGGTGCAGTTGGATAGAAGGATATTTCTATTTCATTAAATAACCTCTGCTGCCTCAGCAAGCAACTCATCAAGGGAACCATTAACAGCGTGAAATTTTTAAATGCGTGTTTACAGATGATTCTATAACGAAGATGCCTGGAAGAGCCTTTCAACTCTTCCAGGTGAATTTTAATGGCCACATCAGATATAGATAAAATGCAGAAGGTTGAAGAGGTCAAGTCTGAAATGAATGGATCTCTGTTTAACTCTTCATGTCTTGGCGAACTTGGCTGACTTTATTCTGCCTCTCTGGTATTCTTCTGCATGCCGATAATGACAACTTATCATTCCTGAACCTATTGCTGGTTGGCATACCACTGCCATCTATACCTAGGATTGTAAGCTACGAGTGTGAAATCACAGTTCAAAGGAGAATTAAAATCCTGCATCTCTGTTCCTACAATTACCTCATACATATCTCTAGAGGAGCAGAGAGGTGGTCCTGTTTGCTATATTACAAGCTTGGGGAGAAGTGTGAATGACAGCTGTACTAAGGCAGAATAATTTACCAGAGAGAAAAAGTCAAGGAAAGAAAAGAAAGAATAAAGTTTTTAATGGGTTTCTGAACTTTCTGAGAGGCTGCAGACACAGCATCCTAGTTTTTGAGATCTATGCTCAAAATGATGAGTTTTCCCCATTTTCTTTTGCTGCTAAACTTCCTCATGCAGCCAAAATACAAGTGGTCCCTCGGCACTTGATTTATATTATTTTTAGCGATGTGCAGGCAGCAACAGTTTTAGGCCCTCAAAGCCTAATAATATTTTTCCTTCAAAGAAGAAAGAGCAAGAAAAGTGATCCTCCACAGCAGATCAGAGCAGGGGGAGGTGACTTATAAAAGTTGGGACTGGCAGATTCAGCACCATACCCTAATTAGATGGGAACTTGGCATTTGCAGTGACTTCTGCCCAGGTAAAGCTTTACTCTGACTAGAGCAGGGAATAAATTCAGCACCTCTTAAAGCTGTCATGGTCTAAAATCTGTCCAGCTCTGTGAGCAACCTCAAATTTAAATGATCCTGACTTCAAACTCCTAAAATAACATGTGCTGAACTATAGAAAACAGCTAATTTTAAGGGTAAGGTACTGGAATAAGACTCAGGACACTTCAGTCATTACCAATTGTGTACCAAATTTAGAAGTCACACTGGGCAAGGCATATAACTTAAACCACATCTGTTGAACAGGCACATTCTTTTGCTTGTTTTGTTTCTTCAGACAAAAACAACTTTGGGAAGAGGGGTTCTCCTTACATGTCAGTCCATGATCTTAGGCTCTTCTAAAGGATAAATAGCCAGAAGCAATTCAGTACTGGCATATCTTCATCGGAACATTGGGAGCAGATTCATCAGTACAGATTTAGTCATCTACAGTGTTGGCATTTACATCTGAGATAGTCATCTAGGTCACCTTCACAACCCATGAGGAATTGTCAATTCTAAAGCACGATCCATTTAATTCAAATGTAGATGTCAGGAGAATCACTCTCTGGGATTGCCTGTTTCTCTCCACTGACTGTGTATAGAGTCTAGGCAATTAGGTCAGATGCGTATTCCTTATACGAATTCGTCAGTGCAGCCCAGGTAGTGACCCCTTGCAGAAGACACCCTCCTCAAAGCATCCAGACTTTACAGGATTTGGCTTGTAGTTAGTCTCAACTGTGGGATCCTTACTGACCTATGGAGACTCCCCTGAGTGCCCAGGTATTGCTGTGACCTGCGAGAGCTCGGAGGGTGAGAATAGGAGTAAGATGAGCACTGATGAAACAAGGAGTAGATTTACATATCCTTTTAGGCAACAACGTTGAATTTCTTCTGTAAGGTAAAGAAAAGCAACACACACACGCCTACAAATGTGAGCAATTCTGTCTGCAGGAGAAGCAATGCACTTTGACTTCTTGTGAAATCTTTTTTCAAGAGCGAGAGACAGTGGGCATTCTCGTTTTACTAAGGCATCCCTTTCACAGAGTAGGGTAGTAAAGAAGCACCATTTCCTGTACCTAAGACCCTGGTTTCACAAAGCTGGTCACAACTTCACATTTAATTGAAACCGTCCCACAAGTTCAAAGGTTACAGCTGGGGACAAGGCAGAAAGGAAAACTAACAGGCACTGAGAGAAAGATTTCTTAAGAAGATGAACTGCAGAGGAAAATAATAAAATAAAAGGAACAGAACATTAAAAAAATCAACAACCCAGTCTGGAAACCACCCCACTGCCACAAAGAAAGCCATTAATTTACATTCGCAAGGAACCCAACAGCAGCTGGAGGTGTCTGGGCACTGCCATTCCACAGATGATGTCAGGCCTGTGGAAGATTTTTCAATTAATCTCTCTTGACCCTATGCCTTGAACCATCATTCCTATTTTTAACAATCCCATTCTGTTGGATGACCTTGGGACCCAGTGACCAATAATGCCCATTTAAGTAACTGCGGGGGTGTCGGTAAGTATGCAAGGAGAATTTGCAAGGGGCTCATTATATAGAGAGTTAGTTACCACGAAGAAGGACTCTCTCTCTCTCTCTTACTCTTGCCTGTAGGCTAGTAGCTGGGGACCTGAAGCAGACACTCGGTCATGCTAAACACACAAAAAATGCTCTAAAAAAGCCATTCTGCTTGTAGACAGTTATAGAACTTGAAGAAGAAAGGGCATATGAGTATATACCAATCAAATCTGCCAACATCATGAAGAAAACCATCAAAAACTTCATATTCCTTCTTTCTACTAAAATATTAGATAGAAAGGAATTGCAACTAAAACAAAAGAAGCCCAGATTTGTTTCACAGCACAGTGTAGAACCTAGGTTATTCCTGCTAATCATGTTGAAAGACTAACACAGGAAGGATTTGGCTTCAAGTTCATGCATGTGCATCAAATTTAGAGAGTAATTTTGTTTGAGATGAAATGCACTAAACCACTTTGCCTCACCAGTTTTACAGAAGTTTTATGCCCACAAGACGCGTGCTTCAAAGCATCCTGACAGAGATTCAGCAACAATCCTTGGATGCAAAAAACTTTTATTCCAATATGAAAATGTGTTGTATGCTCGTAAGCATTGTAATGTTATGAATGTGTTTCCTTTCCCGTCTTCAGTACATGTGTTTGACAGGCTGAGAAATAATATATTTTTCTGTTTTCTTAAAATAAAAATAATTATACTTTGTTGAATAGTGCTATGATGACAACATGGGAATGGAAACACTGTGTTGTGATGCTATGCAAGCCTCTCTGTACTCCTTTGTTGATGGAGTGACAACCATCTTGGTCCTAACTCTACATTTCAACCAGCTATCCTTTCTGCAAAACTGTTTGGATGTGAGAGGGGGAATGGTAACAGATAGGGCTAGGTTTAAAGTAGAATGAATGCTAGACCTCGCAGACTGGGTTGAATTTGAAGATATGCAAGTGAAAGGAGAGTTTTCTTTGTAGTGTCCCCACTCTTGGGGTTCTGGTAGGTAATAGCTGAAGAACAGGTAAGAGGATTTATAGGAGTTGTGTGGGTAATGTGGGATTAATGCTATTAATCAGAACATAAAACCTGTCATCCTGGGTCAGACTAAAAGTCTGTAACAAAATAACCTGCTTCTGACAGTGACCTGTAGCAGATGTTTCAGGAAAGTATATAAAAGCCATGGCAATTACAGTACGATCTTTCCCCTGGCTGTACTCTCATGCCTGCAGTCAGAGGTTTAGAAGCTTCCCAGTTTTGTTTTTTTTCTGAAGCTTTCAGAAGATTTGCATGTAAAAAGTTACAAAATCCATCAGTAAAATCAGGCGTTGCTGATGTTTACTGGTGAAAACCACTCTTGTAAGAATGCATGAAGATCAGACAGCTTGTTTTTATTATTACTCCAAACAGGCTTAGATCCTTGACTAAAAGCACCTTTGGCATATAGGGAGAGCATGTAATTTTCTCTGAGATGCCATTCAAGATCCATGTCCATCAGGTCATACCAAAATGCATAAATCTAGTGGATTACTTGTTGAAAGGCTGGATATAGTACTGGAGCAGAAAGATTTCAAGGCTCTCTGAAAATTCATCAATTATGATAAACCTGTTCATCCAGCATCTGCTGAAAAACTCTTGTCCATATATTTGTCCTGGTATCACTCTTGCTGGGTCATAGACTAGCAAGGCGGCCAATGCACTCTGCCCTAGTAGCGTTACACAAAACTGATCCTAAGTCATGATCAAATGAAAGCAGAAGGACAAAGCACCAGCAGAACAAAGAAGATAAGGCCCACAGAAATCCATCAAATTTTAAAATGCATTGGATGCAGTAACATCTCAGAGGAGACTCAGATAAGGACACAAGTAACACTTCTCACATAATCCTTTGAGACTGAACTTTGACGCGCAGGCTTACCAGTTCTCCAGCAGGTCTGCTCACCTCTTTGTTCCTTCAGGAGCCTTTCTTTTCTAATGGTGAGATTTCATTTTGCTGAGCTCCATTAATTATTAGACGACAAGAACTAAAAATCAAATACTGCTGTGTGGATTTCTCCACCTATCATACAAATCTCACTCACCTTTGTTTGCTGTTGCCACTCTAGTTTCATCCAGGGCAGGTCTGCTTACCATAGCTATGTTCAGAACTCATTTCTATATTCTATACTTCCTGACATTAAGCAAAACCTCCCTTTTTTTCTTGTTTACTCCAATTAGTTTATATTATAACTTTCTTTATGTCCTTTACTTATACCTTTTAAATCCCCTTTCTTTTTAATTCACTGGCTCTGCACCAGTGTTGCTTAACTCTCATGAAGTATTTTGGGACATGGTTGATTAGAAAAGATAGAGGAGATTAAATTTCAGCAGTTCTGTATTTTTATCTAGATATTTCCACTTTCCCCTGTTAGTATAACTGGAGCATTTATAAATTTAGCATTTTAACAATGGGGTGTTGTTTTTTTTTCCAAATATTCTGACTTCACTGTTTTAAAGCAAAGAGAAAGAAACTTACATGATGGATCTAAAAAGGATTCTGAATTTCTTCTTTTGAAACATATTTCAGTATTCTAATTGGATTATTATTTGTATAACAGCCCCCATGTTTTCTGGACATTTAAAATAAATTCATGTCAAAGTTACAAGATTTCTTTGATGTTATGTGGAATGCCTAAAGTATTTTGGGTTTGTATCTCTTTTCAAGCAGAGTTTGAGATACTAATAAAATTAGCTGATTTACAGAGATGGAAGTTTCAGGGGAAAAATTATATATATTATGAGTCTTTGGTCCTTACAAGTTTAACGCTCAGATATTCTTCATTTTCCTAAGTGAAAAAACTTAATTTAATAGATGTTATTTGTGATTCATTCTGTAGATGGAAAGGTAGGGGTTTTTTCCTCTTTAAAAAGCTGTGCAGTGCTTTAAACATAACCCTGTGAAAAAAATAAAAAATCAGCCATCCACCTGGAGTTTTGACTCATATTCTCTTTCCTTCAAGCCGTACGCCTGACTTATTTGTAAACCTTCCAATAAACATGAATCTGACAGTCAGCCTAATATGCTGGAATCAAAAGCTATTATTGACTTTGCCATATTGATCAATGGTGGCCCAAGCCCCGTAATAGATTATGGTGTTTCTCTCTGAATGCGGCTGCTCAGCTGTTCCCTCGCTGCATTAAATGAATGTTCCTCTGTCAGGAAGTGTTAAAATGACCTGGTTCAGAGCCTCCTGCTCCAGGCCTTGCCCTCCCATAGATTGGGTGCACAATACACTTCTAGAGCCATGTAAATGCCAAAGCAGGAGGTTGCTACTCCTGTTTGGAGGTGGATTTCACGTGGTTCGTTGCCACTCACCCCTGTTTTACCCTCCCTTAGTAACACATCCATCTCCTTTCCCATGGCATGTCTCACCAGCATTTGTACATTTTTTCTTCACCACTCTGCTGTGTGTGCTATATCCTCATCTTATAGACTGGGAACAGAGCCACAGGGAGGCTAATTGACTTGTCACACAGAAAGCTCATGAATAAGAGGGAGTTTGAAGCCACTTCTTTCATGTCAACAGCAGGCGTATGAAATGTTGACTAGCTCCTTCTCTCCTTATGTTCCTCAAACCAACCTTCTCCCAGCATTAAATTCCAAGACAGTCACTGGGTGAAAAAGATCTCTTTGTCTTCTTGAAAAGTATGGCAGGATGGCTTTTACATGACATCAGTCTGAGCTGATAGGAACCCTGAGAAGGACTATCTTATGCCTGGAGGAGACTTACATTTCAGCAGACTGCGCAGTCATGGTCTTTTCTGAGCTACCTAGATGTGTTAACTGCAATAGCTCCGGGAACCACACCAACCCTCTCCCATAAGCAATAGCATCAGCCATCCGGAAGGCAGCCCCTACGCTGTGCACTGCTCTGGGCTGGGATTTAGGCCAATGATCAGTCCAGCTAAGTTCCTAGCAGAAGCAACCTTTCATGAGGGGTACAAGGATTTAAAAAAACACAGAAAGTTCTGCTGTTTCTACAGCAGCCTCTTCTCTTGAAACCAGGAAGAAAAACAACAAACTAAAACCAACCAACCAAAAAAAAAACACCAAAAAACCCCCCAACAACTCCTCATGTATTGTGGAAATATGCAATTCAGAAATTTTTAAATGCAGAAATGTCTAAGGAAAATTTCTACTTCTGCAGAAAAAGATGTAATCTGTACTGAACAGCCAGTTGCAAAAAGTGTTTCAATATTATCTTTTCACAGGAAAAAATTATACATAACGTTCAAGAAAAATGAAATGACTACATAAATGTGGTTTTATTTTTCACAGATTGTTTTCCTAAGTTAGAATATATTGACTGGATATAATCTGAAGAAAAGCAAAAGATTAAAGAAAGGCAGAAAGATTCAGTGATCCACTCAAGACAGGTCAGAATTTGTGAGACCCAAGCAGGTCAGGAGCAAGGTGTGTACAGGAGCTATGCAAAGGAAAGCTAGCACTGCTCTTCCCTGGGAGTAAGTCCACAGCCAACAATTCCAGATCTGTTATTCAACAGACGTTCCTTCAAACTGGGAGAAAACAAAACTGTGCTGTGAAGCAAACAATGGACATTGGTATTGAAATGAAAAAGATGTGGAGAACATGAGAGTTTTAGAGCAGGTGGCATCAAACCCTTCCCAAGCAAGTCAAGGGCTCAGTGTCCCCAAAGCAACTCGGCAGAGAGTTCCCCAAAGCAATCTCTTACACAGTCTTCTGTAGTATGTAAATTTATTGAAATACAGTCCCCTTTGCCTACTGGGAGATGAGTGCGCTGTGATCCGTCCTCTCTGCCCACACTGACACAGGCAGCTGACATTGTGGTTTTGAAGATTTCCTTTTTGTTTTTGCTGCCAGCTCGTGGGAGGGGGAGAGAAGGAGGAAGGGGAAAGAGGAGGGCGTTACGCGCCCGCAAGTATGTGTAGGCAGGCCAAGAGAATCTGTGCCACTGAACACCCAGATGGCAGGAAAAAGTCACCTTTTACTAACTGGATCTGAGGCAGATTTTTATAGTGTGTGGGTGTGAGAGAGGGCAGGGGCTGTGAGGGGGATGCAGGAAAGCAGAGCATGTAAATGCACATATGTTTACCCCAGAAAGAGGGAGAGGAGGGCACAGAGTGGATAAACAGGCTTCTATCTGCTTGTATAGAGTGACAGAGTTGCACAGGGAAGAGGGGCAGGGTTACAGAGACACCCTTCAGGAGTAGAAATTCAAGCACCTGATAAGTCTTTCCTTTGCCCTCCGCTGTGCAGAGGCACACAGAAGGTCTCCAGCTTCCCACTGCCCTTGCAAGGTATATTACAGGACAACTTCTTTTTCTCCAGATCCCCTGAAATTAGCTTTAACAATGGTGAAAAACTGTCTGTCTTGACCTTTACTTTCTCTACACCCCTGAAGGTGACAAAGTCCATGTGCAAGGCCAGGGTCACATTCTGTGACTTCATGCTCCTGACCATGAGGCTGTGCCTCCACCTGTACCTCCTTGCAATCTGTATTTCTGGCTTTAGGAAGAAATGAGCCAGCAGAACCATTCAAATATACTTTTCTGAGCACCCGTATATCTATGCTAATAAACTAAACCAGTCTGTAACTTGTTTTTTGACCCTACAGGTATGAAAGCCTTGCACATGTGTAGTTAAATTCTCTACCTTCTCCCCAAAACTGGGTGGGCTGAGTCCCACATGCCTGAAAGTCTCCACTATCCCCTAGACTGGGGCACAGTGCTAATTAACATGGGCCCAAAACACGGCAGGGAGTGTGCTAACAGCAAAATATTATGGACAGACCCTCGCCATATAATCACAGAGTGATTGAGGGTTGGAAGGGACCCGTGAATGTCATCTTGTCCAACCCTTCTGCTCAAGCATGGTCAACTTCTTGTCAGTGCTCAAGTCCGTGCCCATAATTTACCAGTGTACAGGGTTCCTTGGTAAGATCTTGACTCTTCCATCTCCAGGAGTTGAATCCCAATTGTAGTTTCCATTCACCTAAAGTATCTGAGATGCTAGGTGGCTTGCAGCTCTTGGCAGGTGAGCACAACTCAAAGGGACAAGAAGGCTGACTGGAGCTGTTGAATCCTGCTTTGGTTAGGAGCATATGGGATACGCATATACAGTTCTCCAAAGCTGCAATAAAATACCTCTAAATATCCCATATTAATTGTATATCTGAAACAGTACTGGTGCTCATCTTAACGGTACCTAAGGACCTTGCAATTCTCTCCATAACAGGAGGTGTAATGAAATGCATGCAAGATAGCTTAATACCATGACCATCTCACTTTCTGGGGGGCAGTTCTTAAGAGATTTGTAATTAATTGAGGTCCATTAAAAGACTGACAAATATTTTCAGTGAGATCTGACCAGACTGGGGAAGATGTAAGACTTTTGGCGACTGAAAAGAGAAGGGATAGAGGGTTCATCTCAACTTCAGCTGGAGTAAGGTGCAAAACTGTTCAAGAATGATCTGATAAAGAAAGACCTTAAGAGCCTTGCACAGAGAGTATGCTGTGAGCTTACATCTCTAACGTCCACAAGCTATGTGTCCTGGGTTGTGTTTCAAGCCAGAACAGACCGTTTTGATTATTTTAACTCCTGGATAACAGAATTTAAGTCACTAATTCCCAGACTGAGTAAGTGTCCTCTGTATCCCTTACTTAGTAGTACTGACCAAGCATCACCCAACACCTCTGCCAATAGAGGTATTTTGCCCACCACCTTCTTCCCAACACAGGAAGCAGCTGGTCTCTGTATTCTTGATTTAGCCCCAGCCATCAAAGATACTCTGCATTGTGGTAAATACAAAGTATGTAAAGTGACCTCACATGCCAGCATGTGCTATGGGGGAAATCCACTGGGAATGCCTTGACGGTGAGTATCAAGGCAAACCTTTTTTAGTACCTTCAAAAGTAACCAAAATCAAATGAAAGCAGGGAAAAATAATCCGCTTACATCTCCCTCTCTGCAGGCAGTAAATTTTTTAAAATTCACCAGGCAACATCTGCTGTGTAGCAGACAGTGGGGCAGAGAGGGTGGCTGCTCTGTACAGCTTCCTCCACCCCCTAGGCCTGCTTCCAGGGATCACATCTGCATCTGCAATTTGGGATTTTTTATGTATCTGTTTGACCGTTACATAGATCTTTGGTGCGGGGATCTGGGTTTGTTCCCTGCCCCTCCTCAGTCCTCCCTCCACGAGGGAGGGGGCCTTGTGCATGGTAAATGGCATGCCACACTGGCTATTAGTAATCCACCAACTGGCCAGTGACCAGGAACCGCTGCAAGCAGCATTTCCAGCTGACTCCAACGCTTTAATTGTTCACTCTGTGTTAAACAGAAATGCATTTCTGAGTCTACAGATTACGAACACGAGGCTTGCTTCTCAACCCTTCCCCCGGCATTTTTCCTTGACTTGGAGGAGGTTATTCCCTCCAAGACACCCTGTTGCAGAGCTTGCTGTGATAGCAGAAAGCGGTACCAGATCATCAGTGTTAGTAATCGAGGGTGTAAGCCTCAGCCCTTGTCCCAACCTTCCATCTTGCACAGGCTCCTGCTCACATTGAGTGAGAGCTCATCCCACCTGGGTATTTCTAGCTTTGCTTGTCATAAGCTGCACCTTAACACAAGCTTGATTCAAAGCCCACTGAAGCCAGTGGAGAGACTCCTGCCCTCAGGAGCTTCAGATCAGGCCCGTAAGAAAATATCTTCAGCACAGCCAGCAGACCAGATCATTAGGATCAATGCAACAGCACTGACTTCCATGAAGTGAGGCCAAAGTACCTTAACAGAGACCTATTTCAGGAGCTCTGCTAATAGAGGGAACCAGTATTCCCTGCAGCAACACAATGAAGATGCAGTGCCTGGACTGCAAGTTCTGTCACACCATTGCTGTATCTCCTAATACCTTCCAGGAAGTTCTTTGTGCAGTTTTGATCTCAAAAGGAATTGCTTAAAATCTGTGTGAACTTCATTTGCAGAATACTTATTTCTCTGCTAAAAAAAAATATATATATAATAAAAAAGAATGATTTTTGGACTAAAGTAACAAAATAGGTTACAGATTGCTCAGGTCAGATGGACTTCTATACAGATGTCAATATGAAAAAGACACACCTCTAAACATTGTGTTTAAGGAAATATACATGACATAACTGTCTAGTCTGACCTCTTTTACAGCACTGATTGAAGGTATTGCAAGTGTCTGTTACTGGGTGAGATACTCTGGGGTCTAGACCCAAGTCCTCTGCAGGGTCAACGGCAGGGTATGACAGTCCCTTATATCAGGTTGCTATCCTTCCTTGGCATTTAAGGTGTTCTCACAGACTTCCTAAATGAACCATGGAGGAAGCTGCATCCTGAGTAGGTCCCTTCCTCCACACTGTCGTGCAGGAACACATGCTATTTTACCATCTCATACTGTTAAGCAAAGATAGATCACATAATGCCAGATTCTGGCAATATAGAACATATTTCATGAAAAATGCATGCAAAAAAAAAAAGCAAGTAGAAAAGAAGCAAAAGTATTTTATTTTCCCTAAATACAAGCATCAGAGCCCTCTGAGATACTCAGCCGTAGACATCTAAACCTTTGACATCTGAATTTGAGATAGTCATTCCATTACAGACAATTCATTTTGAATGAATTGTTATTGGACTGAAGCATTTAAGATGAGACAGCCTGTTAACTCCTCTCATTGACCACAGAAGGGGTGGTGAAAGTCAGTTCACATTTAAACATCTGTCTTTTAGGTTTTTAAATAAACCCCATCCCTGAAACTCATCTTGAGTAGGGGACCTATATACTGCAAGTGGAAAAGGCTTGATTTGTGCTGCAGACTTCTGTGGACAACGCTACCATTAGAAGATCCCTGATTCTCAGACTGATGCAGAAGCAGCTACTCCAGCCAGCCTGAGAGCTCACTGTGCTCATGGAGAGTCTTTGGCTGTCCCTGTACCGTGAACAGATTTACTGTTGCATCTGTGTCTGCGCCAGGAAAACTTATCCTACTTTCTGAGATGTGTAAAGGCTCCTATCATGGATAAGACTGAACTGGCATTCGTAGATCTGAAGAAAAGAAGTTATCACCAGAATATTTTAATCTCTTTGAATATACTGGCTTTGAGTCCAGGTTCAAGCCAGGTTCTCCAGCACCTGAGCTTAGCCACACTGTGCGGGATGGGTTTAACAGAAAACTCCATCCAGTGTCATGTGAAACCAGCCAGAAGAAAAAAAAAATAATATCACAAAACCAATGAACCAAGCCAACAAATGAGAGGGGGGAAACAAAAAAAGATGACTTAAGAACTAGGATCGAAAAATATCAAACAAAGCAAAACAGCTGTGCTGCAAATAACACATAATGTTTTTCATTTATTGCAGAAAGTTTCTTTCAGCAAAATAAAATAAAACCAAGAAAACAAGAAAAAAGAAGTATTTGTCTGTATCCCTATTCAAGATGAATTATCAGCTTCTCTGAGTACCTGGTTAACACTATCTATTTTGGGGTTTAAACCTCAGAGTCGCAAGAGTATGTTGTTGTGAACAATGGCAGTGAGTGCAAGATTGTGATGTCCAAGACTACCCGGGAGTCCGACCTTACAGCTTTACTACTCAGCTGATTTTCCCAGGCACTGGTGCAAACATCTGGGTGTTTGTGTGCATGTTGACATTTATATCTATATTTTTAATGCCACGGGGAACTGAGTATTAGGTTTGTTATTTCCACTAGCCAGGCATTAAAATACTTTGAGCTGATCATGCCCTTACTGAGTTTCAACTGAAAAGCACTAGGCAGCGAGGATGACACAGCCCTAGGAAACAGTAAGAGAGATTAATGCAAAGCACAGCAGCAGCACAAACAGCACCCAGCCGTAATGCACCGAGTAAACTTTTTCCCCTTCCTTTCACGTTGTGGTAGATTGGCCACCAGAGGGAGTCCAAGAGACCCCCAAGAACTGCAAGATAAACAGATCAGCTTTTGGCAAAATAGAGGTAATTAAACATTTTCTACCAGGGACTGCACAGTTCAAACCAATGTGAGCTGCTTTAGGTCACTGTGAGATGTGCATCACAGCAAGATTTCTCAGAAAAACTGAATCAGACTTCATGTACAGTTTAACTTCTCCAAAAAACCAAAGGGAATAAGGAACTGAGTTGACATTGTTAGTATTATTGTTGATGCTGAAAATGGTCTTCTCCCTGTGCATTTCTAATCAAGTAATATTATGTGTTTATAGGTCAACGGAATGGAAAAGAAGGTAAGGAGACCAGAATCCAAAGGGCAATGCTGCCTCATCTGTATCACTATACACTTGCTCATGTGTATGGAAATACACACAGATATTTAAACACAAGTACATTACATACTGTTCAATCTTACTGTTTGGTAACAGAGGATGAAGACACGAGATTTCACATTGCCTTGCATCTTCCAGTCTGACCTCAAGGGTGGAGGAGGAAACCAGCTCTCCCAGGGGACTTGGAAGGGGTGTCACAGGCTGCTGTTTATGGCCATGTCAGGCTAGAGAGACACTACCACACACAAATGTAAATAATCTCCCTCCTTATAGAGCAGGGCAAGAAGTAACATCGGTGGGCCAGAAGTACTGACATACTGAAAAACTGGGTTGTGCTCTGCTATAAATAGAACTTTTGTGGCAAAAAGTAACCGCATAAATGTCAGGAAAGACATCTTCCCCAGAAGATCCGCTATGCTTCCCTAGTTTAAGTTGGGACTATCACCTTATCAGCCAAAAGTGGAGCATTTGTCTTTAACACTGAGCTACAAAATCCCCATCCCTACCTTTCTTCTAATGCTTGTTGTCTGGAGAATCAAAAGGTTCCCTGCCCCTCCCCCCTTTGTCCTACAGTAACAAAATCCTACAAGACCGGTCTGAAAACAGATGGGTTTCTGCAGAATATTGACATTTTAAGCAGGAAATGCGTACATATGTGGAGGAGGAAGGGACTCATACTATTTCTGGGTAATATGGGGCAGATTGTGTTTTCAATATCATGCCGGTAGTGGTAGCTGAGCTGAGCTGTCCAAGAACATATAGCTGAAATAGATGAGGTAAGGGAAGGGTGAAACAGGTGTTAAGAGAAGTGACTATGGCCATATAGTGGATTGTTGGCAGAGTACACCCTCATCCTCTACACTAAACAGACTGTCCTTTCACCATATTTGAACTCTCCACCTATTAATACCTCACCCATGGTTGCATATGCAATGATTGGTTGAATATGATGTATCTACAGGGCTCTATACAAGAGTTAAGAGCTGAGATGTAAAAAAAAGATGCATGATACTCAAAAGAGTGATTTGGGACCAGTTTGTCAAGGAGATCAGGCTGTGGTTGGAGATAAGTGAATGGTTCAAGCAACACCTTCTGGACCAAGACCTGTCCAAAACCTGTGAGGTGAGAATTGAAAAAGAAGCCTGACCTCTTCCTCCAGCACATGAGGAGTGTGAGATAACGTTCCCTGGCAAGCTGTCTGTTCTCTGGATCAGCAGATTAGTTGGAGTGATTACAAGAAAAGAAAGGATATTTTCCACTCGGTTATTTACAAATTGTACCTAATGAATTATTGATCAGATGAGTAGCCCTTTGCACAGCCCTCTAGGAATCTGTCCTTTGGAAGTCGTGTTCACAGCCCCCTGGCCCAGAAGGGCCAGTGGAGACGTTTCAGCCCTTATACTAATGGTGTGCCTGGCTGCTGAAGCCACTATTGTTTTTTCATTGCTTTCTCGGTGCCTGCCTGCAAATTAAACCTCATTAATTTAGGTGGAAAGCAACAGAAATAGGGAAAAAAGCCAAACCTACGCATCTGTACAGGATAAATGTTATATCCACTGCTCCAAATGAGAAAAATTATTTCCCCATTGTTGAAGGGGGTGAAGGATAAACACAAGACTCAAATTCAGGAGTCCTAAGCTCCTTTCTTGTCTCTTCCACTGAAACACTGAACAGGTCACAGACTGTATTTGCCAATGTAATTAACTGTCAGCAATGAGAGTGTACAGCTGGCGCATGTCTCATCCATGGCTCTCTTCACAACCATTGGGGACTGGACCAAGAGCCCCACCAGTCTAGAGTGCAATTCATCCAGCTAAACACAGGTATCTGCTCAAGGCCAATGTGAGTCATGCCCTAAAAGTCACCATCTGTCTTTCCTACCTCTCCATTAATTATGAAGTGGAAGCCTACACTGTATGGATCTAAAGGTAGATCAAATGAGTACCACCACCGATCTGTGTCCCAGTTCTCCAGCTGCAAATGGTACCCAGTCTTTCACATTCTTGTCTGGTTTGTGTCTGTGGTTCTACATAAATCCTCAGGCCTTATGGCCACATCCATGCATATTAACACAAACATGTTTTATCTGCATCCTTCTGTTTCAGTACTTCCTTGTGAAAAAAAGATGAAATAAAAATAACAGCATCAGAATCTGAACCCTGGGTAGAAATGTGGTCTTTGATTCCACTGTGCGAAATACAGCGAGGCCTCAGTTTCCATGGCTGTCCCTTTGCTTGCATACTCAGATGAAAACAGCTTGAGCTGTTCCATGCCAGACCTTTTACCAGTACAAGGCAGTGTCATGGCACTGCAGTCAATGGCACCACTTTAAATTATATGGTTGAATACCTGTTTATAATCTATACAGCAAATATTTATGCTTCATGTAACTTCAACTTTATTTTTTTCAAGGGAAAAGAATAACTTTATTATTATTGTTTTTTTTGCATAGCTGGCAAGAAGGTTAGAGTCAGTCTCTTTCTCTCTCCTCCTCTCTGAGTACCAGCTGTTCTTCATGGGGGATATATGAGCAGTTTTATACAGTTTTAATATCCACCAGAAATTACATCTCGCTGCCTTTAGGGACTGAACCTTTAAAATTCAATTTCAAATAAATATAATTATAAAATAAGGTAGGGGAAAAAAAAGGGCAAGAGAGGAAAAGAGAGTATCAGAATTCAGTTCCTCGCTGTAAAAGCTTCAGGGCACAGCCAGTGGGGCTGTGTTCTTTAGCGACAGTAAGAAAAATGGCCCGGGGCTCTGAGATTAGCATGTTGATGTTTTGGTCACCACTCTCTATATGAAGCCAGAGATGGCAGAATCCCATGCTACAAAGGAGGAAGGGGAGCGAGAGGTTTGCAGAGGAAGTTTTTATATCTTCTCATAATCTATCGTACTTGGAGAAACACTAGACGAGGAGAGAATGAAAGCACAGTGTTGAAACAGAGCTGAAAGGAAGAAGGGAGGACTGCTGAAGTATCTCAGAGTTCTTCCCCTAGAAAAAGAGACCTAGCTCCAAACAAAGTAGGGTCTCAGAAAGCACAGCTGTAATTTTGGCAGGAAAAAAATGCCACAAGCACTGAAAAAAAAGATGCCATCCCAAGGCCAAAAGCTTTGCAGCTTGTTAATTTCCCTCTAAAATGACACAGAGAGGATGGTCTTGTTGTATAAATGTAAAACTGCTGTAACTGTGTGGACATGCTAGTCCTCAGAGGGGCTTTCAATCCTTGCATGTGCAGAGTTTCTAACAAGCTGGAATTTTTAACTGGAGAAGATTTCACATTAACATAAAATTAAGAAAATCCTTGCTTACAAATCTGAACAGTCCTGAACTGATAGATGTTCCTTCTGCTCAGTGAAGCTAAGGAAAAGAAAGCATCTTTAGAATTTTGCAGCAGTGATCTCCTATTTATTGTTAGCAATACTAGACAAATCTAGCATTGCTAAAAGAAGAAACAGATGCACAGAAACTGCAGGTAAGTGGGACTGAGGTTATAGAGTAGGCCACTCTCAGGGTTTTGTGCCCTGTCCCTCAGATTGCACTGCATCCAGGGAGCACAAACACTGGAGACTTACCTGTATGCTGAGGGTGGATTTGTTACATTAACGGCTTGTAAGTCTGGTTGGACATCGTACTGGTGCTTCTGAATCTGTTCACGTTCATTGGGAAAATCATTGTATTGAGTAAGTACAAAGAAGTGACTTTGAGAGATGAGGACCCACCTGCACACTCCACACTGGCAGCAGATGCTTAAAGTGCTCAGCAACTTGCAAGAAAACTTATGCGTGTAGGTGCCCCATTCCATGGCCAGCATTCTCCCCATGTGCACTCTCTGCCTCACTTCCTGGGAGGAATCTGCTCTATCCGAAAGGCATCGTTGATGCTTTAGAGAAGAGGCACATAGGGGAAGGCATATGGCCACAGACTGTTTGGACCATGTGTGGGCTGGACTCCAAGAGCTTACTTCTGATTTTCTGAGCTAAATCTAAGAGTGGATGTTCTCTGGAAATCAAGGTAAAGAACGCTTTATGGGAAGAAATTATCTTTTTTCTTTCACCAGCAATTCTCAAATTTTAGGCCAACCAAGTGACCTAGCTGTGAAAGACTGAGTATCCCTGAGGATTTCTGTGAAATGAAGAATCACATAACAAGAAGGAAACACGATTCATGGGTACAAGTGAAATTACTAAGTCAGGCCAAACATCTCATTGGGTCAGCCATCACACAAAGTTGCTCAGAGGCCCAGGTCTTACCTGGAGCAGATTTTAAGAACTTGTTCTGGAACACAGTGGTTCCAGGAAACATTTCTCCTTTTCTCTAGCAATTTTGCCAGTCACTGCTGGGGCTTTGGTAGAAATCCTTGGAAATAGATTTCCTCTACAGCCTTTTCACATCATGTTCCAATCACCAGCTTCACTCAATCCAATCTGCCCAACTGCAGCAAGACACAGTCAAAAATCACTCAGCATTTAGGGAGTCCCTTCTCTTTTATCTCACCTTGGTCTCTGTCTGCTCCCTACCCAGGCCTTGTCCTTTCTTACACAACTTGTGTATCATTGGATAACCCAGTAAATATAATTTCGGAGAGCTGCCCCCTTTTGCCATGCATCTGAATAAGCACCAGGTTTGCAGTTATTTGTTTAGCCACTGAGCTGAACAAATTAGATTAACACAACACATGCAGTGAGGGGAGGAGGATGGAGGGGGTGGGGGTGGGGGCTTCTAACAGAGAAAGGAAAGATGCTGGGGAAGTGCTGTCGTCATGGCAATTAACCCTGTCTTGGCAACGGCGTCCTTCGTTCCCCCAGAAAATCTGCTAGGTAATTCCCCTTTCCTTTCCTCTCCTTTATGTGTGTTGCAGAACTGGGGCAGAGCTGCACAGGATCAAAGCTGTGCTTCAGAGCTCAGGAGGTTGTGACAGTTGCATTTGTGCGAGAGGAGATGTGTGGGAGAAGCTTCCTTCTGCTAAATTCAGTGACACACTGTTAACAAGACAATACAACAGCAGGGTTGGTTGCTGTTTTCCCTCCCTCTCTCTCTATCTGTTGGGGTTTTTTTACAGCCCAATGAGACCTTTCATTATATTTCAAACGTGTTTGCTTTAAAGCTGTTGTGAAGATTCCCTCCTACTGCTTCCACTGCTCTTCCTCTTCTTTCACTGTAGCCGATAAGCACCTCACTCCATCAGGTCCTGTTTTATACAGGAGACGCAAGGCATGGTGTTGTGGCAAAACATCTTGCTGCTCTCCCTTAGAGATGGGCATCTCACAAGGAGTCTGCTCTTACCAAGCCAACAAGTCACCCTCATCTCTAATTTCAGGGAAACTTAGCATGTTCTTCACCCACAGAGCTGGAGAACAGGTCAGTAACATTTGCAAGGCAGACTTTCTGTTGCTGTAAAGTAGTATAGCTCCTCTGAAGTCAAAGAAATTACTGTCAAGATGGACCAGATTAAAGCATGCAAACATTGGAAAAGTTGAGATCCATTTTATAAATGGCACAGCAGAGTTAGAAAAGGGTGAATCACATGGAGTCACTGTCTCGAGAGCAGACAGAAATCTCCTGCATCATAAACCAGCAAGTCAAACACAGAACCCCTCTGAAGCAGCAGTGACTGTCTCACAAACAGCCCTCTGGGAAGCCCAGAGCCTGGTCCATTTTCCAAGAGGAGATTACCAAAAAGGCATAGGGAGATTTGCCTGCAAAAACTGTCTTCAAACTACATACTACCAGTAAAAAACCCACCCAAGGTAAGAAAAGGACTAGCTGTACCAAGGTAACTTAATCAGATTTGTCAAAAGATATCATTGACTGTGTTCTACAACTTTGACTTGGTGCTGGTACTTTTTTTCATCTCTCTGCCCCTCTAATTGAAAGGTCTGGAAGTAGTGACCTCTCACTGTGGGAGGCACAGCACTGAATTGTGATTTTTCTATTTCTGAAATAAACTACTCTGCAAAGGGGAAAAAAGACCCCCAGCACATCAGAACATCTCAGTGAGTTCTCTTCCACCACAGAAAAGAATGGGCAAGTGCTTAGGTAATTGGAAAGGGGATTAATCTAATTGCAAAAAAAGCTTTACTAGATTAATCAATTGAATGTCCCCTCTGATAATTCATGAAGGAATTCCATGCAGATAATCACGATATATTGATAACCCAAACTAATCAAGAGGTGTGGAGAGATGGAAAAGCCTTTTTCCTCAGTGTACTATTGTTACAAAAGACATTTTGAAAGAATCAAACAAGAATTTCCTTCCTTTTTTTTTTTTCCTCTTTTGTTTGTTTTTTTGGTGGTTTTTTTTTTCTTCTTTTGTTTGTTTGGTTGGGTTTTTTTAAAATGAAAACTGTCTCTACAGAATTTTAGGATGACCGGAAAAGATTCAAAGATCTTTGTTTATCTAATCAAACTGTAACAGTCCTTTTCCAGGTCTTTCCCAGATTCCGTAGTATTTCCCAGTGGTCTTCAAACTGAAATAGGGACCTGCAGCCAGAAGTTAATCAGCCTATTGCCCTCAGCAGTAAATAACATTAACAGCAAGAATTCTCTGTTTCTTAGTAGAGACATGCAGGGGGAACTAATGGAGGTGGTGGCAGAAGGGTGACCTCGGAGTTAGATGAAACCTGTAAGGTGTAACCAGGTGGGAAGCATTGAATCTGCATGTGTGTGAGGCAACAATGCCAGAATTAATTTGCTCTAAGGTCAGTGAAATGACCCGTCTTGGAGGACACTATGAATTTTTGGACACTGTGACTAAGTTACGGGTGATGCCAGATTTATGAGGGATGACGCATGTATGCGCAATGGCAGAAAAAGCAGGGTGAAGGTAACCATTTCTTGGTACTTTCCCTGCTGTAGGTGCAAAGAGGGGTGTTAAATGGGATGCCTGTGAATGCAAAGCAAAGAGTTAACCAGTGTGTCTGCTTCTTGCAGACTGGTCCTCAGAGGCACCGGGGACTTCCAGCTCCTAAGTGCCACTGCAGAGGGATGTTCCTGAACCATTATGTTTATATACAGAAAACTACAGTACCTCCTCCCCACAAAGATGCTGCATGGCTTTCTGCTCTTGCAAGGGAAGAGAGTTGACAATGAGAGGCGAGATGCATACTACAGGGCTGACACCTCCCTGCTTTCAGCATTACCCAGCAGAGCTGACTTCACAGATTACCCAGAGCAATGGGAAACAGAGCTGACATGGACATTTTTGTAATGGATTTTCCTATTTAAAAATATTTCTGGGGCGAAGTCTTCAAACTTTCAGGTCTTTTCCAACCTATATATATATTGTTTGCTTGTTTGTTTTCACTCCTTTTCCACTGTCACATCTCAACATTCAAAGAAAAGTTTCCCTTGGAAAAAAGTAGTTATTTTGATTTCTTTGATGTTATCTTTAAAAAAAGAAGAAAAAAACCCACCCCACCTGCTTAATCAACTGGATTTCCCAAGATGTAATTCCTCTTAGCCAAATTCAGCAGAAGTCCCTGTGCTTTTCCATAACCCTGTAGGCTGCCATACTCTGCTGAACTGTAGAAAAGAGGGAATGTAATTGGTGTGTAAGGGAGGTATCTGGAGAGCCAGACTCCTAGGTTTTGTGTCTGCTTTCATCACCAACATGGTAGCACCACTTTTTTCAAATCTCCTATGACAAAACTTTCAAAACTTATACTCAGACACCTCCATGAGTCTTCTGAAGTCTAAAATCATCAAATGTAATGCCTTTAGGTGCCTTGTGAGTGTAAAACCATGAATAAAGGCATTTATGTCACATCTGTGATAGCACCTTTAGGCAGCTCTGTCTTCCCCAGTTCTAAAAGGAGGTTGGACGTGCATACCCTGAAAGGGCTACTGCACAGAGCTGAGATGCTTGCAAGGGGCACTGGAGGAAGTGCCAAGAGGTCTGAGAAGTCAATCTCCCTCCCATCCTTTGCACTCTCTGGGAGTAAAATTCACTCCTGCAAAGAGAGTGTCCAAAGCAAAGTTTTTACAGGCCTTAATTTGTGCTGGATACTCCTCAGCAAATGCTATTCCAGGTGCCAAAGGCCAGCTGCAAACTCCACAGCAAGAGCTAAAATCAATTTGCAGCCAAAGTGAAAAGGCCTGGATATCTGTCCCTGGCTCCTTCGCTTTCCAGCAAAGCCATGAAATGAGCTGCTGCCTTTGGTTACATGCTTAATTTCAGAAATGAAAAGACCAGTAGAAATAACAGCATCACCGGCTACATGGTGTGGAGCTCAAGAAAGAACATGCTGGTTGCCTTTGCAATCCAAGCTGCAGAAACAGTTTCCTCTCAGAAACAATTTCCTTCCATTTTTTGGAGGAAATAGAATAGGCCTAATTCTGAGGAAGAAATTAAATCTTTAAAACATATACGCGGGTGAGTGAGGAAGGCCTTAGAGAAACAACAGCGAGCACCACTGAGGGCCAAAGAAAGGGGCCAGCAATCATAAAAACAATGTAAAAAATTGAGGCTTTCAGAGAAGGCAAAAGAGAAGTAATTCTAAGTGGGGAAGAGAAGAAAACTTTTAATTATTTTTTTTCCTGTAACATGAATTTTTTTCTGTTATGAAATAAATAAAACCACCCTTTAGTGTATCTGGAAGATGGGTGCTTTTTTTTTCCTCTCTCTCTCGGATTCAGAACAAAACAGATAAAGGAAACTGTTTTCACAGTTGCTGTGCTAAATCCAGCAACAAAGCCTGGTTGCTGGTGCCATTTGACATAGGCTTCTCAGAGACCTCAAACACCTGGGGTATGCTCCCCTGCTAAGTGAATGGTAACATTTCGTGTTCGCCATTCATGCCATTCCTCTGTCCTTTTAGGCTGAAGAGGGCTGGACTCATATACTTTAAGGAGGAAGGCTAAAGTCTGGGAGATGTTTTGTTGTGTGGGTTTTGGTGTTTTGGTTTTGGTTTTGTTTTCTTTTTTTTTCATTTTTGCTCAACCACAACTTTCTGGATAATAGGACAAAACCAACTAAAAAAGTGATATGCTTCGCATTCAGGAAGATGTTACACTTAGGCATCTAGTTTTCCTCCAAGGTCGGTTCACCCTTGCGCTGAGCACCAGAAGGAGGCCTGTATGTTGAGGACATTTCCCATCAATTAGGTCATGAACGTGACAATCAACAGCAGGCAGATTGCACCAGTGATGGGTTTCTGCACCAAGGCTGTATGCACCCACACTGCTGCTCAGGCAGGAACAGTAACACCCACCACATCCCCCCAGTGTGTTCTAGACCCTGAAAAGTGCTTGCTGTACCCTGAGAAGTGCCTGCTGCCTCATGCTATGGTATTTAAAAAATAAAAAAAAAATATGGGTTTGCCCATGTGATTTCCCAGAGATTACACTTTGCCTTGATATAGCTTAATCACACTTTCCCTTTCTTGACTGTCCCTTGATATCCCTGCAGGCAACTGCAGCTGGTACTTTGTACCTCAACAGCTTTGTAGACCTGAAATCCTACCTGCCCAGCATGGACACAAGACAAAACACAAAACAGGGAAGCTCCCTGACTTGACTGCATGGACTTACTGTGTCCAAGCAAACCTTTTTTAGTGTATTGCATCTAAATATGTCTGTGGTGAAACACCTGATATTATAAATAAGAACAAAGCGCAAAGGGTGAAGGGGGGCCAGATCTCCCAAATCTCCAAGTTGGTACCTTAACTGCAAAAAGTCTAAACCTCATAGGAGTTTTGGCATTTCCATAGAGGAAAGCTCTTGGAACTTGATTTAGAACAGTAAAACCCTAAATTAAGTCAGCTGTGATTCAACCACATGGCACAACAGAGAAAGAAGCTAACACAACCAAGTCCGCCATCACTAGCAGAAATACAGATTCATGAGAAGAGAAAACCAACAAAAAAAGCCTCACCACTGCCTCAGTCATCCATGGTAAATCTGAATATATAGAGCTACAGACTGCACAGATCCTCTGCCATGAATGTTTC
The DNA here is from genome assembly GCF_017639655.2 of Falco naumanni. Taxonomy (NCBI): domain Eukaryota; kingdom Metazoa; phylum Chordata; class Aves; order Falconiformes; family Falconidae; genus Falco; species Falco naumanni. The sequence continues at coordinate 77,728,053 of NC_054080.1, forward strand.
TTGGACTGGCAGGCGAAATACTATTTAAAGGCTAGCACAGTGAAGAGACAGCCCTGATGCTCCGCTGTATCCAAAATGCTTGTTTAACTCGAACACTGGTATGAATTACACTGCATATTTTTGGCTGAGGTTAAATTGTTTCATAATGATTTGTGCCTCAGTCCTGCCTAGTAATTTTGCACCAGACACATAGATGTCTTAATAACGCTTTGGTTTGGCTTTAGCTTCTCTTCTGACCAACCTCACTGCCAGTGCTTGCGCTGGTGGATGGGAATGGCTAAGGGATTTATTTCTTTCTGTTGCACGTGGAAAGTGATAGCTAACGCAGTCTTCTTTATTGTCACAGCAAGCTCCCTTGCACTCTAAGTTCCCTCTGTATAATTAATTAACTACAGCTTCTTCTTACAGGGGAAGAGTAACTGTGGCTCATATTAGGTTATCTCTCCTTTTCCCCACTGAAAAAGCAAGCAATTGCCCCCAGCCCCCAGTAACCTACATTGGCAGCATCACAGCAAGAAAAATTACACATGACTAGAAAAGCTTAAAATCCTACATGCAAAAGATATTATTCCAGTTTCTACCCTGTTCACCCTTAGGATCATCAACTGCCTGTTTAGAAATGTGATCAGAAATGAAACAGAGTGAGATGGTTTCCCAAGAGTCTAGGGACCCAAGGGTCCCCAGGAACAGGCAGAGCTGGGCTGTGGTTTACTCTGACATCTAAGGAGCTTCAGACAGTTGCAAACACGCTGTGCACTGAGCATCTTTAGGATGGTCAGTCCCATCCATGCTGCAAGCATTGACACTTGATCAGATGTCTCACCCATTTTGCCTCAGCTTTCCACCAGGAAACAATGCTTTTCCAGCCTTCCCCATTGAATCTGAAAGCTCTTTAGAGCAGTTCCCAGCTCATCTGAGATGTCTGAGTAGCGCCTACTGTATTTGGGCTCTGATTATTGGCATGTTCTCTGCAAGCCACCACATCACAGTTGTGAATCAGGAGATTGTCAGAAACATACACATATTCTCAAAACAAACAGAAATAACTACTCCTTTTTGGGATAATATTTACTATATTTTGAAATTGTGAATAAAGAAAATTAAATCCCCTGTTGACAGTTCTGAAGTGTTTTGAAGGAAAACACAAAGGGCGGGGGAAGGAAAATGTGCCCCTGCTCTCTCGCTTTATTAGTTTCTAGAGCTACTTCTCCTTTCCTTTTTTTTTTTTCTTTCTTTTTTTTTTTTTTTTTCCTGCTGCAGAAGTGGGACTGGGGAGAGAGAAAGGTATGAAAAAAAAGTATTATAAAGTGTGAGTTTAACCCCATCAGGACCTCTTTATAATGCTTGCGCAGCAAACTCTGTAGCACCAGCAATAAAAATAATGAAAGGCTTTGTCTCTCTGTTGAAATGACACACCGCATTTTATAAGCATTTTGAACACTTTCATTGAAAAATTGTGTTTCAAGAAAAGAAAAGCAAAAGACGCCTCAACAAGGTTCACAACACTTCCATCCCAAACAATTTCTTTAAAAAACAAACAAAACTGTTAAAAAGTTACCTTGTGATACTTTTTCAATTCCTTCTAGCAGTGACAGTCATGACATTTTTGAAATTTTTCTTTACTCTGCCACTTTCCGGATAAGCCTTCCCATTCTGTTCCCCAACTGAGAGTAAAGGCATTGCCTTTGATGGAATGACTCTGGACTGGGACCAGTATTTGCAAGGCCTGAATGTAATTCAATAAATTTTCAAGTGTTTTAAATTTGAGGACATCTCACCTTGGCTTACATTTCTGAGTTTTTTCACTCTTCCCTCCTCGCCCCTCCCTTTCCTTTTAATAGAGTTAATCTGTTCCTGGCTTTTGCTACAATAAACTCTCTAGATTAGTATTATTAATAAAACTCTAATTTCCACCCCCTCATTCAATTAATCTATGCATCCTTTTTTTGTGTGAAGGTGTCTGATGTCAACTTCAATGATTTAGTGGCCATAAAAAATAAAAATAAAAATAATAAAATCACCCAATAAGCTCTTAAAAAATAAGGGGGGGTGACGAGAAGGAGGCCCTGTGGTACAAAACTATAAAAGGTTAGATTAGACTTTAGCAGAAAAGTCTCTGTGATAATTACTGTTATCTGCTGATCCATAAACTCTTCACACAAACTGCAACAGTAAACCAAAAAACTGACACTTTAATAGCAATGTGCTTTGTAGCGCGGGGACGTCTCTCCTCCTCCTTCCCACATCTCTGTGCCTCCGAATGCTTCATTTCCTCGCAGCCCTCTGACAGGCAGAGCTGACAACCCGGATTCCGAGCAAGCGGTGAGCAGCTAGAGGTCGGCACTAATTATTGCTAAACTTTTGCAGACTCACAGCATGATCTAGTTGGGAAAGAAAGGAGGAGGAGGGTGGGGTGAGACAGACCATCACTCTGGTAGTTTGGGATATTTTTGTGGAAGGCAGAAAGAAATAAGAGAACGCCAAGAAAGTCTGTGAGAAAAGAGCTGACCCTGTCCAAAGTGCAAGTCCCGTCAAGGGTCCACCATTCCCTGCTGACCCTCAGCTGGCATAGAGTAGCACGGCTCTGCCAGCTTTAGCTGGCTTACATCTCCAGCTGTTCACCCATCCCCAGCATCTGCCGTGCAGCCCTTTCCACGGCTCACAGAAGGAAGGGATCTGGCCACCACGCAGATGGAAAGGGAGAGATCCGGAAGCACCAGGAAATCTTTCTGGACTTGGCTTTTGTGACACCAAATAAAGAGCAGATTTATCAATGCCAACTTAAGGATGCAGCGCTGGAGAAGGAAATTGAATGCTCCATTTCTCATATTTGAAAATCGTTTATAAAGTGGCAACTTTGTGCTCCTCCTGTAGCTTCACACAATTTTAGCTTCTTGCAGGTACTGAGGGGGAAATCGACTAAAGTGGGGGGAAAATACAGCCAAGGAAGAGCAAACTTTTGAAAAAGGATTTGAGTTAGAGAACTGCCCTGTACGTAGCCATGCAAAAGGTACTCTGAAGTTAATGATTCTATAAAACAATTAAAAGGAAATTGCAAATTTGAATTATAATTAAAGACTCTAGGCCAAAACATCAGCTAGCATAAATCACTGAGGACAGATCATCTCCACTTCCTTCCACTGGCCACATCTTTGTCTCATTTCTCAATCCATTAGAATTTAACAGGAAGCTATTATCCATCCTTAAATATTTTGAACCACGTAGTAAAAATTCAAGAAGGATTCACACCCAGTTTCTCATGTTCTTTAAGAATAGTGAAACTCCCCCCAAAAGATCTTGCTTTCTATTTTATGTCATCAGGTTTATTGACTCATTTTCTAGAGAACACTTCAAATTTGATAACATCCTACTCAGTCCAAAGGGAATTTATTCTGAACAACTTCTGCAACAGTTTTATTTAAAATACTATTACATGACCCAAACAAACCAACTAATAAAGTCCTAAGCCAGTAACAACTGGGACAAAACCATCTCAACAACTTGGAAAAAGAGATATACATCAAATTGGTCTAGCTAAATTAATTAACAACAGTAAAAAAAATATTTCACCATTTTGCCTAGGTTCAGAGGCTCTTAGAATACATGAGGACACTGTGATTTTTAGTCTGACTTCATGTACAAAATATTCTCTTCAAATCTCACACAACAGTTTCTGCACCAGGTCCCTCTATTTTGTCTAGGATATGGCGCATTTTAAAAAAACGTGCAATTTTCATGTGAAGATCCCCTGCTGATAGAAGGTCTATCATGTTCCCAGATACACTGCCCAGCAGCATCCCTTTTTGCTTATTCTTTCAAACCCTTATTTTATTTAATCACAACCTGCAACTCCAGAGTTGTGTTACATAAACTAAATGTGTACCTAAATCTTGGGGTTTGGGTTTTTTTCTGCTTTTTCTTTTCCATGTGGTAGCTATATTCAGGCAAACACATATGCTCAAAATTTGAAGAAACAGGTGCCCCGAAAGAAATTCCAGAGATCAGAACGCACAGCCCTCATTCTTCCAGGAAACCATTATCCTGATCAGCAGGCTTTCTGTGAAATTCCTAAATTATATATATATATATATGCATATATTACCAGTTTGAGGGAGAGTCTCAGTAAACTGAAAAGGAGAATGCATTTAACACAGACAAAAGATTTTTATTTATTTTTTAACTACACTGCATAATTATCTTATGCAACTTATTGCCACAAGGTACCACAAAAGCCAAGACCTTACCGTAATTCCAAATAGGATTAGACATTTATATGCATAATGAGAACATCCACAGTTGCACTGTCTCGGATTAGAAATGCTAGCGAAATAACCCTCATGCTTCTAGGCATATGTCAATGCATAGGAACAAAGTTGAGAAGAAACTCAGTTTATTTTGTACTTATCCCTTATGTGGATTTTAGCACTTGTTCTGTAACACCCAAAGCTGAACATTATCTTAAGGCAGAAACAGACCATTGGTTCAGTCAAGCAGCTCTAGCAAGATTCAATTATACAAGTGTAATTTTCAAGTCACTGTTTAACACACAAGGTCCCCTCCTCACCTGGATTTATCTTTTTCACTTACATAGCTGTCTTGTGTATAACAGATATCCATACTGTCTACAGAGTTATGAGAAAGGAAACTTGGATGTATATGCATCCATAGGATTGAATTGAGTATGATCTTAGAAGAATCTTTAGGATATATTGAAATATTCATAGCTATCTATCCATGAGATCAAAACGTTATCAAATAGATTATATGCCCTCTCAGAGCTGTTTCTAAAAAAGGCTGATGATTTCATTTCTATTGAGTTTTATGGGACTTTGCCATAAGAAACTAATATGTCGAGTACTGTTGAATTGGTCTCATTATGCCGGTGGTAGGCAAAGGGTATATTTTCATCAATGGCTGATAATTCAATTAAAGGACTATTCTGAAAAATTAAACAATGCGTAGATTTGAAGTCTGCAATATGCTGACAACTATCTAAGACTTTGCATTGGGCTTCCTTGCTGATTCAATCACCTTCTTTTCCCTGAAGAACGGCCACTAGGCTTATGAGTCCATTTCTGCTTCTGTTAACGAGATAAATCCTCCACTGCAATCAAGCAAGATTTATGCTTTTAGACAGGGAGGTCCCAGGTTACACACCAGTAGATTACACTACTGACAAATATGTGTCCTTTGCATGGGACAATAGACCACATCTATCCCATTGTCCCTCTAAGCGTTGCTCTCTGCTGCATTGCTTTAAGAAGCTTATGCAGAAGACTCCCCAAAAATGTCTTTTCTACCCGTACGGAATGTCACGTAGTCTTTGGCGTATATTCCTGTCTTTTCTGCTTGGGTCTTCTAAGACTGACTTGCTTTTTCTTAATGGATTTAAGTAGGGCCCAGCACTGTGGGTACGTGGTTTCCCTGAGCTCAGCACACATTGTAAATAAGTGAACCATAGCAGACAAAGTCAGAGAAAGCAACACAGAACAATTTGCCATTCGACCAGCTCAGTTTTGCGCAGCCCCCAAGACTACATTTAAATTCTCTCATTATCAGTATGCTACTTGATTAGTTCTAAATTGTTAGGCTGTAACAAAACTGGCCTTTAAAGTCACCCTCCCTTGCCCAGCTGGTACCCTATGATGCACACAAACCCTGAACACAATAGCCAAATCCATCTCTGCCCTCACCTTAAGCTTTTCATCACGCTAAAGTCTCATTAGTCCAGACCGAGACGCACACAACAGCATCCAGCAACTGGCAGATCCCGCTCAGAGATGAAGCAAAACAAAATCAGGGGAGGGAGGAGTGGGGGTTTAAAAATATCTCAGAACCTCAGCCTCTCTCCCGGGCAACTTTCAATCCCATTTATTTATTTATTAATTAAAATCATTTAAGCCACGGAAACAATCTCTGGAGATGTGGAGTCTCATTTAGATATTTTTATTTTTTTTTTCCCCCTTCCCTGTCTGCTTGGAGCATCCTGGAATGATCTCTGCCTGCCTCCTGAGGGGACATGTGGCACTAGCAAAGCCAGAGGTAATTTTCTATTTCTTGTTAGGCCATGAAAGACCCACAAGAGAGTGACTCGGGTTTTTTCAGCTTTTCTGTCTGACCATGGCCTATGAAATAAGCCCTGAAGTTCTGGCTCTGCTGAAGTCAATGGCAAAATGCTTGAGTCAATGGCAAAATAGCTACAGTTTCCCTGAAAACAAAATTCTAGTCAGGATTCCTCATCTTCAAAGATGGCCTCAGAAGCAAGAGATAAACTCTGTCTGTCTCCTGCTGCCCCTTGAAAAACAGTGTTGAGGCATAACAGCATTAGGGTAGTGGAACTAATTCTTGGCTGAGAAATAAAATGGAAAATATACCACCCAGGTTCATCATACAGCATGACTTCTTGAGACAGAGTTGGCCCAGCCGCTACTGACAGCAGAAATGAAGGAGCCAATAAAAAGCCAAAGACCCAAGTAGTGGTGCAGTAAATGGCTTCATACATTTAGTTTGCAGCTTCCTAATTCAAAGCTATGACCCTTCTCCATGCCAGCAAACAAGGCAGGAAAACACTGAAAGAATAGCTTCTGATTTGGATGTTACAGTCACCTGCCCCAAAACTGTGCCCAGCTCTACCTCAAGGTACCAGCAGGTCTCGGAGTCCCTTCTCTCAGGGAAGTGCGAGGTCTGGAGGGGCTGAGGGAAGAAGCCGTTCCAGTAAAGGCCCTGGACTGGGTGTGGGGGCAGAAGAGCAGAAGCAGCGGCTGCCAAACCACTCCTGATGTGTTCTTATGGGGAAACTGAGGCATGGGAATATGTGCGGGTATTAGCCTGAAATCACCGAGAAACAAGACCCACCACCAGGACCCTAACCCCTCTCTCCAACTCTTTGTGCAGTGCCTGGTTTCCCACACCCTCCCCTTCCTTCATCCAGGACACATCTTGATCCCTTCCTGAAAGCTATTTTTTTCTGTTTTAGCTTCATTCAGCTTTTTAAGTACTTTTCCAGCCACGGAGATCACTGCACACCTCCAACAAAAGCTCTGCAATGTCAAAGTACTCTATAAAGTCCTCCCTCCATCTCCATCTCTTTATTGTTTTTTCCTTTCTCTCTTTACTCTTTTTTTTTTTTTTTTTTACCCTCCACAGCCCCTCACATTATTCATCATAATCATAAAACATTCATTTGCGCTTCTGACCAATTGGAAGGCCCTCGCGGGAGGCCATAAAGGGGGGGTGTCAGGGTTATAATGAATGTAAATGCCAGGTGTTTAAGCTGGATAATGTGCAATTTGCAACTCAAGCAATCTGCACAATAAGCAAACCTAACGTTATGGTACCTGATAGGGGCACGATGGCCATTCAGAGAGAATGAAACATTTTACGACCTCTATGTTGCCCTGATCTCATGATCTAATAATAGTCCAGACAAAATTAGTTCCTGCTATAATGTATTCGAATGTTTGGGGGGAGGTGGATGGGGAGGAGGGATTGCAAGGAGTTGGAGAGGGGGATGAAAATTATATCAGGTGGCTGAGCTGAAGTTTCAGAGGATCAAAGGGAATTGCGAGCTGGATGTGCTATTTAAGACAATAACCTTCTGCTGAAAGTGAGGAGGTCAAAGACAGGTCTTTCATAACTATCTCTCACACACATATATACACCACACAGAGCTGTTCCCCGGGATTTTGGTGCTGATGAAATAAAAATAAGTTGATCCTTGTGAAAGGGATGATTTTCTGGCAGTGTGGGGCTGGGCAGCCCAATTCCCCAGTGCCTAATGGAGCAGCATCACTCAGAGATTAGCTAATCTCAGGCTGGAAATAACTGCGAAAAGGACTTACTCCCATCTCACTCGCCTGATCCCAAAAGTGAGTTTCATTTTCTTTCTTTCTTCCTTGCAAGCCTGGGTCTGGCTTGGCAAGAGAAGGGGAAAGGCAGGTCTCCACTCGCTCTTCTTGCCCCATCAAAGAAACCAGCAGAGAGGCTGCTCTGCACTGGTGGAAGGGGCACTCAGAGGAAAGCCTCTCCTCCTCTCTGCAGTCTGTGCAATGCTTTTTAAAATGCTGTTCAGATTCTGAGGAACACTGGAAGGAAACAAAGGGGAAAAAAAACAAACAAACAAACAAACCACAACCACCAACACAACTCTTCCAAACAGAGCGTTGAAAGCATCAGAAAGTGTGGTTCCCTTTGGGGAATTCGGTCAGGTTTGTTGCTCTAACCCACATGATATAAACACTTTCCTCTCATGGCACAACAGCTCCAGAAGCGCTCACTGTACCTCCACAGAGCAGGGGGGGAGTGCAGAGGCTAAACTGCCGTCTAGGGAGAGCTGTCGAAACTGCAGGCCTGGCTGAACTCCACCAAAAAAATCCTGCCTATCCTCCCCTGTCTCCAATTCTTGGCTTCGCTTTATCCATCTCAGCCCCGATGCTGCTCATTTGGGTGAGCCTAACAACACGCACACACCTTCCAGCACCCTGGTGCTCAGTCACAACCACTTTACTCCATGTAACCACAGCAGCCTCAGAAACATTGTGTGGCCTTTGGACATCACAGCTTGTGTCCACCCTGTACTGGAAAGGTCACTTCATAAAGGCATCAAAAGCATATCAGAAACAGTAACGTGGATTTTGTACTTTCCCACCACCCCCTGCAAAGGAATGTCACCACTCAGCATAGCCTTCTGCGCAGCATCTAGCAAGCTGGATATACTCTGGGAATCCACATCTATTTAACTTCATTTCATAATGTGGCTTTGTTTTGTTTTGGTTTTTTTTTTTTGGTTGTTGTTGTCGTTTTTTGTTTTTGTGTTCTGGGTTTTTTTTTCTTTTCCATTTTAAGTCAGAAAAGAAACACTAAAGTCTGTTGGTTTGGGTTTGTTTCCCTTTATGATAGATTCTTCTTCTATGTCTCTTGCATTTACTGTTGAGTAGGAATGTGTACGTGTGGCAGGCAGATAGATATCCCACCTGTCTGACAGAGCCAGATAGCTGGATTTGATTCAGATGTTGCAGAGCTGAGTTCACCACTGCAACTGTTCAAGGAAAACTGTGATTCTGCTCTCATGAGCTTTTAGGTTTGTGTTTCAAAAGGACCTCACTTTCAGGAAATTTCTATTGACTAATCTAATTTTAAAGTTACAAGTTTTTGTGCTAACCCTCATTAACATTTTTAGAGTTTTAGGAGAGAATTTATGATAATTTAGCCACAAACTCTCCCTGAGAAGTTCCCATCAGAAATTTCACGCATACATGAATACAATAATTGCCAAACAAGCTGTGATCAAATTTGGCTTGATTTTTTTTTCTTAACCTCTGTGAAAGCAAAGGAACAAGCCAAATGCAAAGGATCATCTGCCATTGGTCTGATGTGCTTACCAGCATCACACTGCATTCTCTACCCAAGACCCAAGGTTACCTCATCCATTTTTTCTTGCTGAGTTTTGCTAAGTTGTGGACCAAAGCTCTCTTCCCTGCAAATTTCCTGTCCTTCCAAAGTCTATAGATTTAGGTCTGAACACTGTTTCCTAGAGTATGTATTAAGGTCTGCAGCCTCGTATACCTTCCTTCTGTTCCCACCTCAGCTTCCCACAGGCCTTTAACCACCCTTAAGCACATAAACTCTTAAAACCTTGAGGAGTCAACCACATGCCATTGCCCTCCCAATTCCACTTAGATGTAGAAGATGGAAGATGAGACTTTAGCCATTTCATGGTCATAGACTGACCCATGGTGAGGTTCCATTTCACCTGAACCTTCAGGCTGTCCTAATCCTCAGCCCTTTATCATCTGAAATCTTTGTCCCAGAAACTACTCAAGGCTGCAGCTATTCTCTAAGAACGCATTAATTTCAGGTGACCTAAAAATAGTAACATATACTTGCACCCCGGCAACTCTACAGTTCTGAAGACAAAATCCCCAGGGAGGGGCAGGTTTGCCAAACCCGTTCATCATAAGGATGTAAAATTTGAAAAAGATGTCCATTCTGTGCAATACAGGATACAGACTGAACCAAGGTTACTTCTGGTCTTTCTTCAGTCTCCATCACAACCGTTGATGAGGGAGTCTCCTTCCCAGGTCAGTATCAGATATCTAACATGTTCTGCCAAAGGGATTTAGGCACTGAACAGCAGAACCTGTCAAATCTCAACAACCCCTTTCTTGTCAACCTGTGTTTCAACAACATAGCCCTAAGTGGCTGACATTTTGCCAGAAACAGGGATGAAAGGTGGCTTGCCTGATTTTCTATTATAATTTCCTGGTTTGACTTTTTAATTGCATGTGTGTGGGGAAAAATATATCAGATCTTGGCAAGGAAAAATGCCCCTTCAGAACCTAAATTCTGCAGATTTTATTTTCTGGAGCAGATGATGGTCTTTGTTTATAAGGAAAATTAGGCCAAATCCAACATTTTCACAGATGGAGAAGCCTGAATTATTTATCAGAGGTTCATGGGCTTTCTCTCTCTCTCTCTCTCTCTCTTTTTTTTTTTTTTTTTATTTCCTTAACTGGTAAATAATCAAGTCCAAAAAGGCTGATATTTATTTCAAGACTGGGATCAACTCCACACCAGCAAAGCGAAAACAATTTCTCTCCATTTTACTCCCTCCCTCTTTCTCTCCCTCTCTTCTCTTGGAGATGTTCCACTTGTATAAATAATTAAACATTCATTGGGCCAAGAAACAAGGAGAAAGAGAGACTGACTTTTTGGTGTTGCAGTGAAAACATACACAGAAAAAAGTTTCATACAATGGGAAATGAACAAAATGGCATAATTTAGCTAGTTCCAGCTGTTTCGATTGAGGACACAAGGAACACTAAAGCAGAGAGTGATGAGATAATATGTTCCCATAGAAACTTTCCTCCTAATGCATAGTCATTAAAAGGTTGGTTTAAGCCATGCATTTGGAAGCTTTGCGTTACTGTGTCTTAAAATGTTTCCTTATTTTATTTACTGGTTTCTCCATGCACTTTTCCCTTCTTTTCTGTCTTTAAAGCCTATAAAAATTATTCTCATCAGCTGTACTCATATGGCAAAGAACTTCAGTGGATTAGAGTCTGGAGAGACACAAATATCCCCAGAATGAGAATAAGGAACATGTTTATGCTAGGTCCCAAATGAATAATAATAATAATTTATTAATATTTTTTTAACTTGTACCCTGCCCCAAAGTCACAGAAGTTGCAGAATACATCTGGAAGTTTGAAAGAGATGCAACAGTAGAAGGAACAAAGGAAAGAAAGAGAAAAAAAACCACCAAAACCCACACAGCCAGAAGCTCTTATGAATTCAGGCTAATTTGAATTAACAAGTACTTTGTACTGAAACCTTACATTGGCATGGAGATCTAGGTTAGAGTATATCCAGATTACTCATGAGGAATGCTAATCAAAACCCCACAGGAAAATATAATACTTATCAGCTTGATCTATCCATATCGTACCAGTCTGGAGGTTTGGGAACTCCTTGAATCCCCACTGAAGTGTATTTAACTCTACCAAAAAAGAAACCAACCAACGACTCTCCCTCACATATTGTTGCAGCTCTCGCAGATGGTCAAGACTGGATCCCATAAGCAAAGATCAGTTTCAGAAAGATGCAGAACCACATAAAGCTAGCTAAATAAAAATTGCTGCATGTGAAACATCCTGTAATTCTAGAACTAACTCTGTGATAGAAATGGATTATATATCCAGAAGACAATAGTTCAAGAAAATTTTCATAATTCACTTGGTGATGCCACTTTGGTACTTGAAAAGAAATGCAAAACTTTCAGCAGGTTGAAGAAAGGATCGATCCCTTATCTGTACCACAAGAGGGTGACATGATAGTCCTCATGCATACACATAAGTCCAGGCTTTGACAGCACCTCCTGTGAAACACCCAGTAACTTATTTTTAGCACAAAGCACCAGTAATAAAGGGACAGTTGTGAGAGATCATTATTTGAAGTTTAGCAAGACCTGGCACAACAAGAAAAAAAACAACACCTGATTGGTCTGCTCAAAGTCCTGCAGATGCACTCCTGTCAAAACAGCTGAAAGTAAATTCATTTTCTCTTTGACGGCCATTAAACCTGGGTTATGCTCCACTGATCAGTTGATCTAATGGAGAGGTCAATTTTCATGAAATGTGGTGGATAGGAGAGCTAAGGAGATGCATCATTTTTCATCCAAGTATCTGGCTTTGGCTTTAAAAGAAATTGTCTTGCAAGAAGAATGAGATAGATACAGAAAAGTTTAATGAATGTTCTAACCTCTTTCCCTATAAACTTCAACTCCATCACCCTATTATGCTTTGCTTAATGTTAGGGAAACAAACTCAGAAGAAACCAGGGTGACGTCTGGACTAATGACAATTGCAGTATAACAAATACTATGCTTGCTAGTAATTTACCAGACATCCCACTCACACTCCAGAAACTTCTTCCCACGCTCATCACCTTGCCAAGCTCTATTCACTTCCCTGCAGAACATGAAAAGGATGGCTTGCTTGGGATGGGGAAAGCAGGTCCCTGCAGCAGCAGTCTTTGCTTCCTAACTCAGAAAAGTTTCAATCATAGGAAGAGATACAGACCTAAAAAGGGTAAAAGTACCAGAAAGTCAAAGCATCTGTTAAGTGAGAATCATGTGCACTGGGAGCATAAGCCAGTCTTACCAAGATACGTGGCAAGAGATCTTTACCACCTAGATAATTGTGAGGTCTGTAACCCAGGGATTAAGTACAGGCTTTGCACACTGTTGCAGAACAAGGAATCTGGCTATTCAAATGGATTTGAGGCCACACTAATCAAACAATTATTCCATGTCCATTTTATCAGTTTCCTTTTTTAAAGATGCAAATTCAAACCACGATATTTCATTGAACAGCTAGCTGGATATTCTGAGATGCAAATAATTATCAATTCCAAGTTATGTTCACTTATCTTAAATGAATTAGAGCAGATTAAAAAAAATAAATTCATAGGTCTTTGAACTACACATATACATTAAAAGGACATATTATAAGAAAACATGCATTTTGCCAAAGACACCATGTTGGAAACAACTGAGTAGCACTCTGCAAACATTTCTGGTCTAGCTCACTATATCTACAAAACTAAAACTTTATGAGATTTATTCCTTGAATGAAATGTCAGTGATAAACTAGGATAAAGCTCAGTATGTAGCTAAAAGGCTCATATTACATACCATTTAACTGTCACCACTCAGTAATTGCAATTACAAATTACTGTAGCTTTACAGTCACCAATCTGAGACTAAATACTTGGGAAAAGTACTGAGCAGACACCCCAAAGTAAATGATCTCTGCCCTAGTTTGCTAATAATTTAGGCACTGAAATACTCGGGCAAAACAGACTGATGGGGTGGGCTGGGAAGACTGGTACAGTGAAAGAAAAGCCGTTTGCTAGGCAATCCCAAATCACAAAAGGTCAATCTTCAAAGCACACACGGGAAACACCTCAAAGGCATGGACTATGTATGTGGAAGAGACCTAATGCTGTACATTATGGACTGTATTTGACAAGCTCTGAAAGCCCGTCAGATTTCTTCTCCATATATATATGTAACTTAAATGGGAACGATGACTTTCAAGACAAATACAGTATTTCAGAACCAACACAGGAACAAAGGAGCATTCTGGACACACCAATTTCTTGTGAATTTAACTGTCTTCCTCAAATGCTCACATGAGTAGCACATGGATTGCAAAGGCAGAAACAAAAGAAACCCTATCAAAACCCTACTCCACTCACTCTGCTGGGGAGATGATGATAAAGAAAATTAGCTACAGGTGACATAATAGTCCAGCTGTTTAGAACACTATTGGAAAGTGTTTAGATACAGCAATGAGATAAGAAAACTGGAATTGAGAAGAACAGTATGGGGAGTAAAAGTATGCTTAAGGAGGAATTTATGAGATGAATAAGAGAGCAGCTTTGGAAAAGGTGATACAAAAATAATCCTGCTTGTAGAGCTCAGGCTCCAGTCTGGCTCAGCATCCTCGGCATTGAAGGGACACTCCTGATCCTGCCTACAGCTCAGCCGGTGCATGGAAAGAACAGTGGTCACCATCACTCCTGTGCAGCTCTGCTTTCCAACAAAGTGTGAAATCAGCATTTGGATTTGAAAGCACTATTCGAAAGTGCCTGAAATTTGTATCTGCAATTTTAATTGATTGAGAAACCCTTAAAAGGAGGGAGCTAAGCACAGCCCGCAGGTACATAATGCCTGACAGACAGTGTTAACAAGGACATACTTAGCTTGCCTGAAGAAACAAACAAGCACAGAATTGATAACTATTTCATGAATGAGCTGTAACTTGTTGTTTTAAAAAGATGCTGTCAGAAGAAAGATGCAAACAAAACAACACATGTTATTGAAGGGCAGTTGCTATTATCTGGGCTATTAGCAAACAGAAAAAAAAACTATTAAAGCAGAAACAGTGTTAGAAATCTAATTCATTCTTCAGCATTAATGCTATTTACTACTTCACTCTTAGGTTAGAACAGAGAAAAAGGACTAATCAATTTTCTGTCCCAGTCCTAGCACAATTTCTTAGCAGTGCCTGAAACAGTGTGGTTTTGGAGTGTATACTCAGAGCTTACAAACTAGAAAAACATGACCTCAACAAAGAAAAGTGGTTGTAATGGACGAGAGAACTTTGGAAGAATGTTGACAACAATATCAGCCTTGGTTAGTTCCACCATTTCTAGGGATAATTTAACCTCTCCTGTAACTTGCAGTTCCATTTAGAGCGTCCAAAAATGATCAGGACTGGTGTGTTCAACACTGTTCCCACAGGAAAACATATTCCCTCCCATTCACTAGCATATAGCTAGACAAGGTAGCTAATGAATTTGTGAAACCAAATACCATCCCTCTCCCTACCTCCTTCTTTTCATAAACTTCTCATGTTCTGCTGAGGGCTTCTAAAGCAACTCTGTGGCACAGACAAAATCCTATTATTTTACCTAAAACCTCGTTGCTTATGCTCTCAGTCAACTTCAGTATCTGTGGACCTGTCGAATGTAGTGGACGACACAAGGGAAATAAAAGAGAAAGAAGTAACATGGCATTTGAAATACAAAGAGGGCAAAACCATAAATTAAAGTAAGGATTTGGAATATTACTGACTTGTTATTTTAAAGTTTGGAAATGCTTCTGCTGAACTTAAGTTTGTGTAAAATCATGACTATTTGAAGCACAGGATAAGCACTTTAAATGCAAGCCAAAGGAAAGCAATATACCCTTAGTACTATTTCCATTTAAACTGCTTAGCCACACACTTGCAGACATGAAACAATCCCACTGAGGTTCTTCTGCACTCAGGAAATTCTTCCTGGGTCACTGACCATCATTCAAAGGGCACATCTAAGCCCAGTGTCCAGTGTGAATTTTTCAAATTAGCTTTCAGCTGCTGCCTCTGCAGTATACATGATTGTGCTCAAAAACCCTGAGTTTTTCAGAAAGGCCCTTATTCCCATTTAACAATGAAAAAAACATGCAACAATATATAATTACTATATTTCACATGCTGTGCAACCACATACACAGGCCCTATAAAAGTGAGACGCCAGCTCCCTTGAAGGCTCTTTATTAGGCTTGCATGCCTTTCCAAGAAAGTTGCTGTGATTCAGCCCTAGTGACGGGTGCCTGGTACAGGAATCACTGTAATCCCATGGCTTCTATAACATCCAGAAGGTCAGGAGAAATGATGCCTTCTGTCCTCAAAATCCTCTGAGTCCTTAATATTGAGGTAGGCATGGGAGAGCCTTTTGCGATGGTTGGTTCAGATAAACATCCTAACAGCATGATAGTGTTGGCTTAACCCCAAAGCTATGTCAGCTGTTTCTACTGTCCAGAGACCTTTGTGTACCAGGGATGTGAAAGTCCTGCCAACATCAGAGGCATCTACTACAGAGTCTGCCTCACCATCCCTCCTTGAAACTCACCTTTGCAGTGACACTTCCAAACCACTCAACACCCACGAGGCAGCTGGTGTGCTATCACTGCAACTTCCCAACCAAATCATAATCTGCTCTATATTACCTTGCTCTCCCTCCATCTGTTTGCTGTGGCCTCTCTCAGGCGTTCACATCTCCGAGCAGTTCGGGTCAAGGACCATCTTTTCATTTTGCATGTAGTAAGCACTAAGTATTCCAGGTCTTTTACCTTCAAATAGGACCTCCCCCACTTGTGGCAATGCACACTATAATAAATCACCAACAGCAACAGTCCTGAGGACTGGTCCAGCTATGGAGTAGCCCATGTCAGCCTCAAACCCCTTCAGGTTATCAGCTCTTCACTCGCTGCTCATAGCACAGCAGAGATGCTGCAGTGACACCAGAGCAGTTTCACGGGCAGCCCCCAAGCAGAAGCATGACACATGCCTTGCAGACACAGACAGAAAAACCATCCCTCTTCCTGCACCATGCCCTTGCCTTTGGCCCCTTCGGATGACACTTCCATCAGCTCAGCATGGTCATGACTGGAATTCTTGGGTCCATGCCAGGAGTGGAAAAATCCATCAAGTTACTCATGTGGATTTAAAAATAACTTTACACATATTTCCCCACCCTAAAAACGACAGCAGCAATAAAACCCAGTGCTTTCTTCTTTCACTGCCAGATATCTGATAACCTGCAGCACTGCTTTAAGTCACCATTTTTCTTCTTCCTTTCATTAAAGTAAAACAACCCTCTTTGGTCATCCATGATTTTTAAAAAAGAAAAAAGAAAAAAAAAAAAAAAGAAAAAAGAAAGAAAAAAGAAAGACAAAAAAATATTTGGGAAATTACATTGGGTAGGTTATTTTATCCTGTTCTAGTATACTTAGAATTTCATGTTCTCCAGAGAAATAAGTAAGATACAAGTCTTCTGTTTGCTTTAGAAAGATTAGGTGATGGCTTAAATCAGACCTTAAGAGGGCACCATCTTCCCCCAAAGTGCTTTAACTGGTATCCTCTCCCTCGCGCTGCATCAAGCCAGCTCTGTTTGCTGACCGCAGAACAGATAAAACCTTTCTCCACTACTTCACTTGACTACTTTGATTCTAACCTCTCCAAAGCAGGATGCATCTCCTACGTATTTGCACTCTATCTACCCCAGCAGTTCCACCTCCATGAAAAGGTTTGGTGTTCCCAGATTTTTGCTGGTGTCCCACGCAGGGTTTACCACTGTTAAACTCAATTTGTGTTTTTTTATGCCACTGTAAGATACTGAAGCAATGCAGTGGGTTGCAACGGGGTCTAATTTGAGCCTCTGGGAAGCCCTGGCCACCTATTCCTGTATGGACTCCAAGAACTTGGCCTTGAATATTGTACACACAGAGGCCCAGATTTAGGAAAGGTGGTGCGTGCATGAATAAATCCTTCCCTCTTTAGGACAACATTCAAGCACATCCTTAGCTATGCATACAGCGTGTTTCAGTGTTTTCCAAAATAACATTGATTTCCCAAACTAGTGCTGCAATTTTATGGGCAGGACTATGCTGTCCATGTAATTCTGATTTTCTTTTTTCTTCTAAATCCTTTGCTTTACTGTCACTGCACATATACAAGCAAAGGCTTGCAAATAAACCTTAAAAACATACACGGTCTTTCTCCTGCACTTTCCTGTTTCAATCCCATGATTTTTAAACAAGCCTAGTCATTTTGAGTTCCCCAACACCATCCATGCTTTCCAAGCCTGAGGTTCAAGCACACTGCCTGGCAAACAAAGCACCAGTGCAGGCTTCGTGGCAGTTTGCTCAGGAGCACACTTAAATCAACCACAAACCAGCTGTCCCAGACCGTAAGGGAGCATGCTGGGCTGCTGAAACTCTTCTCCTGAGTGGGCATAAAATTGAGTCGCATCCACTTGAGAGTAGCAATACTGCAGGGTCTTTTTCATAAGCATGCCCCAGTGATTGGGAACAAATTCTTTCCTTTCAGTCCCTCCCTCTGGGTTCCATGCACAGGGTTATGACTGTATAAATATTCTAGGTTCCTGGGACTTGGGGGCCAAGGCAAGGAGGAGGAAGCCAAAGAAAATACATTTTAACTAGCAGGGACAGTTGCTTCTCCTCTTTCTGTCACCTTGTGAGCTTTTGCAATAGAAGAGGTATTTTATTTGTATTTAATAAAGCCCAGCGGTAGAGCTGTTTATGAATCAAGCAGCATCATGCATGGAGCTAGAAAAAATATATATTGGGATTTTCTAGCTCGCTAGAGTTGTTAATCTGGCTCAAAGCCTGCAGTAGGATTTAATATATTAAGTGAAATTGCAGGCCTTTGCCCCTGTCTTTTTGCTAAGACAACAACATACATACGCCATATTAGATTTCATTTTTTGTACATTTCAGATAAGGAGTGGATTAAATAATGAATGAGATTCCCATTAGCTTGAAATTTTGCTTATTTCAGGCAACATCCTCCTCCCCTCCTGCCCCCCCTTTTTTTTAATCAAAATGACTCCACAGTGGAATATTTTTGCATTGCATTGAAGGGATTTTTTTAAGCACTCATTAAATTTGCATTTACACATCTGACAATACTCTTTTTTTTTTGTCCCAGACACTGAAGACTGCATTAAAAAAAAAAAAAAAAAAAAGAAGAAAGAAGAAATAAAGAGAAACCCACCCTGCTTTTATCTTGAGTTGTGTGACATATTTCTCTGGCAGAGTCCATAAAGATCGGAAGATCTTTGGGATTCCCTATTACTTGACAAAGTCAAGTGACAGACTCCAGTGTGGCTTTGGTGAGCATCAGACGTCACTGTTGTTGATATAGGAGACAGAAGACACCAGTGCTTGCCATGCTACATATTTCTACCGGACTTGTATGGGACTCTCTCTTGCAAGGCCCATTCTGATATTCTTACCAGAATAGAGGCCTTAGGTGAGAAGGCCTCTCAGGTCTTCATCTACTGGCTTTCCAACACCATGCTAAGAAGACTTCTTTTCTGGGGTTGGTGTTGGAAAATTGCTCTTAAGTTCAGTGAGCACTAATATGGAGCTCTGTAGCAAACTGATCCTAGGCTGGAAAGCAGAGATTCTCTCTTCAATTTATTTACCAACTAAATGGCAAGTTTTCCAATGTTTTTTCTGAATATAAACCCCTGCCACAAGAAGACAGACACATCTTGTGCTTGAGCTGCCTTAGGAAAAGGTTCTACCAATCTGTCTTTAGAAATGCCAGCAATAAATGGTCAACAACTGGCTTATGCAACACCAGACCAGCCAATGTACTCAAAGTCTAGCCAAGCTATGCTTAGACATGGATTTTTACCCATCTCTACTTCACATATTGAAGGGTGAACTTTCCCGTCTCTGCACTAAACCTTTTCTCAAATAGCAAGACAGGGTAGAAAGCAATCCTTCCCTATTACCTAGGAACACTGGAGGCAGGAATCAGCTTGCCACTATTTGCCCCTTCTTACTGTCAAAATGCTATATAAATATTTACCATCATTACCTTACCCTTAACAAAATTCTCTTGACATTTAGCTGAAAATTTCCGTTGCTTAATTTCCTACTACAACTTCTAGTAAATCTCCCTTTGTACCATCATAAGCAGTACATCTCCTGCCTTGGAATTTACATCCTTGCAAATATATGGAGATAAATATCACATTCCCTTCCTCCCCTTCCCTTCAGTCATCCCTTAGCCAAGCTACACGTATTTGGTTCTTTTAATCTCTCCTCATAAGTCAACTCTTCACAGGCCCTTCATCATTTTTGTGGCTCTTGTCTGAACTCCTTCCAATTTGCCCACATCTTACTACTGAGAAGATGCGAAAATGGAAAAAAATGGGATGAGCCACTTTCTGCTATATGTATCGCAGACTTGCTACTGACACTGTGCAAGGCTCCCTCCATAGCCCACGGGGCAGGTATCCTGGAGGCTGATTCCTCCATCATGATATTCAGCTGGTAAGAAATGGTGCATGGAAACTTCATGTGAAAATAAAGATAGCCTAGCCTTACACCAGTCACGGATATTTTCTACCCACCCCCCCCACCCCCCCCCCCAAACCCCTTACTTCTTACTTTTCTTCTTTTTTCAGCCACAAAGAAAGTGGCTGGAAAAACAGTGATTTCTATGTTTATAATCAAAACCTGAAAACATTAATGTAACAGAGAACATAATATTTTAATCAATATCTGACTCGGTCAAAAAATGTGATCTAGGTTTAGGAATAGGAACTAATGATCATGCTATCTTAGGGAACAACAGGACGTAGACTCTATTCCTCCCTTTTCTGCTTAAATTCACTTTTGGTCCAGGACCACGCAACTCAGTGACAAAGGAAAAAGACCTGAGTGACTGCATTTGTCTGCATTTTAGGGAGCTGGAGGCTTGGTTCACTAGAGCAGATAAAGCACTGAGATCCCCAGCCAGGCCTGCAAATCCTTTCTTAGCTATTGGGATATACTGGCTTCTCTCTGGCTGCTTAAAGAACAAATGCAGTCAGCACAGTAATGACCTACCACCCAACACATAATTGTATATTTTTACCATTGCAACACCCTCAAAATATTCTTTTTGAATCAAAAACTCCCTGTGCTGGGTAATGCACAGGCAAGGCACAGAGCAAACAGCCAGCTGCTGCACTCCCCACCCCCCCCCAGCTCAAACTTTGTTTCGGATCAGTGCCCACAAATGGCAGAGGTGTACAAAAGGAGGATTTTGTTCAGCCTGAAAATCAGTGATTTCCGCATGGTGCTGGCTGACTATGGTTACTGGAGTTTTATTTACAGCAGTATGAGAGCTTTTTAATTGTGCAGGAAATAAAACACCAAAGGACTCCTCCCCTCTATCCCTTTTTTTGCAGAAGACAGATTTAGTTTACAAATCTATTCTGTAATAGATCCTTTGCACTTTTATTTTTCCACCAAAAGATATACTGGTTATTTACAAACACAATTAAATGTGGAGAGGAAGGGCTGTAAATCACAGTGACTCAAGAGGAAGGTCTACCAGTTAGACCCAAATTTAAAAGCTGGCTGCAGTGAGCACAAAGCGTGGCAGCTCCCGTGCACTTTAGTGCACAAGCACTTTGCAGACATGGAGAGAACAGGGTGAAAAGCATGGGAAGTTGGGGAAAGTCAGGACACCTGGGTTCTTTTCATGTCTCAGTCACTGTGTGTTAATATTAAAGTCATTTACACTCTTTGGGACTCAGCTCTAAAATCTAAGATCTACAGATCTTCCCTCTGTAGAATTTTTGGGAGGTAAATCAGATGTGTTAAAGTTGGGTGATAGGAAAATTAATGACCTGTGCTTCCCTGCTTCTCTGTCTTCCTCCTTGGCCCAGATGGGGACTTTGTGTGGGTTCAGATGCATTCACAGACACACGCTGCAGCACAAGGAGAGGATCTATTTCTGCACCTGGGTTACATTTCCCACTGATAGAGATGGTCAGGTCCCTTTTGGGGTCTGCATGTTTCTGCCCTCTCCCAGGGTGTCATCATGGACTTACACCCACAGTTCGCGCTACTTTTTATTCAGAAGTTCCCACACATTTCCACTTGTGTTCTCCATAGCTGTAGTCCCCAAAACTGTCATTTGGGAACTGCTGCTGCAGCATTTGTGTCGTGGTGGATAAAGGCCTCCACACTACAACAGCCAGCAGAGAAGCTCATTGTGCAGTGTGCTCTTTTGAGTCCCAGGGCTCACTCCACTAATGGGCACTGCCCGGTCCTCTCAGCGCAGGCCAGCTCTCAAAAACAAACGTGCCATGATTTGGAAGTAAAACCCAGAGCAACTGGGTTAACAGCTATTAGCCTGAGCCAGAGACTGTGGGTCTGGGCAGGGCATTCCTGAGCTGGCAGCTGCAGTAGCTGAAACCAGTCCTTCTTAAGGATGGCTCAGCAGCAGCAGCAGTTAGGAAAACCAATCTTCTGATGAAGACTGCTGGATTCTAATTGTCCATCAGTTAGGTACGTCTGGTCCTGCCTTGCACCCGAACAGACACTCTTTCAAGATCCCTCCCAACTAGTGCACTGTACTAGAAGTTTCTTGATAACAATTATCTCTGATGTAAAGCTGATATATAGAGAAAAAAGGGATGGAGAGACAGAAAAAAAAAAATATTAATTTGAGTGAGAGCTGGGAAAAAGGTCAGTGAGAGCAACAAGGTGAGGGGAAGCTCTTTCCTCTTCCAGACTTTGAGGAAACGGCTTGTCTGTATCTTTTCTTCCTTTTTTTTTGCAGAAAAGAGAGACCCTTCTGTAAAATTCAAAGGCAACAGAACGCTTTTGTGAGAAATCAGGAAACAAGTGATAAATATGGCTCAAAAGCAAAGGAGCTGAGCTGGCAACTACTAACAGATTGTTCAAAAACTGCTATTCACCCAAAAGAAAGGGATAGAAGGAGGGTGTGAGCAGGTGAAGGGGGAATCCACTGAAATGAAGACAAATAGATGAAGGTAACTGTCATTGACTTTTCATTTTGTGTTCCTGATAAGCTCCTGTTTCAAACTCTTGTGTCCCACACTACCAGCTTGTTTTTTAGAGAAAAATAATAAAAAAGTACTTTTGTCAAAACCCACCC
Organism: Falco naumanni; assembly: GCF_017639655.2. NCBI lineage: Eukaryota > Metazoa > Chordata > Aves > Falconiformes > Falconidae > Falco > Falco naumanni. Next base: position 77,750,591 of record NC_054080.1, read on the forward strand.
TGCCCCAGCACTGCAGCCTTGCTCAACGTCCCACTTGCTGGGGACGAGCTGTGTTTGAATCTAAAACTGGGACAAGAAAAGATGTGGCCTCTCGGACATGCTCTGGGGCAGCTCTGGGCAGCCCCTTCTGTGCCTGGACCCCTCGCTGTGCCTCTGCACATGTCCCAGCAGCTACACCAAGGTGCCTTGGGTGGTATCTGGGGAAAGCAAGGGAAGGACAGGGATCTGGAAGAGGCTCTACTATTATTCCCTCTTCTCCCACCACCACCTCCACTGTCAGCTGTGGAAGAAAGGATATCCTACTAACTGTTCGGCTGTCCTGAGGTAAAGCAGTTATCCAGACTCCAGAACCTTGGAATGGGGAATATCATCTTTCCCACTCCTGCCTGCAAGGGCAAAGTGCACCTTTTGAGCCCTGGATGCTGAAACCAGATAGAACACTAGGTCTTTGCAGTCAAGCAGAAGTTGTTACTCAGGAGAACAATGGACATGAGCCAGCCTTTATTCTTCCTGTGTCCTGGTTTCAGCTGGGATGGAGTTAATTTTCTCCTTAGTAGTTAGTACAGTGCTGTGTTTTGGCTCTGATGTGAGGACAATGTTGATAGGAGGCTGATGATTTTAGTTGTGGCTGGGTGATGTTTATCCTAAATCAAGGACTTTTCTGTTTCTTGGGCCCTGACAGTGAGAGGGCTGGAGGGGCACAGGGAACTGGGAGGGGACACAGCCAGGACAGGTGACACAAACTAGCCAAAGAGGTATTCCATACCATAGGACATCATGCTGAGTATATAAACCGGGGGAAGAAGAAGGAAGGTGGTGACATCTGGCATTATGGTGTTTGTCTTCCTGAGTAATTGTTAATGTGTGATGGAGCCCGGCTGTCCCGGGGATGGCCGAACACCTGCCTGCCCATGGGAAACAGTGAACAAATTCTTTGCTTTGCTTTGCTTCCATGCACGGCTTTTGCTTTACCTATTAAATTGTTCTTACCTAAGACCTGGAGTTTTACACTCCTTTCCAATTCTCCTCCCCATCCCTCTGGGTGAGGGGGAGTGAGCCAGCGGCTGTGTAGTACTTGGTTGCTGGCCGGGATTAAACCACGACATTCCTGTCAGACACCTAACCAAGACAGATGTTGATAGCAGGTATATCTGTTTACCCTAGAAAGAAGGAAAAACTGTTCCTATTAGGTCATACAATCCATGCTGTCTGGTACATCGTTTACCATCCTTCCTTCATCTTGTCCAGGAAATGCCTACACTGTTTACATCAGCCCTGTGTTCTGAAAGGTAGGATGAAGTATGCTGTGCCACAGGAACAAAAGTCATCCTGGCTACAAATGGTACCTGGGACCACTGGATTTTTAGGGATGCATTAGTGTGAAGCTTACAGGGAGCTGTGACCACCATCCTGCAAAAAGGTGATGCAATGGTTGAAACCTTTTCTTTGAGTGATGCAAAGCCTCTCAGGATGCCACTGATCAGTTACTTGGTAGGCCCTTATCACTGTGTGCAGCAAGTGGTAAGTCACTCCCAGTGAGTTCTTATCAAAATAATTTCATCTTGAATTTAGAAAGAAAAAATACATTTAGCCACAATGGTGACAGAGGAGACTGTAACCATAATAAAAGATTCCCTTCCCTGCCCCACCCCACCCCACCCCCCAAAAAAAAAAAAAAAAAAGGTAAGCTCAGAAGTTTGCCATAGACTATAGACTTCTTCCATGAGGGTCTTTCAGCCTTCCTTGCCTCAGTTTCCTGACTCATGTACTGGGGAAGTAACAGTTTCCACTCTCTCCCCAAAATTTTAGCAGCCTCAGTACATTCAAGACTACAATTGCCATCAAACCCTAAGGAAATTTGCTACTGTTCATCAAGTTGCATATTTTTTGCCTTTCTTAAGCAAAATACTCCATATTTTCCAAATACTTTGAGATTTTCATATAGCTTTGCAGTACTGAAATATTTTAGGATGTGAGAATACCTTATTACCAAGTTTTTCGTGTTTTCACAAAGAAAAGACTAGGTGGAACCACAGAGAGAATAAATGAGCAAAACCTGTGCTGATGTCACTGCTGCAATAATCACATTATTATACACAGGGAACACTTGGGCCCTTGGATATAATCACTGAAGTTTTCTCTTAACCTGCCTCACTTTTGTTTTAAACACACCTTTGCAGGTCCTTCAGGGACCCTGCTTGCTGGCTCCCCGGTGGAAAGTTGTCCTGCTTTTATGAAGTGCGAAAGCAGCTTCTTTCCCTGCACACTTCTCTATAATTTGAAGCTTAGCCCCTGGGAGAATGCACAGCATTTCAGATCAGACCCAAAGGAAAGTATTTTACCAAGAGGAAAATTTCTGCATACTTCAAAATACCCTATGACATTATTTTTAATCTCTGCACAAGGGTTAATGGCTTCCCCCTTGAATTCAAGGTTCCAATGCCCGTTTATAAAGGTCATAATAAATCTGTTACAATTATCAGTTTCTCATCCCACAGCAGCTTTGTCAATCTGTCCATGGCTTCTTCCCAATGAAGCCTGGTTCAAGCTTCACTCCTTGCCTTAGTAGCACTCAAAATACCCAACAAATGAGGATGAAATAATGAAAACAGTAGCACTAGACCCAACTAATGATTCTTCAAGCCCAGCACCTATTTCAGACAGTAATCAGGAGATGCTTGTGGATGAAGGATAAAAAAAAGCACAAGTCAATCCCTCCTAGCCAGAGGCTCTTATCCTCTGAATATCAGCAATTACAGACATTTCTCAGAAATAGGTTATGTGGATAATCATGTCTGAGAGTCGCCATGGACTCCTTCTCTGGAAATTTGCCTAGTACGAATTTGCCTAGTACTCCTACTTATTTATTTATTTAAGCCTCCCACTCCCAGAGTACATTTTGATCTTCATAATGTCCTGCAACAACTAGTTCCACATTTTGATTATTACTTGGGAAAGAGCTCTTCTTTTCAATGGAGCAATCTCTGCCTTATATTTAGATCTTAATGTCTCTACTCCACACTACCCGAAAGTTGTTGCTTTGCTGGAGCCTGGCTAACTTTTCCGCTTCTTGCCTCAATGCACTCAGGACTGGCTGGGTCCTTCAGTACCCTGGGCCTTTCAATGATACTGGCATTTTTCAGAGGCATGACGTTTTTTGAAGCTAAGTAGCACATCCTTCATATACTGTGAAAACATTGGAAATAATAATTGCTTTCCCAAAGTACAAAGCCAAAATAATGAAGCTTGGCTTGCTACAGGTTAGGCCTCCCATGCTTTCCCATCTCAACAATCCAGCCTCTTCCGTAAGTTTTCCACTATGTCCAAAAGACTGAGCTCCATAGCTAAGGCAGAGTACTGTGCATACCAGTTGTGTTGGCAGGTGTGTGGGTGCAGACTGGACAGCTGCTGTCCTGACTGAACTCTGCCCACCATCTCCTCATCAGGGAAATGCACTTTTATCCCCTTTCTCTGCAAATTTTTGCACAACCAGTGGGACTGTGATTATCATCAAAACTTGCAGGGTTTATTAAATGTGGTTGAAACCAGTTGATAGGTTCAAAAATACCATGGGGGAGTGCAGACAGAAACAGGGGTACCACGGGAGCTTGTGAACAAACAGATGTGGGTGGACTGTGTGGCTGAATAAGCTGTGTTTTCTTTGGAAACATGACAAAAAACATTGCTCAAATCCAAGCAAAATAAAGGTTTGCCTCACTCCGTTCTTCCCACCAGACCACTCCACAGTTGGAGCCAGAGTGTTTACTGAATGCACTCACACATGTTACAGGCTACTGCAGCTGGGTAAGCAAGAGCAAGAGGGAGCGGAGCTCTAGGCTTTTCTGCAGTCTGCGGTGAGCCCCTCAAACACAGCCTTGCTGAGGAGCAAATCCTTCCTCCCCCTTACGCATCTGGTGTGTCAGATGTCTCCTTTCTCTACACCCACTGATGTTTCCGACTGAAGAGGAAGAGCAGAGATGAAACTCCAATGATAGCACATCTCCTTATCACAAAGGTCCATCTAGAGTGGGCAGGGAAAGGACACATCCCCTTGCAATGTTCCCAGCTATGGAGAATTCCCTATCAGTGTATTTCCATTTTTAATTCTTTGAGTGGGTCGATATTTGGGTGGGTCAGTAGGGAAAAGAAGGGGTGTGAAGAATTTAAACCTGTGTGTTTGCCAAAAAGCAATACAAAATCTGCTCCAAACAGAAACAGACGTAACTGAAAGGAAAAAGAGAAGGCAAGCAAAGAATGCTTGGGGATGGGGGGTGTATGTGTCTCTTTTTCATAGCTACTACTAATGTTCAGATTGAAAGAACTGCAAGAAAAAGAAAAAATCTCCATCAAGAATGCAGATTTCAAGCTAAGGTATTGAGTGGTCTCAGCTCCCACCATACCCAATGGTAAAATCACACAACTTGTCCCTCTCTGAGGTTCTGCTGTTTAAGACATTCCTTCAAGGTTTAAATTTGAAAGCAGTAAAAGCAGTTGATTATGGTGGCAATGATGAATCAGGAAGATCCTTTTCCTTTAACACTGAGCTTGACTATCACAAGGAAAGCAGTATTATCCCAACAGTGGTTCTGTTGGTACACCAAATCTTCTTGCCTCATTTCCTGCTACAGGTTTAAAGCAGGATCTTGCATCTGCATCCTTTACAGGTCTCTCCCTCCCTCTCCCACTTGCAAAATTACCACCAGCATCAGTAGGTTCCATTTCAGATAATCCCAGTTTGTGCCCTCCTTCCTCTCAGTTTTTCTTATCCCTTCTATAAGAAAGTGTAAAACAATGGCCCTTTAGGTCAAAATCTTTTGTTTAAATCTCTGAAAGATGAGACTCAAAATGGATTTTAAAAAGGTCAGAGATCTAAGCTTTCAATTCTCTGTGAACATGAAAAGCCTGAATCCACTCCAAGACTCCACTGAGCAGAAAGGCGCAGGGATGGGGAAAAATTTACATGGAACTGCTGTTCCTGAATCTCCTTTATCATTTTCCCACTCTTCTCCACCTACAGCCTCTATATAGAGGGCACAGCAGCTTCCCTCTGCAACTCACAAAAAATCAATAGTCAACAGGGAACTGTGTATTCTTCCTCACCGTGCTGCACTCCCGATTCTCTTTTTCTGCAGTGGCAATGCAAAATACCCCATGAGGTACCTGCCCTTAAAGACAGCTAAAGCTACAGGGAGGGGAGGGGGCAAGAAAAAAAGCCCAAACCCAAAGAAACAAAAAAAGCCCACCCACTCTGAAAATAAAAGACAAAGGAGAAAGAGGAAAAAAAATTAATAAAATAAAAATAAAAAAAGCTGGAATCATCCAACAGAACATATTTCACAGGCTTTAAAGGGTTCCGATCACAACTGTACCTGATTACCATGAAGTGCATCACTCACTTTAGAACCCCACAAACTTAGTGTTCTTTCCATGTTTATTACTGTAAGTTATTGCCCTCCAAAATGTTGATTCATGAAACTCAGTTTATGGAAAACATGCTATATGTTAAGGCAGCAAATCCTTACACCATCTCTGCTGCAGTTCATGTCTCTCCTACTACAAGTGTCAGTCAGGACATAAAGCAAGGGATTTGGTACTCCTGGTTTCTTATTCTTGCTTCTAACACTGATGATTTATGTAATATTGGGCACCATACACTAAATTAGACATCCCCTTTATCTACCCATTTGTCTATAAAATGAGAATTGAGTGCCCAGTACTCTCAAAAACAAACATTAAGACATACTGAACTGCTTCCCTCAAAAAGCATAAAAGTTTTAGAAACTGTATTTTTTCTTAATTTTAGGACTGTACAGGTTAGAAATTTGTTTCTAGAAAAGATGTGAAATGGAAACTCAGGTTCTTATGTAATCATGTTTCTAGCAAGTGAAGCTTTATGGAAGGTCTAAATATCATTATGCACGTGAAAAATACAAACAGAATCAGAAAGGGGGAGAAGCAGAAACGGCAAATTTGAAAGCCTGTCCTCCACACAGGCATTGTCAGGTTTCAGCAGTTAATGTTGTCAAAAGTACTTTCGAAGAATCTCAGGAGAAAGGTGTAAAAAAGTGTAGAATGGTTGTTATTTGCTTTCTGAAAGCTAAATACCACATTTTAAAGGCCAGCAATGCACAACCCTGGAAGGGTTTAGGCACCAAGAGGGATCTCTTCCAGCCAAGCCCAGACAGACTAGAACTGGGAAGACTTACTATTTACATCTACTTCATGATTAAGCAACAGTACAAACAATCCTACAGCTTCCCTTAAGTCAGTGCTAAAGCTCCTGGTCCCAATCCTGCATGGGCCTCCTGCGCATACTTAACGTGGGTTTCATTGAGTTGAAAGGGATTACTCATGCATATAATGTTATTCATACAAGTGAGTGCTCACTGGATTCAGGGGGAAAAAAGAAACCCTTTTCAAAGATTCAGAATATTCAGCAGCCTTCATTAATTATTACTCTGATTTACTTCTTATTTAATATAATGCTGCATTTTTTCTGTATATTTTATAAACTTGCACACAGAGACCAGCAGGAGCAAACCCCATAAACTATCATGAGGAAGTCTTTTCTTGATTTTAATTCTAGATCACCCAAACCCAGGAAGCCCTACAAATCACACCTGAGAGAGACCTTCTGAGTCACTTTCAGTTACCAGGGGTCTGGATTAGAACTGGCTGGGGAATGGGCTTTCCTATGTACTCAGATATAGAAAAAGAAAGATTGAAAAACATAGCATTGCATTGGATTCAGTCTATAGAAAACTTCAATTTTTCATTGAAAATCAAAATAATCTTTTGGTCAAAACTTAGTCTTCTTCTCTACCTTCCCCTTTTAATTTATCAGTGTTAAATCACTATTTTCAGGGGGGGGGGGGGGGGGGGGGGGGGGAGAAAGGTCTTTTCATGGAAACCTAGCTGGATCAAATACCTAGTTATTCCCAAACCCAGCTCTGACAGAACATTTTTACTAATCCTTGTTTGTACACAACTTAAAAATAATTCTCTGCTGCTTTTTTGAGATCCTTTTCTCACCCTTTCCATTTTATGCCTTTTCTGGTAGGAAGCTGGAAAAATCAGAACTACCTCACGTTGAATGGGTGCTCACCATTTTCTCAAGCATGCTTTGTTGCTCTGCCACAGCTATCTATGGTCTTACACAGCTTAAGAACAGAAGAACACCATGTATTGCTGGGTAAAAGGTACCGTCTGTAAGGGATATTCTTGAATGAGCCTTCTTTCAGAAATATGGGAAAATGTCGTCTGCAGTGACAAACTCATTCGGCGCCACAGCCAGACTGAAGATCCTGTGGTCCTTTGTCAGCACTCAGAACGTGCTGGTGAGATGGGTCATCCTATAATAGACAAGGAGTAGGTCTTCTCTGTGGAAAAGCAGTTGGAGTTACTGCCTCTTCCCAGTGTGCAGTTCGGGCAGATGTTCCTGTACACACTTTATATAAACTTGATTGGACAAATCGTGTTCTCCACAGAAAACATCACCAAGTTTGTGCACTGAAAGGTTTCCCCTAGGAGAACTTCACACTCTGCACTGACAATACAGTGAAAGGAGGGACACCAGACTGTGTAGGCACCCCTTGCTGATCCTCCTTGAAAGGTGAAGCAATCTGCCCAGGTCATGCAGTATGTCAGGGTAAGCCTATGTCTTCCGAGTCCCATCCCAGCACCTTCTCCATAGCTTTATGCTCTTCCCTTTGTTTTAGCTGATGCCCTCTAAACTGACAAGCCCAACTTCCAGAGCCCTCCTGGCCCCGTCTGTCATCCCAGCTGAAAGAAACTCCATTCAGGCTGTCCAACTTGGGCCAGCCTGAGCAAGCAGAGCTCACAGATGGTTAAATGCATTTGACATTTCACTGCAGGGCCTGCAGCAGAAATCCTTGCCTGCTGTAGCCGGAGCCCCGGATAGTAGCGAATCAAGGCTCGTGGCTCCAACGCTGTGTGTGCACACTCTGCTGTGAGTTAATATTATTGGCTCACCCCTCAATCATGCCTTTTCCAGCTAGCTGCTCCTGTCAAAGCACATCTCATTAGGCCTGAAGGCTCAATGAAATGGAAATTCATGTTTAAATTTAAAAACAACATATTGACCCTGGGAGCCAGTGATGTCTACATTTTTAATAACTTACTGAGAATAAAAGGAGTGTATGTGTATGGAGGAAGGGGGAGGGCTGGGTGGCAGGAGAAAGAGGGAACACACAAGTGGAGGGAGGACGAGTGGATAAGGTGAATAGCCAGCAAGGGACCGTGGTCCTCTCCACTTCCCTCCAGCTCCATTCTCACTTTATTTGTCCCTCTTGCTGCATTGAAAGGGGCTCAGGCTTAACTTAAGGGACCTCATAGCCTCAGCAGGCAGAGCATGTCCATAATCTGATACTGAAACAAGGGAGGGAGAAGAGCATTGTCTAATGCAGCCTGTATGTATACACATATGCGTACTTATCTATAGGCATGGGCACAGACATGTGCGAACCCTGGTTGTCAAGCCCTGAGCATCCCAGCGAGATGTGTTTCATTAGTACAGAGAGGTAGTGTGCTGTAGAGCAGAAGTAAACACAGAGCCTCTTGGAGGAGGATGTGAAGACAGCCATGCTGCATGTGACTTGTCATGTGGCACCAACCCCAGCCCCTACGCCTCTGTCTGATGTCATTCCCAGTTAGAGAGGCGTGTACAGCTCCCTCGCTCCTTCCACCACACCAGTTAGTTAACTGGGAGGGGTGGGGGGGGAAGGCAGAGACAGAGAGGCATGTCTTCTCCTCTGTGATTACAGGAGGAGTGATTCTTCTTCTGCTGGGCTTCAGTGTTCTCTGCTAGCACCCAGGGAGTTGGGGAAGGGAGGTGAAGGTGGGAGGTCCTTTTATTGTGTGATCACTGTGGACCCCATGCCAGTGTTTTTTGAAAGCAAGCAGTCTGACAATGTCATCTTGGCTGGCATCCAGCTTGGGAAATTACACACTGCATGGATAAACCCGTTCTGGCTGTGGCGTCTCCCTCCAGACGGAGACAGGTCGTTGTGTTGCTGCACAGTAGCAAGACTCTCCTGATGCAAACTACTGCTCAGCAGGAGATAAAAGTCAACACTACTCACTCTTTTGGGGGGAGCATGGAAAGAAAAATTTGCAACAAGCTTTAGGATCTTTGGATGGAATTGCTATAGGTGAGTAAAGTGCCTAATGAGAGATGAAATCAGTTTCAAAACAGCACAGCTCTTTCTTTGGTGCTCCCTTCACTTTCTCAGCACAGTACTCCTAGACTACCGAGCAGTCCTCTGGTGATGGCTCTTGTCTGTAGCTCAGCCCTAGTCATCTGTCTGGCTCAGAGGGACATGCTTGTGGACAGAAAACAAGAACATAACAGGACTTAAGACTTCCTGACCTACATCCTGTTCAAAGGTGTCCACTGCAATTGAAACCAAGGTCTAAACATTGTAGGCATGTGAATTCCTCAAGTTTTCCTCCTTTTAACATGAGATCGCCTATGCTTTACAGCTTATTCCTCTGTTGTCTTGCAACCGCCCCTCCTATCTTTTCATCTAGACTGCTTACCATTAGCCCTCAGCTCTGCACTGCCTCTTCTAGCTTCCTTATTTGCAGTCTTTGACTATTTTGATAGTTTCCCCAGCATTTTTCATTGTGACACTGATGGTTTTTGTTTCATACTGTTGTCATTTTCCAGATGTATTCAAAGACTGTGTTCAAACAGTTTAAGGCCAGATTTCTCTATCTTGCCTCCTTGACACCACACTCGACAATTTCCACTCACGTACTGAACACCTTGCTCTTGGCTAAAGCACCTTTTCTAGGAAGGCATCCAAATGTTGATTTGAAAACTTCAAGCGATAAAAAATTCACCCATTTGAAGTTATGACAAAGTTCAATTACACTCACTGATTACAAAAAAAGCGTAACTTACTTATCATTTTTGTCTGGCTTCTTTTCACAGGTGTTAGTTCTTGGTGTCACTTTCCCTGATAAGCTAGAGAAATTTTGTTGTTCACATCATCTAAGTTATGACACTCTTAAGCACTTTTCACCTTCCGCAAGCCTGCTTCATCTGCCTCATCTTCTCCTTTATGGCTCACTGAGTAATTCTCCATCCCCATGCTTTTTCCTGGTGTTCCAGATACCACCACAAGCCTTCACTTGCTGTCCCAAATAACCCAGGTGCCCTGGTGGAGTGTGGTTTACGTGCATAAGGACCTATGGCGGCCTTTCAGACTTGGGGGATGGGGAGGGGGGTGGGGGGTGGGGGGGGGTGGGGGCTGTGAATCCTCTCTGCAGGCCACATACCTCCGAGCCCCTTCAGACAGGAGCCTGCATATCTTACCAAAAGGCTACAGAAGTCCATGGAGCTCCTTCTGTATCCCACCCAACTCTGAAGCCTCACGTGCAAGCAGAGAGGGAAGGGGCAGAAAGTCTGCAGGGGTCACATGTGAATGCTATTAAATAGCCTTTAGGCTTCTATTTTATTTATGAATTAAGCTAGACAAGGAGTGTAAAAAGGGATAGAGGTACTTTGTTTCTCAATTTGTGTCTATTATCTATTGAAATTTGACATAATGTCTCCACAGCTCCCCTTAATATTCCACTGTATATAGAATGTGACTAGTTCCACCATCTAATGTGACAGCTTAGGAAGATTAAAAAGAAAAGCTAAACTAGCAGTAGTTGGAGATGAGGAAAAGTAGCACATTTATGAATAATTTCAGCTGAATTCTAACAACATTGCATTCCCTGGACAGGACACATTTATTATCTTATTCACCATGACTACTGCAACATTAGTGATTTGTTACTGAATCAATTATTAATTCATATGAGTGAATAAGGCTCTGTCACTTAACCCTTCAGCTGGCCGTGCCCATTATATACTGATTGCCATTTTTAACTCTGTTTTGTATCCCCTTCAATCACCCTCCTTATCTCTACCCTCCTTGCACATCCATAGTGAAACAAGATTATGCTTTCCATTTCAGAAATCCATTTGACAGAAGCCACTTGCTTTCCTTTTAATTGTGAGTCTCTCCCCTGCAAAGGTCCTCTTTTAACACACCAACTTTATACCCAAATGGCCAAGGATGCAGTCTCAGAAACTGGTTGGGCAAGACGCAATCTGTTGAAGAAACGGGTTAAAAAGATCAAATGTCAAATGAAGACATCTTCCCTCCAAAGATTCTTAGGTTCCCACCACTAAAGTTGCAGGAGGAAGACTTTTAAATGTTTTGAGCTGTTTGGTCACTAGGATATAAAGCATGCTATGACAAAACATGCAGATGGCAGGTTTTATTCTCCAACAGTGAGGTACAGGAACAGATGAGCTCATGGCCTCAATCAAGGCCACCACCTAAAACAGAAGCAAAGGTACAGGTAATACCCACACCATCTGATCTCAGGCTTGCAGCTAATACACCTTTGTCTGTCATCTATTTAGGGAACAAGGCAACAAATTTGAACAGCTGGATTATAGTCAAGGATCCAACACAGATTTACTGCCATGGACAGTGATGGTCACATCTGAGTTTTGTCACCCTGCTGCCTTTGAAAAAAAAAACACTAGAAGGAAATGGGAACATACTAAAATCTTCACAATATCTACTGCAAGCAATTGAAATGACAGTCATTACTTACTCCTTGTCATGTGCAAAACAACAATGGTCATTAGGCAGAAGGTAAAAACAATCATTTTAACCGTAACTACTCTCAATGAAACATACTGTGATGAAGCTTTAAGCTGTGCTTAAACCTTATGCTTAGAGTGACAGAAGAATGCAAATTCCAGGCCAGGACTAGTTGTTATCTGAATTTCTCCTATAGTCCTCTGGATCAAGCTGTACACAGCACATCTCTGCGTGATGGAAGTGAGGTGCACCCCTAGCTGCTTTCCTGGTCTTCCAGATCAGACTGTGTCAACCAGAGTTAGGGTGGCAACCAGACAGTCCTCAGTGTTGAGCAAAGCAAGGGCTGTCATTCATGTGAGTGATGCAAATGTAGCCACCTGTCCATTGTAACAAGAGCAATGTCCAACCCTAAGGAAAGGAAAAGGCTGCAGCATCCTAAGAGTGTTCTTCATGGGTCTCCCAGAAGGCTTGGGTCTGTCCATGCTCATCATTCAACAGCACAATCTGCAGATAGTACTATAAATTATGTGCATAGTCACCAAGCACCCTGTTGTTTGAGTTTTTTTACTCTGTTTTTTTAATTTACTCTGCCCTTCCCAAAGCCTCCCCAAAAGTTTCAAGACAAGGAAAAATGAGTTGGTGTAAAACCTAAGCCAAGGTCTCTCAAAGGGACTTGGGTATGTTTACTACAACTTTGTTTTCAGGTGGAAAAATGCAAGTTTTTGTATCACACCTTTGAAGCACATAAACATAAGGTCGTTCTCCAGTAGTGATGACAGAAAATGAAGGGCTTTCCATATCTATCACAGAGGCACTTAGCCTCTCATTAGTAACACCCTGGCATATTTCAGATTAGCAGAATTACCTGCTAACATATATCAGTATGAAGCTAGAAAGAGAACACTGAAATCAACAGAGATCTTGCAACTGACTTTACTGCTACCACAAATGAAGCTTTCAGGGCACACTGCTCACATCCTTATTACCAAACAGTGTTTCTCTCACAGTATGGGGTCAATCAAGGATCAATATGAAAACTTACCATCCAGGTTTGCAAGGATAGTACTTAAATGAAAAATTTCCTCAAATTATGCTTTGTAGTTCTTTAATGAGAGACTAGAGAAACAAGGTAACATTTTTAGGGAGATGATTCTACATCATGCTTTCTCACAGCTGGTACCTGGTGCTGTCAGCTTGTTCCTTTCAGTGCTATCACCTGATGTAAAGTTTTCTACGGCCACAAAAGGACTAAAGGCATCTAGCTTATGAATAAAATCTCTCCCTCTGTCCTCCTTCCAACTTCACTGTCCAAGCTGAGAGCACCAGAAGAACTAAAGTAAATAGCCTAAATGATGACAGGTCAATTAGAGGATTGAAATCATGTCCGTTTTCATAATGTGAAGCATTGTAAGTAACACAGAAAGGATTTATCTACACACACGAGTAAATATTTGATTTTTATCTTGACATTGTCCTTTAAAGGAAAGTCAGAGAAGGGAACAGGCAGAGATTATAAAGAGGATACTAATGTGTTGAAAAGCAAATGGTTTACGGTTAACAGCTAGGTAGCATAGGGAGTATGCCACCAAGTCACTGTAGTTGTCAGAGAAAGGGACCAGCCATGACAATATGACCCATTCTGTCTACTAAGAGGGGTTAAAAAGGGCCTTGATTAATTACTTTGCATGGCATCAGCCTTTTCCTGATGAGAAGATGACTTCTGCCCCACACATCCTGTAGTCACAGATCAACATTCACGTGCAAACACAAGTACACATTGTACTGCCTGCTTTGCTCAGAGGAAGAATGTATTTACTACAGTCACGCAAGGAAATCAATAGTAAAAGAAATAATGTTAAACCCTCTACAAAACTATTCCAGCTCGAATTGGTCAAGATCTGGCTGCTTATTTTCTCTATGTTTTGCCAAAATTTTGTCTCACACTTGGTCTCCCCACATCTGCCTCTATATTCTTCAATATTCCAGTTGCCTCCCATTTTGACAAGAAAAAGGAGATGTAAGTCTGGAAAGTCATTTGCAAGAGTTTATTCCATGCTTCAGAAACAGAAATTCGCCTCTCGGTTTTCCACAATTCTCATTATAATTAAAGTGGCTGTGAAAGACAGGCAAAGTCTCTGCATCAGCTGAGATGGCTTGACATGGACCTCAGGAAAACAAAGCTACTGATGGAAAATGTTTGTTTATAAAAGCCTAAAAGGACAAAAATGAAAAAAAAAAAAATCCTCTATCATTTAAGCCTGCCCATAAATCTCAGTAAGACTGCAAAGTTGCAGCTTGCTTGGTATATTTTATAGACAGAGATCTTGCTGACTTGGCTGACACTGGCTAGGAGGCGGGGAAGGCAGGAAAGTTGAGATTTGGGGTGGGTAAACATTCCCATCCATCAAGCAATTGGATTTGCAACTAAAGCTGTGAAAGCCACATCAGATTAACGTTGCCAGGGCAGGAATGATGTGAAAATCATCTGTCTTTAATGCAAGTGACGGTAGGGACAGGGAATACACACGTGGGGCCAGGGCAGTTCTGGCCCCTCTGTACATTCAAGCCAAGGTGCAGAAAAAGACTTGCATGCAGATCCACGCCATTTCTCCTACCAGAGTATCTCCTCAGCTCTTTGCACTTGGTGGGGAGCAGTGGGGGAAGGGTGGAGGACAAGGTCTGACAGCCAAGGCTGCAATTCCCTTCAGCCTCACATCTCTTTTGCCAGAGCAAGATGCCCCAATCCATGTGAAAAAAAAACCCACACCAAACCAAACCAAACCAAACCAACCAAAAAAAAAAAAAACAAACCAAAACAACACCAAAACCAAAAACTATGGAGCTTTTTGACCTCCAGAATCTCTCAGGAAAGGGCTGAGACCAAACAATTTAATTCACTTAGGATCTTTGTGTCTTAATCCATTGAGCAAAGTTTTCTACTGGCTGCGGGGGGACACAGGGGAAGGCAGCTCTGCACGGGCTCCCTGGGGCGAAGGGCAAAGGCATGTAGGTGGAGGGCAGAGAGGCAGGCAGGTTGCTCAGCTGTGATCAGTCACGGAGCTCCCACCCACCCCGAGAGGAACCAACCAGGCATTACTGCACACCAGCCATCAGGAATGCAAAGCAGCTTTTGTGTGTAGGTCATTTCAGGACGACAATGATAATTACGAAGAACCCTAAAACACACTCACACACCAAACGATGAAGGGAGGTGGAGTCTGTGGGTGGAAAGAGAATAGGTCCAACTCCTCCCTAGGGGGGCAGACGGAACACGCAAAGGAAGCAAATTAGCTTAAAAATAAATACATATGAGGACAATCTATGGAAAGGAGGAGGCTAGGGGGAAAAAAAAAACAAAACAAACCAAAAAACTAAAGAACCCAAACACAAGAGGAACAGCACACATTTGGAGTGAGGGAGCAAAGGGACAAATCTGGCTGAATAACAGCCTAGGTTGCGTGACTCAGGCAGTACCTCAGCGTATCTAGGAGCCACCTGCTTTCCTTCCTCAGTCCCTTCACGTTTACGTAGCCTTGCCGGGTCAGGGACCAAGTTGGACCCTGGCATTGAAACAGGCAGAAGTCCACTGGGGTGTGGGAGTGTGAAATTACCTCCAGACGCATGCAGAATAGGACTTGTCTCACCCCCTTCCCTTGCCCACACCCTAACTCTCAATGTCTCCAGCTACCAAAGTGTCATTGCTTCCCTCGATGCTTACAGCTTGGCTCTGCAGAAGCAGGACCAGAGACCAGGATTTCTACGGTACTTGGAAATTAGAACCTGCCAAAGGAAACAGAGCAAAACTTTGTTCCTATGTGTGACACCTATACAGACACGCAAACCCACACACATAAAACCCCACTCCCCTCCACCCCATGCTTTATAAAGGTTTGCTTCTACTTTAAGGACACAGTTCAGGAAGGGCAGCTGTTGAATCACATTTCTCTACAGACCACACAGTTCTGAAACAAAATGTTATCACGAAAATCCCTGTGGACTGAAGCTGGGAAGGAAAAACAGACTCCTGACCTGCAGTTGTTAAAAATGGCTTTTTGCAGATGAATGGTAATGTGAAGCCCTATCTTACAGAGGGTAAAAAAATAACACTGGGAACTCAAATGGCATGTACTTTTAGCACCTTGAAAATAAAACAAAAAAAAAAAACAACCAGCCCAGCCTGTGATCACTATTGGAAAGTAGTATTGGCACAGGTCTGTGGTGTCCTGAGAGCCATGCATCTGCTCCTCACATAACTTGCCTGCACTACTACGGTTATAAAATAGGTATCACTGCTCAGGCTCAGATCGATCTCTACTGCGCTGTGCACGTGCAGTGTGGTGATCAGGCCCATGGCAAGGTGGTGAAAGAGAGAAGTTTGAGGAAGGTAGAGAAGGAGATAGACCTGGTTCTTCCTGAGCTCCAAGTGCTGTAACTCAGCCTGCAGAGACCCAAAGCCACAAGCCTTGGAAGGTGCAGGTGGGTCACTGCGATGGTTCTGAAGCAGTTTGAGCTCATGAGTCAAACAAGTGACATCAAGATTTGGCAGCAGCTGGGCACTGTGTTTGATCACAGGTCCACACTGATACCAACACCCTGTGGCAGTGCTTTCTCTGCCTCCTACCCATAGGTGTAAAACACCAGTATCTTTCCTCCTTCTCACTGTAGGTCTACCAGAAGCTAAGACCTGTGTAGTACCTACAAACATATCCTGTTCACTCAAGAGCCTGACAGGAAACTCTGTAAATTATGAAATATAGGTGGCATTTGCCATAAAAAGAGAAATATCAGATTACTGTAAGCATTAGAAATTAGTTGAATTCAAATGTTAGCAACCATGTCTACAATTGCGAGGTGAAGACAGAACCACTGCTTACATCAGGTGCGATGTGCCTCTGACTTTCATATCAACTCTTTCGTGACAACTTGGGGAAGAGAAGTGACTGTCATCCATGGTTTTCAAAAAGGAATCAAGACCCCTGTGAGCCCAGACAGCTACTGAGAGTCTGATCTGAATTTACTGCTGCAGACGGAGGGAGAGGTAAATGGCAATTTATGAACTCCGTCATTTATTGACTCACCAACATTGTTTGCTTTTGGGGAGGCTAGTGACGCTTTTAAAACCTTTTTTTTTTTTTTTTTTTTTTTTAACACTGTAAAAGGAGCTGCATTTGTTTGGCTGGCTGCACTGGCCTGATGTAGCCAGCATCACAACCTCATGTGTCTAAGCATGCTCCTTCTCCCCTGTATGGGTGCTGAAAATGCTCCCTTTCACAGCTATTTCACTTGAAGCTTTCTGACATCCCTTATGAAGACATCTGCTGGAAACCCCATGCTTCTGCTGGTCCAAGAGCAGGCTGTTGTACATTCAGCAGTAGCAACTGGGAACACCAGAGGTCCTGGGATCCTCCAAAGAAGATTGTCCTCTTCAGTCTGTCCTGCTGAGCATGGCCTCAGAGAGCTGCAGCAAGCATCTGCTTAAGCTCTTCCTACCTCAAACACTGGTCTAGCGGAGTGACTCTGCGCTGAAGATCCATGCATGGTCAGGCAAACTGACTCACACGGGAAGGGAATCACCTTCTCTAACTGCCCCCAGCTAGAAGTTAGGCTCTGGGGGGCTGGCCCTGGCTGGATGCCAGGTGTCCACCAAAGCTGCTGTGTCACCCCCCTCTTCATCTGGACAGGGGAGAGAAAATACAATAAAAGTTTGGGAGTCAAGATAAGGAGGAGAGATCACCCAGTTACCGTCACAGGCAAAACAGACTCAACTTGAGGAAATTAGTTTAATTTATTACCAATAAAATCTGAGCAGGGTAATGAGAACTAAACGCAAACTTAAAACACCCCCCCCCCCCCCCCCCCCCCCCCCCCGCCCCACCCCCACACCCCCCCCCCCGCCCCCAGCGCCGGTCCGGTCCGGGCTCAGCCCCGCAGGCGCTGTCCCCGCCGCTGCTGCCCCTCAGGGCCGGGGCTCCTCACCCCCTGCCCGGCCCGGCCCGGCCCCCCGCGGGCGCAGCCCCTCGGGCCCAGCCCGGCCCGGCCCGGCCCCCCGCGGGGGCACCGGCCCTTCCCCAGCCCGGCCCGGCCCGGGCTCCTCTCCCCGCGGGGCCGCGGGCCCTGCCCGGAGCTGCTCCAGCGCCGCCGCCCGCGGGTCACGGCCCCCTGCGGGCACCCCCTGCCCCGGGGGGGGCCCTGCCCGGGCTGCGGGGGGGGGAGCTGCTCCCCCGGGGGCTCCGCGGGCTGGGGGCACGGCCCGCCCCGCCGGGGGCCGCCCCGCGGGCTGGGGGAGCCGCTGCTGCGGCGCCCGGAGCCCCCCGGCCTCCCCCTGCCCCGGCCCGGGGGCTGCGGGGCTGCTGCTCTCACACACCCCGCTCCTCTCTCCCGCTGCAGGCGCTGCTGGGCAGCAACTTTCCCCCCTGACGAAACGCGTCCCCCCCGCGGCGCCACCACCGTCGCTGAGGGGCTCGGCCTTGGCCAGCGGTGGGTCCCGCTCGGAGCCGCGGGCCTCGGCTCCGCCGGACGCGGGGAACCTTCGGGCAGCTTCCCACCGCTGCAGCCCCTCTGCTACCAAAACCTTGTAGCTCAAACCCACTACAGAGGCTCTGCTCTAAGACAGTCATCTAGTTCTTTTCAGAAGTTAATAGACACAGACAGCCACCTCAAGAGATGTTTTGCCCCACTTCTTTATAGGATGGACTGCACTCCCAAGTGTTTCTTCCCATAGACAGCAGAGCAGTCTAGATGGCTAAGTCTAGATACCATCCCAGATTTTAGGGGTGCTGGAGCTCAAGGAGGTGAATCCTGCAGCCCTGGTCTCTGTGCCTCACTTCCCCACTCTGAGAGCTCTTACTTCCACATTCTTGCTTCATTCAGTTCAGTTAACATAGTGAAAGTACAGCCCTGAATATGAAATCTCTAGAGGTTAGGAAATAGTGGTGGATAGGTGTCTATGGCAGACCCAAGAAATTACTGCCAGAGCTAAATAAAAGAATATGCTCAAAACAGCCCAAAACACCTAGTAAAACTGCTTGTAGACAAACAGGAGTAACATGAAGGTGACTTAATATAGAGCCTCTGGCCACCATACCCAGTTCTCTCCTCCAACTCCTCAACACCTACATAAGGCCAAAGGACAACAGAGCAAAGATCTTGTGCTCTTCTTCATTGCTGTGATGACTTCATCTGAACAAGGGTCACCGACTACCCGCACACAAACTTCTAGGCCCAAAACCTGGTCTCATTTCTGTTGGGCCACTAACCACTCTCTGACCGGTGCATCTTGCAGGGTTCTGACCATGCAGCACAGCTTGGGCTCTCCATGGCCAAAACTCAAGGCTGAAAGAATTGCTCTTTACATGATGGCCTCAAGGTACAAACAAGTATCTCCATAAGTTTTGAACTAACAAGTCCCAATTTCTGGTTTCTGAGTATTTAATCATTGGATTTCTTGGTATCTATCAAAGATAAAGCAGCAACCAAAGCTCCACGAGTTGGACAATGTAAAAAGTTGTTTTCCTACATGTCTGAAACAATGGGGTCAAGATAGGGCTTGTTTTTTTCTACAGGAAGCTAACTAGTGGTTCTTTTCTCATACCAAGATGAAATGTGTAGGAACTAAACATCTTTTAAACCAATAAAGCAAGTGCTGTCAAATTCATTTCAAACACAGGAACAAGTCCAAAAACTATTGCATGGGAAAGGGAGGTGGGAAGAGACAGAAGGAGAGGAGAGGCAAAGAGAGAGATAAGGAGTGCTGGAAAATGAGATGTTTATTAAGGAGTGTTTCTGCACAACTGCTAAGTTACCCTAGAATAAGCCAAGGCTGGAGGAATCAGCAGAAGATGAAAACTTCAGTAAGAAGAGGAAATATGGTCTCAAAGCCTCCAGGCAAGCCCTGTTCCCCCCATGTATGCCGTGACTCTGAGGAAGGTGTGGGAGCAGTCTTGCCAGCTCATTGCTGAGGGACATGTCTCCTGCTCAGCTCTTCACGTCCACTCCCACTTAAGCTGCCACAGAATAACCTTGTGCTTCCCGCTGTGCCACTGCGCAAGGGCTGGCAGGGGAAGGGGCTCGGGGATAATGAATGAAGCTCTATATTAGCCACAGAAGCACAGGACAGTCAAATGAAAGGGTAAAAGTATGGTCATGAAAGACAAGCAGTCACTCCGACTGTGTGCTGGAGGTAATTACTGCTATATAAATAAACCAGAGGAAAAAAAAAATCTTTTAAAAATCTAATTACCATGCAGCACTGTGGGTTTCAACCTTGGTCAAGTACAGGCAGACCTGATTTACGCTCCATCATAAAATCCTAAGCACGAGGCTGGTCTCGCTCTCTCTTTACAATATGAGTCAGGGAATCAGCACAGGACATTTCTCAGAGAAGAGCTGCCTGATAGATGTGCCCATGTCTGGGTGGGTCGGCATCTCCAACAAGCCAAGACTACATGAGTACACCACCTGCACATATATTTATCAGTTTTCCCTCTTCAAGATATGGCAACATGTGTTTTGAAAAAAAGAAGAAAGAAGAGGCAAAAAAAAAAAAAGCTCCAAACTCCTGTTTCACTTGCTCTTAGTATTTGTCATGACCCTTAATAAGGATATTTCCCTTTTGTACAGACCTGCCACCTTTCTTTCAAGCGTAACATGAAGGCATTTCTATGAAACTCTTATGATTGTGTAGGAAAGGGAAACTGAGGTAGAGCTTTAATTTACCACTGAGACTTTTGGCTCCTTCTACTCAAGCAAGAAGTTTGTGCGCTGCTTTTCTGAAAACCTCAGTGTGAACACTTTACCCATCATCCTAAAACAAATAATGACCCAAACTTAGATCTTTATTTTCTGTGCCTTTGCTTTTTGCAAGACAGATTTTGTCCAAGAACAGCAGGTGAGTGAAATGCAGCAGCTAGCTTTAAATGTATCATCATTCTGAACTTGCAGAATTGAGGCACTTTCAACAGCAGAGCAAAGTAAATCCTAAAGAACATCTGATTCTCCTTATGTGGAACCAAGTACTACACTGCAGCTTCTTAACTGCAGAAATACTTCTGACAGCAATCAAGTTCAGACTGGAATTGCAGCTCCATGCTCAGAGCTGTTGATGTAAGAGGAAAGAAAGCAGATTTCCCACCATGAGTGAATAGGAGACATTTTTTTCCCCTATCCCAAACAGAGAGTGAAAAATCAGAAACTATTGTCAATAATTTGTATGTCAGTAGGCATGCACACACACCCACACACACCTACAATGACAAATATGTTAGGTCAGTGAAATCTGTCATACAAATTTCAAATGTAAAATTGTGTTAAAAAATCTGCAGCTTTATTTAACAGATTTGAAATCTAAACATTACTTAAAATCTGAAAGCCAATTTTGCTTAAACCCATATCAAAACAATATGTGTCAATACTTTCTAAACATAAAGACAGATCTGAAAGTGGTGGGACACCCTAGGGAAAAAAATCTCTCGTTGTGTCATCTAATTGTTTCCAGCACTGTTTGGAAAACAAACAGTGAATCCAAAATAAGTATTAAACAGTAACAAAATTTAGGAAAAAATACCTTCAGAGTTCAAAAATAATGTAATCTCCCTATCATTGTTAGTGAGATTTATTACCCAGCATCTGCTATACTACATTTAAAAAGTTAAAGCCCACTTTTAATAATTGCCTTTTGCTTTTATACAGTATTTGGCACTCACACAGCTTCCTTGATTAAACCTCAGCACAGGTAAGCACTGTGATTCAGAGGAAGGAGGAGGATTCAGAGGTAAAACAAATTGCTCATAGTTTCACAGAAATCAGTGCCAGAGGAAACAATCAGAGGTCCAACCTCACGTCCTGTGTAATAAACCACCCTGCAGCTAAAGTCTTGGCTACTGCTCCCCACCATTAGTGTGCATTTTGCAACCTTGATGGCAGTGAAACTTCTGCAGCTGGAGTAGTTGCACAGAAGCATAAGTACCCTCGTCGGAAGAGACCCTGGCTGTTTAAACAGACACAGTAAAGCAGGTAGGTGCTGCTGTTCATGAGGCTGGTCATGCATGCCGCCATCAGAAAAAAACCTAGTAGGTGCAAACAGGTTGCAGACATCTTTAGACTTGACAGTTTGTGACCCCTGGAGGAACAAAATTATTGAAGAGCCTGAGTGAATTAATACACAGCTTTACCCAGGGCTGTGATGTGGTAGCAGCACTAGAAGGGGAGAGGAGTGGGTAACTGAGGTGTCACACCTGGTCTCATTGTAAAGGGTGGGGAAATAACTCACCACGTCTTGTACCCACTTCTGACAATCATATTTTTTAACTTATTTTTAACTTGAGATTTCACCCTGTTTTGATGAATTTCATATAGGACAAAGAAAGTGAAAACATTTCAGCTGAAATTTTACTAGCTGTGAAAATCTCAGCTGTAACAGATAACATTCCTGTAGCAGCATTTCTTCAAGCGTGTTTATCAAGACTATGACCCATGCCTTTAAATTTTATCCTATCTTCCTGCAACCCTTTCAATCAGGGAAATTGTAAGCAGAGAATTCAAACTGTGTACAGATCCACTTACTTTATATTTAAAAGCAAAAAGGAAGGGAAAGATAGCAAAATGGACATGTATTAAAATGTTTCCACACACACAAAAAAGAGAGCTCTAAAAGCAATTGGAATAGCTCTTGGGAACAGTTCTTGTTTCTTGAATAAATACTTTGCAGTTTACAGCTTTCTATAAAAAAGAATATTTTCTTTTCTCCATCTTTCTTCGAGATACACACAAGCTTTATGTTGTAAAAGAACAAGTTTGATAAGCCCAGGAATGGGCTGCTTGTATGTGTGGCTGTATATGTGCATTTTTAGACTGGGTTTAAGAAAAATGAATGTACAACATGAGCCACACACTGAGACTGGCCCTGCTCTAAGCACTTTGGTACATGCCTGCAATTCAAGGACTGCACGGAAGGCATGACTTGGAGCTTTGTAGATGAAAGACACCAGCAGAAGGCAGACCTGGAGGCACATCAAGAGAAACTCAGATCTTTCTCATCAAACTGAAGTATCTACTTTTTCTGTTTTCTATTCTCACCTTCCTCTTACTTCCCCATTTGACTGTGGCCTCCACGCTTATAGGTATCTCTAGTATTTGCAATTATTTGCAACGTTCACAGTTTACTGGACTTTTCCCAGTCAGTCCTTCTTGATTACCAACAGGGATTTCATTTACACACACACACCTGTGTGTCTGTGTGTGTGTGTAAAATTCATGTTAACACTGCAGGAACGGTTATTATAGTTAAAAAAAAAAATACAGTAGCTGATTTTGAGGAAGACAGGCAGATGTCAACCCAGAACAGAATAGCTTAGTGGTCACACATGCCTAACTCTCTTATCAGGCTGATCTCTCTCTATAGACTAGTCAATGAATAGTTTTACTTACTCCTGTCTGATTCAGCTGACCTCGGGTGACCTTCCCTTGGTTTGTCACAGGGTGAGAATCATCAGGTAAAGAAAGTGCAGTGTGAAATTTGGAAAAAGTTCAAAAGCACATCTGAGATTTGTATTTGTTCTTTTAAAGAAATAAGATGTACTACACTTATAAATGGTCCTTTAGGTTCCTGAAGTGCCCAACTGATACAGTAAATGTTTTAAGTAAGCAAATGTTTTAAGTGTTTAGCTCTTACTTTACAATCTAGAGTAAGTGATAGGATGTTGAAGTCTTGTAGGCAAAATATCTTTGTGAACAGTAGAAGCTGATCAGTAAGAGGCAATCTCTAAAAAGAGATGTACAGATGTACCTTGCCTAGTGTAAACAAGGCTATGTATTTAATATCCAGGCTATTACCGTTATTCTGTTATGTCATGCACTTTATCCTGTGAGGTAGTATTCCTGTTCTGGAAACAGGGCTAATACATTTACTTTTGTTTCGATATCACAGTAAAGTTATGTGTACACGATCCACCAAAATTTGCTGAGAATTGTGGTTGAATTTATGAAAAAAAACCCCAACCTTTATTCTGATTCTTAAATAACTTTAAATGCATTGAGTTCTACAAATAAATAGTAGAATTCTTTTTTTCTTATATCACCACAATACTGTATATTTTTAAAAGAATTTTGAATTTTATATGGTACTTCCTGCACATGTCTCCAATATTGCACAGACTTAAAAGTTCTGAACTGCAAAACAGAAGTAAATCCTAAATAAAGGCATAAACAAAAATGCAAAAGGACAGGATTAGGCAATAAGAATTCTACTCCAAGAGCAGGTGAAAAAGTGAGTCCAGATCTCGGATGGAAACCTGACCACTAAGCCACAAAACAAAACTGAAATTCATCAAACTATAAAATGAATATATTTTTTCTAGCCTTTAGAGCTTGTGGAAAGGGTCAGGACAAAATGTGGGCTAAGTCTGCCATCTTTACCTAAACAAAGGATATGAGGAATGATTAGGAGCTGTTTCACTTGTACAGTAACAGAGGAAAGCACCAAGCTACATAGCTAACTTCACAAAAGAACCGAGGGAACTATGCTTACATGGTTACTGGGATGCAGCAGAATCAGGTAATCTAACAGCAGTGTCTTGCGGGGCTAAGGCCTTCACCGCTCCATAAGACACCTTAAAGGAACCTTGCTCTGAAAACCGATAGAGCTTGTCTAGGTAACACAGGCTTTAAAACTGCCCCTGAGTTTCTGTCCCCTCTTTCTGGCAAGGGACCTCCAACCCATGTGACAGCATCCCAGTGTTGCATCAGCAACACACCCAGCTCATAACAAGAGATTTACAGCTGTGTCAGACTAAAGGAGGCTGGGTGAGGGCAGCCACACTAGAATATTTATTGTGCATCACTTAGAAGATGCAGAATATTGCTTGGACACTTTAATAGATGCATCAGTGTTAACTGATTTGCTCTGAGGCACCATATGCTGATCAAATGGGGTGCGATGCATAATGTCACATTAATGTCGTAATAAAGGAAATCTCAATGTGTTCTGTAATGTCTTTATGATTACCTTTAATTTTAGATAGCTAGTGAAGGAATGTGTGTTCAATACCTGGATCTGCTGTCTAATTACCTAGCATATAACAAGAACCAAATGTACAATAAAAGGCTAGGGCTTTTATTGGAGATCACTGGTGACAACATAAACCATAAATAAGTCTTACAATCTGTATAAGCCTGAAACACCACAATCTGATTGGCATGTGAGATTGTTTTGGGCGTATTTTGATTTCTTTTCATCTTTAGTCACCAACCTGGAGAAAGGAAATATATAAACATAGAGGGATGTAACTTCAAAGCCACTCCCAGGAGGATTAAATACACAGGTCCAACAGATGTTTTACATTTACTTCTACAAATAAACACACGGTTCTGTCATTCAATTCAAGCCACCCCTTATGCTTGCAACAGCCTTTCAGGTAAAGTCACCTTAAGCTTACTCATCTTTTTCATAAATGCTCTCACACTTTGCTTCTTAACACACACACACACATGCACTTATTACTTTGAATTAGCTTCTGACAGTTTGACGCAATACAGAGAATATTAACAGCATTTGGATTTCAGGGGTTTTGTTTTATGTAATTTGCCTAATCCTCAGTGTGTTTTGCATAAGAAAGTGGTTACTTTTATTCCCCTTTTATAACCAGGGAAACTAAGGCACAGAGTTTTAATAACCTGATTTGTGTGACAGCACTTTGGAGGTGGTATAGGTACCAGTTCTCAACTTCTAAACCAGCATCTGAGCAACTAGATGCTTCAGATGGAGTTCCTTACATCAGGTAGCTTGTGCTAGAAGAAAATAAGAAAATTTTGGTTGTGCTGTGTCAGGGATTTGGAGTCTTGCACAAAAGAGAATTGATTTAAAATTATGTCCGTGTTATAAGGATTCTCACCCGAAATCTTGTGCTTTTGAATACAAGCATAAATGAACCTTTCACCCTTCTTTTGTAATAGCAGCTTTTAAACCAGGACCCCAGAGGAAAGGTTTTGCAGCTGAGTTGGTGAAATGGAAAACAGAGCACAACTGAAATTTTCTGCAGCAGCCATCCCAACCAGACCTGCTCGATGGTGATGTTTGAGCCCCTTCACACAGCCAAGCTCCAAGATGGCTTCTCCCTGAACATATTCAACAAGTGTACATGAACAGAGTTATTTCAGGCTGGTGTTGCTGAAACTAAGATGAAGATCTGGTCATTATGACTGAAACAAATAAGAAGGATGGGAAACAGTGAAATCTAGATCTCTGAGTTAACTACAGTCTGCTACCCTAGTATGAATCAGAGAAATGACTGCAGGTCAGTGGAGTCACACCAGGGTAACAGCCATATAAAACTAGGTGAAAACCAGGCCCAGGAATTAGAGCAGCATTGCTGCCTGGGCCCTAAGAGACAGCCAGAAACCCTTTGATAGAGTAAAATCATGATACACTGCAAGAAACAACCTGCAAGTGAGTTCCCTATCGGCATCATTAATGCATTCCCAAAGCAGAAACCAGAAGGCTTTTTCCAGAGGAGCAAAGCTGTGGAAAGAGGCTTCTTCTGTAATGACAAGAGGGAATGTTTTGTCTGATGTGGAGACATAGAAATTGGCTTCTGATGACTTGGTATCCACATGGGCTGGGACTGGCCTGAAATTCATAGTCAGAACATGTGCAAGACAGAGTGTGAAGGGGAAAGGAGGAGTCAGCTTAAGTGGTGGGGCAACTACAGAGTGGTTTTACCATTTATGATCCCTACTAGTCCTTTGGCTTTCTGGAAAATGGGACTCAATTTCATTATAATCTGTTCTTCTGCCTACTGGATTTATGGAATACGTGGAAGAGGTGCTCAGGATCAAGCAGAACAAAATCAAACAGCCCTGGGGACAGTCTTGGCCTCAAATAAGAAAGAGATTTGAACTCTGCACCAAGGCTAAGAGTCAGGTTTTCTGCTTTTACAGGATTTTAAGTCTGGATTTTGGTTCCAGGCCAGCTCAAAAAGCATAATGCTGTTACTAGGTATGGAAGATTTCCTTCTCCCTCTTCTTTTCTTCAAAGGTCAAGTCTCAAATCAGTTTTGCTGTTTCTAAAGCTGGTAAAAAAAAAGCTGTGAGGAATCCCAGAAGATCAGCTGTTTCAAAAGGAAAGATTAACACCCAATCATTCATGGATGCTTGTCTAATGTCATCATAACCTCTATGGACAGAGACAGCACAATCCTAAACTCCTACCTCATGGTTAACATCTTTGCTGACCAGCTTCACATCATAATAGCTTTCTGGAGCTTTTTTTCCTACTTATTGAAAATTACTGTTCCCAGTGGTAGCTGTAAACTGTCCAAACACAGAAGTTAACTAATTCCATAGAAGCACATCTGCCTGACCTCTATCCTACAGTGGCTAACAGTTTGTTTCTTTGTCATTTTTACTTTTTTCTAGTCCTTAACTACCCTTATATTTAATGGTTCCATTTTCCCTTATTTGACTAGTATAACTTGTATTATTTCCATTGTCACCTTCTGTGTTTACATGAAGTTTAATTTGCATGGGGATGCCCTGATTCTTGACCTCTATGCACTGTTTCAGTGCTGGGTACCAAGGTACTGGTTTTATCATCTGAGTCAGATGGATCAGTTCAAGAAGGGATTTGTCACTCGGGTACACCTGGACTTCTCAACATTAACACTGTCCAGTGGGTGATGAAGTAGTAACCTGGAGAAGATCAACACCAAAAGGAGACAATAAAAAGGAAAGATCCTGGAAGAAACTAGAAACAAAAGCAGACAAGGAAAAGAGATTATAAAAATATTCAGAGTCTTATAACTACTTTGAATTTCTCTACCAGTAAAGCATGGAAACACATTGGCTGATATAGATACTGAACTTTCTGTGTATGCTACAAATATTGCTGCAGCAGAGTCAAAACGTAAACATAGCACTTCAGCCCAACTCCAGCTGAAACTCAAGCAGAACCTAAGAATTTCTGCGTTTGCCTAAGCTGTATTTCTAATGTGGTTTGTTCTAAGGCAGCAAGCCCTAGTTACTACAGGGAATGTGTGAACTTAAATCCTAATCCATATGAACAATGGCAAGAACACATAAGAGTGAGAATCATAAATCTAAAGCATTTTATTTTATTTTATTTTATTTTATTTTATTTTATTTTATTTTATTTATTTTTCATTACCTGATGGTTTCATAGCTTTAAGCATTGTGGTTTCCACAGAGGGTGGCAGCACACTGCCAGCAGCATACCTAATTAATTCCTCCTCGCCTGTTCCATTTGCCTTCCTCATCCCCCATCCAACTGACCTATCACTTCTCTTCAAAATAGGCTAAATTAATGGTGATGAAACTAAGGAAGAAGTGAATTATTTAATTCCAGAAAGTATCAAAGCTTACATGAGCCCAGCATTGACTAGGCAGAAGTATCAGTCCATGCCCTTGGGATTGTTTCTCTGGGCTCCTCCCTGTCTTCTTATCAAAATCAATGAGAATTTAGCCTGGTCTTCAGTGGGTGACCTTTTGATTCTCAAGAGGTGTATAACGCTTGGCATTTACTCTGTGTAGTGTCTTTCGTGAGAAGGGCTCAAAATATCTCTCTATACCAAGACTCACAATATCCTCAGAGGGAAAGTAAGCATTATCCTCATTTAATTAATGCACTGCCAAAGGCTAGAACACGAACTAAAGGAGACTGATCCTTCAAGGTACACAGCTTGCTTATATTCTGGTGAAGTTGGTGGGGAGATTAACATACTGAGCACCAAACAGGATTAGCCTCTAAGACCAAGATTAGTTTTCCGATCAGAGATTCTGGTCCAGCATGCTTCATCCAATGTTTTTAATCAATGCCTTCCTTCATTGCCATGTCAAGACCTAAGTGATACAAATAAAAAGATATATTTCAAAGGAAATTGTTTGTGAGGGTGAGTATATGGACATAAGGTAGCCAATCCCAAAGCAAGTTTCAGAAGCTCATAAACCAGTATGACCATTTTCCCCTGCCAATCAGCATAGCATAGAAAGCAGAAAGGCTCACTAGGAAGCCACCAGAAACGTTCACAGGACTTGGATTCGATTCTTGCCCTGGCCAGGGCTTGACTTATGGCCCTGAGGTAAGTCACCACTTGCAGATCCTCTGTTCAAGTCCTATAACCATCAGCTTGACCCTAATGATGAGTATCGTACTATCAGCAATGCACTGCCCAAAAGCAAGTAAAAAGGAAGGGGAACTGAGGCATAGAGAGGCCAAGGAGTGGCTGATGTCACGTAGGATGTCTAATGTAGCCAGGGAAATCAACAGAGTTGACACAAATCTTTGTGGAAATAAGGTTCTGTCCACTGGACTGCAAGAAGAGTACAAAGATGTAAATTTCCTTCTTATCCTCCTCTGCCATCCACCCTTTCCCTTCTCCTTTTTGGTCACAAAGCTACTTATTTTCATTACATTCTAGGTGATACCAGGCTTTCTGTACATTTGAAGCAGACTTGATGGCTTGACTGAGACTCATAACAAACATATAAGCAGGCAGATCCCTGAATTAGTTGAAGAGTCCTGTTAGATGCATCATTGTAAGAAAAGTAAGCAGCAGTGGGGGGAAAGAAAACTTTACCACGGTGCAGACCAAAACCCAAATGCCCAGAGTTCCACTCAAACCCAGCATCAGGGTTTGGTTGTTTTTTTTTTTCTGTATAGCAGCTGTAAAACAAAATTAAGGTAGCATGTCACCGAAAATAGGATCTCTCCTATGGGGGGTAATGCCTACCATCATCTCAGAGCAATTTTCTGCTCTGTATTCAAAGAACTCCTGAGTTTCTACAATAGGCAGTCTAATTGCAAACATTTGGTGTTAATGTCTGATGACTGAAAGCACAAGCAAAGCCAAGGTGTGTTTCAGAATGGTATGTATGCTCTCTTTGCTTCAGAGGCAGGGTAAGACATCCATTAGAAGGTGATGAGCTAACCGCAGTCTTCTTGGAAGGTTTTATGACTGTACCAGGACTAAAAAAATGTTACTTAATGCACCTCAGATAGGTCCGGGTGTGAGACCAAGTCACATATAAGTACTCCGTCAGAGTCACTTTGAACTGGGGAACAAGGATTTCAAGATCTAAAGCCAAATAAACAAGACAATGAAGAGGAGGGACAAACTGGTAAGTCAACCACCAGTCATAAGACTACTGTGCATGACGCAGTGTATGCTGTAGGTGATTGATATTGACTAGTTTGAACTAGACTGAACTGTCTCCAGCATAGCCTTGAGTATGGTAGTGGTGGAGAAAGTGTATGAGAAAAAATCCTAAACATGTCATCTTGATTAACGCCAAAAAAGTTTCTTCAAAACCTGACTCTCCAGCTGTGTATTTGTGTTCTCTTCGGTCACCAATTCTATTGCCAGTAAAATGCAGCTTCTGTTACAGCAAAGCTCAGCTGTGAGAACTTGTATATTCTGCAGAATATTCATGAAAACTAAAATGCAAAATTTCTGAAATGTTTAATTTTTATTTTTTTTTATTGAAGCAGTTCTCTCTTTGTGTAACTTGGTAGTGGACAGTATTAAAGGAAACATAAAAAAATATATTTATAACTTGATGACACTTTTTTCCCCCTGTTTTAATTTTGACCTGAAATTCCATGAGCAGGCTACCATATTAATACATATTTAATACATAGAGTTTATAAAAGAAAAGGAATCATGCAGATCTTTTGACAGAGTACTTTTCTTGATTGTTAGGTACTCCTTAGTGTGTGCTCCAACCAAGTGCCACTGTTATAAACCTATAAACAACCCGACCCATAAAATTTCAACACTAGCTTCTAGTTGTATATTGTTACTTACTATTTTCTTTATTATATTAGACATCTCCCATGCTCCAGGTATTTTACAGCTCTTAGGATAGTTAATGCAATTTAAATATATATAGTAACTGTACTGAGTTCTCATTCAGGAAAGGAACTGTAATCTATCAGGAAAAAAAAAAAAAAAAACCAACCAAAAAACTAATTACGGTTTATCCCATTGATTTATTTCTCCCCAAGCCTCCCCTCCCAATTTTTTGTAAGTATTACAAACCTTAGGTTGTAATTTTGATATATGCTGCTAGATAGATTAAATACCAACTAATTCTCATATAAAACTGGTAGTTTGATCAATACAGCTAAAAGCTTCATTCCTCACATATGTATTTCCCAGCTTTAGAACTATCAGTTTTAATCTCATGTGTCAGAATTAGATAGTAATCAGGCCAGGAATTCAGCTCCAGAGAATTCAAAAAACCTTCCCATTCAAATTCGTTAGTCAGAAAAGAATGGTTGATCCCTCTCTGGGTTTATAAAGATGGACTGGATAACCTTACCAGGTTCTGTCCAAGGCTACATCCTACTCTTCTATCATCTCCCCTTTGCCTTCCTCCCTCTCTCCCTCTGCCCTCTCTCTAAGGAGTAACCTTCTAGGAAGAGATGTGAGAGACAATACATGAACTGAGTCAGAAAAGGCAGTTTCTGAGATGATTTGTTTCCCAGGCCAGAAACACAAGAGAAGAGAGTAGAAAACCACTGAAAAGGTTTGTTCTCATATTCTGTGAGGAACTGAGCAAATCTGTTTTGCTCTTCCTGTATGATCCAGATGGATTTCTCGCCAAGGCATTTCATTTCCCAGATAGCCCCTGTGTCCTTCTTATGTAGGAGGACACCAGAGAGAAAAGGGAAAACAATAAATAAAAATCACTTGGATTCGGCAGCGATGGGTGTGATGTGGGAACCTGATTAGAATGTCATATTGCAGTCCTGATATAGGAAGCTAAATAAATAGAGTAAGCAGCCTACAAAGATTTTGCTTTCAAGTAACATTAATTGTCACCCTGAAAAAAAAAGAAAAAAAGCAGCCAAGCAACGGAGGTGGCGCTGGATCTCCAAAAGGCTTTCCACAGTAACTTTGAAGAAGTTCATGTGAGGAAAAGAAGAAACTGGAGCCCTTTTTCTCCACAGAGGAAAATAAATGGTTGACACTATGCTAATGAAGACAATTCACTCCAGGATGAGTCATTCAGCAGCAGCAAGGTCTCTGTTCTGCCTGTTGATTCATATTCTCTTCCCCCTATCATCAAGAAGTTGTCTTAAAAGAGTTGGCTGGGTGACCTACCCACTAACAGGTTTGGGTTCGATTTTGTTACTTATTTGGTATTAGCATAGTGTCACCCCAAGGAGATTTTCCCTTCAGTGGTGGAATATCCTCTGGGTTATCTTCTGTGGGGTGAGACGGAGAGAAGCTTGAAGCAAGGCATGATGCCAGAACGACAGCAGAAACAAGACATGAGCAGGCAGCATGTCTGTTGGTGGGAAGGTCACACTGGCCTCCACCCTCACAGTGTAAAAATTAAGCTAGGATTTTTTTTTTTCGCCTTGAAATCTCATTGTCACTGTATGAATTATTCCTAACAGTTACGTTTCTCTCCTTTGCTTTGACACACAGGAGCTTTTAAACAGAGCAGCCCCTCTGATGTGAAAGCACAGATCTGAACTGGGATATAGGTCCAATTATGCAAAGCTTCCTTGAGCAAAATTGTTTAAAAATCAAAATAAAATGAAGACATCCACAATGCTTGGATGTGTATCCAAGAGTATCAGCTGCACAAGGACTCTACATTGGACATGACTGACTGCAGTGGAAAAAATTATAAACATTGTCCTTCAGAACTAGAGCACTTTATTTTCATTTAATGACAACTGTGATGGTCTTTTTAAGCAGCAAGCAAAAATTAAAGTACTGTTTTTAAGTGTGCATTTTTTAAGTGTATCACTTTATGGAGATATTACTAACCAGATAGCTGGTATAAACTGTCATATTTCTAGTGACTGGAGGCAGCTGAATCAATACTTCAAACTAGGTTTAATATTTGAATGGAGCAGTAAGGAAGGTAGTGTAATCTGCTGTTATAGATTAGATGGCATGTCAATCCTAAACTGCACATTACAGAAGAACCTTTAGTTAGCGAGACTTTTCCTCTAAAGATAGCTGTTTTTTCCTGAATAGTAAATATTCTTTGTACTATGTCATATAGTCCAAGTTTTCCCTGGTGTCAAACAAAGCAGAATTTGTCTCCTGCATCTATCACATTGCCAATAACACTCAATAAAATATCAAATTAATTATCAAAAAGTATTTAAGATCAAAATCTTTGATTGCCCATAATGAGATGTCCGATGATGCTAATCACAGAAAAAGTGTCTGTTTAGAACTAATCATCAGAAACACATTTCAATGTGAAATAAGCAATGATCAGCATGACAAGAATAATAAAAAAGCGAATCAATTGCACATATATTAAGCCAGGGCTCTCGTACATTAACTATTAGTTTTATGCTTCACATTACACCTATAACTTAGTAAATAAATTTTAATGTTTATTGGGGATTTCTTAACTTTCTGCAATGATCTTTTGAAAAGAAAATACAAGTCTATTTAGAAAACTCTTTGAAAAGGTGACTTTAAGTTTCATAATCAGACAAATACTTTTTCTCCAAGTTATAAGAACACTGATAAAAAGAAATCTCTCTTCATGTTTTACTTCTTATTGTTTAAAAGGTTGATTTTCTATCAGCCAGGGCCCCAGTTCTGCTATTGATGTAAAGAAGGCAAAACTCCCATCCTCTTCAACAGGAGCACAAGAGGGACTCAAATTTGCAGTGTACCCTCTCTCTCAACAGCCACAAAATCCTGCACAGTCTTTCCCCTGTACAGACAGCCTGATGCTGCATTGTTGGACAGTACTGAGGGACAGAGACATCCAGACTAGTGTGGGACAGTTTCCCATCTTTTGCTATACCAGTGAGAGTCCCAAGTAACTAAACAAAAGCCGAGCTGTGCTACACCAGGTTTAGAAAGTCTCAGCGGCAGCAGTACCTGGCTCTGATATTACATACGAAGCCACTGGAGGAGACAGATCGTTTGCGATGGGCAAAGACAAGGCAAGCTTTGGAAACTTCCCTCCTCCCTTTTGTTTGAATAGCAGAGGCTGTGCTTGCCTGGAGCTGCTGCAGTGGCAACCCATAGATTGTAATCCCTTATATCATCATTAGCCTGAAAAAGCGTGTAATCCATGCTCCAATTTACCAGTAAGGATTGGATAAATGGCTCTGTTGAAGGCAGCTATATCCTGGCAGCCCTGCTGCAGCAGCAGTGAAGGGTATCCTGTACTCAGGCTGGATCAGCAGACCTGCTCCTTGTGAAGGTTTGGGATGCAAGAGGGCCAGGTAACTCCTACAGGAAAGCTAATATTTTTATTTTTTTTTATTTTTTTTATTTTTTTTTAATGGGGTTTGCTTGAAAGTGGCCCAGTGGGTGCATAGGACATCACTGATTTGTGTTCAAGCTATACATAAAAGTTTATCCGATTTATGGGTAGGTGCATTGTATCTCCACAAATTCCCTCACCCACAGCTTTGGGTGGGCTCCTGGGCCACTGTCTTACACCTCTTTGCAGAATGACTGGGTGCTGGTGTCACAGCTGCCACACTCCACTGCAGTGTCGTCTCCTGTGGGAAACACTCTTGCAACCACTTTCAAGTCAGTGACAGAAACCCCATTTGCTTAAAAAGGAGGAAAGCTTTTCATATAAATCTCTAGCAGTATTCTTCAGTACTGGTAAATTGCTTGTCCCTGCTCTCCATCTCATGGAGACTCAGAGAGTTCTGAAAGGCGCAGTGACCTGCCCTGGCAGAACGCTTGCATCAAGTCCTGGGTTAAAACCACCTTACGATATTTGCTAGGCCAAACCAGACATCCAGGTGAAAAGCATGAGATCCTGTCTATAATTAGTATATGGTTCTTTTACACATCTTTCTTCTTGGCATTCTTTCTTTCATTTATTATTTATTTTATATATAATATTACCTCTGAAGGAGTAGATTGCCGGGAATTCTGCACATAGGTGCACAAATGGTGAAATTAATGAACATTAATTTTCCCAGTCTTTCTCCCAGTTTGGATTTTCTGATGTCTAGATAATATGTTTAATCTCAGCTGAGGCTTTTCATTCAGTGGGAATTAGGCTTTCCCTCCCATATCCACAGTCCTATTTTCATTAAATTTGTAGGAACTGAATACCTTTGAGAGGGCTTATTGTGTAGGGGTGGGGGCTGGGGGGTGGGGGTGGGGTGGTGAGGAAGTGAAAGACAGAAAGAGCAACCAGGCCACTCAGTTCAACAGTTTGAAAAAAGGTACAAAAGGAAATAGAGCTACAACACAAAAGTTTAAAACTTGCTTTTTCAGAAATCTAAGCTTAAGGAAGATTCAAAAAGTATTCTGGTGATTTCAAATATGTAGCTGATTGAGCTACTTTACTAATAATGTTGACTCTCATTTTATTCACTTGATTAAAAAAATAAACAACAGAGAAAGCAAATAGATTAAAGCCATTGGCAAGAAGAATGGATGACAAATCCAAACAAAAAAATCTGATTATACTGGTTGACTGGTTAAACTGCATGTGTTGCCATTTCCTGAGTCCTGACATCTTTCTCATATACTTATGTCTCTTGTGTATTTGTCCACCTCTTCCATTATGGTGCTCACTGATCTCCTAGGTCTGGCATACTTTCTAAACACCTTTGAAGCTCTTGAGCCTTGGTTGCAAGCAGTGGCAGTATTATAGGTGAGCACGGCTGTTCCTGCCCTTGGTTGCGAAACACGAGGGATCAGCGTCCGGAGTGCAGAACGGAGCAACAGGAAAAGTCAAGGCATCGCTAAAGCAAGGAGGTCTGAGTCCCGCCTAGGATGAAAAAGACTCTGTATGCCTAAGATGGAAGTCCAGCTCCTTTCAAGACAGAAGAGCCTCTGGCCATACACAGTGAGTTCAAAGTGTGATGTACAGACCTGCCACTCCAAATGGGGTTTAACCTGTGGAGGGCAGCTTAGTTCCCAGTTTCAGTGAGGAGGTGTTAGGGAAGGATTGAGCCTATAGGTGTTTCACACCAAAATGGAAGCAAAAATCATTGTTTCTAACGCAGCACATGGAGAAACAAAAAATATCTGTACCTTTATTCTCTTGGTAAAACTCTTCAAGTAAAACATTATTTTCCTGTGCAGTGTAACAAAAATGACAGCTGCCTCAAAAGCTGTGTTTTGTCACTTTTTGTGACATCTCCTGTCTGCTCAATTATTCAGTGGCCCAAGGGACCAAGCTTAGTATGGTCTTGTTTAAAAGCTCATGGTCGGAGCTGCTGATCTAGGGAAGACTCGTTTATTCACAGATAGTTGAACAGCAAAGTTTCTGTTGAGACAGAGGCCACCTAGTGCCAAAAAAGTAAGTTATTCTGTAAGATGGACACCCTGGTACCAGGTTGACATCTCACTGGTAGTGGGGGAAGAAAAGCAGCTAACAATGAAAAAAAAAAAAAAAAAAAAAAAAGGAAAAAAAAAAAAAAAAAAAAAAAAAAAAAGGAAAAGAAAAAAGGTGATTTTAGACCCTTCCATTGAAACACATTTACTCATGTTGATTCAGCCAAAAATCTAAAATACTGAATTACTTTCAGGTAATTTTAAAACTTTTTTTTTTTTTTTTTTTTTTTTTTTAAAAAAAAAAACCAACAACCACACACTTCTCTGAAAAGAAAATTATAAACTAGACTTTTTAAAAAGGAAGAAAGCAATCACTTTTTCACCTTCATGTGCAGCCTTTATCACATTTCACAACTTGTTACTGTCCAAAATAGCCACCAAATTTAACCCAAATTAGTTAAGATAATACACATTTGTTCAGTTAAAAATCTAACAAAAATGTCCAGCTCTGCCCTTAAATCACTGGGACATGGGAAAATAAGGTTCAAAATCTTGGGTTTGTCATAATTTTTTCTGTAAATAATGTGAAGAAATGTAATGCTCATCATACGTTTGTTTGTCCAGCCCTCTCGAACCCCACTATGCAAACACACTTGCAGTTGCTGAACACTCTACAAATTGAGTCCAAGATACAAAATCATAAGATAAACAGGAAGGAAAAATAATGAGAGAATACCTGAAGAGCACATTATATACAAAACATTTCCCTTCCCATGCTACTGTAGATTATGTCTATATAGGGAAAAAAAAAAAAGAAAAAAGGAGAAAAGAAAATATAATATAAAATAAAATAAAATAAAATAGAAAAGAAAAGAAAAAAGAAAAGAAAAGAAAAGAAAAAAAAAGAAAAGAAAAAAAAAAACGAAACAAAAAAGAAAAGGCTTCAGAGCAGACATAATTTCTTATGGAATGCTTACAGAGCCACAAGTGCAACAGATCCCAACACCTAAGCAATACAAATAGCTTCAACTCTTGCCAATAAGGCATTTGAAAATACGTATCTGTTTCTAGGGTTTGTTAATGCTGGAAAACACAAAGTTAGTATTGTGCATCGTAAAAACAAAGGTACAAGCTTTAAGCACACCAGCCAGTTTTATTAGTCCACTGTGCCTTGTATGCTGCAAAGAGAGTAGCCCTTCTGTGGCTGGCATCAAATTCTTGTGCTCTGCAGATGTTGCAGGGACCTTTAGTTCTTCATCAGTTCTCTGTCACACCTAAGCCATGTTCCTGCACTAGACCATGTGAAACCTTAAGTACGCACTTTAGTGCAAAAAAGGCATTCCTCTTTAAGGGAAAACTGAGCTACTTTACACTTTGCCAGAATGACCATATTGCTAGGTGGGGCAGAACAAATGAAGGTCAAAAATTTGCTCAGGGCTAGGACGGCTGATGTACCTAAGCATCTGTAGCCAGCAGCACAGTAGGCAGTGGCTACCACAATGTCCAGGCACAGAATAGACACAGAACATGTAGATTCATATGCTCATTCTTTAGACATTAAGTAAGTTCTCTACACAACTGATTAACTCATTGCTTTACTAGCTAGTTGTACTATATTCTTGTAAGCAGTTGGCAGAAATGTATTTACAGTTCTTAAAAGGTAGCTTTTTTCACCTATGCCTTTTTTTTTTTTTTTTTTTTTTTTTGTCCATGCAACTCTTATCAGAGGTGAGCAGCAAATTTCTAATCAACACATTTAATCACACTGTCTCTTCAGAGAGACCACTGTAGTGCTCACGTAATCTCATTTGTCTGGGTTCCTGGAAATTACTTGGAAAAACAACGGTGTGCAGCTGCAGAAGTGCTGCAGGGTGAACAGGGAAAAGAGGTGCTCCAGCCTCCTTCTCACATCCAGAATTTCTCCCTCAATTTAGAAAATGCAGAGATACCAATTAACAACATTGATCAGGGTTTCCAGAGCTATTGATGGGGCCCTGCATGGGGCATTTCACTTGGCTAGTGAAGTATCATATCTAACCTAAAATACAACACATACTACTAACATGTTTATATTTCATTGGCTAAATGGTATTGGAGAGACTAAAGGCATCACCATCGTTGCTTAGGATTTGTCACGTGGACAGATCAAATACATGTTGGAGATTTCAATGGGCAAAACCGACAGCAACTTAAAGGGGCACCAACTGCTCAATTTATCTCATTAACTTCAGGCTCTTAATAACCTGTCCTTCAGAAACGCTTCAAGAGATTTCATTGACTGCAGAGTGAACTGAAGGAGATTAGCTCCTAACTTGACATCTCAGCTGGAGTGAATCAGAGACCAGCAGTCAAAGACACAAGACTGAATCACCAGTTCTCTTCATAGCTCGACTGCTAGCTACTTGTGAACAAGCCTTCCTTTGCCGCACTTCTCTGCCATCCCTCTCTGCTTCTGGAAAGCTCCCAAAGGCAAATGACATTTCTGCACATTTGTAAGACACTAACACTGTAGGGTCCCAACTTTCGCTGGGGCCTGCAGCAATTATTGATACATAACTTTACAATCTGAATTACTACATCACCAGCAGAACTCATTTTGACAAGGCAACAGTATACATTTTAAAAAAAACAACAACCACCCTCCAAATTAGATGATTCTAATGGAATTACAATCTTCTACATATGAGTAGAATATTAATATAGAATTGGAAACAGCATCTTAGTATTAGGAACCCAGTCCCCAAGTTCCCTATATATTGAATGAACAGAGATTGGCATAGCCAGATGGCAATTCAGATCCTAGGTAGGCTGAATTGACCTCTGGAAGTGTCTGTGAATATTAACAGTTCCCCTTAATGATTTGGAAAGCACATCTTAATTTACACTGAAGCCTCTAGTGTATTTCTTTCCTTTCCCACCCACCTCACAAAATGCTGACATAGAAGACACCAAAGCAGAAAATCCCACCCCCACCCCCCCCCCAAAACCTCTTAAAGATTTGCTTTCATCTTCTTTTTTGGAGCTTTCTATGCAACAGATTGTATTAACTCATTTGGTTGCCCTTCCTGAACTAAAACACTATTGCAAACTAAAATTTTATCATTCTAGATTGCAAGTCATAAATCAAAAAAGCATTTAAGCGCCATATAGTACAAAAGGACAAATTCTGTGTCTGTTGACACAAATGTCAAAGGTCTTATTCTTTTGTAAGTTTCAGCTTTAAATGTTAGGGCTACCACAGCAGTATTGTTGGAATTGGGACTACTGTGAGTGATGGGGGAGAGAAAAAAGAATATGAAATTAAGTTGCCCTTGCACCAATACATCATTTTTCCCTGTTTCCACAGAGCATAACAGTTAAAGAGGAGAAAGCTGGACATAGGCCTGTTCATATGAACAGCTGCTCCTGCTAATTACCTGTCGGTTTCTAAACTCCTCATCAGAAGGCAAGGGAACAGCATTCCCACCACTGGAACTATTAAAAAATCATCTGTTTCTATCATCAGACTAGAAATGGAGACTCATCTCACCAGGAAGTTTAGGAAGGAAATCTAGGAGGGAACTGTAGCTGACAAGGATCCATTTATCTCAAATTCTGCCACTGTATTTATGCCCAAGACCTTTTCTATTCCCACCTGCTACAGCGGGAGATTCTGCTCTAAAAGTACCATGACTAAGCTGCCATTAGAAGCTACAGAGTCATGGGTAGCATAGGAAAGCAACAAGTCAAGAGTATAGATGGATGACCAGAGACATGCAGAATTAAATGGGAGTAACGCTTGCTAAGAAAGGAAGACTGTCCTCAGTTGGAAATTCACTCTAAGTTCTTCTTCACTAACCCATTTGTGTGGATTTCAGGGTGGGAAGGAAAATCCCAGACTATGTGCATTCATGGGTCATTCACAGTTGTTTGAAGCCTCTGCTGTAACTGTTTGTTTGTGCCAGGTATCCAGGGAGATTAGAGTGGAAGAGGAAGACAAAATACAACTCACAGGATCAACAAGATTTCAAAAACTTTAAGAGGAAAAACTACCAGGGCCAAATAGATTTTCCCTTGGGATGCTGTCATCAGACCGTGAAGGCAGCTGTTCAGATCTTCCAAACACAGCTTGGGGAGGAACAAAAGTGGGGTCTGGATTCAAACCCACTGAAGGTAATAGCAGGATTCCTGCTAACATCAGTGAGGTTTGGATCAGGATGGCAGCTGGTCACCAGGCATTTGCACCAATGACTTACTAAGACCCTGTGTCAGCAAACAATTTAATGTATTCCCAAAAGTCTGAGAGTTTTAAGGTGATTCTGCAGCCATCCTCTGGTTCAGACTTTAGAATACATCCAGTCTCATCCAGTTCATGTAAAAAGCAGACATCACAAGAAATGTAATCAGCTCAGTAAAAGCTTAGTATTAGCCACTGTTCAAAACCCACAACTCTTTTGTTCATTATCAATATGTGATACCAAATCCAACAGAGGAAAGGGTTGGTGGACACTGTGTACAGTATGGATTTTTCATGCTGCCAACAATTAATTTCTCCCACAAATGAAACACCTTTCATATTATTTTGTCAGGGAAATACCAACTTGCCATCAGTAGGGACTTTTGGCAGTGTAGTTTATACATACTTTTTACCCATCTGTTAGCATTAACACTTTCTGCTGTTTTGGTGGTGGGTTGTTGTTTTATTTTTTTTTTATATATATATCCTCTTCCAATTCTCCTTGAAAATTGAAAGGGATTAGGTTAGTGTTTTAACCAAAAAGTCACAAAGATGGATGAAGATATTTTCAAAGAGATAATACACTAGAGATTCCTTGCTACCAACTGTCCCTAGGTGGGAGGATTTTCCGTATTAATTTTTTTTTTCTAAAACCTCTATATAGTTTATAATTTTTATATTATTTTTTTTTGCTTCTTCTGTCAAAGTAAACTGGCCAAGGTATCACTTACCTTCATTTCCTGAGACCCGACCAAGGGTCAGCAATTACCTTGAACCAATATCTGACATTAGCGAATAGACAATCTCCTCTTGTTTCCCACTTGGTGACTCAGCAGTCCCCATGCTAATCGCATCAACAGATTTAGCTAAAGCAGAGGAAGGGGAATTCCAGGCTGACAAATAGGTCTCGGGAGAAATGTACCTGTCAGTTACAGGAGATCGCAGAGGCGAAAGCAACAGGATGGATCTGTGCCACGGAAAGCTATACTCACAGGGTCATGGTGAAAGCCAGCTACACTGATGCACACAGGTTACTGGGGCAACATGCAGCCAATAGGTACTACCCACCACAGACCCCAGAAAGAAAAAAAAAAATAATTTAAAAGCACAGCGGTGTATATAAACAGGAGATGAACTGGTCAACTGACATTTTGCTCCTTTTGTTGTTTCTTGCTGTATTGCTACCCAACACCTATATACCAACAACATCCTAATGGTCTCTGGCTCCCTGTTACCCAAAAATATTCCTCTACCCAGTTGTCCCAGAGAAAAATAATAAAACTTACTACCCTTCTAGAAGGTTTATTTTATAATTTCAGAAAAATACCCCACACTTTCTTGGCAAATACGGTCATTACTTCCCCTCCCATAGTGAACACAAACCAACAGTTAGGCCAGGTCCTGAACTAGAACCAGCTCCAGCATTTGACGTTTTTAGTCTTGCAAGTAGGAAATCTGGAACTGCTATACCATTCAATGTGGGAGGAAATATATATATAGAGAGACCACCTTTGTGGCCTGCTGTGGAAAACGTGATTTTGAAAGGAGTATGATAGATGGAAACAAAGTCAGGAGATTGGTGATGGGAAGGAAGTGACTGGGTCATGGGTTGGGGTCACTCTTTTCCTCCCTGCTCAAGGAAGCTCCTTTGTTACACCGAGGCAAGCTGAGAACCTGGCTGCACTCTGAGGCAATTTCATCCCCCATTGGGAGCTGGAGCACTGAAGGTACAAAATGTGTCTCTACTCAGAAATCTCCATTAACTCCCCACTTCTGTTGCAGCTCTGATCACTGCAGCGCTTTGCTAGGGAAAAAAAAGAGTACCACCACGAGCTGGGGAGATCGTCTCACTGACTTCTCCTTTTCCCCATAAAGAAGGAGCCAAGTCTGTACAGTCCTAAGTCAGAACATGGCAGGACAAGACAGAGTGAAACACAAAATTAATAGCACCAATATTGCTATTATCGCATTAGCACAGGCTCCAAATCCTTCTGAATTACAAGACCAGCCTGGGATCAGCCTTCTCAAACAAGTCATGGAAAAGCAGGGAATATACATCTCCTTACCTGTCAAATTGTGCTCTTCTCTCGAGCAAAACGTAATTTTTGCTTTCAAAGAAGTGAGAAAGAAATTTCATGGGAAGCTAGCAGTTCTGTTTTAATAATGAAATGTACGTTAACCCAATTTTACTTATCAAGAAGAGAGAGGCTTTAAGGATGCCCTGAATTTCCAGTATTCAGGTGGCCACTGATGCCCAAATTAGCTCGTTTCACAGCTGTTATTAGTAGTGCTTTGTGCCTGCTTCACAACTAACAAAACAGTTTTATATTAACACAGGGACCTAAATAGATTTGTCCATTAAGCGCTAGTACATTAGACCCAAGGTGTCCCTTACAAGTGTCCCAGTGGAGTTTTCTAAACAATCTTGGCTAGAGCAACCTTGGAAGGCAAGTTTACTGAGAAACATCACTATTAATAATAACCCTTCCAGGGCTGAATCCAGGGTCTAATGCAGAGCTGATCTGGAAGTGTGACTAAAGCTACTCATCCTAGTGGGAAGAGGGAAAATAAACTGTTAGAAGTGACATAAAGAAAAAAGAAAAAATCCCAGCAGGGAATGATGTGATCAAAGATTTAGATTCAAAATCCATTACTTTAAGCAGGGTCTTCCCTCACCCCTCACCCCGCCCCCCCCGGCATTGACAATGATATTGCAAGAGCAACAAAATAAGATTTTTATCTCTAGAGGGGAAAAGACTTGTTAATTTCTTGGTGAGCTGGGCAAAGCAATGAAAATCATATTGTTGTAATTATTAATTTCTTCAGTAAAGTGTTAAATCTCCAGGTACTTTACCTATTGGCTAGTATTTTTTTTTTCCCAGAAAAGCTATTTAATGTCTCATCTTTTCAGAGGAAAGAAATCTGAATGGAATTAAAGGACCCGTGATTACACCTAGCAAAATGAGCAGAGTCAGGAAGAAGGACAGAGAGAAAAAAATCAAACCTCTGATAGTTTAAACTGCCCAGGAACACCAGTGGAAAAACGTCCTCTGCAATCTTAACTTGTCCTTATTTGGGTAGATTATCGATCTCGATCAAAGCTATTTTTCACCACTTTGGTTGTGCCAATGAGTAGGTATTGGCTGTATCAGACCAAAAAATGTTCTATAGAAAGGAATACTTTTGCAAGATGGTATTTATTTAGAAGTAGCACGTGCATGCAGACATAGGCAGTCTGAATACAAACATGCATGTATATAATTTCTGCCCACAATACGTTTCTGAAAAGCACCACCATTGGCTTTGATTCCTGCTAAGTTACACTAGGATCAAGGACTTTGTGACTGCAGATCTGCCCCCAGTTCTCCTTCTTTCTCAGAAATCTGAAGTCAGGGAGTGTGGGCTGGACAGAGGATCATTCGCTGGAAGTCACCATCACTGTCTTTCCCTCCGCTTTACTCCATGGAACAAGCCTGATCCAGGCCCCTTTTCCTTTGACTGTGACCTGCTGTGGCCTTATGGAAGGATGGGACAAGTATGGAAGGTCTGGGACCAGTAGAACCATTTGTTTGGGAAGCCTGCTGGGCAAGGGGACGGCATTGCAGCAATGCCTGTACCCCCCCATTTCCTGGACATGTGCAGCAGACGTGTCACCAGGGAGATGAATCCAGGCTCCCTTCATCCAAAGCCAGTGCCAGGCTAGAGAGGTTAAAGGTATCACATTAAATAACACACTAAACAGCAGTCTGACAGTTTTAGTAAATGTCTGAAAAAAAATTTTAAATCCCAAGTAAGGAATTTGTTCAGCCCCAAATAATTTTTTTTTTTTTTTTTTTTTTTTTTTTTAGTTTATAGAAAATGCCAAGATGATTGTGCTGGGGGACAAGCCGAAAGGTTTTGCTTTTAATCTTTTATTCTTTTTGCTTTCTCACTGCTATTCATAAAGCATTACCACCTAGGGACAGGTTGCTAAGGGTCCAAATGTGATGATAGTTTCCACATCTCTACCTGAGACTAGGAGAGGCCAATGGGGAACGTTCTTCCTACTAAGCTTAATATTTTCAAGGAACAATGCCTGTTACAAACCCACAGTGCTGCTGTGCCCCAAATTCTCCTTTTATTAAGAATCAGTCAATGCAGCTCCACCTTGGGAAAAAAATCAGTCTCCAAGCCTCAGCCACGAGCCTTTCTCAAAAAAGAGGGTTCTTGCCATGCCTTTTGGTTCCCTCCTTTGGCCTCACTGCAGCAGACCAGGTTGTTAATTGGAAAAGCAAGGCTAATTAAAACCAGAGAGGCAAAAGAAACTGTGAGGGAAGTGGATGGAGAGGAAGGGGGAGGGAAAAAAAAAGGTAAATTCAAGCACATAAGAATATTTCTGCCCTGCTGTTCCTAGGAGGGATCTCCTAACACTAGTGCAACAGCCCAGAGGCTACAAGGAAAAAAATTAAGCTACTGTGTATAACAATGAAAACATCAAACCCTTTGTGTACCATCAAAATGGAAACCAAGAAATAAAGTTAAGATGCTAAACATGTGTTTGAGAAGCACTGAAGCATGCGGCATGTATTTGATTTCCACCTTCTGGGGAGTGCAGGGAGGCATGGCTGAGATCTA
This sequence comes from Falco naumanni, assembly GCF_017639655.2. Lineage (NCBI taxonomy): Eukaryota > Metazoa > Chordata > Aves > Falconiformes > Falconidae > Falco > Falco naumanni. The sequence continues at coordinate 77,795,302 of NC_054080.1, forward strand.
TTAAATCCAGTGATGGCCAAACGCTCCGCAGGTGCATAGAGCCTGAGTCAGGGCACAAGCCCTGAAGTTCAGGCACACAGATTTTGAAGGGTCATGCCACCAGGCATACATGCTGCCTCCCTTTCCTCTGGAGAGAAGTGTCTGTCATTTCTTGGGTGAAGGTGTCATAACCTTTCTCAGTGAGGATGCTTAGAAATGCTACGTGTGCTCACCCTTCATCCGGATACTTTTGTGTCTCTCACTCTGGGACCAGCCTAGGTCCCATCCACCACAGCAGGGAAGTACCTTTGCATGCAAAGAAGTTGCATAAACCCCGAAGTTTATAAGAAACCACTCTTCACAAATGTGACACCCTAATTCCTCAAAGTCTCTAATGCGCTGCTGTATACAACACCTTGCTGGTGGAGAAATGCAGTCATAAAGGCCCAGAAAAAGTGTGTATCAGGATTTAAAAGGTAAGAAAGAGATACTTTGCCTCCTCTCTAATTAAACACCTTTTTTTGTGTGTGTGTGTTTTACTTCTCTAAGAATGATAAAGCCAGGCTAAATTTCAGGTGATATAGAAACTTCTCATTTTTGTCCAGCAAGTCAAAGTGGCAGAACGGGGGAATGAGAGGACAAAGACTGACTCTAATTTCCCTCCTTGCACATCCCCTGCTCCTTCTCCTGTGGGGGAGTTTCACATCTTCCGCAGAGTCCCCAAATGCCCGTAGTGCTGTTAACCCCTTTGCTGGCTCCTCGCAGAGCTTGCTGTGTTTCCTGCAGGTCACTGGATTCTCCGTGTCCCAGCCTGCACACGTGAAGCAAGAGCTTGTGGCAGCCAATATGGACAAGGTCATATTCCTGACCACTTTGATTTCAGCAGCCCAGAGGTGTCTGCCTCCTTCAGTAATACAGTTTGAGGCTCACTTTAAGGCCATTCAGGTACAAGGATATTTAAAATTCCCAAGTAAATCCAAAGCCTGTTGAAATATATCCAAGTCTCGTAAATAGGTAGGAAAAAATGGTTTTCCCCTACAAGATCACTTTCATTTCAGCTGAGAAAGAGACCTAAGTATCTGAAACACACACAAAATACCAAAAGGAAAACTCAACTCTTCCCCTGCCCTCCACCCCCACCCCCACCACCCCCATCTCAAGCTACCTTTTTGTTATTAACTTTAAAAATTACCTCATTAATTGGCTGCAAGGAGGAACACCACTCACAAAACATTTAGCTACTGGGAGTAGGAAAAAAATATAGGAAAGATAAAGCAATGTACATTGAGAGTTTGAAGACAATTTTGCATCACAATAGGCTTGGGGGTGGGTGGCTACATTAACTCTCAGCATTTCTGTCCCCCCACAGTCAAATCACTTCCCCAACCTGCTTCATCAGTTTAGAAAGAGTTCCTGTTTCTAAGGGATTTTGACCTCACTCCCTTTGCTTCCTCACCAGGATCACAGTAAGTGTGATAAGACCTTAAGGACAAAGAGAGGAAAATAAATAAAAGCAGGCAAGGACAATTGCAGAGCGGACAGTGTTAATGTCACCATATAAAGGGTCTGTCAGCATTTCCATTAGAAACTCCTATTTTCAAAGGTTTATAACTTGGCCATAAAAATTCACTCTGAGCAGCAGCTGGAAACTTGGCAAACAAAATCTCACTCAGCTTTGATTGATTTTTCTTTTTCTTTCTTTCCCCCTGTTCCCCGTCCACCTTCATCCTCTATCTTCCCCCTGCCCCTCACCCCCTCTTCTTTCCTCCTCCTTCTAGACGGTAAGTTTGGCTCATTTAACCAAAGGACTGCAAGAACAGGCATCCTGCCACAAGTTGTCAGATGTGCTAACACTACTCACATTTTACCTTTTCTGTTTCCTAGTGCTTTCTCTACAGAAAAGCCTTTTGCTTTGCTTCCAGACATTCTGAATAATGCATTCTCCAAATTTTTCAGGACAGAGCTCTACTTTGGGCTGACTGCAGGTGCCATGTCAATATACCAAAACTCCACAACTTCTTTGAAGAGAAATAATTCTATAAAAAGAGAGACTCATGACGAAAGTGCGTATTGCAGTCAATCATTTGCAGCATGTGAAGCCCGGTCAGAAATGTCAGGATAGCTTATTCAGGACTACGAGACGTTGAGTCTCCTGGTCTGTGCTGCTTTTGACCCACAAAATCCCTTCTCTTGTCATACAAAGGGCTCATCTACATGGGATGCTTAAATGAATATGACAGCAGCCATCTTGCCTGACACTTGAGACTAAACTGGAGACTCTAAGCATGACGCTGTGCAACTTGAATTAAATTGCCAAGGCGGATGGACCAGGCATGGAGAGGGGACGCGTAACATATGCTGAACAGCAGGAACGCAGCTCTGTAGGTGTAAAGAGTGACTTGAATTAAATGCAATTTGCCCTGGTACAAGTCGCTTTCCCAACAGCAGCTCTGAGTATTCACAAATAAAGACAAGGAGAGGAAGGAGGAAAGGGAAATAGGTGCATCAGTATCATTGAACAGGGAGATTTAAAAAGAAATCCCACTGAAAGTAGGTCTTAAGGTGATGCAAAGCAAACAAACATTGTGAAAGCAGGGCAAGGAGACTGAAAAGCAAGGCACAGAAGGCTGAGAGTTCAGGTTCGGAAACGTCCCAGTGTTTGAGATACTTCTCTGAACTGCCTGAGTCAGCAAAGAGGAGACAGTGATGGGGAGGCAGTGGCCTCTGTCATGAGATTTTCCATCCCGTATTGCATTGGCCAGAGCATAAACTCATACACAAAATAAAGCCACGAGATTATATAAGGAGGAAAAAAAAGACAAAATACTGATGGTCTGAATTTTGGGTCATCATGTATCAGGGAGGGTGTGGAATTATATTCATGCCTGCATACTGGGTTTTGAATTCCACTGAGGGTTTTGGGTTTGGGGGCTATTTTTCTGCTGTGTGTCACAATATAGTTTAAGCTGGACAGAATGAGATGACAAGACCAAAATAGCCATAGTACACTCTTTCTATTTTTGCATTAATCTAAGCAAAATAAACAATTATATTAGAAGGGCATGAGGAAATTACATCAGTATGAGAGTAGCCTTTTTGTATCATGATCTCATTTTTCAGACTCTGCACACAGAATTATCTTTAGAATGAGACATCTCCCTCTGTTTTCTGTTTTGCACATACTAAACTGCCTAAGAAGAAATTTAAGGCAGTGTCTCGGTCTTCCTCCAAGTATTACATATTTCTGCATCAGTTAAACATGAGAAGTGAGTTTAGATGTCTGCAGCTCAAAACTGAATCCAAGCTTTGTAAAAATTCATATTATGGGGTTTTTATTCAAATTACGTACAACTGTGTTTTCATGATGACCTAAGATGCACACTTACTTGTTCAGTGGCTTAGGGTTTATCCAGTAGAACATATGAGCTCATCTAACTGAAACTTGTATGTCTCAACTACCCCACAAGCAACTAACTTAACAATTATATTAGAAGGGCATAAGGAAATTACATACAATTACCCTTTGGAAGAAATGCTGCAAAGATTGGTACTTTAAAGAAAATAAAAGAAGTCAGCAACAAATTAAACAAGATGACAAAATTAGTTCAAAATCATAACCTTACATTTCTGTCAGAGTATGTAAGCTCAGCAAATGCTTGTTTTCCCCTCTTAGTGTAGTGGTGTCCCCCTAGCAGGGAAGGAAAGGGCAAGCAAATAAAATACCAGGAGAGAACTGGGGCTGCAAGGAAGCTCACAGAGGAAAGAAGGAACACAGTAATTAGGAGAAGGACTTAGGGAAACAGTTACACCATCCCATGGAGTAAGAGATCAAGTGGAAAGGAGAGGAACCAGGAGAGACTTTGGTTTTGATGTTTTTAATTGATGTGATGCATGGCTGATGCCTGAAGATTTGCTACCAGTTTTGTTATTCTAATTAGCAAAGTGTACAGACAGGCAAACCAACATCAAAACCCTGATCCATCGCAGCAGACCTCAGGCAGCTTCAGCAGCAACTGAGGAGATGTGTAAAGCACCGTGACACCAAACACCTACACACTGAAAAGACAGAGATTTATGGGCTAGCATGCAAGACTGGCAGGGAGACTGTCCCTTATTGTGGGACAGAGGCACCTTTGGTGAGCTATAGCTCAGCAGCAGAAAGGAAGTTTGAGCATTAAAAGCACAGACACAGGGCTACTAGCTTAAGGCTGCACTTGAGAGGGGTGTGGGGGTGTTTGCTGCCTCTTTTTTTTTTTTCCCCACAATGGTTCATGAATATGTTTGATATGTAGATGTAGATTTATATCAGTGAAGACAGGCTAAGTAAAGTTACCGGATAAGAGAGGCTAAGGAGGTGTATGGTTAGGGATTAGAGTGTGATGATAAATGATAATATGCTTTCGTAATTAAAGCAAATCTTATGTTAAAAAGGACTGGAGTCTGTTTGACTGGTAGATAGGGTTTGGGGTTTATTTACAGTCCAAAGGCACATTTAAACTGCTGAATCTCCCAGTTCCAAGTAGATCCTTTGACTGTGTGATGAGCATGTTTTTCATTTTCTTACTGATACCTCCTTATTCAAGGCACATCCTGGTTTCTGAAGGAATGAGTTTTTTCTTTGTGATTGCTATCCAGAAGTCGAGCTTTGAAAATGTGACCCGGTTCTGTAAATATTTGACCTCTCTATCCCTTGCACACACCATCCTCACCTTCCTTCATCCCCTCCATTCTCCCCACCCCCACCAACTGCCTGCGAAACACCTTCTTGATGGCATCATCTCTCATGGGATAGGAGATGGGCAGCACAGAACCAACTATTGCACACAAAAAGTAGTCGTGCTGATATTTTCCTCTGAGGGTATTCACTTTATAGTTCACAAAATGGCTACCCAGCTATAAAAACATCAGTGAGGGATTTAAGTGCATCATATATATATATCTCAAGACAAAATAAACTTGGATATAACTAGGTATATCACAGTCCCAAGTAAATGACTCGAGGCATTGCAGCTATGTAGGAAGCTAATCTTGGTATCATATTATCCCAATTGCCAGTTTATTATTTCTTCTGCTTCTATTCAGAGATGGATTTTCCAGGCTGATAAAGCACATGCCAACTTTAAGTTAGGAATTGGGGCTATTCACATGGAAGGCTGGACCTGGAAATTATTCTTTCACATCTTCAGTTTGGAATTAGCTCAACAAAAGTGAACAAAGTTTTCATAACCAGGTTTTCTTTGGAAGATGTGGTTTTGTTTGTTTGTTTGGGGCGGAGGAGTATGTTTTGATCATTCACAGAGCTCCTTAAAACAAGTAAAATAAATCCCTCTAATAGTAAGCTACACTCATGCAAAGATTTCCTACTACCTGTCACCCCAATCTTCCCACCATTCAGCTTTTTTTCCCCTTAAATGACTCCAGAAAATTTCCTTCTTTTTTTTCCAAAACCTTCATCTCACCCCTCTCCCTGAACAGTACTTCCCTCACGTAAATACCACGAAATGCTGAAATATTTTTCTCCAAGGACTCCTATAAAGCATTGCTAAAGCATGGCATTCAGGTGGTTTAGTTCCTCTGGATTCAGGCTAACTCATGGCACACCATTCCCAAAGTTACCTTGTAGCTTTAGCTAGACTCCTGTCAGTGCTCTCTGTAGGATACCTGGACGCGGTATCGTACACAAGCCTGAACACGTAGCAAATTACAAATGCCTGTTGGTATATAAACACATACACAGCACATTCTCAGCAGATCACTAACCATCTTTTAATCAAAGTCCTTAAGTTATTCTACGCAGTCTTATGATCACCTTAAATATATTCCTATAGAAAGAATGGGGTTGCCTGACATGATCACTTACAGCGGAAACAGAAACACTATGACCAAGGAGACCAGTAGAGAGAGCAGAATTGAAATAATGAATTTCAGCCAAAGGGACGCCAGGTGACTTGCCGTTCCGCAGCCAGGCAGTCAGAAACAGAGCTGCAGAGAGTTATCTGACCTCTGAGAACCGTGCCTTAGACACAGGACCTTATGGACATAATCACACACTGCTGGTTTCTCTGCTTGCAGCCTCCACCTACCCTGTCCCCCAGGCAAAAATCATTCAGAGACGTAACCCCATTCACATACTCAGGGGAAATCTGACATTCCCAAAACCGCAGCACACAATGAGATTCCTTCCCAAAACAGAAAGTTCACAGGGTCCCTTGGCACCTATAACTTTACCCACACAAAGGGAAAGAGCAGAACACAGCTGTATTCACCAGCACAGACTAGTATAATTTCAAATAAAAAAAAAAATAAACAAAGGCCAGCCAATCACTCTCTGGACATCTACATTTGCATGGTTTATGGCAGGTGTAAATCTAGAAGCCATTAACAAAAAAATCTAGCTTTTTAAAGACACATCCACAGCTTAGTGTCTTTTGAATAACATCATTGCCTTCACAACACTGCATTCACTTTATGAATCATCTTTCCTAAAATCAGTTCTTCACTTTTTCTCCCCTCATCCTTCTTCTTTTTCCACAAATGGGAGACTTAAACTCTTGAGCGCTGGTTCCCACCAAAAATAGTGTCATCTGTGCACTTTATACAGATATCAGGCAAGAATGGTATTTGTTATGATGTTTTCCATGCTTCACTGCATTACTGCAGGCTCCATGAAGAGTTAAACTCCTTTGCTGGAAACGATGGGTAGCTAAACTTGTGTGGGAGTCTAGTATATTCACAGCCTCAGATAAGTTAGGTGTGGTATCTCACAAAACCCCCCATTCTCTAAGAGTCAAACTTGCAGCAAACATGTTTACTTTCAGCACAACCAACTAAACAAAAGCACTGTTTATTAACTGATAACTCTAACCCACAGGGCCAGAATGAGAAGTCTTCACACTACCCAAGTAGACCCAGTGCAACTTCTTGCTTAGGCGGGGAAAACCAGTTAGCTCAAAAAGACTCGTTTCAAAGCTGACAGTGAGCATATCTGCTCCGACTAACTCTTGAAAGGGTCCTATACCTGTTGACTACCAAGAGACATCAACCACAGGCTGGGAGCTCTGTTTAAGTTGCCTGGAGTATCCCATTCCCTCTCCAGTGAGCTGGCTGTCTGCAGCAATTTTTAAGTGCTCCTGTCCACTGCACCAAGGACCCTGTTCTTTACCAGGCAGAGCAGCACTAACTGTGCTCTGAGATGCAGAAGGTCCACACGCAGCCTGAAGACATGACATTCCAAGGAGCACTGTGCTCAGACCCACCACAGCACACGCTTACTATTCTGAGTTGAGGAGCCGTGTGTGTGAGGATGGCTGCCTGCAGGAGGACGGGTAGTGTTACCTAAAGGTTAAGTGACTTATTTTAGAACTTGGGTGCATTTGCAAGAGACATTTAATGCTAGGAAGCAGCTCCTATTTCCACCTTAATAGGAAGGAAAATTACAGTTTCTATCACTAACTTGAAAAGCTGCTGGAAACTCTAACCCTGGAGCAGGGGTTCCTTTTCTAGCTATGAATATTTTTTTTTTTTTCCTGCGTTTCATTAGAATGGGTGGTTGTGAAAGAAGAGGCAATAGAGAAGCTCTGGTGCTTCAGCACCCTTCAGAACAGCAAGGGCTTTGCAAATTGCTCTATGCAACTCAATTAATACAGATGTACATTAGGGGCAGCAATTTAGGTGTGGGTTTATGTATGGCTAGATAGATATCCTCACAGTATACTTGCAGATAGATATATATTTATCTATGTATGTATATAAAAAAAATTTCAAGACAGATAAAATGCACACAGCTGTTAGCAGCTGAAGCAGGCCTTAATTACACTCAGGTTGTCATGGTAACATCTGACAAGCTTTGCTTTCCTGGATGGGAACGTTTGCCCTCTTGGAGTTTCAGTGCACCAAGAGAGAGGTTCTAAGGAAAATTAGAATAAATCACACAACTTTCCCTGGCCTTTGTGTCTTCCTGCCAAGGCAAAAAGGCTGGGAAATGGTATTGCTCCACAGGCCTGACACATTGGAACAAGGCAAGACTAAAATGGTACAGGAATTTAAAGCATGCTGGCACTTAAAATACTTAGGTTTGCTGAGAGCTAGCATCCAGCCTAAGATCTCGAAGTATTATCATATTTGTTTTTTAAAAAGTATAATTAATGCAACGTAAATGTCAGTAAGTCTGGAACATGAAATCATCACTGGTAACATCTAAGCTTTTATAGCTGTTATTCAAGTAAGAAAACTGATGGGAGAAAGATGCTATTCATTTCACCCATCACCTTGTATCAAACCAGGCACACAGCCAGGAAGGGAACTTAGGTCTGTTCTTACTAGAAGTCCATACTCTTTGCTTAAGGGCAGCTGGTTTAATATGCATTCATTGGTGTCTCACAGCATTTCTGAATAAATTCTGCCTTTCAGTGGAACAGCATTGGAAAACACTCAAAACTGGAAAAAAACCCTCTGTAATAGATCTGATTGAGGAAAAAACAAGAATTCACTTGGACTGTTTATTTCAGTAGTGCTTTGCTGAGAAAACACTAAATAGCAAGCACAAAACCCTTTGGAGCAGAGACCTAGAAAGGAAGTGGCAAAGCTAAACACTTGCCTTTCCTTCTGTCAGAATCAAATAATTCCTGTTTTCCCTTCAATAGCTTTGCAGAAGTAATTATTCCTAAGCATAAAATATTCAACAAGCTTCACCCCTGGCCCTTTCCTTCCCATGTCTTAAAAATGGGGGGGAACAAACAACCCCCAACAGAAAAAAAAAAAACCCAACCCAAAAAAACCCACCAACCCCAACCCCAATCCAAACAGGAGAAAATACTGTATATCTAAAGCACCACATATCAAGACTGCTTTAATTAATCTGGCTCACACGCACATTTTCCTGAATTGTTGGCAAAAAAGCAGCACTGTGGTGTGCTACTTCAGTGGTAAGCATCCAGCTGGTGAGAATGGTTTCAACATGTTCAGGAAGCCTGGAGTGGAAGTCAATGATCTGAACTTTGACTTCAAATTTGAGTTAGTCAATCTGGACTTCTTCTGTAGGCAATGCAGACCAACATGCACAGGGAATGTGTCTCTGAAGGTGCCTGTCCCTCTCCTGGCTATAAAATGGGCCCAAGACATCCCATTCAGGCAGACACTTTCAGGTGCTGGAGATTGAACAAGATGAATCTCCTCCACCAGCTCTAAGAAAGCCAAAAAACATACAAGTGAGCATGTCAGTGGCAGCTCTGTTTAAATCACCCAGATGTGGCTCAACAGCCTTTCTTTGCTCTTGCACAAAAGGATGTTAGCAATGCAGAATTCATGTGTTTGTACAGCAGGCCTCCAAACACTACTGTAATACATCTAAGAAAGAAGAAGTGAAAATCCTAATGAAAGCAAATTTGCATACAAATGAAAGTTATTTTTGTATGCACTATTCCCCCACCTCCAGTTTCATTCTCTTCTCGGAACCTCAAGGATGCATAAGACACGAGGAATTACTGGTGGACAGAAACCTTGTTTCCATTTCCCACAAAAAGAAAAACAGCAAAATTTCTCACAAAACATACTTAGCTATTTCTATGCATTGATGTGTTAAAGTGTAAGGGGGACAAAAAGACTTACCTTTTTTTAGTAACTTAAAAAAGGGGAAGAAATAGTGTTTCAAAGTGGAAAGTCAAAATGCTTCATTACAGAAAACAGAAGCAGAAATGGGAAAAGAATAATCCCTCTGGGCCTCCCCCAAAATTCCAGAGGGCACAATGCTCTAAGATGTTTTATTGCAGGATGGTATTTTTAGATTAAAAACTCTATTAAACAAAAAAAAATATTTTGAGAAAAAATAATATTATTCTTCCTTTGCTGAGCACTGAATGTGTGTTATTCTGTCTCTGAAGGCTTCTCACATATTAACTTAGAGCTTTTTGCATCGTTCTTTCCTAGGAACCTGTTTCTAACTTCCACTCCTCTCTCTCTCCTCCTCCTCCTGCCTTTAATTTTATTATTATTTTTTTCTTCCATTTCATAAGCTCTCAGCTTTTTAATATGAGAGCCTTTATTTCTATAAAACTGCAGCTGCTTTCATTTAGTTTTATGGATTTAATGTATTTAGAGGTTCCAAGAGAAGCTTGGAGCTGGCAGTATTATCCAGACGTTTGCTGCTTAGTGCCTTTTCTAATGACAAGACTTATCTGATTCAGAACATTTCATATCTGTAGAAAAATTAATTCTCTCTCCCTTTGTCTTTAGGCCTCAAGATTTAATTTGTTCAGGGGATTCTTTCAAGAATCTTTTTTTTTTTTTTCTCCTCTTTGCAGATACCCTGATGACTTACTTCCAATGCTGAAGTGGTTCTTCCTGCTGGCATGTGAGTCTGAACCATTTACAGCTTGGTACTTACGCGCCTTCCCATCACCATGGCATCTGAGCTGCTTTCAGTATTTAATGCATTTGGTCCTCCTGCTCTGTGACATAGAGGTTGCTATTTTCACCATTTTACATACATGGAAATGAAGCAAAGAGGGAACTAGAGCTCATTTCTACAATTGATCCATATTGATTTCAATATGAGCTACTCATCTAAAATACTCTCCTGAATGTAACCTTAAGTGATTTACTCAAGGTTGAACAGCAAGTCTGGTGAAGGAGTGGAAGGGAACTTGGGCACAGTATTTATCGTCACCATCCTTTCTACCAAAACACATCCCAATCTACAGCATGGTGTCCCTGTAGGCATTATGGCAAGCCAAAGAAACACATCCATCAGAGAAAACTGGTCAATGAACAGTTGAAACTTTTGGACATTGACCTTAATACTGAGAAGCACAGTAAGACAAGTTGTGTAATTTAAGACAGGTCTGAAGACGAAACTAGATGAGCTAAAACTGTCCTGTGCTGGTAACAGGTGGACAGCATATGAGGCAGCCTATCAACATTCACAAAAGTCCAGGTTCTCTTCATGGATTTGATCATTAGACAAGTATATTAATTTCAGACTACTTTGTCCTCTCATCAGAGTAACTCAAGGACAGCAGCGGGATGCTAAGGCATGGACCAAGACTTTGCAATTACTGAAACACCGATTTAGTTATCACTTGCTATTACTCTGTCACCTCTGTAGCACAGGAGAAAACTGCACCTGTTCAGAAGCACAGTTATTATCCATATCTATTTTCTCTATTTCATCTCTCTACTTTTTGTCCTCTGCAATAACTCCTGAGGACCTTGGAAGGCCTCATACTAGCCTTCCTCTTCACCCCATCTATTAACCTGATCAGCAATGAAAAAGTTCATTGCAATATTCGTCCATAATTTTTACGCTTTATGGTTAATATCCTTTAATACATTTATGGGGAATTCATGCCTTGCAGAAGCACCATTTCTAATCACTTAGGGCAGTTCACTGTCTTTCTTGGTTGAGCTCTTCCTGCATTTTTCTTGCAATATTACGAACTAGGTTGGAGATAGTTGAGATTCCTCATGAACAGTTTTCAGAAAATTGTTTTCCCCACACTGTTAAAAAAATACAATAAAATAATAATAAAACCACCACACATCTACGTAAACCTTATTGGGTTTGCAATTTAAGCCTAACATTGTGTATATTAAAATTTGACAATAAAAGCTGTAATTGTTTGTAATTAGATCTGCATTTAAAATTCTGAAGTTGTAAAATGTTTTCAAAAACAATATTGAAGGAAAAGAACCCCAAACAACCCAACCCTAGGATCAGGCAATAAACTTTCTCCAAAATCATCACAACTTTTCTGTCTGTCTTTCAGCTACCTGTGTCCTCCTCTTCAGAAAAACTTAAACAGTTCTGAGGTTTGAATTTGGGGGTGACTGGGACAGGGACTTGGTCTAGAGGTCAGAAGATAGAAGAGAACAGAAACAGCAAAATAAGTTTCTGTGCCTTCCTCCTCTCCCCTTCTAAAGTGTTCTAGATAGCTAAACCTTAAAATACTAAGAACAGAAGTCTAACTGAGAAGGAAATGCATGTTAATGTTTTTGTTTACATTTGTTTGAAGATCTGGGGTTAAAAAAACCTGAACACCCTGGTGTGTCAAAACCTTATCATCTCTACCCCCTTGAAAGCTCATGTTTATGAGGCATTTTAATAAAACAAAAAAGGAAAGATTTGATACTATGGTGAAGAACAAAACCACAAAAAATACCTTCAGGTATACATATCATAAGGAAGCTAAGGCCACCCCTCAAACCTGTTGTATGCATTCCCATGCACCTACTCTCAAGACTTTTGATGGGAAATCTCATGAAAAGGTTGTATGGTATCAGCTGGTCAGAAGCAGGGCGGTTATAACTGCATGTGCTACCATCCCAGAAACAGAAGAAAGGACAAGGGATAGGTATGATTCTGTCTCTGCATTTCCCATCTGAGTTCCACATGACTATTAAATATGTGTGTTAGATGCCTCGCTGACCACTGAAGAAGGATGGTGCTAGGCAATGCGGAGGCAGAGAGCATCTTTAAAATCTTACAAGCCAAAGAGGTAAGACAGCAAGAGGAGGTGGTAGCAAGCGGCTTTTCAAGAGTCACAGCCAAAAAGTCAAACAAAAGATGAAGCGGAAGGAAAAGTCAACTTTTCAGCCCAAGGGAGTACTTGAGTACGATGTAGAGAGTGACGGTGCCTCTCTAGCTGCCAGCTGTGTGCACGGGCACCTTCCCTGCACACACAGGCTTGGGGAGAACCTGCAGAGGGAGGTGCTGCCCTGGGTATTCTAGAGACATGAACAGCAGGGGATTGCTCTCCAGCTTCATGATGAGACACACAGGCATCCTCCCTGGAAACCCAGTCGACTAAGACAGGTGTCACTCTTCAAGTCAGTGCTTCGCGGTTCCCTTGTGCAGGGTCCAGAAGATGGGAGTTTTTTCTCACAGGGAGGCGGTGATACAGCTGGGATGGGGGGTCACAGCAGTGGGTATTCCCGCACATCACAGCTCCCTAGCTCCTCTGCAAGCACATTCTATCTTGTTTAACTCCCCAACAGAGCTGCACACAGAGCTGAACTCTGTACGCTCCATTTCATATCCCTTCCCTTATAAACCTTTATTAAGGCTTTATGTTACACAACTATCACCGATACAAAACTATTGCATTTAGGCTTCCAGGCGACCGAGTGCATTAAAACTCCTTGCGTGGAATGGCAGGAACCAATTCCTCATTTTTACTGGCTGGGAACTGAACCTTAATAGGCCACAGAGCACAAAACTCATAAACCACTGGAGTATGGGGAGGAGGAGAGAGGGCGAATAAGGATGGAGGAGGGGGAGAAGTTTGTTGCTGAGGTTATGAAATTATAACATAAGAAAACAAAAGATGAGAAGCAAGGCACAGCGAGGAATTCTCTCCATGCATGGCAGAGTTAACCTTGTTGCAAACACCCAGCAGCTGGAGGGGAAACAAATAAGGCAGGACCATGCTGCTAAAAGAAAGTGTAGCTCCTTGACACTGGAATAGCAGCAGCCTTCATCTCCAGCCCTTACACTCCTTGGGAGAGGCTGGGATTGCTGGTTCAGGCATGAGTTGCCTTTGCCTAGCAACCAGTGCAAAGTCGGTCTGTCAGCTTGGCCTACAGTTGTTTCATCCCACCTTCCTCCCTTCTCCATGCATGGTGTAGGGTCTCCGAGCTCGTTTGTCAGACTTCAGCTCCAACCACCTCTAAGCCCATCCAAAGAGCTCACTGCTCCCATACTAACTACATACAAACTAACTTTGAGTAGTTCATCGCATCCCCCTTCATCTTATTCTGCTTTTGCAGCCCCTGCTTGAGAAGCTCTCAGAGGAGGCACCACCTGATTTGACAAGATACTTAACCCACTGGATTCACCTAGGAGGCATCACCAGACACTCCTGAAAACACACACATCTCTTTCTGCCTGGCTGTGATATTAAAATGTCCATTTCTCCATTCTGGGTGCAAGGACATTTTTAAAGCAGGAGGTGGGACAAAGAAAAAAAAAAAAAAAAAAAAAAAAAAAGAAAAGGAAAAAATAAAAAGATTGGAAGCTAATTTCTAAGGACTGTTCTCCCTGATATATCACAGGTGCTGTAAATGCATAAAAAAATTCTGCAGATTGAAGAGGTAAAGTCAAATCTACAACTCCAAACTCTACCCAGTTAAATTCTCCAGCCATTTATTTTAATGCTGGAATTTGCTGCTGGTATTCTGCCACGCTGTGTCACTCTGACCTGAACCACAACAGGCTGGGGATGATACTCCTTCCTGGAATAGCAAGAATTCATTTCACCTTCTTGCCCAACAAAGGAACTTATTAGGAAATTAAACAAGCTGCAATGCACAAGACAAGCCCAGTAAACACAATTGTGCTCCAGTCAGCATCAGAAGGGCTGGCTGGTCTCCAAAAGTTGAAGCAAGTTAGTCCCTACATCAGGGTTGCTTCAAATCAGAATGGAAGATAATCACCCATTTCAGGCACCAGAGGGATATTTACATAGTGTGTTCGGACTTTGAAAATGGAAAATTAAGAGATATACGGCTTCAGTTACCTTTCAGAGCTTTAAGTTATCATAATGCCATTCTTCTAATTATGAATAAAACTCTTAATGAACAAGGGCCAAAAGGAGCCAGATTCCAAAGGTAGGAGCAGTGTGCATCAGGTAAGCTTACCTTGGGAGCTGCCTGGCATCACATCCCAGCCCACCAGCAGGAATCCTCTCCCCTCACCATCAGGGTCCTCTTCTAAAGTATAAAGTATTTTTTCACCTTTTAAAACTTACAGGAAATAATTTTCAATTGCAAAATCTGTCTGAACAGAGGAAGAACATCTGAAAGCAAAGAGAAATTTTTTAAACACCCACCCACCTACCCACCCAAATATTTGTCCTTTGAAAGTAAAATGCCTCTTTCTTCTGGGAGTGAAATTTCAGCAGTGCAGGGCAGTTGTTTCACAGGTCAGTGCTTGGCATGTACCAGGACCAGGGAAATTACACCCACAACGCAGCCTGGAGGCCAGCCTAAATATAGTGATACAAGATGCTGAATTCAGCCATGCGACACCTGGACCAGCATTGGCAGAAGTGAGGCAGATAGTCGTTCTCACCCTGCTGGGTTGCTAGGGCAGCACCAAATTTTCTCATCAAAAAGCTTTTCTCTATAAAAAGGTAGAAGAGACAATGGTTTTTTTAACATTTTTAATGATATCAAATTCAATTGAAACAAGCTACTTTGTCATCACGGCTGCTTATTGATCGCAAGCTGAACATTCTCGGCAAAAACGGGATGAGCAAGAGCAAATCTTACATAAAAAGCACGGTTCTATTGATCACAGCAGCCACCATTGGCCCTCCACTGAAGCAACAACCAGCTACTTTAATAAAAATGTAATCCTCCAATAGAGAGGAACCCATCTGCCTTCCAATCCACTCTGCATCATACTCTTCCAAACGCTCTTGAGAGAGAAAGCAGACCAGTCCATCCCCCTGATAAAACACTATTGCTATGCAGTGACACCATCACACTTGATTTAAGTATATCTGGCATTTTCAGGTGTAAAGCCTGAAGCAATAATACTAAAAAACTAGAACAACCCTAGCTACACCCTCTGGGAGTTGCATGTGTGTGAACTAAGTAACTTATAGAGTTCCTATTTCCATAGTATCAAGCTCTTTACATTCTGTAAAGTATTTGTCTTCCTGCTACCCAGGGGAAGGAGAGGTCAGTGCTGCTCCTCTTGCTTTCCCAATGCTTACTTAGATCTTCATTTTCTATTGCATGGGAGCTGGAGACCTGGTCTCTGCGTGGGCTTAAATCTAAGAGACCTGGCCATGGTCACACGGGAAGACATCACTGTGGCTGAGACCTGGCTTTGAGACTAGCCACAGGTCAGACTCCAGGCTCTGCTGGAAGCCATTTGGGCAAACTGAGTGTGATGATCACAGCGGGTGTCCCTGCGGATGTATGGGGACTTCTGTCTCCATTTCTGCTGCTGGGAAATGACATCAAGCTCCACAAACACTGTTGTACTCATTTCCCTTCCCACCACCCACACTGCCATATCAACATGGACTTTTAGGCTAAACATAGTGAAAAGGAGGCAAGGAGCCTCCTGTTCTCATGCTGAACCTCATGAGAAGTCCCTTGCCCTGTCATTTTCCTCATTTTCCAGTGTTTAGGCTTAGACCTAGGTGTCTCTGCCTTCAAAACGTCCCTGGGGAGGAACTTGGGTGATCCCCTCCTGTTCCCCATCCTCCTTGCACTCTCTGCAGCCCTGCCTTTACGGCTCACTGGGCCCATTTCAAAGCAAGGACCAGGGCAGCAGCCACACGTACGGATTCAAGCTTGCTTTTCTGAACAGTATGGGGCAGTTCGGGTTCTGTAAGCAGAAGAGGTTCAGGAGATGACCGAGCGTGCATGGAAACAAAGAGCTGGGTTTTCATCTCACACAGAGCAAACAGGCAGGGAGACGTATGGACCGATGGAAACCCGTGAGGATGCACAATTGTGCAAGGAGATAGGTGGAGCTAGGGAACTGTCTGCCCTGCAATCCCTAATTATGAACAAGCATGGTTTGCTTTTTGTGGTGTAACCCACAAGCAATTCCTGCCAAACGGGTGGAGCTGCTGCTGCACCGCAAAAGGGACAAGGAGATGGAGCAGAAGCCTGTGGGGGCATTCAGTTCCCCTCCATCACAAGCTGAACACTAGCACAATAAAGGACACGTGTAGCTCCTGTGTGGACACGTGATGCTGGGGACTACAGAGGCTCTGCTCAGCAAGCCGAGGAGTTAATAGAAGCAAAACAAATCCCCCTTATTTGCCTCAGGGTCAAGGGTCAGTGTAAGTAAATCATTAATTAACACGCTGGTGCCTCAGTGCTATTGACAGGGTTTTGTGTACACAGTGGGACTGTGGCACCCCCTGCAATTAAGCAGGCAGTGAACTTTCCTCCTCCTGCTGTCTCCCGCTCGGCTTGAGCAGCCTCGCTTACTCCCCTGTCCTCGTTGGAGGCTCCTCTCTGTTCTTCCTCTCAGCACGGGGTACCAGCCACCCCCATGATCACGCTTCTCGCCTGCCCAGAAGAGCTATCTTCAGAAACCAAGCCTACTCATTTTGCTGCTTTCCAACTTCATGCAGCACCTGCTTCTTAAAAAAAAAAAAGTCACCGGGTATTAATTCATCAACACGTGCATTTATTTTACCTCCCTGATCAGGCAAAGCTGCCTACAGCCTCTAAAGAGCTCACAGGTGCTTGGTGATAATTCGCATGACTTAAGACACTACAGTGTCTCAGAGGAAAAAAAAAAATATTCCTTGCCTCTCAGCCCTTAGATTTTAATAAAACCCTGAGATTCTAATACCTTACTAATGGCACGTGGTGGATATTCCTGCCCCGCCCCGCCCCCCCCCCCCCCCCCCCCCCCCCCCCCCCCCCCCCCCCATCAAAACAGGACTGTTGACAGCCTGATTTCTGTGCCAGCTGGGAAACTGCCATATAAAGAGCAGTCATTTCAGTGACTGCAGTCACAGATCCTCTTAACAATCAGGCCTACGGTGTCAGAGGAGCTCCTAAGAAATTTGTTTTACACTTTTCTTTGCAGAGCAGCCTGCTTTCTTTTGGTTGCTTTGGGTTTCAGAATGGTCTTGGAATGCTGTCTGAAGGTCTGATGATAAAAAAGACCACCTGCCTCAGAGCTACACCACACTGAGGTCAGCACCAGTTTTGAAGCTGAACTTTAAGTCCCAGGGAACATCAGCTGGAAACCCAAGATCAGGGTTCATCCCTCCCAAACCCAGAATTAAACACCACATCATTCTTAGGTGACGGGACAGCCCACAGTCTGTCAGGACCCAAAGTACAAAGTGAAAGACCTGTCCAGGCAAAATCCTAATGTATTCTTGTGCAGCTACTAATTGAAAACAAATACAGGTGCTCGGATCTGCTTGAACACATTTGAGATAAAAGCATCTGGACAGTCACCACCTTCTGCTCATGAAGTATCGTGTGAGTTCAACATTGTTTTAGAATCTTTGACATATTTTTTGACATAGGATAAGAATGAGATGATAAACATGATCTCAACCCCGTAGGACCTGCAACTACCTAAAAACTGCAGTCATATTAATCTGATTCCCACAACAGTCTGCCCTCCCCCAATTTTTTTTTTTTTTTTGTATTATTATTTATGATTTAGGAAATTCAGCTAAGTGCCCAGTCATTTCTTCATTATACCTTTGAGAAATTGCTACTTTGGGGAAACAGTCAGTAAAGGTCCTCTGGTACAAATTTGATTAACTTGCCACAGCACTTTCTAGAGAGAGAACAAAAGCACAGTCTGTGCAAAGCTCCTCTTCTGCCTGCCAGCTGCAAGCACTGGACAGACTGATGAGGACTGGGAGAGGGAAGAACACAGCTGAGCATCTCCAGAAGCTGTGCAAGGGCTTTTCTCAGATTTTGAGACTATGACAGACTAGTACATCCTCAAGAATTCAGATAACCTACAAGTCTGCCTCATTTCAAAGCTTAAATGCCAAGATATCAGTAATTTTAAATGTGCCCCCAATGCATTAGACACAACTGAAGTTTCAGGTATGCTGATGGCACTAGTCTGTCCCAACCTATGCCTCCTTGCCCCTCCCTTACACCCAGGTACTATTTTCTTGTATTTGTACGCTGTTACTAGAAATGGTAGTCTTGACTTGTATACTCTACTTACATGAAGAGAGCATCTACACACTGGCAAAATTTCCTTATGCAGTACACTTGTGGATCATGCATCCTGGTATTTTTGGTCACCAGGACAAAGGTTGAGGGAATCAGAGCTCTCCTCCTCTTTCAGAGTATTCCACTGGTATTTGCCATCTTCGCATTTCAGCATCCAGTTCACAGCCCTTGCACTAGTTACATGAAAATGCCATCCTGTAAGGTTCCTGAATCCAGTGGATGTTAAAAGCAGAAAGCTGCTAGCAGCCAAATTAACAGCACATAATTAGTCTTATGCATAAACCTCTTAAAAAAGTACAGGGCACTTGGTGTCAAGATTAGACAATTAACTTTGTCAGAGCACAGGAGAATGCGCTGAAACGCTTACATTTGCAACGTAGTATTAAGTCTACAATTCTCACCGGGACTCATGTGAGTAAATACTCTAGGTCAAAGCCTTGACAGCCTTATTTAGATTTTGCTCACTTAGTGCAGGCTCTGCTCAAGTAAAGACTACATATAATCCAAGGAAAGACTTCAGAGTTTGGCTCTGTGTTTTGATAGCCTATAAAAGACTGGCTGGAGCATAATCAGGATCAGCAAAAGTAAGCCCTTCCATATACACAACTCTGAAACCAGTGCTGTTTAACATGCTAGCCAAAATGTGACTGTTCACTGCAGCATATTCTGCAGTGGTCCAGCCAGCTAAGCTTTAAAAACATCCCAAAGTGGGGAAGGGCTTCTGCCACTTCCCATCATTGTGAGATGCAGCATCAACAGAGCGATCCGTCAGCAGTTCATAGCTATGATCAAATAGGCTCTTTCCCCGGGGAGTGGCAGACCTGGGGAGATTGGCACCTGTCTCTTTTCTGTTTATCACTGGCAGGTGCTTAAGTGAAGCAAGATATCGGCTCTGCTAAAGTGAACAAAGCTCCCAAAAGATAAGATGGATATGATAGGCCACTGAGCTAACGCTCGCTCAGGAAACAGAGCAAATGAGTCTCCATCTGTTTAGCAAAGGTAGCTTCGTGAGCTGATAGGAGCAACATGGTAATTCATTAATACGGTGAGTATTAAGGGTCAGTATAATGTTACTAGGAAAAAGCCT
Organism: Falco naumanni; assembly: GCF_017639655.2. Taxonomy (NCBI): domain Eukaryota; kingdom Metazoa; phylum Chordata; class Aves; order Falconiformes; family Falconidae; genus Falco; species Falco naumanni. The sequence continues at coordinate 77,815,052 of NC_054080.1, forward strand.
TCTGCAGCACAAACAAAAGAAATTTACTGGCCCTGAAAAATGTGGGGACCTGGGTGACTCTACAATGTCAGGAGCAGACAGGCACAAGCTGGCCCTGTTCAAGCTAATCCCAGAGCTGAAAGATCAAGGGAGCCTGGAACAGAGGTGTGGATGTGAGCCTGCCCTGATCTGGAGGCAGTCTGGCCACTTTCACGGAGCACCTGAGCTAACAAGCCCCCCTTCTCTGCAGGCAACACTCCATCCAGCTTAACTCTGTCAGCTAGATAGCTAGATCTCTGTGTCATACTCTATTCTGCAACCACCTGGTGTAAATATCAGACAGTAAAACAGGTTTTGTAAGTAGAACATCTGGGTTAACTGTTGCAGGAGTCTGTTCAGCGCTGAAGAACTCAGGTGTGTGGAAGGCAAGAAAACAAGGTGAGAACTTAGCCACTAGGCTTGCAGTTTCATTTGACCGTGCAAAAGCTAGAAGAGAATACTGTCGTCACTATGTGAGTAAGGAATGGAGGAGAAAAAATAGCTCTCTGTTTTCAGTTTTGCTTAAATGTTACCTAGACATCTGTAGCAGCACATGGGTTTGTTTCCCCTCCCTCCCCGCCCCCCCCCCCTCCCCCCCTTCAAATTACTAGGCATATAGCAACAGAACAGCACAAAGCTGACATGGTTTAGTGGTGAACTTGGACGTCCTGGGTTGATGGTTGGATTTGATGATCCCAAAAGGTCTTTTCCAGCCTAAATGAATCTGTGATTCTATGATTCCGTGAAAGGTTACACTCATTCAATCAGTAACAGAATTTTAGTACTGTGATGCTGCTTCTTGCTCCACTGAAGTCTCCAAGTTTTCATATTTCAGAGGCTTTGCAAAAATATTAACTCAGATACTCTAAAAAACTTGCCTGACACAGGAACAGAAATGTCTGTCAAAAGCTCTGACCCAATATGTTGGTGTCTAATGTCTTCGTAGAATACAGAAAATCTTCCAACATTGTAAGAGTAGGTATCATTTGGCCTTCTCAGTTTAAGGAAAAAACAGTTCCTTGTGAATTTGTTTAATGTAAATAAACCCTCTATTTATCCTTGCTTTTAATGAATTCATGCAGTATTAGAAAATCCTTTATACAAGAAGACCCACTGAGCTATATCATCTCATTTTAAGAGATTTCCTGTCGGTGGAAAACAAAGCAGCCACCTGCAAGGGCCTAGTGCTCAAAAGGATTTAAATAAACACACAGATAATTAGATCAGTTAACCTTGCAAATTAAAACAAGCACATTGCATTATCTCCAATTTATCCTAAAAGAAAATATGAAGTTGCCTCATATAAATAGTTTAACAAAGATTTAAGTAAAGAGCTTATACAAGCAGCATAATGCTAAATCTTCTAAGCATGTGGGCTAATAGAATGAAAACCCAGTTTCTGACTAGCTTTATTTTGGAGAACTGGTTACTGGTTTGCATGGTACCGGGGGATCGCATTTAATTCATAACCCACATTGTCAGAGCAGTTTCACCTAACATCACTCAGGCAGCCTAAGCCTTTGATCTTGGGTCACTCTCTGTTCAATGGAAAAGAGCAGGTGTGATGAGTGGACACATTCAACTGCTGCCCTCCAATGACTCTAGAAGAAAACCAGACATTTAACCTTCATTATGCTGAAGTTAGGGCAGATGAATCATACCCATGTGTACAAAATGCCACTTTGTGTCTCAGGCATCCACTTTCTTTTTGTAAAGAAAGAATTGCAGTTGGGGTAAGTTTTCTTACGCAACCAGAAAGCTGAGCACAGCACATTAGTTAGGCTACAGAGAAAAAAAATCTAGAGTGAGAGTTGCCCTAGCAGCTGGGTAACACCAATTGTCCATTAGCATCAGTGTGCCAGCTCGGCATTAGGTCACCTACATGCAGAGAAATTCTCCTTGTGGTCAGCAGCCTAGGTGCACAGCACACAAGCTGCACCAATTGCCTACCAGTGTCAGTCTGCTGTGACCACCCATGACCAGGGCTGGCCAAAAACCACCACTTCATTCGGTAAACATTTGAAGGCTTTGAAATGTATTTTTCCCCTGTAAAGAGACCAACGTTTTAAGAGAAGATATATCACTGCGTATTATCCAGTGATTAGATGTGATTTTAAAGGACAGTTTTCTACCAGTTTCAAAGCAGGTTTATTTATTGGTTTCTAATCCCAGATGTCATCAAACCAGGATAAATAGAACATCTTGGTCAAAATACTGTCCTGTATCTAAGATATCATCACAGTAAGACATATGCTGAAAGCAATATTGTTTCAGAAAACATTTCAGTTCTTTCCAGGAGAAGAAAAACTTTTGTTTGCTTATTTTTCCATCATCTCTGCTCATAAAATCTGGCAGCACCCTATGTTTTAAACAGGAAAGGAAATAGTCACAATTCTAGCAGTGAACTGGACTGCACTACAGCTCCTGCACACAGGTAGCTCCTACAACCACACGTCACAGGCCACTTGCTGTTCACTGCTGGAAGGTCATAGATGGTTGGTCCTGTAGTCAGGAGCTGCTGTTACTCTGGCAGTTCTGTCACTGCTGCTGATGGCACCTGTTTTCATGATCAAAACTGTTAAGTTCTCAAAAATGTTTTGTGAAAACCTGCTGAAAACGACAGATTTAAAGCTCTACTGGGGCTGGTTTTGTTTGTTTTTTGTTTGGGTGTGTGTGCATGTGTGTCTGTATCTATCATCTATCTATCCGTCTATCTATTTATCTATACATGAATGAACCCCTATACAGCTGAAGTGAATGCCATTCAAGCACCAAGGACAAAACAGGTCTTTTGGTAAAGAAAAATGGTAAAGAAAAAAAACACCCCATGATTGACTACAACAGTGACAACTTTTTTGCCCCAATATTGACACCAAAACATGTTTATGGAAGATTCAGAAACAAGGTGGTCCTATACTGAGGCTTGCTAGGAGATCTACAGAGAAATAAGCTGGTGTCCCAGATAAAATAGAGAAGTTTAGAGTGAACACTTGCTGCTATGTCAGCTAGTCTGCCTTACCACGTCACATGGGCCACTGAGGTTTGTAAAGATATTACAAGCCCTAGCATAAATTGGTGGTTACACAAGGAGACTTCACAGGGGTAGAGTGAAAACTGAATGGATCATGGGGCTGAACTGATTTTTTTGTTCAGAGTGTGTTTAAGTTGCACACTGAGCGCATGCCAGAATCTCAGTTTGATCTTCAGGCTCATTTCTGTACACATAATGAAATTCTTAAGTCAAGGCTTGATTACCCACTGCCCTTGGTTACCAAATTGTTCTGGTTAGCCTAGCAAACAAACCTAAATTTGCATCTGCTGCTCTGCAAATAAATCCCCTGGGCTGGCACAGGAGAAGGTCATGGCATTGGGAGTGCATTCCTTAATGCCACAGGCTGTACTATGCAGCCCTGTAAATAAACACAGGGGGCTTAGTTACCAAGGCTATCCCTTCTGCTGCACCTCTTACTGGAACTTCAACATTCAGAAGAAAATAAAATAAAATAAAAAAAAAAAGGGGTGTGTGTGTGTGGGGTGGTGTGTGACACACAACAACAACACAGAACACCAAGATTAAAAAAAAAAAAAAAAAGGGGGGGGCAAGCCAGAAAATAATTTGGCTGCTACAATGCTAAGAAACAGACCTTCCCTCACCTATTTTACACCCCCTGCTTTCTGCTGCAGATCCAACAAACTCGTGTTTCATTTCAGAAAGTAAAGCTGCTAAGCAGCTACGAAATGACCTTTGCTTCTCAGATGAGTATTTATGGCAGGCAACACATACATCAACAACAACAAAAAGTTTCCCCAGTAACAAAAATGTTTCTGCCAGCAATGTATCTTTTACAAGCTTGCAAGATGTACCGAGAGTCTAATAATCAGATTAAAATCACATCAAATTGTGTTGGGAAGTCAAGGTGAAGGCCTTTGGATTGTTCTCATGAATAGCCCTATCCAGACCTACCAGATGATGATAAATTCAGGTTTTTGCTTAGTTGGTGTTTTTCAAATTTATTTTAAGGGCTTACAGTTTTTAAAAGCCAAGAGGTGGGAAAACAGTTGGTGTTTTAGCAGTTCTTGCCAGCATATGACAATAGTGAAATGGTAAAGAAAAAACCTCATGATTTCTCCTGTGCAGGGGGCCAATGGACCTGGTAATAAATACTTGATTTTTCTATGCCACTTTACAAAAGAGTTTAAGAGCTTTGTCTTCCTTTTACATGTGGAAGCCCAAGTCTCAGAGAGGCGAAGCAATTTGCCCAATATCATTCATAATTCTAATAGTTAACCTAGTAACAAACTTGAAACCTAAAGACCCAGGATGGGGTTGTATTTCCTCCCAGGATCACTAGGAACCAGATTAGTGGATGGGTTTACTGCTTGTATTTACTGCAGAACTGGAATGGTCAGAGTTTTAAGTTGCTGAGCACAAGGAGAAATGCTGAAGGCCTCGTGCTTTATTTCCATCTCCCGTAGAGAGCTTGCCTGAAAGTTTGGTTTCCAGAGAGCATACAGCAACCTGTGTATAGGTGCTTGAAACGGATGCTACACTCATGCTGCTCCCTGCCTTCCCCTCCCTACAGAAGGCCACCTGGGAAAAATAGACAAGCACTGACAAATGTTTTTAGAAACACTGTCATCTGTCAAGGTGGATTATTACGTGTGAGAACAGGAGTTCAGAATGTTAATACCTGCTCTGCAGATATAAAGAGTAGGAAAAGCCTATCCAGATACCTGCAGTACCTGAGGTGTGCAGCATCTAACCAGCCTAGTTACAGGTGAGCATCTAAATTACAGAGCCCTACCCAGTTTACCGCAGCAATGCCAGAATATCATGCCTATTTCAGCTTAATTTGAAAGTCAAATCACATGACTACATTTTCCAGTTTAACTTGCATGTCTGCCACCACCAAACCAGTTTCTAAGAATTGTATTCACCTACCCATGCACAACTCTCACCAGCTTCCCAGTATATGAAAAACAGCTTCCTTGGAGATAAAAGAGCTCTATCATTAGGGAGACTTGGTGAAAGCCCTGATCCTCCCACATGTGCTGAGAATGGTCACTATGGGTAGCTCACACAAAAAGAAGGGTTTATAATGCCATTGATTTAGATCTACTTCCAGAGAAGCCAGATTAATTTTTTTCACTGTTTCCAATGGGAGCAGAATAAAACAGATACCGAACATGTATTTAAGAAAAATCTACCCACCTATTGCCAGAAAATCCAATCTACTTCATCCCTTACCCTGGTACTAAGTTGGGTTCTCTACACAGAAGTTAATAAAGTGTAATTGGCTAATCTGCAGAGAGATATCAAAACCAGCAAAAGAAAATGCCTGAAGAGCCTCTTTGTCATCTTCCCTCTGGAAAAGTAAAACTGTGCTTTAATTCCAGCTTCAGAAAGCCTCTAATTTTTCTACACAACTGCTTATTCCCATGAACTCCTGAGATGACATCAGACACCAGTGGGACTTCACCACATAGAGAGGCAACCTCTCCTAGACACGTGAGTGTTGGTTGCGGAGGCATCAGTGAGTCACCAACGAGCAGATACACTATGTGTACACACAGCCCATATGCTACTGGATGTATCATCTAACTGTAGTACATCTCACAGGCTCCAACGTGTTCATGGAGCAGCCTGCCTACCCCAAACTGGGTAGAACTGGTCCCTCACAGCATTACAGCCATACCCAAGGCTGGTTTCACTACCAGACCAAGCAGAGTGATCTCATCCCTGAATCATCTGAAGCCTCAGCCAAACACCCGGGGGGCCAGTGCCAAGCCTTATGCAACACTTCACCCACTCCCAGCATCCTGAGCTTCAGCAAGGAAACTGGCAACTAGTGAGAAAGATGTCTCAGCAACCTCAGTGGTGCAGAGCAGGTTTAGGTCTTATGAAAGGCAGGTCCTGCTCAACAAACCTGATCTCCTTCTATGAAAGTTGACCTGCCTAGTGGATGAGGGAAAGACTGAAGATACTGTCTACTTGGACCTTAGCAAACCCTTTGGGACCATCTCCCAAAGCATTCTCCTGGAGAAACTAGCTGCTCATGGCTTGGATGGGTGTACTGTTCATTGTGTTAAAAGCTGGCTGGATGGCCTAAGCCCGAAGGGTGGTGGGGAATGGAGTTACACCCAGTTAGTGGATGATCACAGGTGGCGTTCCCCAGGGCTTAGTGTTGGGGCCAGTCCTGTTTCATTTCTCTATCAACCGTCTTGAGGACGGGATTGAGTGCACCCTCAGTAAGTTGCAGACAACACCAAGCTGGGTGAAAGCACTGATCTGCTGGAGGGCAGGAGGCTCTGCAGGGGGGTCTGGGCAGCCTGGACTGGTGGGCCGAGGCCAGTTATATGAGGTTCAACCAGGCTCAGTGCTGGATCCTGCCCTTGGGTCACATCAACCCCATGCAGTGCTACAGGCTGGGGGAAGAGCGGCTGGAAAGGTGCCCAAGTGCAAAAGGGCCTGGGGGTGCTGTTTGATGGTCAGCTGAACATGAGCCAGCCATGTGCCCAGGTGGCCAAGGAGGCCAGCAGCATCCTGGCTGGTGCCGGGAACAGCGTGGCCAGCAGGGCCAGGGCAGTGCTGTCCCCCTGCCCTGGGCACTGGCGAGGCCGCCCCTCGACTCCTGTGTTCAGGTTGGGCCCCTCACTGCCAGGGGGACGCAGAGGGGCTGCAGCGTGTCCAGAGACGGGCAGGGGGCTGGTGCCGGGGCTGGGGCACAAGGCTGGTGGGGAGCGGCTGGGGGAACTGGGGAGGGTCAGCCTGGAATGGAGAAGGCTGAAGGGGGACCTATCGCTCTCAGCAGCTACCTGGGAGGAAGTTGTAGGCAGGTGGGTGTTGGTGCATCCTCCCAGATAACAAGTGACAGGACAAGAGGAAACAGCCTCAAGCTGTACCAGGGGAGGTTTAGATTGGGTATTAGGAAAAACTTCTTCACTGAAAGGGTGGTCAAGCTTTGGAACAGGATGACCAGGGAGACGGTGGAATTACCGTCCCTGGAAGTGTTCAAAAAAACCACATATATGTGGTGCTTAGGGACATGGTTTAATGGTGAACTTGGCAATCCTGGGTTAGTGGTTGGACTTGATGATCTGAAAGTTCTTTTCCAACCTAAATGATTCTATGATTCTAGCTCTTCACAAGGGGACTAACACCTCCTCACTTCAGACAAGGTAAAAAATACACTTTATGTATCAGGGAAATTAACATCACTCTAGAAGAGAGGCCATTGAGGCAAAACAGCAAGTGTGTGATCCCATTAAGAGTGATCACAAGTTGAAATGGTTTTGTGTCTTTTACTTCCTGAGAAACAGTTTTTCAGAGTATATCATCCATATTTTTTCTTATCTTCTGAGGACCTGTGCGCCAAGTACTTGTACCTTAAGAAGAGTGGATGCTCAAAATTAGAGAAGAAATACCAGCTAGGAATGAAACTAAGACTCTTCTGGCAAATAAACAGACTCTGATGAAGTGGGCATCAAGGGAGGATTTCTAATTTTCTTCTTGAAAGCACTATGTTTCATCTGTATGCACTTGTAAGCAAGTGCTTCTTTCGATCGCTGTGTATCAGTATGAACTAGAACAGTACCAAACCCAGTAACACTATGAATAAATAGTTATATCCCTAAACTTAATTACTAGAAAGAGCTTTTTATTGATAGATTTTTAATAATAGAATGCAAATTATAGGCTATGAGGATTATTTGTTTAGAAGCTTTAATCAGCAATTATTTTCCCTAGCAAAAATATAGATTTTTTTCCTTGCATTAATGTGGAGAGGGATATTACTTGTTGTTTACACTCCTTATTTTTTTGTTTTCCTGACCGTATAGAAAGTGGCAAACAAAAAATGTTGTGGGTTTTTTTTTTTTCCAAGATCCAAGCAGAATTGTCTTTTGAAAATAATTTTAAAAGGATTTTTATCAAATGTTCTGAAGAACAAAACAACAAAACCCCCAGTTGTGCACCAAATAGTGTTTTCGGAGTACTGGAAACTAATGTGAACCTCTGCTAATGGGACTTGCAAAATTAGTATTTGCATTCAATTTTCAGTGTCTACGTCACTTGAATTTTCAGAAAGCTTTTGAGAAGCCTCAAGAGATAGATTACAGAAGATCCAAGCTAGTCAGAAAACTACATTAATACTTATAGTTTCAATGCATCTCCTTTGAAGGTTTGCTAGAACCTGTACGAAGAAAAGATTAATAGGAAATAGTTGCCCCCAGTAATTAGCATCCTGTGTTGAAAACCATTTATTTGACTTTCAAAACATATTCTGGACCCACCTATTACTTGGAACAACAAAGGTTATATTAAAGGGCTGTTTGAACAGCAAGAATCTTACAGGGAAGACCACAAGATACTAAAAAATACCAGGATGATATAACAAACACTCAGGCAAATTTCTCAGTCCTCTTTTTGCTTTTTACTTTGGGTACATTTATCCTCCAGTAAAATTCTCTATCTTCTACTTGATACAACAACAAAAAAAAATGTACAGCATAAGTATATTAACTCTCTCTCCAAAGTTTCAAGAAAGCTGTTCTCCCTTTTGTTTCAGGCAAACTGAGCCTTTTTCCCCACGCCCCCTCCCCCTGATGGGGGGAAGGGCAGAAGAGAGTTTCTTTGTGAAATCAAAAGCTACCCTTGAATCAAGTCTGATAGGCTGTGGAAAATGCAGCACAGAAATGTGTTTCTGTCAGTGAAAGACCTTGTTTGTAACCATAAGGATTGCATACAGCAAGTTGTTTGATCCTGGGAGGACTTTGATCTATGCTAGCACCTCAAATATAGCAAAGGATGTCACTAGGCTTTGGAAAAAGAAGGGAGAAGAGAGAAGAAAAGGGAAAGAAAGTACAGGTGTGTGGCACCATGCAGATGACACTGAATTATTGATGCATTGGTCAAGTGAAACTGGGATTTGGACAGAGGGCAGCAGATGTCACACCTCTGGAGGGAACTAGATTTCACCATCTACCCCAGAAAATACCATTCCAAAACAGAAAAGATTCAGTGAAAGCACCTCAGAGCAGCTCTGGGCATTGAATTTGAAGCAAATAATTTCTTTACCTACGATGACATGACTACAAAACCTTTTATGAGGCATGAGTGAAATGAAACTCAGTCGTCTCTCCTCCTGGTTTCCAGTCACCCCACTCAAAGTGGACAAGGTTTGACTGAGACTCAGTGCTGAAAGTATTCTTGAGGGCTAGAAACAAATGTTGATATACAAAAGCCACCATAATGCTGTGGGCACTGATCCAGAACCGGTAGGGCAAGATGTATGAGGCAATCAAGGTCAAGAGCCATCCCTAGATGTGAACAGATCAGAGGTCTGTGATAACATATGAAGTCTCCTGTTGCGGATGGACAGTGTACAGATATGGCAGGGAATCTTAGTGCCAAGACTATACAGATAGGATCTATTCTGCATACAGGCAGATGCCTAAAATTTGTGCACTTGTGAGCAGCGTGGGAGGCCTTGAGCAAACAACACTGAAAGAAAGTGACCTAAGACCACCTTTTTCATATGCGAATGGTCATTCCCTCATCTTTCCCCAAGGCACTATTCATTCACAAAAAAACCCAGCTTGCAACCTCCCCATGAAGTAACAGCAAGAAAAAAAAAAAATTCCCCTTGACAAAAGCCCTTCCTCCCTCCCGCAATTCTTACCCAGACGGGGAGAGGACACAAATGATCAAGCAAGACAATGTGAATGCTTCACCTTTTTCCTGTGCTCACTGATGCTAGAATAACTTTGAGGAGCTTGCCCCTTGCTAACCAGCTTCCCTTTCTGTGCCTTGGTGAGATGTGGTGGAACATGATAGGCATCTTGTATTATGTCTTGGAAAGAAACAGAGAAGAGAGAGGTGAGGAATACTTAATACAATGCAGAGATTCAGTGCAGTGGCAATAGTCTCTATTATTCTTGACATGACCCTAATACAAGCACAGAGCTGTTTGTAGGATCCCTCTTTTTATTGAAAAGTATATCTGACCCAAATTTTATTACAGATGTCAAATATAGTATGGACAAGTACAGCATGAATCTAAGAGAATTTTTCCTTCCTTTTTATTAAAAAAAAAAAAAAAAAAAAAAAAAAAGCGGCAATAGTAAGAATGTCACTCTTCCCTTATTTATTTTCAGGTCAATCATGAGAAAGTGGAAAGAGACAGCCCATTCTGAAAGGCAAGAATGATTCTGAGCCATCACCTTATATCGGAAGAAAGATTTTCCCTCCCAACAGTTATCATCCTTTGTCAGCATCACAGGAATGTCTAGGACACTGTAGTCAAAAGCAGGAGCTGTCACTGCTAAGCACTGTACACAAACATAGATGGATAAGAAAGGAAAAATCCTACTCTGGAGAACTCTACATGTCTACTAATCAAAGAGGTAACAGTGGGAGAAGGTTAATTATCTCCATATTGTGGGTCAGATATGAAGGCAAGTTCTTTGACTTCTGTCACATAGGGAAGTATTGAATATAGATTTCTTAAATCCTGGTTGTGTTTCAACCCTCAAAACCACACCTTATCATAGGTATTTTCTCTCCATACTTTCTCACAGCCTCTTTTTTCCATCTAAAGGAAGATGAAAGAGACCAGTTTTGAGACAGATAGCTGAGGAGCTGCCAACATCTTAATGAAACCTGAGGTCAGCAACGGTAAACTCCCAGTCTGTATGCCTCATCCCCTCTTGCTACAGCATGTCAAGACCCTGTATATTCTTCTTAAAACCAGCAAGGTCTGGTATTGTGCCTCAATGATCCATACAAAAACCTTCATCCACTCAAAAAAAATAATATATATCTTTAGTATTTCAGATAAATTGCTTAGTAGTTTCTGTAAAAATAGAAGAGATGAGAACATAAAGGAAACACATGTGCCAGTCTTCAAGTAGTCAAGAATGAGGTGAGTAGGAAACTTAACTGGGGTGGGCAGAAGAGAACCAGTGTGTGTTCACTTCTTAGTTTGAATTTGGTAAGGCAGAGATTTGTATCACGGAAGCTCCATATGTCAAGCAAATGTCATGCCTGCCTGTTTGGGTTGATTTCTGCTTTTCTGGCCTTTTCATTTGAGCAAGAATTTTCTAACAGATCCAAAAACCTCAGTCTCAAATAAATGCATGACCAAAACCACCATGATCCCTCAAATGGAAAGGTCCTGAATTGACATTTTCTGGAGAAAATACTTTCATTAAAAAGAAAAATTAAACATAAGGCCCTAGTAAGAATCTTAGGCATTATCAAGCACACTGTCTAGGATAGAACAAAAAGTAAAAATAAAAAAAAAAAAAAGAAAAGAAAAAGAAAAAGAAAAAGAAAAAGAAAAAGAAAAAGAAAAAGAAAAAGAAAAAGAAAAAGAAAAAAAAGAAAAAGAAAAAGAAAAAGAAAAAGAAAAAGAAAAAGAAAAAGAAAAAGAAAAAGAAAAAGAAAAAGAAAAAGAAAAAGAAAAAGAAAAAGAAAAAGAAAAAGAAAAAGAAAAAGAAAAAGAAAAAGAAAAAGAAAAAGAAAAAGGAGGAGCGAGATCATGAGATGACAGAGACTAGTAGACCTTGGAGTCAAGAAAGCAATTCTGATTTCCTTTAGATATGCAGAATCCATTTCTAAGCCCAGCATTTGAGAAGCATAAACATTGCACTTTGGTGTTACCATTGCAAGTGTGAGGGAAACAGACCCACTTGCACATAGACTCCTTAAGGAGAAATCAGAGTTAGGAGTTCTATTTGCTTCAGTCAAAGGAGAAATGGTATGAACGGTTTATTCTGAAATGTGCATTCCCTCACAGGTTAAAAAGTAATTTTAGGATGGATAAACTGACATATGGTAACTCACACTCCAGGTTCAAAGAAGTGAATCCAGGTTTCAGCAACTGGATGAACTGGTGATTTTAAGTTTGAATGATAGATACTATGGACTTACTGGTTTAGGATATCTGTATATCACTGACCTGGACCCTGTTCCAGAAGCTAAACCCACTTGCAGGAAAGCAGTTTTCTTTAAGTGGAATAAGAAGAAAATTGGAGGGCAGCTTCTACAAAGCTGATAGTGGCCGCATAGAAAAGGAATGGGTGTGCAAGCAGCTGAAAGTAGTAGTACGTTGATGTGATCTGCCACTGGATGGTTGTGCAGTCATTATACACTAAATCAAGTTGTTAACTGTTGCTTTAACAGTAGTTTTATTGAAGCAAATGCTCCATGACTTCAGTCTTTCTGGGGAGAGAAGACTCCAATTCTCTTCCTCAAGTACCTGGGTTTTGATGAAGGTCTTCTGCAGAGTTGGAGGAAGGCAGAGGAAAGGCGGGGGGCGTGGGTGGGGTGAGGGGGGCGTGGGGGTGTGGGGGTGGTGCATGCATGCACAGGCTTCCAGAAAGAGAATGATAGAACACAGAAATATTTCTAGGGAAAAAATGTTAAAAAAAATTATGTTTTTCTCTGATGGTATAAATTCTTCCATTTTACAAATTCTTTTTTTTTTTTTTTTTTTTTTTTTTAATTTAAACACTGTTGAGTTCACCTGGTACAGATCTGATTTTAACACAGTTGATTGAAGTGCTTTGAAAATTAAGTAAGGAAAAAAGAGTCATTCATTTTGATTAAAAGGGCATTAGGCTAGATTTCAAAAAGCCACAAGGTAGCATATCATCTTAGTCTAAGTTCAAGGTTAGAGCTAGTCTTAAAAGGCAAAGCAAGTGAAATCAAGAGGGTTACTGTTAAACTTGGCTCTTATAATAGTGTCGGCTTCTGTTCAGAACTCTCTTGGCCTTTGGACAACAATTCAATAACAGCTAGCAGAGACTTTCTAGGACTCTCAAGGATGTTTTCCGAGATATAAATGGAGAGACCTCCAGTGGCTCTGATCTGTATCATCAAGCCGCCATGGTGCAAGACTTCAAGCAACATACCAGGAGCAGACCTGGCTGACTGGATGGGCTATGAAGAACTGTAATAACAACAATTATAAAGAGCGTTTGCACATCAGTGCAAAAGAATGAGGAGCAAAGAGGATGAATGTGACTGTTAATCTTCAGCTATCTGCATGGGAAAGTATGATTAATAACTACAGAGGCTTAACATAACCTCCTCAGATAACGAGTGAGGTGGCCTTCTCCAAGCCCTGATTATCCTCTTCTAATGGGCTTCATTTATTGTGTAAACTAATAACCAAGGCCTAAGCACTGCGCACTCCAGGGTCTGCAGGAAAACCACTGGGCCCAAATGTGATTAAGCTGGTGAAGGCAGCCCAGCAACACAGTGTGTTTGTTGAGGCGGGGGGGACCAGGAGGAGGGAAGGGCAAGCAAAGGATCCTTCAAAAAAAATTAAGCAGAAAGTAGCAGTGATCTGCCATGTCAGGCTGTTGGTATAAATCCCCTGCTTTTCAACTGGGATTTTTATGAGTTTTCAGCTCGAATTGGTGGAAAGCCAGAATACAGCCCCAAGGTGCTAATATCAAGAAAAAGAGGCATTGATAATGAGGGGATCTGATTGCGATGCTGTCCAGAAAGTCAGCAGCAATGCCAGATCTGGAGAGTAACTCAAGTTGTCAGTCAGAGTTTCAGTGTTCGAGAGCAAAGAGGGACTCAAAGAAAGCTGGATTCCCCAAAGTGAATGAGTTCAACAACACAACCCTGGCCCAAGAAAAAAAAAAAAAAAGAAAAAAAAAAGAAAAAGAAATGACCTTCCAGCTCCCCTGGCTGTTTTTCTAAAGTGCAAGCACAGCTGAAGGGAGGCAGCTTTACAGGGTATCTAAAGAAAAAGGGTGAGATTCTCATTTGAGCTGCACTGAAGTAAAGAAGCTTAAACACTGCAGAGTCCATGGAGTTACTCTGAATTTATACCCAGCAGACAAGAGTACGGAATGAAAGCCGCCCTCACTGGGAAGCATATTTCTTAGATGCACAATGAACATCACATTAGATTATCCAAACTGAAATAATTGTAAATACCCGATTTATCTGGACCCATTTATGCTGTCTGCTTAATTGTTGCACTTCACTCAACATGGACAATGAAATTAGTTTGGACAGGCTCACTTTAGAGGCATTACCACTGTGCTGTGGCAGCTTGGGTTCAGAGTGCTGATGGAAAAGGTTTAAGGCTTAATAGAACAAAAATAAAAGAGAAACACATAGCAATATAGATAAATTTGGGACCTCCACTGGGGTATGAGACAATGTCTTTGAAGCGTGTCACATCTGTATTTTACTTTTTGGAGTGTATCCGCATTTGTAGAGCCTGTACTATAGTTCCAAAACACATAAAGAGCCCACAAGTATATGCGTTTTCTCAGGATCCCCTCAGCTGCTATCTGCTTGCTGGCTGCTAGTGACATGTTGTGCCCAGCTTCCTGGGAGTGTCTTGGCTGCTCCCCTCCCTGGTGAAAATGAGTCTAATATCAAACAATGTGAAAGTGCAGTAATAGAAAAAACAACAAGCTGGGAGCAGGGGCTGCTATCACCAAAACATCTAGCCTGCAAGGCTTGGCTCCCCTGCACAAACCCCACCTCCCTTCCCCTGTGCAGGATAAGCATGGGCACAGAAATCAGTTGCTAGTCATTGCCCATTTGTTCTAAGGAAGAGCATGCAGTAGAATGTTGCATAAACAGCCCTCTCCTTGCTGCATTGTTTCTTTTGGGCAACATGAACATACATGGGAAAACCCACATAATTTCAAAGCCTCATAATTTCAAGGAACATCAGATTTACAGCAAGCCACCTCTGCTACCTATATATGTGTAGCTTCACAAAATGTGGGAAAAAAATCCGTCACCTAAGTCTTTCCCTTTGTCTGGGAAAAATACACGATCTCCCATACAGAGGTAGTTGGGAAGTAAGGTGTTCCTCCTTGGTAGCTGTAATCTCAAGTCATTTCACCAGGCAGGCAATATGTGAACACAGAGTAATGTTTCCAGCAAATCTAAAAAGGAGATGCGAGATGGCAAGGGCAGACGTGCAGAGTGAGATGGGACAGAGGAGAAAAGAAGGAGAAAATGCCGTTCAGCCAGACATGAGGCACTAGTGTGACTTTATTGAGAAAGGACACCACAAAGTAATGCAAAAGACAGAAGCAATGTCTCAGATGTTTAACAAGAAAGATCTTGACATAAGTCAGCCATAAATAAAAAGACCTAGAAAATCTGATTCCAGTTTTACCACCCTGGAAACAAAATGCTATTCCATTGATCAAAGTTATAAATGAAATCAGAAACTCATGCCAGCAAGTGTTATAAGTTACATATTTACCACACAAAGTCACTATAGTAGCATCAAAATGTCTGAACCATTCACAGAACAAGAGAAAAATAAATTCATTCCATCTGTTTGAAGGAGCAACCTGAGCTTGGAATGGATTAGATATAGCTGGACAAGACTTCAAGACTTGCTTTGCCAAAACCAGCCTACAAAGCCAGTGATCAAAACAGTTGTTTTTTGCAACATGCCAAAGAAAATATGCATTAGAAAGTAGCAGAGGCTTTGAGGATTGTTGTTTACCATTCCTAAGGGGAAAGGAACAACTTCATTCTAGAACCATAGAATTCATTTGGTGCTGAAAATGTATGCAGACCAAGGTCAAAGTATGGTGCAGAACTCATAGAAATTTGAAGGTACATGCTTTTAAAAGGAAATCTTAAGAAGATTTTTTTCTTTCAGTATATTTTTATTTTAAAGGGGTGACATGATGGGAAGGAGAGGGGAAAAAAAGTATAAGAAACAAGATATAATAAGTCCCCATTAAAGAGAAAAATGGGAAATGCACATTTCTTCTTTGAAAAATAGGTTAGGCTTAATTTTGTCCTTGTACTTACAGAAACTAATCAGAGACATTTGACATTGCTGGGAACCTGCCAAGTGCAGAAACTCATACATGCAGTGCCGCTGTAAGTCTCTCACTGCAGCTTCTCAACAGAGCAAAATCACTTCAGATACCTACTTGCCTGAACTGATAGTGCAATCTCATGGTCAGTCATTCCCCACCACTTTTTCCCTGCCAAAGTAAGAGCTTAGCAGAAGTAAAGCACAGTAGCTAAATGGGTTATATCATGTCAAGTCCTATCAAAAGTTATCCGTAAGTGGAGAGATGGGACAGTTTTTGTCACTCCCAAAAGCATTCCAGCTCAGCTAGTTCTTTAAAACGTGTTCTTAACTTTAAGCACAGTTTTAAGCTTAATGCATGAATCATGCTCTCAGGCTGTTTAATATAGGTTACACAGCTTTTTGAAAACATCTGCAGCCAGTGGTTGGATTTCACAGGGTAAGGCTTGCAGTCTGTCTATGCTGCAACTGAAAGTCTGTTTTCAACATGCATTGATGTTCCTAACATACATGGCATGAGTAGCACTAAAAGAAATAACATTTCAGGCAAGATTCAAGTCCTTATTTTGTAATCATCTCACAGGAATTACAGTAATGGAATGTAGTGGCTCCACAGCATTCATATCTGTGGTTTCATGTTTATATTGCTATTATATGTGCCATTTAAATTTAACTAGACCAAGACACACTTCTTTGAGTTTCAATGATAATAATTTTGGAGGCAGACGTACTTACCTGATCCATCACTCTTGTGTATAGTCTTCAACCTTTTCTACTTAAAAAAAATATATATATATTATTTTCGTCTCACCAAGTATCCGAAGGATTTAAAGACATACATGCACTGCATGAAGAAACACAGGGCAGACAGCTTACACCAATGTAAGCTATGAGAAGTACAACTGCCACTGGTAAACCTATAGTTTAGGTGGGCATATTGCCAGAGGTGGAAGTCAAAATCACATAATTGTACAGCATTTTCATCTAAGTGCATTACTGAAAGCTTGCATTGGCCTTGCATTACAGATTACAATCAGCACATTCTTCTCCATTACTGTATAGTGCAAATACGGGAAGCGGGTGTTTATGGAAAGGTTATCCTGTGAACAATGACCCCTGGACTAGGTAATGTCTCACAATATCATCCATATGACCAAACAAATGAAAAGTAAATTGATTGTTAAAGCATGCCTGTTCTTCTCTACCTCTGTCGCTCTGGGACTGAGAACATGGGACAAGAAGTGTAGGTTTATGGCTTGCAAGTTATTCCTGGGTGTATCCCATCATCACTCAGATCAGTAGGGTGATGCAACTGGAAACTCATTTTAAGGGTTTGTTAGCACCTAATGGCTAACACTGGTGAAACACCAAGACACCAACCATCTTTAATTCCTATAGCTTGAAGCTGGGATCTCTCTCTAGTAAAAACCCCATGGGAGCTACTGAATGGACCAGCAGGTGTCAGGGATGCTCAGCATTTTGTGAGATCAGATATTCAGATGCAAAGATTCTTGGTAGAAATATGTTTCCTCATTTAGAGCTATGGTACTGTTCACGATGACATCATTTCGGCAGTGACAAATATAGCTGACTCTGCTCTTTCCTACGCCATATAAATCCCTTGACCTCAATCAGATGACTGCTGATTTACACTTGTGTAAATGAAGTCAGAATCAAACCCATGGCATTCACAAATGTAGGCCAGAGTAAGCATTACTCACAGACAAGAGACAACCCTTCAGAGGAAGGAAAAAAAGATCATTTTCATGCAAATATCCTTAATAATAAGGAACAAGAGATAGAAATAAGAGTATGAATGAAATGCAATCAAGAACTGCTCTGAGATCAGATTTGCTTCTAACTTTATGATGCTGCATCAGCTGCTCTTAAAGTAGCTTAAGCCCAAAATTTGACCTACCTGAAGCTTGTTATATATAATTTTTCATCAGGGATCTGTGAGCTAACTCAATCCCTAGGCTTGGCTTTGAAGGTAGCTGAAGGTGCTCAGCTACTTGCAGGATCTGAAAAGATTTGATTGCTGTGTTCTATGAAAATGGAAACTTTTTTTTCCCCCCTGAGATCCAGGTTTGCCCTCAAATTGTTACACATTATCTATTTATTTATGCATAAACAGTGGCATTATGGCTTCGAGAACAGGGGCTCTTTGATGGGAGGTAAGCTTGACTAGCCTATGGGAGTTTACTGCTATGCATATAAATTAGGCCATACATACAAATATGCAGAATAGACAAGTGAAAATATACAGCATCTCTTTAAAATGAAATACTTTGATTGCTTCAATCACAAGAAGTTGTAAAACTACCTTGAAGAATTAACAGCCTCAGTACATGCTAACTACATCCATCATAAATTCGTCTTTAGTTTCTGTTATCATATCACTGTCTCTTGGGACCCCCAGTGCTGTCATCATTTGCCCTTTATAATTTATTCAGCTTGTACTTGCCTGAATCCTTTCTACTTATCATTCATCTTTACAGTTGTACATAAAATTAGATTGATCCTCCTATGCCAGACACGTCAGAGAGAAAAGTTGTCATTGAATAACACATAAAGCAAATGAAGGTCCAGCAAAAGCTTTTGTTGAATAACTTGGAAATTGTCCTTTGAGAGCCAAAAGGTGTCAAAGCAGAAACACAAGACAATATTACCTTTATAACTTATTTTTTGCACACCATTTTCCAATGCCTGCCAAGTCTCAAACACAACTGAGAAGCCTTGTTCCCGTTTTGCATATCAAGCTGATCTTAGCTAGCCACCACAAATGTGATGAATACCCCAGTCTCAGCTGAGATAACAGCATGCATCCAACACACCGGTTCTGTCAGAATGCTTGCTCTGTATCCTTTTCCTCCAAAGCTCTTTGGACTGGGTGGCAGAGAGATAGTTTACTTTGTATTCTGGAGGCTGCTGTATAGGGATACAGAAGCCAATCTTTAACTAGTGAAATGGAACTTCAATGTTTACCAAGCAGATAGGACCCAGGTGTTTCATCTCATCTGGTGAACAGAACAGCACTGTCAAACTACAGAGGTTTTTAGCAAATGGGAAGTGCATATAGTTTCCTCTCTCTTTCTTATCCCCCTCCTTTCCCCAAAGCAAGATCTGAACGTTCTTTTACTGGCTGGTCAGCCAGGAGGAAAGAAGGGGCAAAAAAAAAATAACTATTTTAACCATGGCATTGACACTCCAAGATTTTAAAGCATTGGAGAATTTCTACAGGACTGTTTTTTGCAAGTCTCTTACCTCAGCTCTGGTTTTATTCCTTTTCATCTTCATTTTTAACTTCAGAAAACAGACATGTTTCTCCCAAGGGAACAATTAAATGTGTTTTCTTTCAAAATCTAAAGGGCATGGTGAGCAGGCTGTGTGTTCAGCAGGCTACTTTAATCAATGGAACCCATCCAGCCTGGCACTGCTGACCAAATTGCAATTTACATTGGTCGAAAAAAACTTTTGAAATGGGAAGGTGTGGGACTGTAGTACCATTTTTTGCATAATGCAGTGTGCAGGGTGAGATGTGGTTTAATGGTTTTCTAACAAGTTTTTGGAAAAAAGCTTTGAAACACTAAAAAAGACAGTAAGACTGCAAAATTACAGCAAGGTCTGCTTGAACAGTGAAATCCATGTTATATGTGCAGGGCTTCTAACATCCAGATGACACTCATGTCTCATGTAAGCCTTATTACAAGGACTCAAATGGGCTAGATTTCGCAAGACAGCCTCTCACATCCTCGCCATACTCAGGTTTCCTCACATATACAGAAGAGTCTGAGCTGGATAAGGCTAACAACATAGAAAAACGTTTCTTTTTTTTTTTTTTTTTTAAAAAAAAAAAAAGAAAAACAACAACTAAGCACAGATTCAGTTTCATTAGAGAGGGGTTTTTATTTGTTTAAAGCTGAGTTTAATATAAGTTTTATAAGCTCACCTGTCTTCTAATGTTAAAGTTGCATATTTTTGCATATGATGAATAATACAATGCATTTTTTTCTAGATGGCAGAAGAGACAAAGGGTATGAGAAAAGTTAGGAAAAAAACCTAATTATGTTATGGACTGAGAAATTCAGCATACCAGTATTACCACTCTCCCTTTCTAAAGCAAGAAATACAGTAAGAAAGCCCAGTCTGCCTCCTAGCCCAAATAAGCCCCACAGATTGCTGAGGTTAACAGATTCTTAGCTACTTAATTTTATAGTTTTTCTTTGCAAGTCTTACAGGGAGGTTTTAGCATTATGCAAAGAGACAGTGTCTCCAACCAAATATACATGGACTATTCACTCCCATTGCCTGAGAGAGCCACAAAGAAGCAAAGGGGAAAAATGCTGCTGTGCTTATCATACATGAGCTCAGTTTATTTGTGCTATAAATAAAAGTAGATCTTGATAGCATAATTACATTTCTCAGCATTATCCTCTGCCATTCGCTTCAGAAAGAAAAAAGAAAGGGGAGAAAAAGTTGACTTCACTATAATTTGTAATCAAAATGACTACACTTAAAACATAATTTTATTTCCCTGATTTCATTTCCTGTGGAGCTTTGTGGGGCAAATAGATAATATTATACCAAATGTGCAGGCAGATAATTCTCACATCCCCTGCACTGTCATTGTCTAGATCACTTCCTCCCCTTCCCATGCTTTCCCCAAGACCATGGGCCATGGGTTTGATTTTATCATTGAGAGAGATATCAGAATCAGAAATCCCAAGGGTGAACCAACTTTTACTTTCTCTACTTTCTCTCCTGGTCCCCCAAAATTAGTCTTCCTTGCCTAACTTGCTTTTTATAAAGTTGGAGGGAAAAAAAAAAAAAAAGAAAGAAAGAAAGTGGTTTCCCACTATGAAGGATTAGCACAGATTATGGTGAACAATGTTAATTATAGGTGGGGAAAGAGAATAGTGCATCTCTCCAATCTGTTCTTGATTTCCCCCGTGTCTGTCTGTCTGGTAATAAGCCTCCTTTAATCTGGCAGTCCCCTTGGTGAAATCATCACCACGGACAGCAATATTGATTGCTTCTGAGAAACCATCACAGCTGCTCAACCAAATTACCTTTGATATGTGACCTTTAATGTAATTACTGCAACATCAAAGCATTTCTATAAATTATTAAAGAACTCATATACTTCATCATCCAGCTACTCTATTATATGTAAAATAAACAATCACAAGTAAACACTAAAATCTGAATTGCCTGACACTTGCAAAGCACTCTTTACACACACACACACACACCCTGCTACATTAACCTTCCATTTTAGGCAAGACAATTTCCAACTGCCCAAAACAGCCTAATTCATTTAGATAAAGAGTATTCAACTAATAATTTTATGGTTTACATTCCATTCTCATTGCTTCAAAATATCTATCATGATTCCTTCCCGCCCCAAAACAAAGTGCTGTAAAGACTTTATTAATCAACACATACCTGCTTGGAAGTCTTTTGATTATTCGACAAGATGACTTTATGTCCCACATATAACATAGAAATATGTGAAACATATTTCTGTCATCTTACAAAGCACATCCAGAAAGTAATTACTGTAAAATATGTGCATGTAGCCACTCCACTAAAAACAAAGTGATACATAGCTAAGAGCAAGGCGTCTGAAATCTGGACACAAAGTCCTCATGCCTCACTATTTCCATACATTAACATTCATGTGCATACTATTAAAAATGACTCAGTTCTCTGTTTTATAGTACAAAAAACACAGCAATATTGCAAGAGCAGGCAAATACAGTTTTCTGGGGGATGGGAAAGAAGTGTCTTGATTCAACAGATCACTGTAGTACTATTTTCTTTTTTGTTATAGCAGACTTGTTAATTATTTTTGATACCTCCTAAGTACTGCTGTTTATGTCACAGACAGCAGAGGGTCAAGAGAAGGTGTTATATATGTGTCATTTGTGAACTCATGTGAATGAGGACTTAGACCCCTGACCTTACAAGTGCTTTTTATTTTATGGTGATGAACTATGCTTGATATTGTTGGTGCATGTTATCAAGAACAGTCAGGTAAGTCATAAATAATTCTTTGCTACTCACGCAGAAACCATAAAACAGATGCAGGCACGATAGTTTATCAAGAGACAAGACTGGTTTCCTTAAATAAACTACAGTGAGATCATTCAGAAGATGATTTTAGAAACTTGGCAGAAAGCGGTATGCAGAGGGTTTGCTGGTGGAAAGTAAACCTTTATCCTGAGACAAAGAGAACTGGAAATGGAAGGGATGGCAGAAATCAGTGATCAGAACTCTCAAAAACCTGGTTGCTATTTTAGAGAGAGGATTCACCATTCTCAATTCAATCAGATCCTGATGTGTCACCTCTAAGTGTAAAACAAAACAAAAAAAGCTTTCTGAAGTCATCATGCTCAGTATGGGCTATATGTGATGGAAATTACATAAACCAAGGAAGAAGTGTTTTGCCTGTAGTCTGGAATCAGTCAGCATAACCTCTGAAGGAAGTCTTGATCCTAATGCAAAAGCTGGTTGAATTTTTCCACTGTCCAACAACAGTTTCGACTTTAAGAGTTTTGTGATATGAAATCTCTAAGACACAGAATGAAATTCAGAACTGTGGATATATCATCACTTGCCCTCCCTCCCCGGTTCTGAGCCCTCACTCACTGACCCACTGTCTTCTTGAAGAGATTTGCATAATACAACTTCAGGGTGAGATTTTAACCCTATAAAGAAGATATGAGCTCCACATGTGAGTGGTCTGGTTCCTAATGAGGAGAGCCAGCAGTCTCAGTGAAAACAACTGGAATTCCAGTTAGTATTTTTAAAATACACACCACCTTATTCATCACAAGCATATTTCTAGTTTCGATTTTGAATTTCAAGCATATTTCAGAAAATCTCAGGTAAAAGGTTACCTGAAACATCCTTATTCAAAATATTTTCATTTCTTTTACATCCAGTTCTATCAGAGGAGAGAGAAGTAAAAAGAAAACATCACCTGTCAGAAGCCGGGTGGGGGAAGGTGGGGAAAGAAAAACCCCAAACTGAAATCCCACCAAAACTTATGCTACTTTCAATCTGTAGCTAAACAAGTGTCTAGAAAAAAAAATAATTCAGAGGGAGTTGTCAGCTGACAGAAATTTATTTTTAGGGAATGAAGTATTTATATATTTACATAAGGTATGGCCTTTAAAGCAAAGATAGATGTAGATGAGCAAGTGCATGGGCATCTTCGTACTGGAAAGGTGGCATAAAGATAGGTAAATAGACCTGGGATGATGGAAACAAGCAGAGCAGAATCAACACTTCCATCAACCACACAGAGCAACTGATGCATCTTGTTTTGTGGAAAGGTAGGTTATGGGTACGGAGGACTCAGTCATTCAACACCAACTAATAAAGGCAGACTTTGGGATCAATTTCCTCTCAGTTCAGATGCAACCTGGAACCCTCAGGATCCCACTCTTAATTATTTGATCACTGACTTCTGTGTCATTGTGAAACTAGCCCTATTCTAGCCACAGGAGTACTGTACTCAGCTGTTTCGAATCCATGTACCCTGGCTGAATCTAAATAGTCTCTTTCTCTCTCCCTCCTCCCGGTTACTGCTAAACTGGAAAGCCATCCCAGCAGGGCAGGTCTTCCCCACATAATGCTGATTCTAATTTTTGTTCTGCTTGTGTTGTCTGAACCTTAGATCTTGCTCATGTGAATAATTTTCCTCATTATCTTGTGTTCGTCTCTCCTCTCTCTCTTTTCTCCTTGTCTCACCGCCTTTCCAATCTGCTACAGCTGCCTGAATACTAAAGTAACTGAGTCAAACCACTTTGTCATCAGGAATATGTTTTCATTCTGTAATAACTCAATAATGTGATCTGTTTCTTGATTTCTTGCTGCCACACCTTGCTTCAGAGGAAAAATATAGTAAGACGTAACACCTGGTGAACATTTCTAATATTTCATTGTAGTAGTCAGAACCCTAAAACCTTCCCTCAGCTGAGTAAATCTGATAGAATCCAGCCCATAACCAGTTAAGTACTGCTTTCTGACTCCCAGTAAGAGCAGAGATGTTTTCATTTTTTGCATGGAAACTGTTTGGATGGTTCAGTTGATTTTATTAGCACAATGCAAATAGTGAATCATGCAAGTAACCGGAGATATTAGTGTTCCAAACCCAAGACAAGAACTCCATATACAACCCTTTATAGTTGTAAATAAAAAAATAATAGCAAAAAAAGAAGTTATCAATCTGGACTCACCCCTGGAAGTGTCTTCTGTTCATGCAGTGCACTCTGGGCCTTTAGAGCAGACTCCCTTTCGCAGTATGTTAAGAAGGCACAGCCTGTAAACAAAAGGCAAAACCTCAGTAAGAGCAATGTTTCAAAGAGGATCTGCTTAAAACTGAGACACAGAGCAAACCATATTCTTGTCATCACCTCATTCCCAGTAAATCAATAATAAAAATCTCTCCTTAGTAGGTCAGTAGTAAAGAGTCAAGAAATGAAACTATCATCACTTCCTCTGAGCCCTGATGAAGTGAGCAACAGTGTGGCCATGAGTGCTTACTCTTGTTTGAATACATGTTTAACCATTGGAAACAGAGGGTTGTACAGGGTTAGGGATCCCAAAGAACTCACATGGTGGCAAGGTGGGGTAATGAGAT
This sequence comes from Falco naumanni, assembly GCF_017639655.2. Lineage (NCBI taxonomy): Eukaryota > Metazoa > Chordata > Aves > Falconiformes > Falconidae > Falco > Falco naumanni. The sequence goes on from NC_054080.1 coordinate 77,839,544, forward strand.
CCCATTGCTGCTCCAGCAGCACCACTGGGAATAAGCCACATAACTGCCACATCATGCTGAAGGTCTCATGCCCTTCTTTTGTACCCAGTACATAATTTAAAGGCATACAAGGACTTAGGACTTCCCACTGCAGAGGACAACACCTATTGTTTAGCCTGACTTGCATCTACAAGTAGTCTCCCTGTTTGCATCACACCAGAAAGCCACTTCACTGCACTTGCTGCTGCAAGGGCTCATTGGCTTCCAACCATTCATACAGACAATCACAGCAAAGCCCAGTCAACCAATGCAAAACATCCATGTCGCTTTACAGAACATTAGAACTTCAGAGATGCTCCAGTGGATCACTTTCCTGATTCTTTAAAAAAAGATGTCTTCTAAACCGCAAAGGCTAAAGCCCTCTCATGGTAGGGCAGAGAAAAAACCCTTCTCTCCCCACATCCACGCTTGCCTTCTGATAAAACTGATCGGTTGCTATGTCTTACACCGGTTGTGTGTGTGTATGATGTGATCAGACTATTCCTTCTTACTGCAGTATACTGAAAACCTGCCAGTTCCTGCAGCAAAAGAAATGCTTGTTATGCAGAGGACATTTTCTCTTTAGTTACTACAGAATGTCTGCAACCTCGCCAGCTCCTTGAAATGGAGGTATCAGATCTTTCAGGGTTTAGGGAGCATGTTCATCAAACTGTGGGCATATTCCAAGAACAACACAAGTACAGAGAGACTGCCAAAGAAACAAATGTGTCCCACAACCTCATCTTGACCCACCCACCTTTTCCTCATGCATATAAGAAGTATGCAACAGGTAAGCACACAGTAGACTATGAACTTTTTTTCATCTCTGATCACCACTATGAACTTTTTGTTCATACAATGTTCACTGCTTTATCAAGGTTGGTTCCTTAAACAATATTACTGAAGAAATATATGCTCATTCTTTTCTTCTTTAGAATGCTTTAAATATATTAGTATGGCCAAGAGACTAGGGAGATTTTTTTTTCTATAAACATACATACATATATATATAAATATGTGTGTGTGTGTGTGTGTGTGTGTAGATTTTTTTTTTTTTTTTCTTAAAGATTGTTTTGTGGAAGTCACCCTACTCTTCACACAATGAAGCTACAAGCTGGATCTGGATGAATGTTCCAATTTGGTGTGGAAAAAACCCAACCCTTATTTTTTCCCTATTTCTTACTCTATATTGCTTTCTGAAGGTCTTGTTCCTTTCAGTTTATTCAAGCCAACCACATTTATTATGTCTCAATAATTGAGACTCAGAAGTGGAAGTTGACAATTAAGGAAGCAGACTGAACAGCAGCAAAAGTTTGCATACTCTAATTGGAATTATTTGGATTCATTCCCCTTTAACTTTAAATGGATGAGTTTCCAGTTAGTCTGCATCTACCAGAGAAGAGGAAGAAACTGTGGCAGAGAGTTTACAGCTAGTAGAACTAATGGGTTGAAAAGGATCCTTAAAAGTCAACCATAGCCTGATAATCAAATGGGAACCTATGCTTAAATTTAATTTCAGCATTAAATCACAGGCTGAGAGCTCTCTCTTGACTAGACACAATAAGAAAGTCTCCCTTTAGTAGCAGACGTGGAGCAGCTGATACAGTCTAATTAGGCACATCATAGTGCACTGTTATAGAGATAAACTATGCAGTGTAAAGCTCCCATAATGATAGCTATATTTTTCTCCTTATTGTGATGGTCATGACGACAGTTCAGGGTAACAGTGTCCTGCAACTCCTACCATATCATGACTGTAATTCCAACTGAATAGACAGGAGACTGCTCCTCTTTGAAGGATCAAAGTTTCTGTCCGAGATCCATGCGAAGGGGGCTGGGGGTGGGGGGTGGAGTTTGAGGGTGGAAGTTCTCATCAGGGAGAAACCTCCGTTAAGTCCTCTCCAAACATGTTTGTAAAAGTAGTAGAAGTACCAAACTCCAAGAAACAGTACTTACTAGAAGGCATCCAAACATCTCCAATTTCCCAAAGAGGGTGTTAAGGGTAAAAAGACTTTGAAACTGAAAAGAAATAATCTGGTCTCTCATACGGTCAAACAAAGAAAAAACCATGTTTTTCAGGGACAATTTTTTTTTTTTTTTTTTTTTTTTTTTTTTTTTAGGTATTTATTTTTCCTTTCTCCTTAAAAATATTCTATGCACATGAATTACACTCTATCCCACTCTTGTTGTGTAAGAAGTAATTCATTCAGGAAAAATAATACTTCATTTGCTTTAAGTAAGTGTCCTGATTGCTTAGAGACAGTAAGAAGTTCCATCCTAGCAGTGGCCAGCTGGAATAAAGTAGAGCTTAACGTTCATAAGCCTCAAACCTGAACCTTAAAAGCCCAGTTCATGGGGTTTTTTTTGTCTTCCTTGTGCTTATCACAAAATTGCTTTACAAGGCACTAACCCAGCATCAACTATCAGCTAGAGTAGAATTTTTCAAAAATATTAACATATGGCTTGTGATGAAACAATACGTATCTGTTATTCCATCCTGCAAGAATTTCCATATTTCAGTTCCTTGTGCATTGCGACAAAAGGCAGTAAGATTTCTTTCCCGCCTTCCCCCACCCCCTTCCCTTAGATACATCGAAATACTTGATTCATCCTTTGTATTGTGATGCTTAATGTAATTACAACTATAGCACCTCTTTCAGGTGTTACTTTTCCTATGCTACATCTTTCAATGTGCTCTCATATGAGCCCTCCAAAGGATTCTTGCTTCCTGAAGATCCTTGCTTAAAGAACAGAGCACTGAACACTCAGGTCTTGAAATAACATCATATGGAGCAGCAATACTGGGTTTTACAGAGAAAAGTGAAACTGGTGAGAAAAGGTGTTTTTTAAAATTTTGATTTCCCAGATGGAAAATAATTTCAGAACAATCAGTTTTCCCCACTGACAGTTTTGATTGTGTATAGATCCACCCATTTCACTGGGTGGGGGGGTGGGGGGGTGTGGGGAGCACAGGGGAAGAACCAAACAAAACCCCCAAATATTTTGCTAGTAAACTGTTAAGCAGCTCAACCTGATTGCTCACTTCCTATCAGCTCTTCTTGCTGGATGTGTATCTGGACTTCTGTGTGAAAAGCTTCATATTCCGTTACCAATCATTCGCACCATCCAGCCCCCTGGAACAGCCTAGGTTCAACAGTATAATGCATATTTCTGAGCACATCTCTTAAGGAAAGATAGAGTGAAGACTATGCATTATTTCTGTCATCTGCTTGTGTGGGTGATAATGACTGAGGGAGTACAGTGCTTGAGAATCATATCTGAATTTGAACAAAAAAATCTAATTGACTAATTATTGATAATGAATGACTTGCTCTTAGCTGTTCCTAATTTCAGTTCCATTTCTCTCAAACATACCGAGTTTTCCAGACATATGTCAATCAGCTAAATGATGCTTTGTTTGGATTATGTCTTTCCAAATGTTTATTTGCTACCAGCGGACAGCTCTTTGGGCTAGTGCATAAACATCTGGAAACTCCCAGCTGGCAATTAACTCTCAACCTATTGAACTACAGTGTCTTGGAAACATGAGGACGTACCAAGTAGTCTCCTGGGAAACAAGGCTGTTAAAGAGAAAAGGGAAACAAAAACAAGAGCTTGAGATAGGGGTAAAAAAAAAATTTAAAAGCTCCATTTTAATTTTACCTCCAGGGAATTCAATAATGTAAATAATAATTGCATGGAATACAGATGGATAATGATCACACTTACACAAACTTCAACACCACAATAAGTCTCATGAAGATTTTGCAAAAGCCTGGGAGGAAAAATGGTCAGAGGACACAGTCTGAGCTGAACAGAATAATTCTAGAAACAAAGAGTTACTTCACCCCACCGGTACTCGGTTCATCCTGGGACAAATGAAAACAAGTCTTCTCACGACATCTTGGTGCTTATCACTTCAGTGAATCAGGTGAATGTCAGTCACTTTAAATCAGTCAAGTAGCTCTGACCAGCTAAAAACCAGTGGTCATCTAACACAAATTTAGCTATTTAAAATTAGTTATCTTAGGGTCTACCATCAATGACAAGACATTCATTTAACTTAGCATACAGGAGAGGAATAAACCTCTGGAAAAGCCTATTCTCTACATCAGGTGTAAGAACTATGCACAACCATCTCTGGTGCAGGCTTTTAGCTTGAAGTTTGCATGTTCACAGCATTAGATTCCACCTGCTACTTCTAATTTCCCAGTTACCTCAAGTATATGCATTATCTGTACCTTAATTAATCCTTGTTATATGTGATGGGAGATGAAGATGAAGGATACTGGAGATATATATATATATATATATATATATAAATATATATAATATATATTCAGATTAATAACTGTAATTTTCCCTCTTTCTTTTTTTTTTTTTTTTTTTATTCTGGCAGACAGCCACAGGTATCCCAGCACAGTTTCTCCTCTTTACCCATTGTTTAGATCAAAGAACAAGCACTTGGTGACTTATGACTCTTTCTTTGCATGATGTCTTTTGGTGACATCTTATGATTTTATTTTAGAACTATATAACCTCATGCAAAGCATGCCTTTAACATCTAGATCCAGAGGCATTGTCTAAGATAATTTCCAGGTATTCTTTGTCTGTCCAAACAAGGTATTAAAGGTCCAGTCTAAATCTAATGAAAAATTGCTTGTACACTTTGACAGGCTTTGGAGAAGGGGCCTTTAATCTTTCTGTGCCCGTGTTTACTCTTTGGCATTATCAGGGAAAATTTAGAAGTTTGTTAGGTGCTTTAAGACTCTTGGACAAAAGCCAAGAGCTAAAGCAGATTCTGAGCTCAGGGGTGTAAATCCAGTCAAGGGGAGAGCTCGCATGTAACTCAACAGAACTATGCAATTACACCGCCATAAAACAAAGTTCCTGATTTGACCCATAATCAATATACTGCCTCTCTTAGAAGGATCCTGGGCTCAGACAGTGATTCGAGCTGAACTGGTGATAATCCAGAGTAGTTAGGGTAACCGTAGGTTTTGAGCAGGTTGGTTCAAGTGGTCTAAACCAGTTTTTGATTCACATACATTTATGATTATAGAGTATGCACTCAACCAGTTATCACAGCTCAGCTGACAGCTGATAACTTCTGAGACTACACCCCTTCTGATACCTGTAAGGATAATTAAAATCAGAATCATTGCCCAAGAAAAGATAAAACTATCACAGGGCTGTCAGGATTTTTGTTGTTTTTTTCTTCTTTAAGTCAATTAGCTTCATGCTTTTAGTTACAATAATATTAATTGACTTTAATGGTGAGTTTCCTAAATTGACCTTCCTATGTTGTTTTATGTTAAGATTCCTGGATAGCACACTGAATGGTGAACAATTACTATTCTTCAAAACCCTTGTGTGAATAATTATGCAAGAACGAACAAAGGAATCTGTTCATAGTTTCTCCTACTGTAGACCTTTCCCCCCTATCACCTTTAATGTACATAAGTTCCCAAAAACCCAAGGCAAAGAAGCCAAGGGCTTTACTCCAGCAGCACACTGTGGAGCTCAAGAAAGCAAACTGCAGTTCAAGCAGAACTATCCAAGATCTTCATGCTTCATACAGAAAATGGAGGAAAGTAGTAATATTGTATACCTTAAACCACATGTTAGTACTGGTAAGAATAGCTACAGTCTTGCAAATGAGCTGCTTTGAGAGCTAAAAGCTTGCATCTCTGGGAAATCAGAACTCTCAGCTGGTCACAGGTCTGAGCATCCCATTTAGTGATGTTTCAGTCTCTCTGTGCTCAATTGCCTTTGAAACTTTTAGATCAGCTTGTACAAGTTACCTGTGGTGGACCAGAGACCTGTTCCCCATCTTCCAAGCTCTAGGTTTCTATTTAAAAGAGCCTTTCCCCTGAGGATAACAGTTGCTTGCTTCAAGATTTCAGGGATCTGTTACACAAAGAAAGATTGTAACACCTAAGAAAACTCTTTCCTTAAAATCAACATCTTGAATGATGTCTTCCAGCTAGGATTTCAAAGTGAAAAAAGAACCCTTTTTCACTTTAACTATCCTAGCTCTACATGTCTGGTTTTGAAACAATTCTCATTTGCTCTGTCTACAGTGGACTGCCCAAGGTTTAATCACTTGAGGGTTTCAGAGATTGAGCTGAATTTTCTTGAGGGGGACACAATCAATAAAGACTTTTGGAACTGGAAATGTTTTATCCAATTTCTTCATCTGTTTCTCTCTCAGTGATTAACTACCTTCTGATGAAAGTTAACGTCTTTGCAGGTAAAGAACGTTCACTTGGCTAGAACTTTCTTTTTCTCCATCTCCCCTGCTGCATAACTACTGAACACTAACTGTTTAGAGAAAAAGATAGGAATAAACATCTTCCCAGATATCTGCTTCCCTGTCAATTATATTACAAGGCAGATTAACATCCGAAATGCCCTGCTGTGTGGAATGCTAATTTTCTTTCTCCTCTTATGTTATCTTCCATTAACTATTATGATGCTGCTGTTTTCCTACTATAGATAACTTGATAGGGGACTGTATGTAAAAGCATACATAAGGCACACTCACATAAACCCATGAACCAATATTAAAAAAAACAATTTTAAGAGTCCAAATCTGAAAACACATAAATTAATCATGTTTACAGAATATTAGCTCACTTACAATGCATTTCAAAATGAGACATGGATATGCAAAATTCAAATCAGAGCCCTTCCTTCAACTAAGCAGGGCTTAATTACATTTAGCAGTGTCCAGGCAGACAGCAAAGAGACTCGAGTATGTGTTAGTGTATGTAAGCATTTCAACAAAACACAGACAATAGTTTCATCTTGATTTTTTTATAACAAGTAGGTTTTTAATGAAAACACCAGTTTTTAAAAGACCAAAATTTCTCATGGAAAGTTTCAATGAAATATTTCATTAACAATCATTTCTTAGCCCTATGATTGTCCTGTTGTCAGCTGGGATAGCCACTTTTTCTTCTCAGTGGCTGGTACAACATTATGTTTCAGATTTAGTATGAGAACAATGTTGATAATACACTGAGGTTTGCAATTGTTGCTACCCAATGTTCATACTAAGTCAAGGACTTTTTAGTTTCTCAGGCTTTGCCAGCCAGAGGGCTGGAGAGGCACAGGGAATTGGGAGGGGACACAGCGAGGACAGCTGACCTGAACTAGCCAAAGAGATATTCCATACCATCGAACATCATATAGAGTATGTAAACTGGTGGGGAGGGCTGGCCAGAGCAGGCCAATCACTGCTCAGGAACTGGCTGGGCATCAGTCAGTGGGTGGTGAGCAATTGTATTGTCCATCACTTAGGTTTATTTTTCACCCCTCTTCTCTTTGGTTTTTATTCCTCTCCATTTCTCTCTCCTTTTCATCATCATTATTGTTATTATTTATTATTTTATTTCATTTATTAAATTGTTGTTCTGTCAACCCTTGAGTTACCCTTGTCCCTCCAGTTCCCATCCCCCTCCTGCCAGGGGGAACAGGAGGAGTGAGTGAGTGGCTGTGTTGGTGCTTAGTTGCCAGATAGGGTTAAACCATAACAATGATACAATTTCTGATGCAATCCTACAGCAAAAGAAGCTTATTCCAGGACAGTCAGTAGTCCAGACTGTAATCTGAATCAGTGAAACAAGGTCTCAAGCCCAGGGCTTCTACACATCAGAACAGAGTGCACTGTCACTGGCAGACCCCTGAGGGTTATCTCCCTTTCTTCAGTAACTCCAGAGCTACCTTACCTCCATCACACTGCAGAATTGGAAATCTCAAACCTTTTTTTCCCAGGATGAGGGAACAGTTTCTGGCTCTGATTCACACAATGATAAGTTTCTCACAGGTTCCTTGCAAGTTGTTTTGAACCATCCTCTGTGGACTGGTAAATTCAAGATAAGGTACAGAATGAACCATTGATTTGACATAGCATATGCCAGGTCCTGTTTTCCCATAACTGCCAACATTGCAGTTTTAAATTTTATCCTGAAACTTCTGAGATACTTTTGATCATCTGAGCCCAAGTCAACCCAAGATTGGCTGCTCAAGTTTCTGCAAGTCTAGTCATCTAAAGAATTTTATTTCCCAGAATAAGTGTCTAATTTCTGTACGCACAGTAAACCATAAATAAATAGACATCCCATTAGAGAAATGTGAATGTTGATTACTGGTTAAGGTAGTTGTCTACCAAAGAGAGTGCTGGTGTGCCTAACAGGGCCTGAAAATATTTGATGATTTGAATTACAGTAGAAAATTACTTTTAAACACACCAGCCTCAGTTCAGCTTCTCTAACTGTGGACTCCATGTTGAAAGGAGACATGCATGCCTTCAGGCCCTATCCATCAAGAAATTATGGCATTTTTTTTTTAATTTAAAGTTTAGGTTTACCTAAACCACTGATGTAAAAGTCAAAGCCAAACTCTATGGAACGCTTAAGTAAGGATAAGAGTAAGTAGGTTTCAGCTTCTACTCAGTAAGGAAACATCAAGTCAGAATTCTGATCACCTCTAAGCTTGGCTCATTCCAACTTTCCTATTACTTCAGAGAAAAAGTCAACATATTGGTGTTACCCATTTAATATTGTAGCCTCAGAAAAAAAAAAACCCTATAAAACTATGTCATTAAATCTTCAAGATTTCTTGTTTCCAGGGTGATGATAAGTGAAAGAAATATGGAAGGTGGGGTTATCGCCTTGCTATTTACTGGTGAAAGTCAGGAATGTAACGAAAAACAATCCTGCTATTGAAACACTACTGCTTGCCTTCAGACAGTTATGGGTTAAACCTACTTAGAGCACATGCATTAATTAGACTCTGTACTTGCTGTTCTGGGTCCTGCCTTTCAAGTTCTTACTATTGTTAGCAGCATCCGAATACCTCAGTAGATTTTCTAAAACACTTAGTTGTTCCAGAAACTTTTCCCTCTCTTCATTTTGTTTTGATTTTTATATCCACTTCTTTTTGGGGAGACTTTTTCAAGAATTCTGAACTAGTCTCCAGAGGTGGTTTTACTGCCAAACAGCATTCATTTGGAATGCCTTGAATCTCAGTAAAGTAAACCTAAACCAAAACCATCTCCAAACAGATTAAACTGTTCTACCACATACAACTTTTCCCAAGCCTTGACTTTCTGCATCCACATAGGGCTCTTTGGGTTTTTTTTGGTTGGTCGGGGGTTTTTTTTGTTGTTTTTTTTTTTTTTTTTTTTTTTTTTCAAGTGCTCATTATTTTTAACCAGGGTGAGGAACAGACATTTCTTGGAAAATAACATCAACTCTGTGTGCAGGAAACTTGTTTGCACTTAAAAACATAAGAAAAGTTGGTATTTCCAACCTTAAAAAAAATGTCAGGGCCATGCAGTGCATATCTTCTTAATAGCACCGTCATCATGATCAGTTATTTATGCTTTTGTCTTGGGAACATACAAGTAACCTGTTCTAAGTGCAAACTTGTATGCGCTCCAAATAGCTTCATATTCTTTCTTCTGAGATAGGGCACATGTGTCAATCGAGACTTCTGACATTTCCAGCTCAAGGTTGAAAGCAGAAGGCACTGAAACAACTGCAGGAAAGAGCTATTATTAAACAACTTCTAGCCCATTCAGAAACAGACTGTTTAATATCTCTCTATAGAGTTATTGTTCTTACAATTGTGCCAAGCCACATTTTTCCAATTCAAGAAGTTCAGATTCAGAGTGGAACCTTTAAGACACCTCTCAAAATCAACCTCAGTACCTTTCTGTTACTTATGATCAAGTTTTTTTCACCTTGTGCGTAAGAACTGTAAACAGAAAAACATTATAATCTCTTTCCTAAGTTCCACAGGGTTTTGTTATGTTTAAGTTCAGGTAAGTGCATCTGAAGCCACCTTAGGACTTTTATATTACAAATTGAATCCAGACCCACAAAGAATGTATTTCATGATTCCAGCTGATACAGAAATGAAAATCTTTAAGCAGCAGCTGCTGCTGCAAGATGATCATCCTGAGACTGGAAGTCTCCAGAAACTTGCAAGAGTCACAATATGAGCCAGAGAAAAACTCTGCAATACCACCTGGCTTCATGAGATTTCTGGAGACAAATTTTAGCTGTCAGAACAATTAACATCCAGGCTCCCATAACCAGATGCTGTTTTCCATATGTTTTGACTTTGAATAGTTTCTTCTATCTTCTAACTGATGTTAGTAGCATCAAGTATTGTCTTTTCTATTTCTTTCTCCTTACCCTTCTTTCTCAATTTGACTTTTTCATTAACTATAGGCAGTGGAATAGCATGAAGTAGGATCAAGTTCTTCTGCAAGCAGCCAGAGATGAAGTAATCTTCTTAATCAACAGACTGCTATCTACTTAGGGCCAAGAACCACAAGGCACAATACTCTTTGTGTGTGCATGAGAGAGAAAGTAAGGTGAAATGAAGTGCTCTGGGAGTAGAGCAGGAGAAGGATGGTAAAGGCTTCTCAAAGGTCCTATCTGTATAGCACAGAGGAAGAGAGGTAGGTCCCAAGAACAAGAACCTCCACTGCTTCTCTGGCAAAAAAATAAAAAACCTCTAAGTTGAGCCATCATTGTATTGTACAAGCTTGCTTTAAGAGCCTGGCTCAAACATAAATTATTTAGGAACAAGACAAGGCATGCAAAGTCTGGAAGAAGATTTAACCACCTGCCCAAAACCACAAAATAGTTTGTAGTAAAGGTCAGCATTGAACAAAAACTTTCCAAGACCCTATCCAGAGCTATGAACACCTATCAGTCTACTTTTCTTAAACTTGGATGTATTCCTGCATAGACTCACAAATACATTATGTCCTAAGTAGATTTCCTTACAAAAGTAAACTAGAAACACTATTGTTCCTTGCATCCAGGTGCACTTTCCCATCCACTATTGTGGGACTGAATTTCTGGGTAAGAAGTTAAAAACGAACAGTGTGTGATTTTCAGTCAAAAACGTCCTATTTTTACAAAAGATATAAGGATGTAATCTTAGAAGTGAAAGAGAAACATTGAAATTAATTATAACAAGATCTGTGTAATTTACAAAGCTTCAGTGCACTGGGTTTAAAAGAGCTCTTGTCAGTGTGAAGTGGAGGAAGTACAATTTCCTGATGAATATAGAACACAAGGTAAAGTGTGTAGTAATCATTACCAGAGGTATTCTGATCACCTTTTGTTGTTGTTATTGTTGATCAACCTAAAAATTAGTGAATGCTGAGTGCATAGTAGATTGTTTCAGTTAAATATTTGAAACAACTTCTAGCAGAAATTTTTTCTTTGAGAAATAAATTCATATTAGATTGGATGAACAGAAAGCTCCCAAAGCACTGAGGACTGGCAGAAGGAATGTGCATGGTTAACATCAGTTGCATCAAGATAGAAGAGCTATCTAGCAAAGAAGATCCGATCTCAGATTGAAACGGCACAGCAATGAAGATTTCACACATGAAGAGGAATGGAAAATAAATTTCAACAGATCCTTGAGGGTTCTGAGCTCCTTAATAATGTGCCCAGTCACCTGAATCACTATTGGGGAGGATTAGCAATGCCTAAGACCTTGCATGATTCAGCTCTTAAAATACAGGTAGGGAACAGCCACAGAGACAAATATCTGAATGTTCAACAGGACATATGAAGCTGGAAGGCAGTAATGTCAAAAGGCACTTTTAGATGATAGTGGACAATGTCACAACCAGTAGCATGTATGTCACTTCCAGATCAAAGACACCTCGTTCCTGTGCTGTCAACAGAAAATCCACATCTAAAGTGATCCCGTCAGCTATGATCACCTGACAGTGTTCAGAAATACATGGAAGGAAAAAAAAAAAGGAAAAGAAGAGATGGAATTCCGTGTTGAGTAATAGAAATTCTTAATGGGCTGGGAGGACTGACTTATGTGGGGAGATTAAGAGAACTAAATATGTGTAATTCAGGTAAATGATGGCTAGGGGGGATAAACAATAACCAGCTACAAGCCTTGAAGGTATAAACACAAATTGTGGAGAAAGGTTGTTCAAGGTGATACCAGACGATAACAGCTAGGGGTAACCCCAGAACATTTCAACAGAACATGGAGGCTGAGCATAAGAACTGCTTCCTGACTGTTGAGAATATTGGTCTTTGCTCCACCCCAACAGCCCTTAAGGTGGCTTTTACATCTAACTGATCTGTTGGTCAAGAATATATTTAGTTTCAATTTATTTCAGTTTACATGCATAAGTGTAGCACATGACCACAGAACCTAACATTTCTCATATCCTACAAGTTTGGGAACAATAGTGGAATAATCCCTTAAACATGGCTTAGGTGTGACTGTTGAAGGTGGAAGTGTAGAAAAGGCAGGGACCGAAAAGACAGAAAGAGATAAAACAACGTAGTGGGGTGCCTTTCAGCACAAACTTTTAACTCCGCAATTTTCCAACATCTTTCATGTCACTGTTCCATCTGACAGTTCTGCAAGCTTTTTGTCTCTCTGTTCCACTGAGAGGCATAAGGAGAGAGAAACGCTTGCAACCCTAGAACAGAATCATGACCACACATTCTTATGCAATTTAGGACAATTGCAAGTTATAAGATGGAAGTTTATGACCCTACAAAAGGTAAAAGTAAATATCATTTTCTCTCCCAGCTTTTAGAGCAAATCACTCCTTCATGGTATTTCTGTTACTCAAGTCACTTGAAACCATAAACAAAAGTTAATGCTGACCCAAGAGCAAATGCATTCAGAGGGCTTCCATTCCCCCCCCTTCTCCCTGTTTAAAGCTGTTGGATAGAATCATAAAAGTTAAACACATTGATTTACCCGAGAGAAACCCATTCTTTTAAGAAACCAGTTTCAATAACCTTTCTCGATGAAAACAAATCAGAATGTCTACTGACTGGGATGGCAAGTTGTATTAAAATGCAATCCATCCATGGTCAGCCGAGCAATTACCTACAGTTTTTAAGGGGTTGGACAGAGATGAGCAGCCAGCCAGTTTTTCTGAGTGGTGTGATGTTTTTATTTTATGAAGCTCAATTTCAGGAAAATAATTGAGAGTCAATTATAAAAATGCAGTTATAATTCTACTAGGGTGTTTTTAAAATGTTTATATGACACCTTGCTTGGTATTTATTTCTCCACTGAATTAATACAGATGAGAGAAGCTTTAAACCAAGAATTAACATAAAGGCACATGTACCAACAGAGTACCAGCAAACAGTTCCCAATGGGAAAGTATTCAGACTGTGGAGCAGTCTCCTTAAAAGAGACTAGTAGAAGCCATTTTTTCCAAGATGTTAAAAGCTGGAAGAAAGAACTCTTCTAGGATACCTCCTGAATACGGTGCCCTACCAAAACTTTCCCTGTTACCAGTCTATGAATCACTGGCTAGTGGATGCCTGGAAACAAACACACATTAATGATGTGGTTTCACTCTATTATTTTTTCCATCAGGAACACTAAAAATAGTAAGCCAGCTGCTGAGCATCTCTGGGAGGCTGAAACTCACTGGAGAATCCCTGCTGATGTCAGAAAGTAGGAGAGTAGAGTTTAATGAGTGTAAAAAAAACCCAAAACAACAAATAGTGTTGTCTTCAAAAGGAGTTGGATTAGAGCATCATATAAGGATGACGGTAGTAGGTCAGACAGAGTCTGTCTCATACAGTTTCCCATTTCCAACAGTGGCCAGAAGCAGAAGCCCCGAGAAGAGGTTAAGGAGAGGTTGTGCATAATGCCTCCTCTGGGTATTTTCAGTCTCCAGCTTTGTGGCTCAGGAACTTCTGGGCCAAAAGTGATCTCCGTGTATACAGTAATCACTTGATGAGACTGAATCTCTCATTTTACACACCCATTTAGTACATTTTAACATTTCAGTTGTTATTTTCACTGTACACAGATTTAAGGGGGTTTGTTTGTTTTGTGGGATTTTATATGATTTGTAGTTAACTACTACAGAAAAGTAGTAGAATCCTGCCTAGCAAGCTGAAGTCTTAAAAAAATGCACCATAAGAGTCTGCTTCCAAGGCCACCTATAATCTGATCTCACTGAGCAGCCCAAAAGGCAAATCAAGAGATTACAGCTTTAGAAGTGTGACCCACAGGGCTCCCAGCATCTTACCAACCCATTTACAGACAGCCACAGAACCTTTCAAGACCCAAGTAGATCAGCTGGTAGAAGCTTTGAGTTGAGCATTTGTTAAATATTTTGTTCCAGTAAATCAACATTACTCAACATGGAACTAATTTATCACAGGATTTCCTCTCTAGTTTTACCTCTGCTGATAAACCAAATTTCTCACGATACCTTCTGCATAATAACAGAACACTCACAGGAATACTAAATAATATTCCCCCAACACTCAGAAAAAAAAAAAAAATTATATATACATGTCCCCCACTCCCCTTCCCGTCCCTTCCCCCCCCCCCCCCCGACTATAAAAATCCCCTTACATCTTAAAGAGTGAAAATACAAGATTTCAAGGGATGTTATCTTGGAGGTGTTTGGGGTTTTTTTGGTGGTGGTTTGTTTTTTTGTTTTTTGGTGTTTGGTTTTTTTTTTAATGCAAATCAGAAGTCAGGAAACATTTGAATTTAAATTGCCCCTATAGCAAAAGTACATTAATATATGTATGCTTTATAGGAGTTGTCAGTTATATGATTGCACACTATTTTTTCGTCCTCTGTACTCTAGCTTGTCACTGGTCTGTCTTTGTTCTGTACTTGTACAAATCCTAGCAGATCAGCATCCTCATCAAAATAAACATATGCAGCCACTTTCTCCAGTATTTCTAAAGTAATTCACTGCCTGAATTGAAACATGTGATATGATCATTATATGATTTATTTGCAACATATTAAGTTTATCAGGATGTATAGAATGTTATGCTATAGCTACAAAAGCAGGATTCCTTTCCTTGGGAAAGGGGCAAAAAAGCAAAAGGCAGAAACCTCTTGTTCCAGCTATTATTAAAGAGCCCTAATACTGGACATCTTAGAAAGGCCAGTCTCTTCCTCCCAACCCCCGACATGCATTCAAACCTTCTTCATGCCACTTAGACTCCACTCATGCACTAGTTTGTTCTTTTTCACCCCGTCTCTCTACAAAGAGATTTCAGAGATGCATTACCAAGGAGGATGCATCCTGTAAGAATGCTATACCCAAAGGTGATGAGGAACTTTTGTAGACCCTTGATTCAGTTTTGAGTGAATTTAACAACTAAATTTAAAAGCTAAATGAACAAAATTTGGCTCCTATAGCTCATGCAGTATGAATATATTGCTTTGATATCCATATATTATTGTATAACACAGCAGTGTGATAACATGACATTTGACAACCCATGCTAATATCTGTCCAACTAAAAAGCACTCTTCAATGACAACCCACTGACACAATGTACTGGGGGCTGATATTTACTGTTACCCTACATGTTGTCTTTGCCTTCCATGCAACACAGCCAGGTATCCACAAAGTCTCTCATCTGCTCTGCATTACCACGTCTAATACTTTTACAGTTCTTGGCTAAGTACTCTGCAGCCATACCACCACACCTCTGGCTACAATGCCTGCAGAACTCATGAAACCGTGTCTCCACAAGAACTCCACTTATAAAGGCTTTACTTACAGCTCACATGCCACAGCAGGAAGACTACATGGCATCAGTCTTTCCCCTCACACATCATTTTGCACTGTATTTGGCTTTGTGAATGAGAAGGCAAGCCAGAACAACTTGTAGCTACTCTTTCTTCTAGTTTTGGTAAGCATTCAATGTCCATGTAGGTCCTTGCAAGGTCAGAGACTGCCTGGAAAGGTAGCAATTCAGTGGTCATCCAGTGAATGTTACATGACAGGAAATGTTACAACACTCTAAAATGCATGTCCAGGAGTATTGCTACTCCAGACTGTTCATTTAAGTTCTCACAACATTCCTTATTGAAAGGGCAAAAGGGGAAGGACAGTGGCTTCATCTCAGTGTGTTGCTCTAATGCTGCCTCCAGCAGTTAACAAAGCCTGTGCCCAGAGGAATAGTCAAGATCAGGAAAAAGAGTACATTAAAATTGCCATTAATATGAGGCTGTTGTGAGGCCTCAACATGAGGAGGGGGTACCATTCCCCACACCGGTGTTCCAAGGGATAGAATACAAAGCCTGGAACCAGAAACATATTAGCAAGTTTGTGTTTTATGCAACAACTGAGAGCTTGCTCTGTCTGTCTAGCAAAATGGAAAAAAAAAAAAGGCTCAGCGCGGATAGGATTGCTAGCTACATCCCCACAGTAAATATCAAGGAGAAAAGAAGCAGCATTTAAAATAAAGGACAATGTTGCACAAGGACAAATAAGTATAAATTGACCATGAATAAATTTGATTTGGGAATTAGAAAAAGGTTTCTAACCATCAGAGAAGTGATGCTCTGGAACTGCTTTCCAACAAGGATAGTGAGAGCAAACGACCTAATTAGTTTAAAGATGAGGCTTGATAAACTTATGAAAGGGATTATGTGATGCGGTTGTCTGCAATAGTAGGGAGCAGATCCTGATGAGCCAGGATTTCCTCCCAGTCCTGTGTTCCAGGCCACATCCTGTCAACCTAAATTCTCAGCTGCAGTGCAGTGATTTACCAGGCATCGCTGGCTACCCTATTCTAAAATAGGACTAGCTTCTTTTTTCCGAAAGGCATAGGTTTCAACTAACATTGAAAGGGAACATTTCCTACTAGGCTGAAAACACAAGAAAAAAAGGGCAGTGGGAAAAAGCCCCTAGAAAGCTTTATAGAAGATGTGAAATGAGAAACTTAGAAATTTGTCATTGAAATTAAGGTGGGGGAAGAATGGAAAGATTATTTCTATTGGAAACTTGAGCAAAGTACTCCATTATTTTGAGAAATAATCATATAGGCAGAAAACCGTTTTGATATTCAATAAAAATCAGTCCATATATTTGTAATTTTTGTTGCAGGAGATAGCATGCTAGATAAGAATATTAGTCATGCAAACCATATTTTCTGTTCAACTTTACAAATTGAGAGCAGCACTCTTGGCTGCATAGCAGTAGTAGGTGAATCACAGAACTGTCAATTCACACCAATTACTATGAAATGGAGCTTGGGAGGTCAGCTCATCCAACCAGCCACCAAAACATATGGTATACATAAACCATTTAACATTTTTTGTGCAATCAATTCCTAGAAACCTTCAGAAATAAAAAGAGAATCTATATTTTGGAATAATAATGCAATGTACATTGACGACAAGTATTAAGGTGGCAGGCGTAGGAGATTTAGAATATAACCATTCCTCTTTTTTCAATAAAAAAGCCTTATACTGTGCTTCCGCAAAGTTAAAGTTGTCCCAGGATTACTCCAATAGCCGTCTTGTTATTAGCCATTGTTATTCCGTAAGATAACTGATAAGGTTCCCAGGAAAAATCGGTCTTGATGAGCAAAGCAGTCTCACACTGCAAGGGAAATTATTTTCTGATAAAAGTATAAACCAAGCACCTCTGGACTCTAGAGAGATGTTAAGGGTGTCTTAGATTCACCAATTTAAAGGGTTTTTTCTTGGCCACTCCCAACACTTAAAATGTTTCCTGAATTAGATCGCTGCCATCATGGCTATTAAAGTCATAGGGACAGAACCCCCCATTCCTATCATTACCAGAAGGAAACCAGGCTGCACAGACACGGTCCAGGTTTCCAGTTCTTGTTTCAGCTTTCACCTAACACAATTGGCCTCTACGCAGAAATGCAATAGCTGATGAGTATAATGTATTAAACTTCCTAAACTGTAGGGTTTTCTAGCCATGTTGCAAGAGTCTGCAATTTTGATTCTTCTGAACCAGTGCTACAGAAAAGGTAGAATTTGTTATCCCTGTTTCACAGATGTTTGAAAGAATGTTTAAAAAAAGCAGGAAAACCTCTGACTACCTTTCCTATATATGCATATAGAGTAGTTCAGGGCTGTTTATCCTAGATACCAAGTTAAAACCAGTTATTTTGCCTCTTTCAGCTTTTCCCAACTTGTCCATAGTGCATTTTACCTTCTCTCAACTTAGTCCATAAAGAGATTTGGGATCTTTTCTGGAATGGAAGATGTTCTACAGCTACAAGCTGTTATAGCAGCCAGCCTGCCTACTGTTCTCCTGGGCACCTGCATTATGCAGAGCTTAGTGTTCTCACTCTTAGCTCCAGGATTTGGTTCGACACTTCGGAAACACAGCAGACTAGAGATAAGATATTTAAAAGAGATAAAATTCCTTAAGAGTAGTTTAAATAACTTGATTTTTCCAAAGTTGTTAGGAAAAGGAGTTTTGAGACCAAAAAAAATACAGATGTGTTGGAGAAAAACACAAGGAGTAGGAAGGATTTAAAGTAGTCAGAATGACCTATACTAATGTCTTTCCACCTGGTCTCCCCTGCTTTGGTTTTACACATTAAGAAAGTGGAGTGGGCTTCTCTGTGAGAAGTGCTCTCCAGCTCACTTTCAGGATGCATGACCAGCCCTCATTCAGCTGATCAACCAAGTCTTTCTGATTTTTGAGCTGTGGAACAGGGCTGGTACTTCCAAATACCCAAATGGTTCTTGGACATTTAAAACCCTTCATGAAGGGTAAACAGCTCCTTCCTTCCTTCCCACTGCAATGTCATAGTCTCTTCCTAGCTCCCTCTTACTTCTGCCACACAATACTCCTGAGATTTACTTTAAAGATGAGCCTGCTCTGGAATCACATCCCCGCCCCTATTCTTTCAGGAACAGGATAACATATATGCTGAAGCACACTTACAAAGTTGCTTAAATGTATGTAATGTCTCATCGTACTGTTTCTTTAAGAGGCAAACAACAAACATCAGAAACTTCTTTAAATTCTCCTAACTCACTTAAGAATCACTTTCTCAGACCTCTCTGGAAACTTCATCCAATGTTTTATTCCTTTACTTATGCCCTTTTAAAAGCTTCCAAGTTCCATCTTTAAAGTTTAGGCTTTATTCCACCAACTTTGTGAACACAAGCCATTTGTGACTCAACTCCTTTAGGTACGCAGGGGGTCAAAGAATAAAAACATACCTTCCTGAAATGTCTGGGTTAGTGTTATCTGGGAATGGGAAAGAGGGGGAAGAATGGGCAAGGCCAAAATAATGATATTATTTGCAAACAAAAAGTCCCAAATTTGAAGGTTATAAGGAGTTTTGTTCTGAATCAAAAGTCTGTGATGAATCTTTCTGTCCAAGGCAAAGGGACAATAAAAACAACAAACAAAAAAAGTCCAAAAAATGTTTCATTTCAGTGTGAGGGTTTTTTTCTGTCTGTGTCAGCAACCTACTGCTACATCCGTAAGCCCACAACTGTGGGACAAAGAATAATTCTGATTTTCATCACTAAGCTTGATTTCTTCTGAAAATCTTATTATTAAGTTTAGAACAGATAAAGGACTATTCCAAAAAAGCTCTGGCAAAGGAGTAAGTGGAGTCCAGCCCATCCCCAATCCTATGATTTTAAAACAATGACATGAAGCATCAAGTAAAGACTTCCAAAGTACTTAAGTCACGGCACAGCGGAATTCTATGTAGTTCAATATTATTCCTGTGAAATGAGTTCATGCACTTAAATTTAGGCATTTCAGACTAACTCTCACTGAAGTCAGTGAAGATACAAGGATCCTCTGTCACAGGAACTGTGGTTTTGCCTTTATGATGTCTGGGTCAGTGTCCCGGTTTCGGCTGGGATGGAGTTAACTTTCTTCTTAGTAGCTGGTGCTGTGCTGTGTTTTGGCTCTGATGTGAGAACAATGTTGATAAACACGGGTGTTTGTGGTTGTTGCTGGGTAATGTTAGTTATATATATATTTTATACATACATATAGTGTATATATATATATATATATATACACATATATATAATTATATAAATATTAAGTCAAGGACATTTCAGTTTCTCAGGCCCTGCCAGCGAGAGGGCTGGAGGGGCACAGGGAACTGGGAGGGAACACAGCCAGGACAGCCGAGCTGAACCAGCCAAAGGGGTGTTCCACACCATGGGGCGTCATGCTGGGTATATAAACCTGGGGGGTTGGCTGGGGCCTGGGGATCGTTGCTCGGCCACTGGCTGGGCATCAGTCAGCGGGTGCTGAGCAGCTGTACTGTGCATCACTTGTTCTCCTTTCTCCCTTTTCCTCTGGATTTTATCCTTTCCCCCACCTTTCCAGTAAAACTGTTATTATTACCATTATTGTTATTATTGTTGTTGTTCTTACCTTTTTATTCTTTTAAATTATTAAATTGTTCCTATCTCAACCCTCGAGTTTTACATTCCTTTCTGATTCTCCTCCCCAGCCCTCCAGGTGGGGGGAGCAAGCAAGCAGCTGCGTGGTGCTTAGTTGCAGGCCGGGGTTAAACTACAACAGTCAGCAAAAAAGTTGATGGACAATTCCTTCCCTGCCTGCTCTCTACCCTTCCATGTTCTTGCTTGGAGCTTTGACTCCTGATGTCCACTGACACAGATTTGCTTCAGGACAGGTTGCTTACAGATCCCATCTGCTTTGCAGCAGCAGATGTCAGGCTCTTTCAGGAAGGATTTGGCAGCACCTTCTCCACTGTTTGGTGTTGATCAACCAGCATGGCTGCAGGAAACATTAAATAACAGAGACAGGCCAGACACAGCAGACCAGCCCTCCATGACACAAGTAAATGTGCACTTTGAGCACAGAGCCTTTATTCCCCCTCTTTTCCCTCTGTCCCTTAGATCTAGCACGCCACAGACTGGCACGTGCCCTGTATCGATGGCCAGCAGGGTGGGACCTGAGTGCAGGCGTGGGTCCAGCTTCCTCACACACTGCCGAGTTATCCTGAGGCCTTTGAGGAAAAGGTACAGGAAGACAAATTCTCTTGCTTCCAGCACAGAATACAGACAAAGCGACAGCAGATCTGGATGGGGAGCACTTGGCCTTGTTACAACGTGTGGGGAGTAAGAACAAAACTAGGCTCTGGGCCTGCCCAAAGTTTGGCTCTAGGCCTCCATGGCTTTATTCCTGCTGCAGCTACAAATGTGTGAGTCTACAATTTAGTAATAATATACTTCTTGACTGACCTTTTCTGGCAAGTTAATGACAGGAGAGAGTAATAAGGACATGCTTCTTAATCTAATGTCAGTCAATAATAGTATACAACTAATAGACTTAGACATCATACATTCAATAATTGTTTTTACTTAAAGCCCTTACAGTTTGCCCACTGAGACATAGCATGTCAGCAGCAGTCGCTGCTTATTGATAGGCACTGGCAAGACATTTATTCATACCTTTCTGGCTAGTTTACCTTCTCCCAGAGCATCCATCACACGAGTATCTAAGCACTGAGATACACATTCATTTATATACACACACATTTTGGCTCAGCTGCCACAGAAGCTGGATTCATTATACATTTCTCAATAGAAAGCTAGCTCCCCTACAACTACACCCATTTATTTCACTTGGTTGCAGAAGGAACTTATTTATACCTTCTAATACCTAGAAATCCCAACCAGAATCAGTACTTTCTTCATGTGAAGAGGCATATGCATACTTGGACCATATTCAGCTAGACTGAACACAAACCTTTTTCCTGTATCTGCTTGTGTGTCAGTTGCTTTTCAGAGGAGTAAATAAAATACTGAAGAGAGAGACTGAATAAGAAGCACTCAGCACTCCAGAAGGACTGAGTGAAGTAGGATATTACCTCAGACTGTGGCCAAGGATGTAAAGGGATCCCTGCACCAGGTCCTGTAGTGCTATGAAAAAAAAAACAGGTTGCCTTATCCAAAGTCACCCATCAGGGAACAGCATCCAGGTTTTCTGTCACCCAGCACTGAGGCACAGTATCCCGCAGCTATCATTGCCATTCAAGCATCAGTTGTTTTGGAGAACAGATTACCAAGGGTTCAGTTAGAACTGAGATATCTAGAATAACAAGAATTGACTTTTTTTTTTTTTTTTTTTTTTTTTCCCCTCCATATAAGCATTATTCTTCTTTTTGGTAGGGGGCAGGAGAGACACATTAATATTTAGTTTTTTAGATAGTAGTTGCCCCAGGGTTAAATTGCTAAAAAACACTCTTCTTCCTTGTTATCCTTATTTTGTTGGAAGAATTAGGTTCATCATTTTACATGGGAAAGATGAATGACCCAGTCCACTGGCAAGGCCTAAATTATAGCCTTTTGCATGCCGAAGTCTTCCACCACTTACTCTTGTCACAAGCAGCACCCTGCAATCCATTTAGTTTCATTTACAGCAGATTAATTTCTCCCTGACCCTTGGCTCTACTGCCAAACAGGCCTGAGACAGACAAGAGCTTAGGAGCAGCAAGTGCATTTGATGATGTCAATCACTGGACCTCGGGGATATTCTTAACTTCTCATGTGCCAGAGCACCACAAACAAAACCTCTCTGCTCCTGGATGCTGGCATTCCCAATGACTGTTGTTGCTAAGCAAGCCCTACACAGTCCCCACAACTGCCTGTACATGAAGATGAAAAGCAAATATTTTCCTTATTTTAAACTTATTTTCAAATCCCACTCTACTTTTCCTCTGACAATTAGATTGATTTTCTTTAGGTTAAGTTTTAAAGGTAAATTCTTTAATGTAAGGGTCATACTGCTCCTATCACTACTCCAGCAATTTTATTGCCTTATTGCCATTTGCATACCATTACCCAGTGGGCCTTGCAGCATAATTACTTTGCTTTTAAGACTCCATCTCTAAGAAAAAGAGCAAGCTACAGTCACTCTGCATAAGGAAAAGAACAGTTAAATGCAACTACTGCCTGCCCTATTCTCCAATAGAAAGGTCTCTCTCCCATTCACCTCCATCAGGAATTACTTTAGCTGAATGCTCACTCAGAACTGAGATTTCATCCAGAAGACAGGGAAGGCAATTTTGTTTCCAAGGGACAAGGAGTATCTGTGGTTGGAATCTAGGAACTACTTTTGTCCATCTTCCTTTCAAAAGGAGAGGAAACTATTCACATCGGCTGTCAGAGCTCTACTCATCGTTGGACTTCCTCAGTATAGAAAGCAAGGCTGAAAGGAAGGGAAGGCAGTTAAATTAGAAGGCCTGGTTGGTCTTATCTGGATTACTTCACTCGCAACTCAGCAGTGCTCAAGAGGACGATGGGAGTTGGACTCCTTGCTATTTCCAGGGCACCACCTGGCAGAACTGCAGGACTTCTCATGTCACCTAGCCTCAGTGCCAGTCTCCACCTGCAACACTACGCAAATCCTTAGGCTTTCTTTCTCTCCATGAATTTTTCATGGGGACTTCAAGGTTTACTGCAGCAAGTTAGACATTTCCATTAAAGAGAACACCCTGAGTGGAATCAGAAGCATCTTTTCAGTCTCTGTTCAAGAAGTCCTTCTGCAGAGTTGGCAATTGCTCGTGGAAAATTATTTTCCAGAACACATCCAGACCCTCTTCCTGTAGCCATATGCTAAAAAATCACGCTTCACAGTCTGAAAGGCCCAAAATGATTTGAAGGTCTGTCATTTTTCCTTTCCCACAACTCTAAAAATTCTTAAAATAAGTTCCCTTTTACCAAAAGAACTTAGGTTTTTCAAAAGCAAGCAATAAAGGGAAATATGCAGAACTGAGTCATTTCTGCCAGCATGTTTCTTGAAAATAACGATCTCCCTTCTCCAGCACTTCCTTTTCTAGAAAAAAAAAAAAGTGTATCCGTGTAGATAATGCATTTTTAACTATTGCTTGTTACAGTTGGGACTAAACACAAATGTGCAGCAATAAGAGCAGTTTCTGGCATTAATTACACTAAGCACTCCCACATCACTTTACATTTTGAGCAATGTCTCTGACCCGTCTTTCCTTGTCTCCTCCATTTACACAACTTATTTTAGAATTAATTTTGTTTAGTAGCTAGTACAATGGGCCTGCTGATTTCAGATAGTGCGCTACTACATCAAGTGGTAAGTTCAAATATTAAAAAATTCCAAACACAGAAGCACGCTTTCTCAAATCCTTCCCTATATTTTACTGTATCCAGAACACCTGATTGCATTGGTTTTCAAGAAACATTATTAACTTTCATTGCAGATTATTTCTTTAATTTAAAATAAACCTTGCCAGGGATGGAATACAGTTATTTCAAACTCTGTCAACACCTTTCTAGCTCCCTATGTCAGGTTTCTATGTGCATGAGAGAAGCCTGAAGTGTTTTGATCTCCTTAGACAGAAGACCCGGCATGAATCTTCATGATTAACAATACTGTGTGATGCTGATATTGTGAATTTATAGGCATGCCACTCCAGGCATATGAGTGTGTGCAGAAACACAGATATGCAACACTGTACAAGAGAACTAATGCTTGGCACTTACAAGTGCCTGTTAGTTAAAAGTGTTGGAAAACTCTCCAAAGCTAAAGGAAGCCTCAGAGCATAAATATCACAGGTAGAAAGAGGAGCCAAATGACTCATGCTCAGTGCTAACTGCTAGGTCATATTCAACCATCTGATGCATGTGGTTGTGTCCACACCAGTCCACCAGCCACCTTCTGCTCTAGATAGGATTTTTTGTTTCTCAGCTACATGTGTGAGGATGACAGCAGACAAGGGTGAGTGCTTAAAGAGTTCACCAAATACCTATTTCATGCTTTTCTGACCAACACATATATTTTTCCACCTTCTCTGCCTTCATTCTTACATGCCCAGCCTGCCCAATTCACTCAGAAGGGGTCTTAGAAAAATCAGCCTAAAAACTGAAGCATGCGTTTATGCACTGCTCCTTTTCTGAGGCCATAAAGAAGTGAAAAAAGGTTCATCTGATATACTGATGTGGGTGTCCTCTCCATGCTCCACTCACCCCTTACATAGTTATTCTAAGAGAAGGAGATGCACAAGTGCCATAATGTGACACAGGGATGTGCTCTGGGAAAGCTGTTTTATTATTAAATGGGTGAATACATTGGAGTGTAAAGGCCTGACTATGCTATCAACACATTTATTACAACTCTTACTGTTGTCTTGGTGGTTTTGCAGCTTATTTTATAAAACATTTCAGGGTTTTTTCCCACCTGAGTTGGGCCTTCCTCTTAGTGTTTTTTTTCAAGATATGGGTGGTCTCCCATGCTGCAGAGCCCAGAGGACAACTATGGGAGCAGAACTGGGGAAGGCAAAAATATAATTTCAAATGGCTTGATAGAAGAGAGATTAGAGCTTTCTTAGATTGAATGACTGAAAGATTGTCCCTTTTCTCTCTCTATCTCCAACTAAAGAAACATGCCACAGAAGTCAGCCATATCAAAGTTATAAAAACTGGCTATCACATGTTAGAGACACTACATACCCACACAACAAGGGGTTGCCCAGATCCTCCAACGTTATCATCTACTGGTAAGAACTAGATGGTTATCGGGAAGTTTTAGTGTTCCCCAGATCTGGTAACCTGCAAACCAAATTCAGGTCTTCCAATTTGCTCTCCATCCCTCAGGAAAAAAAAAAAATAAATCAAAAATCCAACACACAAGCAGAAACAAGTGTCCTGGTTTCCACCTTGAAGTTGCGTGATTCACCTCTAACCTCCGAGGTGGCCACGGAGGATTGACTTGAACTTGTTGCGTTGTACACAGGAGGTTGGCTGGAAGCAAAGTAAGGATGGCTCCTTCACTTCTTCAGGAGAAATGTGGAACCTTTCTACAGTCTATAAAAGCTGTTGCCTGAAGCCTGCACACATACCATTATGTTCATGGGTACCTTCTATGTCACTGCAAGACTACTCTGGCTCCAGAGAAACAGTTACCTCTGAGCCCCTCTGCATTGCTATAGCTGCTCAGGAGGCAGCGTGGCAAGTCCTAAATAATGATACGCCATCTTGCACCTCTATCTCTTCTGACTTATTTTCAAAGGACAGATCTTGGTTTCTGAACAGTGGCAGATTCTGTAATTATGTACATTTAAATATGAAGGGGGAATCAAGAGCAATTTTAAGGGCATGTGGATCTGGCCTTCTGCCAAAGTGCTTTATTCTATAATGAACTCTTCCTTTTAAGCCATTTTGGTCTGAGCCCAATATCAATAATATAGGTTAAATTTCACATGCTTAACAATATTTAACCCTGGGGCCTCTTCTTGGGCCATTGAACACCAGACAGTACACCAGCCCAGGGTACTGGGATAGGAGGTGAAAGCTGGGAAGGCAGCCCACCAATGGGTAACTGGAAAGAGAATGGAAAACCTTGACCTATGCTGTATGAGTTCAGCATTGCAAACAGTAGAGCAGACCTTCTCTTTCAGGCTGTTTGTAGTCACATTTAAATAGTCAATAATTCATCACTTACAGTGAGAATGTTAAATGCAGAAAGCAGCAGAATGTAAATTGAAATAGCTAATCCTTTTTAGTATGATCCATTAACAACAAAATATTAAAGGTGAATGAGAGAATGAGAAGAGACTTCATGGGCAAGTGCATTGGCCTTTTGCCTCTGAGGAAAGGTCTGTACTCAAAGCTTCATTAGGTTAGAAGCATAAGTGGGTCACACAGGCCTAACAGACGTTTGTCCATATCGCAAAACCAGTGACAAGCTGCAAGTACAACCTAGAGCCTCAGATAAAGCTGAGGTTATGAGAGGACCCTGTTAAGTCTGTGCATCCCCCAAGCTGTGTGTGGCACTGAGCGTGCTGCTTTGTTTCTTCAGCTCTGCCACCCATCTGCAAGGGAACAGTAACTCCTGTGCATCTCTGTGGTGCTGGAAGGATTAGCGAGTTAAACCAAATGCTTGGGGATTGTCATTATGGGGAAGGGAGAGGATATTATAAGTGGAAATGACACTATCTAAAATACTGATGTCACTGTGTATGAAAACTGGGATGTAGCAGCTGAGCTGGAAAGTAGAGTAGCAAGAGAGGATGGAGCTTAGGATGCAGTTTTACACTTTCACTGTGTTTTCATTTAAAATCCTAACACAGAAAGATTAAAACCCTAACAGAACCGTATGATATCAGAGGCAAAGCAGCTTTACAAGTACTCCCTGTTGATTTGAGATGATGATCTCCAAACTCTAAAACCAAATCAAAATATCAACTGCCTCATTTTAACCACGACACTGAAAGACTGAAGGACCACCTCTGAAAGCAGGCATTATAACCTTTCAGCGCTAAAGCTTAACCTATACAAATTGAACACTGGCATCACTACAAATGTTGTCTGCAGGGCCAGAGGTTTGGTGCTAGAACAATGTTTTAAATTGTTCATTGAGATAGTAGAGCTATAAAGAAGCAGAAATTATTATCAGAGCAATGTATCAGAATGGGACCTGAGGGAGCTTTTGAGGGGTTTGGGTGCATTCTTCTGGGACTCTGCTCATTCATCATCTTTCCAAGAGAATTTATTTACTCCAAGATTTTGCTGGGTGTTCATGATTTGGGTACCTCCCACCACACCACCGCTTGGGCTGCTGAAATCTGTGTTCTGAAGCCATTTCTTTCAGGCAGTGCTCCAGAACATAGCATTTCTACTGGGAAATAACGACTGCAAAAAAACATAGCATCTACTTAGCAACAGAAAGAAAAAGAAAGAGAAGTGGGTTTTCTTGTAGTTTTTATAAAAGGCACAATAATCTCTTGCCTGAAGAGTAGTATAAGTGCTTCTCATAAAACAACATAAAACAATACAGTCCTGTAAAACCAAACAACATGTCAAAGCCCTATTTATTCCTTTCATTAACCTGATCTAATCCCAAGAAATTTCTAATGGAACATGCATTGAATTGATGAGTCTTCCTCCAGCCCCTCAACTTACCCAAAAGTGATGAAACAAATATAAATATATTTACACTTTACACTCAGTCTTAATTTGTTCAAAGCTTGGAGGAACTTAAAAACCCACTAGTGCCTCATGGAAAACTGACAACTATTCTATTTGGAGATATTTTGGCTGCTTATGCCCTTGTTTTTCCTATGGTGTTCCCTTCCCCCACAGCAAGGGCTCATTCACATTGGGGACATGAGAGTTTTACTGACATTTGCTGAGGAAGGGCCCTGCCACCTGGCACAGACCACCCCCCTGCTAGTGGGGAACTGTTCCCCACAGCCCTCAGTTCTGCTATAAATAGTCAGGTAAACTACATCCCCCTTTTTCAAGACCTGCCCACCCACGGGGAAAAAAAAATGCCATGCTTTTTTTCCCCAAGAGAAATACGTTTATCTGATTTAATTAGTATGTTCTCCTTGACCTCTATAATATCCATTACTAGCTTTCTCCTGTTTAACTTCATCCCCAGTTCTTTATGAACCCCAGTTCAGAACCCACCTCCCAGTAATCAGATTTTTTCAGAGGTTCTTGCTCCATAAGGTTAGATAGGAAGACATGATGCAATCACTGGAAGGGAAGGGGCCATTGAAGGAAGAGCCACCTCTCAAATTTTAGGCAAGGATCTTTGTAATGCCAATGGCTGTTGGAAAAAAAATAATGGTTGTATTTGATCTAGCTCAACCTGGGAAGAACAGGCGAGCATGTTGTACTTCATAGCTTTATCTCTACCAGAAAGCAAATGTTAGCAAGGGTGCTGCTCTGTGGAAGGCAGCAAGAGTATATAAGCAGATGGTGTTTGAGCATTTAACCACCGCAATCCAAGCATGACTTGGCAATGAATATACTAGAGGCCTTGTTTACCCTAGAGCTTTGGACAGCACAGCTGCTACTCCAGTTCTGGTAGAAATTTTCAAGCACAGGTATGCTTGGTGAGGGGCAGGGATCACTGCTATAGATGGGCAAGAGGGACTGTCTCAAATTCAGTGGTGCATAGACTCTCCAGACACTCTCCGTTGCTGGTCTGCACACTGAATCCTAACCAGGGTGGCTGATGGATGCATCAACATCTGAGAAATAAGAAATACTTGGCCCATACAAGCTCTGTCAACCAGTACTTGAGAGGCTGACTGTTTCCTCAACAACCAGTAATGTAGATGTGTTTTAACTGCCCAGCTGTAAACTTCACCCCACCCACACCCTCCTCACACATTTCTGCCCCACTAACTATCTGCATGAGACTGAAAAGGCAATCTTCAACAGAAGCCTGTCTTTTTTTCTGTCCATGATGAAAATATCCATGGATGTTTGGAGATGTTACTTACACATAGCTAAAGATGGGAAGAGAGCAGGATGATCTATACAGGAATAGAAATTAAGGAAATAACCAGTAACTCCACATTCTCAGGCAAGAACATTAATCTCCTCAGTGAATTGTTAGTGGTTTAGTCTAAGCCTATTTTCAACAAATGTCCTTGGGCATAAAGACCAATAGCAACCTGATAGAAATCTAGTTCTGTACTGAAAAGCCCACACTCTGACCTCCAAAATCAGATCCCAAATATCCCCTATTTCTCAGGCAGTCAACCAAATATAAAGCACAAAAAACAAATCCAAATTGCCTTAACGTCACTGCCTGCAGTGCAATAGCGAGGTGATCCCTTGCCTCCCATTACCCACCCCAATAATTCTTTTATATGGAGTGTGAAATAATTAGGAGCAGCAAAAATAATTTAGGAAACAAGAAGAAACTAATTGTATAAGCTTGTTTGGGGAAAACACAAAGGACAAAAGCAAACCTCGTAGAGATGCTGACAGATACAGTACCGGTATATTAAAGCCCACACATGTATTAATAATAAGCTAACTAATGGTCCCTTGCACAATACACAATGAATTTACTACACGGCAGCCTGCTGCTATGGTGCACTGTGGGTCCACACTACAGAGAAGATCACGGTTTGTGAAGCAGGAGAGTTTAATATCGTGTCCAGTCCAATGACTTTACACTGTGTTTAGGGATACACCAAGGTTTCAGAGTGCAGCTTTGGGAACCCAAAAAACTCCAAGCCAGCAATGCTGCTGATTACATCCTCTGGATCCAGGCAAGTCACAATCTACCTCAGTGCCCACATTCCCAAAGCATTAGATCCACGTACTGATAAGTGACATTAGTCTGTAGCAGCACTGCTCAGGCCTTTAACTAGTGCTGTGACTCAACCTTCAGGGATCAAACTCATCTTTCTGTTTCAAAATGACTTCTCAGCTGAGCTAAAGGACGCTCTCCATCAGCGATACAAGTCAATGGAAGCATTTTTTCATACCTGAGGTACCGTTTCCTTTCCTCAGAGCATGCTGGCAAGCCAAGAGGTTATCTAGGCTTGCTAATTGGAGAAACCAAAGTATGGTGTTGACTGGAAAGCTCACTGAAAAATCACATAAGATACCGAGTTTGTGTGGAGGTGAATCCACAGCTATTGCATCCTTGTCCTGCACTAATAGCTCAAAGATCTTTAAAAACCAGGCAGAAGTCAGAAGCTTAAGGTCAGACAGTTTGTTTCTGAACGCCGAGTATGAAGCCTGTTTGACTGGACTAGCACAGCCTGAACTCTGGCAACACAAGCTCTTCTTGACAGCCAGACCACATTTTAACTTCAAGACATATTTGTACCCTCTTTTAACATTGTCTTGTATCATGCCTATTAGTGCCCCAAACAAGTGGATACAAGATGTGTGTGGATTTGCAGATGTGAACAGGGATCTCAGCTGGTCACAGCCATTCTAGAAGCAGCTTTGTTCCAGGGTAAATGCTCCCCCATGACGAGGCTGTGTTTAGAGAGGTGAGCATCAACCAAATAAAATTTCTAAAAACCCACAACACTCAAACCCACACAATCTTATAAAACACAGTTGTGGCCTTCTGCTAGAAGAGGCAGCAAGTGGGGCACTGGTCTCAACAACAACAAAAAAATCAGCTTAAACAACTACCCTTTCCAGGTTCCATTCCTACGCATTTCAAACTCAACCAATGCTAACTAAATTGGCTGACTGTCTACAGAGCCCAGCCTAGATCTGCTTGCAGACCATTGTTTTCTCCAGCAGCTCAATTCCAGTGTCTGAGCTTAGTCTGTATCCTGAGCTTTAGCTGTTAAAAAAAGCCCTTTGTTCTTTGAGTGACTATCTTAAAGAAGCTAGCCAAGTACACTTGATCCTCCCAAATTACCTTTCCTGATCACAAGCTTCCTAGCTGAACTCACTGATTTAGAAACAACACACTAACATACTTCGAAAGCCCCTTCCAATTTTTCCAAGTGAAAGGCATTCACTCAGGCATGCTGCTCAAACTCACCCAAGTTGCCTGCCCAAAGCTCCTCTACCAGTTCAGTGTGTTGCTGCTTCTTTCTTCAGCAGCCACTGCTGCTGCTGGGTAGCACTGCTGTATATTTAGCCACCCACCCACTGCACATCACCCCAGCAGTGGCTGAATGTCAGTGCCAAGGCTAAAGGTTTCCTTTGTGCGTATGCTGATTTTGTAAAGCACTTCAGGATCAAAGGTGCCAGTGAGATGCAAGGGTATTATAAAAGCCCAGAGTTTCCACACAGCCAGCTTGTCAACTAAATACAGTTGTGTGCTTTGCTGAGAAGCTCTGAAAGGTATCAAGATCAAAACCCCATGCCACCACCTGACACTGACAATGCTGTAACCAGGAGTGCTGCCATTTTTCATGCTTTCAGGACTGGCTTTGAACTGGATGAGAACTCCCATAGATATGTGCCTGAAGCACAAGCCAAGTGCACCAGTGCAGTGATCCGCCACACTTTCCATCACTTTACACTCAACTGCATGCTAAGCCTTCATAAATTACACTTGCTTTCCAGTCTGCCTCCAACAAGAACACAGTCGACTTCAGTGTCACTCGTGCCAGCAGCGCAAAGCACAGGCAGAAGCTTGGATGGAGGACTGCTCGGCAGAGCTTTTCCATCTGAAGGAGTCACCACAAACATGCTTCTTTCTCCCTTGCCCTCCCTGAAAAGCTGCAGGTAATCTGCAACACAGAGGGACTGACAGTTTAGACCTTGACAAGAAAATAATTTGTCTGGGGTTACTGAGAGTCCAGGAGAAAGCCAGGAGCAGAACTTGGTCAGATGAATCTCAGTACACCATCTCAGACTGTAACTCTGGCTTTCCTTTGAGAAAGGGCTGGTATTTCGGTACCAGGTGTTCTTTGCTTGATCCTGACTAGTCTGACACACATGGATAACACCCCCAATCAGGTGACTGACTGCATGGGTTAATTAAGGAAAGGAAACCAAAAGCCACATCTTCCAGCTTCTTACTCTATGTGCTCTAACAACACAACTCCATTTCTTTGCACGCTGTACAAGAAACATCGGGGGCTGAGAGCTTTTTCCCTCCTCCTCCTTCCTCACAATCACTTAAAAAGAGATTGTTCTAGCTTTTAACAGGTAGTTTATGAAAGGAATTGAATGACGTGGTTGCTTGCAATTGCAGGGGGGCAGGCTCAGTGACCCAGGGGTCCTTTCTAGGTCTGTGTCAGCCTATGACTAACGTCAATAAAAATTATTTCATCCCAGCTTTTACATGTAGGCAGGAGAGCAAACAACAAATTAATGAGAACAAGAATCTCTGAAAAGCTGTAGGGAGGGGGGTGGAAGAGAACAACAAAGCCACGCGTGATGTTTGGTGCGGGGAAAGCGAGCATTCAGCTTGGACTAAAATATGACTTACAAGGCTGTTCATTTCCACCCGTACTCCCACGTACCCGAAGAGAATAGAATTTAAGTGTCCCAGCTCTGGCTTTGTAAGTGATTTGACAAATTGTTTTCTGTGCTGCTGCCACAGCCACCCAAAATAGGTAAAATATTTCATTTCAGAAAGGAAAACATTTACATGAGGACTTGACCTTTAACTCAATGTCAGAAGCTCCCCAGGTGGGAGGCAAGACTGATGGGAGCTTTAGCAGAGTCTAGAAACCTCCTGGAATAATTACTGTCACCATGGCAACAAAACACTGACATGGGAAGAGGGGGGAAAAGGAAGGAGGGGGTTATGGACCTAAAAAGCAGATGGGTTCCCACCTATATACAACCTACAGCCATTAAAGATGCCCAAGTCACTCTTCTGGAGTGACAAGAGCTTGGACAGCCCAAGTGGCTTTCTCCATTGACCAGATGGGGTATCTAGCATGGGTGCATCTTCAAAGTACCACGCTGCAAGGCAGGACCCCAGGAGCAAAATAGGATGAAAGTCACCTCCACCCCTGCTCATTGCTCAGCTTTCTGCTGAGGCCCTCAAAGGGTGAAGAGCAACAAAGGCAGAGAAAGTGCTACTAGCCCTAGAAACCTTAGTTCACCTGCAAGCGGAGCTACAAAGCAACCAAAAAAGCCTGGAGACAAAGAAGTACAAGCTTTTAGTCAGAACTACTGAAAGGCATTCCGTTTAGTGAGAGAGGGAAAAAAAACCCACAAAACAAACAAAAAAGAAAACCCCAAAACCCAATGAAAGGAAAGTAGAAATCTAGACTTCCTTTCAGAGTACTGTTGGCCTGCTCTCATCATCATTTAACAAGCCAAGTGGACTGACTGATTTTTAGATGCTTCACCATAAAATTAGAGTTTCTGTCCAGGAATTTCCACAGGACAGAGGGAATTCACCAAGTTGCCAAGACAGAAAGCAAAACTAAACCCGTTCAAAACCATAGAGGTGCACATGCTGATGATCATCTTGACAGAATAGCTGAGGTTGGAGGGGACCTCTGGAGGTCATCTTGTCCAGCAAATGTCTTGACCAAGATCTTCCCTCTTTTTGATCTGTATTAGCTCACTCGGATCACGGTGAGGTAGTACAGGCTCTGCTCTAACTCCAAAGACATTCTTCCTTTAGGAAGACGCCAAAGCAGCAATGCTATGTTCAGGTCCTATGTGACACTGTGTATTCAAGTCTCTTAACTGAAATTCCTTGCTAATGGCTCAAAGTGCT
This sequence comes from Falco naumanni, assembly GCF_017639655.2. Taxonomy (NCBI): domain Eukaryota; kingdom Metazoa; phylum Chordata; class Aves; order Falconiformes; family Falconidae; genus Falco; species Falco naumanni. The sequence goes on from NC_054080.1 coordinate 77,873,301, forward strand.
TTGAGGGAGAAATAAGGCAGAGGCATAAGAACTTTGCTTCCTGATTTTAGTACAGGAAAGGTAGTATTTTTCATCTTGGTGCTAAGCAACAAATGTTTCCTTCTTTTCCATGCAAGGTTTGTGTTTTAAGGCATTTTCTCCTCTCTACACCCTTCTCTTCCTCCCCTCCCTCCATCTACTTACAAAAGCTGTTCCATTCAGTTTAATTGGAAAAGATGGAAATATAGAAAGTTCCTTTTAAAAATTTAAATAAATTATACACACACACACTCTTATATTATGATCTGGAGAAGGGAAAAAAATCAAAATCTGAGAGCAGAGAATATGAAGAGCTAGTACTCATTGTTCTGATGCTGAACTCTAATTTTAGATGTGTTTACAAATGTGAGCCTTCAAAAATTTACAGAAAGTGCTGTTCCATAATATATGTTTTTGCTTCTCTTATGGCTAATGCTTTTTGCTAGAAGCTAGCAGTTGAAACCTTCACATGCAAAACAATTCTATCCCTCAGAAATAGGGAAGAAGTGGTCTATGAAGTTCACCAAACACTTTCCCCACTCCCCACCTTCCTTCTCTACACAAACAACTTCTCTCATTTTCCCACCACCCCCTTCTTTTGACCCTGGTACATTTAACTTTCTAGAATTATACATTTTGTGCCTGAATTTAGTACTTCTGACAAGTGACAGCTACTGGATTGACAACCTGAGAGAATGACATCCTATTTATCTGGAAAAGGGGTACAGGAAGCCATCCATAGCTCTCTACCTACCACGTTAATCCTTCCATGCTCTTGTAAAGGATATTTCATGGGTAAATCTCAAAGCACTTAATGAAGTCACTATCTTAACTCCATTTTACAATGAGAAGACAGAGGCTTGGAGGAACGTGAAGTGACTTGGTCAAGGTCAACCAAGAGAGGTGTAGCAAAGCTGTGTATGCAATCCACCTCCTTCACGGTCAGCCCTCTGTCCAGCTCACCCACTCATGCCCCTCTGTTGTAGACAGCAGCACATTTCCTTCAGCTCTTACCCCAGCCAAAGTGCATTTTGAGGTCAGATGAACACACCACAGAAAGTGCGAACCACAGAAACCATTGCAACTGACAAAGGCTTCTGCATGGTGTCCCTCTGTTCATCATAAATAGTGAGATACATACCCCCACATAGGTTATTAAGGTAGCAATTAATAGTATTACTGCCATTGTGAATAGTGCTGATTTTATACATGGCCTCTTCTTCAGGCATAAGGAGGATCGGATTTGTAGGCAAAATAGAAGTCTGAAAAATCTACTTGCACATTTCATCCCAGCATTATTGAAGGCCTCTGAGCAGGAACATAGCACCTGAGAGCTGCTACCAGCCAAGGAACAGAAAACCAGAGCAGAAGGCTGTATTTCTTTCATATTGAGAAGTTAATGATGAGCTGAATTTAATTTATTATTTAATTCAATGGTAAGACCATTACAATTAGTGCTGCCCTCTATTTATCAGCCCTGTTGACTACAGAAACCCTTTGTCCATATCATATAACCACAGCTAGAGCCTCACGGTATCAGCCAGAAAGCAGAGACATCAGAAATGAGGTGGGGGTGGAAAAAATAAAAGTCATGGTCTAGTCTTGTTTGAGATGTTTTGTTCACCTGAAGGTACTTGATGTCTTTCTACCTTCACTGTACTACAAAAGGACATTAGATTTCCCAGGATCTGCAACTGAGAGTTAGAAGCTGCTAGGAATATACACCTAATACAAGTAGACAGAAAGAAATAGACTGAACTTTTAGTTACTAATGTTATTAACACTGTCTCAGTGAACATTTTTTCCAACTACAAAAATCCAAAAGGAACAGGAAACCTGAGATGTAGACCAGCTAAGGGCCATGCCACCAGATCAGGCTAGCAAAACTCATAAGCTGAACCCTGAGTCTTCTCCAGATGATACAGGCAGTATCCAGATGAATCTCTGCCTCATCCTTGAATCTTACATTGAGACTGTCTCAGGAGGCCAAGATTTGTACAAGAACTTTGCTGAAGATGGATCAGAAGTGATCTAGATGAGCAAGGAAACAGATACACATGGATGTTCTGAGAGTATAGAGGGGAGAAAGAAAGTTAGTGAGCAAATGTGTGTTTGGTGCAGACAGGCAACAAGGTCAGACTCCGTCATTCCACCACACGTCACCCCCGTCTCCAAAAGAAACAACTTTCTCTCCCTGCCACTCCAGCAACATTTCTGCAAGTCTGCTGCAGAAAACAGTACAAACAAGGCAAAATACAATGACTGATGTCTCCCCACCTTTCCAGTTCTACATCTAAAACTCTGAGATATTTTTACCATTTCTAAACCTCTCCCTTGGGCTTTCTGTTGCTTTCTGTGAATTTGCATCATTATAGTTTCCTGGTTAAGGGAGATGAGAGGGATCAATGTAAATTTCCATCCCCTTGATGCCATCCTAAACCAATCCTTTCCCTCCTTTAAGCTGTGCCCACTACATGAGAAGATCAACACCATGCCGCACACTGATGTGGGAGATGTGGGTTCAATTCCTATCTTCACCACAAATTTCCTAGGTGACAGGTGGGTTTTATTTTCCCCTCTAAAACAAGCATTGCATTTCATTACCCTACAGGGAATTTGTGGTTGAAGCATCCCAGTGATGTTTCAGCAGCTCAGATTCAAAGCTGGTAGAAAATTTCTATTAGAAATACTTTGAAACTGTGGGAGGGGAGCTATTTTTCCCCCAAAAGTTGCACCACCCCCCTGTAAAATAGAAGAAAAAACATCCAGAAAAAGGTCCAGGCAAAGAAACATTCATCTCTGTGTGTCCCCCAGGCCAGTTTACTCAACAACAACAACAGAAACTCAACAACCAAGAGCCATTTAAAGAGATATACCAGCACTTTTTATTTATTATAATAATAATTATTATTATAATAATAATTATAATTAATATTGTTGTTGTTGTTATTATTTTCTATCACTCTTGTGCCTTTTTAGAAAAACAGAACATTCTGGTCAATTCCCTAAGACAGATAAAGGCCACCCCAGAGCCTTGCTCTCTTTAGAGGTGTCTCTGAGACAAGCATTCTTTTTCCACTCCGCTGACAAACAGCACCATGGAACTAATGGGTGAAGATCTGAAAAACTTTTCCTCTAAACAGGCAGGGTGCATGAAGGCAGGAGTTACAAGGTACCAGGTGAATAGCTAGGACACAGAATGGAGTCTAATTCCATACAGAGACAGATCATTCTAATCAGACAGACAATTTAAAGATGCATTATGTCTTTTCTTCTTTATTAGTAATGAACATAAATCAAAGGTAACAAAATCCTCAGTGCTCCCCCCCCCCCCCTCCCTGCAATTACCTACCTGATCATGAGCTCTAAGAGAACAGAAATCATGAAAGAAATTTTGGCATGTTTTGTTTTGGACCATCAGGCAGCAGTTTGTACTGATAGATGTATTTTTGAGAGCATACAGCTGCCTTATTCACTAATTAAGGCTTCTGAGAGTGTAATGAAAAACTGTGTGATTTCACTGCATGGCAAACGGCCAGCACAATTTGTTCCAGATACACAAAAGAGATTCGAGCTGCAGATTATCTGGGTATGGGTAGGGTGAGTTTCATGCAGGTGTGCTGCAAAGGCAAGGGAAAGGGGCCGGCACCGTATTCCCAGCACAGTTGCAAATCTTACCATTGGCATTTCTTCCAGTGACAAAGCCCCACAAAGCACTGGTGACATTTACCGCTTGTCCCCGTGTAACAGCCCTTACCTGAGCGGTGACAGCATATGCCATACGTACCTGGTAACGCTAGAGGGAGCGTGTAGAAGAGGAGGAGGAAGAGCAGTTATATTTTTGGTGAAAGCTGTAAATCTGCAAACTAGTGTAACTTCTGTAATAAGGCAAAAAACATACTCAAGTAAAGGACACGGTTCCCTTTTCCATTCATTCTTTTGATGTGTGTTAGCTGGTGTGAATGTCCCTAACCGTTAGACATATTTTATACTTGCTACCAAAGGCAGAAAAGCCTCTTTCATGTTGTGAGAGGGGACACCAATAAAACAGTTTAGGCTGGCTCAATACCGAGCAGCACTCATGCAACACAATTCAGAGAGAACAGTCTCCAGACAATGGCTGGTATATGAACACGTCTCAAAATGATGCTGCTATTTCAGCAGTCCAAATGACAGAGGCTAGGAAAGATGCCAAGACCAGGAGCCCCAAGAATTGCTGACAGGCTAAAAAAGCACCGACTCCACAACAGAATCTATCCCAGAACATCATGCAGTGTATCACCCTGACCACACTGGCAGCAGCTCTGAGCTATCACAGAGTGAGAAAGAGGCACACTATCAAATTTACATACATCAAGCAGACAACAATATGACCAAAATTAAAAAGCTACTAATACATAGCAATCTGCAAAATCGAAATTCTGGACTCTTTGGATATGCAACTCCATGTCTCTATCTATTATATTATGAACATAATCTCTACGACTATCAGCAGCTGGAACATACAAGGTTTGCTTTCCTCAGTATTTGGAAAAAAAGCTCACTTTTTATCCCAGTGCTCCATAAATAGCACTTTTCCCGCCAATTTATCTGCACTATAATCCAGATTATATCCCAAACCTTCAGTCAGAAGCCATCAGCTTTCAGATATTAAGGAGAATACTGATCCATGGAGAGAAAACATGTCAAAGAACCAGATCCCTCTCACTGATGGAAATGAACACATTTTTGGAGATAAACCTCAGCCTCAGGCACGGTTTTGACAGTCTGATCTGTACAAGGCAAAGTAGTCACTAAAAACATGCAGGATCTTTAAGCAAAAGCGTTCTCAATAGGAAAGGGAATAGGCAGCTTCTTACAGATTTACAGGGCTGCCATGATCTACGTTTTTAGCTACACAGTTTTAGAAATCAGAGTTTTTAGAAATGATATTGTACTTAGTAAAAAAATTAATTGCCAACAAGATATATACATTTTTTTAAAAGGATTTTGGAAGACAATAGCATTGTCAAATATTGGACATCCCTGTTCAAGCATTCCAAGTTGCCTCTACAGGCACCCTTCACCCTTAACATAGCTGCAGGGAACAACTATGTTTTAGAAATAATAAAAGAACTGACCAAAGAAACATGACATGATTTTTGTTTGATTTTCAAAAAGTTCCTTTGGTTTAGTTACCTTTCAAAATAATTACTTGTTACTTAAATAAAATCTCATTAGAACTTGCAATACAGTTATTTCCCACTTCTTTTTTCCCCCGTCAGAATAAAATTTACTATTTCCCTGCCTGCCCTAGCTCACAGTGAATTCAGTCAGCTGTCCCATGCCTCAACAAATCACAGCAATTAGCAACAAACACCACCACAGCACAAACATTTCTAAAGACTGTCCACAAAACACATCCAGAGACAATATTCAGAACACATATATCAAGAAGCACTTAAAACACCAGTCATGAAAAACCTAATTAATCAGATTCAAAATAAATACTGTAGCAAAATGCTAAGTGACGTTAAACAGGCTGCAAAAGACTTCTACAGGAACAAAGTGAACCCTTGACATGGTCAGTGAAGCAGTACAGCAGTTCAGAGAGGGAGGGAGGTTTGGGGCATGGATGGGTGCAAACCACAGCGTGCTGAGAGTAGAACAAGCAGGAGAGAAGCTCCTGTTCGGAACACTGAGCTCCATATGACCCTGGACTAGGCTTATCTTACCATGACACATTGTGGGAACTAGAAATCAATGCTCCCACTAAAACAGTGGCATGATTTTTCAGAACTGCTGAGCATAGAGTTGCCCCCATTGATTTCAGTGAAATCTTCTGTGTATTTGTATCTCTGAAAGCTAGGCCACACACTTAGGTGCCTATATATAGCATTAAAAGTCTATCTTTAGGCACATACTTAAAAATAAGCTACAGAAACTTCAACCCCTGTTCCTGGAACTACTGTCTTTGAGAAAAGAAGCAAAGCCCACAGGGGCTGGCATTGCCCTGGCATTTCAAATCCTATCCCCCTCCTCAAAAGTGTAGCATTCAATGTGTTGCTGTGGCTATAAAAACTGCAGGAAGGTACCATGAACCTACCTGTGTTAAGGCTGAACCAGTGCTTCATGGTTATGAAGGAATGAGGAGACAAAGGCCCTGCCTGTATTACTGAAAAAGATGCCAATATTGTGATGGTGGTCAACAAGAAATCCCTCAGTCCTTTATTCTGGCCAGGGCACATGTGCTATGTGAGGAATGGTGCCCCAGCATGGTTAAAAAGCTGTTATGCACTGCCCCACAGCAGACACACTCCCCTTCCTAAAAAAAGTAACAAATCTGGTTTATAGTGAGAATGGCAGGTCACCTTGAAAACATCAGAAAAGAATATAGCACTGGCAGCTTTACATGATTTAGAGATGTTAACTAGTGACTTTACCAGCCTGCACAGCTTCTGTGGTATGTTAGGTGCTTCAAAAAGTTTATGATATTGCCTGTTTTTAAGCATGATAATATATGAGGATATTACCTCTGAACAACTACCATGCTTCATTTGACAGAACAGGTCATAACGAGCCTTCACTTTACACCTTTGAAGCTTTGAATCAAGGGTAGGATTTTTGTCCATTTCTGTACTAAAGCTGATAAAATTGACGTCCCTTTTCTCTCCTCACCACAGAGCCTGCATTTTTTCCACAGTCCTAAAAGAAGTGAATACTCTTAAATCAGAGACATATGTTGTTCTAACACCTAATATTAAGCTGTTACAACACTGAAGTATGAAAAGATCAAATATATTGCTACAGCTGCTGTACTGATTAACTAAGGGTTTATAAAAGCCCAGTTTTCTTCAGCAAATGGTTTTTCATTACCAAATGGGGGCAAAGAAAAAAGCACCAAATACACTGCCTTGCCCACCATCACTTCTGGGTTTTGGAGAACATTTGCCACTCACCATTACGGTTTTAGTTTTCACTTGACTAGAATAGACCTGGAGACAGAGATTCCTCCCACCTCACTTTAGATACGTGGCTGGGGCTCTCAGAACAGAGTGTGATGGCCCAAAGTTATTTATTCAGCCAGTGAATGCAGAAAAAGGGGTCTCAGGAGGGCCGTTTATAACCACAACCTTCTGGGTCAGGCCCAATGTCCATTTATCCCAGTATCCTGTCTCTGGCAGTGGTCAGTAATGGCTATTAAGTGAAAAAGCATAAGAACAGCACAAATATGTACGTTCTCTCCCTAGTATACTCTCTTCTTTCAAAAACTTGTGGACCCCAAGGTAACAAACATTAGACTGAAAATAAAAAAAAAAAAACACAACCCTTTAGTGGAGTCATCTGAACATTTGCCTAGTCACTCTGAGTTGGGGAACTTCTGCCAACCCCATCAAGCTGCAAAGAGCTCATCAGTGCATAGGCAATGATGTAGAAACTACTGCCATAATATCACTGCTTCAAAATCTTAGGAGAATGCTTTTAACCCATTGCAAGACATGAGTAGGCATCAGTAAAGACATCCAGCAAGACTCCAGCCTCTGGAAGCAGGGGTAGAAATGCCACAGAACCAAGATCAAGCTACTTTTTCAGCATCCAGTAGCACAATAATGCAGAAGCACTTTTAATATGAAAAGCCATCAACATTAGCCTAGCACAGCTAGTGAGGTGCTGACAGGGTGTCTTGCTTCAAGTTGCAGAAGAGTTAGGGAACATGACTCCTGACCCTCAGCTCAGCTTTGCATTCCCCAGTCCAGCCATCTTCTGTCACACCTACTATTTATCAGCAACTATTTATCAGGAGCAGATACTGCTGCATGCTGGAAAGGTTTCTGTGGGGCTTCCTGGGAAACACTTTTGAGATATTGAAATGCTATTTTCTAAGGGGGTTTCTAAGCAATATTTTTAGCTTTATCAACTCATCTTAAAAGCCTGACATTATTATTATAGGGTTACAAAAACAACACAGAAGACTTTCAGGAAAAGCTGTTTGAGAAATTGTTTTCCACAGTCTGTCTTTCAGCTGGTAACAAACACAGTTGTACCACTCCTCAAAAGGCTTGTAGCAAGTCAGCTGGATACCTCGCGTGCTGCCTACAATTCCCAGCACCCTGTGTAAAACACTTCCAGGTCCTACTGCTTTTTGCTTTCAAACCATATGCGGATCCAATAATCAGGTATCATGTTATCTGTTTAGCCTGTCCAGTCAATGCATTGCTATTTAAGTTGCATTTTCACCAAGATATATTTGGTACAACATCTACAGGGACTGCATTGCAGAACACTTACTTGTTTGCTACTGAAATGCAGGGCTATTCAATCTGTCCACAAAAGGCCTTGAAACAAGACCCCATCTCACCCCACACCTGCACTGCTTTCCCGGACAGCTTTAGGGACAGTACCTGGCCAGTGTCTTCTGAGGTCCAGTACTGGCTGCAGCGGCAGTGGACCACAGGAAACATGGCACTAGTATGTGCAGAGCTCACAGCACAGTACCAAAAAAATATCAGAGCTGCTCAATGTCCTCACCTTCCACTAAAACATAGGCAGAGATGAAAAGCTGGTGATGTCCAGTGTGATTCATAAATGGTGCTTTAGGTCAGAGTGAAGGAGAGCAGATACCACTAGTAGATGCCACAGCTGAAAGGCAGAATTCAGAGGGGGTGTGTGTGTGTGTGTGTGTGTGTGTGTGAAATAGTGTATTAAATTAGCTCTAAGTTAGCAGTGAAAAAAGGAAAAAAACCTGGAGCCACAGGACTGACTACTTCTGCATGGATCCGCTAGCCAGACCCAGACGTGAGGGAAAACATTATTATCTTCTGGTTTCTATGAGTTGCTTATTACCATGTTCCTTCAAAGCTTCCCAGAGAGAGAGAAAAACATCTCCCACCATCAGGCTCCACCAAGGTGACATCGTTGCTGGGAGACTCACAGTTGCAGATACCTACTACAGAGAAGTAAAAAGACAAATCCATTCTGCATGTGCAACTGAGGCTTGTGGTTCAGCCACTTCCAGCTTGCTCCTGGCAGCCTGGATATTACCTCTAAGATAAATGAATAAGAGTTTAGGTCTTATTGGATTACTGTTTATTGAACTTTATAAATTCCAATTAACAGACCCCTGAGCAATAAGAGACATGTAGTGTACTCTTCATTTTATAGTGCAATTATTACTGAGTTTATCCTCAGCTGAACAAGAGGTATTAACGGATAAAACATGGGAAAGAAGACATACTAATAGATAAAAACAGATATTGGAGACAAGGAGATAAACAGATACAACTAGGAGAAAATGCACAAGGCAAGAAAGAGCACACGTATTTGGCTGATTAGGTTATTTAATTGCTTATACTACTATGCAGGAGGCCTACAGGAAATAGATGAGACAGTTACACAGATGAGTAAGTGTCCTAAATATGCAAGCAGGAGAAAGGAGGTAGGGAGAGGGAAAGGGAAAAACAAAAAAAAGAGGTAAACAGCAATGAAAATAGGACAGAATTTTGTGTTAGTCCTTTTTATTTTTTTCCCCACAGTTTCTCTAGAGGCATGAACATGTTGAGAAACATCTCCCTATTCAGCATTTGGGCAATGTGCAGACGAGGTTGTACTAGTGAAGCTTTGGTACTATTTAAAAGAAGGAAACATGGCCAGAGTGTTCATCCATTAACTAGTTTATACAAACAAAATACAATGCAATCCCTCCATCCCCACCCCAATATCAGATAGAAACCAAGCTGCCAACACAAGATCTGTGGAAGCTCAGCTCCGTTAAAAGCCATGATGACGGGAAGGTGTTTTTTAAAGTGCTGCCACTACAGTTCTTTCAAGCCATTCTTGCCTCCCTCCTCATTCCCACCTGCCTTTTTTTTTGTTGTTGTTGTTCTTACTGAGCCTGTGCATACTGTCTTTTTCAAAGACAAAGAGTATGTATGTGTATAAACTCCAGCAGTAACCAACTACATTGATCCAGTCCTCATTGCAAGGGTTTCCAGACTTTCACATGCTAAGTATAAGACCTTCCCTACCTGTTTGCTGCAGGTATTATGAAGTGGAAAAAGGAAAGAGATTCATGTCATCTTCATTTCATGGTTGAACTTCCACATTATGGTCCTTCACTGGTGGGAATATTAGCAAGGTAGTTTCCAGTTCCTTCTCCCCATCCCACCATGATGTCAGGGTACAGATGCCCTGTACTGATTTAAGTGTCCCTCAGGGAACTTGCAGCTTACTAGATAACACATAATGTGGGTGGTGGGTCTTTTGCTTCCTAAAGTCCCAAACACAGGTTGTCAGTTACTTAATTCAAAATAGGGATCCAAAGAAAAGGTAATTTCTAATGTTGGGCAGCTTCTTCCTGGTCCATAGAAAGAAAAAAAGAAAAAAGAAAAAAAAAAACAAAAAACACCCAAACCCAAACCAAAACCAAAAAAACAATCAATCCTGCAACACTAAAACAAACTGAAGATGTTGTTTTGTCAGCAGGTTTAATGCTCTCCTCCTTGTGCACTGATGTCAGGGGAGATGAGGGTCAGGGAGCTGATCAGACATGCTACGCAATTACTAGCAAGTTAAAATAAGATCAAGTGGCTACACCTAGGTGTTGTGCATACTTGCAGTGAAAGATAGCCGTGCCCCAGCTCAGTTACAGTCTGAACAAAAGGTTTGCAAAGAAAGGGCAGGACAGCAGAGCTGCACACGAGGAAGAACACCTTTGTTAGGGCATTGACCTTTCACCCCATCTGTGACAGAGCTTGAAACTGGTCCTAGATCTGTCCACCCACAAATGATTTCTTCTAAACATACAAGAGTTGCAAGGGAAAGCTGGCAAGGATCTTTTCCAGTCCTCCTCCTCAAAGGAAAACAGATTTAGTTGTTGCAGTCTGGTTTAAGTTTTGTCTTCTCCTAAGGGAAGAACTCCACTGGAACTGCTGGTGTCAACTGCCATAGGTAATGGACTGCAGCAACAAATAACCCACACATTAGTAAGAGATCCAAACATCCATCTTTCTCTCTGAATACTATGTGGAAACTTCTCCCTGTGCGAAGGAGGTGTACGAAGGTTGATTTGGTAGTGCTTTGAATGAACAAGGCTTTTTTAATATGAAGGAGATATGAAAAAAGACAAGGCAAGCCCTATACCATTTTAAAGCTTTCCTCCAAATACCAAGGTGACTTTTCCATGATATAGCAACCACGAAGTTTAAGAAACTTGATGGTCTCAGCCTTCTTTTTTACAGCTTCCATCCCTGCAGCTACCTCTAGCCATATCAACCACAGGAGTCACTTATATTTCTCAGCTGCTTTCCTACATTCTCTTCTCCTTTATGTACTTGGAAGCCGTAATGCCTACCCCCTTAAAGTTATTAAGTAGCAAATTGAAATAAAATATTTCTCTAAGAGGACCTCTTGTTGATGAAGCACGGTCTGTTTATGCAAACACTGACACAACACAGGGTTGCCAGCAAAACTGCAAGCTCTCCTGAAGGTTAGAGGTTGCACAATACCCCAACAGGTACATGAAAGACAGCAAACAAGCCCCAGGTCATTGACAGTTATCTACTTAAACAACTTAAAGTACCTAAGAAAGTAATGCAAACTAATAATGGTCACCCCCCAGCCTACTCCTGTACCACCTCCTGAGCTCCCAGGTCTTGCAATAGATCATACAGAATGGATTACATTAATTTTCTATAAACTATATCACTTGAGTGACATGTCCTTAAGGGTTAGGTAATTGATATCCACAATGAAGTCTTATAATCTAAAATCATATTAATATTAATATTAAAGATTTTCTGTCCTTTATGTGCATCATTAAATTCCGAGTATAAGGTGAAATTGACAACATACATTTTGACAGCTTATCTATAATAAATATGCAAATCTTGATACCAGCGTGTCATCACAGACTTTGCTGCTCCTTGAAATATCAGAGAGATCCTTTCTTTATATGACATTTACAGTGAAAGATCAGATATAAAGCATTTTGTATGACTGAGATTTTCATTGGTTTAGTCTTCAAGAACAATGATAGGAGTTTCATATTCCATTGGCACCACCATCCTCCCTCCCTCCTGTCTCCTTTTCATGACACCATGGTTGGGGAAAAAATTGAAGTGTTTCTACTTTTTCTTTGCTCTTCTTACAGGAAATATTTTTTAAAAAAACCAATAACTCTCCATAGGAACCTTAGCAATGCCTTCCCTTACGTTCACTTATACTACCAGAGATGATGGTTCTACACAAGAAGCTTGCATTTTACCCAGGAGGGGAACTATATGAGTTAATAGACAGAATGCCAGCTGTCCTTCACCCTGTGAGGGCACCTCAGACATGTGTAGTGCCACCCCACACAAATACATGGCACAGAGAACTTAGAAGCCCAGCCCTGATGGAAGCAGTATTTTGAAGCAGTACCCTGCTTGTTCCTGCCCATTAGTCCCACAACCCCAATCCACAGATACTCACTCCATCACACAACCTGGTACACAACATCTCGTGCTTTTGTGTTCATGGATGTTCAGGACTCTGGCAACAAGATCTCCTTTCACTTCCACCCTATTGCTTGCTGGGACTCCACATATGCAGTGTAAGCCAATGCCACCCCTGGGCTGCAGCACAACACTTGTGGTGCAGAGTTCTCAACCCACTGTTCTGTGCTGACCACAGCACGTTCTGGAGCCTTCAACCCTTCCCTACCTCCACACTCCTTATCAGAGGCTGCTGCCAGAGAGCAGTGGCAGGAGCACTGTTTTGTTACGTGAAATTGCTGTGACTAGCACAACAAGTATCTAATTTTGATTGGGAATTTGAAGCATAACTAATCTAAACGACTAATCATAATTTTTACACTATCTTGAGAGAAAATGTGTACATGGACATGTACACATACAGTTACTCATTATCTCCTTCTAAATTAGTCCTTGCATCTTCTTGTCAGTAGAAAAAGAATTGAATGGAAATATAAAAAGATTTTCAATGAGGACAACAGTTCATAAGAAACCAACCTGAGGCTATGAAATTTATTGTCTCAACGTCTGTTATAGCTGTTTATTTCTGACAAGGTAGGGCACAGATAGAACGGGAACAAAAAGATCAAAACCCACTTCTGTTATCTTCTGGCCAGAGCCTGACATCAGCCATGAAATGTGGGATATGAACAGGGCAACACGAGAGCCCAAAGTGTGTGACAGGGGCTTCGCCAGAAAGTCCATGTGCGTACACAGGCAGTTGCGCTGAACAGGAGATAAAAGTACAAAGTAGCTTACGCTACACTCGCTGAAGGATTAAACGCTGAGCCTTTACTATTTAGTAAAAGCATGAACCCCAGCAGTTTGAACAGAATAACCCCCTTCATCCTCAGGGAAGGCAGAAGATTTATAATTTATTCAGGTGTTGAAGCCTTCAGGGTCTTTTATGCTCAAAAAAAAAGGAGTAGGGATTGGCCAGGGAAGACCAGCCCCTTTTTCCATAGTTTTTTCAGTGCTGCCATGTCACTAATTCCTTGCAACTGCCACTACTCACCTTTCACTAAAGTCACAGGAACTTATATTTAAAAAGCATCTAGGTTTACTCAAAGGCATCTTCCCTCTCACAACAGGCTTGCATGGATAGTTTTAGTGCTTCAGAAACTCCACTTTCCAATACGGCTCAGTTGTTTGGAGTCTCTAAGGGAAATCCTGCTGCTGGAGAAGGGAATGTGTGTCACAAAAGGCATCTCCCAGTTCATCCTGCCAGCAGCCAGCCTCTGCTCACAGCCACACCACACAACAGCTGCAAACCGTGAGATGTGGCTGAGGGCTGCCACCTTGCCTGCCATCTAGGAACCAAAGAAGGAACTTCTGAAGCTGAGAGTTACAACTCCGAAACAAGAGTTACGCAGAAAGTGAGCTCTGCAGGAAGACTGCAATCTTTGCACACTAGGGACACATTACCAGAACACACTGTCAATGCTGACCCCAGGACAGACTGTCTTCAGAGAAGGCAGGGGCAAACAAAGGAGGTTTTATTTCTTCTTCCCCTGCACCATTCTCACAATTAAGACTCAGCTCTTGTGTTGCATTCATCTCTGACTAATCCTCCCCTGCTTTATTTTTTATTTGTGTTCACTTGAAACACCTTAATCCCTGAGTCAGCCCCTGTTTCTTGCTAAACCAAAGGAAAATTATACCAAGTCTACCCAGCAATGTTAAAACCAGCAGGATTTATAATGCAAAGCACCTGCTAAAAATACTCAGGCAAGCATACTGACTGCAAGAGCTTTCCACAGTGCCAGAAACAAACATGTCACACCCAGAAGATGCAAAGCAAAACAGGGGTAAAGCAATGCAGTGTATGAGAGACCAGGACTCTATCCTGCACCCAGCTCCTAATGAAGGAGAAGGCAGAGGCAGGAGAACTTCTATCTTGGCCTCTACTCATGCAATGATTTTTCACACTTGCTTCCCCTGGACCTTGGTTGTGCCCCTCTCACATGAACATCACCCACGTCTCTCACTACACCATGCGTGCATAGTCCCTCAGAGCGGGTGGTGTGCTTGCTTTCTGTCACACACATATTCAGCCTCACTTGTGGGGACTCTGCACAGAGGTGTTTCACCTCACCCAGGGCACTGCCTGTGCACACTCCTTCACCCTTAGCTTGCACACGCTCCATCAGTAGCATGCTTCCGCACTGTATTTTTGCCTCTCCCTGTTTTTGTCACCATCTCAGAGGCCAACACCCTACCTGTCTCTGCCTCTTGCAATTGTACACGCTGATGCGTTCCCCCTGTATCCATGTCCCAGGCACTGTGTGCAATTTGCACTTCCTCTCCCTTCCTCCTGCCTGCCGACATCAGTCTGTCTCCAGCTTGAAAGAGCCACGTGCCAGGCAGGAAGACAGTTTTTTGATTCATCCACATTATCAGCAAAGTGCATCCAGATCCAAACAGCCCTGTCAGCTCTTGAGAAATGAAACAATAGCAAGTATCTGGTGAATTTCATGGTTATCAACACTCCTAATCAGGCAGATGAACTGGAAAAAAAAGCATTCATTACTTTGAACTAATGATTCCTTAACGCCTTTGCTTTTTGAGACTTGACTCATTTCAGTTTCCTATTTTTATTTTAAAATTAATTGAAAACTCAACCTTTTTTGCCCAGGAATTTCTGCAATATCCCAGATCCTGAGGTCTTGTTCCCTCCTCCCCCTCCTCTGGTTTCTGTTTGCAGAGCATCATTATCATTATGTAATGATGTTTCTGTCGAGCTAGCAGAATTGCATAGTAAAGTGCATTAACCTGGCGATAACGGATCACTTACATTTTTTATCATGATCTATTGCCGAGTTAGCACACCGGGCCACTTCCAATAGCACCACACACTCAATAAATTAGTGTGCTGGCCTAGAACCCGTGATGGAATATTGTTTGGATTTCTGGTGGCTCTGCAACTAATCACATTTTTTCCCCTTCTGTTTGCTTTGCTTTGACTCAGGGCTGTTGAGGGAGGTGAGGGTGTAGGGGATGAGAAAAAAAGAGATCTGTCTGTGTAAGATTTATCCCTTGGCACTAATCGTCTTAGCCACTCCTTCATTAGGACCTCTCCCATCAACTCATTCCCAGTTGATAGCATCCAGCTCTGCCTGATCCAGGCAAGGTGCTGAGCCCCTCCTTATTGTCTATAGGGAGGCAAAGTTTTACCATGGCTGCTAGTAGTTTCTGTAATCAGATCGGCTCAGGAGCGTTAGATGCCTGAAGTTTTCAGCCAAATCTGGAACAGGACTGGGCTTTCCAGAGTTTTGACTTCCTATTGTATTGGTCTCATTTACAAACCCACATGCCTCAGGAGGGAAAAAAAAAATAAAATAATCTATCCTCAAGCCAAGGGAGAGCTCAAACTGCTTAACGAGCAACAGCAAATCCCACCTGACCTCCAGTTCCTCACCCAAAATAGAAGTGGTAACAGGTTTTGAACTCAGTAGGTTTTTGAGAGGATAGAAACACTGGAGATTCTTTCTAGGCTCAACAGTCAAGACTAGGTTCCTGCACAATGATGTGCAGGACCAAGAGATGGGTGCCTGCATGGGTGGCAGCTGACCTTTCAGGCCAGAGATACGTATTGCTATAACCTCTTTGCTCATAGCTTCTGCAGCAGACACACTTAGCACAGCTGATACAGAAGGTGTGTGTGGGGTTGTGTGTGTTTGTTTCCTTTTTCATGAAAGCCTTGTTCATTTTCCTTGCATTTCAATAATCAGGGGCAAAAACAAGTGGTATTGCCCCTATCAACATAGGGCCTCCAAAGCCAGACTACGGCATTAGGTGCCTTTGTGCACAGTCCACTGAGAGCTGCCCTGTTATTACTGCAAGCTAAGCAGGTCACTAGAGAGACCTAGAGATCCCATTTCTGGAAACTTATGCATGTAATCCTCATGCCACTGCTGACCACAACAAGTTTATTTGTGTACTTAAAGTTAAAAAACTTCATGAAGTGCTTGCAGAATCGGAGTCCTATTTCCCTGGATGGTAGTTCTGCTGCTGGTAAATAAGTGGCAGGAAATAGAGCAGAGACATGCTGGTTTGTGCATCCCCAGGCACACAGAAGATAGAAGCAAACTCTAATATTTACCAACCTGAAAAAACGGTAAAAACCTGGAGTTTCCAGCTTCTCTGATGGTACTAGCAGCAGAAGAGTGAAATAAATTAAATAATCATGCCATAAATACTAATTAATTGCCATTAAAAAGTACTCAAATCGTTTAAAAGAAAAATGCAGCCATTAATCAGAATAGCTCAGGTACCTAAATAAATATTTACTATTATGTGTGCATATTTAATCTACCTACCCATCAAAGGCTAATGCTCTGTTCCTTGCCAGTGAGGCTTATTAACATCCTAGAGGGATAAAACAGTGCCCCAGAACTGTGCAGGAATGGGGCATAGGGATTTAGGAGTAACACAGTTGCATAGGTAAAAGCATAAGCCTGGAAATGTGGTCCTATATATAGACTTACATACGGGAATAACCTCATCTTATTAATTGTGTTTAAACTAACAGCTCTAGGCCCTAATACACAAACTCATTGTCCCAAGCAAGCCCTTCTTAATAGATCCCACCCTGAAGAGCTCCTAAGCCCACACATCAAAGTCTTCTCAAGATCAGGATTTAACATATTGTATTAATGAGAATTACTTTCAAGCGACTGTGCAAGAACAGGTCTATCTATAGCTTTTGAAAACAAAATATCTCTGTGTTTGAAGTCTGCTCAGAGATGATTTGTTAGGGAGGTGGGTTGGAACAATTTTCAGAAGAAAAAAATACAGTTAGGAAAGAAAAACAGAGTTTTGAAGATTTAAAGAAGGGGGGGGGGGGGGGGGGGGAAGAAAAAAGACTTAACTAGCCTTGTTAGAGAACACACAATCCAACTCAAAGTTCACAAACAAAAATTAAGAATACTCACCATCTGGAACAGAGATTTAGCAGTCTACCGCCTACTGCAAAATGGACCCTTTAGGGCCTTTGCAATGCTTCTGCCCCTCATTTTAAGGGGTCATCCCCCCTAAAAAACAAGCTAGAAAGATGTCATTGAAGGGAAAGTTTAACAAGATACAGCTAAGGGGAAAGAGATGATAAAAGGAGAGGACATTTGGGGCTTGTTTAGATGCTATTATGTGATGCTTCTGGGGTAGTCCTGAACTTGCATGCTCCTGCTTTTTGAGTAAATTGCTTTTCCAAGTGTCTTTAGGGGAAATTAAATATAAACATTTAATAATTATTGGAAAGATTATGTTTAAGTGTTCTCAGTAGGCATTTGCTATGATTGCTATTATTTCTAATAAAATTAATGAAAGCAGAGGATTTGAAGGCTTTTTTTCCACCACCCCCCCCCCCCCCCCCAATTGGGCTTTGCTGTTTTTTCTTTCCCCACAGTGAAATACAGACAGATACCTCAGTAGTGACAAAGCTAAGAAAGACTCAAAGAAAAAATACGTCTGTTAGACTTAATAAGCAGGGCTTACTGCAACAGCTTGTTTGATTTGGCGTTCTAAAACTTCTGTTAACTTCTCACATATAGAGAGTTAAAGAGGTTTAAGCAGGTGGAGGCTGCTCTAGAAGCCAGGCTTTTTAAACACTACTGCCAATAAAACACTAAATACCTTTTCCACTTGCTAACTTTTCTGATGTTTTGTTTGCTTCTGTTGAAAGTGAATTTCAAAGTTTATGCATTCCTTAGCAGCTGAAAGTTATTCCTTACCTGATAGCTCTAACTTACTAAGGGAAGTTCCTATTCTTCCCAAAAGAATAGTTAGGCTACTACATGCTGGGTAGTATATTCAGGGTATAAACTTACAGTCATAAATGAAGAAACATAAAGTACTTATTTCTTAGTGACTAAGAGCTAAATCCAAAAGCAGAGTCAGATACATATCTGCAAGGGGATTTCAACAACAAGTCTACTATCTAAATGACTTTAGAGATGCGATTATACATCATACACATGTCTATAGATCATCCATTCACGCAAAACAGCTTTAGAGAGAAACAGCTCAGGAAAGAGAAAATAGCCTTATAACCAATGTCTCAGCTGCTTGAGATCTCTGTAGCTTTAAAGTAATGCTGATTTACTGCAGCTGGGAACCTGCAAGACAAGTGCAGTGAGTGGGAACCAGGTCTGATCTTGCAACGAGCTCCTGCCCCCAGGTGGAACCACTTCTGCCTGGAGAGCTGTTAAGGACAGAACAGAGCTTTGCAAAGGAGTCTGGCAAGGTCCCCCTTCATTTCTGAGCAGAACAGGTGTATTCCCTCTCTTAACTATGTGCACAAAATCTCTTTTGTCCTAACCCTGTACTGCTGTTCCTTCTAGGTAATCTTGGTAGGGAGAAGAGCAATTTTCAGGAAGTAACTTGGTGGGGTTTAGGGGACACAGTAGAAAGTGTTTGGGTTGCAAAGACAGCAATGCCTGGCTGATACCTTCCCAGAAGTGAGATGAGTTTACC
Organism: Falco naumanni; assembly: GCF_017639655.2. Taxonomy (NCBI): domain Eukaryota; kingdom Metazoa; phylum Chordata; class Aves; order Falconiformes; family Falconidae; genus Falco; species Falco naumanni. The sequence continues at coordinate 77,892,278 of NC_054080.1, forward strand.
AGAAGATTTTAAAAACAAAAAGTTTGCTCTGGATGTTGGGTAGGCCTAGCTTGGATGAAATATCTGATGGGAGAGGCATATGCAGGTGTTTAGTGTTAAGGAGCATAGATGTGAAATACCTGTTGACAGGATGTGGCAATGTCTTCTAAACCTGGTGTTTACTTTGTGATTGCATAAAACTGATAATTCCCTGTTCTTGGGTGGCTGTAGTGGCAGTGGCGGGCACCAGTGCTGCCTGGGCACAGAGGAAGGCTGCTCTTCTGTCACTCACCTTTCAGTATTGCTGCAGAATCTTCTGCTTTTCACTGTTGACATTGTGGGTTTGTTGCTTTGTTTTCCACATGGCATATGTACTGCTCTTGCCCTGCCTTGTGGATCTGAGCTGTGGGTGTAGAGCCAAACAGAGGAGTAGAACATGGAAGCAGCTCCATGTGGCTCAGATGCACTATGGAACTTGCACAGGCGAAAAAGGAACAGGTGTGACATGTCATTATAAATGTTTGGGGTCTCTTGCATGAGCAGCCCAGCCTGTGTGTCTGTCTCAAATTTAAGTCAGCCTTCCAGCTGTGATGCTTTCCAGAGATGTTTGCAGGAAGGGGATAAACTAACCTCAGTGACTCTAGCATCCCTTTGAAGAGAAAAGTCCTTCTAAGCTGGTTCAGCAGAAGGACCTTAATGTGAGCAATTTGGATTTACTGTAAAACTCTACATTTAAGGTGATGGGTGGGGTTTTTTGCTGATTCCTTCTTAGGATTTATTGTCTTTCTTTTTTCTTTAAGTGTAAGGCAGATTCAAATCAATGTTTCAGAAAACAGCACCTTGATTCTCTGTCCTTGACCTCAGCCTGTATTTCTCTGCAAAGAAGCAATGCTGTTCGGGGTTTGGTTTTTTTTGTTTGGTGTTTTTTTTGTTTTTTTTTTTTTTTTTTCTGTCAACTGTTAAGGAAATTACAAGCTTTGTGTTTCCATGACCTGGCCTGGGTTTTAGTACTACAGAAATTTTAACAGAAAATCTCAGAAAGCCCAGTGTCCTACATGTTTCTGGTGAACATTTGTCTTGTGTATTTGTGGGCAGAAAGAGTGCTATTGACTGGTGATCTTGGGCACAGAGGAGGTCCAGCAGCTGACCTGGGTGTACTAAGCTTAGCTAGGGGATGCTGGTGCTGGAGATGGCTCTCTGGACTGACACAGTTGAGTGAGTACCCCACCAAGTGCATGGTGGTGATTTGATGTGACAGTTACAACTGTTCCCAAGGGAAACAGTGTGCACCAAAAAGAATCAAGATGGTGCTTTGGATGCTGCATTAGCAGGGGATGAAGAGGTTTTGCTGCTTCTTGTATCTTAATTCTGGACCAGAGAGAGTTTGAGAACGATGCTCTGGTAAGAGCATTTATGTGACTCAAAGGAGACCTCAGATCTGGGCCCTGTTCCAAAATACGGATTTGTTAGAGAAGGTGTATTTATGCTGATGGCATAGGTGCTTTTGGTCTTGAGTAGAAGCTGAGCAGGGCATTTGAGGTTGGGACACAAGCACCACAAATTATGGTCTAGACATTTTTCTTTATTTATTTATTTGTAGCTGTAGCTCCAGCTTTTTCCTACATCTCAATTCCTTTTATATATCAGGGAACAGAAGCAGTTTTTACTTTCTAGGGGCAAGGTAAGAATATAGGTTGTGAGGTGCTCTTGCATGATGATGATGAGAAGTGTACAAAGTATGCAAAACGCTTGCTGACCTCGCTGATGGTGCAGTGTATGCTGCAGCATAAGGAACACTGGGCTGGTGGTCAAAACACTTAAGTTCATTTTTTCCCTTGGCTGCTGAGTTGCTGCATGGCCTTGAGTGTATGACTCCCTCTCTTCTGTTTCTTTTGGCTTGCATTTTTGTTAAAGCATGAACAGCACCTTGCACTGTGGGGCACTGATTGCAGCTGAGCTTTCCAAACACAAGCGTATCACATAAGGCAAACTTATGAATTATTTCTATTGGTTGTCTGATAGAAAACAGATTTATTCTTACTCTTGTAGTAGAATGTCATTACTCTTGTAAGGAAATGGAGTTTCCCCCAGCTGTGCAAAGCTGGTGGCCAAACTAGAGAGCTTTGAACTCCCCATGAATTTGCTAATGCATGAATTGTCACTGACTGGCAAGTAGAATTTTCCTTCATGTTTGTTTGTGGGTGAAATTCATTCCTCTCTGTTTAGGATTATATAGCTATTTAAGTTGAGGCTGACATAGAAGACTTACAGATTGCATAGGTGTGCAATTGCTCTCTATAGAGGAGTTCAGGCTTTTCATCTCCTGTCTGCTCTTAGCTTTCCTTTAAGATGGGGTATGTGCTGGAAGTATCTTCAAATCAACTGGAGTTTGGAGCTAGAGTCAGAGTTGGTGTAAAGAGTTAAACAACACTGATATCAGTGGAGCATCATCTATTTCCAGTAGTGTCCTGCATCAGAAACCGGGAATTTGGTTCAATGACTCCTGGTTTTGCAGGGGTTAACTTCAAGTCACGTACTGTTTCCTGCCTGCTATAAGGCCAGAAAGACCAAAAGACCTGCTTCCCTTTGCATGTTGGCTTCTCTTCTAATGCTAGACAGAGGCACTCCCTTAGACCTAGACCTCACTGTTCATATCCTAAACTCAAAGACTAGATTAAGTCTGTGCTAGTGGAAAACTAAGAAAGATTTCCGGATTGCTCACAGGAAATTCAGGGTGCTGTGTATCCTTGCAGACTACCAGAAACTGTTCTGTGGAGATGGATCAAGACAGCTTGAGCAGGGTAACCTGCCTACCTGCTGGTGTTACTCATTTGCCTTCTCTCCATGGAAAGAGAGTTTATTTTTAGCTTAGTTTTCAGAAGACAACGCCGATGTGATGGTGGTGTCACTGTCTCTTACCCTCACTTCTCCACTCCAATGATTTCTGAACCTATTATCCAACCTCAGATAACTTCACTAGGTAGAAAGGCTTAGTGACTGAAATGGAATAAATTTTATGAAAATGGATGTCTGGGTAGAGAAGAGACATTAGAATTAAAGATGCCCTAAAGAAGAGACCACAGGGATGGCTCCACCATATTAGCTGAAAGAACCCACATTCTGTTAGTCAAAAAATCTCTCAGGTTTTCTGTTTCCCAGCACATTTATCTGTCTCAGATGGCAGCTGCTGAAGGAGGGCTCTCAGTGAGGCATTTCATACCAAGAGCACTGAGAAATAAGAAAGGAGCCAGTTTGGTGCTCTTGGGTGACTCCAGTGACAAGTCAGTGCAGCCAGGCCTTTCTGCCGTGCCCTTAGTTGTCCACACAGCATACTTAAGGGCCACCTTAAACCCCTTGTAGGTCAGACCAGGCCTGGGTAAGGATTGTCTACATTATGGTCTGCTTTGTGCTTTTACCGTGCTTCGACTCATTCTGTTTCAAGTACCTCCTAACACAGCAAGAGTTGTGGTCTCTCACTCTTAACTTCGGCATTTCTGCAGATGGCTGGGTTGGTGGCCAGCTGAGGTTGTGTGTGAGCTTGGAGGGATGAGCACAGATTTTGTCTACAAAAATAAAAAACCACCTATAGCCTGCATTTTCTGCCTGAGTGCATGAATGTTTCACTATTACTCCCTGCCTAGCACAAGCCCTACTTTTGTTTCCTCTGACCTCTCATGACTATTGTTTTAAATTCTTTCCCTGACTCCGAATTAGCACATGAAGCTCCAAAGTCCATGGCAGGGAATTTTGCCCTGATGGACTATCTGAAAAAGTAAGCGCAGCAGCTGGAGCACTGTGCCTCTGCTCTGAAGTTCCTAAAGTAATTTTCTCTAACTTGGTCCAAGCTCACGAAGTTCCATAGGTGCCTGATGATTCAACACCTCACATACCCTGCTAGAAAACAAGCACTGAACTTGTTAAGAAAATCTACAGAACCTGGAATGTGCCTTCTTCATCAGGGAGCATCTTCATGAAAACACACAAAAGATGACTTGCAGCAATTACTTTGAAGCTGATTTCTTATGGAAATGTGTTTTTTCAAGCACCTATGCTGTCTGCCTACATAGAGGTGGCTCTGTCTGTCAGTCTGCCCTTCCTGTGTAACCCTGAAACTCACTGGGCAAACCATTCACCGCAATATGATAGAGAAGAGATGTCTTGGAGACTATTGTAAACTTCATTAATGGGGTGGCTGATAGTGAAAACACTGAAGAAAAGGCAACTAAGCTCACCACTTAGTAGACAATAGAGAAGCTGCATGGAGAGCAGGACATCAAAAGTAAAGCATCACCAGTTTTCTCTGCTCTCTGAACAACTTGGTTTTAGTTCCTCTGGACCTGAGTGAGACAGGGAAAGGATGAATTTAATTCCCCCGCCCTGGCAAGGGAGTATGCTTAGCCCCTGACATCATTACAGACGAATCCCTCCAGGGATATTAAAGATGGAGAGCATAGTTCAATCTTGGTGGCGTCATGTCCAGAGGGCCAGTGGGAGAAATCCTCCTTGCCTAGTTAGGCTTAAAGGGAAACTTAACACGAGGAGGATGACTAAAGTGCATTTAGAGCCAGTGATTTATGTAAAACTATAACCTTTATAAAATAGGATTAAGTGCCAATGTGCTTACATTTGGATGGGGAACGCTTGTTATTTGCCCTGCAAGAGTTATGGCCAATAGGTCTCTGCAAACTGAGACCGAGGAAGAGACAGAGAGTCTCAGTCGCTTTTTCTTTTTCCCTTTGCTCCTGCCCCCCTCCTTCTTTCATTAAAGCTACACATCATAAGAAGTGGCACCAGCCTCGGAGAGTCTCTGACAAAACCATTGCATGGAGCCTCAGGACAGACCTTGCTGCAGTTCATGTTCTCCCCCTCTGCCCTTCCTCTCCCTGCCTTTTGCTTTCTGAGTGTACATCCAATAAGTCAGATGAAACTTAATCTTGTTTGCTTTGTCTCTAATTCTCTCTTCTTTTCTCTGTTCTCCTTTTCTCTTGCTGCTCTGCTTCCTTGTCCCTCCTCTGCCCTCCAGCTTCAAGCTATGGTTTGTGTTGCTCTAGAACAGTGGCACTTTTTGGGTTTACCTTTATTCTTTCATGTGTCTGGCCTTCTCTCTTAGTTGTGGATCAATAAGTGCAAACAGTGGGCAAGGGAACATCAGTGGAATAAAAATGAATTGATACAGCTCAGCCCGTTTTATGTCTCTTAAATTTCTGAATGGGGTGATTTGCAGCAGAGGTGTGCTTGGAGTGGAGGGAGCAATTCTACTTTTTTGTTCTGAGGCCTGCAGGTGCTGCGTGCTCCTGCTCAGAGACACAGATGCTGTCTTGAAGATGAACCCCTTGCCCAGGAGGTGTTGAGTGAAATGATGCTCTGATCTGTGATGATTAGTAGCAAGCCAATATCACAAGGCTCCATTTGCCACCACCTCTGTGTTCATATAGCACTGTCCTGAGTACTTTTGGATCTGCTTTGGGGGTTTTTTAGGTTCTGGGTATCTGTAAAAATCTAAACAAGAGATCTGCTTCTGCAGCATAAGCTCTGCTCTCTAAGAAGATGAGCCGTCATTGCCTTGAAGTTTTTATTGTTTCTTGGGCTTTCTGTTTTTTTGTTGTTGCTGTTGTTTTTTACAAAAATAGAACTTAATTAGCAGACAAGGGGTGCTATAATCAATGAACTGGGGACTCAGGCTTGTATCTTTCTTTCTGTGAAAAAACTCTGTCCTTTTTAACACCTTCCTCTGTGGAAAATAGGAAACACCACCCACCTGAAACGATGAAAGTGGGGAACTCAAACCACTTAAAAATAAGCACTGTCTAATGAAACCTGCCTCTAGTAATTTCTTGGTTTTAGGAAAATGTTTCCCTTCTCATGCTGGTGGGAAAGCAGAATTATTGGTAGACTTTGTTTTTCACATCCTCTGCTGCTATCTCAGAAGGAAATTGTAAGTATAAATCAGTTGGAGACTCTGATCCAGGTATTCTCTTCTCTTTTTGAGCGCAGATTGCTATATTTTCTTCCCTATGAAATGGGAATTAGACTCATGGAAATGCAAGGCTTGTAAAGCTAGATTCTTATCACACTCCAGTTTTCTGCTGGTATTATTGCAATGACTTCTGTGTTCTTTGCTCCTGGTATATATTGTGATTTATGAAGATAAGGGTTGGTGCAGTAAGGTTCCTCAATACTAGCAAGAATAATTAATTTCTAGTCTGAGCCCTAACATGACATGTGCCAGTTATTGATGGATGAACAGTGAAAGGGGCAGAGGCTTCACCCAGTTTGAATTCTTGCTCCTAAAAACCTTTTCAATATACTCTCAACTTTAGCCAGGAGCTGTAACGTTGCAATAAGTCCTGTCTCAGATTTTTTATCTTGACTCCATATGATCTCTCTCCCTAATGGTTACCTGCAGCTGTCAGGATTAGGAGCATTTATCTGCTCTCAAGACAAAACATGAAGACATTTTCAGGATCTGGTTTTCTCAGATTTCCTCCTGCTCTTGGCTAAGCTGGCTATGCTCTAGCAACAACTTTTCTTCCAGTGACTCTGCTTTAGCACTGGAGCTCAAAGCACTGCATTGAGCCAGGAGCCAGGAGAGCACCAAGGCAACTAAACCCCCTCCTCCCAACACCCAAGACATCCCAAATCAGTTTGATTACAGTTTTGCTTGAGAGCTGCTGGGTCCCTTTGAGCCTAAATGGTTGTCATGTTTTACAGATGGATTATTCCAAATCTGTAGGGAGGGGAAAAAAAATTAACAAGGAGGATGAAAGTAGGAAAACACTGTTGCAACAGTCGCACCAGCTTCAGCTACCTGATGGCTGCTGTTGTGTAATGCAATCCCCCTATATGGTGCATTACTGGCTTCCAATATGCGGTAATATTTGCATTAGCATTAGGACACCATCAAGCCTTTACTTATCCACATGGTTAAAATTTTTATCTGTGTATGAACCCTAGAGATGATATATCTAATTGTCAGCAGTGACCTGATGATAATAGCAGTACAATTTAGTTACAATATACAATATCATTAATCATCCAAATGTAGCATAAACAGAATGGACCATTTGCTAAGGTCTTGCCGGGGGTGGGAGGATGGTCCCTCACTCATAACAGCTGTATATGCCAGAGGCTTCCCTAAGGAAAGGGTCTGGTACGATGGGGAGGGGGAGATCTTCCACTGAAATCAGAATCACCTTCAAGGGTGGTACATGCCTCTATTTATTAGCATTATGCTACATATGCTAATGGCAGACTGTACACTATTTCTGAGCATTAACATCTGCTCAAAGCAACAGACTTTCACTTACAGAAACTGATTTAAACTCAGTGAAGCAGATAAACACAGAAATCTAAGCAGGTGGCTGCGACTGAAGGAAGAATTCTCAATTCCTGCACTCAACCGATGAACTTCACTAAAACCATAATTAATATTCAGATAACTATATTCCGACACATAAAATAAACAAGATCATTTAAAGGATGCAAATGTCTACCTGGGACGAAGGGAGGCAGGGGCTCGGGTTTGGAATACAGAGTGGTTTGAATAGAAATCCAAAGCACTCCTGAATTTCATACTGCTGCCTTTGATGTTGGCCTGGGCCAGAGAACACAAATAGCAAAAGGATGTTATTGCATTGTTCACAGGCACAAAGTGGGAATTCAACTTTTAAACAAGCAGTTTGTGGAAGGTAATGATAGAAATTCATTTTTCCTTGTAAGATCTTAGCTGGTGTAAAGATCTTGTTACAACAGTGCTAGTAAATGTGGTCTCTACTTTTAACACCAACCTTTCATTGGGGAAATGTTGTACAGGCATGATTAAAAATACAAACAAAAAAATAATTTTCTGTTCTCTTCAGTCACACTGGCTCAAGTTTTCTTTTGAGCTGGTTCCAATGGAAAGAGTCACCAGTGTTTCATCTATGGGATAAAGTTGCAAAACCAAAAATCCTCCTCATTTCTCTCAAACTCCAGGCTCGTCTGAAAGGTTGGATAGAGTAGCCTAGCTGAACCTGCAGCTTAGGCTGAATTGTTAAACAAGAGTGAATTTTACATAGATTCACCTTTTACTGCAGGCATTTTATCTGGTTCTAGATGTACCATTTCTCCAAAGAATCATTCGATAGTTCTTTTTCTTATACTAGGGATATGTTTCCTTTCTGCTGGTCCTAAAAGGCATATTCAAACCTTGTGTGCTTCAGCTAGGTCTCTGGACTGGTATTTCCTCTCGGATGCTTCCAAAAGACTCTGCTCAAGGCTTTATTGTGCCCTCTGAATTATTTTTCTCCTCTCTATTGACCAGATGCACGGACTTAGGTCGATGATGCTAAGTTTTCAAGGATTGTGGATAAGATCCATGCAGTGATGAAACTGCTCATTATAGTTCATTACATGAAGAAATGAACAACATCAGGCTTTGGAAATCCCTTGGGCTGAAGATGGTGAGAAGCTGGGAGAACGTTTGGGGGGAGATATTGTATACACTTGTCCTGTTCTTACGGTTCTCTGGGCATGTGTTTATGGCCACTGCTGGATGCAAAATGGCCTTCTGTGTTCCATACCTCTGAATCAGTACGGCTGTACTTCTCTCCTTAAGGAAGCAGCATCTTTCATTCCTTTTTCTTTCTTTTTCCCTTTGCATCTTTAATGTTGAAAAGCTTTTCTAAACAACCTTCAAAGATGTAAGCTTTGTTTATAAGGCTGGTACCTGTGTTCACTGGACTCCAGGAGAAGATGAATGGGAAAGAATAGCAAGCAAAGCAGAATTTAAAGGATAATTGTGAGACCTGACCCTCAAAATAATTAAATACACCATGTGCATAATCAAAGAACCAATTTGCTATTCTTTTTTGGTATTGCTGTCTCTTCCAGTTTCTACAAGCCTGGTGTACTTTGCTATGCTTCCTCACAACCAGCTCCAGAATGTGTGAGAATATATGAGAATTTCAACTTTTTTTTTTTTTTTTTTTGTTACATACATTTTCCAGCCTGTGTGTTAACTGAGAAAATCTGAATCTTAAAGATTGAAATATTGCAAAACAATTAGAAATCTACTGTACAGTTTTGAGCTAAAATAATTTAATGTCTTTTGTCTTAAGATTTTTAATCCAACATTATAGTTTTGGAGGGTCTATTCCATTTTTCTAAATGCATCAGAGTTTGCAATAAAGCTCTATTAACCTTTAAACTCCAATTTCTTGTTTTCTTTGAAATCAAAAGTAGCAGCTTCATGGACTTCCAAACTCTAATACCAACTCCCTCTTCTGTGTACGCTGGGAATCACAGGGTATAACTATGCTACCATGATCTTTTGGGAGGAGTCGTACATACTAGATACCTAAATTACCTATTTATGGTGAAGATTTGAAGTTTACTTTGGCTGATCTATCCTTCTGCATTTTCATTCCCCTAGTACAGGTTCCCTCTATGGATTCTGGATATTGGAGTCTGCTAGGTGGTTTTTATGTTACACCTTATCAGAAATGTGGAGGCAAATTCTGCTATGCCTGTGCAATCCATTTGACTTGAGTGAGGCTGCACCCCATTAAGTACTTCATCATATGCTCAACAAAGTCAATATTAAAGCTCCTCCCAGCTCCAGCTGTGAGGGAACAGGGCTAAACTGGGGGCAGAATGTATATTATTACCAGTTTGAAGTTAGTAGTTTCATATATTCCCAGATTTTTGAGTATTTAAAATGACTGTTAGAGGCATGCATGACTTTCTGAAATTCTGTTCAAAAGGATTCTTTACTTCAAAATATTAATAATATGGAGAATTTTCAGATGGAATTATTAGGTTGTTGTAGCTTTCTTTCTTTCTTTCTTTCTTTTCCCCCCTTTGTGCTTAATTGTATGCACACGAATGGTTTCATTGACTGCTTTGGAGGGGTGCGAAAAGATCTGCCTGAAAAAGTGTTCTGTATAAAATCACAAGGGGGAAATGAAAAGAATGCCTACCAATCTGTTAAAAAAAAATAAAATCACCCAAGTGTGTGGTATCAATTTCCAGGGAAGAAAAAAAGGGTGTTTTCAAGAGCCCCTAATGCAGCCCTAAGTAAGTCTTCACTGCCAGTTTAGAAGAAGAATTTGTCTGAGGAAAAACAAAGCAAAAGCAGCCGCCAAAGAAGCAGCATGCCTGCAAAACCAAACTTTTTTTTTAAAAAAGCATACTTGCAGCTGTTGCCAGACCACACTGCAAAATGCGACTCAGTTACAGCCATCTTTCCCCCCTTGAGTTCCCCTGCCTTTCTCCACGTGTGTATTAAATGCCTGGCTGTTATCCACTCAGCGCAGTAGGGTCACTACAGACTGGATGATATTCTTTTAGCCAGCCGTGACTGAGCGAAATACAGCATCTATGTTTGGAGACGGGGCCCCAGTTCTGCACTGTGTTATTTATCCAACCATCAGGAGACATGGACTCCTGTTGCCTCAAACTGGCACAAATGTGGGGTTAAAATGGAAGGTGTGAGACATTTTCAGGATAGGGGCTGCTGTCGTAGAGGGGAGGAAAATGCGTGTAATGGGTGGACTGGCTCTGCAGCTGAGCCATCCTGCTGCCAAAAATACGTGGGTTGCTCTGTGCCCTGGGGTACCCCTTTGGGTACTGGGAATGTTGCTGCTTTTCTCCTCTCTGCAAGTGAAGGAGAGGTATAAGCAGACAAAGCAGTCTGAAATCTCTGTTTGAGCAGTAGGACAGCTGTACGAAGATGTATAGTTATTATAGACATATATATAGCAAATAAACCAGACTGGAATCAGGACATCAAAAGACTGATGCTCTCTCCCAAGTATTCATCCTTTAAGTACTGTGTCTTTCTTTCTTTCTTGTTTTGTTGACTGCCTATTAGTGTGCTAATCTCTTGGGGGAGATTACTGAACAAATAGCTGTTGGACAAAAATAATGATAGGGAAGGAAGGAATGAAAAAAATGTAAGAAATGGAGGAGGGGCTGGTGATGGTAGAAGCAGAGGCATATGAAATCACTCACAAGTTTAAGAGTGAAGGAGGGCAAAGAGCCTGATTTCCCTATAGGTCAAAGGGAAAGGGAAACCAGCTCTGCACAGAGGGGACTCAGCAGCCTTGCAGGATCTGCCCATGCCTTCCCCAAAAGATGTAAACCCACATTCTGTGTGGGAGTGGTAGCAGGCGATGCCTGATTGCCCTCTTCACTGTTCCTGCAGGGGCAATGGTTGCTGTCCCTGAATGCTTCAGATTAAAACAATGACTTCCCAAGCTGAACAGCCTCAGTGAGAGCTGGGAGCGATGACAGAGTTGCATCCTTCACGGATCTGGTGTGGAGGGGGCACATGCAGCATACCCCAAGCTGTGGGTGATGCCGGCCACCCTTGGGGACCTCTACCAGCTCTGACCTCCGCATCCGCAGCCCTCACTGCAGCCCAGCCCTGGTCCTACTGGAAATGCAGCTGTCTGAGGCACAGCCCTTACTGATTTTCCAGCTAACTTGTTCAGAAAACAAATCTATTGTCCGTGGTATGTGTTGCACAAATACTCACTTCCTGGGAGGAGCTATTTATCTATATTTGCCTAGGATTGCTTTTGAACTGGACGTTGAACCCATTTCCATGCAATGATTAACAGTGGCGGTGGAGCAAACAAAAGGAAATAGCTTGGAGTGAGCTGGTTTAAAAAAAAAAAAAAAAATGGGAAGGGAAAAAAAATCCCTGTGGTCTGATAATGCTACAGTCAAGGGAAGACATTCTGTAATCTGGGAACAGTCCTATATATAGCAATATGCCTGAGTGCCTCTGGGGAGCTGAAGCACTTATAAATCTCATGTATTAGATGGAGGCAGAGTACAGCACTCTCTCTGTTCGTATGGAGGTGGCTGTTTCTAGTGGTTCTTGTGCATCTTGGAGTAATATCACTCTACTCCAGGCTGCCACTTTAAGAGAAGAAGAAATCCTTTTTGCTTTTGCACTGGCCTATTTGGCTCTTTCCTAATTTCTTTTCTATTTTGTCTACTTTTTGCTTAGTTTGGAGAGACTGAGAGCAGACCGTTAGCTTGATGACTAGACTTGCACGATGTTTTTGTCAGCTGATATTTGTAGAGGAAAAATAGCTTAACAGGAAGGAAAGCTGTTCACAGATTTGGAGGAAATTTGGCAAGTTGTTTCAAGTAGGAGATAAAAAGGATAAAACCAAAACATTTTCTTTTATTATCTTTTAAAAAAAGAGAAAAATTTTCTGTGGAAATAATTTTTTTTCTTAAATAGCCAGGACTTGTTTTGTTATTATATTTTAAGTGTAGAAGACGCTCCAACATGAAAGTGCTTCAAAAATACCTTGAGATTATCATATTTTTTTTTACTTAGAACACAAAACAAATTAATTTTTTAACTTAACCTGAAATTCTTTTCCCACCCCCACACACCCCCACCCACCCCAACTGGTAAAAAGTTCTCAAACCTCCCAAGCCAGGCTCCATTAACTGTTTGCAGGTCTGTCATTCTGATTTCTCCCTGGAGCTGCCGTCCCTGGCTTTCACTGCCACCTCTGTCACTGATGTGCCCTATGTTCTTGGTCGAGTCATCAAATCTCTCACCAAAGGTTTCTTTCTCCACACGTGCATGTGCAGCGCCTCGCACAGAGGGACTGGCTTTGGTAGCGACCTGAAGGTGTCACTACTACACAACTAATACTGGTACCTTCGGGTCCTGTTCTGTAGCTCCAGGAAGGCTGCACTGCAGTTACAATGAACATGCAGAAAATTGCAATAGGTGTCACAAAGTACACCTTTAGCACTTAAAATACACCAGTATACTGACCTGTTGGTGTCCGTATTCATTCCTTAGTGGCTGCATTACATTGGCATATAAGCTCCAATCTTACTTCCATTAAAATCAGTGACAAACTCCCGTTGACTTAAATGGTGCAGGATAAAGCCCTAAATCTTTAATGTCATCGTGTTTATGTCTGGTTTTTTCTAGATAATATAACCACAAAGATATAAAAATACATCTATTATGTGGACTTTACTCAGATATCTGTAAATGTGACAGTAATCACCCTTTCATATTATATGCTGTATATCAACAAGTTATTTCTACTTAGTAAGAAAGAGAAAAGTTCTTATAAGTTCTTTTCCAAAAATGTAAATGTACTTCTGAGTAGAAATTCCCAGCTAAGACTCTCTATAAATATTAATTCTTCATAACATATACCAAGGCTGTCTCACACTAGGAATTTCACTCTGAAAGACTCAATCTTTACACAGTCACTGCATGCAAATATTCCTTGGTGCCTATACATCCCTACAGCACCAGCTGGGTTAAAGTAAGGCCAGCACTTATACCAATGTTGTCACCGGGGCTGCCAGACCCTTTTCAACCTCATTGCAGCCTGATCGTGCAGTTAGGATCAGGTTGTGGACAGTTTTACTCACTGTAATCAGCAGCTGCTCCTGAAGTGCCTTCCCCACTGCTGCCCTGCACTTTGTCCACCCAGCAGCAGTGAGGAGGTCTTCTGTGCTGCCACAGCTTCCAGGCTCGGTGGGGAAAGGATGTCACACCAGTGCCTTGATTTCCCCTCTAGCTATCCTCACAGGGCCAAATCCTCAGTAAGTGAAAAACTAGGTGTTTCACCCTTCTGCCTGCTGAGGGTTTGGTCATCTTGAAGCAAAGAAATGGAGGAAAACACTTTCCCAGCTGTATTTGCAGCCTTTCTCACACACTGCCAGATCCACCTCCCTCCCTGCTCCATCCTGTTGGTGTACATCTGCAACTCCTGTCTCCTTAAAAGCAAGGGCAGAGGGCTGCAGAGGTGCCTGCCATGTGAAGATACGCAAGTAAAGCAGACCCTCCCAGGTCAAGTATCCCCCCAACACTCCTGTCGGAGTGGCCAAGACCCAAGGGCATCCCTCCCTCCTGCCCTTTTCAGGCTGGAGTAGTGAAGAGCTGGAAGGGCAAGAAGGGACCTGGTGGGAGACATCCCAGGGTGTCTGTCACGTTTGCCAGGTTAATTAGCCGAGACCGAAAGCCATCCTCCCAGCTGCTGCCGAGCCCCTCCTCACCCCTGGCTGCTCCCGGGCACCTGGAGCGGACGGGCCGCTGAGATGGCTGTCAGCCACGTTGCCGAATAACGTCTCAGTGTCTCCTCACACTTCCACCGTCTGCCGGTATCCATCTGCTGTCTCTCGTCCCCTGCTCAGCATCCAAGCGCCTTGAGGCAGGAGGTGTCTTTTTGTCCCCCATCTGTGCAGCACCCAGCACAGGGGGGCTCCCAGCCCTGATGGAGGTGACACGAGGGACGGCTCTAGCCCAGAGCCGAGGCAATCCAAAGGTGCGACCGTGCTGCGTGAAGCAGGAGGGTGTTTGTAATGCAGAGAGGAGGCTGAACTGCCCTGTCTCTGTTTGCTGTCTTTACAATATCATGTGAATTTTCTTTTACCCTGAGAAGAGCTATGGGCTCATCCTGGGCATTATGGTGCACCCCAAATCTGGCTTACTGCACCCTGCGGGAAAGAAACAGCCTCGCAGAAATAGAGCCAGTTCCCTTGGCTGTGGTGTCTTTAGGCCTGGTGTGCAGTAGGATTTGGAAGATGGGAATTAACATGCATTAATCCTGCAGCCTTGTTGAAGCAACGTCTAAATAGCTTATATGTATTAAACACTCACAGCCTTTGCTGCCCGAGCCTGTTACTGCCTTTCAGCAAATGCCTCTAGAGAAGGTCCTAACCAGACACCAAGACAGAAAACACAACAGAAAAAAAAAACAAAAACAAAAACAAAAACAAACCAACCAAACAAAAAAACAAACCCAAAACTTTAAACAGCCTGATTTTAAGCAGGAGTGTTTGGAGAGGGAAAGTTAGGGGCACAAATTACACCTCAAGCAACCCTGGTGCTCTTCTAACTGGTAACTGGCAGGTTTCCTATTGTCCTGGCAGCTAAATGCAGATAAAACCATAGCTATGGTACAGTGACTCATGGTCCTCTAGAAAACTCTCCCTGCATGCTCCAAATCCTCACTTCAATCCTGCAGTATCAGAGAGGAGCCAGCAGGCTTGTAGGAGATGACTGGACTTAAATCAACATTTTGAGCGTAAATTTTTTTGGTAGGCTTTAAACCTGCTCCATGAATCGAAGCAACTGCATGGGCATAAGGGCTCCCCCACCCCATCCCCGATATAACTGCATCCAAGCTAGTTATCCATCAGGGCTGTGGTTGCTTTGGAGTGTATAATGCACATGTTCAGCTTTTGAAATGTCTTCTGGCCCTGGTGACTTTGCAGTGGCTTTCACAGGGTTTGGATCTGGCCCTTCCTGTTGTTCTGTAGCTGTGTCTCTGATTATGTGAATGTTAGTGTCTGGGGAAGGGAGATCAAAAAGGTCCCCATCTGTCCTGATTCTGAGAGACTCGGGCCTGATCCTTCCCTGCCAGTCGCTGTGAGTAAGGCTGCCCTGCCAGCCCATCCCAGGCAATAAGGAATTGCTCGTGAGGAGTAAAGGTGGAAGAGGAGGATGTCAGACAGCCCCTCCTGGAAAGATTTATAAATGCACCATAACCGACTTCACAGGCTTAGTACCTTGGAGAGTAATTGAAAGAGATGTTCCATATTGATCTTTTCAGAAAGTTCAGTTTGTCTAATCCATCCCCTCCCTAGAGCCGGGTGAAAAATGTTTGAACTTGTAGTTCTGGGGTTGGATTCTTCTCTCTGTCACCTGGGTGTAAACCTAGGGAGGCACCTCTGAAGGCCATGGCAGTTTCCATGGTGTAAAGGAGAGCAGAAGCCAACCCCAAGCAGAGACAAAATGTACTGGTCTGTCTGTAGCTGGGCTTGGTTCAAGGAAAACCATTTCTGTCACAGCAGGTTTCCAGTGATTTTATGGGATGGGCATTATGTATCCATGTTGTGATGTGAATGCCAGGGATTTATTGCACAAAATATGGAGAGGACAGATGATTTTGTGATTAAGAAATCAGACTGGGACTTGTATAATCTGTGTTTAATTCCCAACCCAGCTGTAGATTGCTGCTCTGCCCTTGGATAAGTCATTTATGCTCAGATCCATAAAGCTATTTAGGTATCTAACACCCATTGATTTCAATGGGAGTTGGGCTCTAAGTGCCTTTAAGGATCTGAGTCTTAATCTCACTGCAGCTCAGGGTTAGGAACCAAACCTATTAGATCACTACCTGGTACTTCTTTCTCCTACTGATGTGTGCTTTTTTGTGTCTATTTGGAATATGGTAGGTCTGTTTGTGCCTGTACAGCATCTAGCACGGTGGGGTCCTGAGCTCAGCCATTGCTGGAAAATTACAATGCAAATACGATGACAACTACCAAAATCCCCAACAAAACAAACCCCAGAATCAAGAACTAAACTGCAAGAAAATAATTTAATGACCTTAATGTTACTATTTTTTAATATTCTATTGTGTTTTAAAAATTATTAGCAAACCCCATGTCTTTTGCTGTACATAGATCTCCCATGGCCTTTTAAATTATTCAGCCCTTCCAGTGACCCTTCCTCAAAATATCTTAGTTATTTTACAGGTGCGAACTGGGCTTTGAATCCTACCCTTCCAGACATGGGGTTATTACTTTGTTTACTTTGCAGTTCAGGAAACTGACTCACAGAACTTTGCCCCAGACAAAAGGTACATAAATAAGCACTTAGGTCTTGAAACAGCAAAACATCCCAGTAGCTGCTGCCCTGGAACAGACCTGCAGCCCCCTTGTTTCAGTCAGAGTTACAAGTATCCTGACTTTAACCAGGTCTCTGGGGACAGGAGTCCCAGTTCCAGTACTCTGGTTATTAAACTAGTCTTTTCTGTCACCTCCTCGTGCTTCTCACTAGGTTTGTTATCATAATAACAGTGTTCTTCACGAAAAGGTTGTCCCTCTCTCTCAGTAAGAACAGGCAATGTGTAGTCCTTCATGTGATTTTATGCCAAAAGGAACGTAAAATTAAGCGGCCACAGAGAACACACTCTTTTCAGGGTTGTGGAGTCTTTTTGATTAAGAAACTTTTTAAACCGTGTACTAGATACACCATCAGGTGTCTGGCAGTGTTTGCACAGCATGAGGACTGCAGGTGTATCCTTTGCTAAGAGGCACCAGGGACAGATGGAGAAATGATGGGGATTTTTTTTCCAGTCTCGTTCCCCCTGCTGCCCCAGCACTGTGCAGGAGATGTGGGGAAGCTCCCTGGCTGCGGCCAGTGGCTGGGGTTTGCCGGGACTCAGGCATAGCTCGGTGTTACTACACTTGAACACGAAAAGCCAACCTCAAAATCTAAGCCTGTTTCCAGGATGGCTAAGACATTTCCATAGATGAGCACTAGATTCTTCTTGTCGGGGGCACATTTTCCCCAGAAATAGCGACTAGCCTTAACATTCCTTCTTCTTCTTTTTTTTTTTTTTTTTTTTTTTTTTAAGTGAAAGTTTGTAAACTTGCAGCATTGCCCTCCTGCTCTTCGGATTTCAGTATCACCAAGGGCCAGATGCAATGTGAAGACTCACTGAACAGAGGCAAACCATGCCGCCTGGGGAGCACCGAGGGTGAACGGGGAGCCAGAAACATCCAGTGCTTCCTGGCTGCAATGGTTCACATCATCCTGAAAGAGCAACAGGAATTTGAGGAGGATGTAATGGCCTTATTTTGAAACAACATTTCAGTAAAAAGCAATTAATTCATTTCCTGAATTAAAAGGAGCCTTGGAATTCTAGTGGTGTTGCAGTACACCGAAGACTTGCCTAACCAGGATGAAATGGGGAGAATCACACCAGGAGGAAACCATTATCCTTATTGTATCCAGGAAAATGGGAGCAGTTCCACCTGGCGTTTAATTCATGTGAGTGTTGCTGATGGGTTTAAAGCTCTTCTGTTTTTCTCATGTGTGTGGGGAAAAAACAACAACCAATGACAGATCTCTCTAAATAAATTAAAGGACTTTCTTTCCTCTACTCAGTTGCCCTCTCTGTCACATCCCTCGCTGTCACTCCTTCCTTTCTCCCCTATAAAAAATAATCAGTGTGAAATAAATGATTGAAAAGCCAGCATCTTACCAAAGCATCTTTGTGGAAAGGTTTAATTTCCTGCCCTGCTGTGTTTTTGTGTGTGTGTGTTTTTCTTTTCCCCAAAGGAGGGAAGGAAATAAAGAAAAAAGCAATGGGAGGAAAAATAAAAAGAATCAAGAACTGGACAACCAATAAAGAGAAGATGTTTAGGAAAAAAATGGCCTGATCCTATCCGCATTTCCACGTGTATATTCTGCTTGCACCAAAAGGATCAGCCACCTCTGTAAGGATCTGGAGAAGTGGGGTAAAACAAAAAGCAGGCAGTGTCTATCAGAGAAATGAAGTTTGGCATTCCTACACCTTCCCTTCCAACGCAGTGTCTTTGTACGAAGCACTAGCCGCCACCCGAGACAAATTATGGGAGCGTGCAAGGGTCTTGTAATTTATGACCGCTGGCAGGGGGCTCTTCTTTGGTCTCTGCCTATGCTGGAGGCAAGTGGGGCTGGGTGGCATCCTTGACCGTGCAATGTGAGCTGGAGTGCCAGAAGCCCTCCCTGGAGAGAGACACAGGATGCTCTCTCGCAAGATCTGAGCGGCGGGCGAGTGTGTGCGGCAGAACAGAGAGGAAGGAGCCACAACGTGGCAGCATTGTATCTGGTGTGCTGGAGAGACGGCGAGAGTCAAGCTAGGCTGACCTTGGTCCTGCCTGTATCAAATCTGAGCTGATTAATTAGGAAAAGGTCAGTGCTGGAGGAAACATGCGAGGAGCAAAGTTTGTTCTCAGGCACCAGCACTTCAGCATCTACCCCTCTCCGGAGAAGAGGAAAAAGAAGGAAAAAATTGGAGTGGCTTGATTATTCACCAAAACACGCTGGATTCCCTTGAGCAAGAATCTGGCAAAACTCTGCTTGTTAGGAAAAATCTGTTAACACAGTATGTGCAAGTCCAACAAGGTCTGATCCCTGATACTGCAAGTGACTGTCAATTTGTTAACTTTCTGGAAGATCTCAAAGTTCTTCATGGAGAAGTTTTATTTATCCAGTTTTGTAGGCCAAGGACCAGAAACACAATGCCTACAGTTACATATCTTGAGTTTTTTTAAATCAACCCCTAATTTATGGTGTCCGACTTGAAACGCCAATTGCAGTAGGGACACCCCTCCTCAAAGCACGTACACTATGAGCATACAAAACAAGTAGGCACTAAAAAAAGTAGTAGCCAGCAATGTTTTTTTCTCTAGAAATTACTTGTTCAGCATCTGCAGAGTAAACCAACGAGTAAGCTAGAAAAAAACAGCCATCTCTCCTAACTGCCAGCTCTCAACAAGACCATAATGGTGCGTTACGAGTGTAGATAGGGCTGTGAATCAAAGACTGTCCTCATGGTAGGACCTGGGCAAGATGGGTGGCTTTTCTGGGCTCACCCCAGCAGTTCACCTGAAACCAAGGAAATGAGCTATCAAGGCAGTCCACTTGCTCATCAGGTTCATTTTGTCTGCAGTCCTCAGAAGGATTTCTGTTCCTCTCTTTCTCTACTCCTCATAGAGAGAATGGCTCCCATCAGGAAAAACAAAAACAAAAACAAAAACAAAAAAGGAAAATGCATTTGTGTTGTATAGTTTGAGCATGAAACTGATATAAAAATAAGGGCTTCAGAATCTGGGCTTGGTGAAGGAGAGGAAGGGGGAAGAACTGGAGTGGGGGGGAAGGAAATAGCAATTTGCTGTCACCTAAAGTATTGTTTAATGCTTTGCTTAAAAACGCTGACAGCTTCTGTACTGCTGTACCCACGATAGAAGCAGCCTGCTGGCACATTGATAAAGTATTAAGACGAACGCAGATTTGGGCATGGTACAAAGAGAAGAGATCTCCTTACAGTTGAATTAAGGCAACGCACACAAAGTAACCGTTACCTGGCAAAGGATGGTTTTGATACCAACGTCTTTTGTTTTGATTTCAGATCAAAGGGAGGCTAGGTTGTGTAGGGCTGGAGCTCCAAGCTGGTGCTCTGAGCTGCATGGCTAACTTATCTGTGGCATTCAAGCCGGTATAACATCGTCTGCTTGTAAGTAGAGAAAGATCTGAAACACAAGGGAAGGACCGGAGACAAGGGGGAAAAGCAACACCAACTCCATACTGCGGAAAGGTGCAGTCTCGAGTCCTGCAGAAGTGCGTTTAAATACTTATCTTTCTTCTTTAAAAAAGTTTGGGTGCAAAGTCCTCCTGCTGTTCTCAGTCTGGAAAGCCTCACTCCAAATCCAGATCCGAGGTTGTCTCTGCTGTTAGAAAGCTCCGGCTCCTGTGCTAGGATACCCCCTGGGTCCACAGCCCCTAGCCAGCGTAACACCACCTTGTCACAGAAAACATTATCCCAATAGACCCTGGAGGGTGGGCACAGCCGTACTGGTATTAAAATGCCTGATGGAAGAATGCCTTTGCTTTACTTCTATCTGTGTGTGTGTGTGTGTATTTATATGTCAGTGTAACCACTTCTATACAGGTATTGTATTCCCTCTAACAGAGAGATTTGCCATCCTGATCATGCTGCTGCAGTTAAAACAGTGCAGATTTTCTCCTGCAACAGACCTAAACACAGTCCTGCAAAGCCCTGTCAGTTCCTGCTGGTTTGGAGAGAATGTCAAAGCATCTTTTGAGAGGGTCTCAGCAACCCTCCCTGCACCCCAAAGGAGAACTGGGCCCCAGGTTAACGAAAACTAGGGCAACCTTATACTATCAGCTGTCTGAGAGGGTGCCTGGCATTTAAAGAAGGAGTGACAGAGAAAATTTAAGTTATCAAGGCAATAGGCAACCTCAACATAGTGAAGGCAGACATAAATATAAGGGCAGGAGCCAAACACAGTCGCTCTGAGACAGGCTTGCTACATGCACTGCCTCAGTTTCCCTTTGATTCTGAGGCAGAAGATGATGCTGGTTCACCACAGATCATCGTGATGAAGATGTTGCAGCCAAGATTTCTGATGTGCTGCTAAATGACCTGCTCTCTCTAAAGTGCAAGTATCTTCTTTGTGTTGCACTGGAATCAAAGAGATTGGCTTTTCTGCTGCCCCTGCTGGAGCCCTCACAGAAGTGAGTTGTGCGGCGTACGATCCCATCGCAGCCCATGCACACTGCAAAGGAGAAAAACAGAACTCCGACTCTTTCTTTGCTTTCTTTCTCCCACCAGACTGGGCCAAATCTTGATCTCATTTATATTGCAGTAATCCTGGAAGAAATTCATGGGAATCAGGTTTTTTAGATTTACATGGGTATAACTGAGAGCAGAATTCATCACCACGTCTTCATAGATGGCTCCTAATCAGGGAAAAAATACTAAGGCCTCCTTTATCTTGACGGCACAAGATGGCTCAATAAATGTAAAGCACGTGTTATATAACAGTAGAATAATCTATGGTATTGAGGGCTCACAGATCCTGAAAGTCTTTTCCACTTGCAAGGGGAGGGGGGAGGGAATTAAATAATAAGGAAAAATATATATTGAATAAAATGCTTGTTGCAGAATATTTTTTTAAATACTGAACTGTGAAACCTAAAGTAGGGCAATACCCTCCCTTTCAACAATACTTTGACTTCCTACAGTCAGCAGATGCAATATGCATAGGATTCAGAAAGATCCCATTAAAATTCATTAAACCGTGTTTCCAGCTATTTAGTAAATTTTGAAGAAAAGAAACCTATTGCCTCTTCTGCTCCATACGATGGCCTCTTTGAATGTAATTAACCCTTCATTCATGGGTCTTTCTATCCAACTAATCTCCCACCCCGTGCCTTCCGATGCATTTTTAATAGCACAGCTAATACCACCACCTAAAATCCTCCAGCAGTCACCATGCAATAGAGCTCTTTGTACAGGCAAGGTACTGTAAATCTCCATAAACAGTGCTTGGATGAACAGCAAATTCAGATAAGTGATGTGTTCTTTTTCATGCCTTCCAGTTACAAACGGGGGATGCTCTTCATCCTTCAAGGTAGATTTTTATCCGGGAATGATGTTGGTTTCACACCTGCTCAGGGAATGTAGTCCCTGGATTTGGGGAAGCTGGGCAAGAAGAGGTGTGAGAAGGGGAAAAAGGGCTTAAATAAATAGTGAAACAGTAAAGAGAGACCTAGTCATACACATGAAAACAACCTTCCAAAATTAAAAAGCAAAATCATAATGGATCTGGCAAATTAATAGATGTTATACAAAGTGTCAACTTCATCTGTGTAAAGTGTAAAACTCTGGTCTTTTTATTACATGGTTGACAGAGACTCAGGACCCAATCTGGTCTCATCCCGCGTGCGATAAACCGTGACCAATTTCAAATTGGAGCTCCTATTTACGGAGGTGCTAAGCGAAGAGGGGGATTATATCATGCAAAACAGAAGCAACCAAAAATATTCCTGTTCCCCCCATCCTCTTTTCCCATCTGATAAATGAGCTTGTTTGTCAAAACAGGGTGTGGAGTTGGAGGGCCAGGGAAAAGGGATTGGTATAAAAAAAGGAAACGGAAAATGAGAACTGAAAATATTCTGTTTCTTTCTGCTCGGAGCAAATCCCATTCCCAGGCCAAATCTAATCAGAATCTGTCCATTAAAAAAATCAGGAAGTAAATGCTTTGAAATATAAGAAAGGTCTCAGCCCGATCCATCCTGCAAGGTGTTCAAGGTACATGGCGTTTCTTTCATGACTTCAGTGTTCTGTCAAAGCTATGAAGTGTTATTTCTGAGTCACAGAATTATGATTTTCACTTGGCTTTTGTAACACCCCTACACTTAATTGTTTCATCTGAACTGCAGATTTCCATGGATCCAGCAAAGCATTTAAGCACCTGCTCAACTTTAAGGACCTATTGCGTTCTGGGAGGCTTTCACAATATGAATTAAGCGCACATTTTGCAGGATGGACAGCTACATTTTGTCTGGAAGAGATACAAGCCTGTTCCCATGGGGTTCGCTGCTGTTTAGTACATCAGTCTAAAATTTGTCCCTGAGTGTATGCGCCTCTTTTGTGAAAGACTTTGTTGTACCTGATTGAACTCCGGTACAATGTTCATGATCAGTCTTGGACAACTCGGGAAGGACTAATCCTGGCACCGCAGGACAGGACATGAACATTAGAGTGTGTGTATCACCCTAAGCCACTGGGAAGCCAGCCCGAAGACTGCTTGCTTAAGAGAGAGGCACTGTCATTGCCTTGCTCTACCAAATCAGGTTATTTTAAAGAGAAAGCAGAGCAATTCTGTTTAAAATGCACAAGACATCTGTACAGAGGATGAGAATTTCAAAGTACAGCACAAGTCTTACTTTATGGGAAGTATTATTGTCATTATTCTTACAGAGCTGGAAAGGGAAGAGGAAAAAAAAATATATATATAGGAGCTCAACTCTACAAAATTTGCAGACCTGAGTGGCAGGCTAAGTGCTACGCAGCAAGCTGTGGAAAAATATCAGCAATCAAAAGCCAAAATCCTGGTCCCTGAACTTCCCGTTCAAAGACATGCATTGTATTTTTCTTTACCCAAGAAAAAGTAGCAAGGACACACTAAAAATTTAGTGGTTAAATACCCATATAGGGGAATATGTTAATTGTTTCACACACCACTGGCACTGGACGTGTTGCCTGTAACACCATGGAAATGTGTGTACAAGTTAACAGCAAAGTTCAGTCACTGCAAGATGTGTATGTCTTTGTCTGCTTTAATTGTTTCCATGATTTAAGCTTTAGGCACCAGGAAATTAATCTGGGCAATAGTCAAGACAATCTGTACAAAGCTGGGTCCAATGTTGCTAAAACAAGCTGGCTGAAATGAAAAAGTGCAGCTGTGACTCTCCGCCTGATACCAACGCACACACACACACACACAAACACACGCGCACACTCAAAAACGGCCCGATTATTATTCTTATTATTTATGGACACAGATGAAAAGCCAAAGGGGGCATGGTAATGCACACAGATGCTGATTAGCTGGAGATTATATTGATGATGTAATAAAAATTCACTTTGTCTCTTAAGCTGCACCAGGACAATCAAAGACAGATTAGATAAAAATCAGGGAGAATGAATAATAGAAGGGAGAGGTAGCATCGTAAACCATAACTCTCTGCAAAATGTTCTACCTCTGAGTGCCCCTGGTCAGAATAAATAAGGGATGGAGGGTATAAATGCAGCCCAAAGGTACGTAGGTAGGAGGTAGATGTGGCTTTGTACGCATATTATTTATCAATAAGCAGCCAGATATGCGCATCTACCTGCATGAGTTTGCAAATGCACACACACACACATCTACATGCACACACCTTTCCAACTCTGTTGAACGGATGAGGCAAGGGAGTGCAAGAGAGAAAGCATTGTATTTGGAGAGGGCAGACGGACAGAGAAAGCATACGGGGTGAACGATTAAAAGCATACGGGAAATGATCTGAGCGAGAAAGATGTGAACTTGTGGGGGAAAAACAATTCAGTCTCTACTTGACAAGGTAAAAGACACACATGCAAGCCTCCACATGTGCATGTATTTACCTAGACATATACCAGCGTCTGGAAAAAAGGTCCCTCCAGCCATAAAAAATCCTGATAAGGAGAAATTGGAGAAAACTTTCTCCTCTTAGAGTGCTTGCTTGGAAAGCAGCAGAACTCTTTTACGTCCAATGTTGGTTTAAGTTTACTAACCATGTTTAATATTTGATTAAACCTTTGGCATAGCTGACTATCCTGATCTGAATAGATGATCCGATGCTTTCTGTGGTAGTAAAGCCAAGCATAAGTAATAGCTGTCCTCTGACAACTGCTGCCTTGTGCATACAAGTAGGATTTTGCCATCTGAAAACCTGCTTGCTACCTGCTTCTGGATTCTTTTCAGCTGCTCAGTATTTTCAGCTGTGCTTTATGAAATCAAACGAAAAACACAAAAATCCTTCTCCCAAACATGGAGAGGGCTGCAATTTATTTGTAGCTGAGGGAAAAATCCCTTCCTTCCCAAGTCTTCTCTGGCTTAAGTATTTAACTTGTTCTCCTCACTGTACTTTTTGCCTGTGGTTGCATCGTTACTTGCTAAATACATTAGCAAACGTTCATCAGCTTGCTCGGCAGCTTGGGGATGTTTGTGTGGTTGCCCACACACATGCACAGACGCATACATGCAGCAATGTTACGAATAAATCACAGTCACAGGGGTGAGGAGAGGGCATGTGGTACTTCATAAGGGAGCAGAACAGCAAAAAAGAAAGGACATCTCCAGGATCAGAAAATAAGGGCTGTCAGAGTTTCTCTGTGCCTCTGAACGCCTGTGAGGTGGCCACTGCTGCTGATCACAGAAGGTGAGAGGAGGGGACATGAACCCAGGCTGCTTCTCCCTTGGCCTCCAAGGTGAGGAAATGTCTAATCCTTCATCACAGATAAAAAAACAGGCCTAAATTATCAGCCTACATGCTCTACACCTCAAATGAGACAAGGCTTGCCAGGAGAGGTAATATCTTTTATTAGACCAACTGATACAGTTGGAAAAAAATAGACAAGCTTTCAGGCACAGAAGGAAGTCTGTCATTTTTTTCCACAGCTATATCAGCTGCACTAATAAAAGATATTACCTCTCCTTACAAATGTTGTCTCATTTATAACCTCTAGACCATCACCACTAAAGCTACAGCACGACTTCTACCTTAAATACACACAAAGCTCTTTGCAAAGCTGGATATCACAAATTCCTCTTTACACATAGCAAACTGAGGAAGAGCAAGGTCTAGGAATGGGATCTGGCAGGACAGAAAAGGTTAGTAAGAGGGCTGGGCTACAAATAGGCTCCTAATCCCTTCCTACCTAACTCTGAATGAAGAAGACTCTGATGCAGCACTACATAAGCACAAAAGCTTATTTTGCCTTCTTGCTTTAATTTGGGGTTGCTAGAGAAGGGTTCTGGAGCTGAGGGGTAGTTACGTTTCAAAACAGCAGTGAAAAATATTTTTGCAAGAAGCTGAACTGTAGTCCCAGAAGGGACTGCCAGGAATAGTTAAGAATAAGATCATGATTTTAAGAATTCAAAAGAAAATGTATGCAGATTTTTTGTTCAGGTGTGAGAAATCTGCTGCTGATTTAATGAAACAAGAAAAGTTAAAAAAAAAAAAGGTGCAATTGCCTTGGTGAAATTATAGACTTACTGCACTGTTTTGTACTTTTAATCTTTGACAGCGGACAATAAGCTTTGAACCTCAAAAGAAAAAAAATAAAAACACCCACCTTTTCTGTCTAGTCTCAGTAGGTGATGTACAGAAATACACGTTTGTGTATCTGTGTGTGTGTGTACACTTTGCGGGTGTGGGTCTTTCCGCTACTACCCACAGCTTTTTTTCTTTTGGAAAATACTCGGTCAGTATGGCTCTCTTTCCCCAAACCCTGTTCAGGAAAGAGTGGCAAACGGAAAGGAGAGATAGTTAATGCGGTCTGAGAGAATCAGAGTGGTGACTTGCAACATGAACCAGTGAAGTGCTCTCTACAGGGGTGACAGCCAGCAACAGCACAAGGGCAAAATGTCGGTGCAGAGATGAACTGAGGGAAGAGGAGTGTGAACAGTGATGGTGAGAGCCAGGGAAACAGGTCTGTAGTGGCAGAGGTTGGCTATGGAAAATAAACGACGCGTGAGAACAGGTAGACTGAGAAGGACGTTGTGGGAAATGGATATTGAGCCTGGAGCAGTGGCCAGGGAAGGGACCTGACGCTGGGCACAGATCTGAGCCTGTGGTCCTCGCACCCATGCCTGCACCTTCCACCCAAGGAGGAAGCCTGGGAAGAAGTGATGAAGACCTGGTCTTGGATGCAAACCCAGGCAGTGAGAGCCCAGGTGCAGCACTTGGAGAGTAAGTGCAGGGGCCAGGCATGGAGAACCGAGCCTGGGGAGCGAGCTGCTCGCCTGGCAGTCAGACCAATGCCTTTTGCCGGGTGGCACAGAGCAGGGTCGCTGGGCATGCTGGTGGCTCGGCTATTTCTTTATAAACTAAGAAACTGCTGCCAAGAGTCTTGTCCCTGGATTGGTGTAGGGGAGAAGGCAGGGGAGTAACACACCTATTGTGCAACTCCTTTTATGAATAAACTCATAAAATCTAATTCTACCAGCACCTGTCTGGCCTTTTTCAATGAGCCAGTCAGTAACAAATGATCATTTAACAGCACAAAGCAGCCGTTATATAGGAGAACAGATTGAGGCTAATACAACACACGTTCCCCTCCAAACAAGAACCCAACATTCTTCCTTCATTTTTTTTTCCCCATCTGCAAACACTGTCAGTAAAGCTGAGTAAATATATAAATAATTAAACAAACAAATACTTTCCCTGCTGCCCCCGGGCCTTTGAAACTGAGACTTAGTTGGATTTCAGGCAATCAAACAGCATCACATTCACACACTCACACTGCACGCACGCTTCCTCTCCACCTTTGACAGAATATCATTGACTTGAGTGCACTGTGATGATTTCAGATAGACTAGGGGTTAGATAATCGACTACACACACATACACACATGCACACTCCAGCTCTTCCATTTATTTCATAAAAGACATAAGCACAGATAGGATGGAAACACACACACACACACACACACACAAAACAAAACAAACAAACAAAAAAACCCACCAAAACTCCACATACGTTGCTATTGATGAACTAACTAAAACTGCAATGAAATAACAAAAAAAAACCCACAGGGAGATGAATTTGTTTGCTTGTCAGAACTTCACTGTAGGAGACCACCTGAAACCCTGGTTTTAAATGAAAAGGTTTATAATCTAATTTTGTTGTGGCTGGATACTTGAGGTCACTGGAATCTTGTTTGTTCCCCACAATAAGCTACTTCTTGGGTAGCAGTAGTGAAAACTCCCTTCTGGAGCACCTTGCTCTGCCAAAGACGGACATGCATATCCCTGCTTAAGGATTCACATGGTGTCTGTCTGTTGTTTGTGAGGCTGGGTCACAGTCTAACTATTGACTTGAGAGAGTGTTGGGTCAGTCCTCAGCAAATGGGCGACGACTGCCAGTTCCATCTGCCCATACTGAGGGCAGGAGTACACTTATCTAGAGAGAACTTGCTCTTTTCACTGACCCGGTGAAGGCAGATACCTTTGGCTTGATCCAAATTGTACTGCAAACAATAGGTTTGGATCAGGCCCTTAGAGAAGGAAGGTGGGATGAGCCCTTCATCAAATCCTTGAGCTTTGCAGCTCCCTCAGTTGCCATAACAATGAAGAGTATGTATGTGATTCACTAAAAGAAGAAAAAAAAGAAAAAAAATCAAGATCCTGAATCAGTGAATGATGATATTCCTGTAGACAGAGAAATTAAAAAGGATGAATCCTACTCACATAAAGAAAACTGGCAAAATTGCTATTGACCCTTTCTTAGCAAAGCAGGGACAAGTATGTATTTACAAGTGAAATGAGCAAAGCTAATTTTCTATCTCCCCACAACGTGTTTTTTTGAAAGCGTGTTTTCCTGATCTGCATTGAAAGGGGCTCTGATGTAACACACTTGTCATCAGAGATACACCAAAACCTTTACTGAGAAAAAAATAAATGTCAAATTTGTGCCATTAAATTTTCCTTCCTATGAAAAATAAAAAAAACCTAAAATTAAATTTAAAAAAATCCAACTGTCCCAATACTGCAGATGGGAAAATGAAAGATCAATAGCTCACTGGAGCCAATGAGAATCTTTCCATTCATTCAACAGGTTTCAGATCAGGCCTGAAGGCACCGAGCTTAAGTGACTCCATCAGAGAGTGATGGTGAGTAATTATCCATGCTGTGATTAGAACCCAGGCGTCCTCACCGCCTGCCCTCACCTACCAGATAACGCCCTTCCTTTGAATGAAACTGCAGGCGCAGGCAGCAGTTTAAGAGGGGAAGCTCTGAGGTGTATTAGCTATCAGCAAATAATCCAGAAGGAATGGCAACGCTTGCTTTTCTTGTTTATTTATTTGTTTGTTTAATTGAATGTTAACTTATACTAAGTCATAACAGAATGTAAAACCTAGCGCCACTCTATCACCCTTACGTCCTGCAAGATCTTTACCTTCATTTCCTCCCAGTGTTTCTACGGATTGGCTTGCCTTCACCCCCTCCCCGGCTTCTCTGTCAATGACTAAACTAGGAGTTAAATTATTTGTAAGATACTCTTTTTTTTTGGTATCAAAATTGGCTGAATCCCGACTCTTGTAAATGAACATGCAGCGATGGTATGGTTTAAAAGATTTTGCCAAAGGATTTTTGTTAGTTGTCTTGCCCATTCCTCACTTCCACTCCTACCTTCCTCGTTTATTGCCAGTATCTTGAATGAGATTTCTTTTTCTTAAAAGGAAAAAAAAAAAATCCTTAAGAAAAAACCTAAAAGATAGAAGGAAAACAAAGAAAAAAAAATTCCAGACTCCCTCCGAATGCACAAACCAGAACAAACCCCACAGAATAGCATAACTGAATAACAATGTATCTTTATAAAAGAGGGTGAAAAATTGCATCCTCATCCATGTATTATTGAAGATGGAATACAATCAAATAAATCACTTTAAAAAGCAATTAAATACTTACAAAATAAAAATACTTGTCTTGTAAACTGACCAAAAAGGAAGGGTGTAATGAAATGCAAACCATCTTGAAGCTACCACACAGAAACTGGAATGAGACACTTCACGCTGAACCATATAGCAGAAGTGAACTAGCGTACCTAGATAAGGCAGCCTATTGCTGAAGACGGAGTAGTTAGGAAATTCAGAAGGAAGCAGGTCTGTGTATCTGGATTTAGACGAGTAAGAACCTAAAGGCAGTCACATTGCATATTATCGGTCATTCCTGCCTCAAATAACTGTTTCTTGCAGAACTGTCCGTAACCTAGGGCCCAATCCAAACACTGCTGCGGGCAAGGTGGAGTTTTCCTGAAGACTTCGACAGGCTTTGGAGCAGGTTTGTAGCTGCTCTGGAAAGTGTTTTCCTGTCAATTATAGATTACACATGTCACAGAATATATGTTACTTCCACCCTCTTCCCCCCCCCCCCCCCCCCCCCCCCCCCCCCATTTCTTAAATGCTGCTAAGGGTGTGAAAAAATAATCTAAATCAAGCACTTGTGTTGCATTGCTGTGTAGAAAAAAAAACCTCTCTAGGATTAGTCCTGTTCTGATGGAGGCCGAACTGGTTGACCAAAGCAATCCTAGTTGCATTGCGTTTCTCAAGCCCCCGGCTTCTCTGCAGCTGCCAGGCAAAGACCCGATCCTAGGGAAAGAGGTGTTTCATTTCCATCTGGGTCAGGCGAAATAATGGGCAAGAAATGGCACCTTGCCTGTAAGAGGCAAGAAAAGTGAGTTCGCTCTGGGTTAGCTTTTGAAGAGCTGCGAGCCACCTACTTCAATCTGCTTAGCAGAGGTGTCTCCCTCTCCCCTCCTTTCCTTGCTCATACACCATTTCAAAGAAGCGCATCTTTACCTTATTATATTATTAGAATCAATCAATAATATTAATATTACATGTGAGCAATTCTGTAAATTCTTCATAGTTCTCCTCCTTGCCTGTTAACAGCAGGTACATTATACAGTCTCTGGTTAGATTGGTCAACCAGGCTATCGATAGTCTTAATAAGCAATATCTATATTGTGACCTTTGCTCACCGAACTGAATCTCTCCTATAGGGCTGTCAGATTCCTTAAAGAAGTATTGATAAGCTCATTACTGTATTGCTACATATAATTTTAGGTGTTATTTTCACTCACCCTCAAGCATCTAGTAGCCTCATGCTTTTTTTCTTTTTTTTTTCCCTCCTAAAGTTTCGGCCCTTTTACAATTGATCAAATAGTGAATTAGAGCATTATAGAGAGGAAACATAATCAGGGGATTTCTACAAGCATACTGTGATATATCTTTTGATCTTCTGACAGCCTTCTTCCCTCTGGATCCTAGGAAAGAAGCACTGTTTTATAGGGATATTATTAGGCTGATGCTGCTTTATACATATACCTGCAAGAAGCTACCGAATCCAACAAAGATATTTGTGCGCGTTTGCAGTGAGTGATGCATATTATGTGATGCGAATCTGTCCTTAGGGACTGAAAAGGAGAGGAACTATGTGCAAATGTAAGTCTGCCCTTGCGATACATGTGTGCATACACAGTCTCTGTGTATTATAGACACAGGCATTTGAATTAAAAACAGGCCGAATATGCAGTCAGATCTCATCAGCCCAACTCTGTCTGCAAAGCTCCATTTTTATTCTGTTTGAAGAAGCTTCATGTCCAGAGTTATCTGCCCCAGCACACTGGGAAGTCAGCTGGGTTGCCTCTGGAATATTTTGGAGACTCAGAGACAAATAAACCAGAGATGGATTAATTAAGTGTGACTGTATCATTAAATTAGTATAATGAACAAACAGCTATGTATCATGTTAAACTCTGCATATAATTCCAGGAATAGCCTGTTAAGTCACCTGCTACTTTCATGCAAGAGTGTGATTTCTGTACTGTCTTTTAGAAAGGAATTGTTTAGAGACCTGTATCAACCTGTCTGTACTGAATACATGTTTTTGTTAGTACCACATGTAATAAATGGGGGGGTGTGTGCGTGATATACAAACATGGCAGGCACACTTCTCTCTGCATATGCACTTCTCACATAAATGTTCATTCTCGGTTGCACCTTTCACACAAGCGATGTCTTTTTTATGTTTTCCAGACTGAAACAAGGAAATTATAGACCTCAACCACACAAAGGGGAAAGAATAGCCTGCATTACAAACTGAGTCTGCACTGTACCTTGGCATATCAAACTTTAAGCAACTTTCTGGTAGGAAAATACTTTGAGACACTTAACAGCCAAGGTGCTTGTTGCTGGCAATTGTATATCCCTGGAGGCACCAACATTGGCAACAAATCCATCTATGAAATAGTTAATGTTAAAGAATGATTGTCCATGTTCAACAGAGGAGGGAGAAATAAACAGATAAGGTGAGGTAGATCGAAATCTGCATGCCTCATTGGCTGAGTTGCTGGATATTTCTAGTGCATCTGAAAGGTTTGTTACTAAGAACCTGTTAAGTATCTTTAAACCTTTGATCTGTAGCTGGTCTTAACAAAGGTGACAATTAATTAGAATGCATTGCAATAAAGTCACATCGTGGTCAGTTTATATATACCGTCCAAAGCTGGTTCACAGAAGTCACTGTCCATTAAAGTCTTCTTGGAGTCTGGTTCATTATCAATTTTTCCCCCTTGCCTTGATCAATATTTTTGGTTGCTTCTGCTTGACAAACTTAACACAATGTCTATATCTATATGTCTTGCCATTCATTTACATGGAATAGATGGCCATATATGATTTATTTTTAGCTACTACATATGGTCAGGCACATTATTTGAGAGGTTTAGCTCTCTCATCCATCTTTATTTTAAGGAGCGACAATAATAAGCTTTCTCTTCCTTCAAGGGGATGTCAGTTGGATATAATGAATGCACATTAAAAGCTGCATTCACCTGTGTGTGCATTCAGGCTGTGGCTCACGGTGACAAAAGCAAACAAATGCAATATCTGTGGTGACATCCTGACTCCAGCCCACACCAGGCAATGCAGCACAAAGTGATTCGACAGCTCCTGCGATCCCCAAAATGCGATGATGCATCTCGAGGAGGCACAGGGAGAGAGAAGCCCCTAGAATATATACCCTGGCTCAGCCAGCGAAGTCGCAGTGGAAGAACAGCCATAACTTTAGCTCACCATGGTTATTATTTTTCCCTTTTTCCACTGCAGATTTTAATACATAAGGGTCAGTCTGCCATGAAAAACCCTGGCGACAGTCATACGGGCATCGGTGGAGCAGTTAAGTGAGTGAGAAATGTGGCAGAGTTCAGGCTTTTGTCAGTTCCTCAGCTTTGGTTTAGTGTTGGTTTCACTTATGGAAGGAAAGCTAAGTTAAGGGCAATCCAGTAAGCACAGAAGCTGGTAACATTAATTGCAGGTGTTGTAGTTTGCTACTTAAATCCACACTCCAGCATTTTAAAGGGAATGTGAAACGCAAAGTGCAATCCTGCACCAGAATTTCCAAAAGTAGACTCACCGAAGTGATGGCAAAAATCTCACTGACTTCTGCCAGCAAGCAGGCAACAGGCCTTCGCTCCCTAAGTAAAATGATGCTGGGATTAATGGAACACCAGCGTCCCTGTTAAGGCTGGGATTCAACTTAGGGCACTTAACACCTCTCCCGCTTAGCACAAACCGTTACAGGGCAGAAATCAGACAGCACTTAACGCACAGGTCATGGTGAGCTCCGCAGCCTCCTGCTATTATGGAATATTATTTTAAGGCTATAGCCAATACCTACATGAGTCTTTGTGCATCTGATGCTTTTTCTCTATTTTAAACGCAGGTAAGTGGCCCAACAGCCTAGATCATCTCCCCCACTTTTTCTCCCTTGGAACCATTACTGTCTGTCGCATAAACCTGCCTGGGTTCACAGTTGATTGACGGGAGGGACAGTAACAGCTCCTTTAGTGTCGTTATGGTCTGTCAGGTCAGTGCGGCTGGTATGCATGCGCACAGGGTATGCATGATAAAAAACACCCTGACATCTTGCGGAAAAATGTGGCTGTGTATTTCCAGCTCTTAAGGCTAGGGGAGGCCCTCCTTGACCATCCAGCCCCTTCTGCCCCTCGCTCTTGACCACCGTGCATAGAAAGTCTGTCCTCTGCCCGCTCTTCCTGATGGGTGCAATCCACTTTTCCGCTGAGCACGACACTTTCCGCAACCTCACTCATTTCTTACCCTTGCAAAATTTCCAGATACCCTCTGACAACTTCTTTCAAAAAGCTATTCCATCAGCTACGTGGCTTTTATTATAGTATGCAATTTGAATCCTGTACTAAAGAAAGCCCTGCCCGTGGCACTGGCCACTGGCTGATGCAGGATACAGGACCAGATGAACCACGCTTTTCATCCAAGGTGACAAGGTTCCTCAATTTTTTCCCCTACTTCAGTACTGATGCTCCCACTCTCTTCTTGCTGAATACAGGTTGGGAGGGGAGGGGGGGATAAAATAAAATCAAACCAAATTGTCCCCTTGTTTCTGTTATGCTTCAGAAATGAGTAAGCTCCTGATTCACCCTTTAAAACCATGGTTTGGCCAAGTAAATACTATGAAATTTGGTTGTTGTCGCTATTTTTTTTTTAAGTGAAAGAAAAAAAGTACCTTTTTTTTCCTTCACTAAAATGCACAGAGACACCCGTATACGTAGATATTGAAGGACAAACCCAATTGTAATCCATAAATGTGTAGGAAAATAAAAGTCTAACCTGAAGAAAGGCAAGAGAAGAAACAAAAGCTCTAGAAACACAAACTTTAATTTCTTTCTTTCCTCCACGTTACGTAACTTTAAAACAAATCCATTCTTGTAAGGATGATTAGTTGATGTGGTAGTGGGGCTAGCTGAAGAACAGCTTTCAGTGCAAAACTTAACAGCCAAGCGAGAGATCCCAGAAAATTGGAGTTTGTATTGGAAATGCTGACACAACCGTAACAACAGCATCATAACTGGCTGCAGCTGCTTTTAGAAACCAGAATCCATGTCCAGACCCCTGAAAAAAAGAGTTAACATATAGCCTTCTAATTTATGAAGCAATCTGGGCTATCTGTTTGACATTATCAAAACACATACACGCTCATGTGTATGGAAGATTTTAATGTACAAGGAGTTGCTTTTTTCTGCTCTCTTCCATCAAGTTATCCAATTGCATTTTGATTGTTTTAAAGGGTTGTTCTTTAGACCTTAGGCATAAAGCCTCCTCTGTTTTATTCCAGTTTATTTGTGCATTTACCTCCCTAAAACTTGTTTGGTTTACTACCATACTAAATGCTGTATGTGTTGCTTTCAGCCAGGCAAGCCTTATGTTTCAATTATGGAGGAGTTTATTCAGCACCTATATTGCGTTGTGCTTCTTTTCAACTAAATTTCCATTTCCCAAAGGCTATATGCATAAATGTGTATACACCTCTTTTTTCTGTATGTATACAGATACAAAAATCTATACATTTATACACATATACAAATATATCATCTTAACTGAATGCTCATTTTCATTGCACCTTTGAATTTCTGAGATATCCAAAACCTTCATAAACATATTTAGACTTAACAAGGTTTTATTTTTTCTAGCATCTATCTTTGTAATCAAACAGAACAGAATACAATGAATGGAATCCTTGTTTACCTACCCCCATGGTGTCTTAAATTTCAATATTATTTATACTTTTGAGATGGTAAAGCAGCAAAAGAACTAAACTGTTCTTTCCATACTGCATTTTTCTAGCTGCATTGAATGCCTTTCGAGTGAGGTTCGGGTCAGGTAGGAACACCGTCCTAACCACGGGACTGCAATGGTGGGTTTCAAGGAGGGTTTGGAGTTTTGTGTCTTTTTTCCCCCGCTAAACAAGTGTTGAAAGGTTGTAGTATCTCTCAGGTCTATGGAAGGCTCTTGCCTTCCCACCGCACACTATCTCCACTCTTTAAGTGCACTCACCCGCGTGTGTTTCAGTAAATCTCAGTTAAGTGTGGAATGCTGATTTCTTCTGACTTCCTAAATAGAATATTATGGAGACCTGTGCGTTTTAAATTAAAACACATTCCAAGCCTTGGGTACAAGCAAGCTTTGATAGAAAAGGCTGTTTAAACCTTTGGGACAGTCCTATATTTAGATTACATTAATTCATAAATATTATACTAAATACCACTTAAATTGGCCTTAAATGACTTCAAAGATAATGCATTATAATATGGCTGTCCTGAGAGCACTAACCTTTATGTCTCCCAGTAACTCAGCCTTTAAGCATACTCCACTGCTAGATAAGGAGGGGAGAAGTTATGAATGAATGGCTTGCTAAATTGTTCAAGTGTGATTAGTTAACTCCGTGCGTGTGCGTATGTGTGTGTGTATGTGTGAGTGCGTGGGTGGGTCAGCTCAGCCCTGGTAGGTTCCTACCCGTGGATCTCAGCACACAGCCTCTTCCCAACCCTAGAGCAAAGTACCACAGCAGGAGCCTGTTCCTGCCCCGTGTGGAGAGAAGCGAGGACGAGGGAAATACGCAGCAGCTATGCTCGTGTCATGAAAGCTTGTTTTCTCAGGGATCTGGCAAGCCTTTCCTACCACCCCTCACACGCTGCTTCCCCCGTACCCTTTTCTCTCTGCGTGACTGTGAGAGAATTGTGCTCCCCTGCCTCTTCCCTGGTATCTGGCCTGGCATCAGCCGGGGCTGCTGGTGAGAGGACGTGGGACTTCACTCTCCTTTTGTGATAGTTTTTTTAGGAAGGGAGCATAGCCATGTACTTTATCTTCAGGCTCTTAATTCTCTATTTCCTCCTGCTATACAGGAGCACCACAATAGGATCTCTTCATAATATTTTCAAGAGCACACATCCTGTGCTCTCATTTTGATAGATTTACACCTGAAATTACTCTGGGTGCTACATTTTTACTTTAAACTAATCCATGTCTCTTCCCTCCTTCCAACACAAACCCACCTTCTCCCTCTCCACACCCAAGGTTTGCTCTCCGTACACTTAAATAAACTACAGCTCACTATTAACCCTTCAAGGTATACCACTACCACAGCCTCATCCCCTGGATTAGGAATGAAATCAACAGAGTGATGGATCAATTAATGTATAAGCATTATGCATCACTTATGGAAAGCATCTTGGGGTTTCGTATTGCCAGCCTACCCCGAGAGCCAAGTTGGACTATCTTTATGCAATTCTTCACCTATGCCTGCAAAGCAAAGCCAAAATAAGGAGATCTGAGTGAATACTATGCTTCACATGACGGCATTTAGAGAAGGGAAAAGGAAAAAAAAAAGATTAAAAATGAAATGAAGTGAAATAAAATAATAAAAAATAAGCCAAACACAATCCTCTTCCTTCAAAGCCCCATCATGCTTTTTGATTTAATAGTAATTAATCACTACTGGCAAGAAAGTAATTTTTTTCCAGGTAGCCAGAGGCACATTTTTATCAGGATTAGCTAATAAATCAGCGGCATCGCTAGAAAGGAGTTCAAACTCTTCTCGGATGTACTAAATAAAACCGATCTCTGAAACGCTGGCAACTCAGTGTCTATTGAAGCTTCACTCAAACCCTAGCCTGCGAAATAACAATCATCATCATTTTTTCCTTCCAAAGTCCAAAACTTCTAGCAGGTTAAATATGACTGTTTCTTTCAAGAGGAACTCATGCAATTTGGTCTGATGAGGTGACAAGATTTCCCACCTGGCTTTTTTCCTAGGTTGCAGCTTTAGAACAGAAATGAAATGAAGGGAAATGAAGTTAGTATCTTGCTTAATTCAGGAATATGTGTTAAACACATCCAAGCAAGATAAATGATCCCTCTCTCACTCTCCTCTCCCTCCCTCCCTCCCCTGCTTCCTGAGTTTGTCTCTGTGAATACAAGCATACAGTAAAAGCAAAACTGAACTGAAAGGGAAAGAATTCACATCTATGAAAGAGAAATTAAAGTTAACGCATAGACTGATTAATTACAGGTTTAAGAAGAACATAATAAAAGAATAAAATCTCATCAACAAATTAAAATAACCACCCCCCAACAGAAAAATCCTTTATCGAGGTGTTAGCTCAAAGGTTTCCTCTACACTATTTGAAGTGTTTCTCCAGTGTGGCTTTTACTGTTGTTATTTTTATTTTACAGAAACCGCAGATAATTTTTGCAAACACATGCGTGCACACATGATCTCAGTGGCTACTCTCACTGTGGTTTGTCTGTTAGATGAAACCTCCCAGGACCTTTCCATCCCTGTACTTCTTACTATGATTTTTATTGTTATTATTAATAATTATTATAGTATGGATGTCATGTTTAAATGATGCCCATTGGACCTTGATGTGGCTTCTAGGAAGCTAGTCGGAAAAGAAAGCAATGTCCGAAAGGGCTACACTGATCATCATAAATATGAGAGGGGTGTTTGGAGCAACCGGCAAGAAGGGAAGGAAGAAATATCCTATAACTTGGACTGACTCCCCGGTTCCCGAGCCCTGAACATTTTATCTAGCCTGTACGAAACCGATACTTTGTGCTGTCAGGGTACATTTTGAGTCGCATTTCCTGAGGGTGGAAGAGAGGAGGGGAGTGAGTGGGAAGAGAACTAAACATGCTGTTAAGTTCAAGATTTACAACTCGCCAAGGCATCTAGAAAGCTGGAAAGCCAGTAATGCCATTACCCGTGACTCTCCCTTCCGGGAGTCCACCAGGCTGGAGTAGACACTGCTACTGAACCTCTCCTGTAAGATACAACTTCCACTCCCCCCGTGGCTCCCTGCAAAACCCTTTCTCCTCCTGCACTAAAAGTGGAGTCACACCCCAGTCACTTCTAGTCTGGTCTTTTCTTTTCTTTTTTTTATAACTACATATCCAATGAAATGAACACACACACACATTCACAGAACCTCAGTTAATAAAGTGGCTCACTTTGCTCCTGGGTCTCTCCTGCTCCTAAGCTGGGCTACCATGCAAATTATCTTCAACTTCCTCCCCGTGAGTCCTACTTTCCTACCCGGGGATCCGAGCATCTCTCCCCCACTACACGCACCCTCCCCCACCCCCAAAACGTAGCATTATCTAATCTGAAATGCACCTCCAGAGAGCCTAAGCTAAGCAGGGAAAGCAGTGGGCAGAGACGGAGCGAGTGAGGCATTGCATGGGGAGTATGTCTCCACTGCCTTTAAAAAAACCTAAAAAGTTCCCGAGATGGACTTTGGACACCTTAAAGTAGTGCTTGGAATATGCTTGCTCGGGGACTTCTCCCCTCTGGAACTAAACTGCCACCTGTCCCTCCCGGCTCGCTCGCTTCAACACAAACACAGACACACACCATTATTTTGTACACGCACCCCTGCCCCGTTTGAGATAGCCTTTTTTATTGTTGTTTCTAACCCTGTTCCCATGCTGAACAAAATCTAAATTAAATCCCACCCCGGAGCAACTCACTCTCCTCCACCTCTGGCGCTGGATCAGACTACAAATAATAATTGTAAAAGCAGTAAAAATTAATATTTAGGGAGAAAAAAACACGGAGCGGGGGGTAAGGGGGAGAAAGAAAAAGAAAAGGCGCCGGTGCCACATACACAACAGTTGTAAAATCGGGGCTTCCCAGCCCGGCGCAGGCAGGCGGGCAGGCACAGGGGCACACACCCCTGGGTGGGCAATGCGCGGCTCCCGGCGGTGGGTACGGCACCCGCTCCCTTTCAGCACCACGGCGTGCGGACAGCTGCCCGCCAGCCCCGCCGCCCGCCCCGGCGCTCGCAAGTAGCTGCATCTCGCCCCCCGGAAAGGGGGGAAAGAAATAAAATTTACTAATAAACCGAACGGAGCTGACTCCTTTCGCTGCCTCTCCCTCTTCTCTTTCCAGGAGGGTCTATTATTTCTTTCCCTGTCCCCCCATCCCCCCCAGCCTGCCGCCTCTGCCCTCCGGGCCAACCAAAAATGAAATAAAATGAAATGAAATCGAAAGGAAAGAGAGAAAGAGAGAGCCAGGAAGGGAGAGGGAACCTGCCTTCCTCTCCCCATCTCTCTCGGGAAAGTTCAGGAGGTAACTCACCTTTGTGCATGCCAGTGAACCTGTCCTTCAGCACCGTCAGTTCATAGATCTTCCCGAACTCCTCGAAGAGCGGTTTGAGGTCTTTCTCGTCCAGGTTACGGGGGATCTGCCCAATAAAGAGCTTAATGGCATCGTGGTCCTTCATTGGGATGGTGGATGGGTTTCCGGGACTATGGTTTAATCCGTTCATATGCCCGTTGGTGCTGGGGTTGCTGTGATTGCTACTCAGGCTGGTATTGTCTGGTTGTCCGTTTGCTAACGTGGCCATCTTTATATACATAGAGAAAATCTTCTTTCCTTTTTTCCCCCCTCTTCTTTTCTCTCTCCCTCCCTCTCTCCCTCTCTCTCTCTCTCTCCCTCTCTCCCTCGCTCTCGCTCCCTCTCCCTCTTTCACACACACACACACACACACTCACACACACACACACTCCTCCCTCTCTGTCTCTCTCTCTCTCTGGGTCTGATCTGATTTTTTTTTTACATTGAAGATCTGTGTCCTTTCCGTTTAAACAGGCTGGATCGGTTCAAATTCCCAGCCAGACTAGGGGGTGGGGTGTGAGTGTGTGGATGTGTGTGTGTGCGGGGAAGGGAGGCTGGGGGTGGGGGACTGCTTTTGCCTCTACTCTGGCTAAACCCCCTCCTCCCATCCAACCACCCCCCGTCTGTCTGCCCGGTAGAAGCTCAATGGTATCTTCCAACACAGCCCCTGGCTATAAATAGCACTAGGCGCATGGCTCTTTGAGAGACAGTCAATTTCTATTGTGCCAAGTGAGCAAAGGGGAACGGTTGCGTTTTTAGGACCAATGATGATGATTTTTTTTTCCTTTTCCTTTTCCTTTGCAAGCCCTCCGATCAATCGTTGTCGTTATAATTTCAGTGATCATCGGGAAAGCTGCCGTTTTATTTGAGAGGGGGAAAAAACCCAAACCCAAGGTGTTCTGACTTCTTCCTATTAATATGATGTCTCTTATTTATAATTTACTCTTATTATGAATTCTCAATTGATAATAAAAGCAGTACAGACACGGACGAATCCTCGGGCTCAGAGGTTGCTTTTGCTGTTGTGGTTGTGGTGTTACAAGCTCTCTTTACTATATCTCTTCTTGTTGCATCTAAAAAAATGCATGCTCTTTACGCTTTTTTTTTTTTTTTAATTATGCTGCTGATGATGACATCAAGCTAGAAAAGGCGCAAACTGTGTTATTGTAGCTCTTTGGAGGGAGACGAAAAATTTTGAGATGACTTAATTTTCATGATGCCGATATTTATTTTACATACAATCAGTGCGGGCGTTATCTCCTATACTAGCTGCGTGTGTGTCTGTGTGTGTGTGTGTATTGGAAAGGGATTGATTAGATAAGATTTTCTTGCCCGACTTCCAAGCCATCAGGATATTCTGTCTCTCTCTGATGGAAACATAAATTGTATTTTGTAGTCATCAGGGATCGGGAGTTGCTTGTCCGAACAATGCTCTCTAGACGGTGTGTACTGTATGGTGGAAATGAAATCAGCTCTGCTTTCATAGCATCTGGGGGTGGGGAGGGCAGCGAGGCTCGGATTAAGGACACAACTCCCCCTCGTCCCCCAAATAATAACAGTAATCCGGACAGTAACAAAACAAGGCTCTGCATGTTCTCAGAGCAATTTTTTGTTTCGGCTTGGCTTTTTTTTTTTTTTTTTTTATCCCTTTCCCCCGGTTCCCGTGCAAGCTGCGCGGGGACGAGGTTTGGAGGAACAGCAGCAGGCGAGCCCCGGAGCAGCCTGCGAGTTACCTGGCCTGAACCCCCCCCCAACCCCCGGCCAGGCTGCAGCCACACACCGCCCGGCTCTCTCCTCCACCGCGGGGGTGCTGGCAGCCCCCCTCCCCCCCCTGCCGTGGCCGCCCCCCCCCCCCCCCCCCCCCCCCGGGCACCGCGGGGGCTCCCAGCCATTGTTCCCGGCGCCGCTGGCTGCTCCCCGCGGCGGAGGCGGCCCCGGGGGGCGGGCTGGGAGCCGGACCCCCGGCCGCCCGTCCCCCGGGAGCGTCAGGCAGGGCGCTGGTAACACGTGTGACTGTAAACGGAAGGGGCAGCCGTGGAGGAGGGAGGTTATTACTTAAAATTTGCAACGTCCCTGCGTGTTTTATTGACCGGAATTTATTTTTATTTCTGTTTTTTAAAAAAAAAAAGAAAACAAGCAACAAAAACAACAACAACAAAAAGGAACAAACCCACAACACCTTTGTAGCAGTTTTCACTTCATTTGGCTTTGGTTGTAATAACAGAGCAGCAAGGCAGTGTCCTGCTCCACCCTACCCCCTACCCCCCCCCCCCCCCAAAAAAAAAAAAAAAAACCCAAAAAACCAAAAAAAAAACCAACAAAAAAGACAACCAAAAAAACCCAAACCACCCAAAAAACCAACCCAATGCAGGTGGCTCCGCTGTTACAACTACTCCCGTGAATGCGAGCCCTCCCGTGCCTTAAAGGGGGGCCCCTGCCAGGGAAGGAGCGCGGCGGAGCCCGATCGTGGGGCGGAGGGTGGCCGGGTGCGGAGGGGTACAGCAGGGCTGCGCCCCCTCCTTGGGCGACCGACGGCCCCGCGGGGGGAGCGCGGCGGGGCGGGGGCGGGGGCGGGCCCTGCCCCAAGGAGCCGCCCCGCCGCCGGATCCCCCCCCCCCGCCCCTTCCCCCGGGGCCGGCTCCGGAGGGCGACACCCGAGCAGAGCCCCCGGCAGCCCTGGCTGCTTTTTACGGCTCTTGAAATATCTTTCGCCGCTAATGGGGAGGCAGCTGCTGCCAGACGCCTCACGCCGGGCTGGTGGCAGGCACCGCGCATTGTCTGCCGTCTGACCGGGCTTGCTATTTATTGGGGTCTAAGCGCGGGGGGGATCTACCTGCCTTCCCTTCCCGGGCATGCACTAGCAACGTTTAAAGGCTAAAGAAACGGAGATCTGATAGCCCAGGAGCTGCGGGGAGGGTAAAACCCTCAGACAGCCCCTCTCCCAAATCCCCAGCCCCGTGACTCACCTGCTTTCAAATCCTGCCTTGTGCCTTGGACTG
This sequence comes from Falco naumanni, assembly GCF_017639655.2. Classification (NCBI taxonomy): domain Eukaryota; kingdom Metazoa; phylum Chordata; class Aves; order Falconiformes; family Falconidae; genus Falco; species Falco naumanni. The sequence continues at coordinate 77,934,902 of NC_054080.1, forward strand.
TGATAAAAGAATAACAACAACAAAAGCTGCATGAAACAAAACCTTTCAGCACACACCACCCACCCCCCGAACCAGGACCTTAAAAATCTTGATACCCACTCTTCCTGAACCTTAAAACCGTACCCGTGCTAGAGCTAGGGAGGCTCACCGAAAGAAAGACTTGTTAAACGTTTTTGAAAGAAGGAATATCCACTAGTGAAAAGTGAAACAGCATCCAGCACTGATCCATCCCACGGATAGCTCTGTTAACACTTTGTCCCTGAGCAGGCCACTCTGCCTGCAATCACGACTTATCCCAAATGGAAGCCAATTAAAAGAATAGGGCAGTGAAAAAAAAGAGTAATTTTGTTGCTCATCAAGGGTGTCCCTTTTATAACAATATATATTTTTAAAAACTTTGTGCTGGTCCACGCCCCGTTTTCACAAAGCCACAAGTATAGTCATTTAGAAATGGATGCTGTTCAAGTACAGCCCCCTGGTGCACAGGCACAGCTGTGAGGGGTGGCAGGATGAAATAATATGGACACAAATATTGCTACAAGGGCTCTGAGATGAACACAGCTGCTACTGTGGATGGAAATAAGCTATACCCCGTAAGCACCTTTACACATGTACAAGGAGCTGTACTGGATTTTAAACAGATAGAGGCAAAGGAGGAGTGAAACACTTATCTATAAACCAGCCTTTGCTGAACAGTTCCCAAGTGAGAAATGTTCCCAGTGTAATCACAGTGGGTCCAGTTCAGTCATCCATAAGCAGGGGAGTCCACAGGAATTTTGTAAGAATAAGGTCTTTTGCAACAGTCTCCAGTTTCTCCCAGAGAGTAAAAATTATTTATCTGCTTGGAACCAAAATAAAGCACTTTATATTACCCCCTCCATTTTTTGTTTTTGTTTTTGTTTTGTTTGGTTTTTTGTTTGTTTGTTGGGTTGGGGGTTTTTTGTTTGTTTTTAAATGTACCTACTTGCCACAAAAATGCAACTCTCTCCCAAAACCATTTACAGCCCCATTTGCTTCTGCTCCACACTCTGGTTAGTGTCTCCTTTTGGGGGGGCAACACAAGCAGTATTTATCATGGGGTAGATTGCCAGCAATTTTTAATTCTTCAGAAGAAATGCTATACCCCGAATCAGCATAGCTGGAAAAATGCACTGGCATTGCTAGACCCGCAGCAGAGAGATGCAGTGGGACCAGCCACAGGTATGCACACACACACCTCGTGCGGGAAAGGGTTTGGGGACCAGGCTTTGGCTTTTAATGTGCCTTTCAAAGGGCTTGATTGATTGCTGTTAATCCTGTGAACAACTTCCGTGTTGTTAACAGGACTGCCCGCATTAGTAAAGGTGCTTGCATGCATTAGTATGCCTCTCGTCCCCATGACGTCAATAGACAGCTTTCCAATGACTTCCAGGAGGGCTGGATCAGGCCCTTGCTAGCAGCAAGTTTTTAATGAACACCGTTTGGTGCAGGGAAGAGGGGCATAGCGATACATCAGCCCTGACTGTCTTCAGTCTCCAGGAAACAAGCAAGTAAAAAAGCAGAGCAGGAATAGGCCGAAAGGTTGCTGGAGGGGGATTCTTCTGCTGAACTTCAAAACCTGGACCCGTAGCACACACAGCCATCATTCGCTGAATGCTATAAAATAAATGGCAGGCAACTTTTGTTCCAAATAAGTAAATAATACCTGTGATTATTTTTTTTTTAAATAGATAAAATAAATGGCAGACAAGTTTTGCTCCAAATAAATAAACTGTAAGTGTTAATTTTGTTTCTAAATAGTAATATATCCTTCTTTAGGTCAGCCCAGATACTTTCAGATACTCTGCTAGCTTATTTTATTGAAATTTTTCCTAATAAAACATAAGACCATTAATAGCAAAGATACACATTCCAGTTACAATTCAAAGATACAGCTCTCAGCTACTATTAAAGGGCCCGATCCTGCCAAGCTTTCTAACTCAGCTGGGACTGTTTACTTCAGCTTGTTAGGCTTTCTAGGGAGCGCTGACAGGATCAGGGCCTATTAGCTGCGTAATCAAATAAAATAATTGAGAGCTGCATGTGGGCCTCTAATACATCTAACTAAAGGAGAGAGACCACCGTCTAGTAACTTTGAGCAAGAACCTAAGCATCAGGGGATGGACCTGATCCTGAAAACCTTAATCTGCATTGCTGTTAATCAGTCTGCTGTGGTCAGAGGGATTATTCATCTGAGGAAGGATTACTCATGTGAACATTTGCAAGATTGGTCCCTGAATTAATGCGTGAATCAGTGTGGGGTTTGGGTTTTTTTTCCTCTTCTTCCCCCCACCTCCACCCGCACCCCCGCCTTAGTTAGAATCAAGAAGGTTGATTGAGGAGAGAACTGAAAATCTATTTGCATCCAAAGGAGCTTAGTACAGGATTGTAGACAATGTAGGCGATGACAAAAGGTATCACTGTAATGAAAAGGGAGCTTTGTTTACGGAGGCCTTTTGTTATTAAAGTAGCACTGGTGAATTTCAGGTGGTAAAGTGAAGGCTGTATAGAAAACAGAGGTTAATAGAGGACAGAAAAATAGAAAAGACCATGTATGCATGTGTTTGCATATACGTTTAGATACAGGGTTTGTGCAGGCACATACATGCACATCCTTACATTCCACCCTATGGATTCTGCTATTTAAACAGAGCTCTCCAGAATATTCCTAGTACCCGCACTGTGAACACTGTAAACATGTTGTATTAGTCCTTTGAAAAGAATATCGAGTTTATTACCTCCTCATCCCTATTCTGTAGTATGTATGTCCCTGTATATAATGAGTAATGAAAGCAGGCAAGCCTGTATTGCAGGGGCAATAATGTTTCATGTTAATATGGTCCTTTTCATCATCAAATCATTGTGCAATCAATAACAAATTAACGTTCACAGCGCCCCTCTAAGGAAGGGAGATTTCAGTTTAATAGGATCTAGTAGCACCACCAATTACAAAGGTTGTCTGAGACTCCATACAATAAAATCCTGTTTGGCTTTGACAAACTACACGTGCTTTGGCTGAAACTCTAAGTTGGGTGCCTGCCTTTAGTTCAAATTCTTTAATTATTTTGGCAAAATTTCAGCCAGACCCATTTGCCTGTCCCTGAGAACAACCCAGAGGAGAACCGGGCAGGTTTGAACTGAGTCAAATGAGATGCTTTGTAAAGCTCTCCTGTCCCCATGCTTTACAGCATGATACTAAGAGCTGACAGGAGGTGAAGCTCTTTCTCAAGTCTTTTTGCTATCTTGGGGAAAATCCGCCCCAAAGTGGCCAATTAAAAGTCTTGGGAAAATGGCAGTTCTCATGCTCACTAGAGATGCAGATTTCCAAAACCAGATTCCCTGGTGGCTCAGCTCTCAGCGGGTACACTCCGGTGGAGGCAAGAGTTATTCCTGTCATTGCAGCACTGGCCTGGGACAGGCCAGGAAAAAATTGAGTCTGGATACCTGAGACAAAAGCAGCATGTCTGTCTTCCCTGTGCTTTCAGGGACCGACAGGGAGATCCAATAGTGAGACTAGAGCAGGAACTAAAAAGAGCTGGAGGGAATTCAGGAAAGCTAGAAAGACAAAGGATGTTGGAGTATACTGGGATGGATTGAGAAGAGACACAATGGGGAACAGACCGGGATTCAGACTCATGGGTAGTATCTGCACTAGCAAATGAACCAGGTCCAGAGCATAGGTTTGAGAAATTAATTATTACTTTAATCTTAGCACATACTTTGGCATGGGTTTGGCCCATATCAGCCTCTCAGCCACCTTATGGATGCAGTTTGAAAGTCATCACAGGCCAGTAGGGTGTTTCCAATAGGCACTGTAGACAAGGACAATGTGGTTTTTGGCAGAAGAGAGTTTAGCCATATAGGTATGTAGTGCCATTACATTTAGACCCAGGGTAAAAGAGTTCTCCAGTTACTTATTTACACTGACCTGGTTAGCCATGGAGAGCTTGGGAGGAAAGGTGGTGCTGAGACGCAGCAGTCTGCTTCTCCATTGGAAGAATCTGGGAAAATGGAGGGAAATGGGAGGGGAAGCAGATCTAACAGGGAACCGTCTGTGGTAGAATAACAGGGAAAAGGGTGGAGTAGATATACAGAATGCAATGTAAGAAAGCATTGGAGGGGAAACTGTGGGAAAGCATAGAGGATCTGAGAACTCATGGGGTTTGTAAACTCGGGGACAGGCCACTGGATACCTAAGGCAGGAAAAAGAGACAGATTGAGGAAGAGCCAAAAAGTGAAACTGTATACTGCATTAGAACTGGATGGGGGGATACAGAGTGAGAAGGGCTGGATCTGAGACAAGGATGAGTTAAAAAAACAAGAGGTGTTGCCAGGAGGACAATATTTGCCCCTAAAAGACCACTCTCTTGTGTGCTTGAAATAGGAGGCAAAATCCCCCAGTCCTCTGCAGTCAACAAACGGCACTGCACATGCCATCTACTCTGTGAGTGATCATGTAATTAAAGGCTGAATTAGAATGCATCTGTACAACAAAGGAAAATCCAGGTTGTGCACGTAACCTCAATTCTGGGGGCTCTTAATATTTAAGTGCTTGTCTTTGCAACCAGAATAATTTCTTTTTAATTAGGGCTTGTGCGCATGTTTGTGTGTGTGTATGTGCACTTGCATATATATGTGTGCATATGTGTGTTCAATTTATATTTATCAATTAAGAAAAATAACACCAGGCAAAGAGCTATAGGGAAAAAAATTTAACTCCTTTTTTTTTGTTTCCTTTATTTTCTACCACTAGTTTGGGATCTGGGGACTTCAACTTAGTTTAGGTAAAAGATGGATTTTAAGACAGCTTTTTGGGAGCGATGTCCTCCCAAAACTGTAAGCACACTCAGTACATCTTCTTGAAAATCAGACCTAACTTTGAAAAGGACTTTAAGCAGCTAATTCATATTTGGGCACCCAGCTGCTCGCTGAGCTTTAGAGAGAACGGAACATGGAGATTAGGTACATGACGTTAGCATCCCAAGTCAGTGGTCACTTTTCAAGTGGAGCTTTACAGCCTCAGGGGAAACAATGACAAAGTCAGTGCTCAGATTCAGAACACCCTGATATCCCATGGCATGTTTTACTTCTGAAGCTATGCCCAGTCTCACTTTGAACAATGTATGTTGTAGGCACAGTCTCAATATTGGATTTGTTTGCATGAATGAATACTTGTTTTATAAAACCCATTCTTGCTCTTATTTTATTCTGCAAGTAGCCAGAGGGAATGTCAGTCAGGGTCCAGCATCAACAGTGCTGATTTCACGTACCTCATTCTAATGCAGATCCATGGCAGATGACCAAGTGTTGACAGCATGTGTGTGAGGGGGTGTGTGTGCACGGGCATGTACGTGTACATCTACACATACACATGTATGGAAATAACTGTAGATAGAGAAGGAGGGCATTCTGTAGCCAAATGGCAAAAATGTTCCTCATCAGCTTTCTGTTAGAATTTCATAGTACCTTTAAAGATTTTTTCACCCCTTATTTTGTATTAATTCTCTCTGTCTGTCTATCTCTCTGCCTATTTCTCTCTCTCTCTCTGTCTATCTATATATCTATGAATCTATCAGTTCTTTGCTGTCTGATACATGGTATCTCTACCTGCATTATTTGCTATTGTTTTTGCAAATATGCTCAGTTTTCTTAATGGTCGATTTTCTAAATCCATCCTAGAATTTATGAAAGTAATAAACTTTAGATCTCCTCTTACACCTTTTTAAACTTCTATTTCTTAGTGGTTTTGTCTGTTTCTGTCCAAGATAGTAAATCATCTATACTGTGGGCTGTCTTCTAAAGGCCAGACATGTAGATGGAGGCTGTAAAGGAAATAAGCAAGGATGTGCAAACTGCCCAGGCCTTCAATAGCAAAGGGAGAGACTACTCATGCTTCTAGTTAGCTGTTTAACCAACCCCAAACTCATAAGCTTATGGAACAAATACAAGGTGTCATCTGGCTCCTGTGTTTGCACACAAGTGTGTATTCTATAGGAAAGCTTCATTTCAAAACAACTTTTACACCTGGGAGCAGTTTTCATCTCAGACTTCCTTCCAGCATCTCAGGAAAACTGTACACTGCATGTACCCACCACCCCCACCCCCACCCCCCCCACCCCCCCGTGATCTTAAAGTAATAGTTATAGTACAAGTGATAGCATAATATAGAGATTCAGACCCCATTTGTTCCGTTGACTGCAATAGGAGGGTGAGAATTATTTTTTTTGTATTTAGCTGATGGGTTGTGCTGGGCCTGAAATTAGAGCAGACAACATTACATCCTTTGTGCTTTCTGCATGTATCCTTTTAATTCAGGAGCCCCAGTTGCCTTTGTAGTTGATGCTGAAAGATAGGCGTTGTCGAGGGCTGTTCATCCCTCCAGACCTTTGGTTGAAGAGGAAGTGGTAGATTTGAATCCAGAAAGAAGTGCCGGGTCTCTGAGAGGCAGCAGATGAGAAAAACACTCAGAGAAGGTCACAAGTGGGGCTAGGAAGAGGGGAGAGAGAGAAATTGAGAGGGAATGTAGATATGAAAAGAAAACTCTAACTCACAGGGAAGGCAGCAGAAGGCAAAAGACCTAGTTTCCTGGAAGAACTAGATAAGTCTTCCTGAAGAAATGGCTTGGGATCAGAAAACCATAGATTACAGGAAAAGAACTGGGTAGATAAGGAAACTGAGACCTTTCTGAGGAAGCTCTGAAGAGGCAGTTAAGGAAACTAGATGCAACGGCTTGGAGGGGTGGGAGCATAAAGTCCAAGAGGTAAAGCATGGGGAGAAATGACAAAAAAGCTGTAGGCTTTTCCAGAGTCCGTAATGGATAAGAAGTCTCTGAGTCTTCCCACACTTCCACAGTCTTCCAATTCATCTAGGATACTGACAAATTGTTCCAGCTCCATTCACAGTGGTTTCTTATGGAAATATCATCTATCATAGACCCATAGAATCATTTAGGTTGGAAAAGACCTTCGAGATCATCAAGTCTAACTGTTAAGACAGGATGGCCAAGTCCATGTGACAGGAAATAATGAGTTGACTGTAAAGATGTCATCACCTTTGTGAATTTATCTACACCAAAAAAAAAGTACTTAAGATGAACAGAGACATTTGTATAAGCAGTTGCAGGCATATATTAACATTGAAATTTAAGATTTCCCAGTATTATTTTCACATAAAGTTGGAAATCAGGGGTTTTGGTGTGAAATCATGGGAGAAGTTTAAACATGAGTTTAAACTTCCTCCCACTGGACTTGCTGGAAGCACCCCATCAATATAATCAAGAAGTCAACTCAAGCACATGGAAGCAGTCAAATGAAATACTGGTAACCAAAGTAGGATCAATTGAAGACTCAGAGTCAAAATAGGAGAGTTCCTGTCCTGTAGTTCTGTTTTCATGCATTGGCTCATGCTGTGCTCCTGCTGGTGCCCAGCCACAGCGCTGCTAAGAAGAGACCAAGAAGAACCCTGCTAAGTCTCAGACTGACAAAATTAGACCTTGCTTTCCAGGGGCAATTGATTTTGAACAAAAAAAGGCCTGATCTTCTTTGCAGTCTGTGCAGAGGGAAGGAAATTTGTCTTTCTTCTTGCTTTTGACTGCAGGAAATGTCCAACTGACTGATCAATGGTGTACATGCTGTCTGTTTGCTTGCAATGCAACCTGAAAAGAAACAAGACCCCACAGAGTGGGACATAAAGGTGAGGCTGTACCATTCTTTCATCAGAGAGAGAAATGCATAGCAAATGGCAGCCATGTGTGTTATTGCTATTGCCTTTGAAATCAATGAGGAGAGAAGCTTTCTTAGCAATGCACCTGAGAGAGAAGTTTGCTCCCTTGAAGAACCAGGATCAGGCCACAAGGATATCAGCTAGCTTAAAGATTTTACGTGGCTGAAAAACATCATGTAATGAAATTACCCTCTTGCACATATCAATATATTCAGTATCTTTGGTGTTGTTATGAAATGGAACATTTTTAGCAAAGAGTTGTCTATCTCTAGGTGATCTTTTTTTCCATCCACACAGCTGAATCAGTTGAACTTGTGTAACTCCATACATCCTCTGAGCCTCAGGCCCCAGCAAGCTTGTCCTACCAACATGTCAACCAATCAAGCTGTAAGAGCCTGAAAGCTTAGTTACTTTCCACAGTCACATCAAAAGGTCGTATTAAAGGCAAGAGCCTTGCTGGTGGCTTATGCGTTTCCATTATAGAAAGTGAATGGGTCTAGGTTTCAGAATACATAGGAGTTTGTGCTTAATGAAGATGTAGGTACAATTTTTGGTGACTGTTTTCTGCAGCAAATTTGCTTCCCAAAGACACAAGTGCTGCTGTCCAAAGGCCACCTTTCCCCTCCATCTCTGCCTCTCCTGAACTCTACAGAAAACTTAGACTGGGTTTCACAGCCCATCCCAGAAAACCTCAGGTTTTTAATCTGAAAGCAAGGACTCTTTCAATCAAATCTGAATTCTGTCTCAATGATTGGTATGAAATACCTTTGTTTATATTGGTTAAGGATCTGCTTTTTCATGCCAAACAATTCAATAAGAAACTTTGCTGTTACTCAATTCCTCTATTTTCAAAGAAAATAAGAACCATATGAGGGGTAAACCTCTGTCTAAGCACATAGGACCCAAAGCCACCAGCATGCACCTCAGTTTCAAAACACTAAGATTCTTCTCAAGTGTTTCCAAGCATGGAAAGTTGCAAGGAATTCTTTATTACTATGTCTGAAATATCCAGTTCAAATATACACTTAAAATATACAAGTATACATTTTTAAAGAACTTTTTTGGTTGTTGTAGCCCTTTCCTTTCTTTCAAAGCATTCATCTTAGCAGCAGATGATATACCAAATCATCCCCAGTTATCATACTTCATTGATTTTGCTATACTTGCCATAGACCATGTTGAGGATTTGAAAATCAGAATTCAATAATGTCAGCTGAGCTTGGGAAGGCAACGTGTCTTCTGATAAACCAAATAATTAGCTGAACAATCTCAACCTGCACCCTAATATTGACCTTAATATTCTGGGGCATTTCTGCCACATACAATGTTCAACATGTTAAATTTCTATTGTGACATTAGTAGTATGTTCTTCTTGTACTTAAGCTTGTGTAAACTGGAAGATACTCTGTTATCAGTGGATTTACTAGTGATTTGGGGCAAGGCTGAGCAGTATTAATTCCCAAATTTGACTGAGTACAGAACAGCTTGTAGACTCAGCAGTGTTTCTGTGTTCCTGAGCTCATATCAGGATGAGATATAGGAACATATCAAGGCTCCTGTGCCATGGTTTCCATGGAAAGAAAAGTGAGACATGCAGTCTGGATGGGAACTATTGTGTGGTCAGTTTGGAGACAGTAAGCACTCAGTAGACTTTCCAAGGTTCCCCACGTTTGTGTTGTGCTGAAAGTGGGGGATGTGAACTATAAGAATTGAGTTTCATTCCTGAGTTTAATGCTGCTTTCATTAGGAATGTCATGTATCTATGCTGATCTCCAGTTTGCCTTTTGTACTGAGTAATGGACTCAGTAATTAATAGTCATTATGTGTTTTTAATATTGACAGATTTAGATTTTGGCTTATATGGTACCCCAGAAAGCAGGAGGCAAACCTCACATTGAATCTCTGGGTGGTATTTTCCTTCCTGACTAGTCAAAATAGCTGCTGGAGATGCTTTTGTCTATTCAACAAACATGGGAAGACTCACAACTAGTCACTAAATCAAGTGAACTCCTAAAATTAGGTGGTAAAGCTTGAGTCCTAAGTTCGTAAGTGGTCCATGAGTGCACAGAGGAAAGGTCACTGTGGTAAGTAAATACCATATGACACACAGCAGTATCCCTGGATGCAATAGTTTCCTGGAGATAATTCGCATGATGATGGACTGAGTATCTGGGAATCTTAGCAACAATGAAACACTCTTCTGCAATACGACTCAATGCTTGTAGATACAATGAATGCAAGGAACTGAATGTAATGCTGTTGTTGGCCCTTACCCAGTTTTCTGATTGAAAAACAGTCTGGAATCCCATGCACACTCAATCAACCAAGGTCCAAGATGGAGGAAAAGAAAGAAAAGACCAATACAGTCAGAAATATGTTATGCAATATGAGGGCTTGGACATGATAATAGCAGGGTTTTTTAAATAGGATGGAAGGTATGACACTCTTGAAACTATCCTCTCAGAGGCTGTCCAGGGAGAAGTTCAGCATCCCTTGGCAACAAGAAAACAGATGAATATAGAGTTAATAACGTTCCAAGGCCAGCATTCTCCTGCTGAAACAGATTCTAATATAGAAGGCTACATGTGAGCTATTTTTGTGCCTACAATGACTGCTGTGTTTGCCTCCACTCCCAGCATCACTCTCATTGTACTGTATGTAAAGCACTTTGGGACACGTTGGCTATGAAAGGAAGTTCAATTTGTGAAACCAAATTCTATTCTACCCTCAGTCACTGCACACTGAGCCGGGTCAGCTCTGCATTCATTTCACTTCTTCTTTTTTTTTTTTTTTTTCAGAATTTACAGCTCCTGCCTGTCTTCAGAGTTACCGAGGAAGCACACACATGATTTTATATAAGTCATGCAGATATTATGTTTTTATTTGTAAAAATATATACATGCTTACGCATACACAGAGACATATACAGACTCTGTAGAAATGACTCATAATAAAAAGCAAGAGACAGGGGAAAAATATATCAGTTCATGCCTTTCTTTGCTTCAGATTTTTTATTGCTTTTCTGTTGAATGATATTTCTGTACTATCTACATAATGAGTACCGTCTTTCTTCAGATAATTAAAGAGATGCTGCCCATATCCAGCTAAAATTATATATTTACACATGGCAACCTTCTAATAATAAACATGTGAGATTGTTACAACTGAACAAAACCTCACAAGTCTTCATTATTTCCCTCCACTTAGGCTCTTTATTATCCTTCTTCTTATGCATCTAGCTCTGGTGAGTGATGCCAGAGAAAATCTCAGTAAAAGGACAAGGCAATACAGCCTGTTGGCTTGCACCTGGAGTCTGATGACTTGGACTGGCTCCTTGGTTCTGATCTCTGGCGTGGCTGTGGGCCTCTTTCCTTTGTGTTTCATGACCTCTAAAATCGGAATAGCACCATTTCTCCCTTACCTTGCTCCCACACACAGAGACTTTCAAGGAAACTTGACAGAAAACCAGTCTTTTTCAAGGCCAAATACTTGCCCGTGAAATATCACAAAATACCTCCAGACTGTGATCCTATGCCCTCCCTACAGAGTATGAAAAATCTTCCTTCTAATGTGGTGACTCATTTTGGATTCTAGTTTTGTGGTCTTCTCTGTAACATTAGAACCAGAGGGAGTTGTATTAGACCAACAGATGCAGCTGGAAAAAAACCCCACAAATTAACCACCAAAACCCAACCCCCAAATAATCAGTTACACGGGCCTGAAGAAAGCCCTGAAGAAATATGATGGCTGAAGTATTGTTATGGGTTTGTTTAATTTTGTTTTCCTTAGCAATATGGCTGGATTAATAAAAAGATTTATCTGCTTTCTACTCCAATTCACATTATTTCTATGCTTAAATCATCCTTATGACAAAACCAGTACCACCACAGTGTACTGCAACCCTGGAAGAAGAAACAAACAATGCACACCTATGTAAAACACTATAACTAAATGATCTTTTTCTTTCTGAACCTACAGAACAACACATACAAAGCACATGTTGCATCCTGCCATCTTCACTTTGTGCTAAGGAAGCTGACATCACTGTTCTTGCTCCAGAGCAGTGAGCTCAATCTGCAAGCAAGAATCACTTGTGCAGAGTTGAGGAAGAAAGCTAGATTTTCTTCTTTGGGTTTCCCATTAAATGAATACATGAATAGCATTCTCACTCACATGCCTCAGTTTCAGCATGACTGTGATCAAGAAAAAATGCAGATAATGAAGCATGGCCAGTTCAAGTTTAAGCAATATGGTGTTTACTTGTTTCCCACAGCCTAGCCTTGAAACCAAGCAAAAGGATTTGCTCCACTTCTTCCTTTCCTGCTCACCATTCAGCATTTCATCTCATCTTCCTGCTCCCCTGCTAAGGTGTATGTTGGTTTTGGTTTGATTTTTTTCTTTCTTTCTTTCCTTTTTTTTTTTTTTTTTTTTTTTTTTTTTTTTCTATTTTGCTAAGTCTGTTTACAATGATTCCTTCTTCTCTTTTTCCTGTCTTCTGTAATCTTGGTCCCAGGAGTTTGGTTCTCTGAAGACCTAGTTTGATGCCCCTTGTTTTACTGTTCTAGATTATTTGGTAGCCAAAAAACATTTCAATTCACATTTGACTTCCCCAATAAATCCTGTTATCCCTGCCCAGTTGCCAGCCTTCTCACTCACAGTTATTATCAGCTATATCCTATTTGCCCTAATCTGGTTATCTAGTCTTTTATCAGCTTATCTTACCAGCCCCCACCCAAGCAAAACTCCCTTGAATCCAGTAGCAGGCAAAGGCCCTCCTGTCTTCTTTGGAGTGGATAATTCAAAACCCCAAAGCATGTGACAAGGCAGTTCTGAAAGAAGACTTTGAAAACATCCATGCAAAATAGCTCAGGACAGTGATTCCCCTCAGAGGCCAGGGTAGGCTGAACAATTCCACCCAAGCCATGCAACAAGAAATCACCTGGGAGTAAGATCTAGACTTTGCTCCATAACGTCATGCTTCATAGCCAAAAAAATCCTCCATTCCTCCCACAACTGGCTGCGGTATATTTCTGTACTTGTCCACTTCCTAGCCCCTTCCAGGCTTTTGCAGGTACTCAGTGATCAAACCACTCTCTTGGCAGAGAACATTTTGGCAGACTACACAATGTATCTCTATTTCCCATGAATAAAAGTTTCTCATCCACCCTCATCCACTGTTATGTGTATCTGAGCCTGGACTGAAATTTTTCACTAAGCTATTTCTTCTGATTATCGAAAAAGAACATCTTGAAATGTTTGAATTTTGTATACAAAACACAACCTTTCACATGCCAGGACCTTTGGAAAATCTCCTCAGCAGTTCTGTGTGTTGAATCAATAGCCCAGAGGTGTGTCAGATGACAGTGCAATGTTAGACATGTTGGTCTCAGATGAGATGTAGAATTGTGGTCCTAAGAAGCCAGAGGTTTTGAGAATGCTGCCTGTTAAACAGCAGCTCGCAACTGGGCAGTTTTAGATCTGGAAGTGAAGGAAAAATCTCTCCTTCACTGATAATGCAGCATCAATACATGGAGTGTTGATATGATAATTTTTGTGGGGGGCTTTGGGTAAGACAGGCTGTGGGATCTTCAGTAACCATCAGTAGGCAGGACTGGATTTGATGTCGTGTTTGAAGGAAGGCATCTGCAAGATCACAATACCTTTCATGACCTCAGCAGAGCCCTGCTTGGTAACGGGCATGGAGTGGAAAAGGAAAGAGGTCTTTTACTGACTCATTCCCATTTCGTGAGTCACTCGAGTTTCCCTTGCAGGTCTTCAACTACGCATTATTCTAAGGTTGCATTACTGAAAATGCCATAATAAAAACTGAGTTGTGATATTTCATAATGTAAATTTCTCCTGCATTAAACTTTAGTGATTGAATTCTTTCTACAATTGTTGGCTCAAATTCATCAAAAGAAAAATACATATTCTAACATATTTTTTTTTCTCTTCCACATTAAAATATACTGATGCTTTTATTGAGAAAACCTTTAAAAGACAACTTATCCAAAAATGTGAATATATTTATTTTTGGTTTTTCCCAGATTTTTTTCAGCACTCCCATTAATTTAAGACAATCTATCCACACTTCCTATTTCACCCTCTGACTCATCTTTAGGATTTCTCAGTCATCTGGTATGTAGTGGGAGTTGAAATAACCAGCAGAAAAGTTGGGCTCTTGCCTCTTCTCCCCCACCTCCCATGTCACAACTAAATCAAGATATGCCAAGGAAACAATGGAATTAACAAATAAACTACATTGTTAAAGTAAATGGATGCAGCAGAATCAAATTAACAGTAATATTGTTTTTAAATCTTTAGCAGTTGTGAAGGCAACCAATTCTATCAACATAAGAGGGGACAATTCAACAGTTACACTCTGGAAGATGGAGAGTCAATTTCCTCCACAAGCACAAACTCTCTGCGTGAATGTTTCTGTTGCCCATATGTCAGGGAAGAATTATAGCATCTCTTTCCTTCACAGGAATGTTGGTAGGATAAATACATTGAGGACTTGGAGGCACTCAAGTCCAGACTCATCCCACTTAACTATGACACCTGTCTGAGGAAACCAAGAAGAAGTTTAGTTATTCAAGGATATATAAAGTTGAGGCAGAAGGATGGACATCTGCAGAAGGCAATTTAGCCTGCTGGAGATGTGAGTCACCTTCAGGAACTGTTTATCATTTTCCATGGAACTCATAGCAACTATGTACTTAGGGATGGGATGCAGTTGTCTGAACATGCGTTTGTAATGATCTCCTAAATGCCCTAAAGAAGCTAAGACATGTGCTTGGGGTAGATGGATATGACACAAGACTTCCAGGACAGAATGGGATGTCCCACAGCTCTTTCCATGACAGTTGATGTCTATGTTGAAACAATTGAATTTTGCTGAAAGTGTTTAACACAGGTAAATAAATTTGGCCTCCAGGATATCACCAATGAACACCAGTTAGGAGTGAAATAGGACAAGTCTATTAGATGTAGAAACGCCCAGTTGAAGGCTTCTGCTAGAAGAGCATTGTGACTACCTTGAAAAGTGTGTCGAGCTTCAAAAGTACCTTTACTGTTCTGCTTTCCCTCTTCTTTCAGCTTTCAGTTTCACCTAAACTGTTTGTTAGCTCTATGTTTAGCTAGGAATAAGGACACGTAAAAGGTGAAATAGGTAATGCTATGTTACGTTACATATGATTTTTTAATGAGGTGTTAAAGCAGTGACATTCCGCAAGGACCGCTGAAGGAAGTGTTTTCTATATTCTGTTCTCAGACTGGTGGCTGCTCTGTGTGTGTCTCTGAGCAGGTTTTGCTCTGCTGGTGAAATAATGGGTGATCTTGCGGGTCTGTTAAAAGTTAGCAAAGATGATATGTAGAAAAGTCTAGACTATCTCTCACAATGACATGGAAATTGCCAGTGTTTCCTGAGCATGTCATTCACCATCTTAAGTCTCGTAGATGTATCTGTGGCCCTCATTGGTCTAGGCTCTGAATATTCTCCTAATCTCAGATGGCTGCAGGCCTTAAGAAATATGAAGCAATAGGTTAATTGATGCAAACTCCCTGTAAAGACAGTGGAAAGAGACAGAAAGACCCAGTCAGTGATTCAGATGTAAGGTGGGCTGAATTCCTCTTATGAGGTGCTTTCTCCATCAGTCTAGAACACCTCTGCACCCAGCCTAGGTACGCCAGCTCAGTTACAGCTGTGCAGGCCACAGTGGCTTAAAAAAATATATATATTTAGGAACTCCAACAAATTCCTTCCTCAACTCCAGCAAATTCCTTCCTCACCAGCAGAGATACAGCCCTGGTGTATAATGTCATTCCCTCTCTGTATTATTGGCTTTTTCCCCATCTCTT
The DNA here is from genome assembly GCF_017639655.2 of Falco naumanni. Taxonomy (NCBI): domain Eukaryota; kingdom Metazoa; phylum Chordata; class Aves; order Falconiformes; family Falconidae; genus Falco; species Falco naumanni. The sequence goes on from NC_054080.1 coordinate 77,950,502, forward strand.
GGCTCCAGAGCACTGCCTCTGTCTTGCTGTATCTGAAAGATTATGAACTTTCTTTTCTGTCCTCTTGATTATTCCCTCAAACTCTGCTAATAGCTGACCAGCTTTCCACTGCACTGTAACACAGTATATAATAATATGCAATTATTGTCCATTTAGGCTTTCCCCTGGGTCTGCTTTATTCCTGCCATCAGTGGACCTGTACACTGCTTTTCTGCTGATTTTACTACCAGATTCATTGCTGTGGAGAAGAAAAAAAGATCATTGATGATCTATAACCTGTTATATAATTTTCCTGACTGTCGTTCTTAACTTCTACACCCCCACCCCCCAATTCCTTGGCCTACTCTAGAGACTTTACAAAAATTCCTTTATAATATGCCTTCTTCAGATGTTGCATCCTGTTCTGTACTGGATCACTCCTTAAGTGTTTTGCTGCTGCATTCGCTACTTCTGCACAGCAGTTACAGTTTATGTGTTACCTGGAGGTCAGCGTGCACAATAGCTCTGCTGCATTTTCACCCTCTTTGACTTGGCTTCTCCACCCGCTTTTCTGTTCTGGACAGCTAAGGTATCTAGAATCCTAGCTTAGATATTACAGTTTATTACCTTCCATTTTCGTTAGGAAGGAAGAAATTATTACACCAAGTCTGACCTACTTAGCATCTGCACATGTAATTTAATCTATCTACAGAGCATCTATCTCCTGCCTTTCTTCTCAGTTTTGGGTTATCCTCCAGGCCTGGCTTAGGTAGGCTGGTAAACCTTTCATTCAGTGAAACTCTTGGATTGAAATGTAATGAATTTCTCAAGGCAAAGTCAAGTGGCAGTTATGAAACTTACAAGCCAAAGGGTTATTGGTGGGAATAAAATTTCTAAACAACTCAGAGGATCTAGGCTGTTGTACACATGAATTTACAGAGGCACACTGTTATACTTACTTCTTTCATGTGTTTTTTGTGTGTGTGGGTTTTTTTTTTATTATTTTATTTTTTTTTTTCAATATACCACTGATTAATTCCACCACCTTTGAATTTATCCAGTCTGCTCCTGTAAACATTAGAAAAGGGGTTCTGTGCACACTCAGGCAAGCCCACATGTATGCTGCTCAAAGGGTTAAATGTGTACAGTTGCTTATTTAAGGAAAACCAAACTCTTCTGCAAATCTTTAGAATGAATGTGTATGTAGCCTTCTTCAGCGCCCCCTCCCCCCGCAACCATACTTATGCTTGGTTAATGGGCATGATCATCCATGTCTAGATCCAGTCAGTTCAGAGGTAGCTTCACTGTTGAGCTGAGCAGAAGCAAGGAGTGAACCTCGATATTTTGTTCGCAGCCCAGTGAAGCTGCTCCACCACCCTGCTATGCCAGATCTGTCCCCCACAGGCTTCCTGGGGGTGCCGGGACGTTCTCTCCAGGAGCTGTTTGTGCTACCCTCTAGTGGCCAAAGCACAAAGAATACAGTCAAATTAAGAGCACATATCAATTTTTATGCGAAGGTGATCATAGTTTGTTGGGTTTTTTTGACAACAGGAAATCAAAGCAAACCGTTTGGGAAAGTGGAAAGAAACCCACACCACTCAACAAATAAATCTGTTTGAAGTTAAAGGTTGGGAATGAAATGGAACTTCTAAAATATGAGTGTCTTCTAAATATATGCAATTTGCATAATACAAAACCTTGATGAAGTGGAAGGTGATTTTAGAGTTTACACAGGGACTCAGAGTATTTTAAATATACCAGAGATTTCTTGTGTGAACAGAAGGCAATAGTTTGATGTTCCCACTCAACACCAGTAAAATATGACAAAAATACTGAGTTTCCTCCACTATTTGTCTCTTGTCGACTATAAACTTTTTCAGCTACAGAAACTCTCCTACACTGTTCATATAGCTCAGTGAAGTTCTTATCTTTGTTGAGCCCTACCACAACAGTGAAAGGAATAAATAATATCTGATGAATTACAAGGTTGTAGAAGATGAGGTAAGATGGAACTCAGTGGTGGAGAACTGCTGACCAAAGATGTCTAAGCATTGTGGAGGAGCATGAGACAGGGTTTCCAAAGTTATTTAGCTATCTGACATGCTGGATACTACTATAGGGATCATGTAGGGTGAGTGAGAAAATTCAGGGAAGGATAAGGAAGGGCAAAGGGACAACACAGCTAACTGCCCACAGAAGAAAAATGGGCAAAAGATGTGAGACTCTGAGTGCCACAGAATCCAAACTGACACTGAGATTTAACATGTATAAGAAAGCAATGAAACATCCCCCAATATTCCTCTCCTTCCTAGTCCTCACCAACAATTCTTTCAAGTGTACATTTAGAAATGGGCCTGTTCTGACTCTTAGAAAGCCACACGTTTTTGTAGAGAAAATAGGCTCAGCAAGAAACGTGGGAAATGCTGGGGAACCGAACCAGCAAAACACATTTTCTTTCAGTCTTGCTTTTCAGACCGGTGGAAACAACACTTGGCAGAAGACCTGTTTCGATCCCAAATATTCAACAAAGATTGTATGGCTTCTTATAATGTTGCTGGGAGCTATGGAAGAAATGTTCCCACATACTTATAATACATACGTACGAAAGTCCTCCCCATAAAGCTTTAAAGGTCCTTTAGCGAAGAGTTTCAGAAATCTCAGAGGTTTGCATCTCTGGGCATCTACAATGAGGAAATTTAATTACTAGTTGTTCAAATATTCAGATGGTTCCCAACTGCTTTCAAAACACAAGGCTATTGACTTCTGCTGACACCTCTGTTCTCACTTGGGATAACACCGAACTACTATTCAAATGGCAAAGGAGCAACTTAGGTAGAAGTTAAGACCATTAGTTTAAGATTAAAAAAAAAAAAAATAATTACCCAAAATTTTTAAACTGCTTTAGGTAGTGTGAGACATCATCTAATTTTATTACCTGGTAGTTCATAATCATCTTGCAGTAATGTGCCCAGGCAACTCTGTTTCTTCTACTGGGCATGTGGAAGAGGGTTGCCATTTTGATTGTGCTGTGCTGCTGGAGGTCTATCTCCTATGGGGCTGTTTTAGTCTCGTGAAATAGTAACCCTTAATTTGAGGGGCTTGATGCAGTAGGCAAAAATCAAAGTAAGACTTACATTCATAAAAAACTCATGAGTTTGGCAAACAGAGGATAAGACAGCAGCTGAGAGTTTTGAATTGAAAGCTTAGTGGTTAGATCACGGTTGCTTAGTGTTCGTCTTCAAAGCTGTACTCCCAGGAAGGAGGGCAGGCAACCTAGATATTAAGTGGAAGATCAGATTAACCCTGACATTTCTAGGTCAAGGGAAAAACTGAGGTCATACCTTTCCCATGCCCACCAAAGTCACATCTGTGCTGATCAGAAGTGCTCATGGAAGTACTGATACAAAATTCAGAAGGGCAAATGGTGCCACTACTCTTTAAAATGCAACATGTTAACAATTACTTATGTTTTCACTCACTACATCACTGTGTATGTTCTACCCTGTCTCTCTAAAGAAATCTTATGAATTATTGAAGCAAATGGTTCTATTTTTGCCTCAAAAATCCTAGCCTTGAAATCTTATGAATATTTTCCAAATTAGGTCTTCAGTTTACTATATCATTTTATTACTTGGAACTGGCTGGTTTGTTTTTTTTTTTTTTTTTTTTTTTTTTTTTTTTTCTGGTCCTTACTGTGGAGAACAATAGCTTGGAGGCAGAATAATCAAGGAACTAGCAACTGTTTTATGAAGTGCAGTCACCCTTTCTGGTTTCTGGAATACACTTACATCCTGGTTTTGCATATTGTGAAGAGCTTCTGTTTAAGAAGAAACAAAAAATTGACTTTGGTGAGTAACACAGGAGAGCTAACCTGGGTTTAGACTGTAGTGAGTGCAGAATCACGAAATAAACTTTTCCTTTCTACTTCTAAGGCAGATTTTCTGCCTGTTTCAGGCCTCATAGGTGTTCACCGTGTTTTAAAGAACCTCCAGCAATGGAGATGTTACATGCTTTCCAAACAATTTACTCAGCTGCTCAACTATTCTCCATCAGGAGAACATTTTCCTGGCATCTAATTTAAATCTTCTATGCTGTAATTTAAGTCCATGCGTTCTTCTCCTATCCACAGTGACTCTGAAGAATAATTCATCACACTTGCCTTGGCACCTTCTGAACTGAAGAACCATTACTTTGCCTCCCACTAGTCGTCTCTTTTCTGGACAAACCGCACCAGTTCCTTCAATCTTTCTTTCAGACACAAGCAGGATATCTGCAGCTTAACCGTGTAGCAACATATTTATGTTCATGGCCCTGTTTTTAATATGCCATTCTGTTCTTTTCTCATTACGATCATCTTTTTTTTTTTTTTTTTTTTTTAATTCATATTCCACATATTGATGTAAATAAGAATGCTTTTATATTTGGCTTTGATTGCCTGTAGCTCTGTGTGTCACCCTCTGCCGACTGACAGTAGTTTAGAGGAGATGCTACAGCATATGACATCTGTAGTGGTGGCTTTTCCTGTACCTCCCATAGTAGCAGATGTGAGGACTTCAGGAACTGTGCTTTAGTCTGTGCGTACTAACTGTAGGTTTCAGCACACTGGCTGTAGTTTTTCCATAACAGAACTGTAGTCTAAGACCACAAGCCATGGCAACCAGTAAGTAAAGACATCACCGCATCCCTGAAAAGTATTGAAGCCTTCCATTGGGAAGGGCAAATGCTTTATTTCTAGGAGTCATGGAGCAAACGTTGTCCACATCGCCATGGACAGATTAGACAGAAAACTCTGCTCAGCTACCTTCTGTGCTACCTGTATGACTGTGGGTTAGTCATTAAGTTTTCTGTTCTCTAAATTTCCTCTCTCTTGAACATGGAAAAAAAGATTTCTTGACCTCATAAGGAGAAAATAATTTAAAACTGCATAATGGTACTAAAAAAATTATAAGATGCATAAGTACCATTATGGCAAGAACAACTCCTCTATAACAAACTGTGAAGCACTGACACCTTTCAGATGATGCACAAAGATCTAGATGTACAATAACAAAGGAATACATTACAATGACTATCCCTTTTACTGTTTAGCTCATAAACAAATGTATTTGCTCCAGGTACAAACTATTATATGTATTAAAAGTACATGCCAGTTTACCTTAAATGAGATTTCACATACATACTAATTTTTACAATGAATTTATACAGTACGCATTTCTTATTTTGTAAAAAAGTATACTTAGGTATCAAAATAAGTATGAGAAATGAATAAAAAATTGGGTTCTTATTGTAGCACCATTTTAAATGGCCATCTCTTGGTAACCAACATGACTCATACATTTCTCTATTCCGTGGGCAATGTGGACATCTCAGTGCTTTCAGTAGGTAGGATTTTTAAATATTGTGACTTGTAAACTATGAAAACTATGGTAATCAGCAACTTTAAATTTTCCTTAAGTGGAGAGTTTGACATTTTGTAAAGCAGATACTAGTCCCAGATAATGGAATCATTAGATGGTGTTGGATCTTGTCATCTCTGAAAAGTAGGTTATTTCCTTCCAGGTAAGCAGCTCTGGTTGCTCTGTTCCCTCCTAAGGTTCATGACGCTTCCCCTTATAAGGCCCTCAATCCAGTTTCTTATAACTTTGACATCTTGAATGCTTGCTTGTCTTTGCAGGAAAAAAAACCCCAACAAACAAACACAAACCCCCAAATCCTAAACCACTAGCTTTTCTGGAGAAGAAGCTAGGGAAAAATAAATTCTTTGTCCTACCTACAAATTTCTGGTAATATTTTGTCAATTATGCTCTGTAAGCTGCTGTAAAGATTCAAGATCTCAGGTGATGATGACCTTTGGTTTGGAGAAGTGCTCCTTGCTGTGACCAGGACCTGACTGATGTACAGGCCTCTCAAAATTCGCAGGCTCACTGAACTCTTAGAGGCATCTTAAATTTCAGCTGCTAAATTCAACTTCAGCTCCAATTTCAGTTCAGCATTGTGGGCTGCAACAGTTCTACCATTTTGATACCTGAATGCAACGTGTCTCCTGTGCTTTCCCTGGTATCCTTTCTTTCTGCTCTCCCCAGGTGGGTCTTGCTGGAGAAGATGAGGAACATGCTTGGTGAAAATGTGGGAAAGAGAAGGTTTGGCTTGAGAATGGTGAGGACTTTTTAAGGAAGGAGGAGGAAGAGGAGTGGAAAAGGAGAAAGAAACTGCAATTGGGTACTAACAGGAGGGAAAGGGAGGAACCTAAAATGGAGTGGACAGTTGAAGGAAGTAGGAAGATGGATCAAATTTAAAAAAGAATGGGTTGTTGGACAAAAAGACAAGAAGGGTCTGAGGATGGGTGCTGTGCTTGGGGGCAGAAACCACTGCAGGCAGAGAATATATGCCAGGAGGGCAATTATTTTCAATGATGAAATTGGTGAGTCTTCAGTGGCAGATGACTTCACTATAGCTGGATTTTGAACACACGAAACACAGCATAAAGTGATCCACACTGAAAGGTCAGGTACTGGCCATCTTCATACAGTTACCTATGTTTTTAAACTTTAATACCTTGGTGCCTCAGTTTCTCACTGTGTATATGCAACCAAAACACTGAAGAGTTCTAAAGTAAATCCTATTCTATCCATACACTGGAAAGGAAGGTAATTTAAAAAAAAAAAAAACCCTTTTCAAAGAAAAGAAAAGGCTCTTTTTTTGGTTGGGTGTGCCCCCCCCCCCCCCCCCCCCCCCCCCCCCGCCCCCAGTTGTTTTCCATGGAAATAATGGCCTTTAAAATAACTTTTTCATGTGATGTTTTTCTAAATTCCCTGGGAGAAAAATACCTTAAGATAACCTCGGTCCTTCATATGAGTATTTAATTATATAAAAGACTCCAGTTTTCAGTTCTACTCATATATGCTGCCTGTTTGTCTCAGTCATGTGAGAGCAGCTAGAAATAAAACCAAGGTCTGTGATGTTTCTCTGTTACAAGGCAGAAAGCTGCCAGCACAGTGCTTCTTGATGCAATGGGAGTGGTGGTTTTTCTGAGATGAACATTTGCAGCATCTAAACTCACTTCCCCAAGCAACCATCAGATGGTAGCAATGCTTGTTTGCTATCTACCATGGACTAGATTTCAAACTGGGATGCAGGAATCAAGGCTGTTACTGCCAGTCACTGCAGCCACCCAGTCAGTCGCCTTTTGAGAGTGCCCTCATGTTAGCATTTCGGAGGATGTGGAAACCGCAGATCTCAGTGTTAATGCTGAGGTAGACACTATGTAAAGTGATCTGATCTTATATGCACAGAGTTGTAGCCAATAGCCACATGCATGAGGGAACAGATGAAACCCAAGGGAAATGCAGATGTCCTGTCCCTGGTTTTGTTCTTGAGGTTCTGGTTTGCTGCAAAGAAAGACTCTAAGGGGTGAGGAAATAAAAGTAGCAAGAAAATTAGCTTGGGACCTTGAAACTAACTGTAGTAGAGACTCTCAGGGAAATTGATCCAATGTCACAGAAGGGTGATAGAGCGGACTCCTGTAGCATGTAGGAGTCCTTGGTGAAGTGTTAAAAAGCGCTCTTCCTGAAGGCCTGGCCTAAGGTCACTGAAAGCAGCCCTCTACTGTGGCTACTGTTAGTCGAGCATCACCCTTGAAGCTGAGGACAGGATTCAATGCCCCTGACTTCAAATGTCAGTTAGACGCTCAAGCCTGACTTCCCGTCTGCATTCCCTGTATAGCCCGTGGGGAGACAGAGAGCTCAGGAGAGAGAAAAAACTTTGCCCAGGCTTAGGTTCCTGACTTGAGGTGTGACAAAGCAGCCTGAGAAGGCGGCTGTTTCTCTCTGCTAACCAGAAATGGATCTTGTTTGACTTGCTTATATTTTGGCCCTAATTTTAAGTGACTAACATGGTATAAATCAATCCCCACGAATGCCATTGAAAGGCATAGTTCCCAACATTCATTCTGCTTTCCTGTCCTAGCCAAAAAATAACTTTGTAAAATGTACACACATGACATGCAGTCACAAATATCTGTAACCATCATATTCAGTTTATTAACAATTCTAGAGTAATTGGTTCCTCTCTAGTTGCTTGAATTACCAAGTTTCTCCTGACATACCAGTGCTATTGGGACTTTCATTAGCAGTTAGAAAGTATGTTTGTTCATGAGTACTACGTTTGCCAGTCTTCCATCGTGTCCAGTACTGACTCCCTTAACATGTGTTGTTTCTGCTGTGAGATACCTGATCCAGCCACCCTGGGAGAGCTGCCTTTTTAGGTTCACCTTGTTTTGCTGTTTGGTGCTTGTGTGATGCCTTTTTGGCAAAACATCCCTTTTATTTCCCCTTTGGCCCCTGTCCCCTTTGTCTGCCGACACCTCCTGCTCAGTCTTCCCAAGGTGGCAGCTTCATTAAACCACAGGATGGACGCTTGGGGCGTCTTTACTGTTTGAGACAACTAATTCCCATCAGTAAATTACTATACTGTAACCCACTGTCAGACTTTCTGGTGGCAGGTGTACTATATTTAGCAAAAATAGATTTGGCATGCCTGATTACCTGTTTAGCCATAGTGTCTCATAGTAAGCTCTCAGGGAAGTGAGAATAATATTCTAGAACAAGTACATTTTTTTTCCTGTCAGCATAATCAGACCTATGTCGGCTTTGCTCCAGAGAGCCTTTTCTTTTTTTTTTTTTTTTCTTCCTGAGTCACTGACATTGGATTTTTTCTGACTTGGCCTGGGCTTATATTTTTGGCATGTATAGCAAGTCTTGACAACTTCTTAAATGTCAATTTATATTTGTCTAGCTTTTTTTTTTTTTTTTTTTTTTTTTTTTTTTTTTTAATAGGTCTTTGAGCTTTTTCTTAGATTTTTCAATTCTTAACTGGCCTTAGTAGTTCCCCAGAATTAGTTGCAATGTCTGAGTGCAGCCATGAACTGGGACAAAGAGAAAACGGTCTGGGCTGGCTACTTTTATCCTACATGCTCATCACCAGGCAGCTCAGGCACCTTGGTCACCCTGGTGGTGTCTCCTCAGGACTGGAATATTACATTGTACCTCACCAGATGTGCAGGTTCCCTTCTGAGTTGTTGTTTTAGAAAATACAGTATGAATTTTTTCAGGCATTTTTTTTGTGCTAAATCAAAGAAAAAACTCAGAGAAAACCTCTGCACAGTGCTCCTTTGCACTTCAAGAACATGTTCCAGAGAGAAGGACTGAAGTTTTAGCTGTCTGCGAAGTTTTGTTTTAGCTTGCAAACCATATCAAAACAAAAAAATATATGTTTTCAGCATGGTGGTGGGAGGGCAGGAGATGGTTACATGTTGTTTATGGTCAAAGTGGAGAGTAACTGCCTCTTACAATTAAGTACATGTTATTTACTACATCTATATGCAAAGAGTAAAGCCTTAGTCTCCATTTCACTTCATCAGTGCAATGAACCCTGTACCACTCACCTTTGGTGCTTACCATGCTGCTGTAAAAGGTCATTAGTGGTGCCCACCCTAAACAATGGCATTTTATAGTTACTGTAATAGCACCTTATGCCTGTGCCCTTTTAAAAGAATGCGTTGTGTCTGCGCATTCTTTACTGAGATTTGTGTCACATTTGCGTCCAGTGGGCATCTGTGACTCACTGGTTTGGATAGTTAGACTGGTGGTTACTTTTCTATATTGCTCATCTGTGCATTTTCCCTTTCTTTTGCAACAGGATGACTCGTGATGACTGATGTGATTGACTTAAACACCATGTCGAATCACATCATATACTTGGTTTTGTGTTTACAGTCTTTTGAGGCTGCCCAAAGCTTTTGGTTCCACTGTTCCAGTATTGCATCCCAGAGCTATTACTGCCAGCTATACAGACCTCTCTGCTGTCCACAGTGTGGCTTGTTTGTAGTGAGATGTGTCAGGTATTGGAACCAACCTAAACAGTGGAGTGTGGAGACGATGCCTCCAAAAAAAATATCCTGAATATGCAGAGACATATGGCATTTCTCGTAGAGGCACATGCCAAAGTTCTGACTTCTCAAGCAGAAAATATTTAGCATTGACCCTAACCACTGTTATTTTTCTCTTTAAGGATACTAGAAGACATTTTCTTTTTGCACATCTGTTCAGTTTGGAGGCACCTATAAACAGGAAACTTTTCATTCTCCCCAGTGTCTTCACTTGGCCCTTTCCTCACTCGAGCAGTCTCATGGCAATAAGGCTGCCTCAGGTTTTCTTTTAGCCTCTTTAACAAAGAGCTTTTTTCCTGAGGGCTCTAGTGACCATGAAGTTCAGCTGCCCTGAGAACTTCTCTGTTCCTTATGCAATTCCAAAGTTGTTTCAGTCTCCTACTTCTGTGCTGCATATACTTGCTTGATGACTTTAAAATGTTGTTGAATTTTAAGCCCAGTAATGAGTGGGCTTTCATCTTGTTGTTGTTGTTTTGTTTTTTTCTTTTCCTGGGGATATGACAATTGCCATATATCAGGGATTTCTTCTAAATGATAAAACTTTTGCTTGTGTGACTTCATAGAAAGCAGAAAACTTTAAAGCAAGGATAAAGCGATACTTGCTTTTTACTGTTGTGTGGTTTTTTTTTTTTTTTCTTTACTGCTTGATTGTTGTAAGTGTTTATAAGGTGAAAACCAAAGTGTAGTTCACACATATATATATATGATTAACGGGAAGTAAAAAAACATTGCAAGTCCTGTTGGTTAATGACAGATATAAACCCCTGTTAATTCTTCCCTCTCAGCACTATAGAATCAGAATATAATATGGCCATGTGCCCTTATTGCATAGCCCGTAGCTGGGGAGTTTCTCCCCATGATTGTTCTACCTGGTTTAAACACCTACAGCTGAACCTCAACACTTCTTTCTGGAAACTGAAGGGGTTTCACTCTTGTCATTGCTGTCAAAGGGAGGGAAGTGGGTGTACATGATGCAGGTGCTGATGACTTACTTGTGCGGTGTTTCTTCTTTTGTGGCAGTGGCAGAGATTATGCCATCATGTGCCTGTGAAAAACCCAGCTGTATCTCTGAGCATGAGATGTTATGAGTCTGAGCAAACTTGTGGAAATTGTATTCTTTTGACTTGCAACAAGAATAACACCATCTGATATATATCAAGGCCTCTACTTATTTTAGCTATTTTTTTCTGTTGTTGATAGAGTGATGACTAAGATTTCTTTCTTGATGGAGAACAAAATAGGGTGGATAAAACATAGTGAAAAGTTAAATCAAAGGCATTTGTGGTTGCTGAAAGACAGCATTCATCAGTAGGAAAAAACACTGGGAATCTGGGAGCTCTTTGGATTTTAGTGTCTTTAGTTTAAATGTCAAGCTTCAATACGATATTTTTCTGAATCTCTAGAATTTAGGCTCAGAGTCTTTAAAGAAGAAAAAAAAGAGAAAAAGATTTCTAAAAGTTTCTAGTACCTGTGTTAAGGGCCTTATTCAACCTTCCCTCCATTATCCAGTGTAAACTGGAGAATGTTCGATGTCGTAAGTGGAGAGTCAATGCCTGTATGAAGAGCAAGGCTTCTTCTCCCTTGAGAAAATGTACCTGTCCAAGGAAAGCTGCAGAGACACTGAAAGAGGTGATTCATAGTTTGCAGAAGTTGAGAGCTCTCCAGATTATTTTTTTTTCAATTAAGAAGGAAAAGACTGTAATGCAGAAACTGAAAAGCTTACGAAAATGACAGGCATCTGTTTCTCTTACAATGCAGAAACACCCAGAACATCCCCTCTTGAGTAACATAACTCAGCTGTGTGCCAAGACAGAGAGACATCGCTTCCTCTTCACTGATGGTAAGTCGTATCCCCAGTTCTGAAAGACAATGTATTTGGAGGGAGAAAAAAAAAAGGGGAAGTTGTAAGGAGGGAAAAATATGATGGGTAAAGAATATCCACAGGCATCTGTCAAATCAAGGCAACTTGTCAGTTCTGCAAGCTTGTGGGTTATATCAAGTCAGATTCCTCCATTATATTTGGACATACTTGATCTCAGCTAAGGAAGATTCACAGATGCTTCAAACTGATTCTTCATGTAAACATGAGCAAACCTAAATGGATGCTTTAATATGCTGTTTTGTGTAAGTGTTTGTTCATAATAAATCATTGTATTCTTTAGAAACAAGCTTGAAACAAGTGCATAAATATTAAATGGCCTCAGGAATAAAGACATTTTTAGCAGAATTATTGAGTGTAGTTTTCCAAATCCATTGGGTAATCCAAAATCCCCATAGTCATTTAAGGACCAACATGTACAGCCATTTATAGCAATGCAAATCCAGTGTAACTGTGCTGAAGTCAATAGAGTTATTTGAAATTAACATAAAAAAATAAATAGAGTTTGGCCTATGAAATATAAACAACATAATTGCCTGAAATTCAGCCCATTAGGATAAAAGAATGAAAATTCTATACCTCCGCAGAAATAGGAAGTGATCTGTATTATGCGTGTACAATTCAGGCAAAAAAGATTATACTGATTTCATTCATGTGATAAAGCTCTTACACCCTAATCAGAAACCTTGAAGTAGAAGTTATACATTTAAAAAAAAAAAAAAAGGCAAAAAAGCTATTCTACATTTTAATAATTCCAGCAGAAAAAGAAAAGGAAGGACCAGCTCTGTGGCTCCTGCAAAGTAGAGGTATTCAGACCAATTTTATTGTTTGCAGACTCCTTTTAAGAGGGAGTGGTAGAAAAAATGAACAGTTCCTGTGTCCTCAGTTTCTGATGATCCAGAGACTTCTCATATCACAAGGGACAGTCTTTTGGAGACGGCCATGTTGTGCCTTGGTTACCTGAGGTTTAAATTACACCTGCATAGGTTGCCTTTATCCCTCCTTTTATATACGCTTCTAAGATACAGTTTGCCTGTGTATGCGATGAGTAGGTAGAGATGGGAGACAGCTAAGTCTATGAGAGACGTGTAACTTCAAGGTATCCATCTGCAGTAAAACCAGTCATATTACAGTCCTGCTAGCATGAGGGAAGAACCAAAGACCTGGGGCTCCTCAGTATAGCCTGTGAGAGTGCCTTTGGGTGCCTCAAAACCACCCTGAAATGCAAAATAATGTTTTTTTTCCCTTCAGAGTGGAACTGACCACTGAGAGTGAGCAGAGAGTAGGCAGTGCGACCTGATCCAGCACGGAGCTAATGGTTGGGTACTGTGGCAGTGGAGAGGCATTCTGATACCTCACTCCTGGGCAACAAACGGGACATCATAAATGGTCTTCTGCAGGTAGTGGGAATGTTGTGAGGCACAACATGTTGGTGGAGGAAAGCATTTACTCAGTGGTGGTACTGCAGTTCCTGCTGGAAGGCCGAATGAAAATGATGCATGTGGAGCAATGATGCCCTCCCCTTGGTGTATTTACTCGTGCATTCATAAGTAGTTAGGGCTCAGTTTGGCCCATTAGGTCTATACTACACAATCTGGGATGCTTTTGCTCAGGATCATGGTTTGATGCCCAAGCAGGGACCCAGGGTCCTGCAGATGGCCTCACAGAGCACAGCAGGCACTGCTGTTGAAACCTCTCCTGTTAGGACACAACTGCTGACTTATTCTCTGCCCTGCTATCCATCAGCAACAGAGTCAGTCACAACTACAGGGGACAGGGGATGACTTCAGGACATTGTGTCGTATATTTGAGTGCTTGATTTATGAAACATAGCAAAGGCAAACCAAAGCTGGAACAACTTGTCCATAGGAAAACTCCCTGTGCTTCAGCTAGGAGACGTGCCTTTCAATGCAACCTCAAAACATTTATTATAAAACAGAACAATTTGTATTGTATTCAATAATGTTTTCAAAGGATTGTCAAGCTCTGTCTGCAGGTACCTTTTCTTACAACATATAATCTATAGTGTTCATTTCCCGCCCCCCTCCCCAATAACCATATAACAGAGATATGCATTACAGAATATGTGTATAGGTTTGCTTCTATTACAGTCATGATCAAAAGGCTATGATATATTGAAATATTTGCATTGTACAAATACATCTGTTATCAGAGGGTTCCTTAACATAAATGGTGTATTTTCTATAATGTGCTCCATCTAATGAATGGTTCGGCGAAGGCATGAGAACAGAGCTATGTGGGGAGAATGCAGTAATTTCTCTTTAACGTGCAGGAATTCTGAATACAAGTAAATGCATGCCAAATTTTATTGCTTCTAAATCTGAATAATTGTATTTCTGAGCTGTGCATCTGGGTAGATAATAAAGCCACAAAACAATTTAATGAAACATATAAAAAATCAAATGACATTACTAAATATTATAATATGCAGAAAATATATTTTGCATATTGTCACCTAATCTTTCATCCACATACTAACAAATAATGCAACAATAATTGAAAGTCTTATTATCCATCTACGTAAATTGAGACCAAATTTACCTTGTTTCCTTTTCTTTGTGTGTGTGTGTGTGTGTGAACATAAAGGTGAGATTGATATTATTGCTTTATGTTTATGGTACATTTTTTCCATAATACCTAAGGTGACCAACATAAGTCTTTTTTCCATTCAAATCAGTCCTCAACTCATATTGTGATTATGTTACCTAACCAAGTACTTATAAGAGGTAAGACTTGAATATGTGGCCTTCATTGTTCCCTCTCTTTGATGCATAATTCTGCAGAAATGAAAACTGGAGTACCATAAAGAAAGTGGGAGTTCTCATATACAGATTCAGTGTTTGAATTTCACAGGTATGAGATGCCCTCATAGTCAAAGGACAGATATGGGTAATGCAGAGGGCAGTACTGCTGACTCATCCCAGAAGACTATTTTAGGACAAGCCAGGCTGCTCTTTTGGAGGTTTGTGCTTCTTTCTGTTGACTCTTAAAGAATCCTAAATGGTTAACTTAGATTTAGATGTCTAACTCTTAAAGGACCATGTAAGGAAACAAGAGCCTCAGCTAAAGAGGTTAAAATACTCACAGGCTCCAGGAGGGAGGGATGTTTTTTGTTCTTGCAATGATTCTAGCACTTTGTCACTGATTTATTCTGCTCTGCCATGGAAGAGGTCAATGCAGACTTCCAGCTGGTTGTAATGTCTGGATTTAAAGGACAGCAATCTGAAGTGTCTGCTGCAAAATGCCTTTTGCAAAGGTGAGCCCGTATCATCAAAGGCCACACAAACAGTCGGAAAAGGACTGAATTTCCCAAAGACCAGGGCTTGGTAGTGTTCTGGCTTTACTCAAGACAACTGTCTCCTCTTTCTTTCCTGGTGATGTGTTGGCCCAGATTTTTACATGCTTGCACAGGGAGCAGTGTCCCATACCACTGGATGCTCAGCAGAATTCAGTGCAGGAAATTGTGCTAGGTTAAAGTGGTAAGATGTTCCTCCTTGCTTTAAGAATATATAAACAACTCCTTTTTGATAGTTACCGCCTATACTCATAGAGAAGGATTACCACCATCACCACCTCATCTATCCCTCTGTGGCTGGAAGGAAATTCACTCTCTCCTCTCCTCTTTATTCTGCTTTCTTACACACATTAGGTCAAGCTCATAGTCTTGAACCTTACTTTACAAATTCTGGAAACGTAAACTGGGAACTAATAAACACCCTGAGCCAATTAGTGAAAAAACTCTCATTGTGAAAGAAGGAACTGTCCTCAGTGAAGACAGAGACCTTGTACTGTGAGGTGTTTATTGTATTGAAGACAGGACTTGTTTTTAAAAACCACACTATGATTGTGGAACACATTTCTGTAAGAAGAAAGAGCCATTGTAGAAGTCCTAACACTATCCACTCTGGGTGCCAAGTGCACTTCTGGATTCCGTCTGCTTGTTCTTACATACAACTCACACGGACTCAATAAAGATATTTTGTAAAAAATAAGAATTTTTCTTATCAGGAGGAAGAGTAAGAAAGACCCAGATGTAACTAATCTTGGTGGCCACATTCCTTGTGATGCTACTGGAATAAGCAAAACTGCAAAACTGCTTGGGGGGGGGGGGAGGGGGAGGGGTTGAGGGGGGGGATGTAAATACAAATATGCTGAAAAATAGAGATTAGGAATTGCCACTTAGAGAATTGCTGCAGTGAAATGGTGAGCAGAATAATCAATGCATATAAAAATATTCTGCTTCCCTGATTTAAGAATCAAATGCCTGTAGACAGGTTTTCTTCTCATTCATACCAGGGTAATTTATTGTACTTCACAGAATGCAGAAGAAAACTTGGCCCTTAA
The DNA here is from genome assembly GCF_017639655.2 of Falco naumanni. Classification (NCBI taxonomy): domain Eukaryota; kingdom Metazoa; phylum Chordata; class Aves; order Falconiformes; family Falconidae; genus Falco; species Falco naumanni. The sequence goes on from NC_054080.1 coordinate 77,966,671, forward strand.
TCTGTGAAAGGAAGTTTTCAGGATGGGGATTTTGATTTGACTTCAAAGAATATGAATCAGTTCTTTCTATTCTGTAGTCAATTATTCCCTTTCAATGCAACTCCCATCGGGAATAAAGCTTTCTCTGATGAGGTTTAGCCTTATAGTCCACTGCTATCACCCTGGATTCAGTCTTTCCTCTGAGATTATTTCTTTTCTTTCTCTCTTTCTCTCTTTCCCTCTCCACCCACCCCTCCTCTTTCTTTCGCTTATTCTTTCTTCTTTCATTCTTTCTTTTCTTCCTTTTCTGTCTTCCTACCTTCCTTCAGACCAAGATTTTTCCAACAATTTATTGAAGATTTATTTAGACAGCCACTACCTAAATCAGAACTAAAACCCTGGTAAAAGAGTCACGTTTTAATCTTTGATGCTTAAATGAAGGAAGTGCAGTATGTCTAACAGGAGATTTATGCTTCAGATATTTGGTTTATATATGATTTGTGATGGCATATAATCTTGAAAAAATAAAACTCCAACAGGTCAAGATCTAGGATTGAAGAGCTGTCTACTTCCTAAAAAAAGATTAAAAAAAAAAAAAAAAAAAAAGAAAAAAAAAGAAAGAAATAGTTCAAACCATTGTAACTCATTAATTCTAAACGGAACTCTTTATTTGAATGAGTACTAATGGTCTTTAATTCTATTAGTATTTTAAAATATTAGATTTGTCCATTCAAAATAAAAAGCATATATAAATATACACTTTACTTATTCTTTAGCCAGTATAAACATGGAGCACTGTGTGCCTAAGATAAATCTCCTTACAATTTCCATTTGTGATGGTATTTCAGGTGATGGAATATTTTTTTAGAATTAATGTGAATTAACATGAGTTTTTGAGTGAGGTTCAAATTGCAGGTTTTTATGGAAAAGGTACATTTGTAAGTGAAACATAATTATGACGCCTAGTCCTAGATTCAAATCTGAATGCTTTTCTGACGGTCTGAAAGATAAGATTTTGCAGGTACATTTTCAGAAAACTTACTAAGTACTGAGCTTCTTCTCTCGTACTTTCCTCTGCCCAGATGTGGCCATTTTCAGATGTTTAACTGGAAACACATCCATTTAGAAAACTTTTCCCATAATTGTAAAAACAGTGTTTGTAGCTCAGTTACATGGACACTGTAAATTTAATTCAGGATTAATATGTAGATTTGATACACTTGCTATTTTCTGTAATTTAGCTATATCTAATCCATCTTTCTCTCAGCCATAAAATCTGAGGAATATACTCCAGTGGAAATTAAACAGGGACTATCAAAATAATCAAAACTTGTTAAGGACATGCGTTTTCTCTGTTTCAGAGTGATGTATAAATGGGATGTGGGGCAGAAAAGTAGAAAAGCCAGACTTCTCCCCCCCCCCCCCCCCCCCCCCCCCCCCCCCCCCCCCCCAGTTTTTATATATTTCTAAACTTTCCTGGCAGTACATTAAAATTGTCATTTAACCTACTAGATCTAAAGTGTTAAATATCTCCATATGACGTCTTAAATGCAAACAACAAAATATTCCAAAATTGTAATTGGAAACGAGGAAGTGAAATAGATTGTAAACCTGAACTGAAGCTGATTTTTCAATTTCAGCGTCCCATTATGCAGAAGCATAAAATACAACAAAAAAAAAGAGATCAGATTCTTCATTAAAAAATTGAAAAACAAATTACTCACCCTGGAGTCACTATCTGGAAAGGGGGAAGGTTGCAAACAACTTGGGGGATTCATATAGGGAGAGGCTACACCTATCTGTTCCTTTTTATAGGTGAGAGAGGAGGTTTGGTATTTTTTTGCTCTTGCTATATAGCTTCATGCTACTGGAAAAAGGGTGAAATTCTGTGATCTAAGGTGGAATTTATCTAGACAAGGAAACATCTCTTTTTTAGATACTCAGCTTTACTTTCATGTTCTTCCCCTTTAATGTTAAATGGGTCACAGGACTTACAACCTACCTACCTTTTAAAACTATTCTTTTGCTGCTTGAGATAACCAGCAGCGATTAGAATTGCTTAATATTTCAGGCAGAGGTGTAGGGTGGAAATGCTCTAGCTTATTGGTAAGCAAAGTAGGCAGCACTGGTCTCACTGGTAGCAGGAAGATGAGTGGTTTAGCATCAGACATTATATACTTGGAAGAAATAAAAAAAAAATCAGGAAAAATATAAATAAAAAAGAGTGCAAAGTTTTATTGTCAAGCGCGGCTGTCACTTCATGAAACCAGAGTCATATATAAGATATATGTGACATACTAATAGGAAGTAATTTACCCAAGGATGTTTTTGTGCCTTGAAGTGCCTTCAACATTTCTGCTTTGAAAACTTTGCAAGTGTGTATGCATCAGAGCAGTTACTGAGGCGCTGAAGTTCCCAATTTGTGCACAATGTGACTTTTATAATGCTATTAAACTCATCTCATAGAAAGCGGTGTGCACAAAACAATGATACATGAGATCTCAAGGAGGCTGCTGAGCGGGGGAGAAGGCTGGAGTGAAGAGAAAGCTTTTATAAAGTCACTTTGAAAATGCACCTCCGCTCCAGAAACCTGTTTATTCACACTGGAAATTATCTCCTGTGCTTTGGGCTGAGATTCATGCTGCTTGCATTCCTCACCCCCTCTGTATAATAAATTACATGCAATTTTTTTTCTTTCTCTTTAAAGTAAATTTAGTGTTGATGAGATGCAGCAGACTGACAGCCCTGGTAATTGAACTCATGTATTTATCTCTAACATGGGGCAGTGACAGCCCAAGATTCCCTCATGCCCCATGAGCTCTAACTTGAAGGGATGGTCTCAGATGAGGATGTGGTATCTGTAACACAACTGGTCATGCAATCATCAATAAAAGCTCACAATTTTCCAGCTGAAGTGTGACCTTTTTCTCTCTTACCCTTGCTGCCGCCTTTCCCACCTGCCCTGCTCTTTTTTCTTTGGCCTCTAGACTGTAAATTCAGGGGAAATTTTGTAATGTGTGTAAGCAGCAACATACCCATGGACCCCAGTTCTGGGTACAAGGATTTCAAGGAGTTTATTGGAACAGGTGAACCCCAGAATTACACAAATGAAAATGCCATCTTTTCTCATTGTGGCATGCTGGGAAAGTTCTGATCATTACTTTTGCCCCAGAAGGGCCAAACCGAGGGCACCAGATTAATTTCCTACAGGAAAGCTGTGAGATGGTGATAGGCCTGAGGAGAGAGAACACACAGACTTTCTTGTGTGATGGAATAGTCTAAACCTGTGATTTCTCTGTCCATTCATAAAATACAAACAAACCTTGAGAACAAACAAATAAACCTCTTGCTGCAAAGTGAAATTCCCTGGAGGAAAAAAAAAATTGGGGGAGGTGAAGGTCAGTCCAAACATTTTGCTGTAAAAAAATTAGAGCATTTTATTCAGAGTAAAACTATACATGACTTTTTTAAAGCACTAAACCAGCAATTTTGTGAGCTATTTTTAAATTTTAAAAGAAGTATCCTTTGTGGAAAGTATTGCCATGGAATACTTTGTCATCACCATTGTGTTTCATTTGTTTTCTTGCTCACATTAAATTTGCTTGAAAACAATACATTTTTAGGTACTTTGAAAAATGTTATTTTCATCACCAGACAGGCATTCTGACAGCATTGCTCTGAATAGCTTTAAATGGCATTGTTTCTGATTCTGAAACACTCTCCTGATTTAAGGCATCTCAGCTATGAGTGTAGTTACTGTGGATGTCTTTTGTCAATGGAGAAAGAAAGAAAGAGATGCCTCCAAAAAGCAGTTCAGGATCTTCAGTTTTACCATGTCTTCTCTGGCCACGCTGGCAGAAATGAAGTTATAGCAATACAAGCTCCAGTTGCCACACACATATCCATCAGATCTGGTAGGTATGTGGAGCCCATACGAACTTCACAACTACCTCTGTTTTGGCCAGCCAGGTGAAGGCCAACAAAGTCACAGTGAAGACTCTAGACTACTCTCTCAGCATGGCCCTTTGCTTCATGAGAACTTAGGACAGATAATCCTTAGTCATGGAATTAAATATGTTGGATATACTCAGGCTTGCATTCAATAGCTAGGAACAAGTAAAACCTGAGAAAGTTGGGCTTAAGTATGGGAATATCTGTTTAGTTTGGAAAAGGTATGGTCTTGGCTCTGTCCTCTTTCTTCACTGGCCTTCAGAGTTGATGTAGCTCATCAGCAAATAAATAGTCTTACATTAAAGTAAGGAAAAAGCAGTGGAAGAAGGTAAGCCCTGATAACTCAAAACCTACTCTGAGATGGTATATTATAATACATTAATAGATTATTTTTGGTTCATGCCTCCTTCCTCCTAAATACACAGCCTGGATCTTTGTCTAGGATTTGGGTGTGGAGATCTCTATGTATCACCCCCAGACCCTATTTCTTCCCCCTCCCCTTCAATTTTATTAATGGTATTCAGGGAGAGTCAGACTTTTTACTTTTCACATGACATCAAGTCATTGTGTTAAATATAGGATTTGGGACTTGGCAAATCAACAAGCACATTGTGCTCCTATGGAGACAAAAGGTGACTGAACAGTTTAGTCAGCTGACATCCAGGCAGAAGGAATGCTCCACAGTAAGAGGATTGCCAGCTCTATTGTTGGGCCTGCAACAGTAACCAACTTATTGCAACATTAATTTCCCATCTCACACGGAAGTTATTTAAGGGAGAAGACTAACAAGAAAACAGTGCCCACAGTTTAATCCTATTGTCACCCTGATGGATTTATATTTGCTGCTGGGTTGTAGGGGTGGAATGAGGCTGCTTTTTTATTATTTTGACTGTATTTGCCAGGGGAAAAAACAACCCCAGGATTAGGAAAACATGACTTCTGCTACCTTTAGATAGTCAGGAGCTGCTGTTCATTAGTGTAGGTATAAGATGACTAAAATTGTATCTTAGTGATGCAGAAATCCTTTACTCAGAGATGATAGAAATATTTTTAACTTAAAACTTGTGAAATGTTTCCTTTTTTTGGCTACATCTGTTCTCATGACTTCATCTCATTTCTCATTTACCTTTTTTTAACATGTGTAGCAGCATTCACAGCGGTACATGGCGCCAAGTGTAGTAGTTATTGTGTGCAGTGTGGTTTCCTACCCTGCATCCTGCAAATATCTGTAGTTCCCCTATAGATGTATATTTTTTTCTGTAACCCTGAGGTGTGACATTAATTCTGCAGTTCTAGGCAACTGCTTTACTGGCATCGAACAACAACCACAGACAACTCCAGTAGAGTAGCCATTCAAATATTTAGTTATTCAGGTTTGGACAAGGTTTCAGAGCCTCTAGCAATCCCTTTTAGCACAAACCTATTCGACTTTACATGCACAGAAAGGCAGTCACATCTTTGGATTACCAAGCAGATACAGCATAGATTCAGTTTAGCCAAATCTTCAGCTGGTATTGATTGTCAAAATTCCACTAAAGTCAGGAAGTGTCACAGTGATTTACATAAGTAAGAAAAACAGACCTGTAGCTTTTATGGCTTGCTTGAAAGGGATAGTTGCTTTTCTATTTATTCATGGTCAGAGTGAATAATACAGCTGGAAGTCAAGAGTCCTCATTGCTTGTGTTGAAATCACAAATCTAGGTCATTTACAGGTAGTCACCATTTCACCTGCTTAGCGATTCCAGACAAGTGTTTTTGGGTAAAAAAAAACCAACCAAAACCTACTAATGTTTTGGGGTGAAAACTACCTCTAATTTTCTTATCCAGAAATGCCTACGGTTTGGGGTTTTGTTTTTTTTGGGGGGGAGTTGTTGTTTCTGTTTTAATTTACTGAAACCCATTGCCTGCAAATGTACACTCGATTTTTTATCTTGATTATGCTTAAGGGGAAAAAAAAGAAAACAACAACAAAAAACAACCTTAATATTTTAAATTGCTTGTGAACAGTGTTTACTCGTTTTTCAGCCAGCTTTAACTGAAAAAAAATATTTTTGCCCACAGGCCACTGGCTTAAAGCAAAATCTTTCTTTCTTGAGGCACATCCAAATGCTGTCTTCCTCTCCTCTTTACTTGACTGCATCAGACTAGCATTCTGAATGGCACCATGGCTCTAATGCTCCTCATTATGTCTTTTTATTATGTATATGTTGTATTTTTTTTCCTCATGTATGCATATTATATTTTTTGGTGCTCAATACTTTATTCCATACGGATGGAACACATGCAAGGGCCTGTCAGCTTGACAGTCTTTCTCAGTCTTCTTTAAAAATAATCTCTTTAAGTATTTCTTGATCCAGATCTCTGCCTTATGCTCTTTGGAGGAGGGAACATATCTGATTTTTAAGTACAAAGAGTTCCTTTCTACAATTAGAAAACACATTTTCAAGGATGGAAATCTGATATACAGTTCTCAAAAAATCCAAAAATGTGCAAAATATCAACCAGTCCTGTTTGCATAATCCCAGTGCTAGCATAAAGTTTTTATACTCTCCAAATACCTTCCTTCTCATAGATTTGAAGCACATGTATTAGAAGTGTCTCCTTGTACCATTTTAAGTTATGTGTGAGGTCCCCAGTCTCCTCCTATAGCCTGTTCCTGAACTTCAGCAGCCATCATCTTTCAGCCCAGCTCTGGAATATTGATCAGACATTACTGCAGATCCCAGCACAGTGGCTCATTTGCATTTAACATAACTAAATCTATTTAAAAATTATGAATTTGGGATTCCTTTCACCTAATTTTAGTTATCCGCAGGGCAAGTGTCTACAAGCTGGTTTTCTGAGCTCTAGTTGTGAGACTCCACAGCGGGGCTCCTCCAATCAAATCCAGTACCTACTTCAGGCAGAGCTTGATTATTCTCCAGACTACATTGGTTGCACCTGGAAAAGGGTCCTAAGTGCTAAGTTTGTATTGGAGGATGGAAGGCACTTGGAATCCTGTATCCTACCTATCAGCCCAGCATCCATATCTTGGATAGCCACGTGTCAGTGCATGTAGCTGTGCTGAGCTCTAAATGTCCATGCATTTCTGAGCTGTCTTGGTTCCATCTGGAGTCAGCAAGGCAAGAGAGCTGGGGGGAACTGGTTTTGGGAGGTGGGTGTTGCTCATTCTTTGCTGTAAAGAAAAAGTACATACCCAATTTTTAAGACAACTGAAGTGGTCTGTGGTGAAACCCACCCTCGGTTGCATATGTGGGATGATGTCAACCTTCTAATAGTGCTTTTAAAGAAACACATCCTTAAGTCACACCCTGGAAGTGAATCTTAATCTGTTTTGGTTTGGAAGGTTGCTTCTGGCCTCGATTTGTAGAGGATCCTGAGGCAGTTGCCTACTTACTTATTTCAATGTTTCCTTATCTGAGCAGTGGATAATACTCTCACAGGGATTATAATATTTATTTTTAACACCGATACAGCACTGATTATATGCAAACATATTTAGAATCACATTATGTTAGATACTGTAAAAAAAAAAATAAAAATCAAATCTTACAATTTCTATTTCATAGAATTCGCAGCCCAAAAGATAATATGTAACAAGTGTCCAAATAAAGAGGTGAGACTGAGATGGAGGACCAAAATTAATTGTACAAAATCCACAGCCAGTCAGTAGTAGCAATTATAAGTCATTACCTGATATTTTTCAATGCTTTAACATGTTCGGATGACATTCTCTGGATAAGCTAATGCCAGTGTAAGTGAATCATATAGTATATGAGTATTTGTAAGCAGACTTGCTATATTTGGGACAATAAATGCTTGTGTTATGAAACAAAACAAAACAAAACACAAAACCCCCAAACACATTTGCTTTGAAATCTTTGGAACAGAATTCCATTTATATTTATTAAAAGTCATTGTTATGAAAATTAATTTCTTTACATTTAATGTGCAACAGTTCAGTGCAAAGATTATGAACCTATTTTGACTTTTTGACTTGCATTGCTTATAGTAAGGTTCATCTAGTGGATTTGGTTGGATAAAAAATACACTATGACAGGAGAAACAGATTAGCTGTGTGGGAGAGGGAATATACCTTTAGACTAAAGCAAACAAACAAAACATACACAGAAGTCTACACTGATTTAACACACAGCCTCCTCTCTAGAAGAGTGTCATGCTGTCATGCTTTGGGTAGTAAGGCACCCATGCTAGCAGCGCAGTTACCCTAGACAACATCCACAGCTATCGGAGAACACGAGTCACGCTGAGAATTCTTTGCAGCATAGCTGGTGTGAATCTCAGCCCAAAGATTTGATGCTGAAAGGACTAGATAGGTGCCTCATCGTCAGGAGATGATGTAGCTGATTTGATTGGACAACATAATGTAATTTACTTGTATACTTATGTACTTATCTATGCGGGACTGTGACCTAAAGACACAACACAAGTAAGCTTAGTGGACTTAAGCACCTGTTTAAGAACAGGATCATACTTACATGCTGTCCTAAGTAGAACATGAAGTCCAACTGTTGTAGGATAATCTGTATTATATAAACTTCAGTTTGTATCTTATAGTCAATAAGTGAAGTATTCAGCTAAATGAAAAATATATATGACTGCTGCAGGAACAAAACAGATCTGGGATATGTACAAAGCACAGCCTGACTTTTCCAGTCTGGATTGCTGAGCTGGTTCTCTCTTACAGGGAGTTCCTGCTGAATAAAGTTGCAGTCATTCCTCCACCTGGTTCACTGTGCAAAGACACCTGCACATACCGCCAACATAATGCATACTTGCTAAAACTAAACAATAGGGGTTTTTTGTACAACACCATGTATTAGTATAACTAGTCACACTAAATTCATATACTAACCCTGCTCTATAGGGCAAAAAAGAGTAGGAGAGTAGGATTTATTTCACTAAACTTCCAGTGTCTATGGTATGGCCTTCTCCATCTGAACTAATAATCTAAAGAGGACGTATATTCAATACGAAGCAGCATGCTGAGGATGTAATTGCTTTGTCTTATTTTACAAGTTAGGAACATACTGTAAGTGCCTATACCTGCACACTGACAGTGGAGTGAGGACGTACAGAGATAGAAGTATCTACCTGTTCATGGATAAGTGCCACCTTCATTTCTACTAAATCTCTACACAATATGTGATTTGTCATAAAGTCATTGACTGGAAAGGTTTATATTTGCTTAATTACTGTTATTGAATAAATACATCGGTCAACTAAAGCTGTTTCAAGAGGAGTAGTTCTGATAAAGGCTGCTGTTCTATATCTTGCCTGGTGGGGATTCCCCAGTATTTAATGAGAGGTAACGTTACTAAATTTTCACTTGCAGTGCCTCATTTTTGTATTTTGGGACATTTCCTTTAAGTATGTGGAAACTTAGTATTTTTTGTTGGTTCTGTCACTTTGGCAAAATTGGTTGAAATTAGCTAAGGCTTCAAAAAAACTGAAATGAAGATTGAAAATCTGACATGCTTTATGATCACAAGCATTGACTTTCCTTGGAAAATTGCTGAAAAACTGCAGCTATCCTTCAAAGTTGCCCCAATATGTAAGAACGTTTTGAAGCCTACAAATTATGACATTGATTTCTTAACTTGTATGTTATATGTATTCTTATCCCTTGCCCGCCTAAATCTATTACCTGCTTTGCTCATTGAAAGTGCAACATTTAAAGAGGCAACACTGGGAATGAGTAGTGTCTCAGTCTTCCCTATCATAATGGAATACATCTCTTGGTTGTTCTTTAGGTGTTATCAAACTGCATCTAATAAATAATAGTGACAAACCGCAAACACCATGGAAAGTTGCATTGATTATAATATTAATTCAAGTACAAATAAGATAGATTTTTTTTCTGTAATTCAGGAGGAACAAAGCACAGCATAGAAATTGAACATAAACAGAGTTGGGATCTGCAATTCATTTTTCTTGTTTACTATGAAATTGGGCCTAGTTAAGTTTCAAAAATGCTAATGAGGAAATAAATTAGGTAGCAATTTTCCAAGGCAATATCTCATTGGATTTGTATTTGTTTACTTTTATCTATATTTGTCCTTGTTAACCCCTTTTTTACTGGCCATTCAATTTAATTCGTTTTGTTTTTTCTCTCTTTCTGTATTTGCTTATTTGTTTGGTATGATTGCATTTTGTATCCTTCCAGGACACACTTCATAGAAAAGAAAGGGGACAGAAGAGGGAAATAACCCACTACAAGGGTCCTGCACTCTATTATTGTCTCACTGTCAGCTGCGTAACCACACCACTCATACCGGATTTCCAAAAAGCGCTTGATATTTGACTAGCTCTATTCACACTAAAGTCAACGGTAGTTCGTTGAAGCCAGTGAAATCAGACTTAGGCCAGCAGTAATCACTTTTGAAAATTCTGTCCTTAATCTCCAATAATTTCTATTGACCTTTTTGAGAAGCTTCTCTGGAAGGAAACTTGGACTGTAATGAATCTTGAACACAAGAGGCAAAATAAGGTATTTTTTTCTTAAGGCCAAACTATATACTCTTAAGTTTAAATGTAACTCTTTTGTAGGTATGTCTTTTTTCTTTCAGTGAGAACCATATTCACCACCATAAGAAAAAGTTAATAGTAAATTATTGCATGACATGAAAGTTATATGGCTTAATGTAATGCCATAGCACTATGATTCCCTTAAGTTTTGCTCTTGGTAACATGCTTAGCACATGGGCATCAGTCTGGGTAGAGGACAGACAACGCACTTGCATTGGAAAATTCATCTGCAATGCAATTCCTTTCCATTCCACAGGTTTGTCACCGTTATAAAGTCAAATTTCAAACACCATATAATGACTTTGAGAATGGCACTTGAGGACCTGCTGATATAAAACCTATCGTTATCAGGTCAATCATTTCCCAATGCAGTGACAGATATTCAACATTATTTTCAGAGATAAATGAATAGTCTTCATCGCAGCTCCTCTCCTTGTTGGCAATTTCAGTAAAGAGGCCAAGAGGTGAATAGCCTGCAGAACTTGTTCTCTTCTTTTTCATGCCTGGGGTTGACTTTTTTAAGTTAAAGACCTTTTGGAGAAAGTTTGCCCTCTCATAGCCTTTTTGCAAAAAGTGGCCATGTATGTGAATTTTGAGCACCAGCAACACCCATTGCTAAAGGGCAGGAGCTAACCAGGGAAAGGTCATTCCAATTCACAAAGGGCTTTGATATTTCAGAATAGCTGACTTTGTTATGAACTGAAGGAGAACCTCACATTTCAAATTCTTTGTGTAAAAGAAAAATGTCATGGTCCTCAGGAAACCTACCAGAAGAGCCATCCTGAAGGTATGAATACTGGAAGCTCTTGGGGAGGTGGCTCTACAGAGGTTCCACAAGTTTCCTGGTTCTTTTACCCTACACATTAAAATGGGAAGCCACATTGATGAGCAGCAAGATGAGGAGGGGCCAAGGTGTTTAGGAACAAAAGCTCCAATAGCTTCCAAGCTTTCATCTCCCCTTCTATGTAAAGAGGCACAGTGGGATCCCAGCAATCAACATAGCAAACTAACAGAGAAAATGGAGACAGGTATTGACCAAAGAGAAGACAACTTTTTTAATGGAACCATCATAGATTCTGATGCAATTCTATCAACACTCAACAGCTGTCATAAAACATTCCTATTTCTATGAATCATAACCTCCTGAGGAAATAAAATTCCTTGGGGAGTTTCCAATATGAGGATATAGCACTTCAAGAGGTGAAGCTTTTTTTTTTTTTAAAAAAAATATTTACCATTTCATGTTAGCCTAAACATAAATTTAGGGTTCACCTGAGGCACATGGACCCAGCTTTAACAATATTTTCCATGTTTATTCATTCTTTAGTTTGTTTTCCACAATAGTTTATAGCATGTCAAATGTCAAATATGAGGTAGAATCAGATAATGGTTTGGGGTTTTTTTCACAACTGGGAACTGAGCATGGCTCCCTTCTATACTAGATATGTAACTGGAAATAAGCAGAAAAAGCTATATGAAAATAAGGCTTTATAAAGTTTTCTTCAATAAAGTGGTAGACCTTTAAGGCACGGGAAGAAAAAAAAAAAAAAAGAAAAAAAAAAAAGAAAACACACCTCCATGAAAAGACATATTTTTTAGCTGTTGTTATATTCCTGCTTAGATTCTTCTCTCCTGCATGTTCACCAACCAACCAATTAGCTTTTTAAGCAGCTCCAGGTACACCAAGACTTTTATTTTATTTTTTGGGAACTTATTCCTTTGAAATGAAACAGGTCAATATATTTCACATACAAACTAGATCCATCCCCTTCCTGAAACCTCTTGTGGAGGCCTCTCTGTAGCTGTCATATCCCTCTGACGAAGCCCAGACGCTCATAAATTGAGGACACCCCTTTTTTCTGCTCTGCTGAAGTTTCCCTGTGCCAGTCTGAGACTTCCTGCCTTCCCTTCTATGCTCTCTAAATGCCCACATCAAGACCTCATTCCTTGAGAGAAGATGCCTGTTTCCTGCTAAGAATCTCTTGAACAAGCCTCCTTCTAAATAAACATCATCCATCAGATAATTGTGTGATTTATACTTTTCATCAGTGAAGATGTGTTGATCCAGGCGCCAAATGTACACTGAGCTCCCTTAGGGAATGAGTTCACCTGTATGAAACTTCCTCTTCCAAATCCATTTCTCACAAGTGTTTCCTTTTTCTCCTTCATTGTCTCCCACATTTTGCTATTTCCCTTCATCCTCCAGCACATCAAGTGTTTTTATCTTAGTCTTCCTACATTAAAAAAAAAAAAAGTAAATCAAATCATTATTACAGGGAACCTTTCAATTAAATTTCTAAGTAAAATGACTGTATTAGGCAAAAGTTTGTGTGGCAGCCAATAATTTCAGGTAGTATGGAATGCAGGCTTGGGCTAACCTTGCAACTCTATAAGTTATTATGTGCAAGTGTTACAACTCGATTTTGAAGAGAATACACATGTATGATGAAGCCATATTATAGCTGAGTGATTGATTACAGCATTCTGATCCATCTCAACAAGATAAACTCAGATAAAAGAATATGCTGATATTTAAGACTTGACAATTTATTATCCAAAGACTACTGTAAAAAATGATTTTATAATTCCCTTCATTTAAGTGGTTTTTTTTTGAAAGTAATAAAACATATTTTCCAGAGTAACAGACTATGATCAGAAACTTTTCTTGCTACTAGCAGTAAATTCCACTAGGAAGTAAAATGAGACAAAACAAACATTACTGGTTGTCCTAGCTGCTTCTTGAAACTTGTATGAAAGCTAGTCAAATGGGAACTTGTTTTTTGGTGAAAATTTTAAGCCTTAAAATCTTGTTATGGGCTAAAGGGAAATGTAGCAAATATGTGAAGTCAATAATTTATTACTAATGAAATCTTAACAGTATAACTAGACAAATATTATTAGTTCAGATTTATTTATTGCAGAAAAAGAAAATAAAGAATGCTTTTACCAAGGAAAAACCCTCGGAAATATAGCAAAGTGGTTATAATTGTTATACGCACAGTAGTACCTATCCCTTTTAAAAGCATTATGGTCACCCTTCCACTGTCCCTCTGGATACTACACCACCAGTCTTCCTCAAGCAAGGGGACATTTGAACCAGGTCATCAGTGTTCCAAGTTCTTCCATGGGAAAATGGTAACGTTAAATGGGGTTTAGTCTTTCTTCCTCTGTTTTTGGGGTGATTGGCATGGGCTATTTCTGTATTTTCTAACTACCCATACACACTGCTCTTTATTCCTTGTTTGCAGCTACATACTACATCCCAGTTTACTATATGTTGTGTAAGTATGTGTTCTACATATGCTAGATACCTGGTCTTTGCTGTCTTTGTTACCCTTTTTATAACCCAGCTCCAGGTCTTCATTTCTTTCACCATTTTTGAGTTGTTTATAGTCTTTGGGTCTAGAACTAGAGTGGAGAGCAGGATTCATTTCTCCTAACCGCCTATTAAAAGTTAAAACCAATCTTTAATTGAGGTGGGTGGGGAGAGAGAGGACCAAAAAGGAGCCTAAATTTTATGCATTCAATATTTTTTTTTGTCTTTCTTACTTCCTAAGAGTTATAACTCTTTTTTTTTTTTTTTTTTTTTTTTTTTTTTTTCCTAATCACCAGCTACAGAGGGATCTAATACTTCTTACTCCAATGCAATTTTGAACATATAATGGCATAACCACCCTACCAGTGCCCTACTTTCATTGTGGTAATATGGATCCCAGACTATTAAGAAAATATGAGCAGTTTTTTCTGAAAAACATTGGTACAGTTTACACAATCTTCCCGCTCATATTCAATGTTGGCAAGTCTCTTTCATTGCCCTCAGATTCAACAATTTAAATTTTGTTAAAGAGAAAGCAGAACCACCAATCTTCCAACCCAAATAAATGGTCTGGAAAGCTGCTGTTGACTTCCTTGAGAACTGGCTTGTTCTGTAGCTATTGCTGTATTCAGACTTTCTGGACTTCAGATAAATATTACCTAAACTGGCTCTGGTGATCTGGAAAACTGTCTGTTTTGGTGTCACAGATGCAGTGATGCACTTCACTCGTAAGACAGAAGCAGCAATATGCTTATTGGTATAAAACAGATTTAACAACGTTTGATAAAAAATGCAACAGTGGTTTAACAAGAGCTGATGGCAAGGTACACTTGCTTATTTACTGCACAGAGAACTGGCTCAGACAAAACTGTCAGGGAGACCCTCCCATTGAGTCATGAGGTTCAGAAAGAACCTCCTTGTGGTGTAAACTCCTTCTCAGAGAGGAGTTTTAGTGCGGCTAGATTCAGACTTAGACTGGATCAACAGTTTGTATCTAAAGCACTACATGTGCACAATGAATCCTTTATATCACTTAGCTAAGATTTCAAAGTTTAGGATGCTCTTAGTCACTTGCAGAGAACCTGTTGTGGCAAGGAATTTCTGAACCTTGAGGAGTAACCTTGATGTGATAGCTTAAGGAATAAGACAAATTTCTACCATTGAGACTCCTTTATTCTATCACTCTTAGTTGTATTTAATCTCAGTCCAATGAAACATATTGCTCTAGAAACAATTAGAACCAGAAGACTTTGTGTCCCTGCTCCAAGTCATTTTCTTTCCCTAACCTTGGGCAAGATTTTTAATCATTATTTCCTTCTATCTCTGATACATAAAGTGGGGAAACTGGTGTAGCCTGATATTAAATAGCAAATTTCAAGATACTGGAACCATCTAACTACCATATGAATAATGATCTGCATATATTCCCTACACATATAAATAACCATAATAAATGTTGTAATAGGTAATAATGCATTTCCTTGTTGTGCCTATTCTTTCAAATGGAGTAAAACCAGAACAGCAATAATTGGTATGAGTAATCAACCATCACAACAATGAAAGTTTCAGCTGAAAATGAGTACCAGATGCTGAATGAAAAATAGTGCAATAAATAGATAATATAAACCTAAAGGTGTGAAAAAGAAGCAAATTCCATTTCATCAACAATTTCTGAGATGATGAAGTTTGGCTTTTTTTCTGAACTGGATAAAATATACCTAAAATGTTTATTAGGAAAAAATAATATTTATTCTCAAAATACTTCCCTTTAACAAAATAATGAAGTTACGTCTTTATTCAAGTCATTAAAAACTTGTCTATATATTACAATCTAAGACAAAATGTTATAGCAACATAAAAATCATATTACAACACATATATCAAGTTTCTGTTCCACAAATATTGAAAAGAGACATTACAATGCCATCAGAATCCTTCCCATATTACTTTAAATTAAACTGTAAATTAAATCTATCTTATTTCCTGAAGTTTTTTTAATTATTATTATTTCAGTAGAACCCTGTACCCTCACTTTAATTTGTCAACATATTTCTGACCAGATACAGCCATAACACATACTCAATATGTCTTGTTTCTGTCAGCTGCAGAAGCTAAGATTTTAATTCATCCAACATCATTGCATGTAAATGACAAGTCTTGGAGGCTTTGTCACCCACGTCTGCTTTCTCACTGGACAGACTGAGACCATCACTCAGCAACTCACGTGATACAAGGTTAGATCACCCTCTGGAGAGAGTCAGGTTTCTGTGTTGTCCACTTTAGGTGGAAATTAGACCATGGAGTCTCCTAATTTAAAACCTTGTTTAGGCTTTAAGCTTTGGTAAGAAGAATATAAGATCCTTATCTCATGTTTCAAATATTTCTCGTGATTTATTTTGGTTTTGGATCAGTATTGAAGGTCATCAATTTAGCTGCAAGAGTGTTATCATTGAAATCTTGGATTATTTGGAAGTTAGCAATACCAACATTCATAAAATAGATACATCCTGCCTTTGGAATTATTATCCAAGATAATTTAACTATTGAAGGTTTAGTTTTCCACCTATTGAATATATCCAAGTAAAGCTAAGGTGTTTGGTGGTGTTGTTATTAAACACTTGGGCAACACAAGCTGGGGTTTAAGGTACCCTTACTACCTTGAACCATTTCTAATAATTTAAAAACCATTCCTATATAATACATCTGTTCAGTTCAAATATATAATTACATTTTGTTGCCATCTAGAAATGCACAACAGTTTTATCACGCATTTTGTGCCAAATCATTCTCCCGATCACAGTTCTCTGAATTTCTGTTTCTCCCATTGTGAGTGAAGCTCAATATTAAAGCTCTAAATTATTGTAAGAAAAGTGTCATTTTCAATTCATCCCATCTTGTGGCAGCTGTGCCTTGGTGCCTTGAAGGAATACAACTTCTACCGCCTTGTCATGGCCCCTGGTCTGGTGGATGTGCATTGCTCATGAGGCTGAAAGAGTTGTAGCCGGTTCTATTTACAGGGTCTTTCTGGACTTTGGTGGGGGGGACAGTGAATGCTGCCAAGACTGGGGTGTTTTTATGCAGGTCAAGAGCTTTCTGATTCTAGTCACTGTCAACAGTGAAAGGAGACACTTCTGCATTGTCCCACCAGCAGGGAACTGGCTGCTTGGTGAGCAGCTTTGCAGAAAAAGACTTGGGGGGCCCTGCTAGACACGAAGTTGAATGTGAACCGGTGATGCACCCTTGTGAAGATGGTGGCTAACCACATACTGAGCTACATTAGCAACTGCATTGGCAGCAGGTTGAGGGAAGTGATTATTATATTACATTCCACACTAGTGAAACCAAACACGGAGTACTGCATCTCCCCTGTATGAAAAAGGTATTGGAAAACTGAGGCTTGCCCAGCAGACAGCTACCAAGGTGTGTGGGTGTCCAGAGCATAAGACATACAAGGAGAAACTGAAAGAGCTGGATTTATTCAGTCTTAAGAAAAGAGGAGTAAGTAAATGTCATTAAACAGATATTAGGTAGTTAAACAGATGGCAGAGCCAGACTCTTTTTGGAGGTAGACACAGAAAGAACAAGAGGTGATGGACACAGGTTACAGAAAGTGAAATTATGATTGTAAATTAGGGAGAAAAATAATCTTAGAATCAGGATGGTTAAACTTTAAAGCAGAGGCCCAGCCAGGAGGTGAAATCTCCATTGCTGGAGATACTCAAAACTTGGATGAACAAAGGTCTAAGCCAAATGATGTAATTTTTAAATTGGCCCAGATTGGAGCCCTTATGACCATTCAGGACTTCCTCACAACTGAGATTATGATCATGTGGGAAGTGTGAGTTCTGAAATCAGATTATCTGGCCTCACAGCTACTGAGTCAAAGGTCTAATTGCAGACATTTTACTGAAAACCATAACCATAAACACTTAATGGGTAAATTCTGTCCGTATCAGAATAAAATTAAAACAATGGTCAAATAGATCATATGGGGGAAAAAAATAGTGAAATAATTTTTCATTAAATAAAAAACCTCAACAAACCAAACCAACAGACAAACCTCCCAGGAAGGTTTTAAATATTCCATTAAATAAATAAAAAACCCTATGGAATTTAGTGTTCAATCTTTAAATGAGCTAACTTGTAAATAACCTAGTTGAGCTTTTAAAAACTCCTAGAAAACTCAAGAGAAAAGAAAAAAAAAAAAAAAAAAAAAAAGACTTAGAAGGCAAATATTTTTTGAAATGTCTGGATGACATCTGAAAAGGAAAACAACAACAAAACCAAGCTCAAATAACCAATGTTTCTCACCTCCTTAGGAGCAAGCCCAGGAATTGTTTCTTGTCCAGGATCATGTTCTGTTTTCCTCTCCAGCAGTTCAGCTGCTCTCTAGTGTCTAGTTTTGTAGTAGTTCAGGGCAAATCTCTCTATTGCTTCATAGCCATACAGCCTGTAAAGGATGTTTCAGCTGCTTATTTATCTCTCAAGGTGGACTGTAAAAGGCAAAAGGAGCCAAACCTAAAGGAAATGTCTTTTTACATTTTTTGACCATGGAAGGAGGGAACCTCTGGGTATTTATGGGACCAGGACCAGGAAGAATCACAAAGGGGTTGTGTTTTGCCTCAAAATTATGTGATTTCTATCAGGTGACTTTGAATTGTTTCTGCACCTTCTAGAGGGCAGTGTGTTCAGTGGGACTATGAGTTGCTAAGCTCTACTGCTTGTATAATGTTTGCTGGCATGGGTGCATATTCCAGCAGTTCAAATGTGTTCTGACATACCTGCACATATTCACGGTAACAACCTGCAGCTGGTAAAACAGAAGTGAGGTGTGAAGTTAGGTGAATGAGAAACATTGCCCCTCCATGACCAGTATTCCCTCGGTCTCAGTGTCCAGAGTTTCCATTAAGAAGTGGTGAAATACCTTAACAGTCTCCTTTGGGCTGCCATGTCATTACAGGTCTTCCCCGCTCCCCTCTGGAGTACGGCTTTGTGGCAAGGTTTTAGAGATGAAAGGAAATGGTTCTCAACAGCTGAGTCCTGTTTCTCAACTGTTCTTCTGTGTAATATCCCAGAGCCAAAAGAACAGGCAGGAGTACATACTGAAAAGCATGTTCCTAAGAAATTCAGAGCACCCAGTTTTGTGAACACGTGTGAAGGTGAGTGCCTTCTGACGTGCTCTGGGTCTTATACGCAGATGAAGTAGGAACTAATATTTACCCTATCCATGTATTGCAGCCTAGAAAGGCTGAAAGACTAAGACTGATGGGTGATCTTTAACTCCATTCACAACTTCAACCCTACCCATTTAAATAAAGCTTTTTCCCTGGGATGAGCACAGCTTTTAATAACAGTTTCAGGAGATACAGTAAGTCTCTTGGAGATACAAGCTCTCCTTTGTGTTGCATGTGGCTGCTTTGCCTTCCTCCTAGGACTCAGAAAAATCTACAGCTGCACTTCCCTTGCTATCGTATGTACTCACAGCCAGGGAACATGTTTTGAGATGTAGTTTCCAGCCTCTCAGTTCTATCAGAACCATATTGGACTTTCCTAAACTGATGTCAGAATCCCTTGGCACCTCTTAGATTCTCGTTAGGAAAGAGTGAACCTGTCATATAGCTTCATGGAAATTCACCACATCCATACTTCAACTAATATTGTCTTCCCAGCGAATGATACCACTTTATCATGGCTGTCAGAAGATAAAACTTTTTACTTCCCAGGGAGGCAGTTATAAAGACAGGCTCTTAGTCTTTTCTGGCCTGGAAGGGGAAGGACCAACAAATGCTGCATTTACTGGGAATATAAGACAGAATTTCTTCAAGGCAGTGAAGGCATTTAACATGCTCATTTGTCAGTAGAATTTGGCTGTGACAACAGGGGCAGATTTTTAAGTCTAGGGATTCTAGGAGAGCCCTGACTATGGAGAGGATTAATAAATGTCCCAAGCTGGGTAAAGAAAGATGTGTCAATTAATTAGTACTGATCAAAACACACAAGAAAAAGGAATATAATACTGATTCTACCTGGTAGGTCACACGGCACACTGGGAAAGGGAAATGTACGCCAAAAGGAGGGAGAAAATGGCTAAAATGCATTTAAGTGTTCTGTGGCAAAGAACCCACAGTGTAGAAAGTTAATGTCTCCAAGACTATGTCATGATAGAAATACTTTTCACAGCAGTTGTGAGCATCCATAGTGCTAAGCAACACAGTAAATAGGAGTCACAAAGATTAATCAATGTGTAAGTATCTTTATCCAAATCGATTGCATTAAACTTCTTTCATAATCAAGGGAAAATGAGATCAGTATATCCAAAGGATAGTTCATCTCATCCAAAACCAGGTAGCTAACTTAGATCAGCTGGCTTGACAACTGGTCATGCCACCTTTCCTTCAATGACGGTGAAAGCCTAAAATGACCTGTATGTCTAAGTTCAGATGCCTAAATGTAAGTGACAAAAATCACACCAATGTGACTCTCACAATAACACCAGTTATTTAAGTTAATGACTGAGTGAAACAGTCAAAGAGTGTAATAGAACAGCCATAATGCTGGTCATTTCATGAAATGTCTGAAAATTTCAGTTATTTCATGAAATTACTGCTTTCACCATCTGACTGTAACATACAGGTAGAATTAGAAATGAACAGGCTACAACCACGTTCTTAGTTACTGCATTTGTATCTGAGCACAGTTGTTATTTCACTGAGGCTAAATCCTTATGTAGGTTCTTATCAGAAAACTTTGCTATTGCAGTTCCTCTTTAGCAGATAAACAATTTTTTGCTGTTCTGTTCTTTTTCCCCCTATTGTTACCAAAATAATAATGATTATAAACATCACTTTAAAAGCATGCCATGCTAGGTTTGTCTGTATTGCAATATATCATTCTGAACTCTACCTTATTCGTTTATGGTGAAGCATTTTATATTAATGTTTCCATTGCTTATCACAGACACTGGCATTATAAGTGCTTAAGTCAACTCAGCTCAGTTATTTATTAGGATGGGTTTCACTGCTGTTTCCTTGAGCAAAATCCTTCCTGTTCCCATTCAGTGCAACTGGTTTATTCCTGCCAGTCACTGCTACTTGCTACCCATCACACAATTCAGTCCATCAGCATTAAATAAATTAAAAATAACTTGGATTCCTGGTAATTAATAATCATGCTTTTCAGACATGCAGCTTCTTAGGGTTATATGCACAGATTAAAAAAAACCCTAGAAAATATAGAACAATTAGAAAACAATCTAACACCTGAACATCCAGTCACATTTGAAACTTCAGGTGTTAGAAGCCTTGATCCTTGAAATCCAAGTTCAACAGTTCTGGTCTATTCCGATTCTTGGTATTCCATACAATTTCCTGAAATATGCTCTCTGTTTAAGGCCCTGACCTTTGCTGATGAATATTAAACAGTCCAAACCAGTGTTCATAAGAAACTGTGCTTCCCTGCCTTCCTTGGCAACTTTCCTGTGCATCAGTTGTTATTTTTCCATAGTGAACAGCTCAGGTGGCAGCAGCGAGATGATTTTCCTATCTGATCCTTTACCTGTAAGCTACCTTCCTTAGGCTACTCTTGAATATGCAGTTTTTCTCAGGTTTCTTTTCTTGAATTCCTCCCAACAGAGAAGATTTTGCATCAGGGTCTTCTCTGTTATAAGTAGAAACTTTTACGCTGAACTCAGCAGGGCTGGACTACTTCATAACAGCTAATGGTTTGGCCACATGTTGTTACTTCTTCACCTAAGAAACTCACGTACATCACTGGGGCTAATTCCTTGTTTAGTAGTTACTTGAATGTATTGACACTAACATGCTTAACAGGTTGCAAGCTAGAAGTATCCCAGAAAAAAATGGGTTTTGAGAAGGTATTTGTTGCTATCAGAAAAAGCGGGACAGAGAAAGATCATACATAATGCTCTGCCAAGCGCTGTCTGGAGGCAGTATGGTATTCTTCACCCCCTAACTAGCTTCTTGTTGGGGGAGGAAATCCTGTCCAGCTTACGTGTGAGCAGTTGAGTTTGCTAGTGACCAAACAGAACTCCACTAAATGAGGGGGTCAAATGGAGTCTCATTTTGAGGTTTCATGCAAAAAAAATCTGAGTCCTGGATGTTGTAGGATTATCTTCAAATCATTTTTTTTTCCCAAAGCTATATGTGTATTCTTTAAATGTAAATGGATTTGCTTCTTTTCTGTGGTTTTTCTTTTGGGGATTTTTTGGGTTTTGTTTTTTTTTTTTTTTGTCTGCATGTTGAAGAATTGTGCTAAAAATGCTACCTTGAGTGGAGAGGTGTAAACAAAAATCCAATGGTATTGTAGTCCATTGTATGTCCTATTATGGGGGGAAAATGACTACCAAAATGCATGCATTGTTTGATAGCTAATCCTAACAAATAGACAGACCTGTGTAACTAATTGATTTTTCACTTGGCTGGTAGACCCAAAAAGATTTTTCTTTGCCTTGCTGAAAAAAAGAAAAAAAAAAAACAAAAAACAAAACCAACAACAAACTTGGAGAGAAACAGAAGACCAATTTGTTTTGTATTCGTATCTCTTGTTTGAAATTACTGAAGATGCTTTTTAAAAAATTAAAGGTTTGGCTTTGTTTGAAAATACAGAAAGGTAATAACATGACTTTGCTCATTCTGGAGGCATGAAATTCTTTCCACTCATTATGTTTCAGTGCACAATTAGTTCTTGTACCACAGCATCTCAGCCCACGGGCTGACATCCCATCCTTTCCCCAGGGTCCTGCCCTGTTATCCTGGGGCTGTGTCTGACACTGGCTACTCTCTCCGAGTCTGATCCTTCCCTCCATCCATAAGCTCAGCCTGGCCCTGTCACCATGGTCCAGACAGATCATGGACAGAAAAAGAGCTGTTATGTGATTTTATGGTGGTATATATTAGGTTAACTGATTGCAACATGGCAAATATACCAAGCTCAGCTTCAGAAAGCATATACAAATGTGTTCTACAAACATACAAATGTGTACTATCAGTTAGATAGCATTACCAGTGCTGGTATTTATATGATTTAAGTTAAGAAAGTACTTAGGATCTTTGTTGGGTATAGAATTTTAGGAAAACAAAGTATGTGGACTTACAAAAAAGAATCTAGTAGTATAATCTAATAGGAATGAGCACAATATGATAGAAAGTCATACTGAAAACTCAGCAGAAGAAGTTTCTGGTATATCAAAATGCATGGTAGTTAAGTTTACTGTTTTCTGGAGAAAGAAGCATTAAAAGAACAAATAAATACAATTGTTCCATGAGGGACTGCTTTCAGAGCACAAAAAAAGCCTACTAGTTCATAGGGCATGTGTCATTACTTGTCAAGATCAGCAGTAATTTGTTTAATTCTATCCAAGAAAAATACTTTGGAAAAGTAATTGAAAATCTGGGAAGGTAACAGAAAGGGAGGAAATTTAGTATAATATTGATTTTTGAAAAGAAAAAATAATAAAAAAAAATATCATGGTAGTTATCACTTCCTAGGCCCAGCTGAAAACTACACTAAAATAATAGATCAAGTACTACAAAATAATAATTAGGGAACCTCTAGATAATCTTACAAGCACAATAAGCATACTGGGCTCATCAAAAGAAAATACTGGAGAATTTCATCGGTCAACTTGTGTCTTTTCCTGAAGGTTAAAACTCACACCAGCAAGAATGGCACATACACAAGCCCCTCCCTACCCCAACTCCAAATAAAACAATACAGAAACCATAGCCAAGTGGCATCAAACTTTTGCAGCTTTTCCATCCTTATAGAGAATGTTTAATTATTTGGGTTAGCAAGAAGCAATCTTTTAGCAAGGGCTAAAATGAGACCTTCATACAGAAACAATTTTCATATAAATGCCACCTTAAAACTCAAGGATTGAAGAGCTTTACAGATATTAAAGAAGTGATCCTTAACCATGTAAACTTCTCAGCTGAGTATTCTACTGAGGTTGACAAAATTGGTCTCAGGAGTAAGTGCTACCTGTTGAATTAAAAGTGGTTGGGATTGGCCTTCACTTTCACCGCCTTGCTCTGAACTACAGAAGTGTTATTAAGGGTCATTACTAATCAGCATGTCACAAATGGGGAAACTGAGCCATCAAGAATTGATTTATTAAAGGTCATAGAATAAATCCTGGTGGCAGAAGCTAGATGAAATGATCTCCAGCCCTTTTAACATATGATTAACATTTCCCATCTTAAGATATCCACGTGCACACAAAGATACTTAGAAATATAGTAATAAGTAAATTAATAAATAACTGTGCGTATGAATACATGAGATCTTGGGATTTCTAGAGACTTCTGTACTGCTTTACCTCCATCCACGTTAAGTGGGAATGTACTTTGTTGAAAGGTCTTTTTTTGATTACGATGTACTCTGTGCCGTGTTTGTGGGTTAGAAATAAAAAGCTAATAATTTACTTTTCAATTAATTTTCAAGGTCATAAGAAACTCCACTTTGATAGTTACCTGCATTTCTGTGTGTGATGGACCTATGGAGTGCAGGAAATAGGTTTTGAGATGGATGGAAAATGAGCAACTGCTGACAATAAATAAACTGTTTAGTCTAAGACAGATTGAAAGTCAAGATTACTCTTTTATGAACATAAATGGACATTTAGCCAAAAGATCTGGCAAAAAAGGACCCAAAGGAAGGGACCCATAAAGAGTAAGAGACATTTTAGTTTTTGAGTTTCCAAACTTCAAAGTCAAAATAGACAGAAAAGCCTACAAAGACATCCAGTTAAAGCTCATTCCTCTTTTCCAGTGTAAATCATCTGTAAAGTATTTGGGATCTTTATGGTTGTACAGAAAAATAAATAAGAACAAATATGATTCAGAAGACTTCGACCAGAGGTGTGTTACAGTATATTTTTCAGCTACAAAGACATTTGTTTCTTCTTAAGGAAAAAAAAAAAAAGGAAAGAAAAAAGAATGAAGAGAATTTCATTAACCAGCCAACCAATGAACCTCTATACCCGCCCCCCCCCCCCCCCCCCCCCCCGCTTAAACAAGGAGAAAAGAAAGCTTGAAGAAGTTTAACAAAAGACCAATCTGTGTAAGTTGCTAACTCTGCTGATTTACACTAGTTGAAAGATGCAGTTCAATATAGAGAAGAATGGGGGAAAAAATGATAATGAGCTTTTATATAGATCTCAAAGCTATTTCTTAACTTTTTTCTTTGGGAAGCACTTGGCACAATCTGGGGGCTGCAACAACCAAAAAAAGAAATATAAAAAAGAAATAAGGAAGGATCAGTTTCGCATACGCGCAATGACTTGCCATACAACATATGGAAGATGGAAGAGGCTTAGTAGAAATGTTGATCACTGGATGGTTAGGGAAGAAAATCAATAACGTATCCCTAAGTCATATTACAATGTGCAAATGCTGATATTATTGCGAATCAACATGTAATACTGTAGCATTAAGTTTTAGCTTGTAGGCTCCTTAAGGAAGCTTTAGGTTGTAAGCTTTTTGGGACTGAGGGGTAAGTTCCTTCTCTGTTGTATGCACAAGCCATCACACTGGAGCTTGCCAAAGGGCCTGGGGCTTTTCAGCAGTAGCATAACACATACAGTTTTGTGGTGAAATCTTTAACCCCATCCAAGACAACTGTTAGTTCTGGATAAGTCAGGTTTCATTGTCTGCTGCACTAATGCAGTCCCTCAGCCAGCACTCAGAATATAATAATAAAATACAATCAATGACCACAATATTCTGCTCTGTGCATGTAAGCATGAATCCTGGGAGATGATAGATAAGATGCCAAGAATCTCAGGGGAGAGCAAAGTTGCTCTGGACTTCATACAATTCCGATTTCTAACTGAACTCTTAACACTGACTCTAACCTTTGCTTTTAGAACTTTTTTTCTTCCATATTTTTTTTCTTCCACTGATTTTGGCTCTGTCAGAGTGGCTGTATGAAACTAAGGATGCTGGAGGGGGTTGAGACAGAGCCTCCCTATTTTTCCACTCAGCCAGACTGACAATACGCTTCTATCCTCTTTATTTAAAAATCTGATTAGGTTGAACTGTGGGTTGTGATGAGACATCCAATGAAAGGTCAATCTTTCCTCTAAATTTTGCATAAACTATGTCACGACAGAGTAAAACTGCATATGATCAAGTGTACTAACATGGTGCCTATCACCTATTTGGCTTATCCAAAATAGAGCATAATTGTTTTTCCACATAACCAAGCTCCTCTGTACAAATATTTTTGAATAGGAAAACAATCTCAAAACAAACTCCTTTCACTTGGGTCCAGTGGTGTTTTCTCTCTCTAAAGGATACTGGGATTTGACTTCAATAACGAACACATCATTGATAAGCAGGAAAGGGACAGGGAGGAAAAGGGGGGAATTTGTGGAATCAGAATTATGCTTCTGTAAGTATAAAAGCAAATAAAAAGGTATCTGATGGTGAAACACTTTCAGTTTAAAATACAACTTAAATACTTGCACATTGATCTTGGAAGCAACTCTTACTGCCACAGGAGTTTAGAGATGCCCCAGAAACGTGGGACCATGCTACCTCCCTGCAAAGAATCACTGAATGTCGGGACATTAACTAAATTATTATTTTTCAAACTCAGCCCATCTGTAAGATCAGAATTACTAGGGAAGCACTGGCTAGTTATTGCTGATTCAGAAAGAAAAGCAAGTGTGACATGATGTAAAACTGCATGTTGAAATTAGGGTGTACATAGATTTGCTTTTAAGCTCAGCATGCTTAGGGACTGTGTAGCTAGGGCAGATAAAATCCTCTGGGAATTATTAGCCAACATCACATCAGCCAACCTTTTCTTGATTGACTGGGTTTCTGAGGCTGCAGCAAAGCAAACAACAGCATTTTCCTGTTTTCTGATTCCCCTTGCTATTACAAATGGATGTATAGGGGTGAGGCCACACATCCTAGTGAAACCTCTTGGTGCCTAATAATGGATGTTTCTATATACAGGCAAGTGGTATCCTATTATTCTCTACATCCTCTGTGCAGGGAGAGGGGAAAGATAGACTATCAGGAAAAAAAGTTTGTATTCATTATTTCTTGGCCTTAAGAAAATGTGCCCATCAATCCATCAAAAATGAATTTTATTCTGTAATATTAACGTTTAAGGCTATGCTTTTCTGGCGTATTGATTCTCCATAGGCAGAAGGACTCTGAAATGGAAACAATTTTAGAAATGTAGTTTTCAGTTTCCTTAATATTGTATGTTCCTGTTATGAAAGAAAATGGCTTTTCCTTCACCCTTCTCTCTTTCTGCACTATATATATTAGTCACAGGAAAGTGGGCCAAGTTTATCTCTTGTACAAGTCCAAGGACCTTATGTATCTGTGAAATTTCCAAAACTAGTTTATTTCTTAAATAATTATATGCCATCATGCCATTATTTATAAATATTGCAATAAAATTCTGGCCCAAAGTCAGAATTACAATCAGGTTTTCTTTTTTTTTATTTTTCGTTGAGTCCCCACATGCAGGGCAACAACCGACTCAGGACACAGGTTAAACACATGCTTAACTTTGACTGCGCTCGTATAAATTCGTACATTTGCTGTTTCTAAAAGATGGAGTTAAACATGTGCCAAAAGTGTTCCTTTGTTTCTGTAACTGGGGGATGTTTGGGCAATGGAAAAGTGAATCTTCAAATGCTGTGCAACAAGATCTTGCATTCGAATGAGCACTGGGGATGAGTGTTGGTAAGTGTTACGGAAATCAATGGTGCAGTCTTGGACAAAGTTCTGGGGAACTAAATTCCAGATCTCTAAAGTTGAGGCTGGAATTGGGATGGCAGCTAAAATCTCCTCACGTCTCTACATCTGGTGCCTCTATATCGTGGCTAACATACATGAATGCTTCCACTGCCAGTGCTTCTAGTGTGTGACGTGGTTTGAAATCTGTTTTTTCCTGTTGGGGAACAGAAGGTTTAGGTCTCCAGCTCTGTCAGTTTGACACCTCTTGACAGCACAGACCTCCCTCTTTGGCACTGTGTTTTTTAGCTTTTCTGTCAAATGTCTCCTGCTTTTTGAAGAAAGAAATCACTTAATTCATTATAGCTGAAATGCAGTCCTCTACAGATAGCCAGCATATGATTTGTGCAACCCTAGGGCACTGTCTGCCAGGATCTAACATAAGGCCTTCAAAGAGGACTTGGGAGACATTTTAAAGGTGAATGGATCTTGTTCTGGACCATTGCCTACAAAAGAACTTCAGTGCAGGGGAGGAAACCACACATGAAATAATATCACAGATTTCATCCA
Source organism: Falco naumanni (assembly GCF_017639655.2). Lineage (NCBI taxonomy): Eukaryota > Metazoa > Chordata > Aves > Falconiformes > Falconidae > Falco > Falco naumanni. Next base: position 77,994,754 of record NC_054080.1, read on the forward strand.
ATATGCTGTTATTTATATAACAGCTACTGATAACCCACAGAAGGTCTCTAAGCATGGCTTACCACAGGAGATCATGTAAACAGGCACACTTGATAGACAGCTGTCCTCTTGAGCCAATATAAAGAACAAATGTAGCTTGTTTATAAACTCTGCTAAAATGAGATCTAAATGGCATTAAAAGAAAAAAAGAAGAAGTCCTATTTATAAACCTTGCTTCCATACTCAATAAAAGTCTGCAGGCTAAAAGTGTGAAAAGCCTTCACCATACGGGTTTGCAAAACACATGGAAAAATAAAGATGTGTGTGTTTACAGAAAATATCCCAAACTCTCAGGCTGCTCTCAGCACCCAGGCGATGATCACAGTTGACGGGTTCTATGGTGTCGCTGTATGACTTGTTATGTCAAGCATCCATCTTGGCTCGAAGATTTTGTACAACCCTGCCTGCATATCGCTGCTGTGATTAATTCTGTAATTCACAGGAGGAGGAAGTGCCATGTAGATAAGCCAATAAAAGTTAGGTGGAAGGAAAACTGCTTCCAGCACTACCTTCAGTGCTGTGGGAAAACATGGTATTGACATTCATCTATTAATTGTGGTCAGCATCAAATACATATCTCTGAACAATTACTCTAAGATGTAATTGTATGCTTTTGAAACACCACACGATCTCACACAGCTTGCCAGTTTCTCCAGCTCAGTCATGAGATGGATCATGGTACAAAGCAGCTCCTCAAAGTTTAGACTTTTAGTCATATAGTGATGCTGTGAGCAGGATTAGACACTGAGTTATCCACAGTCAATTACTGTATGCTTGCTCTGGAGCTCACAAAACAGTTTAGGCTGACTTCTGTTTCAAGGGTGACCTGTGGTTCCACGTGATTTTTTTTTAGCATCTATGCTTGGCATTATTTTAAAAGGTGGATTGACCACATCTATGTTAGAGACAGGATTAGGAGAAGGCAGAGCAGAAGACGAGACATCAATAAATAAGTATGCTGATTTACATCAAATTATCTGGGAACTTAGAAATAAGAAATATTCTCATTCATGACAGAAATAAAATAGTGCCCTTTTCATATCTGGACTGTGGAGCAATCATTGCCCTCTGAAGATGTTTACTGTGGCTTCTTTGTAAAGCAGGTTTTGTTATGGGCTGTTCTTCACTTAAGTGAGATATGTTAAAGTCAAGATAGATGCCTTACCAGGGCAGCTCTCAGAGAACCGATTTAGCCAATGTTAATGAACAGTAATGCCTGATGCTTAATCAGGAGAGTATTATAGGGGGAAAACTAATGCAGCAGAGATGTGTATTTAACGTATGCCAAGTGATTAAGTGGTGATTAACCAGGGGTTGAAATTCTGAGCTCTGGACTTTTAATAAAGTGTCAAATAAAGATTAAAAGGAAGGAGAAAGAGTAGTCAAAGAAGAAACTTGGTAAGCTTCTCTTTTATTACTGTCTTTTTATTCAGTTTAGGGTTTTTTTAAAGTCCTATAGATTTTTAATCTCAAATAAAATATTGCAATAGAGGTGGACATTTAGAATGCAATATTCAAATGCACTTAATGGATTTGAAAGCCTGCCTGTTATCAGGTTGCTTTCTACGTTACCTAACTTCACAATGCATTAAGTGGAATCCTAACTATTTACAGTATCACTTCTAAATATAAATAGATATCTTTGTTACATCATTGTCTTATATTAAAACTCCACTGCAAAGCACTTAATAGCTTCACAAACCACTGATCACATTCTGCAGATTTTCTCCAGCTTGGATAACAATTACTTGGGAAAGCAATGTTACTGAAGTCAATGGGCAGAGGCATCGATGCTACTGTGCCATGAATGTGGGTCATGGAATCAAAACCTGTGGTAGCCAAACTACTTTACTGACTCCAGAGGACTTATTAACATGCAGTGGAAGCTCTCAAGGTGGTTCTACTCTCCAGAGCTAATGATTCATGCCCAGGTATTATCATCATGCTTCAAGTGCTGTTCAAATGCAGTCTATCTCATCAGTTGCAAAGGATTTCATTTCTAGATAGCACCACATGCTAAGTTTTAACTCCTCTTTTGGACAGGCAGAAATGGTAGGTACCTAAAACCAGCATCTGGGAGTAAAAATTCCCCTTCAGCAAAAAGCAAGCAATGAGAAGTAATAAATTACTTTCGTGTTTTTCCTCAGCCTCAGGACTGAACGTTGATGGGGGCTTGAAGAATCAGGCTCCAACTACCCTTGCATTTGAGTAGTGCTCTGTGTTATCGTGCAAAGGTGGCAAATTACTGCTTAATAGTCCATGTGCAGCTGCTTCATGGTGCTCCCCAAATGTTTCACTGCAAAGGGAGAGGAGGAATATCAAGGATCTTCTCCCAGGTGATGCTTCCTAGCATGGGAACTGCAGTGATCAGACGATGAGTTTACAAGGAACTTGCCATGTTGAGTGAACTCTGAAAGAAACACCAGCTGTAACTGAGGTTGTACAGTGAGCTGGACAAGAAATTAAAGATTGCCTTAATGAACTGATTCTTCATTTTTAGGGTACTGCAGAAGTAAAAACAAACAATGAAACAATAAAAAAGAAAAACCTAACAAAGTGAAAAGATACAGAAAACAATCAGTAGCTTCATCAGCTAGACTTTAAATCATCATGATTGCTTTACCAATACTTATTTTTTACAAATAGTCTGTTGATGTATCTTTACTTCTCTTACTGCAGCTGAAGACTGATTTTTAAAGCATTTTGATTGTCATAATGAAAATGGACTTCAATGAAAATGAAGGTAGCTCAACACCTTTGAACACCAAGCTATTATAAAGTTATATCATAGCTGATGGCACTGCCTAAGTAATTTCCCAGGTAGTATTACACTGCAAATATCCATATACTTAATCCAGTGGTAGTTATATGCAGAAGTATTCTTTGGCACAGAAAAGGAAAAAAAATCCATCCAGGTAGCATATCTTTATACGGCGTGATTGTCTGCAAATTCAGAAAAGGCTGCACCAAGGAATATTCCACTGATACTTGTTAATTTTCACAACTGTAAAGAGTGAATGACTATAAACACTCTTATCATGCAGTGAAACAGGTACTTTTTGAAGCTGTGTCATGGAGTCTTTACTTCTGGTTCAGCTAGCTGAAAAAAAGGATGCTTTCTCAAACATGGAGAATCTTATCTTTATTTTATTTCTTACACCAAATTTACCTCTGGGGTTGCAGAAGGCTTCAAACTACAGTCAGTTTGAAAAGTGGGGAACTTGCCCCTAGAATAATGAAAAGAAATGTCACAGCAGACATTTGCACAGCTGTGATTCAAGCCAAGCATAAGGTTTTTGTAGGAAGAGTGTTAAATGAAAAACAATGTTTATCATGATTGTAAGGGTCATCTTTCCGCTTTTGACAATCCACACCTCTCCATGTCTCTTTTTCCATCAGCATCTGGATCAAGCATATTCCAGCATATGGTTACTGAAACCCACAGGAATCACTTCTTTAAAGGGTTCTGTAGGTAAGCTGTTGACCGGTCTGTCTCTAATTCAAGATCAGATGGAAAACAGACAAACACAGACATTGTCACCAAGAAAATGATACTTGCTTATCCATAAAATCTCTAAAATTATCCAAAATGTGTCTAAAATGTGTCTTTCTTTTATCTTGGTAGTTAGATCTATTTTTGTATCCTTTGCCACTGCAGTCCTGCAAAGTTTCTTTTGATGAAAACCTGCTCAGCTGCTTGTTTTCTACAGCTGGGAATATACATGTAACACTGCAGTGGAGAAGTGCTGAAATCAGAAAAAAAATAAAAATCCCAAACATAGCAGGAATATGAAGACTGTTACCTTTGCCTACTTGCATTGCTGATTCCTGTCTTTCCTCTTTTCCAGTGAATTACCATCACAAGACTATGAATTTTAACAGAAGGAGCCACTGCCTTTAGAGTCTTGAGTATTCTCTGTGGTCTTAATTTTGGACAGTTTAGGGGATTGTATTTATGCTCTCCCATTGAAAATAACTTTTTAAAAAACTCTTCTGTGCTGAATTGCTTATTACATTCATGTAAATCAGTCAGAGGTGAAACCTGTGGCCACATGTTCTTTATTTCACCTCCCATCGCCACTGTTTGGCCTGCAGTGCTGGGCACCATCAGGAGAGACCTGCTTGGATAAGAAGGTGCCATAATGTAACAGTCATAAACCATTTACAAATCCAACACAGGCAGCTTAACGTAATAATAATAAAGAAAAAAAAAATCAAACATAAAATAATGGGAAAATACATGTATTGTTTGTTCTGTTTGACATCATAAAGAAGGTGCACACTTGGGATGTTTATGCCCCAGATTGTTATTTTCTGATAATGTACCTGGTTAAAGTAAAGTTTTCCCTCTGGATGCATATATAACACTTAGATAAGAACAATTCACAAAATCCTATTATAGTGCTGCTGTACACAAACACAGTTTTGGATGCTTCAGATAGTATCAGGTACATATATACAAGAGGAAAAGGTATTTCTAGGAATATCATTATTGGTGGCATATCTGTTCAAGTTTCCATATGCACTGGTGGCTCTTTCTTTGAGGCAAACATTAAAAACAAAAAAATACATTTGTGGTTTTTGGTTTTTTTTTTTTTTTTTTTTTTTAATAACATATTTTTTTTTTACAGACATGCAAACAAAGAAACACAAAGTTTTAGTATTCTTCCTCTCCACTAACTACCATGATTCTTTCTTTCTCCCCAGAAACAAAATCATCACTTCTAGATCTCCAAGGTACTCTTTTACTTTTGGTATATGTTTAATTCCATCCAAAAGAAGGAATGCATGGCAATTTTAAACTGTCAGGAAGCATAAAATGGAACTTTTTCTTGCTTTTTAATAGATATTTAGCTAAGTAAGAAGTCTAGAACTTACACTCTGGGAGACACTGTTTTATTGCTGGTGCACTACTCTGAAGGACTCTTCCAAATCCTTACCCAGCACTGAGGAAACCAAAAGCTGTGCTGTTGAACCACACCTGCTTTTCTACAGACCTGCACTGTAAGGTCCGTATCCACCATGGACTTTTTTTGTGACCCCACGTAAACAGTTTAATCTATCTTTGTCATCAAGACATGGCGGTAGTCTTGAGGAAATGTCTGGGTTTGCCTTTGGCTTCCATTTGGCAAGCCATTTCTTTCCTTGTGGTTTTGTCATCCCAGCTGTGCCTAATGAATTTGAAACTGGTACTAAAGGGTATTGATATTTATAGAGGCCTCCAGCAGAATGCTAGAGGGGGAATGCAATCACTGCTGATCCTTTGAATACCTATGGTTAGTACTGGAATGCACTCATAGAATTTACTCTAAGTGGTTAGTTAGTAGTTTGCTGGGAAATTTTAAGATAGCTTTGTAATTGTTTAAAATCCCCTATGTTTAAAATAGGTTTAAAAGTATCTGGGTATATATTTTACTAAAATATTCAGGCTATTCAAGTATTCAAGCTAATTAAAAATAGTCTATACTTGTCCTATATCTTTCAACCAAGAATCGGCTGTACACGTTAAAGGAGATAAGACCACAGGCTATAGAACAGCCAGTACTATACGAAGTCTAAATATCAGCTTTTATAATTATAACATGTTTTAGCTTTCACTATCTTCAGCTATACTTGGCAATATATTTATAAACATTGAATATTTTATAGCACTTATGGAAGAAAACACTTTCAATAAGCAAATCATTAACATATTTTAGTAGATTTAAACTAGAGCTTAAACTAGGAGTGAAGTAAGTATTACATTTTGTGCTTTGTGTAAAGTATTTTATAAGAGCCTGTAATTGGAAAGTTGTAAATGCAATGCAGTTGTAAAGCTAGGAACCATTTGGTCAAGAATCAAGCAACTAACATGAATGTCTCCTCAAAGAACAAGACTCCTTGTACTAGACATCCAGCTGGTGTAGACATTATCATAATCTCACAAAAACAGATTTTATAAAATATGCTTTAGAAAGAATCCTGACTTTCAAAAATGTAAAGAGCAAAGAGGAATGTAGGGGTATGTTAACAGAATGTATCATAAACAGCTCTTATTCTACACTCTAAAAAAACTTCTTGAAGTCAAATCAAAACTTCTTGATGATGTCTTATTGAATGTGTTTTGTTCTAAAAGTGCTTTAAGCTTTTGAACTTGAAGAAACATATATTTATGGCTCAAAAAGGCATTAGAGGAAAGGGTGATTAGTTCTGTAATATTTGTGTTTTCTCTTAATCTTATAGATGCTTTTTGCTTTGATCTCCTGATAACCATGAAACAGTAAAATTCTTCTGAGATATCTATCTGTAAATATTAGATTTTAGTTTGCACATGATATGAGCCTAACTTGCAGCAGTAACTGAGGCATTCATCGTAAAATAAAAATATGATTAATTTTACCACATTTTACTACCTGAGCAGAAAGGAGTCTAATCTAAACTAGCCTCACAGGCTCCACCTGTAGTGAGTACAGGAATACTGATGCTTTCATCCCTTACGATTGTCATTTAAGATGTGTGGTGTGTAAGATGAAGCCAGCCAAAGTACAATCTTCTGCAACTACTTATCTGACAAAGGGGACTTCTTAACTGACCAGTTCAGATGAGGTGCAAAATTTGAAGTTGAAGACAAGTGAGTCGAATGTTCCAGCAAGTCAATAGGAAAAGGCTGATATTTTCACAGGGTTCTTCCTGAGGGGAGATTGTGTCCAGCTACCTTAAAACATCTAAACTTACATAGACATTATCTTTCTGTGACAGCCTTCAAAGGTTTATTTCTTTCTCATAAAGAAATAAGAGACTATCCAGCATGTTGCTTCAGGAGGCAAAAAAGTTTAAGAACTTGTAAAGATTAGTTTACCATCTTTACTTATGAAGTTTATGGAAGCCCTGTCATGGAACAATGTGGACTGTAACTTTGGAGATTTTTATTTACAGGAAACCTTTTAAAGATGAGAGTGTATACTGTTATATAGTGTGTACAGTATCAAATGAAGACTTTGGTAAGACCATGTATTTGTTATTTAGCACTGGATGTGCTACTTAAGGTATATCTATGCTAAAGATTAGGGCACTGAGAGCTTGTTATGTCTATTGTTGAGGCATAGAAGTGTGTTGCAAAGTTGCACTACTGAACACATTTTAACATTCCTTCTCAGTACTGTTTATTCATTTAGACCTAGTGCTTTTCAACCAAATTCTTAGATGTTCTGATCAGCACAGCAGAAAAGCTGAACAGTTCTCCTTGCTTGCAACGCATGTTACAGCTATAGCTTTTCTTACCAATTGAAAAATAAACCCAAATAAATAAATAAATACATACATAAATGAATGAATGAATATGTAAGTAAGTAAATAAATAAATAAATAAATAAACATAAATAAAAAATAGATAAGAAGGTAAAGCTTGTACACTAAGGAAAACCGCAATGCTCTTTTCCTGGTCATTCACCTTGGAAAGCCCTCTTAAAGACCCCTTTTAAAAGACTCTTCTGAGAAGACTGTTCCCCATCTTTTTTTAAAGAGGAAGGCCACTGCTATTTACTTGAAACAGAATTTCAGCTTGTATTAAGCATTATGAAACTAAATAGCCCAAATAAATACAAAAAGTTAAAACCTTGCCTTGAAAGGAACTCTAAGTCATTTTTACTAGACATACATGCATACAAAAGCCAGTTAGAAGTGAACTACGTATGCACTGACTGCAGTACTGAGCTGTGTTTCCTAGGCCACAAAGGTGTTGAGTGGATGACAAGAGTTGATTTTTAATCCATCGAAGCCTGAAAAAGATCCACATTTTTCCTTGCCTAAAGTAAGAGAGAAGGTTATGAAACCCTCTGAAATGAAAGGGCAGCTCTCTTTCTGCTCAGCTTTATAGTACGGCCAACAGCTCTTCCAGTTCACTCCTGGGGGTTTACAGCAACCAGGGGCCTAAGAAGGGCTGAGAACAAAAACCAGTACAACTCATCATAAAACAGCAGCATCCAACAACTCAGCACTGTTCCTACCATGTGATGGCATCGCTGGGATGGCATTAGGAGAGATGATCTGCAACTGGGAAGCTTTGCCACAGAACTTCTTTTAATTTCTCTTTGAACAGTTTTACCAGGGTGTTGAAATGCTATTGTTATGTAAAGGGATGAGGGCTTCTACTCTTGAGTGGCAGCTTCTTTAGGATATATATTCCTGGAGAGGACACTGAGGCTAAAATTTGGTAAACAAAGATAAGTAATGGGATTTAATACAGATCTAAAGTTCTTGATATTCATTGATTTGTCTGTCTCAAGACAACTGCTTGACTGGCTTCTTTTGATTAACTGACTTAAAGGCTTTCTTTGGTTTCATAAGATTAATTCAAGATTAGTCACATTTGCCCAATTATAAATTGGTTAGGTTCTCCATGATATACCAGGTAGCATTCACCAACCCTTTAATGAATTTTGCCCATCTATAAATTATTTTAATTACCTGTGATACAGTATTACTTGTCAGCTACTAATTTTGATAATAGAGTACTTGGTTCCCTCAAGAGTCAACTGACTCTCTAAGGTGTAATATGTTTTAAACACCCTTTGTAGAGAAATAGGCAGGAGATTGAAGTAATCACTGTTTGTGTACTGTTTTGCTTTTAATCTAGGTCTTCTTTTTTTGAGATTAAAATGTTCATTGCAGAGAATCATCCGTTTCTTCTTTTTTTTTTTTTTAGCTTTTAAGTATGACATGACAAAGAACCCAGCTCAAGAGACTAAATGAAGGGAATCAACCCTGATTCACCACCCAGAGAGCCAGATATTAAAATTTAGTTTACACCTCTTATAATTTCTTCAGATTATGAATTACCTGCATGTTTTTAAATAAAATTAAATGCCACTCAGTAACTTGAAATAATTCTTTCTAACTTCACAGTATTATTAGTCACTAAGAATATTTGATGGTCATCTTTAATCTGATTATTTGTTCTTGCTAAATAGGAGCCCTTTTCATCAAGGATTTCTTTCCTGTTCGAGAAATGGGAAACTGAAAACCAGCATGTGTGATAAAATATCAAGCAAATTGGAAGGAACTGTAATCAAGAACAGACCTGGCAGGCAAGTAGACGGATATAATGTAATGTGAAAGAGGCAACACAACTTCTATAGGAAGTAGTTATCCCTTACAAAATTTATTACAGTGCTTTTAAAGAGTGAGCAAGCATATGGATAAAAGTGCACTTGGATTTTTGAAAAGTCCCTTACCAAAGGCTTGTAAAGAAACTAAAGTATTGCAGAAAGAAATATGAAAATATTTTCTTGTGTTAGTAACTCCTTAAAAAACTAAATGTGGAGTGTAGGAAAAAATGGTCTGTTTTCAGAGGGAGGTGTCCAAGGGAGTCCCACAAGGATCCTTTCTGTTTCAATAGAGACAAAATCTGTTGATGGCATTGATGTAGTCAGGGTAATAAATCTCGCAGACAGGAGCACAGATCTCATGATGCTGAATGATTGGGCAGCAAAATGGTAGGTGAAATTCAGTGCTGATAGATGCAAAGTAGTGAAAAAGGGGAAGAACCCCCCTAACTGTATAGACATGGTGTTAGGCTGTCATGTCTCAGGAAAGTGATTTGGGAAGCACAACAATAAGTACCACCAGAACATCAGCATATTGCTCAATGGAGGTAGGAAAGGCAAAAAATGCAAATAAAAAGGAAACATCTTTTTGCCATTATTAATATCAAGTGCACCTATGTTCTGAGTCCTGTGGACATGTCTCTCCCCTGTCCAATCGAGGCTAAGAATGGATGTAATAAATAGAAAAAGGAAAGAGAAGGGCAGCTAGAAATGGTAAGCGCTGTGGAAGAACTTTTGATTTTCTGCCTTCTGACAAGGCAGTCATGGTACATGTGTACCATGTACAGATGGGAGGTCCCAGTTGACTAGAGGTTAGCAAATGGGACACCCATCTACAAAAAGAGCCAGAGAGAGGATCTGGGGAATAACAGGCCTGTTGGCCTGACCTCAGTGCCGGGGAAGGTGATGAATCAGATCATCCTCAGTGCCATCACACAGCAGGTGCAGGACAACCAGAGGACCAGGCCCAGCCAGCATGGGTTTATGAAAGGCAGGTCCTGCCTGACAAACCTGATCTCCTTCTATGAAAAGGTGATCTGCTTAGTGGATGAGGGAAAGGCTGTGGATATTGCCTGCCTAGACTTCAGTAAAGCCTTTGATGCCGTCTCCCACAGCATCTCCTGGAGAAACTGGCTGCTCATGGCTTGGATGGGAGTACTTTGTGCTGGGTAAATTTGGCTGGGTCGCCGAGCCCAAAAAGTGGTGGTGAATGAAGTTACATCCAGTTGGTGACCAGTTACAGGTGGTGTTCCCCAGGGCTCAGTGTTGGGGCCAGTCCTGTTTAATGTCTTTATTCATGATCTGGACAAGGGGATCAGTTTTCCAATGACACCAAGCTAAAGGGACAGTGTTGGTCTGCTTGAGGGCAGGAAGGCTCTGCAAAGGGATCTGGGCAGCCTGGACTGATGGGCTGAGACCACTGTATGAGGTTCAACCAGGCTCAGTGCTGGGTCCTGCCCGTGGGTCACAAAAACCCCACGCAGTGCTACCGGCTGGGGGAAGAGTGGCTGGAAATCTGCCTGAGGAAAAAGACTTTGGGATGTTCATTGACAGCTGGCTGAACATGAGCCTGTTTTGCAAGAAGGTGGCCAAGAAGGCCAGCAGAATCCTGGCTTGTATCCAAAGCAGTGTGACCAGCAGTACAAGAGGAGAGATAGTTCCTTTGTACGGGGCACTGATGAGGCTGCACCTCAAATACCGTGTTTAGTTTTGGGACCTTCATTGCAAGAGGAATGCTGAGATGCTGGAGCGTGTCCGGAGAAGGGCAGCGAGGCAGTGAGGTGAAGGGTCTGGAGCACAAGTCTTATGAGGAACTGGGGGCATTCAGCCTGGAGAGGAGGAGGCTGAGAGAGGACCTTGTCGCTCTCTGCAACTGCCTGACAGGAGAGTGTAGGCAGGTGAAGACTGGTCTCTTCTCCCAAGTAGCAAGTGATAGGGCAAAAGGAAACAGCCTCAAGTTGCTCCAAGAGAGGTTTAGATTGGGTATTAGGAAAAAAGTTCTTCACCAAAAGGGCTGTCAAGCATTGGAATAGGCTGGCCAGGGAAGTGGTTGAGTCACCACCCCTGGAGGTATCTAAATATGTGTAGATGTGGTGCTTAGGGACATGGTTTACTGGTGAAATGGGCAGTGTGAGGTTTATGGTTGGACTCAGTGTTCTTAAAGGTCTTTTCCAACCTAAATGATTCTATGAATCATGAAAACTGTTACAGGCAGAGAGGAAAATGGCCCTGAATTTTCAATGTTTCTCATGGTGTTGGACCTAGAGGGGAAGAAATTTTATGATCAGGAAAGAGATTCAGATTTTCACTAAGCATTAGAAACACATCTTAATTAAGCAGTTACTAGAGACGTAGCAGTGTTTGCAGAGCACTTGTGCATTTAAGTCATGGAAGCACACTTGTACCTGTCCATATAAAGCATGATGGTGGTGTATTTTCCTTTTCTGCACAAATCTTAATAATACTACATACACAAGAATAATATCTATCTCTATCTATTGAAATGCACGCTGGCTGGGCGTCTCTGTTTATACATGTTTACACATATATTTATACTGGGGCTGGCATGGGAAGATTCAGTTCCTAACTTCAGAAATGCTCTGAAGTGCTTAAAGCAGGCATCTCACTGGATAGAGAGCTCAGCTTCTGCTAGCGGGAGAAAAGGGCTCATCTTTTTTTATGCCTCTTTAGTTTTGAGTGACGCTCAGGAGAAAGATGCAACAAGTTAGATTATAATCTCCCTCCCACCAGGCAAACCCAGAGCAGACAGACCCAAGCCAGTCACTTCATTCCCAGTGCACAGCAGCCGAGCCAAGAGCAGACCCTTGCCACACAAAGTTTGATGAGAGCTTGCCACCACAGAGCTTCTGGAATAAGAGATTACAGTCATATGACTTAAAGTCTGAAAGTTTCTGACATTTAATATCAGTAATTAAGAGTTCATATTGGTGGCTGAATCAATAACCCCTTGCAGTTATTGATCAGAAACTGCCACCCTGCCAATCACAGAGCACAAATGACCTTATGAAAGCTGATCTTTGCTTCTAGCGCTGTCCCTGTACCACCTTCTTATGGCCTACGTGCCTCAGAAGTGCTTAAAAAGATGTGCAGATGCTGTCATCAAGATTTGCTCTGACAGGGGTCTTCTGGGACACTCAGCAGTGGCTGGCTGCTGCAGCTCACTCGGGTATGGAAAAATCTTCAAAGGTCCAAAAGGCAGGACCACTGGAGAGGCACTCCTTCCCCCACAGACCGACCCGCCTCTCAATCTGCCACCTCTCCGCTGCCAACCCAGAGCAGCTGTCCCCTCTCCCTTAACTGAGACAGCACAATCCTTTCTCTCTGACATGTAAACTGGAAAGTTCTTGAAGCACCCTTTGCAGCCCAGAAAACTTCACGCACCGTAGAATGAATCTGCTCTGCCATCCCTCCCTGCTGATCACACCATGGAGGCATCGTCGGGCTCCTCTGTGCACTGGGCTCTAGCACTATGCTACGGCCTGTGAATGGGAGACACTTACTTAGGTGTGCAAAAGGCACTTAGCTGAAGAAATGACCCATTGAACAGTACAGATGGGCATCAGGGTAATTTTTTTCATCATTGGATCTCTAATGTTTTACACAGGCAAGGCTTTAGGTTTTATTTCCCATCTGAGATGCAGGAGTGGCTGTAAAGTTACTATCTACAATAGTTTAAAAAGTAGTATACTACTACTACTACTGCTACTACTACTACTACTACTACTGCTACTACTACTACTACTGCTTCTACTACTACTACTACTACACAACAATAACAATAATAACAATAATAACAATAACAATAACAACGATGATGATGATGATGATAATAATAATAATAATAATGATAACTGCTAATTAATATAGTATCACAATATAATATTTTACAAAAGTAGTCTTCTTTCCAAAGAAAACATTGACTTTTCATTCACCAAGAATAATTCACTGGAACAACCCCTCCATCCCAACTATTATATCAACAAACATAAATACATTAGTTTACAAATTTTTCTCTTGGACCATGTCTGCCATGGTTAGCTGTGTTCAGAGAGTCTTTCGCCTTAGCATGTAGAACCATTATGTTGCAATGAGAAATTTAGTTCAACCAGACAACTGAAAGGGAATGAACACATGAAACATCCCTTGAAACCTGTAAAACTTGTGACTCCCATGAAACACCCATGGAACATTCTGAATCAAAAATTTTCAGATTTTTATTTTAAAAAAGCTGTAAAACTTTTTCAGAAAACAAAACCAAAAAAACCAAACCAAACCCACAAAACCTAGCATATAATCAATTTCTATTACCAGCTTCAGTATTATTAAAGGGATCCCACCATTTTTTTCACTATCACCAGCCAAATGGCTCCTTGTTAATTAGTGGGAAGTTTTAAAAGATTCACAAGCCAATGTCCAGAGTCTTTCCACTGCTAAATAGTATGCTTTATCTTCTCTGCCTTATGCCATACCCATGAGTGGCGTGTGACAGTGTTTCACATCCTCCTTCACACAATGCATCTCTACTGCCTGGTTTAATACCTGCCCCTGAAGGAGAATTAATAGTTACTTAACTTTTTGGACTAACAATGGATAAGTATTTTTAGACTTGGAGCTATCTACAGATCTCGATTTTAGTCTTCAGAGATATTAATGTCACATAAGGGCTTATATGTTAAAATAAAATTTGATTAAACTTTAAATTAAGAAATATCTGCAGAAGCGGGCATCTGTGCAAAGCAGGAGAGAGGCGTGCACAAGGAACAACACTGGTTATCTTTTGTTCTTTTGAAACAGCTCTTCTCCGAGCTGAATCTTCTGAGATGGGACCTGTAAACAGTTCACCTCCTTCAGCAGGGACCTGGGGGAAGCAGGAGCCGGAGGGTGCTGTAAGTCTGCTCCATCAGCTAATGAAAATTAGCCCTGTTGATGTACAGATCAAGTTGGGTATGTTACTGGCTGAGTGCAGCAAGACTTAGCTATGGATGAGGAAAAGTCACTGTGTGTGTCTCCACTGTACGCTGCCCAATCCAGCCCAGTCATCATGTTTATCCTAATTCAGCGCTATGTTTCACCTTCCCTTGGCAGAGAGTGTGACGTGTGGCAGAAGCACCTAGCAGAGAGGACAGGCTGATAATGCTTTGAAAGCCTGTTTCATAGGAAACACTTTGCTGGCACTTTGACTAGCTGACCTTTAAAGGTCCCTTCCAACCCAAACTGTTCTATCATCCTGTGAGCTCATCAGTCTAAACCAGAACCTTGACGTTCGCTATCAGATACCGTCAAGCTAGCGAGCACTGTCCACATGGGGAAAAGGAGGTGTAAGTTGTCACTCACCTGAAGGCTGTTCCACTGTAACACGTTTTAAATATGAAAGGCTGAACTTACAGTTTAGACCTGGGACCTGGACAGAGCCAGCCAAACATAATGATTTTGCCATTTCTGTATATATACAATTATTTAGATAAAATCCCTGTCCACACAATAACTTAATAAATACAGACAGGGGCTACAAAGTACAGTTTCCATTTTTCTCAATGATTTTCTCAGTCCCTAAGGTACAGAATATTTCCATCATTGACACCAGGCATCCTACCTATCTCCTTTTACCCTATGCTAGTGCATGCTTCCGGGAAGGAAAAGAAATTGCTTCAAATCACTTCAAAAAGACTGAAGATTGAAAAGTTAGTTACTGTATTCCTGTGTGAACACTTTATTTTCTGAACTTTTGGAAAAAAGAGGCCTTTCTCTAGCATGAGAATTTGTCAAATGCTTTGATGTTGTCTATTGCACGTGACTTACATATGAAAGAGACACTCAGCTGTTTAGTATCCCCAGAACCTAGACATTTTGGGCCAAATCTAGAAACACATACAGGCATTCAGTGACCCTTTATAGTAGCAAACTGGATGCTTCCTTGTAAGTCCTACAGGACAGGCCCAGACCTGTTATTGGTGCTGGCTATTACTTCCTTAGAAATGAACTGGCCCACAATGATATCTATGTGCTTTAGTAAGGTCTCTCAACCAAACCATGCCATTTGCATGGTTTCCCTTGCAAAGAAATTAGAAAGGATTCCCAAACAGGAGGAGCTTTCACCAAGCCTCACTGGAACAGGAGGAAACACTCAGGATGAAAACAATGATCCAGACTGTGAGAGGGCCATAAATATTGTCCATGCCAAACCTTTCACTGTCATATGCTCCTTGCTGCCATTACCTGTGCTAAGGAAATGTAGCCAGTATGTGTGTGCCTTTCCTTCTGCTGTGAATATACCTTGATTTTTTTGTGTAAACACACCCTCAGCTGTTCTGCTTCTCAGCACCCCATCTGCAGAGATGGAGATGACAACACTTCCCCATCTCAGGAAGCCTGATAGTGGAGGTCTTCGTGATTTCAACAGATGGTGCCTTGGAATTTAGGTGAGGAAATCAGCTGGTAATCTGGATTTAGAGAGCTACACACACTTCAATTCATGCATCACATTGGGACAAACCTCCTGGTGCCTGTTCCTCAGGTTGGGAGCTTGCCCAGGGGAGGGCTGTGTAGATACTTCATTTCACACAGTGGCTATTTCAATTTTAGTCTCTTTCCTGCACAGGGACAAATGGATTAATTTTACAAATAATGGCAGAATGTGTCTAAGGCAAGACAATTTAGATGGATAGATTTTGGCTGATGTTTAAGAACTGTAATAAATAATCTCCTCCTCACCCACGCCTCCCCCAGAAATCTACATACCTTTGTGCATATTTTATAACAAACCCTAATAAAGAAATAATCCAAAATGGCACCTGTTAAAAAAAAGAATAACCCCAAAATGTAGGTTATTGAAATATGAGTGTAATATAGAAAAGATAGCAGTGCTGATATTAATGACCTATCTGTCTCCTGGTGCACTTAAAAAAGTCTCTCAAGTATTTTATTTTATTTTTTATTAGAAACTGTATCATTAGCTCTAAAAGATCTTACTGGGAAGGGTGGGGAGAAAGATCTGACTTTAAAAGCCAAATTCAGGTAGACGGTTGTTTTTTCCTCTTACTTAAAAAAAAAAATAAAAAAATTCATAAACATTTTTTTCCCTCTGGCTGGAATATTAGGACAGTATATTAAATTTCTGCCCCCAATTCTGCAAAAGGAAGACCCAGCTACATTTACATAATAATGTCTCTACTGTGCTTTTGACAGATGGGTTTCATCGACACAGACATACTGTTAGGGTCCTAGCAATAGATTAAAAAAACAACAACAATACAGTGTAAAGTAATAAAAGTGTATTGTAATGTACATCATAACTTTTGGCCAAGGTTAAATATCCAGTTGGTGTATGAAAGTCATATTCTATTAGACAAAATAGATGTCATGCTGCAAAGCATTAAGGATGAGTTGACTAAGTTATTTGTTATTATTTATATTACATTATATTTTCCTTGATTCTATTTATGCAGCAGGTAAAAAAAGAGAAATCCTTCAGTCTCCCTTACTCACCTACACTGCTGCACGACATTGTAACTGACAGTGAGTAGAGCCACAAGATTCATCTGCTGTAATTGCAGCCCTCCCATGTAGATACACCTCAGCAAGCTGCAAGCTCTTACCCTGTTAGCAAGGCAGCCACAGCCGTGCTGAGCTCACTGAGCTACAACATGGAGTGCCAGGACAGCTCTGTCCACGCTGCTCCAGTCACCTCTGCACCAAGAGCTGGTTCCTGCTCTGCCCTGCTTATAATTTCAGAGGCCAGAAGGGATTCCATGCTGTAGCTCACGAGCTGAGCTGCCACAAGGTCCCAGCTGTCCCCACTCCTTGCTGTCTGCCCTAAGCTTCACAGAATAAACTGCTTTGTAATATAGGGACTCTTGGAAGCAATATGCAGGTGAATTTATCGGGGAGGTATGTGCAGTCCTACCCCAGGTGTACCATCCATTGCAGTGCTCACTCTGGGTCAATTTACAGGCGGGTCCTGTGCATTGTCCCCTCCTCAGAGCACTTCTGCAGCTGCCTCCAGTCCTCAGGAGATTCTCCAAAAGACTGAAGAGAAAAGAGAGCAGCATGTATCTTATTTTTATTGTTGTTGGTTCTTTCCCTTTCCCTCCCTGCTCCAAGCTCCAGCAAATTTGTGCCTTTCTTCAGTAATGGCTTTGTGCAGCTTCACGATAACAGTCATCCACCAAAGAGACAGAGCAGTTTTCTCTGCACGTCTCCCTGAAAGGTACTCTTGGTTGCAAGAGCTTCACAGCCTCTCTTTAATGTCAAGTTATATGGTTTTGGGGGCTTTCCCAATTCCATCAATCCCCCTGACGGCATAGACACTTTGAGTGGAGTGGTGAGGACAGAGCTGATAAACTGCAGCCTCCTCCGGTACTGGACTCTGTCCAACAAGACAATAATGCTCTCCCCAGGAAGTGGTTTATGCTCTGTATAAAAACATTTTCCCACCAGGAGGTGGTAGCCAAGATGCACATGGGGATGCATCAGGTGAGGCTGACTTCCCTGGTGACACCATCTTTCCTTCCTTTATGGAGCCAAGGCAATGGCCTCCTTGTGTTGTTCCTCCTGTTGTCATGACAACATGCAGTCAGAGGGTCTCATCCTGCCTTGGAGAAGCTGTCGTGACACTCAACACAGCCCAAAAGAGTAGGAAGAACTGTAGTGGAAATCACTAAGAGAAGCCGTTCACTAGACAGCAAGGATGAAGGGAAGGAAATGTAACATCTAACAGTTTGGGAAGTGAATGTTCAAAAAGCGATCAGATGCCCCTGCTCTCTGCCACTCTAGGTTTCCATCACCATTGGGCTAAACACAGTATGGCACAGGTAAAGGCAGTGTCATGAGAAGTGGCTCACAACCAAAGGCATTAGATTTGTGCTGGAAGAAAGGAAACGGATCTCCTTGCTCTGTGCAGAGGAGTCAGGGATGGACTCAGTCCACTGTCCTGTTCACACTTCGTGTCTGCAGAAGAGTGAGGAAATGAATCCCAGATCATCATAAGGCACAACAGGTGTATTGCTTTTATTCCACTTCCTATGAACTCTAGAAATAAGCCCTGGAACAGTAAGAAATTAAGTATTATCTAGGCAGTCTGGTGTTGGGCTTTCCTCTTTTGGTCATGACAGACAGAGGGACTGTTAGGCATCCCTCCAGTAAAACAAGTCAGTGGGTTGGATAGGCACACAATGAGGTAGAGGCGGTATGTTTTATTTTCCCTCCTTTGCCTTGTGTTATACAGAGGTCACACAACCTCTTGGCTCTTTCTAGCCTCAAATTCTATGCTGCCATAGCACCAGGATCACATCAGAGTGACAACAACTTTTTATACTTCCCATTCTGGAAGAAGGCCCTTTTCCTGACATCACATTACTGAACTTGACTTCTGGTACTCAATAGCAAACACACATGCACACAGAACTGCATTTTGCAATGGGCTAACATAGCACTAACACAAATTACTCTTTATTTATGAGTAGAAGGGTATTTCATATACCAAAATGACGGGGTTTTTTTGTTTGTTTTTATTTCTTAATCACATTCTGAAGAGGTCATATGTGAAACACAGCTGCGAGAAGAGTATATTTTTCTGCTTTTTATCAGCCTTCCTCCTCATTTATAAGATTATACAGCTATCTGCTTTTAATTTCCTATTTAAAGCATATCTCCAACTTGTAAATATATATTTTTTTTTCTGGTTCAAGTCAAGTTTTAGTCTTCAGTTAATGAGTAAAATGCATTGAACACCAATGCCCTGTTACAGGGTTGTTGATAAAGTGAAATCTAATTATATTCTGGTCTTTGCACTTGCTGTAGATGTTTAGAACTTGTTTATACTCAGGGTCTCAATTCAAGGCAAACTAACACATCATGTTTGTGTTTTGAGAACCTGCATCAACTTTCACCCCCTGAAGAATTTATTAGTGCTCTATAGCATCTGTCTGCACAGGGCTGCAAATGGGGAAGAAGAGGGAGGAGGCCATTTTTGTGATGTGTTCAGTTTAACCAGGGAAAACTAAGTCCAGGCATCTGAAAATAGGGAAAATGTAAAATAAACCCACTTCCATGAAAGATCTATGACACTAGAATAAGCACCAGGGAATGATCCAGACATTCTGATTAATGCATGGCTCAAACTTGCAGGTAAATGTCTGATAGTTACAGGTAGTTCTTCTTTCCAACAAGAGATGGAAAGAAATTCAGCGATATCTAAGTACTCATTGCTTACCCAAGAAAGGAAACAGGTTTTGTTTCAGTATCTAAACTCTGACATGCAGTGGGTAAAAAGAGTCATCCATGCAGATAAGAAGATCCTCAGATGCTGCTGCAGGGCTAACTCAATTGCTTTCCTCCTGTGATAGCTAAAATTGGTACCTCCTGTGCAAAAGCCATGGTAAACAAATAGCAGTATCATTCCAAATGCACTGTCATCATCATCATCATCATCATCATCATCATCATCATCATCATTGAAGGCCTCCTCCTGGTCACTGTAAGATGAAGGCCTGACCTTAAAAATGGCACCCCTGGCTCGGGCCAAATGTGACCGTTTTTGTCCCTGCCATCTGTCTATTCATCTTGGTGACAGGCAGCCCTGGCTCTGCTCACTGCCCATCCACTATGAATAGACAAGTGCCTGCAAATGAGCTTCACTTAAATGGAGGGAACTGATACCAGCCTCGGGAAAATATTTCACACATCACAGCAGGGAAGGGCCGTTGCTTTTGTTCAGAGTTGGGGTTTATTTTTGGCTATGCTTATAAGAAAAGAAATTGTCCTCCTTGGGGTTAATGTAGAAGTGAGTTCATAGTTTCTATGGGCAACTAGTTAAGGGGCATTATAAAGGTTTCAGGGATGTGGTGCAAGCCAGAGAGGCAGTGTGGGGCAAGGATTTGACATACTAGTGAGAAAAGCAAATGAGTGTTTTTTCTGGGGTAAATACCCAGAAGTAAGACCTTAGGGAAGGTAATAAGTCTTTGGAAGGCATCTGGGATTTGTTCTGAAAATTGTCTGATTAAACCATGTTCCCACACAGTCAGTAAAACCTCTGAATTTTGCTCCCACAAAAATTCTTGCCTCTTGGGAATTAATGAAAACTTAGAGACTAGCAATCACAGAGAGAAAATAAAGACCAGCGATTAAGATGCGAAAAGACCTGAAAAGGACTCTGTTCTGCTGTAAGTATGTTTTATAAATCTAGACAAAATAACTCAACCTTTCTACACCAAAGTCTCACAAGTAGAGACCTATGAAATGGGTGTAATAACACTTATTTACCTTTCTAAAGCTTGGAAAGGGCACACAAACAAGAAGAATCTAATATAGGAGCATCACTTTTCTACTGACATCACTGTCTTACTATGCTGGGTCACTTTAATAATAGGGTGTGTGGTTCAGGCCCCAGATTTCCCCACAAGCTCACACAGGTTTCTATTTCTACCAGGACTGCAGCTGGACATCATGTGTCATTTGACCATCCCACACTGATTCTGTCAGTCTTTTCTTTCCCTGACTTAGAGAGCAGTGTTGTTGTCATGTTCCCTGGAAAATGTATCTGGTGGAGGAGACAGGAAAAAAAGAGCAAATCTTAGTCAGGATGCAGACAGCATGTTTTGGGTGGTGTATGAGGCAACGAGGGGGAAAACACTAGTGGGACAGGAATGGGAGAGGAGAGAAGGCTGCATTGCAAAGAGCGAACTGGAGAACTGACAAAGTTAGCTGTGGGTCCTGGGCAGGAGTGGGGAGGATGGCTCACACAAGAGTGTCATTGTGTGCTGCTTGGCTGGTTCTCCAGATGGAGAAGATGTTCCAGGAGGCACAGCAGGTTTCTGGCCAAGAAAGGAACAATATTCAAACCTCATCATTACTAAACTGCTATTTAATCTTTTTCCACTGACTTCTGGCATTGGGCTGTTGCATGACTGCCTAGCGTGCTAGGAAGAAAACCAGGACTGCATTTTGGGATGAAGGTACACTTCCTCAACTGCATTGTGCAGCCCCATGCAGGGACTCAGACAGATCACTTCTTTTCTTTGGGTTTTTCTGGTGGAGGGTAAGTTTGGATGGTCATCATGTGAGAGGGATGGACTGGGAAAAATTGCATGCTTTATATGAAAATACAGGGCACAAGAAAGACCTGAAGTATATGATTAAAATGAGAACACAGATTCTGTAGCCCTGGGCAGTTCCAGTGAAAACATTTATTTCACTGGTCTGGTATGGTTGCAATTTACCAAGGTGAGATGCCAGTTCTTGCCTGAATTTGAAGCTATCCTCCCTTTTGAAGAGCTAATGTTGCCCACCAGTAATCAGAGCCACAGTGTGTAGCACCTGAGGTATTTGTTGGGCAGCTGGGTTGTCACGGAAAATATGACATTCTTTTAGGAACAGCCCAAATTCATGCATACAGCTGCCGTTCATGCAGCTCAGGGACACTCCCAGGTGAACACTGTTTTGGGGCTCCTATTTTTCAGGAAGTGAAGCTCTCTCCTTTCTTTGCCTAGATCCCATCATGAGACTTTTCCACCACAACACGGTCAAGGAATCTTTCTCATAGCAGTAGTCTGGTGGGACAGAACTTGTTACTATATACAGAGAAGAGGAAAGGCACATACATTGGTGTTTAATAGCTGAAACATTGGCTTGAGAGTCTCCATGTGGTGACTGCATCTAGAGGTCTGGAATGATAGATAATATCCCCTGATACCATTTGTGTGACTCTACTGCCCATTTGAGGCTTTGGATATGTGTGTCCAGGAAACTACAAATTTTAGAATGCAGATCCAGGGAGGGATCTCCACAAAGGTGTAAATCCAGGTCTAGAATTCAGAAAGAAATGGAAACAACACCTTAGAAAGGAACTGAGGTCTTGCTGCAAGCCAGTGTACAGCATTTTAGCAGGGCACATTACCTAGATTTAGGTGTCAGCTTGTCACTGTGGGACCTTGTGCTGCCTTTCTGTTGTGACTAATGAGCCTGTATAGCCAAGTGGGCTCCTTGCACGTCTACTGGAGAGGAAAGAGAAAGGTGATCTTAGAGTTTATGGGGTTGAATAAAGCCCTTGAGCACACAGCCTCACTTTTTCCTCCTGTTGCTGCTACAGATTTCATTTTACCTTATAAAGAAAACAACAGCAAAGAGGTAAATTCATTCATGTCTCTGGGTTACATGGATGGGATAATGGCAAAACTTTGACAGATTGCACCAGAGGTAAGCAAGGCTTTGGTGTAGGCAAGAGATCTCAGGCGTGGAGTTCTAGTCTTGGTATGCATGACCTAAACAAGTTAAAGACCATCTTCCTCCTGTATGACTAGACATCTGTTGTCTCTACTGATGAAGTAGAAAAGAAGGGTTTCAAATCAAAGCTGATCTCCAGAAATGTGTGTACTTGGCTCAGGCATCATCTTTGTGATGGGGGGTTTACCTCTGAGATCCCAATTCAAACAACAGTAAGGGGGGTGGCTGGTGGGGGAGGTCCATTTTAGTGAGGGAAACACACAGTTTAGAACTTTTTAAGTAGCATTGTAGATATATGCTGCCAAAAGGGGTTGTGTTTGGTTGTTTTGTTTTGTTTTGTTTTGTTTTTTTTTTCTTTCTGCCTGTATAAAAAATGACTCTGGATGCAACAAGAACAAGGTGTTCTAATTAAATAGATTTGTTTACATCTTGTAGCATGAAAAACTAATTCAGTCTGTTACACTGTAGGTTCTTGCATTCTCTCTCACTTAATGTAAAATTACCCATTTTAAGTAGTGTTTTATTTAAGAGAATTTAAAAAGTAGCCTTGATTAAAGAAAAACTGATTCAAGTTCCAAAGTGTCTGTTTCTAAAATAAAGGTTTCACTTCAGGGTGCAAGATGATGGGAGGGGGAGAGCAGGAGCTGTACTATATCTATCACAATATTTCCTTCCTGTTTTATTACATTGCAAAGGTCCCTACCTTTACTAGTCATGAGAACTCATAGCCTGTGGCTAGAACACATTTTATTAAGTGAAGGTTAAAGTCAGGGCCAAAACAGATCCACTGTAATATGCTTACAAACATAATATCCTGACCCAGACCTGTGCCACAGCATCAGCTCCAAAACAGAAGCAAAGACAACGCTTCCTGATTGTAATTGTGTTCCTACCAGTGTAAAGACTTCTGCAAGTTCTCTACCCAGACAAAGCTGGAGCATCCTTAAAGGTGCCACAACATGAATTAATCGGAGGATAAGCACTGCAGCTACTATGGGATCCAGCTGCAAAAACAAAGAAATGAGAACAAATCTCAGCAACTTATAGAACAGACCTGGCTATCAGCTAATCTTTTGTAGGTTTATAGAGCAAGGCTGGATGAAGCTGCTGCAGGGAAGAATAATATCCCAATGAATTTATTTCTCAGGTTTCCAAGTGTTATCCACAACGAGATAAACAGGAATTTTTACTGCCGTTTAGACAAATTTCAGTTCAGGGACAGGGGACTTAGATGACCTGCCACAGACAGAAGCAGAAGCCAAGTGTCCAGTCCACCCCTGAATCAGAAAGACAGCAATGTCTGCATGCACATAAATCAAGCAGCAACCTTCTGTATCTTATAGTTCCATCTATGGGGGTTATAAGTGAAAATGATGGACTGCTTGAAACAGGGTAAATATTGGATTGGTCACTGTTCTTTAAGAGAAATCCCCCCTGTCCTTTCCTGGGACCACCAAGTGCTACTGTAGAGATACAAGGAGGCTCAGGACCCTCAGTAAGTAACTTGCATTTCATTCATGTAACCTTTCATTCCTGGTGCTGTTCATGGCCGCTGTAGATGGCTGTGTTCACCCTGAAACTGGGCTTGGGAACTGGTGGCCACAGAGTGACTTGGGCAGTTCTTGGCTACAGGCAGAGGACTGCCTCAGTGCATAACCCCAGTTGTTGGAGGTGCAGAGTCCTTATGACATACATAGGGACACATCCATTGGAAGACAAGAAAATTGAGAACAGAGCCTATAGATGGCTAGGTATAAATATGATCTAGTACTGAAGGAAAACCTGTGTCACATTCTTCTTCTCTGTAGAATGAGTGATCAAAGCCATTTTTAACATTATAAGTGCATTAATCTATATCCAAGGAAAAAAAAAAAAAGTTTCAAAACAAGTTTCTTCTAAATCCTGATGCCTAAATGAACTTAAACTGTGCTAACTTCCAAAGTTCTTTTTTTTTTTTTTTTTTTTTTTTTTGAGGGGTAAGAAAATTGTTTTTGCAAGTTCTCACTCTGCTCCAGCTCTCTGGCAGCCAGAGTTGCAGGAGATGTGGGGATGCTAAGCAGCTTGGGTTTATGCCTCCCTGGCAGCTGGAGCTGTAGGGAGGCTGCAAGCCGGGTGGGAGCTGGGTGCTCAGCCCCTGGCCCCCTGCCTGCTGCAAGGCTCCTGCTTTTGTCAATTGTCGACAGGCACTGAAAGTTAAATTGACAAGAACCTTCAGGGGAGGGGGTGGGGAGGATAAAAGGAAGAGCCAGGGAAAATCACTGCCATCTCTCCAAATCCAAAAAAGAATAAAACTTAAAAAAAAAAAAAAAAAAAAAAAGGAAAAAAGCCTCAAATTTGTCACTGACATTGAAAATTTCCACAGAAATTTTGTTTGGATGGAGAAAGGATGTTCCACCAGGAAATCGTTCCAATGGGCAAGAGAAGAAAATGAATCATGCAAAACTCTCCCAGGCTCCTGATGGTCTCAGTGAAAGGTGTCCATCGCCTTTCAGGATAACGATCAGCACTTCCCAAGAGACACTTAGCACCTTCTGAGGATTTTGCCTTAAGCCTGGTGTAAGAGGAACACAGAGGGTAAGAGCTCCAGGGAAGAGTAATTTTCACCTTTCTGGTGCTTACAGCATGATAAAAAACTTTCCTCCGTGCTTTTGAATTAATTCCTCAAAAGTTCCAATGCCTGCACACCCATTTGTTTCCTCATTGTTTTTATTAAACAAGAAAGGCGAGCTTTATTACTGCGCAAATGAAAGCATCACCAGAAGATAGATACTTCCCAGATTCTTATTAATCTCTAAGACTTATGAGGCTGCCTAAGTTCCACAGAAATTAACATACTCTACAGATTTCTTCCAGCAAGTCACTAAGTCCTTGCTACCCTATCTGGAGAGAGAAGGGAAGCCAAAAAAGCAAAACCAAAGGAGAATAAATCTGCATTATTAGGAGGCTGTTGCAACTCAAAACGTGCGTGTGCTGGCATGTCTTTTTTCTGTAGATATAGGGCAAGGATCTGTGTTATGGTGCATCATCTACAGCACCATTATAGTAATTTACCATAGATGGTGGTTGTATAGATTGAACTGTGTGCCACAAAGTAGAGGTCATAATCATAATTAAAGTGCAGTTTGATTTGCAATTCAAAATAATTTAAGACTAATCTCTAAACTGCGACTGTGCAAATTAATACGGTAGGGCATTGAATTTATTCTTGTCCCTACTTTTCAGTGTAAGATTACCCATGCCTAACTGCAGGCACATTTAATGCCTGTATTTTTGCAGCATTTAATATTCCTAGCAGAGACCAAGGTCCCATAGCAGCAGCTATTACACATGAGACAGACCGTACCCCAAACATAACAGTCAAGAAAAAACCCAGAGGCATAGCAGATAGGTGAAAGGACTTAATCATCCAGGTCAGTGGCTGAATACCCAATTGAATACTTGAACCAGAGCATTCAACCTGTAACACCTTAAAAAAAAGAGTAAGAGAAAAAGAGAGAGAGAAGCATAAAGAGCACACCAGGTCCTATCCTAAGCCAGGAATAACATGCAATTAGGGCAGAAGAGACTTATGCCACTGGCAATATTCTGAGTCTCTTCTGCTCTGTTCTAGTGGCAAATTCCACAGTTTGCTGCTGCAGTTTCTTGTGGTGCTCCAGTTAGCTAGATAAGGATGTTGTGTAATGCTGGGAAGGTCTGTGTACTTTCTTTTTTTTTTTTTTTTTTTTTTTTTTTTTCCATTTGAAGTAGATATTTTGATAATTCTTTTGATGTAAGTGTCTAGAACAAGGTTTCCTGAGACAAGAGGAGGCTGAAGTATATGTCCCTCATGGTACTCATGTGCCTGTGCTCCCCAGTTACTAGGTTTCTGTTGACACTTCAATTCCCATAAGTTCTCACCCACTCTGCTGACTTACCTATGCATTACATATTTATTGAAAGTCAATAATGGTTAGTCAGTGAATGTGAAAGAGAGAATGGGAAAATTAAAGAGTGCTGATTGTTGAATATCATGGGATGTTCCTGGCATAACAGCAAAACCTCACTGAGTCATGTAAGGTGCATCTGGACTCTTAGGAACTGTGAATTGGCATAGACAGCTTTGTTACTGATGCTGATCACCAGTGGATTTAGTTTCATGGTCAAAATACTACGACTTAACCACATGATGCCTAAACTTCAGTAATGGATTTTTTTGCCACATGAGCTTACTTAATGGCAAATGAAAGCAGCCTTGTACAGAAACTTAAGCTCCACTGTGCAGGTAGTTTCCTAAAGGTCTTTTGCAGTGCCACATGTATTGCAATGGACTTTGCATAACCAATGGGAGGCATTTCCTGGCCTGAAAAAAGACCTCGTGGGCAAAAACCCCAGGAAAAATAAACTTATCTTGTCACAAAAAAGGGTTCCTTGCATTTTAAGTAATTAATTGGTAATGAAAACAAAATTGAGCAAGCTTGAAGACTGCAACAAATAGGAAGAAATATTAAATGAAGGCTTGCTGTCTGTGGTCACCTGCTAAAGCTTGTGACTGGGTGGAACGAGGTAGCTCAGGTTAGTAGCCACAGACTCTAAGGTATGCCTGATAGGAGTAGGGGCATGGAAAGGAAAAAAAAACCCTGTGACCTAACATCATCGAAGAACAGCATACAGCATACTATCAGGAAAGGACAGGAGGGCTTGAGCACCCCTGAGGTAGCGTGAAAATCATGCCTTGCCTGTTCACGATCTATATGATTGTTTATTTGTAGCAGATGCTGAGATATTTCAGCACATCATGTAGTTTTTGGTAATAAAGTCATACCGACAATAAAGTCACACACTATGTGACTTGTGACATAGTGTGTCATTCTTTCCTCCTTCAAGTGTCATGGTAGGCTCGAATAGCTATCTGAATATTGGTTGTGCAGACTCCCTGACACACCTCAGGTAAGTACTGACCTGTGTGCACATGTTTTTCTACCGTCATCTTCCCTGGTTGGCGAGTAGCAGAAGACCACAACCGACGAGCATAAAGTTCAGTTGCCTTCTACTTGCCCCAGATCAGGAGAGCACATAGACAGTTATAAGGATGAACTGATCTGCAGCAATTTAGAATCAGGTAAACCTACAACTTCAGAGCTAATCTGATCTTTCAGCTGAAAACCTTAATTCCTGTAACTAATTTAAACTTCTTCCTGAAGAAATCAGACACAATTGTTTTGTGGTCCCCTGTTTTGTGCGTTGTGATTTGGTGGGGGTTTTGTTGTGTGTGTTTTTCTCCTTTCTCCCTCTCCTCCCCACACTCTGGTTTTGGGTTGCTGAGGTTAGCATTTCAGTGTTCCTTCTTTAACAAAAATTTCCAATGTATACACGTTGTGCTCCTCATTTATGCTTCCCCACTACCCAATTAACGTCACACTAAATTATATACCTGCAACAGATTTAATTCCAGACCACTGAGCTGTCGCTTTTAACCCTCTGCATGTACCTCTACAATATTTATGAGAAAGCTGTACTTACTTTAACAAGTAATGAGAGATTTCTATAGGTTTTTAACAATTCAGTTTGTTATAAGAAAGAATATATTCCTCCATTGAAATCTGTGGGATGGTTCCAAATCCATAGAGAAGGATTTTGACATCTATTCAATTCTCAAGGTTTTAGAATAGTTTTCCAAATCCCTATTATGCTGCTATGGAATGAAAATGGATGGATCTATGGCTAGAGTTAAGCAGAGATCTGGGCTCATTTCCAAGCTCCATTGAACTCTTCTCAGATGACCTTGAGCAAAGCACTTCAGATGTGGTCCAGAGTGTTTATTTCAGTGTCCAAATGGGGCTTTGAATGAACTCAAAACCTTAAATTCCAGGAAGCTGTTTTAAGGGATTGTCTAAGCCTAGAGCCACACAAATCTCACTGCAGATTTCCATGGTGCCTGAACTCAGAAAGTACAGGACAATCACAAGCTGCCTGGCCTGAGGCCTTAGAATGCAGTCATCAGGCTCATCACGTACGTAGACTTCATCAAACAATTTCTAAACATGAAAAGCCTCTCACCACTCCATTATTCAAGGTACAACTTGAAATGTAGTTATTGTCCATATCAAGGATGAAAAAACAAACAAACCAAAAACCCCAGAACACCACAACAAAACCAGGCCCTCAGCTAATTGATACAGACTGGTTTGTGCCTATATTTTCTGCAGAGGTCTGGTTGTGGCCATCATCACTTGGAATGAAACCTAGAGGGTTCAACATCTTCCTGCTTTTAAGAACTGGGCCTGTGAATGGGCTGACCTCTCAATAACATTTTCGATATCTTGGAGACAGACCTTTCACCTCCCTCCAGGCAGGACCAAACTATTGCAGACTTGGTCTGATGAATGCGGCACTAGGTCCCAGTGCAAGAAGTGAGCCATTTCTACAATGCAGGTGTATCCTGTGGTAGTTGGTAGGTGACTCTTGAACAGTTCCCACAGAGCCTCTGACATGAGAATCAGGACCTCTCCCTGCTCAAAGACCAGCATAGAATCAATGAAATTGATTTTTGGCCATTATGATGTGAAAGTGAGTGCTATGAGTCTTGCTTTTAAACTTTATAGCTACATCTCCAAAGATATTGCTATATGATGATTTCAAAAGGAAGTAGGAGGTTAAATACCTTTTTGATATTTACTGCTCTGTCTCAGTTTCTTTCATGTAAAATGGAAACAGATGCACTTTCACTATCTTCTATGGCTGTTGAAATGAAAAAAATGAGACACTTTGAAGAAATCAAATACCATACTTTTGAGAACATAAGCAACTTACATAGATAAACACTGTTTGGTTTTGACACCACCAATTTTCAAAGGACTTTTTCTGCAAGGTGACACAGTTTACCTCATTAGGCAAGAATGAGCATTTTCAGTTCTCATACAATCTTTTGAATACTTTCTGCCACTACCTTGTTTCATGCATGTGCTGCTTCCTGCAAATTTTTAGTATTTATTTGGTGGTTACAGTCTTTCAGCTTAACCAGACTTATCTGTAGTTGATGATCAATCCTTTGTATCTTCTTCATTTAATAGGAAATATATATATATATATCTCCTGGTATTTCTTAAAGAAAACAAACAAACCCCAAAACCAAAAGCATTGACAAGCATTTTCAACAAGACAAAGTCCACACAGCAACTGTGAAGAGCTGAAAATTACATTTGCTCATCTCCTATGCCAGATCAGTCAAAGCAGATCTGATTCAGATGCTATTGTTCAAGCTCAGCAGGATTTCTAAGTGTTGGCATGGTAGTAAGGGTACCCAAATCCTCAGCCGGGTCTGGCCAGTACTGTCAGCCAGGTGGAGTAAATGAGCCACCATTGCTACATGTTCTGTAGGTATCTCTCAATACTTCTGTTACTTAGTCATCGTTGATAGGGAAACAGAGCAATCTATGTTTTGAAGGTTTGATTGGTGTTTCATGGCCATTCAGAATGACAAAGCAAATCTCCATGTATGTGAAACTGCTGTTTTTTCAAGGAAGCCCAGGAACAGTTCCTGATTTTTTTATAATTCCTGCAATTCGTCAGAGTTCTGGGTAGAAGAAAGCAGTATGGTCATCTACCCTTTCCAACAAAGGGCAGATGAAAGCATAAGAAGGCTCAAAAAGTACAAAGGTCCTGTAGTTTTTATTTAATTTATCCTGATTAGGAATCAAAAGTTAGTGGTGTGATTTGGCTCAGGGATTAAGACATCTAATTTTAGATGTCTGCATGTGAGACAAATGCCCAAATTCCCATTACAGAGAGTAGAGGTCTAGTCAATACACTTAGTGGTTTAGAAAAAGTGGTTTAGAAAAAGATGAAGCAAATGTCTATATCTGGTCAACCAATAGCTCTCCAAGCTTAGACACCTAGCTCATATGTAAACACCTAAATTTAGATATATAGTGGCTTGAGTCAATTGCCTGAAAATAGAAGTCTGACAACACTTGAAGTGTCCTTGCTTTTTGGAGACATCATGGAATCATAGAATCAATTAGGATGGAAAAGACTTTAAGATCAAGCCCAACCATTAACCCAGGACTTACAAGTCCACCACTAAACCCTGTTCCTAAGCACCACGTTAAGCATTTCTAAAACACCACTCCCATAGATGGTGATTCCAGCACCTCCCTGGGCAGCCTGTTCCGATGCTTGACTACCCTTTTGGTGAAGAAATTTTTCCTAATATTCAGTCTAAACCTCCACTGGCACAAATTGAGGCCATTTTCTCACCCACACAGCTGACCCATGTGGCGCAGGACTTTAGGGAGATGCCTACTTTTTTGCATCAGCCGTTGGAAGCCAGATGTCATGCACTAGTACATTTTCAAGTGACACTAATTGCCCTCTTGTGGTCTACTGAAAAAGTTCCACAGCCACTAAGCTTAGCCTAGATGAGTCCCAGGACTTTCAATTGCCCATGCACAAGTATCTAGTGCCACTTGAGATGTTCTAGGCTATCTGATACAGCTAAAATGTCTGGCAGATACGGCATGGAATCAAAGGGATGCTACACCCAGAAGCTAGACATCTGTCTGGATAGCCCAGGGCCTATATTAAAGCAACTGAATTGAGCTCTAAGTGTTAAGCTCATTGCCTGAGGCTTGTTTTCATAGTCAGTAGAGAGAAATGCAGAGAGAAGTTCATCCCTTTCTCTGATAAAGGTCAAAAGCAGGTCAGAAGAATTGCCCTCCAGATTTCTCTCAGCTGAGGGTGAAGGGAGCCCAGTATGGCTAGTCTCTGCTTTCAGTTTGGGAGACAGAGTTCGTAAAAGTGCAGCTTGCATGGGAGTCCATGTAGCATCCTAAGCAGCAAGGACCCATCAGTCTTCTAACAAAATGCTCAGATATACCATATGCATTTATACTGTCACTATATGCCTTTCAAACTCTATTACCGACAACTGACTGAAGAGACTGACACACGATGTGTATTACAAACATCCATATTGGGATGGAATCCCTGGCAACTGTGCCCATCAGTATAAAACAAACCACCATATCTTGCAGTCCTGAATAAGATCCAGTGCGTAGATTGCATATGACAAATTTGCAGACAGCTTGTTTATGACCAACAGGCCATTTTTTTTCTGTGTTTGCTTTACAAGTTAATGTGGTTATACTACATGGAGCTTTTCTCCCAGAATGATCCCAAAGCATTTTGTAAATTGAAAAGATGCAAAAGAACTGGGGTAGGGGGAGGAGGAGGAAGAAAAAAAAAAATATGTTTCACCTCTGCTGAGAAAACAAAAACCTTTTTTCTGAGTTAGGAGTCTGGCAGTTAAAATTGCTAAAGGGCATTGGTAACAGATATCATCTGTGAGTAACATCAAAAGATTAGTTCTTCTCAGATACAATGTGGGATCTTTTATTAATATGATGTGGTACAGACTGGAGAGTAGGGCCAGAGGCATTTGAGGAATTTCACTTCCCCTTTGATTTCCCCTTAAGCACAGGGTCTGATTCTTACTGCACCTTTGAACCAGTTCAGCTGGTGGGGAGTGGCAGGGGGGGGAGGGGGGGGGAGGGGAGAGGGAAGGAAAGGCCCAGAAAACCTTTCACACTTGCTGTTAAAGCCATCTGCAGAAGGAATCATAGGACTTAAGCAGTTGGTTGGAATGGGACGTGTTATTTGTCATTAAGGTTTCACTACACAGATTCACTAGTAGACATCCTCTAGGGCTGTGGCAGAGTATGTTTTAGTCCATGTCATAGATGGTTCCCTAAATTTCACCTGCCTTGTTACCAATTTTTACAGGTACTGAGTTCAATGAATTCTTAGAGTCAGCAGATTCCCTTTTCTCTGAGGTTTCAGTGGTCTGTATGTTGGTATTACTGCACCAAGGGCTCTTACCGCTGCTCTCAGAACTGAGATAATCACGGAGTTCATAAAGCCACACACTGTGTTAGGCATGCTCTTTCAGATTCAACAAATGAAGCAAGAAGACCTCTTTCTGCAAAAAATATAACAAGGGGTTAGAGATCTAAAGTCCCAAGAGGTGGGTACATGAGAGGCAAAAGGGGGAAGCTGACTGGCCCAGGGGATTCGTTTACCCAGGTTGTGCGTGCAGCCCATGTGGCTGGAGGCTGGACAAAATCAAACTGGATCCAAAGCAAAATCAAAACCACAGTTTAGAGTTTATAGGAGATGCAGACAAGGTTTTAGAAAGAAACAGAACACTTCAGATACAGTCACCGCCTGCAGGAAAGTGAGGTTTCCTGCTCCTTTTTCTTTTACAATGCTTCCACTGCAGGATACCGGGTTTCTACCGTTATGTTCTCATCCTACAGACAAAACCATCTGAGACCACCTAAACCAGAAGGCAGAGGGTTGAGAAGTTTTTGGAAGTCCACTCTCTATTGATTAACAGCACTGAGACAACTGCTGCAGAAACAGGAACTCATCTGGGGAAAGAAAAGCTCTCCTGCTCCCAGAGAAGAGTGTGCAGGGTGTAAATTAAAATAAATAGTTAGTAAAAGGGGCATCGATGTCAAAGTGGTGCAAGGGCCTTATTCCCACGGCCAAGCCCAGTGTCTGCAGCTCACCTCACTCTGAAAGTCCACTTTCTTTATGGGCAGCTCTGATCACCTGGCAGCTTCTCCTCCTTTGCCCAGAGGACAGGCAGCTCTGCCTTGCCCACAGCCTCTCGCTGTGCACACCTTTCACAAAGGTACCGGCTTTTCTTTCTGCTCGGTTCCTGCTCAGTGCCCTGTGCTGCAGCAGGAAAAGTTATTGCACTGGTGACATTTCCATGTGCAGGTTGACATTTCCCTTTGCAGGAAGCTACTCACCTTACAGTCCGTTTTATTTATTGTTGCTTTGGCTCATGGGCCACCATGGAGGTTACTTTAACATAGATGTAATTAAGGATCTATAATGATAAGTAGGGATCTGCTATTTTTATTCAACTGTAAAAATCACATACAACCACAGGGACTGTGTAAACCATAAATATAGACATGGTTGTGATTCAGACCTCAGCAACTGTGGTGTAAATCACAGTGAAAGCACTGTATTTAGGAGAGCCTTACTGCTGTAAATTAGAAATAAATCTATATAGTATTAAGCATTCTATATGTATAAATTTTAAAAGATTGTGCTGGGAAAGTACCATCATATTTTTTTTAAAGATGGATACAGATGCTTTAAGGTCACATTCCAAGTCAGTCTGGTAAAGAAACTGGTCTTCGTAAAATCTAGGTCAATAAGTACTATTTTGGATTAATGCAAGCAATAACTGGTAAAAAGAGTAAGAATTCCCATTATTTTTTATGTTTTTTTTACTTGAAATTTGAAATAAAAAAACTAGAATTGGAAAGAAGGAAAAAGTATCAGTGTGAAAATGTTTTCATTATTTGCATTTATTTTGACTCACATGTACACGCACAAAATGAGAAGAACTGCAAACTGAAGACTGAAGAAAGTATTTAAATAAAAAAGTTAAACTTTTTCTTTCATTTGAAGACGCAGCAGGAAGGCAAGGATTAATCTTTGGAGAGAATTAGAGAAAATGATATTTTGGAAATAGAAAGCTGTAATGTTTCATTTTCAAATATGTCAAAATATAATATCATAATAAAATCGGCACTAAAACTTTATTTTTATTCCAATGGCAATTTTTTTTTTCAGAAAACAAAATAAAATAATAAAAAAAAAACCACATGTAAAAGTTACAACTGATAGGACAAGAGGAAACGGCCTCAAGTTATGCCAGGGGAGGTTTAGGTTGGATATTAGAAAAAACTTCTTCACTGAAAGGATGGTGAAGCCTTGGAACAGGCTGCCCAGGGAGGTGCTGGAATCACTGCCCCTGGAGTTATCTGAAAGATGTTGTAGATGTGACACTTTGGAATATGCCTTAGTTGTGATCTTGGCAGCGTTAGGCTATGGTTGGACTTGATGATCTTAAAGGTCTTTTCCAACCTAAATGATTCTATGATTCCATGATTCCATAAAAAGTATTTTTACTGACGTCAGAATTTAATTGTAAATCCAGCTTATTTATTAATTATTCAGAAAAAAATATTGATGCTTTCTATGAAGCTATATAAGAGACAATGCTGAACTGAAAGGGCTTAGAGTCTTTAATAGACAAATTACGGTGTTCTTATGTGACATTTTGGATCACTTAGTGGATCTTGATTAGTAGATTTACTTTGAAAAAAGAAGTGATTCAATACATATTGCAGTTACTTAGCTACTTGCAGAATCATAAAAATATGTGTTGGGAGACATCTTTTGAGGTCTCTAGTCTGGCTGCATATTCAAAGTAGGACAGCTGCCAGCATTGTATTAGGTCAGGCATGGCTATATCTACCTGATCTTGAAAGCATCCAAGGATGGAGAATGCTTCAGTTTCCTGGGTGATTTGCTCCAGGGCTGCACAATCCCCAACAGAGGACATTTTCTACTGTCCAGCCTAAACTGCCCAAGCTGCTCCTTGCAGCTGTTCTGTCTGTCATAATATCCACTACTGCCAATAAAAGTTCATCTGTGCAAAAGAAACTGACAAATTATTGTAAATAATTTATTTTGTTAATATTTTCCAATACTTTTAAAAAATAAAGGTTAATAGAAGTAGTTCCACAATCCCCTATACAGACTGTTCTTCAATGCTCTTGCATTCTCTACAGTGAATATTGTGTTAAAATAAAATTAATAAAAAATAAAATAGAAAAACTTTTTAAAAACTTTTATTTGATTGAAAAGCACATAAAATTGAGCATTTTAGGAAAATCTTGAAGTGTATGTGCTTTCATCACCTTCTCTTTGGGGCATTCAAAGAGCTTTACATCAGATTGGTGCAGCATAGGTAATTTCAGGCTGAAGTTCTTAGACTAAAACCAGTTTTTCATTTTTCAGGAATACATTGAGTGCACCTTAGTCCTTTGAAAATTTACTCCCTGAGAGCTTATAAAGTGAGATGGGTTAGAAACAAGGAGAAACTGATTCAAGTCTTTTCCAGTGCTACTGAAAATCCTGAGACATTTAAACAAAGCACCTCTTCAGTCTAAGCCTTAGTCCTTTGAAAATATATTCTTAAGACTCCATATGGCAGAAGAGTTTTCACAAAAGTAAAGCTTGTAATTGTAAATTCTTATTGAAATTTTGATCCAAATGCTTTTATGTCAGAATTGTTCCTGTAGAAATTGCTGGCCTTTGCAAAAAGTCTAACAATAGTAAATTCTACTTCAACTGTAAACTCTTCAGTGCCACCATTACATCATTTGTTTGGTTTGGGTATAGCTCAGAGGAGACTGAGACCAAACTGGAAACTCCAGATGTAATCATATTCACATCATGCTCTGATGTTTACCGATTCTTTATAACCTTGATATCAATTGTTTCAAATGACTTAACATGAATACCAGAAAAAAAATAGGGAAAACAGATTTATCTTAAAAGGCCATTCTGCAACCAGGTTCCCTTCTAATGCAGTAAGAGGAGAAAGAGGTCAGATTCATTTACACATTGCTTGTTCACAAATCTGAAATATAATAAATGCTACCATTCATTGAAATGGTGACCACAAACAATGAACACTTCTAAAAATTTAATTAAACAGCTGGGCTAAATCACAAATACACTGAATGAATTTTTAAGCAACTTTTTAACAGGAGTGCATTTCTTCTTTAAATTTGATCAAAGAACTACATAGAAACTTGAAATATATATTTGCTTATTTCTACTTCGTTATATTTTCCTTAAAAAAAAAATAAATCTGATCTGCTGGAAGATGCAGTATAGTGAGTGATCAACTCCAAGAGTATCAAATCCAGATACTAAGAAGGGGGCTGTGCTTGAGGAGAAGGAAAAGCACATATCACTAAAAAGTTTGAAACAGCCTAACCAAAAGCCAAACACTTCCCCACTTTTAATTACCTAAATCAAAATAATCCCATTGATTCCTTCTGCACATTTCACTTCTTTGTTGTGAAAACCTGCTGTTTTCCACTACCAGTTGCAAGTTCTCTGGAATAAGAGGGGTTTTTTTTCCCAAAAGATAGGTATGCTGTGCTTGATATATGTGGACTGTGGTTCTTATTTGGCATGGTGAACACCCTCATCACCGTCATCATTTTAAGAAAAACAACCAACCAACCACCTGGAAATAATGGAAGGAGGAGACATTGCATAGAATGGCTACAGCAACTGCAAAACCTCGCAAGATGCAGCTCATACAGACCACCAGTTTCAGAGGAAGGGACCGCAGCTGCGGTTCATGTGCTGACAATGAACAGCTGTGACTGATGTGTTTGCTATGTCGTTTCTGTTGAAGTTGTCTTCAACTCCTGGTTAACCTTGCATCTGGCATAGTCTGTAGGTAATCATCATCTCTGATAGCTTCTAGGCTCGTGCACTGGGTACGTGTCTCAGCTTCTGTGAGGTGTTTGCTTGTAAAGAGAAATGTAGCAGGAGTCTAGGTGCACAGTAAAACTCATGCTGTAGTCAACCAGCTCGCAGATGACATGTCTAATAGAAGGTCAGTCTGTTATTTTACCTGAAATTTAGACAAAGTATGTAAATATCTCTAATGAAAAACAAGAAACAATTTGCAAAACAGAGGATGTTACAAATACTTAACAACATATGGCCTTGGGAGAAGGAATAGATGCCATAAATACGTCAGGCTGGGGCATAACAAGATAAGCTTAAGGAGAACCAAATGGTTAATGAGACCAAAGAGAAAATTACTTGAACTACCTGTGTACTGTCCTAATTAGCATACTAAAAGATCTGCCCAGGAGCAAAGAAAGACCCCTACTAACAAAGACTCCTCCCCACAGAACATGCATGGTGAAAAAAAAGAAGGCTAAGAAAGAACCTGCACTTTTTAATGGAGAGGAGGCCCATAAGAACCAATGAGAATTGTGACTAAAACTAATTGTAAACAATTGTCCAGAGTGTATAAAGTATTTTACTGTGTATTAAGAGGTGTACTAGCTTTGTAGATTTACCACCTGGTGCCCATCTCTGTGTGGACATGTAGTAAAAGGTATCTCAGCTCTGTGTGTGAGATGGGCTCTTTGCACACCAGGGAATGAAATCTGTTCGTGAGACAGCACCGGACTTGTGCACGGGACTATATATGTTTCCTACAGAATAATTGGTTGAGGAAATGGCCATAGTCCTTTTACTGAGGATGCGGGGCTTCACTGGTCCAAAACTCCAGCAACACAGC
Source organism: Falco naumanni (assembly GCF_017639655.2). Taxonomy (NCBI): domain Eukaryota; kingdom Metazoa; phylum Chordata; class Aves; order Falconiformes; family Falconidae; genus Falco; species Falco naumanni. The sequence goes on from NC_054080.1 coordinate 78,032,299, forward strand.
TAACATTTCGTTCATCTAGTTGTTACAGATTTGCTAACAAGTTAGAATTAATTGACCTTATTTGATTTTATAAAATCATTTTTAATAGAAATATAGAGGGATAAGAAATATATTTTAATGAAACTTGTAGTTGCACAGCAAAAGCTGCTATGAAATCCTTTGTACAGCCCTATACCAAGGCCAGAAGAATGGGCTAGAATCATTGTTTAAAATTTAGGTAACAAATTTGGGATTTTACAGATTTCTTTGTATTTGACTAGTCTTCTGTATGTAGAAAGTGTATTGAAATGTCAGAATATAGAATTAATGGAAACTGGGGAGAGTCGACTGGAACAACTAGTAGTTACCTGCCAAGAAACCGTGAACTTTAGTAAAAGGAAATTCCGGCAGGGGGAGATCGCGACCACCGACTCATATACGACCTACCCAAATTGTACCCCAGACCCATTTCTGGACCTTTCTAACCTTTACTGCGCAGAACAGGATATGGGAGGAGGGTATGTTAATGATTTTTGGGAAATATTATGATTATGCATGAATATTTAATGAATATGTATGATACATTCTATATATGGTGTATGATTCTGAAATTTGGTGTGTGTTGATTGTGAAGAGACTCACTCACGCACCCAGCTGTCAATAAAGTGTCTGCTTATCTACATCACATTGGTGTCGATAAGTTCTTCATTCCGAGATTTCAGTGACATAGTCAAGTTTTCATAAAGGAGGCAGCTCTGTCTGTTACAGTCTTGGATGAATTTTAAGAAACATTCATCTGTAACACTTTCACTTTCTAGATCCTTTGTGTTTTGATTCCCATTTGCCTCTGAATTTCATTAAAAAAAAAAAAAAAAAAGCCACCAAAGCAAACAAAAAATCTCAGAAAAGAGATCTAGAACTCAAGTACTTAATGCCACACACACACACACACACGCCCCCCACCCCCTTCTTTATTAAAGTAGAAAATATCCCCTTAAAATTGGCAGGATGAGTTCTGTGACCTGTAAACCCTGAAACAAAATTACTGATGTTGTACCAGGACAAAGTTATGTTAGTATTGTATCTCTTTAGGGGTATAAAACATCTCTTCATTACAAGAAAGGGTATTTCTGTAGGGTGCTTCACAGAAAAAAAGGCAAGTTGCATTTACTCATGCCAAGTGGAAAGCACAAAAATAAGGCTATTGAGACTAAAGCAGTAATAAAGGGGCCAGATTCATTAGCTCAAGGATGTCACTGTGCTAACTACTTACTCAGCTTTTGGTCCTCTCAATGCATGTCAAGAGAGGTCTCCCACCCACTCACCCGTACCATCTTGACCATGCACAAGTATGTGCTGAACTACACCTTTTCCTTAAGTGATAAATCTTCAGCCAAAAAAAATATCTGGGAGAAAAAAAAAAAAAAAAAAAAAAAAAAAAAAGAAAGTATTTTCTGATTTTGAAGATATCAAGTGATGGAGTAAAAAACATTTTCCTCAGTAGTTTGTGCCACTGGTTAATCATCTCCTCGGTTGTGCCTAATTTCCAATTTGAATTTGTCTGGCTTCAGCTGCCAGCCATTAGTTCTTGATGTGCCTTTCCCCGCTAGATTAAAGAGCCCATTAATACCCAGCATTCTTCCCCTGTGAAGGTGCTGATACGCGGTACTGCAGTCACCTCTCAGTCTTCATTTTAATAGGCTAAACAGATTGAGCTCTTTAAGTCTCTCTCTGTGAAGCATTTTCTCTGGACCTGAAATCATTTCCATGGCTCTTTTCTGCACCCAGCTCATTTTTTTTAATAAACTCCTTATTTTTATTCATGCAGATGCCACAGTTATATTCTACTGTCAGTCCTATGAACACTGAGCACTGAAATAAAATATTTTCTTCACTCCTTCACCCTTCCCCCTTTATGCAGCCAGGATCACACAAGCTTCTTTTCTACCAGTGCTATTCTTGAAATCACTATTACAATTATCCTTTTCAAAGTCTTCATTTTGCAGCATCCCGTGATCATTCTGTGTCTGGAGTGCATATGTTGTTCTCATGTGTATAATTCATTTAAAGAACCAAACACAGCAAAACTAAATATGACGGGTGGCAGAGAGACTCATTTACCAAGAACCCAGATGCCTTTGTATGGGTGCTTGGATATTGTTAATATTTATCCCTCTATCAGCTAATGGAATGATAAATAATGTGTCACCTGCACATTTTATGAGTAATGATTTTATATATTCTTCCAACTCCCTGTTTAAAATGTTGATGAGCATTAAGTCTTTCTCTAAACTTCTAGTATTCACTGATGTTTCTCTATTGATAACAAGTTTTTTCACAGCTCTCAGGTTAGTGGACAGAACTGTGTGGGTTTTGTTGATACTCTGAAGTATGTATCTTTAATTGATATGGTGCACTGAAATAAATAATGCTATAGCACATAGCATAGTAGTAGAATTACTTTTACCAAGCAACTTGCAAGCACCTTCAAACATAAAACCAGGTTTGCTTTATGGGGCCTCTTTTCCATTTTTTTTAATTATTATTAGTACTATTGGTTTTGATTGCATTCTCCACTTTAATTTTCTATTTATTTGCTGAATGTCTTGTAAAATTTTCCATTGTCTTACCCAGAATTGACTTTTTATTTTTTATTTAAATAATTGAACAATAGAATTATCTTTCTAGATTGTTAGGGGTTCATTGTTGGGTTTTTTTTTTCCCAAAAAACCTATTACAAATTTGTATTAACAGGAAGATGGGCACTTAAGGCCCATGCTCAGGTTCTTGAGATGAGAATTTCAGCCCCCCTGATTTATAAATGTCTATGCCTAGAAAGAATATTTCTCTACCTTTATTAGTTACTAATGGACTGAAAAGTACTTTACTCACCTCATGTGATACAAATGCTTCATATTGCCTCTTTCAAATATGAAAGCTCACTTTTTACAGGAAATATCTCTTTTTGTGCATCTTCATTATAATTTTGTCTATTACCATTTAGTAATGGAAATATTCCACTCTTAGGATCTATTTTACTCCTACTACACTTGGAAACTCTTTTTTATTTTTCTGTGCCCTGCAAGTAACATAATGTTTCCTTGAGGTCTTTATGAATTTTCTTTACATTTTAGCCTCTATTCCAGATAAATCAGAATATTCATAATCGGGATATCGAGATAATGTACTGTTAGTGTTGGCTGTACCTGGTTCAGATGAACTTCAGTTTCATACAAGCCCTGGGAATTTCTTAAGGATTGAGTGATGCCAGATATACTGTTTTCAAGCTTTTTGATTGTTAATATATCTCTTTGCATATATATTGCAACACGCAAAAGGGTAGGGGTTTTGACGGTGATGCTTCTGTAGTGCAAAGCATGTTCTAAAATCCAAAAAAAGACATGGATATTTTATGGTTAGCAACCCTCTTTTTATTTCTATTCTTGACCAGCCTTTCATCTTATATCTGGTAAATTTTTACTACTTAACAAAGAGAAAAGATTTAAGGAGTTAATATTTACTGATGAGGCGCAGTGGGCTTGAGTTAATGGGAACAGCCTTTTTTAAAGGTATCTGGCAACCTATAACTGACCTACTCACAGAATTTTGCAGAAAGGAGCCTTGGTTTCTATCCCAGATGCTAAGTGAGTTTGGTTAAATAGGAAACATCTCGAGATTCTTACATGATCCTCACTCTTCATCATCCCTGCTTCCCTTGAGGTTCATGTATGAATAATAAAAAAAGAAAATATTGGCATTAGCTGGCAGCCCAAAAGCAGAAACAACTCTGAACGCTGTAAGAATATTGTATGGTAAACATGTTGAAGATATGGCTATTTGCACAAGAATTTGACCCCTTATTATTGTCACAATACCTTTCCCTAAAATTGCAATACAGCAAACCAAAGCCTGTCCTCTGTTACCAGTTCCTGGGCTTGGGCATCTAAGGTGTTTGGAATGCCATTATTTTCCTGTGGTAGGAAAAAGTACTTCACTGAGAAGGTGGCTGGTCACTGGAACAGGCTCCCAGGAAAGCAGTCACAGCACCAGTCCTGTCAGAGCTCAGGAAGCATCTGGATGGTGCTCTTACTCATATGGTTCAGTTTTAGGTAGTCCTGCAAGGAGCAGGGAGCTGGACTGGATGATCCTTATGGAACCCCTCCAACTTGAGATGTTCTGTGATTCTATGATTCTTTCTTTGTTCCAACAAAACATTCATCATTTTACACAGAGAAGGGAGAACATCAGATATGAAAGTACTGAAAAACCCTATCCCTAATGCTCAAACATGCATACAACCAACTAAGCAGTAGTCTGAACAGACATTAATTATAAGTCTTTGAAATGCTGTCATGGCATATTTCTCCTTTCTTTATGTGCATACACATGCATATTTTTATGTGTCTGTATGTATTTGTATATATATATACATAGAAATATGTACATGCATATAAATAAGTACAAATTCAATGTGCATCCATCTGATATTTCTCTCCTCCTCGCCGCCTTTCTGCATGAACTATTTTAACTTTTCTTGGTTAAAATTACCTCTATTTCTTTGTTACTTAAATATATATTTATGAGTAGACACACGTCTGTTTTCCTGAATTAACTTTTGTCAGTTGTGCTTCTCAGATGGCTCAGGGAAGACTATAAAACCTGGGTGTCTTCCAAATGATCCTGGTCCATATGAAAGGCTGTCTGAGGAATTTCAAGAACATGGTCCTCATAGGCAAAGTAACAAGTGAAATGGTATGAAATGGGCAGTGAGAAAACAGATACAGGAGGTATCTGTAATTTTATCTTAGACTGTCTCTTGAAATTTTTCCTTTTTACATTCCCAACCTTAATATGGCTTGGACTCTTGTGGAAAAACCTATGCAAAGTAGGATCTTACAGCACAGATCATGTGATAAATGGGATGCCCTTCAGGAACATAAATCTGTGCTTGTGCATCCTGATGCAGAATTGGTGTTGATGTTAACATGTAATTTTCCCAAATGCTTCAGAGTCCTTTGGGCTTGCCATGAATGTAAGGATTTATCTTCTAATCTCAGAACCACTTTTCTCTGTCTGGATTATCCATGAGCAGGAAAGTCATTAACATTTATGAACTGGGGATTAATGACACTCCAGAGCATATTATGTGTTCTGTTTTTCCCCTGCCTAACCCCTTAACCTATGACTGAGGTAGAAAAAAACCTGGTAGCAGAGGCCTCTACTCGCCTGGAAACTTAACGGAGTTACAAACTAGCTGAGGTTGAAAGGGATCTCTAGAGACTGCCCAGTTCAGACCCTGTGATCAAAGAAGGGTCATCTATAGGAAGTTTCTTAGAACCATGTCCAAAGGGATTTTGAGTATGTACATGGACAGAGAATACACAACCTCTCTGGGCAACTTCCTGCCACGTTTGACCACCCTCACAGTTAAAAAGTTCCTTCTTATGTTTAAATGGATTTTCCTGTATTTCCATTTGTGCTCATTGCCCATCATGCGCAAACTTGTTGAAGGTGCATTGTCCCATCCCTCAATCAATTAATACAGAATTTAAACAGCATTGACCCTTATTGTAGACCCTTGGGATACACCACTAGTAATTGGCCTCCATGGACTTTGTGAATGCAAACCCTCTAGAAACAAGTTAGGCAGCGTTCAGACCACCTCACTGTCTATTTAACCAGCCCATATTTCATCAGCTTGTCACGATGTCATAAGTCTTTCTACAGTCAAGAGGAACAAGATCCACAGTTCTTCCTTTGTCCACCAAGTTAATCTTTTCATCATAGAAGGTTGTCAGGTTTGTCAGGCATGATTTTCCCTTTGTAAATCCATGCTTACTACTCCAAATCACCTTCTTGTCCTTTATGTGTTTAATTCCCATGAGTATTTGTTCCATCATGTCCCTAAGGACAGACATAATGTTGTCCAGCCTACAGTTCCCCAAAGCTTCCTGAATGCCCTTCTTGAAGGAAGGAGTGATGTTTGCTTCCCCAGGAACCTCCCCCAGTTGCCATGACCTTAATTATTTGGGAGTGGTCTCACAATGACATTGACCAGGACCCTTAACAATTGTGGGTGAATCCCATCAGGTCCCATGTTCTTGTCTATATCCAGTCTTTTAAAATGTTCTTTAACCTGATACTCTTCCAGCAAGGGTAAATCTTCCTTGCCCAGACTTTCCCACTGCTCCTGGAGATTCTTCAAGGGGTTTGGGATTCTTGATGTTAGATCTCACCAGTGAAGACCAAGGCAAATAAAGCATTGAATACCTCACTTTATCATGTTCCAAGTCCCCTGCCCTGGAAGACTAAATATTCTGTAAGTTTTCCTTTTGATGATGAAAAAGGCCTCTTGTTCTCTTCATGTCTTGCCAGAGTCAGCTCCAAGTGGGCTCCCCTAAGACTATCACTACATTTAGTCTCTATATTGCTAGCAGATCCCTTAACCCTGCCTCAGTATCTTGTACACTTGCTTTTCATATCTGAGTTTTGTCAGAAGGTGCTTGTCCATCCATGCAGCCCTCCTGCCACCTTTGCATGATTTCTGGCTAGGTGGGATGGACTATTCTAGTGCTTGAAGAAGGTGGTCTCTGAAAATCAATCACCTCTCCTGGACCCAACTTCTCTTCAGGTCTGTACCCTATGGGATTCTTCCAAGCAGATCCCTGAACAAGGCAGTCTCCTGTTACCTTTTTGTTACCTCCTCTCATGGTCCTGTACTCCACTGTCTCTTAGTCACTGAAGTCAATCTGTTCCCAATCTTCACTTCTTTAAGCACAGTACTATTCCTCAGCAAGTGTCTGCCTCTGCAACTGAAGAGTCAGTCTTAGAAACAATGAATGACAAGCTTGCTTTTGTATAATAATGCTGGACCTCTTCTGAGATACTGTGGCAGAAATAATTATTAGCTGATCCAAAGGACATGGAGGTCAACAGAAAGATTTTCAGACTTTATGCTCTACAGATTACATTTGATGACCATTTTTTCAACACAAAAAATAGAGGATGTCAGATTTAATCAGTAAAAGGCAAATGAAAATTTAACAAATGAAGGGTATTCTTCTGATGGTAAAGACGAAAAGCTTGATGAGTTGTTAAACTCCTTGCTGCAGGAACATTTAGAGATTAAGTATCTGTATAGGTTCATAATAAGCCCTTCATGAAAGAAAAAGCCACCAAGGCTAACACATAAAAAGGCCACCCCTTACCTTAGAAGTCTCTGCACTGCAAATTGCAGTTAGTATGGGAGACTGAATGCGTATTCTGACAAAATGCCATGTGTTTACCTTACCTGGTCATCCACCAATTGTCATTATTAGAGAGAGGATACTCAGTTTGGTGGGTTTCAATGTGCCAAAATATTGTCACACAGAGTCCTGATGCAAGCTTCTAAGGTGCTGTGGGCAAAACATCTGAAATGATTGGAAGGTTTGTCATTGCCTTTGATGGAGTTGGAACTCAACTGTCACCAGTTCATTTTAGGAAATCGCTCATATTTTGATGTTATAAGCCAAAGACCTGTGCATCAATCCATTATGGCACTGTGGGTCAAAGATGCAAAGATGTTTCATACTTGTTAAAAGGACCTGCTTTTCTAAAAAGTATGAAATTTGGGGTAGTTTTTGAACACCTTTCCCATCACTAAAACATGAACTTCTCAAAAGACTGGAAAGGTAAAAAGTGCTGCTGCTTACTACAAATGCCAAGAGTAAATACTATGCAAGAAGTTTAATTCTGGCATTTATGTATGTATAAAACAAAGAAATAATTGAATGGTGAAATAGTTTGTGGTTTTCCTGTTAGTGTTTCTTCTATACGAGTAATTTTGTAAAGTCCAGATTAATTTCTGGTGCAAGTCTTTGAAAAGCTCTGCATCAACAGAAAGGATAGATTTGTTGGGTAATCTTTTTTTATTCCAGTAAATGATAAGCCCAGCACTTTACTCACTGTTTCTCTTTGTGAGTTAATACACAGTATTCAGTTTCCTCTTTGTATTTTCATTCTTCCTTTGTGTAGGTTTTTGGTTTTATTCCTTTTTTTTTATTATTTTTATTTTTTTTTTTTGTTACTTTCCCCAGAGGATGAGGCGAAAGCTTCACTGCCAAGAAAGCTTTCAAAAACCAGCTTTTTTATTAAAAAACAAACAAAACAAAACAAAAATTAAAATAAAGAAAATGAAGTGTGTTTCTTCTTATATGGAGCAACATTTTGCAGCTAAAAATTTTTGTTGTATTTTTGGACAGGTTATTGGAATTATTAGTAGCCAGGAGACAGCATGTAATTGCAATGATGTAAATCAGAACTGGATTGAGGAAGAGAAAGAGGAGAGAGAAAGAACAGAAGAGAGAAGCAAAAAATAAAAAGAAAGGACAATGACAGCAAAAACAATGGGCCATATCTTTCACTGTTGTGAATCATATATGTGCTTTTATTAACAAATACAAGCTAGTTTCTGGTCCTGCTTGCTATCGTCATTACAGAGCAGTCTTGTGTTATTACAAGTGAGGTCAGCATCAGGATCATGTGGTAGGAGTGAATGACATATGTCCTCTTGTACTGAGACTTTCATGTTCTGTCTGCTCTGTTGACTGAGGATAGGAATGACTTTTCATTTGTATTTAATATGTTCTAAATGGTAAAAATAAATATCGCTGAGGTTTCTGAAACTGATGCTGTTACCTGGCGGTTCATTCAGTTGACATCTCACATTGTACATACTTGTGGCAGGGTAACAGCAGTCTGATTTCTATTATACAGCACCAAGCAGCATGAGAGATCTAATCTGGAACAGCAGTGTGTACTCATCAATACAAGTAACCTAAAGCTGTTGAGTTTTGAGAAATATTACAAGAAAAGAGCCAAATGAAATACCTAGAACCCTTCCCGTCCCATACTCTTACTAAAACAAAATGTTTCTCACCTACATCTTTGCATTTTTGTGCTGAAGAAACAGACCATATACCTGGGTAGCAGGATGGCGAGCTTCCTCTCACCAGAAAGAGCCTCATCCTAATACAAGACTCAGATATATCCTCTGATGGCACCCATTTTTCTCCATGGATCACAGAGATAGTTAGATACTTTCTTAGTATCTATACAAGCCTAACAATAGATGACATCACCCCACTTCATGTATCTACAAAATTGTCCAGTCACATTTTGACCAATCTACTTTCAAAAGTGGACCCTGGCTGCAAATGGATTTTCAGTTTCACGGGACATTACAGGATTTCCATAGTTTTCACTTTTTAACTGGATAATATTAATAGAACAAATATGAAATTTACTCAGGAATGACAGTCTGAAATAAAATAATAATGATTTTTATTTGAAACTTGCTTTTTCGAAGAAAGTGAAATGGTTCATTGGAATGTTCATGTTTGATTTTAAACACTATAAGAAGCTTTAAAATAATACAAAAAAAGGATGTACGGAAATGGAAACACCTGAACGTTCTGTTCCATTCCAAGCTCATCAAAACAATCTTCTCAGATTTCTTCATAATGAGGTTTTATTAGAATTTATACATTTTTAAGCATGCTGTTTTGACAAGCATTTTCTGAAACAAAGAAAAAAAGGTTGGTAGAGGACACCCTGCTAGCTTTATTTGAAAATCTCTGTATTATATTAAAAGAATAAAAAAAAACCCAAACCACCACAACAAATTCACCCGACTAAAAAATAGCTAATCTCTTCATTTGGGTTCTCTCTAGATACTTCTTTACTATGGTTCTTCCACAGGAAGATTTGATTACTTTGTACCTAAAGAATATTTTTTCATTCCAGGATCTCTAACTTGCATACAAATGTTTATTCTCAAAACAGCTCCAAAGGGTAGTCTAATATATCTGTTCTTACTTTCCCTTTAACATGCTAAAGTATAGAGTTTTTAAATGAATTGCAAAAACAAAACTTGAGTTTGATGAAGAATCCAGATTGAGGTATTGCCACGTTAGACACCATTAGGCACCCCTCCCTCCAATAAAAAGAAAAAGAAAAAAAAAAAAAAAAAGAAAAGAAAAAAGAAAAGAAAAAAGAAAAGAAAATTCCTCATTTGTGGATAACTGTTACAGCTCCGCCATGTGCAGTAAGAAAGGAGAAGTTGCTTTATCATGCTGAAGCATCAAAGAAACACTTATGAGGGAAAAAAATAATAGTGGAACATCCCACTTTTGCTTCTCCTGCATAAATAATGCAACCCAAGGACAATTAGCATTTGAAGTGTGGTTTCTTGTCATGTCAAGCACCACTTCAGAAGCCAAATGATATAGACAAGTCCCTATTACAATGGAAAACACAGTGGGACAAAGGAAAATATTTCACTTCACTAGGTAAAATCCTTTATCTAAAGGCCAGCTACAAAAGAGACAATGATCTTTGTTGCTGGACACCTACTAGCCATTAATGGAAAAGTTCCTCTGAAAACATACACATGCACTTACAGCTTGGGCTCTAATGAGGGCTTTGCTGTTTGATGACGACACATCTGGCATGCTTTCAGAACTCTGCAGTCCCAATTATAAAGCTGTCCAGCTTAAAAACCCATTACACATCTGAGCCACCAGACCTTCCAAATGAGGTTGAAGAAAAAGAAAAAAAAGAAGGGGGAAAAAAAAAAAAAAAAAGGCAAAGGAAAGGGGTTAAAGATGAAGAAAATAAGGAAGAAAAGAAAGGAAAGGAAGGCTTGATTTGGGGGGGAAAAAAAATTAAAAGATAAAATGCCTTTAAAGAAAAGTTGTTCCTAGAGCCCCCTGTAATGTGATAGAGCTAATTTGTGCCTTCAGAGATCTAAAGAGCCTGCTAGCTGCAGGTGACAAAAAGGTTACTTCTGGCATGGACTGTGGGCATCAGACAACATAACACACAAAACTTCTGTCCCCCATGGTAAAGTTAATGAGATCAACTCTTTTCGGATCCCCTAAAAGAGTTCCTTTAACCTCACCTCATCCACATCTCATTCTTGCAGCCAAACAGAAAGCGTCTGGTTGAGTTTAATTGGCCAACCAATGCTTTGATAGCTGGGGTTTTTTCGCTGCCCTTGGGGTTACTCCATGTAGCAGAATTAGGCTAGTTTGTTGAAACATGAAAGTCAGCTTTCATGCATTTTTTGTTTTGTTTTCCAACGTGTGTGTGCATTTTTACTGCTATTGAAAATTTCGGCCTGGTAATATATTTCCACAAATAGCAAACATTTTATATCTGTCAGCATTTTAAGTGTGAAGTCCCATCATTCCCAGAGAGGTCCAAAGAACCTCCAGTGCAGCTTTAAGTGAAGAAGACTTAGAATGAGCAGTGGTGCATTTGTTTCATGATGTGGTGTGATATAATTTATGCGTGTTAGTGACACAGCTTCAGTATTAGAGGACTCAACTATTACATCCACAATGCATTAAACATACAAGATATAAAGTCAAAACTGGGGGATGACTGCACTGCATGGAGCTGTGCCAAGATACCCTTTCTGTAGTACATGCATCAAACAATAGTCTCAGCAGAAAAAAAACCCCAACACCACCAAAAAAACAAACAAAAAAACAACCCAAAACCCAACAACTGTACAAGGTAACTATTCAGCAAATTTATTCCATATTTCAGAGGCCATGATACTGGTTTTTATCAGAGAAAGATGAAAGGTCGGATATGTAAAGCGAGGAGGAGTCTACATAACCCTAAATACTGGTCTCTTGTAGAATTGCTCTCCCAGCAGTGTCCTTTAGAGCACAGATCACTGCGGCAGTTGGCCAGTGCCAGTGCATCATCTGATAGCTTGCTCTGGGCAAACAAAACATTCTCGGATGCTCCCTAACATGGGAACTGCAGACCTTGGCCTCAGTCCATATGGATTCCATATGTAAAATGGAAAGTCTAGATTAGAACCCATCCTTTCCCAGCAAAGGACTAGAGGTATCTTTGTGTGAATCTCACGAACTGAAGCAAGTTCTCTGATGTAACAGCCTCATGATGATCAGACAATTTCTCTTGTTCACATAATCACCCCAGGTGATATTTTCAGCTGTCTAGATTCTCTGTAGCTTCTTTCACAAAATCTGCTTTTCCCTGTCCTCTGTGAGTCATTCCCTTCCCTCTTCTGTGCATCCTCGAGACAGAGGATTATTTTACACCTTTACCTCCATCATCATTTGTCCAAGTCATTCGCCCCCCTGTCAGCAGGGCTAAGGGAAATCACCTCTTAGTGTGAGGAGGCCTGAGAGTTTAATCTCTCCTCCTTTTCACCTCTTAGGGTAATGTGAAAACATTTTCCTTCAGAAAAGATGTTTATGCAGCATCAGCATCAAAAAGCCATTTTCTTGTTTTCCCTAATGACTTTATCAGACACACAGCAACACAATGAAAGATGTTGTTGTTATTCCTTTTTCTTTCCTTGATCTTTATGTTTTCATGGAAACATCATTAGTGAGGATAATAGTTGTGCCAGAATATATTCAACACATGGGCCTGACACTCTCATTCTAATGTGTTGCCAAGAAGATCTTGGGTGTTTTTTTCCTTTTGAAACTTCCTGGTACTCATCAAAAGTCCTTTCAGAAGCAGAAACCCTGGATTACCCTTCTGCCATCTTTTAGAGAGAAGGATGTGAGAGACTTCTACTTTATCTTTCCATGTAGTGATATGGTATCTCCACAGGCTGGTAGCATCTGGAATAGTGGAGACTTGAATTCAGTTTCTTACTCTTTCTGCAACGTGTTTCATGGATTCCTTTCTCCCTGGAGAAAGAGGGAACTTGGCCTTTTCCAGCTATGCTGACCACCATGATGAAATACGAGCTCTCATCAAATGCTGGCAGAAACCCCTACTATAATTAAGATTTACATAAACAAACAGCCAAAAAACAACCAATAAAATTAAAATAAACCTTAAATTCTGCTATCTGTTAGTCTTGTTATTTGTCTGGGTTAACCCGGTGGTTTTGTTAGCAAAGGTTTTTGTACTCAGGGATGGTTATTACAGTATGTCGGTCTAAGTCTCAGCTTTTTTTAAGTAACAAAATTATAACTAGGAACACCACCTTTCCTGTGCTACGTAGCAGCTGCTGAAGAAAGCACGGCTTTAGCTTCACTGAGCAGTCATTTTTCAGTGGATTATACTCCAGTTTTAGCTTTCTGCATCTCCATTTCTCTGTGAAATGTTAGCAGTGAATGCCTACAGGAAAATCGATATCCAAAGAAGACAACTGAGCTTAGCTGTGAGGCAGAGACAGCCCATGTCCTCAAGAGTTTAGAGACCCGTTAGACAGCGGAGACAGAGAGTAAATAAGGACATAATGTTACACACAGAGGAGACTCAGGAGGTGGAGGAACTTACTTGATTGACTCCCAGTGCAACACTGCTTTTGCATGTAGCGATTAGGGCACGTCTTCAGAGAATAAACTTCCATTAGTCTGTATTTGGAAGCTGTGCAACTTAAACTTTGTGTGAAAAAGTCCAAATAGATAAGCTTTACTTTTCAGGGATTGCCAGCTTGCAGTCAGTGTTGCGTCATGGCTCAGCAGAGTGGGTTTATTCCTTTTTGGATTGTCACGTGGGTAGGAAGCAGATACAAGCCTCTGTCATCACCTATTGTATCATCTTCCCAGCCGCAGGCTCTCTGCAATTTCTGAGGGCACCCACTTACCCATACTCCTTGGTTATATGCTGGTGAGCAAGTATATATGCAATGGGAATGGCTGGCTGCCATTTAAGCTTGCTGCAGCAGGTCTCTATTTCTTTAACCTTACAGGCTAGTTTGCAGAGAATTATGTATGTTTGAGGGGTGTTATTTGCTCAAAGGAAAAGGCTAGAAATGTTTTTTGAACGCTTTCTCAGCTGGTCTCTTAAGAAGAGCCTTCTGCAAGTATTCCCCTCAGCAGTGAGTCTTTCTCTCTGTATATCACGGGAGTCCCCTGCTCACAGTTCATCTAGAAGAGAGTGAACTGCTCAGCCTCACTTCATAGCTCTCAGGTCCCAGCTGAGATCTATTCATGAGATGCTCTACAGTACAAATCAAGGGACCCTTAGGGCGCTGTATAAATTCATAACAAGGAGTAATCCTTTCTCAGTGGTGCATGCAACAGCACTTTAAAAAAAACACACCCAGAAAACATTGTGGAAAACATTGGGGGAAGGCAGAACCACAGGGGGATCACAGAGTAGTGTTGCAGAAAGACCAAATTCTCCTACTCCCAGTGCTGTCAGGGTGCCTGAGCACTAGGCAGGACAGGGGGCAGCTGGGCAGTCCCCTTCACAGAAGGGGAATTGGGGCACTACAAGCAGCTGGTGGGATCCATCCACTTCATCTGAGGATGTGCCCATGCTTGGAGTGGGATTGTGCTAGGTTTTCTTTAGGGATAATGATGGGACTTGAGAGTCCAGCTGAGTACTGGACCGTGTCCCAGAAGGGTTTTTTGCCTCTCTCTCTGTTAGGTTTTGGGGGAAATAGGGTAGTCAATATCTAAATAAGACTAATATTTCAAATTAAACAGGTTGAGGTAGGCCCAAGGACATTACCCAAAATTAAAAAGAAAACTTACGATAACCCTGAAATTATGCCACAGTTTATCAGTCTCTGGAGTAGACACTAACTCATTGTTTGGTTACAGCCTCTTGCCTCCTCCTGCCTTTCTCCTCTTCTGTGTTGTAACAGAGAAATAATAAAACCCAGTAATGTCACTGAATCTTGGGATGTAGCAAGGTGAATGGGAAGTCACCTGGTGTAAAGGAATCCTAAAGTAGTTTAAGACAAGTAGAGATAGGTTTATGCCTTACACAGACACCTATCCCAGGTATTGGAAACAATTGATTTCCACTGAGGAATGGTTAAGAAATGCTGCTCCTTCCACAGTGTGGGACTCATTAAACAGTCCTTGTATGCTGAATTTGTCTGTAAACAGAACCAGCTCAGCGGCACATCTAACCTACCCCTGCAGCCAAAAGACTCCTGTGTTAGCCCCCACCCCACTGAATATCTGAGACAGAAAACCTCCAGTTCCTTGCTCTTTCACTAACATTTAGTGCAGCACTTTCAATGTGTCCACTATTAGTGTGCTACTTTTCTGACCACAGCAGGTAGAAAAGTTGGCCACAGACCAAGACTGTGTAACATCAAGTCAGTATTTCAAAATATGGAAGGTTTTGTGTGTGTGTGTTTGTGTGCTTAAAATGTCTCACGGCTTGGGTTTATCAAGCAGTCTATACCCAAACTTACTCAACAGAATTCTGGCAATTGATGACAGCACTACCTTGTGAGATTTCCTAAATTTTTGAAATTTATCTAGGAATGTAAGCTCTAAGAATTATTTTCCTGGTGTACTACTATTATTTGTCTTTTCAGTTCTGATAGAACATGTGTGTGTGTGTAAAGATAAAAAGTGGACCCAACATATTTAAGTTACTCAAAAATCTCAATATGAATCAGATCCATAAGACAAAAAACCACAAGTAAACATTGTCAGACAGTAATCTTCAAATTATTATGACATTGGAGTAAAAACAGTAAACTTTTTTCTTGCAAAAAAGAGAAATTACAGAGTTTTTGCTTTTTGCACAATCAATAAGTATTTAAATTAATAATAAAAACATAAATAGATGTTGCTAATTCCACGAGCTTGTCAAGAACTAAAAAAAGTGAGAACTGGAAACAGCAATGGGGAACTGACTTCATTACCGCTGTAAAAGCTGTTGCATCTCTTGGGCGATAAGGAGCTTTAGGTACAAGCAAACAGGTTATAGGGGGTGCTGGTAAAATAGTTAGGGGCATCAGCACTGAAGACCTCAACAAAAGTCCATGAAGTCAATGGAAAAACTGCTATTAACTTCAGTGGGCTTCAAATCAGGCTTTGAGTTCAAATGCTTTGATAGGGCTGCGGGGAAAGGATGAAAAAGAGCAGAATAATAAAGAATAAAGCAAAGCAGTACTGGGATGAATGACGTACACTCCAATAGCAAGAAGTACCAAGGATGTTGAGCTGTAGCAGAGCGCAGGGCTGTGAGGTGACTACAGATCTGTGCAGGTGAATTCACACAACAAACATTCATACCATTTCTCAGATGCTTACTCTTCTGAGCAGTAAACTAATTCATCATTTTATATGTATACATACAGACACACACATATATATACACAAAATTTTAGGAAAAGAAAAGCATGCTGTTTAATATGTGGCTCCAGGATGCTGAGTGGGAAGGTAATGATTTATAATACATTATAGGAGTGGGCATGATAAAAGTCTGGAAAAGATTCTATTGCTCTGCAGCCTCTGGTCTCTGCATAACTTAAGCAACAAGGTGCCTCTTGCAGACTGCATGGTTTTAACCTAAAGCTATTACCAGCATTTGAGATAACACATTGTTTAATCCTTCTAACTTCAACATGAATCATTCAGAGGAATGAGGGGAGGAAGGGAAAAACTGAGGAGAGGGAAAGAGAAGGACTCTTCTAAGAATTATTAGAAGTGTGAGCTGCAGGATTGGATGATAAGACAGAAAGAGCTGCTGAGCCATCTGTGTAGGGAAGGTAGGATGCTACGTGACAGCTCCTGGGGATCTGTGAGCGCACCTACCAGGCTGAGAGATGAGCAGCGTACAGCGGCTTGCCCCTGGCCTTTGCTTTCTGTCAAGGGGTATTTGAATCCCTGCCCAGTGAAGTGTCTTTGAAGCCATTTATTTTCCTTCACCAGTGACCACTGCTGATGTTGTTGGAGCACTGGAATCTTCTCCCCGTGGTGGGTCCCATCCCCATGGTGAAGCTCTCGTTGCTGCCAGGAAGGGACACATTAGAGCAGGGTGTGCGTCTGGCCTCTCGTACCCTGCCTCTGGGACTAGACAGGCTCTGGGGTCTCACAGAGCTTTTGAGGACGGAGCTGAGACCTCAGAGATGACAGCCAGGTAAACCCTTGGAGCATTGTTTATATGCAATACCTACAGGCTTTCCTAAAGCACTATGGGACCAAAAATCAAAGTCAGTTGCCTTAGTCAAAACTATATGTCCAGCACCCTGGGAAGCTCTCTGTGCAAGAAGTGCTGTCTCTCCGCCCTTTCTTGGGCTTCTTTTCACAGCCTATTGGCTTATTTCTTTCTGTTTCAGGAACATTATAGATTGCAACTCTTGGTACTCTTTTCAGCTACAGGGAAACTTCAATCTTATATGTTCCTAACCTGTCAAGTACTCTAGTTTCAGGGCTTTGACACAATCCAGTTGTTATACTGCAAAGAACAGCTTGTTTCCTCTTTTTGCTGAGCCTGAAGGATATTTTTTGGCCAAAACATTAGCTTTAATACATCAATACATTTAATGAGATTTATATCTGCATCCAAAATTTACCCGTGGTGGCCTTTCAGCCTTTCAGTCAGGTGTTGGCAGCTTTGTACTCTTGACTATTTGTTTGAAATTCAAGCTCGTAAAGAGTGTTTCTACCCATTAAGGTGACATGAATTAAATATTCCCTTGGAGCTTACTTGTGTATAACCAAGAAAATGCATTTTTTTTTTCCTTGAAGACAGGAGAAGCAAGCAGCAGCCAGTAATTGGGTATCAGACATACAGTCTCTCTCTTCTTGGTCCTATTTGTGGCTGTAGAATGAAAAAAAAAAAAAAAAACCCCAAACAAAAAAGCTTTTTTTCCATTCTGAATCAAGGTGATTGATCCAATGATCTTAAATTGCAGTGCAAAGGAATCCTTGAAACCAAGAGATCTCTATTTTCTAGGTGATTTATGTGCAGATAAAAAGTGCATATAAGATATTCTGTTCATTTTGTAACACCTAAATCTAGATGTCTGAATACTGAGCCTAACTACCACCTATACTCTTTTTGAATAAACCAAAATATTACTTTGGGCAGCCAATCTCATGGAGATCTGTTTTTCTGGGTTAGTAGAAGGAAATACATCTTCCTTTCTGTCATTATTTTTTCCTTTGCTTCCTCTAATGATATTTTCAAGGAAAAAACCCAAACATCAAAGCTTAGAACACAGGCTCATTTTAGCTCCATTATGATTGTTATTATTACTACCAGTAGTACTACTTATTTTTATAGCTCTTTTTCTTGTATATTTCTCAGAGAACTACATAAAACAAGGAAATGTTCTTATTCTGCTTTCCTGAGGCACTGAAACACACAGTGAAACGAAATAATTTGCCAGCAGTTAAAATGGAGGTTGCTGGTGTGGCTGGAAACAGACCATAGGTCAGACAAGCAATGGTTCAATGGTAGAATAGCGGTTTCCAGGATAGGCTTGTCAAATGTCTGCAGAAGTGCTCCATTTTATATTGGGAATTGGTCTTTAAGCCAGAAATCTCTGCTCCAGATGAGAAGAAAGAATATGGGGCACCGGGTGGAGGTAGAGTGTCATCGTAACAGGTAAGAAAAGACCCTGGACCTAAGCAGTTGGAAAAATTGTCAGATACAAACCAAAAAATATGAGAAACCCCATTCAAGGTGGCGTTACCTCTTATTAGAAAGGGGAAATTAGTCTCATTTTTTGGAAGATGGGGAGAAATATTCATACATGACTCTTCAGTCCCACAAAAACATTCTTTCTAATTAGGCCAAACCCAGGATTTTCTCTAAACATATTTCAATTCCTGAATTTCTGGTTGATTTTTCAATCCCAGATATATTAAAAAACAAAAAGAAAAACAAAAACAAAAACAAAACAAACAAAATAAAACAAAAAAACACACAACCCCCCCAAAAAAAACCACAAAAAAAAAAAACCCACAAAAAAACCCTCTACAGACTGCCAACTCCGTTGGTATCAGTCACAAATGCTTACAAGGATTACAGCACAGTAATGAGCTTTTGTACTAATGGTACATCTTTTAATAACTACTATCTGCACTTCCAGTTGTAAGTGATAAGTGAGGCTATATTGTTAATGACAAAAAGCCTCACCTTTCCCCTCCCTCCACCCTGATATTTTATCTTTCTCTGAATTCGTCAGCTGAAGGTTGTAGAGGAATTAGTTTATTCTGAAACGGTTGCTTCAGACCTGGTGCCACTGCGGGTGGCCGGTGCCTCCCAGCTGGTCACAGGACTGAGCTGGGTCCCCCTGGGCTGCGGCACTGGACACCTGCACTGGGGCATGGTGAGGATGCCCAAATGAAAAACAGCGAAATCCTTCCTTTTGTGGCAGCAAATGATAGCAGCAGGGAAGAAGAAAATGTAATAATAACAGCCTTGTTTCAGAGGCAAAGAGAACTGTGGAAGGACAGAAGGACCAGAGGAGGGACGTAAGCAAAATGGCTTCAGCTTTCAGCTTTCTGCTCTGCCTTCCTGCGCCGTGTTGGCCAAGGCATTTCTTTTTCAGTGCCCTCTCTAATGCTAACAACATTTCCCCATCTCACATGAAGGTTCAGAAGGGAAAGGGAACGGGGATACAATCATTCAGTGAATGTCAGGTCATTACTTATTGTGATGGAGACATAATGTTGTGAAACTTTGTTGCTCTGGAGCTTTTTAAGAGGAGATTAGACAGTGTCAGCGCCAGACTGCATTGCTCATCCTCCCCTGGGCGCAGCCAGGTCTGTGTCCTGTGATTTTGTAGCTACAGCTACATCTTTGTTTAAGCATTAACTTTCCCTCTCAGCACCCCCTTTCTTTCTTTTCTTTTTTTTTTTTTCTTTCTCCTCTCTACCACTCTTCCCCCTACCCACCCCCCCCACCCCCCCCTCCCACCCCTCCGGCCCACCCCCCCCACCCCACCCCCCCGTTTTCCTGAAAGGTGAGAAATTCAATATTCATGGAACTTCACAGAAGAGCAGAAAAAGAGCCAGCTCACATTACCGGCTTGCTCAGCCTCTGTTCATCTGGAGGCATCCCTCCCTGACAGCACAGTCAGTGTGAGCCAGGTTCTCTGATGTCTCAGTCTATGATGGTGTCCCCTCTTCTAGCACAATCTATACTCTGTACCCATATAAACTGCGGCACTCTGGGTTTGTTTATATATTTTTTTTTTTTTTCCTGATCTTTCTGGAGTACAGGAATGTATCTGTTCAAGGTACAGAGACTGGCCTGGTGTTTGGGAACCTCACTGAGCAATGTCCTCTAACCTGAGGCTTTAGTCTGGCTCAGCATGCTTTCAGAGTCCCAGTGAGCTTGGTCCACAGCATGGCAAAAATTGCACGACTGACATAGGCAGAATGAACTTGCTTAGAAAGAACAAGGACAAAAAATATAAATAAAAATAAGAAAGGATTTGACTTCTACACAAAGTTATTAATGGCAATAATAATAAAAATGAAACCTTCTGGAAAGGAATTTTCATGGCTAACAAGTGCCACACATATTTGTACCAGTTGAGCACTTCATCTTCTCACCATACTTTATAATTAAGGAAAAGGAGAGCATTAATAAACATCCTTTGTTCTTTAAGTGATGTATAGAGCTGGCCAGAAATTTGAATTTTCAGAAAGTATCCAAGACTCAAACACTTCTTTTTCTTGTTTGGTTGGGGATTTTTTGTTTTGTTTTGTTTTAATTTAGAACAAAATGTAGTCTGGAATTTCAAGCAAAAGAGAATATTTGCAGAGGGAAATGTCAGAAGCACAGTAAACGCAGCTATCACTACCACCTGGAACTGTTTAGAAAAATTTCCATGGAGAATTTTATCAAAATTAGCACATTCCAGAAACATTTTGATTTTGCTTTAATGGCATATTCAAGTGGAAAAAAAAAAGATATATAAAAATAGTTTGAGCAGTTGTATGGCTTATTTTATTTTATTATTTTTTCAGTAAACCCATTTGCTTGGATTTTTAAAACTCGAGATAGAAGAAAATCACTAGACAATGTAAGTGTGGATAATAATCCTACCCTGGGAGAGAAATGGAATATTTTAATAATGTGAGGTCCTTATGATCTCTGCCTGCTAAGATTATATGGTAATAATATTTTTCGAAGCAGAAACAAATGCAAGGTCTTTACTGTACAAAAAGTCATAGCAAAGAAACAGTGCCATATGACATCAATACAAGACCTGAACAAAAAATTTAGGAATGCCCCCCCCCCCCCAAATATCCATAAACATATTTTCTTCAGGCCTGTCAAAACATTTTTTTTTTAAAATATATATACAATTCTGTTTATGTGAGCATTTATGTATTTCATATGAAACAAAGTAATTTTCTTTGTTCAACTGTGTTTCAAAATGTTAAATTTACAAATTCCATTGAGATGTTCAGACCAAACATGTAATGCTCAAAGTTTCTTCTAATGTACATCAAGCAGTTACAGCAGTACTTCATTTTCAGCAGTATTTATACAGATGTACACCTATACACACAGACACACAGAGAGAACATTTCTATTGAAATAAAATTTCTGATGGAAATCAGTTTTAAACATTTTCTTCTGACCAGTTCCACCAAAGAGCTAGAGGGTGAAATATGTTGCGTGAGAAGAGAGTAAGCATGTAGTGCTATTTCTCCAGACTATCCCCCAAGGATTCCTTGTTTCAGGCTGTTCTTGGTCAAAGGCAGTATCTTTGGGGATAACAAATCTCAAAGGATTTTATCTCATTTCATCTTTTTTTTAAACCCATAGGAATTTGAGCACACGCAACATCCTGTGGCAAGGAGTTCCAAGAAGTATTTCCTTTACTTCATGTATGAATTCCCATCTGCTGGTTTTGTTTCACGCCTTCATTCATATTTTGAAAGATCCAGTGAACAATGTTTTCATAGACCTTTTTCTTACCATCTCTCAGTCATCTCTTTTTTTTTTAGGCTTCAGAGTTTCATGCATGGATTTTATTTTACATGTCTGATTTTTCTTGTTGCCTTTTTTTTCTATATCTTCTCCGGTTCTCTTTCTGTAAGAGATGATGAAAAGTAGAACTGCACACAGCATTGTGTGCAGTGATGCTGCAGCCTTGCAGTGCTTTTCTCTCTCTTGCATTCCTAAATATAACTACAGGTGAGCTGGTATTTCTTAGTACTATCTTTTATCATCCCAAGACCTCATTTCTAAATAGTTCTGAGCCCATAATGGCACAAATACAGTGAAAATTTCTGTTCCCATGTTCATCGATGAAACCTAGGTGTGATTCTTTATGTAAGGAAAAAGGAAAATAAGGCACAAGATGTTCTAGGATATAGTAATACCTCCAGATAATAACCCTAGGCAAGAGGTTCAGGGTGAAGACCCTCATAGAAAGCTGTTATCTACAGGAAAGGGTGAGTGAGCTGAAAGATGATGAAGAGCCAGATGCCAAGGGTATAAATTCTCAGAGTATAAAAGATGAGGAAAGGTTAAAAAAGGAATTAAAGAAAGATTAGCATTATTTGGGATTTTATATCTAGAAAAGAGTCTGCTGAAGGAGAGCACTATGGTGAAAAAGCATTCTAACATACTTTCTGCTTACACAGGGAAAAAGAAGAAACTGAGGCAAAAAAAGTACCCAGAGCTAGACACTGTCACCTCTGCTGCACAACTGGCAATTCATTTAATAACTTTCGAACCTGTGTCTTGGTATTACAAGCTTTAAAATCTCCAGCTGAAAACAATCACTATTAATAACCCCCCTGCTTTGCAACATGAAAGCAGCAGGTACAACAGTGAGACACCTATAATCCCCCCCATGTTAGACAGCAGCAGAACAGCACTCAGCCAACCATGGAGGAGAATCCTATAAAAATACCCAAATCCATCTCTCCATGATGGATGGTCTTTGTACAAGCACTAAAGTGTATTCCCTTTAGTACCACTGTCTATTGATGCTGAGCTACTAAGTAATCTGAGGGAAACTAGGAAGCGATCGCCATGATAAAAAATGAAATGGATGGGGGATAAAGCTGGAATTTCGTCAAAACCATCATGATCAGAACAATATTGCCTGAGAAATGGGGAGCTTTATATCTGTCAACATGTCAGTGTTTGGACAGGAAACCAAAGCCTTGGAGATTGGTGTCAGAAGAGGGATCTTTTTCTTCCATAAGCACCATGCGTGTACCAATGTGAAATACAAATGCAATCTTGCTGACTAGAATTCATGACAAGTAGCTCCTGTGAGAACAGTCTGAAACCAGTAAGACTGTTCAGATATTCCTGGAAGAGTTCTCGTATTCACTAAGCATTTACTCAGCCTTTACTCATGAAATACATTCTGCTAATTCATAGGGTTCTTTTCTGAACAATTCAGGACTTACTTCTAAGTTTCCAGTTCAGCCAAAACCCACGTACCTTGTGTGAAGTAATGAGAAGGAACGGTGAGAGAATGACTGATGGGATTAAAGGCAACAGATAGGATCAAGCCATACACAAGTACCACGACCAAAATTCTGACAGCATTATTGGGATCTAAAGCTGATTGAAAGAAGAATTAAAACCAAACCAAACCAAAATTAAGAAAGATGTGTTGACACTGTGATTTAGAGAAAGACAGACTGTCAGCAAAGTCACATAGGAAAAAGTTAACTATTTTGGGTTTGACAGCTGGGGCCCACCATATTTCTGAACAGTATGGGCACAGGGATGAATGTCTTAGGACAGAATAAACCATTCTGGAAGAATAATGGTATGATGCCAGGAAAGAAAAGTGGCCTGAAACCTATTTCTTCTCTGCATGTGTGTTAGGGATGCAAAGCAAGGAAGAATCACAGAATCACAGAAAAGTTGAGATTGAAAAGTACTTCTGGAATTCCTCTAGTCCAACCCCCACTTCAGAGCAGGGTCACCTTGAGCAGGTTGATCAGGACCACGTCCATTTGGGATTCAAGCATCTTCAAGGATAGAGACTCTACAACATCTCTGGGCAACTTGTTGCACTGTTTGACCACCCTCAAGTTAAAAAGTTTCTTCTGGTGTTTAAATCTAATTTCCTGTGTTTGTGCTCATTGCCTCTTGTCCTCTCACTGGGCTTTCTTTACTACCACTTGTAAGGTATTTATGCACATCGATGTAAGAACCCCCGTAAGCATTCCCTTTTCTAGGCTGAACAGTCCCAGCTCTCTCAGCTTCTCTTTGTACGCCAGATGCTCCAGACCATTCATCATCTCCTTGACTGTTTGCTGGACTTGCTCTGGCGTGTACATGTCTCTGTACTGAGACCCCAGAACTGGAACTGGCACTCCAGATGTCAGACTGCTTCCTTTTTCTGCACTAGAACCACATTAGGTCTCTGAACAGGAGAAAAAAAAAATGTAGAGTGAGATTTCACAGGCTTTTATCAGGGTGATTCAGTAGAAACACTGGGAAAGGATTGACAGAGAAAAAGAAAGTGAAAGCCATGTGAGCAAATCTTACATCAACAATGGGAAATAGTATCCACTTTCTGTTAAAATGCTTTTGGAAAGAAGTTGATTGAAAACACAAGATTTTTGAGGCTTGTAGGTTTTTGAAGTCTGCAGAGGGACATTTATGAGCAGTAAGTCTAGAGTTCAGCTGCTCTGAACTTGGCCATTTGCTGCAGAGAGCTCCAGTGCCTTTCATTAGAGTATTGTCTGGCTAAACAGTGAATAAGACCCTTACAGGGTAGCCTCAGTACCTTTAGCAGTTTAAAAAACTTTTGGAGATGGGGAAGATTTCTGTAAGCTGAAATGCATCTCACTTTCTGAGCTGAATAGATTTTATTTTATTTATTTTTTTGTTCACAAAATGCTTTAAAATCTCTAGGTTTGAGTTATCTGTGGCTGGGGAATTGCAAGTACTTTTCATGCATGAAGACCATTTCAGACTCTTTGCTTGTGCACAAATAATTCAATGTTTGGGAAAGTAAAAACTTGGCATGGAGATCACATGCAGCAAGAAGCAAGAGACCAGCTTCTTAAGCAAACGAATAAAAGGACTAGAAATACTGAAAATGGAAATATTAAGGCCCCAGGGCTGGATAGCCTGTTTCTCCTAGAGGATGTCATGACTCAAAGGATGAGACACATACTCAGATAAGATGAATACCAAAAATTATAATAAGTATTTACCAACTACCACCTTTGAGGGTTTAAGAAAGAATATTGTCTCGGGGACAGGTTATTCAGTAATCTGTAACAGCTTTCTTTATTTGGGTTTTGGTTTGCCTTTGTTTGTTTTTTCTTTTCTTTCTTCTGTTGATATTTCAGTTTTTTCTTTGAGGCAGACAAGCTTCTTGTTATGGGAGACAGGACACTGAACCCTCTAACTCTTGCTCTGACCCAGCAGAATGAGTTCTGTGTTCCTGTATTACACATTATTTATTATTCTTCATATGAATCATCCAAATAAAGCAAATGCATGCAAAAGCATGTACAATCATCTGTGTTTCGCAGGTAGAAGAGGGTGTATTTTCAGAGCTGGGTTCACGTCACCTAGTCTTTTCACATTTAAATACTATCTCTAAGATGGCTCACCTAGGTTCTGCCAGTACTCAGTAGAGTAATGCAGTGATCTATAGATTTAGTCTTGGACAGTCATGTTAACCTACGTTGAAAGCAATCTCTATTGCTCTTGTCCTGTTCCTTCCATCGATATCACCACTGCTTAAGTGTTTAGCACAGCCTAAATTGTTAGTTACATGAAATCCACCCCAAAACTTGCATAAGTATATAAACAAGACTTACGTCATATTGGCAGATGATAAGAAATCTAGCTGTTTTCTGGAATGTTTGGGAATGAGAGGAAAGGGAAAAAAGTACCAGGGAGGAAGAAGAAATTATTAGCTTAAAGGATAATGCTGACGCAAGAATATCTTGAGGTAAGTTGATAATGAGTAAATGTAGGATGGAATGGGAAAGTCAATTCCTAACAACAACAACAACAACAACAACAACAACAAAAAATTGGTTTAAATTGATGTTCAGTATATGGATCTTCCAGCTCTGTAATGAGAATCAGAAAAAGGAAACCTAATTCTTTTTTGATTTAACATATAATGAAAGCAGTTTTCTGAGGTAGTACCTGCCCTTTATGACCAGAATGTCCTTACTTCCCTGTGGCAGTAGTAGGGCAAGCAGAATTCGCTTAATTTAAGTTTATTTCAACATGTTTCACACATCTTATGGGAATTAATCTTTTTTTTCTTCATTAGTGTGAATATTCATTACATATTGCTTTTATTTCACACTTTAAATGTTTATATAACTGCAACAAAATCAGGCAGAATACCGTATTACATTAACTGAAGTAAAAATTTTCATTGAATTTTTATAGAGTTTAAATTAAGTTAGCAAGACCTTCAGCATTCAAAATCAGGAGCTTCACTATGTACAAGCCATCAGAGATGCCAAGCCAACTGGAAGCTCCTAATAGAATGATATGCATAGCTTTATGCCATCTGACCAATGTCTTGGTGAGTCTCTAGGCCTGCAGGGGGAAGATTTAATGAAAAATAAGAAAATCAGGTTGCAGATTTCTTTCTAAAAAAGTTTTGGCCTTGTATGACTCAAAGGGTCTTGGGTTATGTTTTAATGCCACTCGAGATATAAGCTCTGTCAGGAAAGCTTTCCATTGAACTGCAAGGTATAATGTAGATAAGGTGGGGTGTTTCACATGCCTCAGACTGGTTAAGGAAAAATTTAAGCCTCGTCCTACATATCAGTGTAGAGATCTTACTTGATACAATATAAAGACATGAGATCAGCAGAGTAGATCTGAGCAAACAATTTTGCTTTGTGATGTGCATGCTAAAACCATTGGGAAAAGCAAAATTCTTAACTCCCTGACTTTTATCAGTTTTGTAGCCCTATATTGCATTACTTTGAATTTATGATGGTTTGGAAGTTGATTTTTATAATTTTTTTCAACAGCTATTAGTTTTACTGGAGTTTGGATGCTCAGTACGCAGTCCTTTTTCTCTGCAGAAACCATAGCAAGTTCAGTCTGTGTAACTATCATGTACAGGAAATTAGGATAGAGAGTTTTCATAATTCGTGGTCTTGCATACAAATCTCCAATTTCTGGAACACATACAGCACTTCCCTCCCTTGGACCTGAAGATAAAAGCCTGTGAGTGATTTTGAGGTGCTAAAATATGAGAGGCAAGGACCAGATAAGAATCTTGGTAGATATGATGGGCAGATATAAACACTAACCCTGGATAAGATTTCAAGCAGTAATCTAATCAATAAACATATGGGCAAATGAAAATGCAAATGAGCCACAGAGATATAAATGTTCAGGAAGAAAGAAAGATTTCTGTAATACTTACCTGTATTGCATTGACTTCAAGTAGCCCTTAAGTGGAACTGACGGTATTACAAACACAATAAGCACTTCTAGACAAACTGGAATAACAATCACTTCAGGAGCCTGGAAGCATTCACAATTCTGCTGTTGTCAACTCTTTCAGTGGCTTTAATTTTCAATGGTAAGCACAACTCCTATATAGTGTTGTCAAAACCGCAATGAAGTTATGTCATTGAATATTAAAGCGCTGGCCTGCGGAATGCCAAGCACACAGATTTGAATTTCATGCTCTCTACTAAACATCAAGACAAATATGTCTAATTTCATAAAAACCTCGCCAGCCCAGAAAGGCTGACAATCAGGCCTAGTGTTACCACTTTGCCAGCTGAAACCAGAGTTTCTAATGTAAAAAAGCTCTTCCCAGGAGGTCAGAGGAAGGGACAAGCAGCCTGGGGTTAGGATTCATGGATGCAGCATAAGATCAAAGCATAAAGAGGTTGGGGTACTAAGGGTACAATTCATCACTGAACAGAAAAGGCGTATTTGTGTATGAAAATGTGCTGTTTGGAAGAGGCTGGCAGGTGATTGAAGAAGTACATACGGAAATTGCGATATTTACCCTAAAAGACAGGAGTTTCATTTGCCATGGAGTATTCCTGATTCCAGCCTTGATTTGTGAGCCATGTCGGTGACTTGTTCAACAGGAGGAGCAACACACTTGTGCTCTTCACCAAAGTCCAGAGAGCTGCTGCCTCTCTTGTCCTTGCTTCCGATGCTACCTTATGTTTCAAGACGTACTCAGGGCCTCTGTCTTTCCCTGTCTTCCCATATTTTCATGAGACAAGATAATTTATGGTAATATCTTGGAAGTCTGTAGTCTCTCTGTTAAATCTACTTAGGACTGATATGTGCTTTACCCTCTGCAGCAGGTTTTGTGTGCTAGATTACAAATAGTGATGAGGGACTGTAACCACTGGAAAAACTTAGGAGGCCATATGATCATGAACTTAATGGTAATCTCTATAGACTAGTGAGGCAGTTTTCTTCTGTCATGTTTTCTAAAAATGGTTGCTTTGACCTTGAAAGTAAAATTTTGTACCTGATTCTATTGGATTAAATGCATCTATTCAAGGAATAGATGCCCAAAGCTTACCAATTATATTCAGATGCTCAAAATAGTCTTGACACTGATATTATGGACAGAATGAGTTCCATGCTGAAGTATTCCTGGCAGGTAACAAAAAAGAGAAAATTAATTGCTCAATCTTATTTGGTCTACAGTTTATAGATAGCACTGTAGAAAGAAATGTTCACTGTGCTGGGTTTGTGCTCTGTGACCTCTCCAGTTTGAGACTGTCTGAAATCCGCCAAACTCTTTGCACCTACATATCTTAAAGCTTAGAAAATTAAAAATCATTAATTACCCTGACTGTAGTTTTAATGACTAGTAAATAATCAAGAATTGTAATAATTATTGGGTTATTTTTGTTGTTGTTGTTCCATAGAACACCAAAAGCATATTAGAAACACCACATTTCTCCCAAAGTTACATTGGTTTCAAGATATTTCTCTCTGATTTTTTTTTATTTCCTTGGGGGAGCATCTCTATGCTCACAGAAATCTTTTGGATGCTCTGTTTTACCAGTGTTTATGCCCTCTGAGATCTTGCATTATTAATAATACTAATTATTGCAATTATTTATTATTAAATGAAGGATGAGAGAATTTCCAGCAACTGGCAAAGCACAGAAGGGAATGTAAGCCTTATCCTGCAGGGGTTGTGGTTGAACTTTCAGAACCCTGTGTAGTGAAAAGCCCCCAACAAAGAGGAATTGTACTTAGGAAGAACAGCTGCTAAATGGACATAGAAAATAAATAAATAAATATAAAGACCTCATACATCACAGGACTTCTTACTAAAAAGGTTACACTGGGGGGGGCTGCTAAAAAAAAAAGAAAAAAAAAAAAAAAGTATAGTAGATAGTATAATAATCCAGAATACAGATCAGTATCTGGAGAGGTTGATTAACATCTCATAATTTCATGAGGCAAACTTTAATTCTCTGTAGGAGATATCCTTTATCTCTTCTGAATGACAGAGAAACGTCTGGTCACAAAAATGCAGGTGTACTAAATGAATAACCATAGCTCATAGTGTGCACTGTTATGCAAGTTTTCTGAGCTAGAGCAAAAATAAGAGAGATGCTGTATCTGCAGGTGCAGAATCACAGCTCACAAGCTACTAGGAGAGACTGAGTTCATATATCAAACAGCTTAGGGTAAGACCCAAAGTGATGCAAGGTTATAGCACAGTTTGACTAGCACAACAGACTGTCCTAGTCAAAAAGATGTAGGATAATGAAAGCTCAGAAATAGAGGATGGCACTTTGAGAAAAATTATCTTCAGAGAGTTTGATGTTAAGGAGGGAGCATGTTCTCTGAAAGGCTGGCCCACCACATCTGCATTTTTCAAGGAACAGAGAAGGACATCTGTTTTTTTCACTGTAACTTAAAAACAGAGGCCTCTAACTCATATAAGTGGTGAAACAAGAGCTTAGGCAGATCTAGGCATATCCAATAGTTTTTATATTTCTAATTCTCACTTCTACTTGCTAAGCAGATATCCTTTCATCCTTTTGATTAGATAATTTAAAAGAAAATGTATTGGTTTTCACACAGAACTGGAGAGCAACAGGTAGTTGATACAGATCAATTATTGTGTTTTCATTTTGGTTCAAAGCTGAAGAAAACAAAATGCTGCCCAGAAACTACACAACCCATGAAGTACACCTAAGGTGAGCATCTGAGAAGACCAGAGGGAGAACACAGACAAAATAATCTCTGTAACTATGACAGTGACATTAGTGACTTAAAGAAGCTTTCAGGTATTATCATTATTCAAAAGACGAGTGTGCTTCCCTTGTTCTTTTCTTTCTGACACATGCCTTCCTACCCAAACACACAGCAAGTGATTTTTTACATCCAAAACATATTCTATAGAATGAAGAACAACAGATGTACAATTGAAAATGGATCCAATCCAAAAGGCTGCTTCTGAACATCTGACTCAAGAACATTTTTCCCTTTTTTTTTTTTTTTTTTTTTTTAATTAAACCCATCCAGAAACAAAGGGTTGGTTGTTGTTTTGTTTTTTTTCTTTCATGTGCACCTACCCACACTCCTGTCTATGCTGAAGGAGGAGTCCTACTTTAGAATCCAAATGGCTTAATGCCAGCAAAGTATATTAGATACAATCATAGAAAAATAGCTTTGCAAAGGGTCTTGAAGAGGGTGTGTAATCCATGTAGTTCTTTCCCCAAGGCAGGATCAACTAAAGCCATTTGCAAGAGAAGATTGTTCTATCTCTTGTTCTCAGTAATGATCAGTGATGTATTGCAAACCATATACTTATGTAACGCTAGAATTCGGAGAGTACAGGTCAGATTAAAGTCTTACTTGCTGACACTGTGCAAACTCCTAAGAGGCAATTCCAGTTCCAAACAGCTTTCAGCCTCAATAGACAAAGCAACCAAGGGAAAGAGAAGTATGTCATCGTGATTATTTTTTATGGAATTTCTAACTTTTTAGCATTAGCCTAATCCATCTTTGTTTAAGGTTAATAGTGAACCTGCAGCTGACCACAACTGGAGTTAACTAAAGGCACCACAGATTATGCAAAGGATATGCAGAAAAGAAAAAATGGTCCATATGGGACTGCTGTATGACCCAGATCTCTCACATCTCAAAATAGTGACAAAGACTTCTGTGTCTAGCATGAAAGTTTTGGCTCACTGCACATTTACAAAAGAAAATTATACTTTTAACAATAAATAATAATAAAAATAAAGCATAGCACATGATGGAGTTTTCCAAACACAGCATGGAGCTGTGGAGCCAAACAAGCTTATCCACATACCCTGAGTGATGGTTTATGTTTTGACATTGACTAACTCATCCCTGCTCAGGGCACAAGCACTCAGACAATCTCCATCACCAGTTTCCCATTACAAATCTTGATCTCTGCTGAAACAAGCTCAATTCCTTTCATTATTTCCCAGCCGACAGACGGCTTGAGAGGGAGGATATTACAAGTGTCAGTCTCTTTGCCTCCAGACAGGCCATAGATGACACAAGAAGGAGAGAAACAAACAAATAAAAAATATCTCTGTTTATGTGACAACTTTTTAATGTGTTTGTTGTACCACTATGCTTCATTCTTTCTCCCAAAACTAGTTTAAAAGGTATATATTCTTGGAAATCCTTCAGCAAAAGTGTTTTCTCTCCCCTTTTTCTCTGATTTGTTAGGCTCTTGTTATTTTGCTGAACAAAAGACCTGGCAATCGATCTTGAAGAGCTGCTTTATTATTAGAAGGAGTTATAGAGCTTTTCAAATTAGTCATTGCATAAAATTTAACAAATATTTTTAGAAGGGTGGGGGTTTCTTACTAAATGAGACAAAGAACAAAAAGATAAGTCTTAATGTAGGGTTTTCAATAAATAGCTTCAGAAGGATTTTTTTTTGTTTTTATTTTGTTTGTTAATTTTATTTGTTAATACTTGCATCAATTTGGCAATGAGATATCAAGATCAAGGTCTGTAAGTTAACGAGAATTGTCATAGCTCCATTAACTACCGTAGTGGTACAGTGCTTTGTGTGAAGAGTTAGTCACAAACATAGTGAAAGATAGTCCCTGACCTGGACAACTTACTTTTTGAAGGCAGAAAATAGACAGAATTGAGAAAAAGCATGAAAAGTAGAAAGAAAGTGTGTTTTCCAATCAATGCGATTAGTACCAGTCACTTGATATGAGCTGGTTCTGAACTTACATGCCAGCCTCTCCTCATTCTCTGTTCTTGCCCCTGTGTGTTTCTGGGTATAGCCTATAGTTTTCTATGTGGAGGTTCTCCAAAACTCTTTTTAGTCAGTAGCATTAGAAGACTCTGTGGCTATGTTAATACAAGTAAATTAAACGTTTATTTGCCCTTTCCTTGATACTGAATCTGGATGCTGTGAAATGGCCCTCATCCATACTATAGCACATAGCTTTTAAAACAAGATTTTAACCGCCTATTAAGAATGGTCCCTGACCCGTACTAGATGCTCAAACCGTACCAAGGAATAGCTTTGGAGACCGATAACTGTCATAAGCCAAAACCATATCAGGAACTGTTCTAACTATTTAGTAATATCGGGATTCATGTTCTAGTGCCTGTGAACGTTCCCAGACAGTGTTTTATTCATTAACGTAGTCATTCCCTATCTGTCCCCTCAGGGGAGCTGCATGATGGCCAGTGAAAGAGCATCAGCACACAGGTGAGTTTTATTAAATGTATATGAGTAAGACCATCTGAGAAGAAAGATAATAAAAGATTGGTAGTGTGGGGATGTGACTAAGGTAGTTATCACCAAAGAGATTCTGTAGCCTCTGGAATATGAAAATATTAGTATAGACCACATTAAAAATTAAAACACTTTCCCTTAGCTGTTGACGTTCGCCATTTCGATGGAAGTTTTCATTAAAAAACTAATCTTTTTGAATATGTTAAAAGAATCTAATAACGGAACAGAATCAAAACAATATTTTGGTGTTAAAAGAAGGAGGAGAAAAAAAGAAATACAGAATCATTGATAGGAGAAACGATGCAAAATAAAATAGGTCAAGGAAAGCTAAGGGAGGATGGGTGTAATGTCTCAAGAAATCTAGTAATGACCTGCTAGAGCATGGAGGAGAAGAAGGTGTGTTTTGCTTTATTGTGTGTTTCTGTAGAGTGCAGTAAAAGAAAATTCTACCATCTGTCATCTTCAAGAAATTGGCATGCTATGATATTGGACAGGTTTGCTCATACTTCCAATCTGCTGCTCGCTCATTTCTGCTGAACAGTTTTGTTCTCCACTTCTCCCACGTAATTTTTATTTTTATAATTATTATTATTATTATTATTATTATTATAGAAGTTGGATCATGTTCCATTTTTTTCTATAGCTGAAATTCTTCAAGAAAAAAAAAAAAAAGAAGAATATAAAAAGGACCAATCTACCAAAAAATCCTAGATTGTCTCCATTACCTGGCTTGATCTTTGTTTTTGATTTTTTCCAGATGTCATTTAGGTATATATTTTAAGTTGAGTAGGTTTCCCCAACTCACTGTTTGGGACACATTATTAAATGAAACATGTCATAATGAACATTAATGTAACATCAATTTTTACTTACGTTAAAATCCATCAGGCAATATATATAAAATCTATGTAAGTAGGCAATATCTTCTATAATGGAAAGTATATTTCTTCAGGGTATAGCAGGAAAATGACTCTGTCAGAAATTAAAATTGCAAATCCAAAAGACAGGATGCCCTTGCTGTATGTCACAGAAAGTCCTAGATATGGGATTTACTTAACCCAGCTGGCCCAGGTGTGTGGTATTTGGATATCAATTCTCAGCTTATCTTCCAACCTGGGAGATCCCTGCCTCCATTGTATGCTCAAAAAGGAGGACACTAAAAAAGAAGACCTTACCATTTCTTACTGATGACCAGGAGGGATTAGACAACCATTGCAGGGTAGAGGTCCACCTTTTAGACAGTAAATGTTACAGTA
This sequence comes from Falco naumanni, assembly GCF_017639655.2. Classification (NCBI taxonomy): domain Eukaryota; kingdom Metazoa; phylum Chordata; class Aves; order Falconiformes; family Falconidae; genus Falco; species Falco naumanni. The sequence goes on from NC_054080.1 coordinate 78,065,965, forward strand.
GGCAAATATAATTCTGTGTCACTTCAGGTGTGCCAGGTTCCTAAATCTGCTAGGTCAGGGATCTGAAAGGGAAAAGCTTGAATATTGTGACTTCATACTCCAAGATGTAGATTCAATTTCCTTAATTTCCTTCAAAGAGCACAACAGGTCCTGAATGGAAAATGAGGTCTTGAATAAGAAAAAAAGAAACCAACCCAAACCCCCACAAAAACCAACAAACCACAGTGAAAAAAAGCTTTTAATTCCTAGAGCTACAAAACTTTTTCTTGGAATTCATCTCCTGCTTCATATTTTAGATTTCCAATGATTGGTACGTCTTCATTTTACAATCACAATTTAACTAAAAAGCAGACTTCAGGCATGTCCACATGCCTTTCAACAGAAATTTTATAATAAAACATAGCTTCAAGGTGAACAAGTTGTTTTGTAGAAAAAACGTAGAGCAGAAAAAGATGCAAATTTTGAATTGCTGAATTAAGCAGATCCATATGATACACAAACGTATTTGAAATAGATTACTGAAAGAACATTTCCTTGGTGTAAAACTAAGTAAAATAGGTTTTTAACATTATTAGATATATTTATGGTCCAGATATGATGCAAATAGTGATAGTTACATAAATTTTGGTGAATTGAAATTATTAGAATTATATAATTAGAAAATGGTTTTATTTTTTTTCCCCAGGGGTGGGTGGGGTGGGCAGGGGGGGAATCAATGTTTTTTCAGGTTAGGGAATATTTTGTGTAGCTTTCTTTTATCCTAAAGGGAAACGAAGAGAATTTAAGATTACTGAGGAAGGCAAAGAAAAGCTAGAAAAGGATTCATTAGGCTGAAGCAGCAAATAGACCTGCAGGGAAAAACTCCAGACTCGAAACTCTGAGAGTGGTGATGACTCAGGGGAGTTACACTAGACTTGGAGCAGTGAGTCTCATAGCACAGTTTGGCCCACAGCCTAGAAAAGAGCCTTCTTGCTGTCTGTCAATGTTCAAACGATTATTCTTCAAACTTAGCACTCTTTTTATAGTGTCTTCCATCTGGGGTCTGTAACATCAAGGTGTAAGAAAGATAAAAATTTGGCCAAGTAGTTTATAATTCAGGAGAAAGTGCTTCTAGCTTGGTGACACATGGTGTGTAATCAATAAATAACAATATGTACAACATCTGTGAAAATAGTTGCCTTGTTAATTAAGATATAAGTTGACACATTCCTCATAAGCCAGGTTTAACAGATCAATTCTAGCAGTATTAATAATTGAACGTCTTTTTTGGGTGGTTTTTTTTTTGTTGTTGTTTTTGTTTTTTTCTTTTGGGGGTGGGTCATGGGCAAGGCAGGGCAGGGCAGGTAGATAATAATTAGCAAGTGGCATTTGTGGAATTTTCAGAGAAATAAATGAGTTCTAGAAATTCCATCCAGTAAAAATTAACACAAGCAAAGCAGAGAAACAAAAAACACAGACTAAGAAAAGACAAGGTCAAACTTTTTGATTTGCCATAATCTCCCCCGTAAAGAATGTGTTTCCAGATCCTTTGCATGACTCAGTGCAACATTTGATCAACCAGTGAAAGTACAGAAGTTCTGCTCACTGTCTCTGGAAAACGTTGATTATCTCAAATGACCTGATCCCCATGTCATTGCATAAGCTTCAACTGATACTGTCTTTCAGAAATGGAGGAAACTGAGACAGACCAACTCCTCTCCAAGGACTTCTAAAACTCACCCTTTGTTCCTCACCCTTCCCCTAATTAAGCAAAAAACAATGAAGATGAGAAACAGAGGAGAAAAAATAACAGAAGTTCTTTAGCCCCTGGCAGTCTTTATGGGGAAAGGTTCCTAGCTCCAGATCTGATGCTAAGTTTGACACCCAGCTCATAAGAAGAGCAAACCAACCAAGAGGTGCTTCAGCACCCTCCACAGGCTTCATACAAATGCTCTCACTTGTGATTTGTAGCCAATGTTCAGAGAAAATGATCAAACCAATGTAATCATTAGGCAAGGGTAGAGAAATAGGTGAAGGGGAAAATCCTTCCTTGTCCATTCAGGTAGTAAGAAGAAAGCATGAAGCATGGGATTAGCGCATACCAGGAGACAACTGCCATACCTTCTGCCAGTATCATTTTTCTCATCAAAAAACCCTTGTTGTTCTGACTGTGACAATACTTGGTTGGCCTTTTGTTACATTCTCATCTGCTTCTGGTTATCCAGTCATTAGCCATCAAACTCTGCTGTCATGAGCCACTACCATGCAATTTTTTGGTTCACTGTGGGTCAAGGATAACAAATATTTTTGATTGCATCTTATTTTCTTGGTGTCTTGGAGGGGAGGGGGGGAAATAAACAGTTAATCTATTTCATTTTACTGATCACCATCAGGAGTTCTGGATGGGTAATTTTGTGTCGTTACTCTGTCCCCATCTCATAAAGTTTCATTTACTGCCTTTTTAAACAAATGATGACTCCAAATCTATTTGTCACACAATAGCTCTCAAACATGCCAAACAATAACTATTACTATTCTTGGCTTGTTTGATCCAAATGGCATTTGCAGACATTATTCCTCCCCTCTCCTTGAAATGACTTGAATAGAAACCTTTAAATAAATAAAACAAAACCCAGAGCAAACCTTGAAAACAATAAACCAACATCCAAGCCCTGGAAAATAATCACAAAAACACTGGCTGTTACCGTTGTAAGTGGGGAAATCCAATTATGAGATGTCAATATTGTTCTCCTTTCAATTGCTTCAAAAAGATTCATATGTGTATAATTTTTAGGTTGATTTCATTGGCTTTGTCAAAAAGAAACAGAAATTATGTAGCTGAAAGAGGGCTTAACCCTCAAAATTCTTCCTGTACATGAACATGCAAATACATGCACGCACATACGAGCACACACACACACAGAGACACACACACAAAGTAATCGATATCAATTTTCAAATGTACTATTGATTTCAGTAGCCCTTAATTTCAAGACAAACAATAGTTTCTTTTGTAATTTCCATGCTGCTGATATAACTGCCATCATTGCTGACCTGTATGTTGTCAAATAATATTGATTGGGTATGAAATGAAGCAAGAAAGGGCTGGCAGTAAGGTGTGTGATGGGAAGGGAGAAGAATATGGGTGCCTTCCCATTAACTAAATGAATAAATGAATAAATGAAATGGGTGCAACAACTATATAGTCAAGTAGCTGAGAGAGCTGGGTCCTCAGTCTGGGTTTTGGTCTGGATAAACTTTGACCCCCTGCACAAACTCTTCTTCCTTCCTGTAACTCTGTCACTGGCTTCCCCTTGGTGGATTCTCCTATTTATTCAAACTGTAAACTCATGAGAGGGGATTTTCAGCTTGAATTCATTAAATGTACTTCTTGATTAAGCCAGAGAAGAAGAATGTTTTTATGACTACAACACTGGAGACTCAGGAGCCCCCAGTTTTCTCTCTGGTCTACCAGCGGCTGATGAATCCAGAAGCATATTTCCAGGTGGCTGACAGTTCTGCATAGAATCATGGAATCATTTAGGTTGGAAAAGACCTTTGAGATCATCAAGTCCAACCATTAACCCAGCACTACTAAGCCCACCACTAAACCATGTCCCTAAGCACCACATCTACATACTTTTTAAACATCACCAAGAATGGTGATTCCACCATCTCTCTGGGCAGCCTGTTCCAATGCTTGACACCATTTCAGTGAAGTTTTTTTCTTAATATCCAATCTAAACCTCCCCTGGTGCAACTTGAGGCCATCTCCTTTTGTCATATTGCTTGTTACCTGGGAGAAGAGAACAATACTCCCAGCCGCCCTGCCCTGCGTCGTCCCCCCACCTCCTCTGGCCCTCCCCCCCCCACCCACCCCACCCCCGCCCCCGGCCTACACCCTCCTTCCGGGTAGTTGTAGAGAACAAGAATTTCCCCCCTGAGCCTTCTCCTCTCCAGGTTAAACAACCCCAGTTCCCTCAGCAGCTCCTTGTAACACTTGTGCCCCAGACCCTTCACCAGCCTCACTGCCTGTCTTTGGACATGCTACAGCACCTTGACAACTCTCTTGAACTGAGGAGCCCAAAACTGAACACAGTATTTGTGGTGTGGCCTCACCAGTAAATCTTTTTAGAATATTTAAAAAAAAAAAAAAAAAAATTGGTTCCTTGATAAGGAATCAAACTTGGCTCGTGGTAGTGAAAATGTAGAGTCCGTCATTAACTCCAAGAGGCAGTCCCTAGATGCAGAGCTGCAGCTTTTCGCAGAAGATCAAAATCAGTTTTAGTTTAACCTGATGTCCTGGTTTCAGCTGGGATGAGCTGATTATCTTCTCAGGAGCTAGTACAGTGCTATGTTTTGGTTCTGATGTGAGAAAAATGTTGATAGCACACTGATGTGTTTAGTTGTTGCTGGGTGATGTTTATACTAAGTCAAGGACTTCTCAGTTCCTCAGGCCTTATAAGTGAAAAGGTTGGAGGTGCACAGGGAATTTGGAGGGGCCACAGCCAGTCCAGCTGACCCGAACTTGCCAAAGAGGTATTTATTCCATAACACGGGGTGCCATGCCTGGTATGTGTACCTGGGGGGCTGGCCACGGCGGGCAGGTTATTACTTGTGGACTGTCTGGGCAAAGGTCGGTGGGCGGTGAGCAGTTGCAGCGTGCACCATGTGTACCTTTCTTCCTTTCCCTCTGGATTTTATTCTTTCCCTTCCCCTTTTCACTATAACTGTTATTGTCATAATTGTTTTTATTCTTTCATATTTATTCCATTTCAATTATTAAATCGTTCTAACCACAGCCCTCGAGTTTACATTCCTTTCCAGCTCTCCTCCCCATCCCTGTGGGAGAGGGGGGAGCAGGTGAGCGGCTGCGTGTTACTTAATTACTGGCTGGGGTTAAACCGTGACACCTGAATAAGTTTGATCAGTATGGGTATTAGTTATTCTGATGACCACCACGTCTTGGTGTCTTCCCATAATTTGCATTGTCTTTACTGTAATCATAGCCTGGTCCATACCCATAATACCCATATCCTGAATAATCATAGCCTCCACAGCCACCATAACCTCGCTGATAGCTGTATCCTTGATTCCCATATCCCTGATTCCAGTAATTGCCATAACCTTGATTCCACTTTTGACTTTGAACTCCACCTGCATGGTCCCTTTGCAAGACATCCATTCTCCGAGGTGGGAGTACAATTCTTTGTCTTGTCCGTTAAATTGTACAATTTTTATGATAAAGGGTGGCAATTGAGACATTTCATACAGCTCTTATAGGGCTCTGTCTTTGAGTTTTGGGAGGTTACTGGGCTACAGACACATTTTTGGAAGTGTTGTAGCTGTGGTATGTGCCACAACTGCAGGTGCACAGTCTACATACAAAGAAGGCAGCCCAGGACTAGATTTTGGCTCTCATTCAGGTGACTAGAGCATTCACCAGGATTGTCAGATCCTTAGATTTACTTTGTAGGACTCCATCCACTATCTTGTGCTCTCTAAATCAATATTAAATCCAAAGTATCCTCATAATCATGTCTAAACTTGGAGTTATGGATATTTGAAAGAAGCCTCTGGCTCTCACACAGAAAGGAGAATATTCATTCACTTGTCTGGACAACACGCTGACTGGTGTAATTGTATTCTACCAGCTCAGATTTCTCCTGCAGTATCTGCTGGCTTTGAAATCATTCTTAACTTCCCATCCTGAGCTGCTTTGTAGTGTTGCTGTGTGTTTTAAATCATCTGAATCAGCCATGTATCCGCAGTGATGGTACCACAGCTGACTCATGCATTAGTGCACGTACCTCAGCCCAATTAATCTTCCTCTGAGGAAACTGCATAAATAAGACCTTATGACTACACGTTATCCAGAACCTTTCATCTTAAAACATCTTAGGCTTTCTTGCTAGGCTATATGTATATGTACATATACATGTACATTTATGTATATAAACACACAGTGAGAGGGAGAAGAAAGGCCAAACATGCAGTGTTTGGATCCAAATTTGGGTCATAGCTGTAAAAGATCCAGCTTCAGGGTATACTGATACTCTGCACACTTACTTACACTAACAGTTCACTTAACTGACTTCATTATGATTCATGAGAATTATAGATGCATTATATCACGTTAATCTATACCATAGATATGAGCCTACGGGTAAAATCCTAGGCCCCTTTGGAATCAATGCAGAAATTCCCAAATGACTGAAAACTTCTGTCTAGGAATCATTCCCTTTGGCATGACAGTGCACCCCTCACTGGAGTGGGAAGCAGCTGCAAAGTTTTAATAAATGAAAAAGAATATAATATCCAGCTAAAACTTAAGTGGGAATTATAAGTAGGCAAATCAACCAGCAGTTACTCAAATTTAAATCTATTGAGGATGCTGGGGTTAATGACTAGTTTATGCACTACATTTCCTTCCTTTAATATTATTTTAATATTGTTGTATTTTATTTTAATTACATTCAATCTTAGTTTTTCTGTTACTTTATAGAGGAAACACATTTGTGCTCACTAACTTGGAAAAAAAGCAAGAAGCAAATGTCAAACTTACACCATCACATGGGATCTAAAGCTTGGTTTAATTCTGGTTAAGACAGATCTAAATTAAAACTACTGTCCTTTCCCTGCAGACCCCTTATTTAAAGATGACAGATCCCTGAGTGTGTCTGTTTGTGAGACTGGATGTGTTACTAAAGCGTTGTGAACAGAGCCCAAGAGAGAAGTAGAGAAAAGAAACAGGTAGGCGCAATGGTTGGTTTCAGATACTAAGTCTTGCTTGAGTTTCTCACCCTTTTGAAGTGCCTCTGTCCCTCTTGTTCTGTGTGAGGATGCCTTTTACCTTTCAGACTTCTTTGGAGAATAAGCTGAGTAACTATAAGAATCACACAGGATACAGAGAATGATGGCACACATGGAAAGAATCTATTGTAGAAGCAACTGCTCAGCAGTCTTTAAACTATGTATTCCAGTTTATGAGAAAGGAAAGCTTGCATAGTTTCAAAAAATAATAAAAAAAAATAGTAAAAATTGCTACTGTATTCCACAAAGAAATATTTATTTAGTGATAGGGAAGTACAAAACATTCTGGAGACTCACAGAGATAAGATCTCAAATATGAGTTCTTGGTTGCTAACTGCTAAGAAAGACTGTCTTGTTACATTAATAGAAATGTGTGCCAGCAAGAACAAAATGGTTAAATAAATAAAAGAAAGATAAACCAGAGTGAATCAACTGTGAGCATGAGTTTGTTCAAACCTCTAGAAACAACTGACAGCTTGGGAAAGAAAATTTTATGGACAAATTCATTTTCCCACCCCTTAACTTTTGTGATCGATGAATGACATTCCTTCACAGTTTTATCAATAGAATGTAATTCTGGCCAGATCAGTCTGTCAACAAGGAACAACATCAAATCATTTTGTCCATATAAATAAATCACTTGCTGTTTATTATTTCTTTTCTTTGTGGATGAAATTGGGCTATTAAAATGACTTCTGTAGCCCAACATAAGAATGGGGGAAGATACTTCATTGCAGACAAAACACCCAGTACAGACCAAATTGCTGTTATGCACAGAATTACAGAATGCAAAAGGTGAAATGAAGTGAATGTGAAAGAACCTTTGATTGCCCACTGCCTGATTTGTAAAATGGATCTGTGGTGAAACTGATGGTTTGAGGTTCAGGTGTGGAGCTTTGTGGTATAAGCACAGTAAACAAAAAATCATGAAAGTTGTGTGGAAGGGCTTGAGAGGCAGTTGTCATCACTGGCTAATATGCAAGAAATTTGGGGATGTCCATTTCAGTGGATGTTCTCAGTTAAGGGTGTCTGCTTCTAATAGAAATGTTTCCAAGTTCTCATCCCAAATGTTCCCAGTTTTCTTAAGAAAATTCAAAAGTGTTGGGGTGTGCGTTGCGATTGATCAACCAACTTTTATAAATGTTACTTCCTCAAGCTCATCATTGCAGAAGGACACTCTATCCCACTACAGCCCTTTCTCCCACCCACAGGCTGCTAATTCCTACCCCTTTACATCTACTTCTCAACCACCTGTGGCTCCATGAAGGGAACCACAGAGGTCAGAGAACTTCTGTTAATACTGACCACCTCCTTACCATATAAGCTCTACATCACAAAGCAAGGAAATACTGTAGAAGATTAAAATTAAGGATTTTTCCAGCTGACACTGTTTCAAGTCAGAACCTTTCAAGTTTTGGTTGATCCAGGTTTATATACTTTCATACACTGATGGGAACAGCTTTGTCATGATCTGACATGTCACAAAAAGAGATGAGCGAGTGTAACTGTCTTTATCTCCTTGTAGTTCCCCAGAACTGGGTAGGACAATGTGCTGCAAACTGTGTCTTATAGCAATCAAGGACAGGAAAATCTGGACCTATTTTGCCAAATGATAAGCTATGTATCATCACAAACAGTAAATTCATAAGGATAGTGTCTTTCATGCCAAATGATAATTCAGGACAAGGACTCACCAGGATATTTGATAAATCATGGCAGAATAAGAAATAGATTTAGCTGTCTGTAATCCAGGATATACTTGGGTCTTTGGATGACCCTTGTCCTCAAATCAGGAGATTTCAGGCTCTGGGACTCTTTACAAATAATTCTAGCTTTCTGCAGGCTCTAGAACTTTGAAGGATGCAACCACTGGAGAGAAGAACACAGCAGGACACAGCTTTTCCATGAAACTGCAGCATGCATCAAGGATACAATATTTAAAAAGTTTAAATGAATAAGTGAAGAAAGACAAATACTTTGAATTCTTGTTCTCAAAGCAGGCCACAAGTAAACTAGTCAGTAGATTTTAAATTGTCTTTCTCAAAAACACAGGTGCCTAATTCTGGGTTGCCAGAATGATTGCCACCTTCTAGCCGGCACTCATAGCCACTAATGTTCTTTCTAGCCAAGTTGGTAACTCTAAGTTTACTGTCATCTCAGTAGTTGGATCACAGTTTAGCTTCCCTCTGTTTATAGTGATTTAAATTCAGACCTCCTCAGCTGTGGATGACTGCACTAGCTTCAAGACAATACATTGCTTCATGCATGAAAATGTAATATTTGTGCCTAGAATTTCTCAGAGGTGTTCATGAATGAGCTGAGAAAATCCAATGATCTGAGAAAGCTTCAGGCCAGTCTTTTCATTTTGTCTAGGCTGGCAAAGAAGAAGTATTAATGAAATTCCACTGTCCTTTTTGGTACCTTCTTAGCTCCTTCAATATTTAAAAAAATATAATCTGTACAAAATGAAACTGTTTGTAGCGGAGAACTTGAACTCAACCCTGTTCAGGGTGCCCAAAGCCATGCAGTTGGGCTATATAGTCCTAGGATGTAAGGATAGGACAGATTCTTAACTTATGGGCCTAAGTGTTGTGTGACAGTGAATTTGGACCCAGGTGACTTAAGTGACAGCTGAGCAGAGACTAACCCACAAACTCCTTTCATTAATCTAACTCTGCATCAAACCGCTGACCATTGAGTGCTGGAGGCTCTTAGCCTGAACCAGCTGTCCCTTAGACAAGAGCAAATATATCAGTTGCCTGCAACCTGCTTGTTGCTCTGGAAGGGAGCCAGAGCGGGATGGTGGAAGAGCCAATGATCCAGCCTCTAAGTCAGGCAGGTTGTGTGTGTGGATAGATTGGAAGGCTGTGCCCCAGGGCAGAGGCCCTAGGGAAGGACGGTACTTCCCTGTAGCCTAGTCTCCCTGACTCTAGATTTCTCGGTTATATTTCTTACCCTCATTTTCCACACTCCCCCATGTTTGCTGGCAGGTCTAGCCCATGCAAAAAAAAACAAAAAAAACCCAAACCTGTAAATGCCTTAGTGTATGTTCATTTTTGTTGTTGTTCTGTTTTGTTGTTGCTTTTCTTCCTCAAGTCCCCAAAGAAACATCAAAGTACAAAGGAAAGAAAGCAACACTGAGAATAAGAGTGAAAGCCAAACAAAAAGACAGAGGGAAAAAACAAAAGAAGAATAAAAGAAGATAGTGATGGCCCTGCAAAACTTGCTTCAAGGGGGTTAGGCTTCCTTCAGAGAAAGTTTAGATATATGTTTGTTTATTTGCATTTTCAAATTGGGGCTGTTTGTGCACATTCGGAGGAGAAGAACAAAAGCAATGCAGATTTCAGGAGAGGTGTTTAGTGCGGCAGGCTGCTGGCACTGCCACCTGGCTACTGCAAGCAGCCCATTGCCCGCTGTGCTCACCTGCTTAAATATTAACAACGTGGGGGCAGGCAGAAATGTATCAATTAAACATCAGGAGCGTCTGAGCAGGGGATTGTTTTCAGGACACAAGGCAGGCAGTCATGTACCCTAACTTCTATTCCTGGTTATTTAACCCTCTGAATGTTAACCCATGCCAAAGTGTCTTCCTTGCCACCCTTCCCTATGAGGACATGATTGTGACACACAAATGGAGCAACATTCATTTTCTAAAAATAAGGAATAGAGATTTGATATTAGTCCAGAAGCGGACTTGAGTTAACTACAGCTCCAGACAAGAATCTGGCACCCTTCGTCTACAGTCTCCACCCAAGGTGTCAGGTGTTCTGTGCAAAGTAGAAGAGAGGCACACAAAATAAGTCTTAGTGACTACAAATTAAACAGCCTGATAGATGTTGAGGATCCTGTCTTTGCTCTGTAGCAAGGAAACACATCCCAAAGCCGGGAAGCAAACTCTAATCAGTCTGAACTGGAAGACTTTACCTAGCGAGTCTTAAAAATAATAACATACTGGATGAGAGTTAGGATCCATCAGCCCCAAATTCTGAGTGCTTCTAATAATGGGTGCCTAGGGGTAGCTATAAGAAAAAAATAGGTACATAAATGTTTTGTTTTGTTTTGTTCTGTTTTTCTGTACAGTCTCCTAGCTTCCTGAATGACCACCTGAATGTAAAGGTGTCTTCTATATATTTAGTTACTTTTAATTAATTTATTTTTGGTGACATTGTTTTTCCTTGATTGCATGTAAACTTCTGACTCCCGTGAACTGCTGTGGCAAGGAGCTCCTCCATTTGACTACTCTAATTGCACAGCTTAGGGTAGCTGTCATGTGTTAGATAACACACAGGTAAACCTGTGATCAGGCAACATAAATACTTAAGGTGGTTGCACTTTTCCACTATATTCATACTGCCATTTGCACCAGATTTTGAAAAATCTTCTTATGTGACTTTACTTCAAAGTGTGGCAGGTTTGGTGAATGGACTTGAGAAGAAGATAATCTGGAAAGTGTACAGCAAAGGAAGGTCATACACAGTGATCCGAATGGGAGATGGCTTGCAGTCATGTGCAGTGCTACTCAGGCAGTGAGAAACACGCTTTCACCTACACAGATTCACCCACAAGCTTGGCAGTCATTATGGCAGAAGACCTGGGGTCTTAATTTCCAAACTCCCTTTCAGTTCTTACTAGTACCTTAATTTCATACTGGCTTCATTTTGGTTTGAATTTCAAGAGATTTAAACTAGAACATTTTTACCTCTTCAGCTAAGCAATTTAAAATACTTGCTGATAGTTCAAATATGCAGATAATTTACTCTCCCAGTATTTCTAAGAACTAATTACCTGTGTGTATAAAATGATAAAATCTCATTATATTTTCTTTAAAAAACCCACCATGCATTTCATTACATTATCCAATTACTGCTGTGCTTGTACAGTATTATGTTACTGCCCATTCACAGGCTATTTACTGTACAGATGTGTTACTTTAATTAAACAAATGCAACTAGTCCTACAGAGCAATGTTTACTCAGAATAAAATTCTCAAGTACTGGCTATTGATTCTGACTTTAGTTTAACCAATGAAGGGTGAATTAGTTTTGCAGAAGACTGGTCTTTCAGTTTCCATAAACTTTTCAGCAGCAGTGATTGCTTGGAGTTTCTTCAAATTAAAGCTAACAGTCTAAAGCTGGATAAAAGATTTTTTTGCCCTCAGTTAAAGCCTAGAATACCATATTAAAAATTATTATTATTTTTCTATTTGCAGTGGTGAAACTGGATGGAGAAGGGATGAATGAGAACATGAAGCAGAGACATCTGAAGACAAAAGTCAAAAAAGGGTTGGAAAGGAGAAAAGGAGCAAAGAACAGCAAAAGAAGTTGGCTAAGGACCCTCACTAAGTCCGTTACACCGGAGGTGGACCTCAGATCTTTACAGGCCCAGAGTAGTGTTGTACCCTCTTGACCAAGCTAAAATCTTAGAATAATTACATAGGACCAGCTCATCAACTGGCAAAACCCCCCCATACTCTTGACTTCCAAGAGGAATCTTTATATAAAAAAAAAACAAAACAAAACAAAAGGAAAGAAAACAAAACAACAACAACAACAACAATAAACTGAGAACTTGGACAATAACATGTATTTGCAAAGAAAAAATATAAGAATTTTTAAAAGGGATTGATTAACATTGGACAGTGCTACTTCTTTTATCCTTGCAGGCATCTGTCTTGGTCTTGGAGCTAGTCTTCTGAAGAAGAAATGCATGACTACATATAAAGGTTCATCTTGTATTATGTATTGATATTATATATGCTAGCTGTTTAACAGAAACAACCAAATCAGGATTTGGGTAATTGTACTTTCAGGAACTTCAACCCACTTTCCTGATGTAATTTTGTGTGAAGTTAGAAAAGCTATGATGGAAAAACCCCTTCCTGTGCTGTTTGCCACAGCTCCCCACAAAGGAACTGCAGCAAAGATCTAAGGATGATGCAGCATTTCTAAAAAGAGAAACTTGCCACTACTCCAGTGGTGTTGGCAACTCCTGAGGCTGTGTATGAGTGCCATCTGCTGACCCCTGCCATGGGCAAACGTTGCAAACCCCACTGGTGTCATTGTTCCTTTGAGTCTGCAAATGCTTCCCACCACACTGAGAGCAAACCTGTCACCCTTCCCCGTAATGTAATACATTCCCTAAGGCAGCTGCTTTCCTAGTTATTTCCACCTATTGGCTTCCCCTAAGACCTCACAACTGTACAACCATACACCCACTCTACGCTGCATTTTCTTTTTAAACTAAAAGCCTAGTCCAACACCCAACCTCTGCTTGCTGTCTTGACATGAGCCCAAAGGTTCCTTCAGCTCCTATGAACACAGTATCTTCTAGAGCTTCAGCTAGGGCGTACCTTCTTAGTACTACATCTTCTTCTAACATCATACCGAAAAAATATGGCACAGTGAGACACCAAAATCTATGCAACCTTTAAATTTTGCTTATACATGAATGATGTTACAGTAATAAATGCATCAACCTGGGACTGAACTACCTGCTGTGTATGCCCTAGCTTTTCCACAGTTTGTTGTGTGACATTGGACTTCTCACTGAATCATCCAGTGACTTGGGTCTCTATCTGTGAAAGGGGGATAAGAATATTTCCTCTGTTTGCCTGGTCTGGGTGGATTGTGAGCTCGTTAAGGCAGTCACTATTTCTTTTATGCATTTCTTACAGAGTCTGCCACAGCATGTTCCCTCTGGCATCGTGAGGACTGCACAGCTGCAGTACATACAAAAATACGGTAACATTAATTTAAAACTCTTTTGAGGACTCACATAATGCTGGTTTTGGGTTTTCTTTCTCTCTTTTTTTTTTTTTTTTTTTTTTTTTTGAATTCTTCTTCACAGGGGAAATTTCACTCAGAACAATAGAGACTAAATTAAACTGTAAGACCATTGGGAGAGATTCAACCATTTCAAGTAACTGTTGATATCTATATGCATGATCTAAGTACTGTGGTACAGGATTGGCAAATCAGAAAAAAAACCAACCCCAAAATCATCCTAACTCACAGCAGCAGTAGCATCCCACCTCACTCACAGTCTTTGCTTGTCAGAGAAAATATTCTTCATTCAGATTATTTAATGTTTGGATCAGCCAGACCCTTCCCCAGAAAGCTGAGGTTCCAAACCAGCGTGGGGATTTGCTAGCCTTGTTCCACAGTCAGGAGTCGAAGGCCAGGGAACTGAAAGCACATGTCCAAGACTGCAAATACAGTCACGATGCCAAGAATGGGAATTGAACCCAGACTTTCCCCGGATTACGCTGCAGAGAGATGCATGCACTCTGAGCCAAGTGGTGTTTGCATCCGTTGGTCCTTTAATGCCATGTGATTCTGTTTGCACAGTGCTGAGCCCAGGTGAATAGGCTGTGCCTCTTGGCTGGGCTTGAAGGCTGGGGTGTGCTGGCACCTGACGTGCATTTATACAGGTTTTAGTCAGCCCAGGATAACACGCAGCCGGAGCACTGGCCCCAGCCCTCCACATGCCCAACTCAGATTTTGGCCACAGGAGCAGCTTTTAAGAATTTGCTTCTTTAAGGTAGAGGAGGAGGTCAAATAATACATTTCTTCCTCAAAGCCACAGAACAGTGAGAAAGGCAGAAAAAAGCTAACCCTCCCTTCCCCCGCCACCTGCAAACAGCAACAAATTCCCACCTCTGTGGGCACCACATTTCCAGCCTTTAAATAAATAACAGCGAGGCCAACCTTTCTATCTCCCCGATGTAAGAGGAGAAACATTCTGGCTTTGCCACATGTCCTGTAATTATGGGTCGAACCCCTGTTCACAGGGGTATCGATCTGCTGCTAGCTGAGTCTAACTCATTAGGTATTCCTTCATTGTTTCCTATGCAAATTAAGTTAATGAGAATTAGGAACATAATGGAGCCCATTCACCGTTCTAGTTGGTGGAAAATGGGTTTGACTACCAATTTTCCATTACAGCTGTTTTGTAATTACTCTGGAGCACTCTGCATTCTAATGGAGATCCTGAGCTGATCTGACAGTCACTTAGCTTTCCCCCGCCCCCTCTCCCATTTTCTTCTTCTTCCCAGAAAAAATGTAAGATTTTTTTCCATTAAAGCTCTGAAGTTTGATTTCTACTGCAGTTAAAAAAGAAGAAAGTGGAACAAAATCCCCTTTCTTCCCCTCGCCCCCCCCCACCCCCCCCCCCACCCCGGAGTAGCTTGCTCCTTCCTTTTTCCTGAAGTCTGACTTGGGGGTTGTTCTGCTTTTAATGCTGGGGTTAGTTTGCTCTGGAAAAAACAAAGGAAAATTAAACAAAAGCATCATGGATTTTATTCTTTTTCACCCTGGTTTCTGAAGGAAATGAGGCTTATCATGGTCAAAGAGCACATGCGCCTCTGCCTATTTGTCTGTCTGTCTCACTTTACAGACTGATTAGCTCATTTCAATCAAATTTAGCTGAGGGTTGGAGGTGTCAAGTATATTAAATTACTACGAGCTTCAGAGAAGAGGCATCTGAGTAGCAGAAAAACAGTCTGTGAGCACAGCCGTTAAAGGCGGGCGGCAGCACGAGCCCACTCTCATTAGACACGAAAGAACCCACACAGAAGAACGTGGTTTTGAACATCTCAGCCACAGGATCGGGGTTTGCACCTTCCCTGACACAGCACAGTCTAGCTACGAGACACAAAGCCAGCAAAACCCAGGCTTCATTAGTTCCACAGATCACAGGATGAGCTGTTTTTAAGCCATTGAGTCTAAAAGTACATTTAAAGCTGCAAAAGATGTTCAGGGTTTCAAGCCTCGGAAACTAGTCTCAGCTATTTCTCTACGGAACACGTATTATTAATCACATTAATTACAACAGTGCCTATGGGCCAATCAGGTGTGGGGCTTCACTGTGCAATTAGGCACTGAATAGACACCAAATAGTAGCTGGTCCTGGCCCTGGAAAGCTCCTTACTCTTATCATCCAAGTTGCATATGAAGATAGCGAGATATTGGAAAACATGGAGTCAGATGTGGCAGTGGTGCTGTCCCCATCAACGTTGTGTCCCATCTTTGTTGAGGATAGAGGTAGCTACCCTCAGCCCAGATCCTTCCCTTCATCATACTGGGCATTAGTATCCTGGAAACATTCTGTGTGTTGGACAGTGAAGTTCCTTTTGCTTTTCTGCTTCAGAATATCTGGGGTGCAATCCTGAAATAAAATTAATATAGTTCTGAAGACTGATATAGTAAAGGCACCTTTCTGCAGTTATATGAAGAAATGAAAGTTATTAACACCAAAATATATTTTTACTATTAATAATAAACACACTTTATGTGAACAAAGATCTTAAGAGACCTTAGCATGGTCTGACATGCTGCTGTGCTCAAAATAGCAGAGATGGTTGCTCTTGCATAGTTCTTATGAATTGCCTTTTTGGGCTTCACCTCAACTCTATGGCTCTCCTGGAGCTCAATAAAGTAACTCGAAAGATTAACAGCTACTGGTTGAGGGTGCACAGGCCACCTTGCAAAGAACAAGCCCAGATGTCTCAAAGTGATTAGCGTTTCTTACTCCTTTTGAAAAGCTGGCCACATCCAGTCCTGCACGGTTTCCTTTCTGACTCCAGAGAGTGCAAGATCCACAGCACAGTTTGTAGTAAACAGAAAAATTCCCCACCTCCCATAATGAGAGCAGGATGAGACTGAGGGTCGAGAAAAGGCAATGACTACGTGCAAGGAGGTAATGGAAGTACAGCTGGATACCTCTATACAAGGCCAAATGCACACAAAGTCCGTCATACCAGTTGGATTACGAGGGAGGTTTAATTGAAATGCACAAACCAAAAGGTCAAATTCATGTAAAATTTAAAGGCCATTTTTATTATTTGACATGGAACAAATTGTAACTTTATATTGCCTTTAGATGCAATTTTGTTCAATGAAATTAGATTAAGCTAAAATAAAACACGCCCTTTAAAGTGTTAAGATGAAATATTAGAACTTATTATAGGTGGAAAGAGGTTTTGATTTCTCTAATAAATACCGAGGAAAATATTTGGTGGAAACTACAGCCACCTAATTTGCATTAATACAAATGAGAACTATTAAGTTTAGCTGATTAGCATATTCATATGTACTGTAGGCACCACATATTCAAAACAGACTCTGATTACTAACTTAAAGTACCACATTTAAAAGCAGAACCTCTGAAACTCAGAATGCACCGTTCATTGTATTTGGAACACGAGGCGAAGGAAAGGATTTTACAAAAAAAAAAAGAATGGAGTAGATTGCTTGCTTTTTTTTTTTTTAAACCAAAAAAATCTCAGAGTTTAAAGAACTTTAAAAATGCCAGAAATAAACATATATGAGATAATGCTGACTGTTTTGGGAATGTTTCACTTTAAATGGAAAAACAAAATAAAAGAGAACATTGTCAGGTGAAAAAAGAATCACAAATACAATAGAGATATGGTCCCTTATCAACATGGCATCTGGACATTAAGGGATTTTATCCTGATGACATTTTAAGATTACAAGAAAATTATTATCCCTGTCTTCACATGAGAGGGAGGGTAAATGAAATGACTGTCTAAAACCACAGAGGAAGATCTGGGCTCAGATAGAGTTAAATACATACATAGATACATATATACATATATATATACACACATTATTTTTTTGACATCTGCTATTTATGCCTTCTTTGATATCTTCTTCTCACTAGACATTTTCTTCCATTTATCATAACATGCACCACTCAGTCCAGCAAACCACTGTGGCACATATTTTCGACTATATGAACTAGCAGGACTATCTGAAAAATTCCATTGACTTCCATAAAATCTAGTTTTGTTTAATGATCTCACACATCCTAAGTAGTTTGATGCATCATGGTATAAACTATTGGCAATTTCAATTCAACAATTACCTTTGTAACTTTGGTAAGTGTAATATAAAAAGAAATAATAATATTTTCACTCTGGATATTTTAGCTTAGGTGGTTTCTATTTATCTTATTGTTTGGCTATCTTCTTCCAGGGCTTAGTGGGTTTAAAGAGTCCTCCATCCTTGCCCTGTCATGAAGAAGCAAAGGAGGAAAGTCACTGCTGTGATCTATCCAGACCTTTAAGGAAAAGGACAAAGGGAAAAATTACTTGTTATTTTCTTTCTCTTTTCCTCTAATCACACTTAATGCCAGTGTTGAGCTGGGGTGCTTATTTAGAAACAACCATACAAATTCCTTGAAAAAGCATGGGATGTTGACAATGTATTCTCTGCTTTAAATTTTCCTTTGAAAGAACTTAATAACTCTACCGTACTTGCATCAGTGAAAATATTTTATAAATTACCAAGAGGCTTTAAGTACCATGATAGACCTTTCTAATTAAACATGTGGAACTTAAGAATAGGAAGGTCCATTCAATAGTGAGCTTGTCATATTGGCATACCAGTCACAGACTGGAATTGCAGATCTGACTGATCTAATGAAACCCTGGCTGTTTTTTTAAACCTGCAATTTTAATAGGAGCTTTGGGAGGTTTTTTCCTTACTTTTTCCTTACTATTTTACAAGGCAATCTTTTCAGCATTCGACTCCCCATCATCACTGTTATTCATTTGTTTATTTTTTGATTAACAAAGAAAGTGAAATAATTTTCACGAGGCTACTATGGATGCATTCAGCCACTGAGATAAGACACACCATCAGAGATTTAACCCTCAGATTTGTATTTCCATCTCCCTCTTTACAGTAGTTGTATTCAAATCTGGCAGGTTCTAGCCAAAAGATTAGACCTCCAGCTGTCATAGCAAATTTAACTCTAATAGGATCTTAGGCAAAAATAACAACAGCAACAGCAACAAATTGTCCACTAGTGAATTTTCATGGTTCCACTTCTCTACCCAGCATTTCTAGAAACTGGATAAACTGCTGATATAGAATGTGAAAGTGAAGCACTGAAAAGTGCTTCAAAGAAGTCCTCCTTGGGCAAATCCTATCCCAGATAAGGGAATAAGAATTCACACTAAGAGAATTTCAATGAAAAACATAGCACCAAGATGTATCCAATACAGCAGTTGATGCTAAATCTCCCACGGAGGCGGGGGGGGGGGTGGGGGTGGGGGTAAATCCATTGGTAAATGTGTTTTAGACTGGATGTAGCTAAAAACTTACAAAGGTGCATAAGGTGCATATGATAAACAAATTAGACAACATGAAAGGGATCTGAGGGTATACTGATCCCTCATTTTCATAACATTTGGACATGCCAGTCTCAGATACACCCATCTTCACAACATTTCACAGGTATTATCATCCTTATTTTGTATACACCAAGCCACAGAAAAAACACCTGGTATTCAGGTCTTCAGGATTAAACAGTGCCTGCCTTCCTTTGAGTGGAATTAAAGCTAGCATTACAAGCACAGATTTCTCTAAAATAAGAGGAAAGGTCCAAACCCTGGGAACTACAAGAAGCTAAGCATTTAGTGGGATAACTTTTTGCTATGGAGACCTCAATGGGAGTTGTAGGTGTGCAGCATCTTTGAGGATTTAACCTATCACTTTCAAAACAGGCAGCGTGAAGCTTATTTTCTCTTGTCCTCACTCACCCAGACTGTGCTTTGTTAAGAACGTTGTATTCAGAGCAAAAGATAGTTTTGAATTTCATACTCAAAAGGTGTAACTTGAATTCCTGAGCTAATTGAATTAGATGAATGGTTTTCCCCTGGACTTTACTGGGATCAAACCTTGCAATATTTCATTTCCATTAATGAGATACCAGAGATATACACTGGCAGCAATTCTGGCAAGAATGAAAGTGGAAAGAAGAGCAAATGGTCAGACTGTCCTTTTTAAACTTAAACTCTGAAGGCTGTTAGGGAACTTTTCTTTCTTTGCCTTACTACTTCAGATTTTCTTGCTCCTTTCTCTAAATAATCCACTATTCACCAGAGATGGAAGAACCAAGATGAAGAAACAGACATCTATTACAGCATCCTTTACAAAAGCCCCTAAACTTCCTGTTTTCAAATTCTTTTTTTGTACAGAATAAGACAGACCTAGGTGTGACCGTATTTAACAAAACTGAACCTAGAAATCCTCATTATTCCTCAGCACTTTCCCAATACAGCAGAAAGTTTCCCAGGAGAAGCTAAAGAGGGCTAAAGCTTCAGATCAAAGCCAAAAAAACCTGGTTTTGTTGGCAGGGGGGTGGGGGGGTGGGGGAAGGAAAAGTGCATTCGGAAATATAACTTCAGTAGAACCCCTGGGAAAGAAAACAGTTGTTCTTTGGTATTTCCGCCTCCCCCTGTTTCTTAGCAGTTTTTAAAGGGAAAATAAATCACATTAAAAGATTTTTTGAGAAATTATTTGGAACACAATGCAAAGACCTGCTGAATGGGCGGTATGACTGCAAGAAATAAACTGGCACTTTGAAGTAGGTTGGCACTAGACCAAGAAGCTGGGAGAATTTTTGTCTGATACAGCCCTAGCACACTTGCCGGGCAGGAGGGGTGCTATGAAAGGCCGTACTTGGAGGAGTGCAATTTCATACTGCAGCAGATGTGATGCCAGTGGACAAAATCACACTGATTCTTTAAGAGGGAAGCTCTCTAGACTGAACTCATTGGAATACTTCAGTGATTAAAGCCAGCATCTTCAGGCTGGTTTGTAAGGGATTTTGTCTTCCAAGGGTCTGCCTCACATGTGGAAAAGACAGACATGAGGTTATATACCATTTTCAACAGGATCTTGTTGCTGTTTTCTACAAATGTTGCTCATGAAGGATGGCAATGTATTTCAAGTACTATTAAAGATTTTACTTCCCTTCTCTGTGTGAAATGGAGAAAGTAAAGTACTGACCTGACCCCCATTACTGCTGCTATTCCCTCGTCTTTCTCCAAGGTGAGTAAATATTCCTCGTACCATATCCTTTAGGATTAGTATTATCTTGTGATTAGAAATGGAAAACTGGGGCTTCACTGGGAATCAGGATTGCACTTCAATCTAGTCACTAACAAAGCTGCCCATCATTATCCCTCTGCTGACAACCACCTTTAGAACATGAGAGAGAGATGGTATTCCCTGTCTCACCCACTGTTAGATATTCACCCGTACAAAGCTAGGATGCATCGATTACCAGTGGCATGACCTGTTTCTGCTAGAGTTTTTATTTTTCTGCAACCAAAGGCTTTCAAAGAATCTCTAGCATTAATTTGTCTGTGTAACACCCTTGAGCAGTGACAATGTTTGGACTTTGGGTTGAAACGAGTAACCCCCTTTCCCCTTTATTAGAAAATTGAGAATAGGACCACAAAGCCACAGGGCAGGTCAGTGCCCCTCTTTTAGACTAAGGCCTATTCCCTGCCACATTCAAGAGTACAAGAATATACTGAATGGAGCCACCAGAAAGTAATGTAAATTACTACTGTATAGCCCTCTGTGTGTTGACATCCAGTGAAAGCCAGGAACCAAACAGTCTGTCCCTAGGCCCATCAGATTCATGACTTTGAGAAACAGCATGTAAAATACATCACATAATGTCCTCCAGGGATGTATTTAAGCACCCAAATCTATTTTCTGCCTAGGGCTGCTTGGAAGCATAAAATAACATTCCTTCAGTTTTGGGAGCTTTAAAGAGCTTCCAGTTTTTTACTTTCTAAAACTCAGCACGACAGATGTGCCAATCAGTTGTTTCATAATGGTACCCAACTCTCTTAGTCCTTTCAGAAGAAAATTACCTCCTTCCTCTCAAATACTATTGCATACAATATGACCTATGCAGAAGTTGCACTGTCTGTAGTCAGTGCTTAAGGTCAGCTCTCCAGTACAAGCGAGAGTTGGTTTTACTATACTCAGTCTGAACTTATTTTTAAGTCGCAAGGCAGGAGAAGCGTAGGCAAAGCATAAAGAAAAATAATCTAATTCACCAGGAGATTGCCACTTAGTTTTGGATCTTGTCAGCAATTATAAGTGGAGGTGCATCAGCATAACTGCGGAAATATTGATTCACTTTGTATGTCTGTGGTACAGACATACAGCATAAACTAGGCCAAATCTTCAGTTAGGGGAAACTGTCATAAATGTATGGAAGAAAATAAAACTACCCTTGTTCACATCAGTGAAAGGCCTGGCTCATGACACATGCAGAGAAAAAGCTGAACAAAAAATTCAAATATTTGCACCTATTTACATACGTATGCATGTACATCTAGACACTGCTTATTGAGTTTTTAAAGTCAAGCACTCAGGCACTAGTAAACATCAGAAATAAGGTTGCCAGTGCTATTTGCCTTTCCTTTCATTGTGGCTGTTGATTATGAAGCCACTCTTAATTACATGAAGACATGTTGTTCACTCCATGGGTGTCCTGCCTCATTCAACACTCAGGTTGAATAGGCCTCATTTTGTACATAATGATCCTATACGTGCTTTCCCACCGTTGATTACCAACCATGGGATTCACCTCACCTCCTTACAGAGATCCCACAAGTATATGTTTATATCTAAGCTAGCTGCTCCAGGCTCCCCCTCTAAACAGGGGGGAAAAGTCATTTTAAGAGCTGACCCATTTTAAATGTGTGTTTTAAGTGAAATGAATCACCCCCTAAGGAGAAGCACTTCTCTCCTTTGACTATAAAGAGACATTGACTAGCTCAGATGGAGCCCTCTGCACTGTTGATGCATCTCAATGCATGTGACCTCAACTGTTATGTAGCACATAGCCTTTAAACCCTCTTCCAAAGAAAGAGGTATTATCAGCCCTATGGGTAACCTGGTGGTCTCTGTAACCCACCTGAGTGATTCCTGTAGCACATTCACACTGTAGGCAAGAGTGCTCCAATCACCCAGCTTCCAGCGCCAGTGTTTGCTAGCAGGGCTGTTGAGCCCATCTAACCTCACACCATCAACAATCGATGGAAGCAGTGAGTCCTCTCCAGAGAGCAATTCGCCACCGGCTCATGAGAGACGGTACGGGGATGTATTCTGTGCTTAAACTTGAGTGAACTGAATAACTCTTTCACCCGTGACTTCCTTTTTTAGACTACTTCATGCAACGTTTTACATGCTGAGTGCACAGCCCCTCTTTCCTTTCATTACTGCTGTGACCCAGCACACACCTTCACAAATCAGACCCCAGAGCCTGAAGTCAGGCACCAGAAAATGAGGAAGAAGCCATTAGTGACCACACCTGAGAAGTTCACATCTTCATTTGCAGCATGTACAAGGCATAATCCTGATCTCCAAAACAGGTCAGCATCTTGTGTTCTAACTCTATACGTCCTTTACCACAGGTAAGGATGGTACTTTTCTTTTTTTTATTACTTCTCAGTCCTGTCTAACCACCAGAATATATCCATCCTTTTGAACAAAATGAAGCAGAGATTCTTAAAGGCCTTAAACTGAAGATAAATTCTCTCCCTTGGCCTTGTTATGACATTTATGCAGACTTTCTAAGCTAAAAAAAAACCCTGATAACAAGTATGCCAGCTTCCCTTCTTAATCTCTCAGGTGTGGCATAAGCATATCAGTGACCCCTGCAATTTTCTCGACTTGTTAGTTTTCTTTTTTGCCCACAGGCTCAGACTGTCCCATCCTGAAGCTTACAGCTGAGGGTGAGCAGGTGTCTGAGAAGAACGGACCCGAGGTGAATTCAACATACACTCGGACACAAGCAGAAATGACAGTACAGTTGTATCCTCCTTGTCCTTGCAGCTCAACTTTTTTTTTTTTAATGATGTTGTTGTTGTTTTGTGGCCCTGTCTTCTGTGTTTTCCCCATTCTTATTTTCTATATTTTACAATTCACATCACTTATAATTTTTTTGTTTTCTTCAGTCATGCTAAAGCTTTAGTGATCTTCACCTGCTTTACTCCTGGCCTATGCAAAGGGATGCCGTGCCCTATCAGTTCCAACTCCCTATCCACTTGGTATTCAAAAGTTGGTTTGGGTTTTTTCCATCCATTCTGTTTGGCAAAACCTATCACCCATTTCTGGGTCTCTGAATTCAACCAAAGAATTTTTATTTCTCTGCAGTGCTTGAAAATAGCAAGAAAGTCACTAAAGAAGCAAAGGCAGGACAATTTCCTTGGTTGGATCACATATCTAAACTTCACTGTAGTTCAGACAATAAAAACAGGAATGCATTTCAGGTTTGGACTAGACCATACCTGATGGAAAAAGAAAATGATCACCGTGTTTAGCAGCAAGAATCTATTGCCATGTAACTTGTACAAACTGATGTTTTCAAAAACTTGTGATTTTGGCACACTGGGGAAGTTCTTGCTGTCCAGAACAAGATGCATCACTGTTACTGGGATATTTTGGGATCACCAAATCTTGCCCATGCTTTTACCAAAGCACAGAGGCTTTTAAACTTTTCCAAACCAGATTGACTTATCATTCAGGAAAGAAAAATTGGTATTTTTCTGTCCTATCTTCACCCACAGAATAACAAACCATGTTGGCTGAGTTGAAGAAAGCAGAAGCAAAATCAAACATCTCACCCACAACTGGAGGCAGACACACTGCTGAGACAACTTTAGTTACAGGGGCTTAACTTCAGCATTTATTGTTAGGTTATATGATGAAAGCTCATTTGCATGCCTACACAGGAGCACAGAGGGACAATAGCAGGTGGGGGAGCCTAAATAATCCACTACTAGGTTACTTCCATGCCCATCACAGGGGCCATCAACCCATCAAGGCCCAGAGGTACAATGCCAGACAGGCACCCAAATCAAGGACTCCCAAGAAACAAACACCCTGTCTGTCCCTCTGACCCCAAGCTGTCCAGCAAAGCCTTCACCCCAGATGACAGGTCTACAGGTGTGACACCCACCACTATAAGCCATCAGGAACAGCTCTTGGGATGACTGTCCAGATGAAGTAGGAGTTCCTGCCCAACAATGTGGGACATGTTATAGAATGCAGAGGAAAAGCATTATGCGATTGCACTGGACTTATTATTGATATTTAGGGAAGAAAACAAAGGAAGGGAAAGGGAAGGGTTTAGATTTTGGAAGGAACAAGGAACGGAAAACAGAGGAGTAAGAGGACAAAAATAGCCAGTCCCATGTAAATAATTTACCAGTGAGTACACTTGTCTGGCTGTGCCCTGTGCCTGCAGCACAAACTGACCTGTCTTCTAGTTAAATTCTTTTCTCTTTCCTGGGTGAAGCTGTCTGTTCTGTGTACACGTGTGTGTATGGGGTGTGAATGCAGCAGCTGGGGGTCAGACCTCGGGAGGGGACCCCTCTGTCCATTTGGGCAGCAGGTGAGCAAGCGTGTGTGTGTGGGTGAGGCTGTGAGTGCCACATAGGGTCAGGTTGACGGGACAGTGAGTAAATGAAGTTGCACAGGGGGGTCAGGTATGGGAAAAGGGGAATTCCAGCCAGCTCTGCGTGTGTGGTGGTCTGTATCAGCAACGGGAGTAGGGCTGTGGCCTCAGCAGCTCATATGTCCAGGTGCCAGCAACTGGGGAGGCTGGGATCCAGGGAGAATTAGTGAGCAAACTGTGTGCCTGAGACGAGTGGCATGCAAGATCCATCCTGTACATATATGTACATATTCATATGTTCTCACTAGTGGACCTCCATTCTCCTCAGCCAGAGAAGGGAGCAGGATGAGGGTGGTGGTGCTGTCTGTGTTTGAGTGTTCTGAGTGTCTGTCTGTGATCTGTGTGGCCAGGCAGCTACTTATATATGTACATATGTGTGATGTATGTGCGCTTTGTGTGCATGGGCTCACTGGGAATACAACCTCATCCTTGCTGCTTGTTGGACCAGGGGATTAGGAGCTGTAGCAACCTCACCTTTCTGGGGCTATTGAATCCAGCATGATATATTTTCTCTAACACTTATAACTAACTCAATACAACATCTACTAGCAAAACATATAGGAGAATGACAATATTAGATCTTGGTACCAAATACCCTCAAAACAGTATCACAAGAATAACGCTCCTAAGTCTCTGGCCAAAAATGGGAAGGAAACACCCTCTGAGAAGACAGCTTCTCACAATCTAGTCAACCTTTTCATTAGTTAGCAGTGTGTATTGGCAAAAGTCTCGAAGAGTTTGTTTTATGTTTTGTGAATTCTCACACAGTCCAGATATGATCAGTGAAGCTGCTTCTTACAGACATTACTATTGAGTCTCCCAAGGACACCTTGGTATTTTGGGACAAAATGATACAAACCACTAGCTTGAATCCAGAGTAATCTAGAAATTAAAAAAAATATTATTAATTTGCCACTGTTCCATTCACAGGAAAGTAAAAAAGGAAAGCTAGATGTGTATGTATGCAAGCTGTTTCTTTAAAGATAAAGTAATGCTGCTTTTTGTCTGGTGGTGTCAGCCTCTCCAGCTGATGGGTAGTTTTAAGATGACCAGAACCACCCTGATTGTAAAACCTGAAATTTTGATCTGAGTCAGGAGGGAGACGGGAGAGTTCATTAAATTATTAATAATCTCTTAGCTAAATGTACTTGGAAAGCTTTGGAAAGAAAACAATTTTTCATTATTTATCAAATCAGACAGGTTTGTTTAACCTGTTTGTTTTCTCATGCACTAACATGCACTGTGACATTTACTAGGGTTTCACATTGTGCAGCAGCTATTCTGTAGCCCTTGTCATATCAAATGACTGCTTCTTTTGCTCCAGCTGTGAAGACACCTCCACCTCAGGTTGGATGGCACCCCTTTCATTCCTTGGTTTTGGAAACCTTAATAATTAGCACACCCACCCCGTCACAAGTATCTCTGGATGGGGTGCTGAATGGCTTGAAGGGCATAGTCACACCACCGTACAGCATTCTGTGGGTCATGTGCATCCTGATGCTTTTCTGTTTGCAAATAACTTTTAGAGATTGAAGGATAGGAAAAGTGCCCTTGTGTGGCAAGAAGACAAGAAGTGACCACCAGCAGAAAAGATTGAGCCAAAAAGAGTCAGCATGGTAATCTAACAGGAAAATAAGAAAAAATCTCAAAGGTCCATCATGTCAGGGCTGCAGCTTTAACCAGGGCTGTCTGATGGTCCCTGAGGTGGCATTGTTCCACTGCAGCTCTGATACTAACTGAGCACCAAGAAAACGAAGGCTTTCCAGGCAAGAGACATCAAGTACAGGGGAAGAAGAGGACATGGAGAATGGCTCGAAGTCTATCTCCCATGCAGATAACATGGATTTAACTGACCCAGGAAGCCTGTAACAGAAAATTCAAGCTTCACAATAAGGAGTGGTTAACAGGGACAGAAGAGAAACAGGCAAAAACACTTCTTCAGTGAGGGACAAGCTCAGCCTCATCACTCACCTGAATTTATATAGTTATGACTGCAGACTATATTAAAAGTTCTCCCTTCCGTCTTAAGGACAGGACATTTTCTTAATACTTTAGAAAAGGAAAAAGTATCCACATTTCTTTACCCTTTTTACCAGTTGTGTAGTAATAGGCAAAGAGGAAGCCAAAGCAATGCAGCAAACATTTGAGGAACCCTGACAAAGACTTTCAAGTTCTCCATGCATTTCAATTTCCCCTACTGTCTATTGTTGCCATGAACAAGAATGTTGTCTAAAGCAAGGGTGGAGATTATATGACCAATTATCCCGTTACAGTGCACTTTGCAGACATTCATCATGAAGAATGGCTTTCAGAAATGAATGGTTATCTCAGGAGACTTTATTCATCCCTTGTCTGTTGGTTAAGACCCTACTCCATTTGTTATCCTGTCTGTGGCACAAATATAAAAGAGCAGAGTAAACTGGAAGATTTCTAATGAAACATTTCCCAATTTGAAATAGTTAATCTACCAAAATCTACATTCATTGTGGGGATCTGAGGACCCTTGTTTAGAGTACAGACTTGTTTTCCCATTTGCTTTCAAACAATTTGCAAATTAATTCTTTTCTTCTACTTTAGAACACTTTTTTTTTTTTTTTTTTTTTTTTTTGAGACATTTGGGAATTCATTGGGATTTTTTCCCTTTAGTTAATTCTACAATCAATGGTGTGTTTGATCATTTAAGAGCCTACAGTCTAAGAAAGTAATTATTGCTAGTAGTGATTGGATGTTACATCCTGATATGGACTAATGCATTTGGATCTCTTGAGCAAAATGAGTTTAGTGTTATCAGGTATTTCTCAGGATCTTATATGTACCATGGGAAACAGGCAAAAGGAGATGAAGGGGACCAGCTGATTCACTGAGTCTGCCACCGCTGACAGATGTGTGACTAACACACCCCTGTACATCCAACAGGTTTCCTTTTAAATCTGTTGGGCTTCTTGACCTTCCTGTTCTGGTTGAATAATGTTTGGATAAATAGATATAAACATAAATGGACTGACAGAGAGTTGAAAATACTCTGGAATGCATTTTGATTTCCTTTGCTGATGATCTATTGAATATACCTGATGCATCCTATGTTTTCATTGACTTTTCTATTTGTTTAATACTTGTACTCATTTTTACTGATCACCATCCTGCCTTCTGTAATGTCAAGATATAATGAAAAATCTTCCAACAACAAAGGTGTCCTTTTATATTTCTTATAGCTTTTATATATATATAAAAATTTATTTTTTTTCTGGATCTGTGCCTGTTGCTTTTTGATGAAGTTTCAAATGCACAGCACACAGTCATAGCTCGGGATTTGCAGCTGGGGTCTCTTTTGTCCTTCCTTTCATCAGATTTTTTTTTTTCCTTAGCTATTTTATTCAGAATTGCCATAATTGTGTAGAACATTTAATAAGGTTGTTCATAATATTGTTGTTATCTGACTAATAGGGAACTAAAAATTGGTCAAGTTATTGCACTAATGAAAAATGTAGATGTGAATGTTAGTCTGTTATTTTGTTGCTGAAATAATTGACAGGTGTGACAATACTGACCAGAACAATTTATCTATTTAACAGAGGTGGGGTGTTTAAAAGGTATCAGTGACTTTGCAGTGCACCCGTGTCAAAACAGTTTATCTGAAACTGAAGCTCCTTATGCAATACAAATGCTTTTTCGAGAGTTTTCTAAGTGCAGTGTTTTGTTTTGGGTTTTTTTCTTATTCATCTTTGCTTTTCCCCTATATTTTTTTCTTCTATGTTTTTTATTGTTTGAACATAAAAGACAAAAGGACCCTGGAGGGAAGACTTAAAAGTGGTGTTTTCTCACCTTCACACACAATGGTCTGTAGTGGAGGAAAAGACTTAGAGCAGCTTTCTGGGGAGGGGGGGAGTAAGATTTTCTAAATGGATTTTCAACAATATTTTTACATTCTTCCTATCCTTTGAGGGGAAAAAAAAAAAAAAAAAAGATGAAAAAGAAGAAAAGAAGGGGGGGAAAAAGGCTTTGACTCAAACATCTGTGAATTAACATGAGAACTCTGACATGAATTTAAAACGGCTGATATATAAAACAAAATTTTAGAAAAATCCCTGCAAGAAATGGAAAACAGAGGTACCTTGCTGAGTACCTTGCCCTTTAAAAGGGGCACATGCATTGAAACAGACTGTAAGTGCCTGTCCTTCTAGAGGGGAAGGCATCCCATGCAGAAACAAGAACCAAAACCTTTCTTGACTGGCACCCTCAGCAGCAATCCCAGAAACTGTGAAAAATGGCAGTGATCTGAAAGGTCTGGTCCCCCCGTCCCACACCGGCATGAATCAGAGCTACAGATTCCAGTGGATTTATCTACGGGCAAACCTGCTGTTCAGTCACAATAAGGCATTTGTCTTCGAAGACATGTTTACCACAGGTTATTGGGTGTCGTACATGAATTACTGGGTGAAGTTCCTCTGGCTGTACTCTGCAAATTGATTGCCAACTCCCATGATTTCAGTTTGTTTCCCATGAAAATTATTTCTCTTTAAACACCTACTTTCTGGAGGTACATGTTTTGGAGAATGTCTGGGTTTATGTCTGTCATTTAAATATCTTGTAGTCCCTGCAATCGCAAAATTAAGTATATGGACATGGTATGAAAAGAATCCTAAAATCCTCCCTGCAACCTCCCCCCCCTCCCCGAAACAAACAGTGAGAACCGGGGCAGTGTCTGTCAGCACACCCTTACAATTTTTATACGTTTCATGATCTTCTAGGAGGAAGGGCTGGGATTTGGTATTGATATTCCTGAATCTGGTAGTGGGTAAGCACAGTAACATCTAATGGCCTCAAAATGCGGACAAATACAATATATTCTTACAAATAATCTTCTAAAAAGAAAGTCAGTAACAATGAACACCAGGGTGAAAAAGTTTGTCTTGCTCACACTGTGCCTGTCCAATGAACAGAGGAAGAATAACGCTTTGTCATGTCAATCTATTACATTGTTGGTTTTTTTTTTTTACTGCCACTAATTAATTTTGAACACAGAGGAAAAAATATTTAAGAAAAAAAAAAAAGGGGGGGGGGGGGCAGAAGCTTGGGAGAGCTTGCCTAAATCTGATTAACTTTCTTTTGTAATTAAATGACTAAGAAGTGACTTAAAGTGCAGTTATCTAGGCATATACTTAATTACTACATGATAAATAAATAACCTGAATTGGAATCTGACTTCTTGGTAGAGGAACAGCAGACCTGGGTAGGCAAAGTGGTTGAAGCAATGAAGAAGATGGGAGAGTGTGGCTTGGCTCCTTCTCTAACTAGAACTCTCTGCATTTGAATAGATGAATTCCATTTTATAACAAGTATTTATTATTATATTGCCACTGTCACAGCATGTCTCTCCTAGTCAAGCAGGCTGAACTGTTTTGAGATAGCATCTGGGTACTCCTCAGGGTGGGCCTGTATCTCTTCTCAGGGAAGCTGTGATAGGGGAGATTCCATCTCTCCCCGGGACCTTCCCTGTGCCTAATAGAAACTAAAGGGACTGTCTTCTTCCACAGCCTTCAGGATGGCCCACACCTCCAGACACAGGCAGAGATGTTTCCACCACAATGGTTACATACTAGGGCTAGAGATTGTCCTGTCACTATCCATCACGGTATTTAGAGAAGAACCGTACTATGCACTTAGGCCAAGCTAGACGTGGTATCTTCCAATAGAGATATAAGGGACAAGATGTGCTTGCTCCAAGGAGACCAGGGTAACACACATTGTCATTAAGAGCAAAACAATTTGATTTAAATGGAGAAAAAAAGGATCTGGTTGGTCCACAGGATTTTTTATATTGTTACTATTATTATTGATTTTCAGAAAATAAAATAAACTTTTTGATTTGTATGTTTTGCTGTATTTGGTCTCTACCCCAACTGCAGCAACAAAATTTTGAATTTTGTTGTCTTCAAGGAAACAGAGACCTTGGTCTCATTTCCCATTGCAAATATAGTTGTTAAAGTGCTGGCAAAATTCTTATTCTTTAAATCAATGCAGTGCTTTCCCTGGTACCCCTTACATGATCTTGGCTGTTTGAAGGGTGCTTGCTCTGGTTTTGTTGCTTTGACAGCAAACTGAAGAAACGTTTGAAGGAATGCAACTGCTTGAGCCTCACAAGGCTGAATTGGAAGTGGTATCCACATTTTGAATGAAGCTTTGAAGAAGGTAAAAAGCAATGTGAGTTTACTCCAGCCTGCAATTATACTGCTGATAAGATGTTAATGAAGAGAAGCACTGAATAGACTCTGCAAAGTAGTTATAATCAGGTCTTGTTGTAATTAAAATTGTCAACAAATTGACATAGACTTTTAGTGACTTGTACTAAAACTGCTAGGAAACTGGAGCTGGGACCGTCTGTGCATTCACTAAGGCCACTAGCTGAAACATTGCCTCCTTTCAGGATGACCTTCTCCTTAGGGAATTTCCCATATATAGGTTCAAGGCAAATGTCCTTTTAGCCTAAACGTGAAGTCTACCTGAGGCCAACTGCATCTGTTTTGTGAAAGTGTGTAAGAAGTCAGGGAAGCACAGTGACGCTTTGCCTCTTTCCTCCTAGCAATACGCAGTTTCAGGACTTTCTGATCAAGACTTTGTGCAGGTGTCCAAGCTTCAAAACCTTCTGCATATTTTTAGACCTACAAAGGAATGGAACTTTCTCTGGGCTGAAAAACCTGCGTGCATGTTTGTATACATATCTAAGCACCACCTTATCTCATTCTACCCATACAAATCTTGTTATGTACATGTCTCGCTTTAGGAAACAGAAGATCTGATGTGTAACATCAACATTGTGCACATACAAGATAAAAATTGCATTCAT
This sequence comes from Falco naumanni, assembly GCF_017639655.2. Classification (NCBI taxonomy): domain Eukaryota; kingdom Metazoa; phylum Chordata; class Aves; order Falconiformes; family Falconidae; genus Falco; species Falco naumanni. Next base: position 78,097,898 of record NC_054080.1, read on the forward strand.
GCAATGGTAGTGGAAGGGATCTCAAAGTCTTTTAGAGGCTCTCTAAAATAGTGTAATTAAATAATAAATAAATAAATAAATAAATTAAATAATTAATAAACACGCAAACAAATAGATAAATAAATAAGTAAGTAAGTAAGTCTGTGGTGGTTTATTTGCAGCAAGGGTCCAACCCAGGGAAACTATGGAACTGGTAGAATTCACAAGGAATGGGACTGGGTTTGGTTAGCATGCCAGGCATAGCTAAGGGTGGGTGTACAGGAGAACTGGTTGTCTGGCTGCAATTTTTCTGAACCAGGTCATCTCTTCTTGGTATAATGTTATATTTTTCCCTTCTATCGTTACATCAAAAGTTCATGGAAAATCATTAGCAGCAGTTTCTCAACCTTCAAAAGGTATCACCCCTTTTATTCCACTGTAAAGGAAAACACACTGTAACTCTCAGCCTTTCATCCTCAAGTATTTGCCACTTAAAAACAAGTTTGAAAGCAACTTAAATGTACAACACATCATATATTTATAAGCTAGGAGCAGAAATGAAACAGCCTAGGCTTGAGGGAAGGCTGGAAATAGCCCACATCTATTTCTATAGATAGATCCTTTTGCATATGGCACATAAACCTCTGAGACAAAAAGATTCTAGTGTGCAGTGTGAAATAACTCCTTGCTTTTGAGTAGGACAAATGCAACGTGATGTGATTAAAAGGATGATTGTAATATTGTATGTCCCGAAACATTAATAAGCTGGAATTACAAATGCTCCCAGGTAACCAGTTTTGACATCAGCATTATTAAATGTTAATCAAGGAAGGGGAATCACTAGATAAACATTAAGCAATAGTGATCATGGAGTGTTAGTAAACACAGGAAGAAACAACGTGTTCTCACACGTGGCTAGAGCTGGCATCTACATCATGTTTCTTTGTTGTTACATTTCTCTGCCTCTCTTCCTAGCTTGTCTCACTAGGCATTCTGGGAGCTTTTTCTTCAAATTTTGGTTTTTATTTTTGTGAAATGCAAATATTACTAGTAAAATATGTGAGGCTTAGATGTTTATAATTGTTTCTTGCAAAATTATTAACACCTTCTTTAAAAGCATCACATATTAGTCCTGCCAGAAGAATGAAAAGGGATGGAAGAATGTTCTGAATAAAGATGTTTTCCTATTTTTTTATGTTTTCTTTTGTGAAACTTAATCTGAACTCGTAATAAGTGTTTTCAAAGTTTGAATTCAGCAATCTCTTTGGTTTATTTAATTAAAGGAAAAAAAAAAAAAAAACAAAACACATGACAATCCAGCCACTTTTCATGCACCTAGTGAAAATGCATTATGTTTCTTCAGGATTAAAGGTAGGCAAGTCAAAAAAAGAAAAAAAGAAGAAAAAAAAGAAAAAAGAGGGGAAGAGAAAAGTGGGATGGTTCCTCCTGAAAAGAGACTAAAGGGTGACTTTATGGCAAGCGTTCTTTCTCCTGAGCTGGTGGTGACTTATCCAGGCTTACACATTTTGCAGCCTGTGAAAGAACAGCCACACAGCCTCTCTAAAATTCTGTCAGCCTGGATCCGCCTGAGAGGCATCACAGTCCTGCTCTACTTCCCCCTCCTTCCTACACCACTGACATGTCCCCCAGCCTGGGGGGTGGGATGACACACAAAGACTTGGTATCAACTGGGGATCCTTCCCTGATGAGGAAATCCTTAGTGGCCAGTTTAAAGCAGCTGGAGATACCCTTTAAAACACTAAGGCAGTCAGAAAGTGGTGGTTAATCAAGGCTGTCCTAAATTTTACTTAGAAAACTTATTTGGCTGACTTGTTTGGACTATAGAGACAGAGAAAATGGGACATGGAATGGACTTCCTTCCAAACATGAACTGTGTTTTTCTTTTTTAGATTCTTTTTGACAAGAAAATTAGAGTCCCTCCTTTATGAGCAGTTGGTTATTTTGTGCATGTTTTTCAAAGCTTGTCAGTAGGTGTCAAGACCCATAAGAGAAGTGCATTTTAAAAACGCTCCATCAGGCACACAGGTAAAGGTACATGTTCGTGGCTGACACTTCCTCCTATGCTCTGAGCTGCACAGCTTACGGAGTCACAGCGACGTGAGTGTTGAGTTGTCACCCACTTCTCCCAGAAAAAGGCTTGATAAGATACAGTCAACAAAACCAAAATTACTTACTTTGTATTTCAGAGTACATAACTGCGTAATGTAAGCCCATTCATGTCGGGATATGTAATAGAAACCTGCTAGAGCAAGGGGGAAGCCAAATTCTCCATGCACCATTCCCGCTTCATTTTTCAGCGCTGTCTATTCCTTGCAGCCAGACACTTGGAGTTTCTGTCTGTCTCTTATTTAAAGCAACTGACTCAGGTTCTGTACCTGAGTCTTCTGAGGCTGCACTCCAGGCAAGGACCATATCCATGCTTAGGCACAAGGGAAAAGTTATCTTGATGCAGTCAATGCCATGAACAGAGGGAATTGATGACTTGGCATTCAAGTGCCAAGTCATCAATCATAAAGAATCAATCTTCACTCCCTGAGGAGCTGGCCCCAGGCAAACATAATTCTCTTTCACTGCCACAGACCTGATAGCTCTTGTCCCATTTGTAGGGAGTGTATTTGTTCTTATTTCAACATTGATTCACTTGGCATTCAGAAGTATTTTCCAAATTCCCAGAAAATGTCACCTAATTCATCCTCTCTCAAAGGGGTGGTGATGCTTGTATGTTAGAGTATCCTAATACTTGTTTTCCCAGTAGTATATTACACTCTAAGAGCTGAATGGAAAACAAGATCCTGTTTGTTCCCATATTGCCTTTTGTGCATGTGATTTGAGAAAGTGGAGTGGTAGGCACACAAGGAGGGCTGTTAAAAGCTTTGGAGTGCTTTTAACTCAGTCAGGCTTTTTGTGCCTGTCAGCAGGCAGGTTAATCAGTAAGCCTTATTATTTGTATTCCAATGGCAACTGAAAGGTATCATTCCGGACTACGACATCATTGCAGCCAGGACCTATACTAACCAGAGAATGAAAGCTGCGCCCTGCCTGCTTAAAGTTTATACTTTAACTTTTAGATTTGATAATTTCCTTCCTTTTCTGTTGTTTTTTCTTTTTTTTTTTCCCTTTCTCTTTTTTTTTTTTTTTTACCCCTGAGCCAAAATGTCTTGAAAAACATCAAGGTAAGTAAGCTCACTGAATTCAAGGAATTTGGAGTGCTGACTCAAAAGCATAGTTGCTGTAATCATAGACAAGAGGAAAAAAATTTATTATCATTGTTTCTTCTTTTTTTCTCCCTTTAAATTATTCTTAATCCTAGACAGGGAGTCAGAGTAGTCAGCTCCCAAGCACCAGAATGTGTAACTAGCTAATTATGTGTGAAAGAGAGGAGTGCATTTACAGTGTTCTCTTCTGCATAGGTCCTTATTATAATTTTTGGGACCTCTTGAAAGATGGTGTTTGGAGCTTAGAAATGCTCCAATAATTAGGAATCTGCATCACTTTTTTCTTGTTAGAAGTGGAGCTGGTACTCAAAACCTGCTAGAGAGCACTTTTACAAAAAATGGAAGACAGAAGGCTTCAATGTTCCTTCCATGCTGTGGGGAGTAGGGACTCACATCTCCTGCATCACAAAAACAGGTCTCAGTCACCAGTGCCTGCAGTGCTTCAGGAGGTTACATTCCTCTCTTCACATGTGGCTTTCCACTTGGCCTGAACTGATCTAACATTGTGCTACAGGCGAAAAGGGTTATCATCTCAACCATCCCCTGCTCCTGACTGTGATCTCCTGCTGCTACCTTACATGAGTTCCAGAAATTATGCAACCGTGCAGTGAGATGATGTAATTCAATGCTCTAGTTGAAAATGAAGTCGGGGGGGAAAAAAAAAATATTCCAAAGCCCTAAATGTTTGATTTTCAGTCAGAAGCAAACTGATGAGACTCACTTTGTAGTCACCAACGTGCTAAATCGGACATGAGGTCAGGAATGGGGATGGAGGGGAAGAAAGGCTGACGTCTTTCAAGCACAACCTGCATTAGGTCATGAAATGGTAGTGCCTACACTTGAGTTACTGTGTAATCAAGACTGGCAAATTCGTGTGTTTAGAAACAGGTTGTGTAAGAGGATGTGGGAAGGATCAGAAGTCTTGACAACTTCAAACACTGCTGGAACTACAAAACAATCTGAAGGTTTTTTCAGACTGACATCCAAATTGTTCTTTCCTCCACTTCCTGGAGAGTTGGACAGATGTCTAACCCTGCTCCTCATTTCTTAAATTTCTTCCATTTTCCACAAAGTGGAAAATCTGTTTATTTTCTTCTCTCTATCTCTCTCTTTTTCTTTCTTCCAACCCCCTCCCCCTTTCCACCCCCCACCCCACCCCCCCTTTTAATATTTAAAGGAATTATGGGGAATAAGTAAAATCAATAATAATCAGTTTGAGTGTTTAACCACTGGAAAGAACCCAGATTCTGTTGGTGTCATTTAACAGGGTAGGATACAGTGAAGTGGAGCTAGAATCTTTTTTTGGGGTGGTGGTGGGGAGATTAAAGAGATCATACTCACTCTAGCTGAAATTCATCTAAGCAATATAATGGCAGCAATGTGGCCTTCAAAATTAACTTACGTGGGAGTTTCTTAGTATGCGAAAATTGTTTGGAATGTTCTTATAGGTCTGAAATTCCCTTCTCACAGATAAACTGGGGCAACGATGGTGAATTTGCACCTTGTTACTCCAGCACTAAATTCCTGGTCTACAGGGAATTTATAATCACATCTCACTGGCCTAGAAGAATTTTTCTTCCATCTGCTTTGCTGTTCTGGAATAAATAATTAGTAATACCAGAGTTGAATGAAAAATTCTGGTTTATCTTTACAGACATGAGTTTCAAAATAAATTTATATAAAGTTTTGATAAGGCTCTAACCTGAACCTTCAAACCAGCTGAGTTTTGTTCATTCTAAGCTTTAATGCTTGGGAAAGTGACCAATGAGGCATAAAGCAAATCTTATTGCTTCATCAGATGGTGAGTGCAATTTATGATCTACTGACAAACCCAACAGAGAATGCTGAAATATTTTGGTCATGCCTAATAAAATAGCAGGTACAGTCTACAGATAGGGCAAAGACTAATCTCAGCTTCATGCACTAATCTTTGCTGAAGCCAATGGGAGTAACCTTGGACTTGGTTCAACAAAATATTTAAGCACATACTTAAGTGCAGAACTGTAGTTACAGTAACTACAGGCTACAAATGAGACAAAGTAGGAGCAAACTCTCAACGAGACTAGATGAGGCGGCCCATTTCACTCCTTTTACTAAGCCCCATAGCAAGTGCTCTTCAACACTGAGTCACCTTTGTAAGAAATTTTTTTTCAGATTTGAAATGTTCTGAAGCGTATGTTTTAAATTAAGGTTTTCCATTTGGCTGAATTAAGTTTTGAAGAGAAAATTTGTCCCACAGATCTGGGACAGTGATGGTAGGCAAGCTATCAGGAGGTTCTGCTGGCCAAAGAAATGCACATTAGATCTTTAAGAAGTGGTTTAATTAGCCAGCAAGTTTCCAGGAGACACAGGAAGACATTCACAGTCCTCACAACAACAGAGAAGCAGAGTCTTGCTGAGACAATGAGGGACTTGCTTGCACGATGAATCCATGATTATCTTTCTCTCCACACATTCCTGCTTGTCCTTCTCACCTAGCTTAGGAGAGCTCTTTTCGGAGAGAATTTCAAGGGCTGCTTTATTTGTTAGGAGACAAGGAGGCACTAATAAATTCCTCTGTGTGAGGTATTTAATTACATAATAATGTGTACACTAATCAAGGTAAATGTGTTTGTGAAAACACCTTGATATGGGAACAGTTAATCACCCAAGGCATTGCTTCTTAACACACCTTGGAAGTTAACTTAATTAAATTAATTAGAACAATGAAAAAATGAACTGTTTATTGGTCTACAATGGCCCGAAGCGAACGCTTTTCCACCAATGCTAGGAAATCTCCCAGACTGCAAGTAATTTTTCTTTTTTTTCCCAAAGCCTCCAGTTCTTTCACTTATGGCGACTTGTGAGGAGCCTGAAACTGATGACATTTTCCTCTACAGACTTCACATCTGACCTGTCTCTGCAGGAACCACGTGATTTGTACCCAGAAGTACTGTACCTGATGCCAAGACCCAGAAAATGAACTTATCAGTGAGCTGATCTGTGTCACCCCATGCTAGTTAGAAAAGAACAGTTAATCCGCAGGGGATATGCTTGCTCACAATCAAAAGCCAACGGAGATGTGTGGAAAGACACCGTATTATCTCTAGTGAGCTTTGCACTGGATCTCACTATCCATTATCACTTTCTACCTCCAGATATTGCATCCAGTACAGCCATTTGCTCTCCTGTTTTTCTGGTGGATCTGGCTGACAAATACAATTATGTTTTCCCCTGTGGCTTCAGCAAATTCTTGTTGACCACAACTTAGACAAACATAGAGCTGGTCTACAGGAACGTGATTGTGTCTTTGGTCACACATATAGCTGCTGTTAGCTCTATGTGGACACCAAGGCTGACTTAAGCTGCAGATTCATGTATAATTTAAGATGCTGTCAAGACAACATTGATGTGGAAAAAAGCACACACACTCCTCTAAGCCTGTCTTTCCTGCTCTCTTTTCTTCCCATCTTTAGCTCTGGAAAAAAACATTCTTACAGCGTTATGGAGAGATAGATCTACTAGACAAAATATATGTATTTTGCTTGCTGATCTTAAACCAAAAAAGCTCCTTGACCTGATTCCTAGTGGGGCTACACAAAGGTTAGCTTTAGCACAGAATGGGGAGGGCACGCTACAGGAGATGGAAGGAGGGGCTGGGTGAGATTGCAGTGGGTCTTCTTTGTGAAAGCAGTAGCTTATGCTGACTTAAATCATGCATGAAATTAATGCTGTAGCAAGTCATGCTGAGTGATGTAAGCAATAGGGTTGGAAGCCTAGCAGACAAATGGTTGTTGATAACTTCTGCCATGCATTGACCTTTTGGAAGTGACCTAGATTACTCACTCTTGGACACCCAGGGGAGGCTGGTCAGGGACGGTGAGGCCCGTGGATGCCTCAGGACCCTGACACCTACTTGTTATCTGCTCCCAGATGAAGCGGAGGAGAAAGGGCTTCATCATTGCTACTAATTTGAAGTGGGGGTTAGTCTTTCAATCAAGAGAACAGCCCTTCTTCCTTCATCATGGTCTCCTGATTGTGGTTGTAAAAGGAAAATGTAGTTTCTGAGTAGACTAGTTTTAAAAAGAAGTTGTTATAAATACGCAAGACTCAAGGACCTCCTTGTTCTAGGCATTTTGCAAACATTGAACAGAAGAATGGGCTTTGCTCCAAACTGCTGCTTTGGGGTCAGCCAAGATGCTTTGTAAACATGAGACTGGGTCCTGAGTTTGCCAGTCTGCAGAGCAGAATGGGACTGTGCACTCAAAGATCCAACTTGGTGACCTTTCAAACCTGATGGTACAGACAGGACTGTATCTTGATAGGACAGAAATAGCAGGTTCCACTCCTCCATAGAAATTCTGCCTTTTGTAGCTCCCAGGAGTTTAGTAGCTGGTGCAACTGTCCCTTCAGAGCAAAACCAGCATTTGCCTTCAAATGGATTTCTTCACATTGTTCAACCTAGAAACTTGTGCAGATGCACAACTGGATCCAGAAAGAGGCTCGTTGTGTCAGTGTGGCTTTGCATCACAATTCACGTGTCCTGCTGCTCAGCTTTGCAGTTTAAATGCAGACCTCTGTTCATACATACAGATTCATCTCAGCTCTGCAGCTGACGTGGCCAACATCAGCCCAAGGCTCTCCTATTGGCAAGTGCTGATGAGCCCTGTGATGTGGAGAACTTGATTTAGTGACCTGGAGTGTGTTACTGGCTGAGTCAAAGATGAAAGAATCCCACAAAAACCAACTGTGAAAACAGTACTGGTATTTGCGAAGCCAATTAACGATTTTGATAGACAGTTTCTTCCTAGATAGCGGTTGTCTCTGCCAGCTATGCTTTGCTTATCAGGACCTTTGAAGGTATCTCTAACTAGTTTAAGAAATAAGGACTGTGAGGAAATGAAGTGCAGTACAGTTCTGGCCTTCATTTTTTTAACCATGTAAATGAATCTGCCACTGCAGTACCTCACTCTCTCCTGCTCTCACTCACCTGTATGATCCAGTCTGCCTCATTGTCACAACTCAAACACAGCATACGAAAAGAGGGGGAAAGAAGGCATTCCTGAATATGTGACACCAGTGTTCTCTGCTTGCTTTGCCTAATCCTGTTTTTTTTTTTTTCTGAAACCTCTGTTTCCTTCTACTTCCAGGTTTTATAAACACTGTTCTTCTATGTAGGTATTGTTTGTCCTCACTTTGATTTCTTTTTTTTTTTTTGTCTTCTTCTTTATGTATGTTTTGTTTTTCTTAGACATTTTTTTGTTAGTTTGTGTGCATGTGCAAATGCGTTTATAATTTTCTCGGGACTCTTTCATCAGAACCTATTATCCCAAACCTATGTTGTTGCTATGTAACGAAGCCGTGCTGCTGTTTTGACATCGTTTTTCTTGCTTTATCTCTGTGCTTCTTTCATTTCTTAATTCTCTCTCTTCCAGACATTTCTCTCTCTCCTTCCTCTCCCCTGAAGAAGTCCAAGAGGCATATACTACATATGCACACGCACACACACATACACGGGCACACATGCACACACAAATGCAAGAAACACTAGGGGAAAAACACCCTTCAATTCTTCCTGTGCTGTTCGGTGACTTATTTATTTATTTTTGAGGTCTCTTCTGGAGCTGAAAAATAAGACACAACAAGGTGTGTGTTATGCTGAGATAACACATGCCTTTGGGGAAGTGTGAAACACAAGGCAAAGACGAGCGCCTTCAATGACCCAAGATGAGAGTTATCTTGTGGTAACACACACCTAGATGTGTCCCATTATGGCTGTGAAGGATGGGGATGGAGGAACTGGAAATAAAAGGAATCCTAGAACTTAGATTCCTTTTATTGTTGTTATTATTTTTAAGTTAGTCTTCAGCATGTCCTGTCATTAAAAGGAGAGTAGGATTCCAGCCAATAATCCTGTGGGAAGGCCATTATAATCTGAAATAATAAATGCAGAGATGATAAAGCCAGAAGGGACACTCATATTCACTCTTCCTGTGGGTAGTTCCATATCACAATTTATTAAATGTCACCAAGCTGCCCAGCATTGGATTAAATGTATTTGATTACGTACCTTCCCAAAAGGCATCCCTACCACTTCTGAAGACATGAGAACACAAGGAATCTATTACTTACTTGGGTAATTTGTTCTGATAGTTTATGACCCTTACTATTAAAAAGTTGTGCCTCCCTCCAAATGTGATTGTCTGGCAGTATGAATGTGTCAAGTCATTTGTGCTTCTTCTGTCATATTGCTTTAGATTAAACTACATATCCTACCTTGTCCTACCTATGTTGTAATCAAGTCACCTCCTGGTTTTCCTTTCAGAAAATTAAGTAAATTGAGTATCTTTAATCCTTCATTAAGAACATTTTTGAATCCATATGATATTTTTTAAGACTTCTTTATCCATTGCTTTATGTCAGCACCTTCATTTCTCAGGACTGTCACAACCCTAATCTCATCGGTATCATTTACAGAACGATTCTTGTTTATTCTCCAGTTTAGACACTGGAATGAAAGTTTACATAGGCATATTACACACATGTTTTTAAAAAATCAACGTGAGAATCCACGATGAGATTCTGGTTTTCAAAAGTGTTCAGGGTCTTCTTTCTAAAGAAGGCAAAGAGGTTTTGGACCTTCCTTTTCAAGGTATGACCTTGGCATCTGTTGCAATGAAGCTTATGTTTATATGGTTGCCGTTTTTTGAGACAGCCAAATGATTTCCCTGTCCCCATCATTACTTACCATCCTATCAATCTCTGCATCATCTGCAGGTTTAAGCTGTAGCAATTTCTTATTTACTTATTGATGAAAATATTGAATAATGCTGCACCAATTATCAAACCACATTAGAAACAGCTCCCTCCTAAATCCTGGGATCATACAACACTGAGTGCTGCATTTTGAGATCTGACAGTTAGCCAGTTCTTAATCCATTTAGCATATGTTTTATTCATATTGTATGGTGATAATTTTTAAATTAGACTGTTTTTCAGTACTAAGTTAGATATAGCAAAACATACTGTAAAAAAGGATAGGATGAGAGGAGTCTTATGTTTTATTGACCCTTTTAGCTATCCAGGAAAAAAAAAAAAAAATCAACACAAGAGATTCCATCTACATTTATTTGCTTTAATGACTGGCTTTTCTTTCTAAAACATCGAGCTTTTGAAGTCATTGGAACTCGTCAGAGATTTCAGAAAGTAGGCTGATCCAAGACAAAGGTAAGAGAAGATTGCTGCAGTCCTGCTTTTGGTATATGAACTCATCTGCTATCATGCGAAAATCTGTCTAACTATGATCTTAGAAACAATAGTTTTTCTGTGTGACCTGGGTAAATTGAATTCAGTTTTTGTTGTAGCAAATTGTGCTCAATACCCAGTAGAATGAAAACCTCAGATTAATAGATTTTAAGGCCGGAAGGGAACATTATGATTATGTGCTCTGACCTCTTGCATAGTGCCTGTCGTGGAATTTTAGACAGTAACTCTTGCCTTGGGCTCAATATCTTGTGATGCATAACAGCCTATTACTACAGCAAGTGTTGGACTTCTTTGGTGCTGCCTACATGAGAGTCAACTGTTTTTAGCATCAGTTTGGGGGTAACTTGGGGGTGGCTTTGGAAATGGCTGTGAAATAACATATAGTTTAGCATATCTTTCATAAGGGAAGGTAGAACCTTTCATACTCCTTTACAGATATATATGTGTATATGAGGGGGTATATAAATACATATAAATATGCAAAAATATATAAATACATATAAATACTATATAAAAACATATATATATATATATGTTTAAAACATAGAATCATAGAATCATGGAACTACAGAACAGTGCAGGTTGGAAAGAACCTACAAAGATCATCTGGTGCCACCACACTGTCCAATTGCATCTTGAAAAACTCAAGTGAAGGGACTCCACCATGTCCCTGGTGGCGGGGGCTGTTCCAGTGAACAATTGCTCCTACTGTAAAAAATTTCTTTCCTATATCCAGAGGAATCTATTCCAGGTGCAGCTTGCTCCCATTTACCTTTTTCTTCTCCCTGTGGCTCCTTGTGAAGAGAGAGCCTCTGTCCTTTTTGTAGCTACCCTTTAGGTACAGGAATACAGTGATAAGCCCCCCCCCCCCCGAGTTTTCTTTTCGCCAGGGTGAAAGGACCTAACTCTTTCAGTCTTTCCTCATAGGGCAGCTTCTCCAGTTCTTTTGGTCATCTTTGTGGCCCTCCGTTGGATTCCCTCTGGTCTGTGCATATCTTTGTTGAACTATGGGGACCACAACCACAAGTGCCGCCTTAGAAGTGCTGAGTAGAGTGGGATGATCACATCTTTATATCTGCTAGTAATGGACCTGTGGATACAGCCCAGGATTCAATTTGCCTTTGTTGCTGCAGCAGTGCACTGCTGATTCATATTCAGCTTGTTGTCCACCAGGACCCCCAGATGCCTTTCATCAAGGTTGCTCCGCAGCCACACAGATCCTAGCTTGTACTGGGCTTTTTGGTTATGTCATCCCAGGATAATTAAATTTATTCAGTCTTAAATTTCTTTTGGAAAAAAAAAATATCTTCTCCATTACAATTCCTGTATTCTGGACAGCTAGTGTTCTCCATGCTTTAGGTGACGGAAAAGCCTCAGCACTTGACATGGCTCAGGGTGTGTCTACCTTGACAACTTAGTTTGGAACAGGAGTGTATTTCTGAAGTGACCTGAATCTTTCTCAATGACTACACTTTGCACAGTGTGAGTTTTGAGGGTGTGACCCGGGTCTTGTTTTGGACAAAACTGATCCCAGTCATAAAGTGTAATAGAACAGCTAATGTGCCTCCTGTAGCTTGTGTTTATGAAAGTAGCCTAGGGCTAGTCTGAATAATAAAAAAAAAAACAACAAAAAACACAACAAAACCCAAAAGGTGTATGGTGTTGGTACTGGGCTTAGGGCAGCAGCTGATTCTGCATATCTACTAAAGTTGCATCACCTCGCTTGTTAATGTAAATGCACCCTCAGCTATCACCACATCACCTCATCCTGTGCATGGCTCTGAGGCTAAGTAGCTGCTCTGCAAACAGTGAGAGTCAGCTCCACTCCAGAAGCACTCCTTTAGCTTTATCTACAAGCCAATTGGCTTTGTTGGTCTCAGCCTGCACTGGGAGGAACCTGCTTTGAAGTCAGCCACAGGGCATGGTTTATCTACAGTCTGAATAATTATCTCATCAATAAATGAAAGCTGGATTTTTTTGCTGTGGTAGCTTTCTACCTTCACCTCTTTAATGCCTTCACCTTTGGCATATCACAGGCAGGAATCTGGATACTTCCATTCATCTCATGCATGAGGACACACATCTAGAGGGTGTGAAGTTTTTCTTCCAGATTAAAACCTGATGGCACTGACTAGTAACGTCCTGGGGTACTCCGAAACTTGTTTCTAATACCTGCTTTTTACATTAAAATGAGAAACATGAAAGGTAGGGTCTCAGAAACCCAGAACAGAATGAGATTTTCAATCTTGTGGTATTTTAAAGCTGTGTTTAGTGGTTAGTGAGTGGTCCATATGGAGCATGTTACTCAACTATTTTTTTAGGGTATCAGGGTATGCATCCAAGCTGACATCCTGATTGGTAGTCCCAACAGTTCATCTCCAGATCACCCGGGCACGTATGGTGAACAAACTACCTACACTAGAGGTTAGGAAGACATAGATGGCAATTTTGATGCTGTGAGAAATGTGCTTTGTGAGCCAACCGAGGCTTTGAGCATTCTGTGGGACTGATGCACCTTATGTAACATAGAGATAACTGCTAACATTTTTTCTGAGTGCCCTTTCCTCAAGGTCAATGAACTTGCTATTGCTTCACAGAGGAAAATTTAGGTCTCATATACTCCTCTTTTATTCTTCACTTGATTCTCAGGGTGCTGGTCAAGATGGCAGACTTTGCAAATATGAACAGAAGAAAAACACAGCAGGGATCTAATGAAGCAAATTCTTCAGCATGTAGCAGTAACGGATTTTTATACCAGTCCTAGCAAGGACTCTCACCGTGAACGACGTGCACATTGACTTGCATTCCCAGGAACCTAACACAAATTCTTTTGAACACAGTACTGGAAACAGGACAAGCTAAGGGGTGTCATTCTACTCACTAATAATGCCATATCCATTATTATCTTCAAATGCCCCTTTTAGAACTTTGCTGATCCCGTTGAATATTCTGGGTAGCTGAGTTTTCAAAACATATTCATTCCCAGTAGAGCTCTATGCTCTGTTGATTGGCTGCCTCCTTTCCTGATCACGCTGTGAACTTTAGTGGATGAAATTTTATACATAATCATGCTGCATTCTTTGCTGATTGAGCCGCCTATTATCACTGTTTATATAGCTATTACATTCTGCGTTTCCCAGTCCAGTTGCAAGCTTGTTTTTCCCCCAATATATTATGCAAAATAAACTGAACAGGAATTACAGTATTTCCAACCTGCTGTGTCTTCAGAATCTAAGATAGCAAAATGCTTAGGTTTTCTTTCAAATAGTAGGATAAATGCTTCTCCAAAGATTGAAGCTGCTGGTTATGGAAAGCTTGTGCCACTTACTGTATGCAAAATAGGGAGATTTACAAAGAAACTGATTGCATCTTTATTTGCTTTATCAAAGAATCTAAAACCATAGCTGAAACTATAGAAAATGCACTTTAGTGGTCTTAAAACAAATGATATCCCCAACAGATTTGTCGACAGCTTAGCACATAAGCCCAGACTGCTGAAGCAAAAAGCATCTGGAATTTCTACTGCTAGAATATGCACCTTAATAAGGAAAAGATTCAAAAGTTCAATGCCTGAATTGTACAGCTTGGTCAGCGGAGTTTTGCAGCTGAACAAGCGTTGTCTGTGCAGCTGGCTTTGCCAAAAATAAATAAATAAGGGGAATGAATAAACCGGCACTGAAAAATATGAATCTTCCCTAATAATAAAATATGCAAAAATGATAGTAAACTCTCTCCATTTATTAAATTCAATTATGCCTCTCAATCAGCAAAGTGTGCAACAACTGCACTCAAGAAGGGCGTCACTAAATCAGGGGAAGATACAGCCCAATCAGGAAAATTTAACAACTCGATCATTAAATTAGGCAACACTACCAGAACCAAGGTAAATAAAAAGAAGATAAACTGTACAGGCTGATCTTTGCAGGCTAAAACGGTGAGAGGGAGACTGAAAAGACACCATTGGATAATAAATAGGTCAGTCTCCTGGGGGACTAGACCTTTAGGTGATGTAAATAATTATTGCTTTAATGAAGTCACTGGAGCTGTATCTGTTCTTCTAAAGTAAATACCTGGTACAACAATTGCGTTGTGACTCTTCCTTTATACAATATTAGCTCCTTTGTAAGCTGATGATAACTGCTACTGCTACCTACCCCCCTCAGGACCCTACTGTGACAGGTGCTCTAAAGGCAAGCAAGGAACTGATGTTTGGTTCTTACTTATGTAGTAGTGCTCTTTTCCTTCTTTCCCCAATTAATTTTTTGTTTTAAAAAAAAAAGTCAAAAGTGTCAGATATACACAAATGTAAAAATATTCCACCAGTGCTATGCAAAAGATCAGCCTTCACGCTCAAATGTTTTATGCCAGCCTTGAAACATCAAATGACTCTGCAGGGCAGCTTGGTGTAGGCGTTACAAATGGCTATGCGGGCCTAACACGTGTAACGGGAAAGAATTAAATACAAAGAAAAAGGCAGTGACTTGAAGGTGGTGATTCCTGGAAACGAAAAGAAAGTTTGCTATTGATATGAATGGGAGATTGACAGTCCAAGCAGGCCTGCTGATAATTTTTTAGCCTCTCTAATCAGACAACCTGTTGTAGGATGGTGTGTCTGGAAAGTGATTAGAGGGCCCTTGGATACTACTGCAATGAAGAGAAAATCATAAAAATAGATAAGATGATATCAGATCTTGTATAGCAGGAAAGTCTTACAGGCAGTATTGTCAATAAATATATAAAATTTTACCACTAATTTCTGAGATAAATCTGACCTGTTAATGATGGCTGCAAAGTGAACATGACCCTGCACCATAAGAGCTCAGTAGACTGGGCTGGAGAGTTTGCAGTCTACTAGACAGATCAGGTGAAAGGGTTAAAAGATACGAGGGGATTATGTGGCCAAATTGAGGAACAAGTGTAAGTCCATGGCGAAGCTGCTGATTCACGCTGTCCTGACTTGGTCACAAACTTTCATAGTCCTGTAACGCAGGACTCACTAGGTGGCCATTCACTAACCTGTGTCAGTTGTTTGCTGTCAGTCGTCACTGATCGGCGTCCTGTCCATTTGTGAGGACTGGAAGTCTGGATATTTACTCAGGGCCTTTGGTGGGTGCATATGAGTTTTTCTAGCCTGTGTAAATATATCATTGCTATTCTCTTTACCCGTATCAAGTAGGCTAAAGGCAATCTGTTCTGAAATCATGTCTCCGTTTTGCTGGGTAGACATATGCTTAGTCAGATCCTTAAGGAAAGCTGCCACTAATACAGTGTATGGAGGAGCTGAAGCTACTGAGCATTACAGGTGTTTATTTAACCTTGGCATACATGGGAAAACTATAATGATTTGTTTTGTACCTGAAGCCCCAGAGAGGATTATGCTGCCTGTCTACTGTCTGTATGTGAGGTGTATGAGCAAGGCAACTTAAAAGCCACAGCCAGTTCCTGTGCTTCATCAGGATCAAACATTTCAATTAAAATACTAACTTTTAAACATTAACAGTAGTCTGAAATAATTATAAAATAATGTTCCCTGTGGCCATTATATCCTTAAGCGAGATGTAATTTCTGCTGTTAGTGTTCTCAGCACTATTTTTCCAGCTTTCTTCTTTACAATTCTTTTCAATAAATTCAGTGCTCTTGAAAATAAGATACTAATTAAAACAGCACAAGAAGGAAGGTGCTAAAGAACACTAAAGCACAGACATGCATAAATCATAGAATCATAAGAATCATTTAGGTTGGAGAAGACCTTTAAGTTCATCAAGTCCAACCGTTAACCCAGGACTGCCAAGTCCATCGCTAAACCATGTCCCTAAGCACCACATCTACATGTTTTTTAAACACCTCCAGGGATGGTGATTCCACCACCTCCCTGGGCAGCCTGTTCCAATGCTTCATCACCCTTTCAGTAAAGAAATTTTTCCTAATATCCAATCTGAACCTCCCCTGGTGTAAGTTGAGGCCATCTCCTCTTTTCCTGTTGCTTGCTATCTGGGAAGAGAAACCTACCCCCATGTGTCCATATCCTCCTTCCAGGTAGTTGTAGAGAGCCACAAGGTCCCCCTTCAGCCTCCTCCTCTCCAGGCTGCCCCCCCCAGTTCCCCCAGCTGCTCCCCACCAGCCTTGTGCCCCAGCCCCGGCACCAGCCCCCTGCCCGTCTCTGGACACGCTGCAGCCCCTCTGCGTCCCCCTGGCAGTGAGGGGCCCAACCTGAACACAGGAGTCGAGGGGCGGCCTCGCCAGTGCCCAGGGCAGGGGGACAGCACTGCCCTGGCCCTGCTGGCCACGCTGTTCCCGGCACCAGCCAGGATGCTGCTGGCCTCCTTGGCCACCTGGGCACACGGGGGGCTCATGTTCAGCTGGCCACAACCAGGATCCACTGGTCCTTTTTTGCCAGCTCTTCCCCCAGCCCATAGCACTGCATGGGGTTGTTGTGATCCAAGGGCAGGACCCGGCACTGAGCCTGGTTGAACCTCATACAACTGGTCTCAGCCCATCGGTCCAGGCTGCCCAGATCCCCCTGCCAAGCCTCCTGACCTCCAGCAGGTGAACACCCTCCCCCAGCTTGGTGTTGTCTGTGAACTTACTGAGGGTGCACTTGATCCCCTCCTCCAGATCATCGATAAAGACATTAAACAGGACGGGCCCCAGCACCGAGCCCTGGGGAACACCACCTGTGACCAGCCACCAGCTGGATGTAACCCCATTCCCCACTACTCTTTGGGCTCAGCCACCCAGCCAGCTGGTTACCCAGTTTATAGTATACATGTCCAAGCCATGAGTAGCCATGTGCACACACATGCATATATAAACATGAAAAAGATGTCTGTATGCACACAAGCGTGCAGAAGCTCTCCTAACACTTTCTATTCTGGATGGTCTCATCATGCACTATATTCTACAGGTCATGGGGCCATAACAAAAATATATGCACAGTCGACATTCAGACGTCACAAAGTGGTAGATGTCTGAAGGAACCATAGCCTCAGAAGCTGACAGAGGTATAATTCACAGGAGTTTAACAGGGCTTTGAGAGATACAATGTCTTTGCATCTTCTGCATGCTTCCCATGGTTAATTCCCATTCTGCCCCCACTAAAGTCTATAGCTGAAATACCCAACACCCCTGGGGCAGATCTGGGTGCTCAGGAGACATTGATTTGCCAAACACACAGGCATGTGCTTCAGAGCCACTGACTTCAATAAGAACTGCCCACTTGTTCTCAGCTTTTATTGAAGCCAATGGCTCTGAAGCACATGCCTGCATGCTCTGCGGAGATAAAACCTGAGGAACTGTCATGTTCTGAGGCTGATTCAGATACAAGCACACAGACCCCTTAAATTGATATAAAAATCCTACAAAACATAGACACACACGTTTCACCACTTTATCATCCTTGAAAATCAAGGCATTGTGAAACAAAACAGCTTCTCTATAATGCTGGATAATAGATGAAAAGGTAAAATACATATGATATGACACACTTTTACCTGAAATTGTTCCTTAAGGAGCATTTGGCCTTTACTTAATGGTGCAACAACTTGTTATAAGAAGATGTGGAAATTTGTTTATTTATTCAATTACTTATTGGAGGGTATCATTATTTAATTTCTGAAGTGTCACAATAAGAACACAGAGGACTGGGGAGCATTTGCCCTGTTTTTACATATGGTAAGAGGAAAATTTATATGTATGTTTGGGGAAGGATGCTTAAAAAATGTAAAATGTTTCATTAAACAGCAGCTTACCTTAGCTGTTAATTTCATTTTTATACTTTACAGAAAGGAAGGTGCTGCCAATAGCTGTTCAAGGCAGCTGATGTCTTATTTAAGGTTGTTAGCTGCAAATGGATGATCATACATGTCCATTGTTAGGCAGTTTGCAAAGCCTCCTCAGGCTGGCTGTCAGCATTGGAAACATCTGAAGACCTTCATAACACCCAGTTCACTGCAGTGACTCAGTCTTTGCAACCATTAATGAATGGAGTAGCAACATCACAATATCATTAGTGCCAGGAGAAAGGGTGCAATTCATATCACA
Source organism: Falco naumanni (assembly GCF_017639655.2). Taxonomy (NCBI): domain Eukaryota; kingdom Metazoa; phylum Chordata; class Aves; order Falconiformes; family Falconidae; genus Falco; species Falco naumanni. The sequence goes on from NC_054080.1 coordinate 78,116,398, forward strand.
AAATGTAGATGTGTATATATGAGGTGGTCATTTCAGGGCTTCCTTACCTCAGTGGGCAGAAACACATTTAGATAATGTAGTTATATAAAATGGTGTATTAGAATTGTGGTTGTTTTTTTTTTTTTTTTAAATGATTTCTTTAAACCAATACAAAAAATTGCCATGACAGCCACTTTGGAAGGAAAAGGTCAGAGTAAATATTTCAGTGAAAACTCTCTGGGATGAATACAGATTAATTATACTTCCCTTAAGCCTCCTCTCCTTCTTACCTCTCTCCTATACACAACATAAATCCTTCTTACTCTAAGGGAAAATTGCTTATATTAAGGGAAGATTGTGATGAACATTTTGACCAGCTGTGTTTTGTATCACCCGATCGATCAGTTTATATATACATATATATATTATATGATATATATATTATATGATATAACAGGCACAAGCTCTGCCATTGCTTCAGGACTAAGCGTTTCTTGTTAGAAGATGGTTTAGGCTATATTAAACTTTTTTTCTGCATGTCATACAAATCCTCTGAATTTACTGGTATTTAAACATGTTCCTAAAGGACAGCTTTTGGTTTCAGTGTTCTTCTGAATGGGATTTCCTGCTACTTAGGTTTGTAAAAGCATTGATTTTGTAAAAAATAATGTTAACTGACCACCTAATTAAACCTTAGCTTTCTGAGTCCCCACAAGAGGGCTGAATCCTTGTTCAGATTCATTTTGGTGTGCTAACTTTTAAGTACTTCAGTTTGCAGCTTGGTAATGTTCTCTTAGCTTAATATGTGTGTGATTTTAATGATGTCCTCTGTATTCATGTATTGTACATTTAGAAGGCCTTTTTTAAAACAGATACTGGTCTGAACAGTAATTTATTGTTACAGTACCTCATAAACTGTTTCTCAGAAATACAGAGCAATTTTAAAAGGAATAATTTTTCAAAGTAATTCTTGTTTGACCATGTCCCTTCCAGTATGAAAAAGCATAATTACTTCATTTTTTCATGCGACCTAACCTCAAACTGTCTTTAGAAAATATTACTTTTAGAAAGTATGTATGCAATTTCTTTAAAATATATTTTTTAAGATGTTCCTTTAATGAGAATCTGCGTGCAAAATTTATACTGTACGTTACTATCATTATATATCTAATTGGATAAGAGCACAGAAATGGGAAATGGAATTTTTCTGTAAGCTGACAAAAAGCATGTATGTTTCCAGGTGTAAAGTATTTAACTGTATTAACCTGCAGCTGTGTAATTGTATTGCCAAGCCAAACAGGCAATCTTACAGTCATTGATAATTAATCTTGCAATTTAATTCTAGATCTCTGCATTTACTGTTCCATTTTCCTTATTACTGAATGTTATATTTCCTTCTTAGAACAGTCCCTATATAAGTAGTACCTTTCATGTAAGTACTTTACTCCAGTGTATAAAGAATAACATGTAATAGTATCGTAAGATGGTAAGGACAGGATTTATCTCACCCACCTTTGGTTGCCTGAAAATTAGGTACTTGGTCTAAGCTAGATAGCTGGACTCTTTATATTCAGCTGAGAGGAATGGGCACCCTCAGAGACTGATTTGTCCTGCCTGTGTCAGACATCTGGCTCAAGTTGGGACAAATCACTATCTGGAGTTGTCTGTTTTTCTCTGCTGACTGCAGAGAGACCCTAGGTGATTATTTTAGGCCATTCACCTTTCAGACAGCAAAGGTTAGTTGAGATGAATCCTATCTCTAATTGTGGAAACCCAGATGGCAGGGGAGGGAAAAAAAAAGAAAAAAAAGAAAAAAGAGACGAAACTAAAACCAAAACAACAACAGCTAAAATACATGCGTTGCATTTATTTGAGAAAGAGCAGGCAGGCACTGTACTTAAAATCAGTGCGTAACATTCTGTGCTTATCATGTGAAAGCCACAGCAAAGAAAACAGCATTCTTCATGTGTGTGGATGCGTGTAAAGGGACTAAGCAGTTTAACAGATGCTTATGCTTCCAAAATATCTTTTGGATTGGACCCAAATTAAATTTAGTCAGGCCCGAACACCTGTTTAAGGCTGTGATGACACTGCCATATGGTGGGTCACTTGCTGGACGCATGCAGACATGGTCATGTTTATCTGGTCAGTGCAAGTAATAATAACCTAGACACCTACCTAGGACCCAGAGAATGGTTTTGGTGCGTGAGATCTGTAAGATTCACAGCTATGCTACCCTGAGGTAGCCAGCCTACAGCTATTTTGTGCTAGCTGCCCATGATGTAGGAACATCTTACTTTGTGAAAATACCCAAGGGCTGTCTCATGCTGCCACAAATTTCAGCAACATAGGGTGCACAAAAGTCACGTTCTATTCCTCCAGCCTCACCTCTGCCTCCTTCCCATGTTCATGTAATCTCACATGCATGTTGAAGAAACCTGGAAAGGAAGAATAAGAACATCACAATGTACAGGCTTTGAGTTTCCTTTGTACTATTTCGGGTCTTTTACCAAGCACAAAGGAACCAGAGTGTGATGCCACGCTCCCATCCTGGGTGGCTATGTCAGGCACTGTAGCGTGATATAAAAAAAAAAAAAAAAAAAAAAAAAAAAAAGATCAAAGCACTTGGCCTTTACAGAAAAAGAGTGGGTTCAGCAATGTTTTTAAGAAAAATAAGATAATTAAAAAAGCTTGTTCCTCTTGGACCATAATTAAATGCAAGCACAATTAGAAAACTACTTTAAAATAGGGAAAATTACTTAAAACCAGTTAATTCAGGATTTGGAAGTAATTTGCATTTCACAGACTGAAAAAAAGCCCCAAAGACAACCCTAAGCTGGGGTATATTTATATAGGTATTTTTATTAAGCTCTAAAAAAAGTTGTATTTCAAAGAGAAATTAACCTGTAGTGAAATATATTTACAAATGTGTAATTTTTTTTTTTTTTTTTTTGCTTTGAAAGTATGGATATCAAAGTAATCAAACACAAACTCTTACGATATCAGCAACGGACTTTTTTATTTATTTAAAGGAAAAAAAAAACATTTTAAAGCAGTTTTTGACATAAGCATTCCACTTGTAACATGCCTAGTCACTTCAAACTGCAACGAGTGGATCCAAACAACAGTGTAACGGTTGAGATCCTGTTGCTGTAGGTTCATCTGAATTTACATTGGCTGCTGTGTGTCGCAGTGATGCTGTAATGATGTGCATTGACAGCATTTTACCTGTATGTTTTGTTAATTTTAATAGTAAACCAAGGTTTCCTTTAAAATCAAAGGAAGATTTACCATGGGCTCTTTCTGCCTTCAGTCTTCTGAGTGGAAAGTCACCTGCCAAACTCCTCAGTTTAGGGTTCCCTTTCTTTCACCAGAGGGTGGAAATCCTTTAAGGACCAGCCAATTTGGACATCATTCGTAGGGTTAAACATGTACATTTCCATCTGAGCTAGTCATCTATGCTCCCTTGTAGTCAACAGACAGAAAGAGAAACTCTTTGGTCACAGTCTATCTCATCCTGAGGTAACTGTCTAAAATCTGTCAGATGAACCATACCCTAAAATTGCCTATTTCTCTGCTTCACTCTAAAAGACTCTAGGGCAATTGGATCAGTGTTTGTTTACCAGTTTCAGATAACTATAATTATGCTTGGTGAGTCCTGCCTTCTCCGCTGTCTCAGCCGCTGAGCTCCAGGATGACTGGTCTCTTCTCCCAGCCCTGTCTCACCTGAGCCAGCCAGAAGTGACTGAAACCCGCTCTGTGTTCGGTGTTCATGTCTAACACAACATCAAAACATGGGCACAGGTCTAGCTTACGGTACAAGAAAACCATGATTTCAGCAGGTTGGTTTGGACTCAGTCTGACTTCATAGCCCTACACCTAAAATGCTAAGAATTAAAAATAAAACTCTGTTGGGGATTGTTATTGGTAAATTGTAGACCTGCTTCCTGATGAGGCATTATCTTTATCTGTACTGTCTAGGTATGAAATAAATGTAACTGTATAAGCAAAACAGCTGGTGCTAAGCATTTGATTGCCACACTATAGACACTTGAAGAGTATTTGCTTGGGACTAGTCATAGACTGAACCTACAGACTGCAGTCCCATTAGCAGATGTAATGCATCTGAAGAACTCCTGGACTATATATTCTAGTTTAATTATAATCTAAAAGGAATACAGTTTGCACACTCCAAGAGTGCCACGTAATGCAAACCAAGGCATGGTAAATGAGGACAATTGGGAAATTTGCTTCAGAAGCACACTTCTGGTACCAAGTAAAACACTGATGTAGATGCATCTGCTAATAAGTGTCATTAGAGCTTATACAAGCTGTGTGCAGTTACCTGCAGTGAAGAAGACATATTTTTGAATTGAAGAAGACAAATTTACAGATGTAATTTAACAATGTAAAGACCATAAACTTAATGGTGAAATATTTTCTTATCCATTTCTCTGTCCATAGTAGAAAAGTACATTTATGTAATCTGGACTGTTTGTCCCTTGAAGTTATGTTATTGTATTGTCAGGAAACAAATCCTTTTTGTTAAGAAATCTGATTACATGTTTGAGGTTTGAGTTATTGACTTTTTTTTTAACACGTTTTGTTTTTCTTTTAAAGATGCTCGTTAAGATCTTTTGTCTACAAAACAAGTATGTTTTCCTATGCCATAGAGCAACCAAATTCTAATTGCTGGCTTCATTATACAGAAAAGTAGAAGTGTAACAATCAAGAGCCTTATTACACATACATAATTGAGTTTCATTGCAACTTATGAAAACATAAACTGTCTTAAACACACTTGCAGAAAATGTTGCATCATCAAATCAACACTTTTATTATACAAAAGTAATTGTGTTTAAAGAAACCAAACATATGTTACATATACAAGAGAAAAACCACAACAAAACACAACTCTAATACAATTTAGAATTCTTAGCAATTCTCAGATCTTCAAGAGTTGGTCTTGTTTTGCTTTTTATATCAATATGACACAAAATGAAGTTTGGTGGAACTATCACCAACTAAACATATTTCAGTTGCTTCTGGACAAAGCTGTTTGGACAAGGTCTCATTTGGTACAGAAGGTAGGATTCATTCAGAAGTTTGCAAGATAGACATCTGCAGCTCAATTTATTGTCTAACATTACTATCCATCCTCAGAGCTGGAGATAAGCTTTTACTTCATGTTTTATTTTAATCCAGATGTCAAAAAAACCAAACCAAACCAAAAAAAAAAAACCCCAAAAAACCCAATACATGTCATTACCTGAAATGCTTACTTATTTTTATGCAGTCAAATGGAGATCTCTGCATTGTCTCAAGCCTCAAGCTAGATGAGATCAATCCACTTTCTATCAGTTTTCAGCATGGATTATTAATAAGGTTTGAATTGGGGCCATCAGTCTAAGTCAAAGGTGATATAGTATTGCTGGACTCTCTTAGGTAGAAGAGGCATTGCATGTGTTGTGAGACGTTTTCTGCTCATCTTCTAATATTCAATATCTTCTGCTTTGGGGACTCGCTGAGAGTGAAGCACTTTGTCAGCTAAGATGGTAGCCCTCAACCACACTTTTGTGCTTCAAGTCTTGATGTAGGGGACAGTCTCTGCTCATTAATCCAGATACCCTGTGGTGGGCCATGTTAACAGAGGTCTTGCTTGAGTCCAAGCTTGCTGTTTGAGTTTGGACACATTTTGGGTTTCCCTTCTGGAACTCCTGAGTGAAGCAGGTAGGATATCCTTTGCAAGACTGTTTTTCTTCTTGTTGGCATGGTTCTTCATGCAAAGTGATTTACATGGGAGTGAGCCTTCAGGTGTGGTATAGCCCCGGACAATTTAGAAGGGAACAACACAATGCCTGAGGCAAATGTACATCTCACCGTAGACCAGTGCATGGTTAGGGGAGCCAGACACCCAAGTTTCACTGGGTCACAGTATTTTCTCCATATTAAGCATATATAGATATATATGCATTTAATATATTGTCTTCCATCTCCTACTGTCCCACAGTTTTTCATTTTTGATTAAGCTAATCTCTTCCTTAAATTTTAAACTACCTCCTAGGGAAACATTTAAAAATCTATGTTTAGTATTTAGATTTCACTGGTTGCTCTGAGTTTAATTATCATTACTACTGATATTTACTACTCATGAAAATATTATTTTAGGGTACTAGCCTTGATTGAGATGTCACTGGTTTTTTGAATAAACACATGGAAAAAGTCAACTCTTTAAAAGAAGAGACTAGACTCTGAGGAGGATGTCATAAATTGGGATGAATGGACTTTGGCAACATTTCATAATACACCCACAGCAGGGAAAAAAATTCCTAGTTCCCCATTCAGAGCCTTATCTGAAAGACCACAATTCTAACTCAATCCCATCTCAATCTAACGGTTGGGTAGTAACTTATATACTACACCTTTTCCTGATCATTAGCAATAAGTAATTAGTTCAGTATCAGCGTCTGATATTTTCTTCTGGCCATTAATGAAAAATTGTGTAGCTATTCATTCCAGTCAGTAGCACCTTGACTGTCTTCCCCCACAAATAAATGGTGAGAACAGGAAATAACAAAAAGCTTTTTTTTTTTTTTTTTTTTTTTTTCCTTCCTTAGGACTTGCAGTGTATCCTTTGCCTTATCCATCAACTCTTTTGCTAGTATTTGTAACGTGCCCTACTGTGACATCTTTGCTTGGTTCCACATGTTTTATACATCAGTTCCTCCAACATTCAAGCAGACTTTATAGAGATCTATTCAGAGACTGATATATGTGCACTATTAATTGTATATATTATATATAGTATATGAAGCGAGAGGGAGAAAGAGAGAATCTGATTACTCTAGGGCATCAGCTCCTTTCAACCAATAATAATTTAACATCTCTATTAACTACCTTTTGATGTTCTCTGTAGAGGGTACATACTGTTTTATATACAGGATGCATAATAAATTCCTATGAGATTATGCTGCAATTGAGTAGAAAGTCTATAATGCATAAGTGATGGAGCTGCAAAGCAGCTAGGAAGGATTTTCCTTTCAAAATAAGGTCACATATTTATATCTCATAGGGCGACATGATGGGTGCTGAGGAGCAAGAGGCACTGAGCCGCACTTTCTGGTGCACTAAGCTTTTCTGTATATCCACTGCTGCTGGAAAATGAGGTGATACATGATAAGAAGAAGATGAGGAAGAAAGACCCATAACCTCCTGAACCTCCAACCAAGGACTGGGGGTGACTTTCTTCAGAAGAGAGAAAGCAGAGGTTGGGATTAATCTCAGCTGTCATTAGCTAAGTGAGGCATCTCTTCTCAAGCAGGCTAGCACTTTTAGTCCCTCCGTTAGGCAGGGTTCTGAACCTCCCACTTGATGCCAGAGGAAGCCTGGGGAACTAGCACAGGCTAGATGCCTGCCTTTTGCAGCCTGTAGGCTGGCAGTGGGGCATCCAGCTCGCCTCTTGAAAGAATGGTATTCTACATCCCGGCTAGATCTCTGACTTTTTGAGGCTTCAGATTACATTATAACTTACTGTGGCAAAGAGACTCTATGTCATAACAGGTAGTGTGTCTGTCTGAGAAGAAAGGGAGACATATTCCACTCTGTGTTGGCATATGATTGATCAGGGACTTCACAAATCAACCTATGCAAAGAGCTGTCATCCACTGTTGCAATCCCACCCCAGACCAGGCTGAAGCTCTGTTGAAATGTTTCCATCGTAAGTTTTGTTGTGGAAAAATCAGTGTTTTCCATTACAGAGAAATTTACTGAAAAGATTTCCAGTTGTCTCAACTGGTTAATTCTGTCCTGAAGATCTTTGCTCATCTTCTATCAGTTTGAAAGCAATCTAATTTAGGCATTTGAGTCTCTTAAATTTGGAAATATGGTCACAAAATATTGTGCCTTCCTAGACTAGCTGCATATTAGAAAACAAATATTCTGATATTCTTAGCTGTAAATACAATAATAAAAGTTATTTAACTTTATGAATAAAGTTCAGGACTCTATGAATAGAGTCCTGAAAATTGTCGGTTAGAAGTAAAGCTCAGAGAACTGTCAATTTTAAAGTTTTTTTTTCTGGAAATAGCAGTTTGTAATAACTAAAGTTGTCCATAAAAAAGGGTTTTTTCCAAGCACAGAAACCTCTCAGCTTGAAAACTGAAATGCAGAAAACTGCCAAAACATTGTATGTTGCTTTTCAAACCAAACAAATAAACAAAGAAAAAAAGCCAAAACAGAACAAAAATCCAAAATTGGGGAAGCTGGTTTAAGTAGTTTGCCTTTCAAGATGTAAGCTAATGCATTAGAACATATTTTAAAAATTAATTGGAAAAGTATTGGAACTGACATCCCATTAAAAAAAAATATCCCATTTTCCTTATCTGGGATAAGATTGTCTTTTCATATGTTTACAGTTGCCACAGGTTATAAAAATAAGTAAATTCTGGCTTGCATTCAGCTAGAACCGTTGTCACGTCCTGTATTCTATGGCATTTGTGCATAGTGTCTATGTGTTTGCCAAAGAAACCACATATGAGTCTGTGCCCCTTTGTGTCCACAATTAGATTTACATATGTATGACATGCATACACTCACACATGCTTGAGACAAAGAAAAAGACTATGTAGGGATTAATATGTGTGTAGGGACTCCAAAAACAATTTAATTTTCTGTTATTCACAGAAATCTTTAAATATTTGCATGCATGAGTGAAGTCTCTCTTTCAAACATCACTGCTTTGTAAAACTGACCGAGAGATTCCATGTGCACATGATTTCTTGAGAACTGTAAGATGTTTTCATTTCCTTCCAGATCTGCCTCACACAAATTAGAGGTGGAGAAATAATACAGTTTGTCCAAGTAATAGGCAAAAAATAAAATATCTAAACATGAGAAAAGAGTCCTGAAGCACAAGACTGAGTGAGAAGTTCCTATCTCCCTGTATTCCTATCTAAATTACGGGAAAGGGGGCTCTTAAAAGTGATCGGAGAAATACAAAAAGGCTTTTTTTCAATCTCATATAAGTTTTAGCTGGATACATACTAGAGTTAAATACGTTTTAGAAAAAGAAATCTCAATGTGAGACAACTTAAACACCAGTGTGTCAGCAAACCTGTTTCTTTACAGAATTATTGCTTTCTGTCAAGAAGGGTGGAATCCTTACTCTCATTTCTTCAGTTGTTTGTGGCTGCTTGGCTTTCAACAATCTCTACATGGTTGTATCAGGATCCTCAGGAAAGTCTCTTTCTGTTTCTTCTTAGCCCTGGCTGTGTCTCTACTCACTGTTCATCTCCAAAGCCTGCCTGTTGCAAGGCTCCCTCTGGTTTTCTGCCAAGGCTAGTCCGTCCTCTAGAAACTTCTCCAGATTAATAGAATGAATTAGATTTCAGGAGTAAGATATTTCCCCTCTATTACCACCATAACAGCTGAAACTTGGCAAATGGGAGCTTCACACCCTAATGTACAGTCCTGTTAGAGTTTGAGCCACAGGACAGTGCAAGCTGACTATACGAGGTTGTCTTTGCCACTCAATAGGGTTTGGATTTCTCAAAGAGCAGTCAACAAACAACAAACAAGTGACAGCAGGGAGAAAAACAGTTTCCAGGAAGTGTAAACAACACTAAAGAAAAATACATTAAAAGACTGAAAGAGAAAAGTTATTAAAAACCAATGGGGAAAAAATTAAATATAAATCTCTAGATTATTAAAACTTCAACTTTTCCTTCAAAAAATTATTACCTTGTATTTTTTAAACAGCTCTAATGCTGATGCGCCTAGTTCCCTGCTGATTTTGACTAGTCAACTGTAATAAGTATAACTACATTGTGAGCAATAGCATTTAAAAATGTAAAACCAGTGTAATACAGAAGGCAGCTGGCTCAGTAGTGCAAAACTAATGCAAGCATAGTCTCTCATTTCTTGTTGCCTCACATTATGCATTCAGTTCATCACCTTGCTGATTCAATGCTTTTTAACTCTGTATGTGAACTTGTGTGTGTGTCTGTGTGTCTACATGTGCATATAAGAACGCACGTTGTGTTATGCGTGTATATGGTGTGATGTGACTACCAGTTTGGAGTCTTTGGGATCACAGTGGCATGGAATAGAAAAAAGCAGAAAAGACAAAGACATCACCCTGGCACAAAGGAAAGCTCTGTCTTTACAACACATCAGGACTGAGTCACCCACCCTGGAACCTCTCCCCAGCCCCACCACTCCAAAATCCTCCTGCAGGCAAGGATACTGCTCTAAAGAGGTACTCACCTGGTAAAAACACTTAACATTTATGCAGAGTGGTTGGGAGGAAGGTAATGAAATATGAATATTTCACATAGCAGTGCCATACAGAAATCATGCAGAGTAATCGTCAAGTGTCAACATTCAGTCGATAAGACCAACCTGAAATGGAAGATGAAGTCACCAAATTGTTCTTGCACCGCAGTGAATATCCAGACAGACTGGCCTCATCATGGCCTCAGCCCTCCGGTTACATCTCACAGCTATGTTTGTGTTGCCGTTGCTTGCCCTTAGCTTTTCAAAGTTCTGTATTTTAAAGGCTCGAATAACAAAACCCACTGTGAGGAATTACTGGCCAACTAGGCAAACTATTAACCCGTAACCAAGGATAGGCAATATTGTAAAGAACACAATTTTTTTCTCTTTATATTCTGTTCTTTGCTGCTTCTCTTGTACAGGTTTTCAGAATATTTTGGACTTGGACTGATTTTTCTTTTCTTGTCTTTTCTCTAAAACTTCTGGTTTTGAGCAAGTTTCATTCGTGTTTCTCATACTTCCACTACCCCACCTTTTAAAGGAATGAACGATGTCAGAGCCTTGTGCAAAGGAAGTTTGATAAAGTCTGAAAGACTCAAGTGCATGTCTTGCTAAACTAAAGTTTGGGGGTTCTTCTAGCTGTCACATATTGCTTTAAAGGAGCTGCTGGATAGTAATTATGAACTCATGCTTCACATCATGAGCGTGGTTGTTATGATTATTTGGAGAAAAAGAAGAACATGAAAAATTCCCTGAAGTGGCTGCCTGTGCACGCTTGGTCCTACTTTTTGCCTCCTGCTTTTTCCTTGTGTTGCTCTTCTGATTCAGTTAGTCCATCTTCTACATCTCAGAATGCCTTCTATTCTTTCTGAGGACTAAAATCTCCCCCTTTTCATGGCTGCAGCTTGCTGCTTCCTATGTTTTATTTCCCCTCTTCTTTCTTTTGAGTACTTGTAGATAAGTCTACCTCATGTCACCCTCTCTTACACCTTTCCCTATAAAACTGTGTCATTCTTCTGCTAGTATGCAGATACTGCCTACTCTTTACCACTTCTGCTGCTATGTTTTGACTCTTCCATCCCTGGTACCCTCTCAGGTCTTAGCTTCCACTGCCATCGCTCCTGCTTTCTGCCTCCAGGACTGTTTTTGCAACATCTGCTTCAATTGATAGGTCTCTCTTTTACTGCTGCTGCTTTCTCTTCTATTTCAGAATGAGAAGTGAATCTCACCTGAGCCCTGAGGGTTTCTCCTGCACTCCTGGGGGTACTGTTTAGTCACTGACATTTTCCCTGCTAAGGATTGTCACTGTGATTGCTTGTACGTGGCATCTCTTCAGCATGAGAAAACACACCCTAGCAAGTGACATTTGCCTTTGACCTTTTGTGACTCCTCTGCCTACTATGTGCCAATTGCACCTTCCTCAAGATAGGAGAACTCACAGGTTTCATGCTGCCTCCATTTTATTTTTAGGTGTTTACAGTGACTGAACTTCTCTCATTGAATGAGTGTGCCAAAGAAGCATTGCTTTGGAAGAGCTCAGAGCAATCAGGTGTCATTTCAGTTCTTTGGAACTGGGTGAATATGAACCTTTTGTGTCGAGCTGGAAGACTGCAATGATTTATCCCAAGGGAGATCCTGTTTCCTCAAGCAGAATATTTTTCAAAGTTGTAATATAATATAATATGAGAAAGCAGGAATTGTTTACTAAAGGGGTTCTGTAAAATGGCCAGGAATTGACTTTATGGCCTGAGAATATCCCCTTTAATCATGTGTGAAATCCAGAGAATGAGCTCAGGGCTCACATTTTGCTTATAGATGATACCGATCATGTTAAGCTAACTCAGTCCCTCTCAACCTGTGATCCATGAAGTATTAGAAATCAAGACATAATCTGCAGAATGGTTGCAAAAAATCATCATAGCTTCTTATTTACTTTGCCTGTTTAGAAGGTCAAATCTCCAAGCCAGATATCTTCATTCTGTATCTGCATGGCAACTTGCTTGAAGCATAAGGAACTTTTTACTAAGACATCAGATTCGTCTACATGGTTAAATTTATGTCTGAGGGATCCTTGATAGAGCTGGGACCAAACTGGTCAGTCTATAAATCATAATTTTATTATGTTTGACTGACACACTGGATGGATATATGTGGACACTCAATTTTGGCATTTACTTATTCTGAGCAAATCTCTCCAGAACATCTGAAAGACTGCTCAAATACCAAGCCTGAAGATGGTGATTGATAGTGTTCACTTTACTTGCATGGTGCATCCAGCTCCCCTCATTCACTTCCCATTTAGGTAAGTTGCTTTTTACATTTTAACAATTCAGCAGAGACTAAAGTTGAGCTCACACCATTACCAAGATTGCAACAAAAAATGCCTTTGTTCTGAATTGTCAGAGGTTGTTTTCTATCTCCTACTGCTTCCTCACAATATCAGAGATGAGCCCAAATCTGTCAGCCCTGTTTTATTTTGAGAGTAAAGTCAAGATGCCTAAGGAGTTTTAGAAAAGCCAAGTTTAAAGGGATGAGAAAAGCTATAACAAACCTGTATAGAGACTATAAAGGGAACAGTATAGACATTTGGACTGTCACAGTATAGGCATTCATGTTCTCCTGGGAATAGTAGGAAAGAGAAAGGGAAATGTTTTAGTTCTTTGGATTAGGATATTCAAGACATTACCACTATCCCAGACTAGCAGAGTAAAAGGCAGTATTGCACATGTTTATGCAGACCAAAAAAGCCTGGGGAAAAAGAAAAAAACCCGTAACACCGATCATGGGCAAATTTGTAATTATTCTGATGCTGTTAGTGATTACTGTGATGCAGTCTTTTGGAATGGCCACATCCCTTAACAGGGAATAGCATACTAGCACTGTTATGGTAAACCATTCTGACATGTGCTTTTTCAGGAATGTTTGAATAAAAAATAGTGTAATAGTTGGAACTGTTTTATTCAGCCTTAATATGCATCTCAGATAGACATATCATCTTGACAAGCCTGAACAAAAGCACAAAAGCTGACACTTTTTTTTTTTTTTTTTTTTTTTTTTTTTTTTACTCTTGAAGCTGGCATTACAGGTCTATGCCAGACCAGTAGCTAACAGACCACATGAACACTGCATTCCTTCCTAAATTCATGCACAAGCATGTCTGGCTGACCACGTTTTTGTACAGTAATGAGAAAACAGTGAAAATCTTTCTCCTAATACTGCCATTGGTATGAGGCAAATATAGTCAAGCTACAAAGTATGGACAAAAGCTATTAGCAAAACAACAAACATAACAGATGAACACTGTCTTCTATAAAAAGCTAAGTTTAAATCAAAATACCGAAGCTACAGTTTCACTAACCTTTCCCTAAACCATGTGGATTTATACACAGGTGTCAAAGACTGGTTTTCTGGATATGAGTCTGGATGAACAGGACAGTTGTTTGGCTTCCTTACAGAGCAATTCATTTCACTTCTTGCATTCTCTTGTTTCTGAAGAAATGGGGAGAACTTTATACTAATATTTTTTATTTTTTTTAATTTTATTTTTAATCATAGCCCCTGATATAATTGAGTGCAGGATTCAGCAGAGGTCTGTCATTTCTATAAGACTACAAAGAGCAGCACCAATGCAGGAAATCTAACTGAAACATATTGTTTGAAAGTGTCTAGTTTCCCTAACCGATTTCATTTGTTATTACCAAACCCAAGAAGCAAGTTTGTTTGTTTGTTTGTTTCTGCTAGGAAGCTGTTTTGCATTTAAAATATTATCTGGATTAACAACTCTCCTCTGCCACCCACATTCACACACCCATGCCTTCGTAGCAGCTCTGCTCCCAGGTTTCACCTTTAAATGCTTACTTGCAGCAAAGCTTCTGAGTGACCTGTGAACCACACAGAAAGTCTCTGAAGCCCTGGGGCAAAAGGGTTAACTACAGATGACAAAGTGCAACCGTCACTGCTATAACTAACCCTTCATGCCATTTTTTCTAATAGGCTTTTGCACTTTCAAATTGCTCCATTCTCAACCTGAAAGAAACAGCTACTGATCCTGGGGCAAGAGCAAGTCAAAAATAAATGACAACTTGATTTAGCTGGGATGGCCTGTCACAAACAGACTGGTGATTTGTTGCTTTCTGCGGTTGTTTAGTATACTGTAGCCCAGCTAGGTACAGTCATTTGTATGGGAATGGCTGGCAGCATTTCTCCCATTCTGAGGAGGCTCTTCAGACAGGTTTCTGAGTTTGCAATCTGTATTTATAGCACTGCACTGGTCCAAGTGCTGGCTTTTCCACCTGGTGGGACCTCTGTGCTACAGGTTCTAAGTCACAAAGCCCTGTGTGCTATTCCTTCCATGTTGGGGATACCAGTGCACTCACATGTAGCCCCATCTCCGGCTCCTTACCAGCACCTCTTTATTAGTTCATGACCCCACACGCTTTTAATTTTCTTCTGCTCCACTCTTCCACCCCATGCAGCCCCGAACCACAGAAGCATGGAAATAACAGGGCTGGATTGAACCAGTATCCAGCTTGGTCAGCATGTTTTCTCTGAGAGTGACCAAAAGCAGATGCTTAGGTAAGAACTTAGGAACAGGACAACTATATTTGATACTCTCTGAAATACTGTTCCAGCGTGTAGCAAAACTTGTTCAAAAAGTCTTCTGATCGCCAACATTTTGAGGGAATTTCTCATCCACAGACATGTCCTTGTAGGTGATAGCCTTTAATGAAAATTTTCTACAATTAGCCTAATGAGTCTTTCAATCCACGTCATCTTTTTGCCTTTGCACCGTCTTTTAGTGAGCAGTACCACAACTTTCTTCATGTTATTGAAAGGACACAAACTGCTAACACGCCCATGTCTTGCCGCCTATATGTCATGCATCACTTCACCCTAATTTGACTTTTACTCTCCTTTTCTTTAACAGTCCCAAACGGGGGTGAACAAAAGGGGCCCCAGTAATTTCTGTAAATGTCTAAGCATACAAGTTATAAATTTTAAATATTTTTCTTTGTCATCCCAAGGCATATGATCATTCACCATCTCAAAATTTATTATCTGGCTTTCTCAGTTTCCTATTTATTTGTCTCAGTGGTCTCTGGTTGCACTGATATCCACACTCATAACAGAAACCCAGACCCAAGATATACAGCTTTCTGTTTCAGCATAATCAAGGAAAAACTTTGAATTTCCAGGTGGAAAACTTTGAGTTTCCAGTTGCGACTAAATGGGCTGAACCACATTATCAAGGGAAACAAATCACATTTAGCTTTTTGACTGACCTTTATAAATTCCATTAATCTTTAATGTGAAGGATGATTTTGATATCAATGTCTGATCTTTTCTATGTTTACATCTAAGTGAAAGACATAAGTGAGAATGTTACATGCTCCTTTAATGTTGAATCACTCACATTTAGAAACGACTCTCCTCAAAGTTGATTCATCAGCTGTGGTAATCAGGCTTTTAAATTAGATGCCTTAACTGTCTAAAGTTAACCCTGATAAAACCAAGCTTATACCATTAACTATACTAGACACCTCCCAGATGCAGTTTATTTACTTATTGTTGAAGGCAAAAATGTCCCCAGGCACAGGCTTCTTCCTTTGATTATTTTCCATAGCCATTTACGATGAAATGGAGTAAGTGCAATAGTTGAGCATAACTAGACGTGAGGGCTTTTAGTATATCTAAAAGTTACGTAATTTTTCTTAAATTGCAACATCTGCATCAGGGGCAGGCTTTGACTTCATTTCAGTAAAATTCCTGGTGTAGTGCAGCCTTAACCCACAATTGTAGTTTCCAGTCATTACCATGCTACAAATAATAATTGGTAGTAGTAGTAAACAATATATTTAAAGGCAAGAGACAAATATAACCAACAGCAGAACTGTGCAATGCCAAAATGGCATTAGGAACCAGTCATCTGAAAAATAAATCTGTTTGAAGAGATCATATTATGATGCTCTGACTTTACTGATTAGAAATTCTATAGGCCAGAAATATAATTTTGTTCAAGCCACCAATAATAATTAGTGATATAGAAGTCTAATTATTTGTTGCTCTTTCCTTCAGAAATTCCATTTCAATCATTCAGAAAGTCTTTGTTTATTTATTGCTAACTAGCGTAAAAACCTCAATTTATACCATGAAATTAAAAAGTGGTATTGGTAGGAGCTGCCTTCATGCTGCAACTCATATCAAGGAGGGGAAAAGAAAGAAGGAACATAGTGCTGCTGTTTGTTAATTAATAATAAGGCAGCCAAGCATTGCAGAACACTAAACCCACTCCACTACAACTGAGATGTAAGTCTTCTTTTTACTTGCTATCTATATTTCAGTCATTTCTAAAAGCTCCTGGCTGGTTTCAGGGTTCCATTGTACAGGAGACAGAATTGATGCATGTCCTTGAAGAAAGCCAGTCTGAATATAGTCAAACATAGAGTGAACCGAGGCAGTGAAGTAGCTTGTCCATTAACACCCAACAATAAAAGTAAGAAAATAAATCTGCCTCCTTTCTTTTAGTCTAGGATGCAAGTCAGTGGGTCTCATGCCCTCCACCTATGTAAAATTGTAATTCATCTTTTTTGACTCACACAGTTCCTCTGTTTCTCAAATGCTGTTGTTTTATGCTTGACTTAACACTGCTTAAAGGAATGCCCCCACCTTCACAATTTTGTTTTAAGCCAATTTAGTAATATCCAATTATTCAATATAAGAAAATATTAAAACTATCTGAAGCCAAAAATATGGATGATAGATTAGCAAAGTGAGAGTAAAACTCTGGGCAGTATATGGCCTGCTTGCTTTTAGTCATAATGTAAAATAAAATAACTGTTTTTTAATATAGGAAAATTCAGAACGGAGGAAATTTCTGTGGAGTGTGATCAGAAAGCATGCTTAAAGACAAACCATCTTTTGTCTTCTGTTCAGTAAAATAACTTTATGCTAGCAACAGTTATACACATCTTAAGATGGTTAGACATTTTTATTAAGATAGTTTAAAACGAATAAAAAACAAAATATTTTTTCTTTATGCTCAGATTTTTTGTTGTTACATTTTCTCGTCAGAAATGGTGGGGTTTTGTACTGTTCATACTATACTTCACATATGTAGATGTCCTAAAACCTTCCTTGAAATGTACTTCTCAAGTATACATAAACCAGGTAAGATTTTTTTCCTCTGTAATAGATTGGCCACTTGTGAGTAATCTTCAAGGTAAAGCTTAAATTTTGAATCTGAAATCAGTTTTCTTTGTCATTAATTATCCATATAATAAAGCACTTCACAAAAGGCTTGAAGATGTTACATATGAATTCTTCATGTCTTAGTTGTTCTTTATTTAACCTTCAGGATATTTTTTTTAAGATATTGAAAGAGGAGATTAGTTTGGGTTTTGTATTTTTTGTTTGTTTGTTTGTTTGTTTGTTTTGTTTGTTTGTTGTTGTTTTTTTTTTCTTGATTTAGTTTACTTATCTCTTCCTCTGAAAATCCCATTCCTTTTTGCCTGGTGCCCTAAATTTTCAGACTATATGTGGAAATTAATGTTGATTTGACCTGACCCTTTGTAAACTTCTGAAATTTTTCAATGCCCTGAAATGCTTTGATTTTTTAATTTTTAATTTTTTTTTACTTTACAGTCCATGATCAGAAACAGAATTCTCTGATGCAAAATTGAAAACCACATTATTCCTGTACACTTCTACTACAAAGTGTCAACTATGTATGGGCTCACTTTTATCTAAATTAACCTCCCCTGTTTTGCTGGAGATCGGTTTTTATTGAAAAGGAAAAAGGTATCTTTATTTATTCATAAGCTTGAATTTGGTGGTGGGGGGCGGGGTAGAGTGGGAGGGGTGGTGGTGGGTGCCCTTAAACATTTCACACACCTATATCTCACATGTCTTTAAAAAATAATATGTCCTAGAAAAACCAAAAAGTAAATGAAAACGCCCTGTATGCCTTGGTTTCCTCTCACTTAATTTTAGGCGGTTAAATTGGAACAGTTTCTTTCCTGTTCTGGTCAAAATGGAAAGAAATACCTGCCAGCTGCCAGTCTCTCAAATCTCAGGTGTGCTTAGTGAGTCTGTGGAGCTGCTTGTCCTCTTCCATTGACTACAGAGAAAACCTAACCCATGAAGTTCCTAATTCAGAACTGCCAAATTTGGCATTTCTAGTAAATATTTCTAAATGTGCAGCATAATTCTTTGTCAGCTGTGTAACTGACATAAACTCACTGTTTTAAAAATCTGGACATAACTCTAGTCAGATGTATTCTGAGCCAGAACTATACTTATACAACTTATTCCTGAGGCTGTGTTGGGTTTGGTCAAATACTTGAGACATACCTATCTGATTTGGTCTAAGACCAATTATTTTTTTCCCTCCCCTTCATTTTTGGTTCTGATTACCAAGCATGCTAACTTTGTCTGTTTACTAGATAACTGTTCACATTCTCATGAGGTTTAGTCTTCACCTTGCACCTCCAGAGCTGGATATCATTGTTGGATATCCTTTCAATATTTTATGGACTATAGAAAAATTTTCTTAATTACTTGGCAGCTATCTTAACTTCATAATATACAATCAAACATACAGACTCTGAACATCCTAGTGCCAAATGTCATTTGACATAACCAGATGCAAAGAATGAAATGACACATGACCAAAATCGTGATTTATAGACCTCATGTCCTGTCCATGACTACTGTAATTCTTTGAGACAATATGGGATTTTATGTTGGTTTTGGTTTGGTTTTTTTTTTTTCTGTCCTGTGTACATTTTTCTTTATTTATATACCTTTCTATAGGTAAATGTCAACTGGCTGTTATGGTTACAGCAAAATTTGAAACTGCTAGCTAAATGAAGTATCACGTTTCCTTTGCTTAGGGGAAATATATGTGTCTTTACAAAATAAATCTACTGACCATGGATACTTTTAATCTGACTATTAAAAACCTTTAACAATAAGGAAAAAAAAATCTGGAATACTGTTAATAATAGAAGGAATGGGGGTGGAAAATAGACTAATTTTAACATGGGACCTGATAAATGTATAGAGTGGATTATAAATTGTAATTACCTTTGTTATGAGAGGACAGGATTTGTCAGCTTGGATATCCTCTCCTACATCCTATGCCATTTTGTTTTTCGCTCAATGCTTTAAATAAAGTTGTTTGGGTTTTTTATTGTTTTTGTTTTGGTTTGGGTTTTTTTTGTTTTTAATCAGCTATCATATGCAAGAAATTCAAGACTTAAAGTCAACCTATTTGGACAATCTACATATATTGCAATTTCTGGCTATATATCTTGATTTTAGTATGCGTGCTTCTCTACTGACTTAAGCTACCTGTCATTTAAAATTTTGCAAACCGAAGTTTACGGCAGGTATTAACTACTTACATTCAATATGCTACCATTTTACTGCTGCATTTTCCAGGCAGAACTCAGTATTGAATCAGATCCAAAGTTGTTGTAGATAACAGGTTTACTGGCAGCTAAAAAGTCTAGTACAGCTATGGACAGAAATTTCTATATGGATCAATTTTGGTAGGGTTCTGCTTCAGCTCATGTCATAAGCAGACTCTACCTAGTAAACACAGTAACTAGAAATGGACGAGGAAAGCTCAGTAGGGTCCTTGATGGAAAATGTTTCTATTATAAAATCACCAAGAAAATTATTCAGGAAATGGAAGTGATAAGGAAATAGTGAAATATAACCGACAGTAAATATGGATGCATATTGATCAACAAAATGTAGTGTCAAAATATAATAAAGCCAGTACTGTGTATCTTAGTTATTGCATATGCAGACACCTTAACTAACATGAGTAATCTGAAAGAATGAAATCATCAGGAATGATGTTTGAAGGCTGTTTAAGTAATGTGACCTGAATATTTTCTGTTGAGTTATGACAGAAAATAATGAAAAATATCAATTCTTTCTTCCTTTCTTCAAGCACCTCTTGAGATGTAGGGAGGTAAATTTCAGTTAGAGAACTCCAAGGCCATAAAGTCAGTTATTTCATCATTCTGCCTCCATTATCGTACTCTAAACCTTTCTGGAGATACAAAAATGACTCTGCTGTCTCTGGACATTGCAAGGTCAGCCTGCCTTTCAGTTCAGTGGACTCCTCTAAAGTGCTATTGTCAACTCATGAGGCTGAGTCACATAAGGTGAGTACAGGTGGCGGCTCTACAGGAGAGAATGACTGCCTTTCCCCATTTCCCTCCCATCCTTCAGTCTACACTGAACCCAAGGAACTGCAGGAAGAAGCCATGGATCAGTAATTTGGTAGAGCTCAGAGATCAGTCAGTCAATCTTAAGAGCAATTCATTCTTGGATTTGTGGATGCTGTGCAAAAGGATGCTTAGAAAAATCTAGGCTAGGGTAGTTATTAAAGGAGATTAAAGGGTATTATTGAGTGCTTCAGCAAGTTATAATTAAAAAAAAAAAAAAAAAAAAAAAAAGGGGGGGGGGGGGGGGGGGGGTGGAGAGTAGGCTATTTTTTCCAGTCAGTGAAATTTCAAGGGTGAGAAGCCTAGTTTTGCTTTGTTATTGGCTTCAATATTAATTATACAGTATTTTTTCCACTTAACAAAAAGATTCAGCTCCTTCAGTCCAAATTCCCTAGTTAATTTCTTTAAGGTAATAATGCATACATAAGACACAGAGTCAATGTTTTTGCCAACTAGAGGTGCGCCAGCCTCACAGACTTGCTGAAAATTTAGCCGCCTCTGAAAATTGAGTGCCTCATGACACACAGATAGCCCAGGTATGAATCCTATCTTCCTAAATGGAAAAGGTAATTCAGCATTTGTTTCAATCATGCAAAGTGCTCTACAGGGAAGTATCTTCCCGTCTTTTCATCTGCAGGCAGAACTGGGTGAATTTTATGATGTTACTCAGAACATCAGACTGCATAACCTGATGGTCACATATGCCCTTCAAAAACTGTCTGTGTCTATCAGTCTATGTAATGACCTATTCTCTTGCACATTCACCCTCACTACAGCATCTGATTGCCCTCAAACTAAGATATTTAAAGCCAGAAGGCATTCTTATAAAGCCAGTACTGAACATGCATCTTCCAAAACAGTAAAATGAATTGGAACCCTTTCATACTCCTAAGAGATAGACTAAATAATAATATTAGTGATAATAATAATAATAGTAATGACAATAATAGCAATAATAATAATAATAATAATAATAATAATAATAATAATAATAATAATAATGATAATGTTATTACTACTGTTGTTGTTATTGTTATTGTTGTTAATTTAATCTTGGTTCTAGATGTTACTTACCTGTTTTTAATGCTTTTACCCTGGCCAAGAAGCCAAATAGCAAGACCTGGCTTCTATGGTCAACTGGAATGCATGAGTGTTTTGTTCTAGAAAATGTATTTTTATTTTGTTTTCAAACTACCCAGCAAAATCCAGTCGTGAAGGACAAAGTTCTTTGATTCTCCATCCTGGTTCTGTCTTCAGAGGTTTTTTCAGTTTCCAAATAGGTGATCTGCTTTCAAGATTTCTGGCTTCCTGGACTGTGGACTAGGACCCCACCGCATCTAAAGGTGAAGATATTCCCTTAGACATTAACATCCTGAACACTGCAACACCCCCCTCATTTTTCATATGCAATGTCTATGAACGGCATGCAGCCGTTTTTGGCCGTGCTGAAATCTGGTAGCCATAGCTAATTCCTCCCCTTGTATTCAGACCACATTCCAGATTCAATTAAAATCTTCTCAGCATGTGCTGTATCTTTCACTTACCAAAGCTAATGATCAGGTCCTGAAACCTCCATTATACTGTGTGGTGCTTTTTGCTTCCCAGAGCTATGCTACACAGAACCTGACATTGCCAGAGCTTGTAAAGACCCTTTACGTCCTTAGATTCCAGACCTGCAAGGTCACTTCATCAAACCAAAGCTCATTAAAAGGAAGGAAGAAAGGTGATCTACTATTCTGACCTCAGATATTGTAGCTGAAAAAGCCCTTTGCCATTTATATTTCAACTTTCAATGAGTATATGACTCAGTACTGGAAGGATTTGTAGCTGACACTCAATAGAAGCTGCTCTCGAATTTTGACAAATCCCATCTTGAGCCGAGAAGAGAAACAGATATTGATCCTAAGTGTACCTAATTCATCTCTGCACTTGTAATCCCAAAAGAAAATGGCTTCTATGACCAGAGGGCGTTCAATATTTTTTCCATCTTGTAAAATAAACAGCAGTTATTTTGGTGTGTCTTCATGCATCAGGAGCAACATTGTAAGTAAACAAAGCACTGATTTTTTTCCTCTCCTCTTTCCTGAGCAGAGTTGCAAGAACTGCTGGGCCTTTTGATTGGACTAATTTAATTGTATCGAATAATTTAGACTGATGAAAGTCTGGAGGCCACAACACCACAGCTGAAATCTGTGGCTCTGAAAAGAAGCTTCATTCCTTTATCAGAGAGCTGTATTTCAGCAAGGATCATGTAATAAATTGTGAGGAAATTCATTTCACCCCCATGATGAAGCCTCAGTAGCAGTGTGGTGGCACTAGCACTTGGGGGGTGCTGACAGTGATGATACATGGAGAGATAAGAAGCAGAGTTCTGTTGTCAATTACTTTTGTGTAAATTTGGAGAAATTCTATTGATTTTACTGGTGTTTTTTAAGATATAACCAGAGGTCATGATCTAGCCTGTGATTTTACTTATTGTTCCTCTTTTTCAGAGTGTCATATCAGAACAACTGACTGCAAAATACAAAAAGTTTGGAAGTTCTGTCCTGAGAGTCACTTGTGACAAGAGCTGGATAGGAAGTAACCAACCATTCTAGCTGACGAATATTTTCAGTTCCTAAAGCACACTCAACTAGACAGACCCAACCATGCAGCACACTGTTCATGAAGCCCTCCTCTGATGTGGGAGAAACAGTCTGTCATGGTAAATAACCAGACCAGGCATTTGAACCTGCATCTCCCATCATTATTGGAATATTGAATTTTATGGGGCAGCTGGGACTCTTTCCTGACATAGCTAAGATTCACTAAATATGCTAAATTCCTCTGAAAAGTTTTCATTTCAATGAATCAGTCTTTTCTGACAGCAATGACAACAAATGCTGAAAATTTTCCTATCAGCTCCAATAATCACGCAAGGGAGCATCCTGCTGCAAAAGACTGGTGAGCAGGACAGAATATTTTATAGACAGGTGAGAAGCATTAAGTGCAACTCAGCAGGGTTTTGACACCTAAGTAAGAGACTGTTGGGGGAGGGAGAAAATGAAGAATTTACACTTAGATTTTTAAGGGTGTTGTTTTCTTAGAAGCAAGGGTAACATGGTATACTTATGTGCATATGGGTAGTTGTTGAGAATGGATGCCACACACATAAGCACCCAAATTTTCCCCTGTTCTAGATCTGCTTTCAGTTTGCTTCCCCACCCTCCCCCACTGCCCTAGAATTTTTAAATTCAGTGTTAAGTGCTGCTACGAGTTCAGTGGCACACAAAAAGCATCTTGTTAGTGCCTAGTATGTTTTCCTGGACCGAAATCTCAACCTTCTGGCGAGACTACAAAACCCTAATTCAAACAGGTGCTATGAACATGTGTGTCCAGCAAGACCTTCCAAAATGTCTGGTTATGTTGAAATCAATGGAGACATCCTTCTGCAAGACAAAGGTGCATCTCAGTAAGACTACAATCATGGTTCACTCAGGCCATTCCCAAAGAGGTTGCCTATTTGTAGTGAAGGCAAGATTTGATGCTCTACTAGGTGATCGAGAAGCCATTCTCTTGAAATAGCTACAGTGAACTGGCTCATGGGATCCAATGGGAATACTGGGTCATGCTAAAAATGAGTGTGATTGTCCAGCGCTGTCTCCCTCAACAAATTTTAGCTAAGAGGTAAGGATGGGGAAGTCCTGGGTGCCCACATATAGGCAAGTGAAGGTTCAAGCAGAGTCTATAGCTTCTTTCAAAATTAACAAATGCTTTCTGAATTTTCATGTAGCAAGCACTAAAGATATCAGCTAAATTATGTCAGAACAGGAAAAATTCATCTTGTGAATTCAGCAATATTTTTTGTTTGAAAATGCATTTAGTTACATGTCTTGTGGACAGAGAGGTGCACAAGGAATTTATTCATTGTCATTTCTGTTTGGAAATATCTTGCTGTTATGGGTAACCTCTGAAATGTGAGGGGCAGAGGAAACTGCATTTTCTTCATAATGAAGAAAATAAGAAATGTCTGGGAAATTGGACTATTTGGAGAGCAAAAAAGATACAAAATTAATGCAACACAATTTTGTTTTAAGGATGCTATATATAATATTTTGTCTTATATTTTTCATACTTTCAAAGGTTTGTATTTTTTTGTTGCTTAGGGCAAGATTGCTGATAATGATGCACAAGTAAGCAAAAAATAGGACGTGATTTTCTGTGGGTTTTCAGGAGCAGCTGTCAGAAACCTAGTTACTTCCTCAGCCAGAGTATCACATAGCTCTGCCGAAGTTATCAAAGCTGTGTTGTAGAACAGCTTCTAAATGATCTGGAAGTAATACTGGACGATAAACAAGGGAAACTACTCAACCATATTTGCAGAATCATGTTGCAGGGGTAGGAGAATTCAGAAATAGGTGGGACTATATAGATGGCTGTTGGAAAACAGGCATCATAAGGACGATGTGTAATGGTCAGGTCATTTAGGTATTCTGATCACCTGGTGAAGCGATGTGAAGTTTATGACGTACAGAAATGAACCATAAAGCTAGCATTTATTTACTCTCTTTGCTATGACTAACTTCCTATAAATATAAATAAATAAACAAACAAACAAATAAATAAATAAAACCATCTGGCATACTTGCAAGTATTGGACATAAACATTAATGGCAGTGATTTTGCACTTGCATATCACTTTTATTCTAAGGTTCTTAAAACGATCCACATTAATTAAGCCTTACGACTCTTTGTTGAGGCCCATAAGAAAAGGCAGATAATACTTGCTGGCACTCTCTTAATATTGGGAAGATAAATCAATGACTCTAAGATTCTCAGATACTTTTTAAAAGGTGAGTTGATTCAGATTGCATTCACATAGAGGTTTACATCAAAATTCTAGCAAACAAAAGGATCTAGGAATTTCCTTTTTCTTTTTCCTTGTTGTTTCCAAATTTGCTTTTTCCTTTATTTCTGGGACTGTTTTCTTTATCAGATGATGGATGATAGAAAGTGAAAGAGCTGCCTGAGATCTTGCAGGATTCATTCTGAACACAAGCAGATTACAGTTTTCATTGTCCATGGGTGGAATAATGAAAATAATAATTAAAAAATCCTGTAAAAATGAAGGACCTCTCTAGGCTGCTTAACCAAATATCGAGGAGCACACTCACAAAGGCCTAGATTCATTGTTTCCTAAGCACCTGTCTGGTTGTAATCATACAAAATACTCTATGATGTTAAAAATGTTAGCTTAAATTTCTCCAGAGGTTAGTTCAGCCTTCCTCTGATCTCAGTTAACTGGTGAAAGGACTTAACTGTCTTCACTGACTAGACAAGGAGCTGAAGGTAAATATATTCCAACTTCAAAGCCTTCAGGTGCCTCACAAATTAGCAAGATTAATCCAAGTCTAAATCTCTATGTGTGGCTGACTCCTTCACAAAATATTTCCATCAGAAAACTAGCTGGAGAGTGTACATATCTAATTTAAAACAGCTTGAGTGATGGTCAAAATAAGATTCCTCTCAACTGAAGCTCAGTTTGATTGAGTAGAATGTATCTAGAAAGATGACAGTAGACTAAAACCCCAAAATGTTAAGCTAGCTCTTCTGTTTCCAATAGGTAATTTTATCAATTGTTGTAGAGCCAAGATTCCACCTCATTTGTCAGTGGAAACTCCCATTTGAAAGAGGCCTGGGTCACCTCAACTTTTCAGTGCAAGTCAAGCAATTGTCCACCAGCAGTTTATTTTATAGGTTTTCTTTGTTTCCCTTTCTTTCTACAATGAAGTTTTGGAAAACTTCTGACTCTTCCCTTCTCTGAGCACACTGAATTCTAGATAGTACTTCTGCTTCAATAGAGAAGTTTCTGTGATACCATCCTTGACCAAACTTCTCTCTTATTGTTATTAAGAACATTGTTGGTTGGCTCTACTTGACTCTTTTTCATGTACATACAGAGAAATACCATACTTAGATTTTAGATGTAAATACATATAAAGTATCTCCTCCTGTATATAGACCCATTAATATAGATTATATTATTAAGTGCTATTTCCTCCAGATGAATAGAGCAGTATCAGGAGTATTCTTCACTGTAGTAGAAACAATAATATATTGTCAATAGAATGATACTTTAATAAGACGAAAAATCCGTTCAATGACAGGAACAATAGATTTCATAGGAAATTCTGTGACAGGGAAGAGGCATTGCATTGTTTGGAACACCTGTGGTTAATTATCATAGCTGAATACATTAAAATCAGTTTCTAACCTCATATATCTTCATAGACTGTTTGGTGATATTAAGCGATAAAGGCTTAATAATCAAAAGTACTGAGTTAGCAAATGTTTTCTAATTTTAATAACTTCTTGTTGTAATTACCAAGTCTTGGAGTGAAATGATTTAATTAGAAAGTAATCAAGAAGTGTCTACTGTTAATTGAAGAAATTATAAAAGATCTAAATTTTTAATATATTTCTTGGGTAATAAAATTAAAGTCTATGATAATTATTTTATAAACCATGCTGATAAGAAAAGTTTGATACCAAAATGAGATATTGTGTATAATAATTCCCATAGATGCATTTGCCTTTGGCAGGTATAACCCAAAGCAAGGATACTTTGGACATATCCATTATGTGTCATTTCACATCTTAGTGTACTTAAAGAATGTCCATTCATGGTCACAGCTCCTATAAAAATCACAATTAATTACCATTATACTTATTTTCTCAACCGATAAAAGTGAGCTTAAATGCATCAGAATAAATGATGGCTATTTATGGGTTAGATTGAAAAATTTCTATCTAATCTCCTTTTCATAAAAATTTTGGATTTATAATTAAACTGTTTTTAAAAAAGAAATTGATATGATTGTCCTTTCATGAATTTTATAACTTCAGAAATGAAAAAGGTACTTGTAAGGTCAAAGCAAAAAAGCAAAAAAAATAATGTTCCAAAATTGTTCAGCTGAAGCCGAAAGAATTTGGATTTAGAAAAAGTCTGCAGATCAGCTAGTAGGACTTGTAGTTAATATTCTTTACCTTTTCATTATTCTCTGCCAGCTGAGTACTGAAAATAGACAGTATTTCCCAAAATCCTCCATGGCTATGCATTCCCATGCTGAACCATGCTTGGCAAGTGGGGTGTCAGAAACGCTGAATGTGTCATAGGGATAAAACCTTTTTTTCCTGACTGCTGCTATTTCAGTTAAACATTCCAAGACACTGATCATCCAATTTAAAACTTCTGTGGTGAACTGCTATTCCCTCTTGGGTGTCTGTTAAAGTTAATTTGTCAATGCACAAGAAGCACAGGATAAAGTTCTTCTAACACAGGTTTGTCAGAATAGACATGGTTATGTAGGTTTCCGAAACGGTACATGCTCTTAGGTCCTCAGCTTGCACGAAAATCTTGTACTCTAATAAATAAATGCTATTATAAAAAGATGTTTTCCATGAAAAGCAAAAATACCTGCTTGCAGGAAAAGTGACAGAACTAAAAACACACACAGAAATGTTTTTCAACCTGTAACAGCAATAACTGGAGAAAAGAAACACATTCTAAAAAATGAGAAATTAACTCATTTTTTCAGGAGACGGCCATTATTGGTTTACACATTTTAGTTATTTCTCCTGAAAAGCACATCTGATTAATAACAAAACCAACATCACTGTTCCTTTGGTTGCTGTTCTTAATCTTGAAGGTTTTTTCAGACTGTCAACAGATGATGTCATACGACACGCACGGTGAGCAGCCACTAGTGGGATGGAAAGTGACATCTGTATAGCTGAACAAAATTCAAATGATCTGTCTGACTAACAAGACTGCAAGATGTTGAAGTAGTGATTGACAAACTGTCAGGCACTTCATATCAGGTTCACAAATGCATGTACATTTTCATTTCTAATTTACACATGCTGTTAATACAATTGTAGGTGCAAATAAGATGCTCATACGCTGGAAGTGTACTAAGAGCTGGAAACACCTGATTGACATACATATGTGAATTCTCTTACCAATTCAATTAGCTTCTGTGTACCCACACCTTTTCTTAGTTTGGTAAAGCTTTAAAAACCCCACCCAACCCACCAAAGAACAATGTTCAAAACTTTTTACTTCTCTGGAAAGATCAAACTAAATGTAAATTATTTGAACATAAGGTAGGAGCTGTTTTGTTTCTGCTCCACCGTAGACAGAAGAGTTGACCTTGATATAAGGCATCTATTTAATGACTGGTTGGTGATAATTGTCTCTAGCTGTTCAACCAGGCCTTTAGCTCCTCACAGCTCTTCACTAGTCCCCAGAAGTTACCTTTGGCCTTGATCAGTATTGCTTCAACAAACACATCTTGAAAACTTAGGAGGTTACTTTTCATTTACCTGCCATCTACATTCATCCTTCACAGACACTTTGTCAGCAAAGGAAATATGAGTCAGTGTCTTCACTGTAAAAGAAAAAAAAAAAAAGAAACCTCACATGTTTTATATGAAGAAGAGAAAGAATAATTATATGTTATCTCTTATGGTTACCTTGCAACAGGGAATTTTCTGGATGATTTCTTTTACAGAATGAGTAACAATTTTACAAAAAGAAGCAAAAAAAGTATTCTGGGGAGTGGAGGCATTGGGGAACTTTTGCATCCTTTAGGATAACAAAAAGGGGAGAATTACAAAGTCTGTTCCCAACTGGGCATAGATTTATAAGTTACACAGAGCACCCTTATTTACTGAAATGCAGAAGTATATGCATGAGAAATTCCCAGATGCTGACATTTTGTGAGCTTTTAATAGTACCATTAGTCAATATATCAGTATGCAGCATATCATATTGACTAGAGCTGATGTTTATAGTGGAAAGCTATTGACTTATGGGATGAAAAAGTGGATATAATTCAGCTTCAGGCATTATTGCCCACTGGAGGTTACTTTTTCATTTACAGGGACAATAATTTGCCCTGTAAACTGAAAACTCTAGGCTCACTATATATTTTATTATGCACTTTAATAAGACTTTTTTGCCCTAAATGTGCTTTACATAGAGGTTCAGCAGTAGACTATCCTATGTTACTATAGCTGTTACTAAAAAAAAAAACAACCAAAAACCTTGAGTGGCTCACTAAAATTTCTTAATTTTAGAAATGGTCAATAACACATTTAGATATAGATGTAAAGGGATACCTCCTACATATCTATTATATTGTATGACATTGCCAGCAGTCTTGAGGTTGGACTTCAAATCTTAAATTGAATACTGCTCATTTATGCATCCTTAGTATGGGATCAGGATCGCTGGTATAGAATTTTTCTCAGTTAACTGCCTGTTCAAAGCAGTCAAACAGGTTGTGCACACAGGTTGTGCAGTCCTCATCTTCATAGGTTTTCACGGACACCCTCAGCAACTTGGTCTGACTCTGTTTTGAACAAGAATTTGGACAAAATGGCCACTTGAGGTCCCTTCAAACCTGAATTCTCCTATGATCTTATTAATGCAATCACTCTAAAAGTTTATACAATCTCCTTCACCATTCACTGGAGAGACATAGATAGCTACAGAAGTTAAGTCACATCACAAAAAAAAAAATAAAAAAATGTCTGTTACAAGTGGGAAGAAATGCTCTCTGGAGCCACCACAGAAGGAACCCAGATTAGCTTGGATTAGGCAATCAACAGACAGCAAAAAATGTTGATATCGTGAGGCACTTCACCTTGACTACACAGACTACTGGTTAGTTGAGGACCACATGATTATTCCAAAATGTTTTCTTTGTATGGGGCTCACTCATTCTTCATCACAACTGATGACTTAAATGCTACCATAATGCATAATTGCATAAAATAAAAAGTACCATATGGATTGACTGATGAACTAATGGGCTGGATCCTACAGTTTTACTAAAAGATCAGCTTGCTAACCACAGGATGCATACATTTCAGCTGACAATAGATCTTGATAAGGTAAAAAAAAAAATCAGAATTAGCTTGTCAATAGCAGAAATGAGTCAATAGCAGAACAACTTCTAATCCACTTCTAATCATAGTAATGGCACAATAGACAATATTCATTATCCACCTGTCAAATCTTGGTGTGAAAAAATGCAGTAATAGATCAAGGATAACATAACAATAACAGTAACAATAATAGTAAAAAGAAGAGCAGCAGCAAAACCAAAAAAGTCATATCCTAAAATTAGTGACATAAATCAATGAGTGTTTTCTTGTGTCAATTCACATTAAGAACCACTGTATAAGGCATAATAACACAGAGTATCCTAACACAACATGAGATCCTAGTTTTACTTCATGAATTATAATTTAAGACTGGATAGTTACTTGCTATAGCATAATATGTTCATGGATTTTCTGCAGGTATCTTGGTAAGAGTCTCACCTACCTATGTCCTAGGAGAAAAATCAGTTCTTTCCTCTTGACTTTTTTTGGTGGCATTCACCCCAGCTGTATTGGGATGTGTGTGATACTGTGTAACAGGACTAAATAATTTCAGTCACAGTTTGACAGCTTAATGATGACTTCCTCTCACAGGGAGGAGAGACTATTGAACTAAAGCTTAAGATGGGAGAGTTTTGAGAGCTTGTGTGGGTCAGGTTTTCTTTGTGGAGTCCTGGCATTGCTTTCTTGCTATCCAAACTATTTCTTCCACTACTAGTTTCACCCCTGATTAGTAGTGACAGCATTACAGGGTGAGCCAAGGTGGTGTTGTGTTACCTACACAGGATTCCGTCACTTAAAGATAGGTGTGCACATAGCAGGCATCATATGTCAGCTGACCATCTGAGATCCCATTATAGTCAAAGGGGATTATGGTCAATATAGATACCGTACCCTAAACCAGACAGCTACGTTCTGGTTGGGGGGTGTGGTGTGTGTGTGTTTTTTTGTTTGTTTATTTGTTTGTTTTTTTCAGGCAAGTGGCTTTCTATATTTTTCAGTGCATTGACTGAATTTCCTTAGACTGCAATGAGAACCAACACATCATCATTACCGTATGTAGGTTTCTGAATTTGGAGCTGAAACCCACCCACACTACTCAATCTAATTAGTTAGACATTTAAGTGTGCTATATCATTTGAGGCACTGCAGTGTATCTAAAACTTGTCTGTGGGGTTGAAAGTTGTCACACAATCTATAGGTAGGTAAAATCCTTCCATTCTTTTGGAGTGTCAACCAAAAAGGGACACCCAAGGGCATCTCAAATGACACTAGATAATTATGTCTAGGCAACTTCACTTTATTCTTAGTGTCTAATTTATGACAATCATTAAGGATATATATATACTGAGAAATTAAATTGGACCAGGAACATTTCTGGTCATTGGGGTCAAGCAGAAAATGTATTTGGGTCTATGCTGGTGAATTCTCTAAGCTTCCAAAAATGTTGAGTGCACCTGGGGTAGTTATTGGGAGTAGGTAGTTCTAACTCGCAAAATGCTTCCAGGTGTTGGCAGTATGTTAGCTGTTATGAACCAAAACTGGACCAGAGACAGTCCTAATATCTCACTAATATGGCCAGGCATGCTCAAGAGTCCTTCTGGGCATTATTTAACAGTCACAGCTAAAGTGCCTAGGAATCCGGCCACGTGTAGACATTAACAGATAAATATTCCTAGTTTAGACAATAGAAATGGTAAAAATTCTCATCTTCCAATCTCCCCACTCCTAGCTCCACTCTAGTTTATCCAAAATAATTTTGCCCCTTTGAGATAACATACCTCTACATAGAGTTCTACCACATTCATTTTTCTCGCTTTTGAAATAATTGTCATTCAGTCCTGGAGTTAAGGTATTGCAATAGGTTTGTATGTGTTTGGTATTTTATTCATTCCTCTCTCTGTCTCTGTTTTTCTCTTTCCATTCAAACACAGAGCATAACAGAATTGCCCCTGTGAAAACCCTCACTCCACTGGAGTGAAAACCATTCATTTGTCGTCTCAATTTTAAGATTCCTGACTCCAAATGCAAGGGTATTCTCCATGGACGTAATGGGACATTTAGCAATTCATTCATTTTCTTCACATGCTACTTATTTAGACACTCAGCAGTTGGCAGCTTTGATGTGAGTGGTGAAAATTATAAAGACATTACATATCATAAAAATATAAATGAAAGAAAACATAGGCCCTGTTTTATATCAGATTAAATTGACTAGTGTTATACTCAGGATATTTTTATTTTATAAATTATAATCGTTAGAGGAGGTGTTCCCTTCAGTGAAACACTACCTGTCTGTTTCATATATAACATGAGCTCTTCATATTTTCTCCTATAAAGAAATCGCTGTACAAGACTTGGGCACAAAGAAGTAAATGTATAAACTCAAATAGTACACATGAACAGAATAAAGTATGCCTGTGTTTGAGACCTTAAACATAATTAAGGTCTCTGAGTGTCAGTGAAGGGAAAGAAATAATATGGTATGGAGGGAGCAGTAAAACTCTGTTGGAGAGGTAGGGCTACGGTTGTTCAGAAATTTTTAAATACAAGGGGAAGAAAAAAAAAAAAAAAAAAAAAAAAAGCAGGTGTTTCATGCTGTTGTTCTCTCCTGTTTTTATGGCCATTTGTGGAGGATTGAACCCAGAGAGCAGCTAAGAACGCACAGAGCTGCTCACTTACCCCTACCCTGGTATTGGGACAGGGGAGAAAACAGGAAGTGCAAGAGTAAGAAAACCCATGGATCCAAGTAAAAACACTTTAATAAGTAAAGAAAAGAGAGGAATGAAACCCAACCACAAGTGATGCAAAGGCAATTAATCATCACCTCCCACAACCAGGCTGATTTCTTGCCCATTTCTGAGCAGCAGTGACCTTGAAAGGCACCTCTCCACTTCAATTTTTAATTGTGGACCATGACATTGCATGGTATGGAGTATTCCTTTGGTCAATTCAGGTCAACTGTCCTGTCTGTTTCCCCTCCCAACTTCTTGCCCACCCCTAGCCTACTTGCTGTAGAAGGGAGTAGAATAAGAAACAAACAGTCTTCATGCTATGCAAACATTGTTTATCAAGACAAATTATAAGTGGGCTATCAACACTGTTTTGGACACAAACCCATAACAGAGCATCATACGGACCCCTATGAAGAAAGCTAAACTCCATTCCTGCGAGACAGAACACCATTGTAAGTGATGGTGTAAAGACAGTGACCCATTTTGACTACAGAGCACGTATATAGCAAGACAAAACTGACAGGTGTACCCTGGGGAGTGAATCTCTAGATGTTTGAAGTAGGACTTGCATACTTGAAATAGAACGGCATATTAAACCAAGGATCATTCTGGGATCAAGATCTACTATAACCATTCAGCCACTCTAGAGCCAGTAACAGCAGTATAACTGAGGCTGGGGGTGCCTATTTCCTTCATGCACTTTCTGACTTGGTTCTAATGGCCTTCCTCTCCATGATGCTGAGCAAACTGATCTCAGCTGATTCAGCTTTGAGCAGGGAGTTGCAGCTATGAACTACCAGAGTTCCCTCACAATCAATACCACATCGTTCTGCTCTGTGGTTCCAGACCAGTTCACTCCTACCGGTGCCCGTAACCCTATACATAGTTACCACCATTTAGGTCACCATTTCATCCACATTGTTTTGTGGTATCCACAAATACCCTGACTCTCAGTGAGTGGATATCCTATCTGTCTTGGGGTTCTCAGTGTCATCTCAATCCTTTGGCTCTGATCTAGTGGCAATTGCCCTGGGAAAACAAAGGCAAATAGCAAAGTGTGTGAAAAATCATGGAGATGCCTGGGTTTTGCTGTATTAACTAATAGCCATGAGCCTTTCTGTGAGACGGTCTTCAGGTGTGGATGTCTGCACAAGTCTAACACCTGGTAAATTTGCTTCATGGAATTTTACCTTCTGGGACTTACACCTAAGATACCAGTCAGGCAGGATTGTAAACTGTATCTTAAGTTTGTGAAACTTCTGTACACCTCAAATTCACATATGTGTTTAAGTATTATTTTGAAAACTTACAAATCAAATCTGGACAAATACTTCAGCATAATGTTTTTATTATAAAAAACACTAAGATTTTTAGGTTTTTTGCAGTAGTAAGCACAGGGCACTGAAAAGTCTCTTTGCACACTCCTGTGGTATCACAAATAAATGCAAAACTTTTTCAAGGGCTGAATAATATCTTTCAAACAACAATGGCATACAAGACAATGCTTTTCCAAACAGCTTGTTTAGTTTCCTTGTGACTTTAACGTTTCCCATAATTATTTAATTTGAATTTTTAAAAAGTTATTTATAGATTTGCTGCTCAAAATCGGAAGGTTGGAGGGTTGTTTAGCTCAACTGTCTTTACCCATCTGGAGGTTTAACATCTAGTGCATGTCAGTCTTCTAGACTTCAAATATGGTTCATGACTAAAATACACATTTTGAAAGGTGACTTGTTCTATCAGTCTTAGGCATCTGCTTTAGGGTGGGATGAGTTTTCTATTTTCTTTGCACTTTTAAAATTATATTGATTTCTTGTGGGAAGATAGAATAATTAACTGCTTCAGTTGAAGGATTTCCCTGCAAATATCTTGGTTACACAAAATGTTTTGTAATACTGAATATTTTATGCTAAAAATGTCAGCTACTCATTGAGGGTTTTTTTTACTCCAAACCCTAAATAATCCAATTCTGTAACTTTATTCTAATTCCTACAGGCATTGTTGTTTGGATGTTGAATACTCAGTCTTTTCTATTCTATCCTCAGGTCAAAGACATTCTTATGACAACACGAATGCCACGATACACTGGTTCTTCTCACAAAAGAGGGCATGCTATGATGAGTGTTATTTTGGCCTGTTAGGAATAATGGTTTATACAGTTATGGCAGCATAACTCACTTAGATGGATTATTAACTGAAATATATTGTATTGTTTGACCAAGGCGTTTTGTTGTTTTGTCAGTATTCAACATGTGCAAGACTGAAAAGAATCTTATGTAGATTATAGATTCTCACCAAAGTGAGGTTGAGACTCTGAATGACAAGCTTCGTAGGATCCATTGTTAATAAACTTCTCTGTTCAAAACAATTTTTTAGATAAAGTTTCATTTTGAAGCGGTACACGTCAAACATATAGTTAAAAAAGATGTCTGCTAGACTTTGAGAGATGATGCATATAAGTTTTTTCCAGATTTTCACTGACAAATAAGCAAGCCACTCTTATTAAAATTACTTCTGTTAGACTTCATTTCAATCAAAAATCAAACCTAAACCCATCACAAGTATTTGAAGATTCAGATACATATAGTTGATTGTTCTCTTTCCCTCAGTTTTTTTTGTACTGATATCAGCTGGAATTTGTTGAAGTGATTTTTGTGTTTGTTTCAGTTTTATACTCTGTCATTTCATCATTTTTTAAATAAGAAATATTATTCTTTCTACAGAGTTAGGCTGAATTTGTAAAATGTATGGTTGAAATATATTTGAACAATTCTGGGTTTATGTTTATTCTTCTTTTCCTCAACGCTGCTTTAATAGTTTAATTTTCCTTGCCAAATAAAGTAGATATTTACTTTTGAAGTCTGATAATTTTTTGCCTTAATCTTTGTCTCTTTCACTTCATATATATTGTTCTCTTACTAATGAGTCTTGATCAACTTCAAGAATAGTTCTTTTATTAGCTTTTCAATGTCCAGTACAACTTTGAGATATCTATACATTTTTGGCTTCTATTGCTTATTAGTGGTTCTTCTTTCCTTACTGATTATTCTGTAATCCTTTTTCATTCAGTATAGTCTAGTAAACTTTTATTCAACTTTTGCTTGAGATAGAACTTTTCAGTAGCTTTTCTATGTTGGAAAAGGAAAATATACAGGCCCTCTTTATATTCATGTGCTGGATCTGTTCCACCCAGCTGACTTCTCTGCCTAATTTCCTTTTGTCTGTTATCACTGAAAACTTTAGTTACAGACTTACTTCTATCTTTTCATTTAGCTTGGAAAGAATTGACTTAAAATCATTCTATCCAGCATTAATTTTCATGCCTGGCTTATCTTCTTGACTTACCACTACCAAATCTTACACTGGGATCAGAAATCTTTCAACTCTGGCATGTGACAAACCTGTAGGTAGCTAGGGCTGATATGCTATCACAGTGAAATTATTCTGAAGCAAAGGTACAGCCAGTACTATTTTGATTTTTCACGGTGTTAGGAATGTTTCTACAAGTATAAAAAAGAATAAGCTCCTCTAACCAGGATTAGTATGGGAGAAGGCTAATTGGTCTTTCACCTTATTTTTGCTGTCATACCTTCAGGGATTAGGTTAAGCCTCAGTGTATGTTTCATCAGGGAATCATGGAGATTATACTTTGTCTCTCTGTCTATCATTCAGACACTTCCTCTAATGTTGACTAGTTTTTTATAAAGCTCACAACTCATCATGCCGTTCCTTTTAGTCAAAATACATATGTAATTTATGGTACCAGAGGAAGCTGTTAGGGTAATGGAATGCAAGGCGTGAGACAGTAACATGATTGCTAAATCTTTACTAAGTTTCCTGATTTCCCACCTCTCACCCATGATGAGTCTCACCTTACCTGTGGGATTTTTGCATCTTTAAATTAAGAAGATGCTAATGAGATGTCTACAAGTCTGACCTCAGACACATAAAGCATTCTGGGTAGAACTGAGATTGCCTACTATAAAGTAATATAACCCAAAGTCATGACCTGGTCCTTTAAAATAAAGCTCCACTCAATGACAAAATAGAACTGCTGTAGGAAAATGTCAGTTACTCAGCAAAATTTAAATGAGGCACAGAGACCAACTCTTTTTCTTCCAGTTTCAGCTAGGAATCTTCACGGATATTGTAAAATTGACTATCATTGCGGTAGATGAATGCTTAATTATTCACAGAATTTCCTGTTAGCCTAAAGGCCACGAGAAAACATTGTATTAATTTAGGATGGGATTCATTTCATACAGCTTCAAAATGCCATAACATTGCAACTGGGACAACAGCACTTCCAATTCAGTACAATAAACAGGCATTATTAGGGAATTATTCCTTGGCCCTACTTAGAAGTTCACCTTAGGATGAGCTGAGTTATGTCCTAGATATACCAGTTTCTAGTTTTGACTACAAGATGGACAGGGTAAGACTAACTGTGGACATTGATGTTTGTTCAGACATATCTCATCCTTAACCTCCCTGTATAATCAATGGAAAACAGCACATTCAGAGGATGATTCATCCCACCTAAGATGCATGTCTAAGGGAAGTGGAGTGAATAGGCATGTGAAGTCTTTCTTTACTAAATATGCAGAAAAAACTTTTTACGTAATCATCTTAGACAAAACGCCCAATTTCCAGCTGACTAAAATAAACTACCTGTAATTGAACTTTTAACTGCACTTAAGATAAAGACATGAATTCCATGAAGAAATTCCAGTTTTAATTCTAGGGATTATGCTTGTACACTACATTCTAAAAATAAGCAAAAAAAAAAATTTCCTTATTTGAAAATGTCAGATGATCAAAAACCTACTGCAGTCCTTGACCAGTCATCCTATATTTTTCTGTGATTTTAATTTCTTTGCAGAACCAGTTTGCCAGGTTTCAATTCCTAACTACTGGATCTTCTCAAGTTTTTCCTTCTGAGACTGAAGAAACTTCTATTATCATATTTTTATTCCCTCAGTGGATATTTATAGACCATGTCTAGTTATGCCTTTATCTTCCTTTTGAAAAATTAAATAGAGCATGGAGTACTTCATTGCAAAGTGTTTTCAAACCTTTAATAACTCCTATGGAACTCTTCTGAATCATCTCCAATCTTTTTCAATAGCCCTTCTCAGCTGCAGGTACCAAGACTGGACAGTTTTCCAACAATGGTCATATCAATGCCAAGTGCAGACTAATAAAAAGATTCCTTTTTCGTATTTCATATAATTTCATGTATGTGTTTATGGATCATATTAGTCCTCTGCAATGTAACATCTCATAGGATCCCATATTCTGCTCATGAGCTAGGGCTGACTGTCATTTTCTCCTTCAAGTCTTTTACAAGATCACAGCTTCTCAAGATAGATTTTTTCATCCAGTAAATGTAACTGATTTTCTGATCTTGGGGCAGAAATGCAGCTGACTGAGGTCAGTGTAATTCTGTCCTATGCCATTTTTTGCTAGATCAGGACCTAAGAAGGGATTTTATTTCAAGAACTTGTTATATGAACTTGATAAATTCCTTCGCTTAATTTTACACCAGAAATTAAAGCTAACCTTAACGTGGTCCTAAAGCCATTCCTCCTGAACATCTAAACTATATGTTCAACTTTTATCTTCAGGAGCCATCCACGCTGATCTTGGAAAATCTGCTTCACTTCTGACTATGCTGGTCCTGTTGCCATATTTCTCCTAGTTCTTCCCTATCTGAACCGTGCTTGAGACCTTCATATTTATGACAATCTTTGAAAGCAAAGAACCCTTCATCAATGAGAACACTTTTTTTCTCCAAATTTCCTTTCCCCAATATCCCTTCTTTGCTTTGCTATTAGTCTATCTAAAAAAAAAAAAAAAAAAAAAAGCTAACAAAAATATATTTTAAAAAAGCTTACTGAGAAATTTCCATATTCCACTTCATAAATAAGAACCACAATTTGAATAAGATTGATTTCATTGTAAATTGGTTGGGAAGCGATAAGCCCTGACTACAGGACTGAGAAGAGTAGTTCACATGGCTTCGCTCTTTTAGAGGCAACTGTAGATTCAATTTGATATATCCATGTAGACTTACATGGTGTCTCTCTAAGCTTCAGTTTTTTAATGATGATACACTCCCATTTCACAACATGATTGCAGGGCTAAATCAATTAGGAGCTAGTGACTAAGGATTCACAGTGATCCAAACCAGGAATTACCTCCAAGTACAGACCCTGCTTTGTGCAGCTGCTTTAACAGATTTACAGCTTTCTGAAAATGATATGCGCGCTTCTTCCTCCATTTTGGACAGAGAGCACTTGAAGGAGATGCTATGGTTTCCAGAGATGTGGACACTAATTCACATCTTATTGGCAGCTACTTAACGTTATCAGGTGTACTAGGTGAATCTTAATAAAGGATTAATGAAGACAGCATGTTTCTTCCTGCTTTTATTATTGTTCCATTAGATTTTCAGTGAATCACCTTTTTTCCTTCAACCTCCCTTTAGCCCATGAACAATTCGCAGTCATTGCAAACCAAGAACATCAGAATGGTATTGTCCTACCAACACTTGAAAAAGTATGACTTGCCCTCCTCACAACAGATTTCTCTCTTACCATCCAGAAATCCCTGTCTTTCCCTTAACCTGTTATCGATTGCTAAAAACCCCTAATAATTATTCAACAAAGACTTAGTCCCCCTAAGGAATGCTGGTATTTCCTCCTCTTTTCTAGTCCATTTTAGTGATGTTGTCTCTACTGGCAGATCTCTCTCCCATAAAACAAGCTTTATTTCCCTGTAATCTCCACTTTTGCTCTCCATAGACTTTGTGGTCGGTCTTCAAATGTACCAGACAAATGTACTCTGATGGTAGCTCTCACAAGCACTTCAGCACTGTAAGAACAATACAAATTTGAAATAGGCAGAAATAAGTATCTGGTCCCTAACTCTGGGCAGAAGTTAGGACCTACATGAATGTCTGA
Organism: Falco naumanni; assembly: GCF_017639655.2. NCBI lineage: Eukaryota > Metazoa > Chordata > Aves > Falconiformes > Falconidae > Falco > Falco naumanni. The sequence continues at coordinate 78,156,520 of NC_054080.1, forward strand.
GATACCATCCCTAGATTCTTTTACTCATCTGAAAGAAAGAATAACACCATCCACCCAGTATTAAAGCTTGATTTATGGTTTCTAAGTAAAAACAACATAGTATTTTTACCAATAAGGTGATGATGGGGTTTCCTTTTCTCTGGAGAGATTACACTTAATCACTTAGTTTAAGTGAAAGATGAGTATCTGTGGCCAAGTGATAAGAATTACATTTTGATATGCAGTAAGCAATACCTATACAAATTCATATCTGGTAACTGTAAATAGTGTAAACATTTTTGAAAAAGACTAACTAATGCAGTTGGTCTGACCCAGAAGATCACTTCCTGTCATAGCATGGAAACCTCTGCTGTGAGCTCCAAAGGCATCATGACATTTAATGGAGAGTTTTTTTAAGTTTTGCCTGAATATCTTGCATCAAATGATGCATCATCACTTTCCCCCACAAAGTTATCAGCATAAACTTTGTGCTCTTATCAAAACTCTGCACATTGCTGGTCTGCTCTTTGAGACTCCTGTTTCTTCATATGAGGCTTCCATGTTGCCCAAAGCTTAACTGACCAGATCTGTCTTTGGTACACTGTGTAGTACAATTTAACCACATGGGCTATTGGAATAATGCTGCATCACTCATTCACTTGCCTCCCACAGTGGTTCAGCTTTCGTTGTCAGCTTCAGAAAAGCACACAGCACGACATGGGTTTTTTTTTTTTTTTGCATTTGCTTACACTGCAGTGGTCAAGCTAAACAGTGAAAAGTCTGTGCCAGTTCTTTTCTGGCATTTGGATCTCATCAACTGCCAGACCCTGTAAAAGAAATAATCTCCCAATTGAAGACAGTTTGTGGTGGAGTATGGTGATGGGATAATTGTTTAAACAGCTTCATTAGTCTTTCAGAGTAAGTTTTCCACTGTCAAAGTCACTGATTATTAGCTCAGTCATTGTAGGAGGCTCCCCCCCACCCCCCACCCCCCACCCCCCACCCCCTCCAGCTACAGGACATTGAGTTCCATAATTGTTTACAGTCAAATGCCTATGCAATAGTTAATTGCCTTCTGTAAGCTGCTTGGCGAGTGGAGCAAGAGGAATGGTTTGATGAGTAGAGCTAGAGTCCAAAACACTGTGGAGCTTGCAGCAATAGAATCCCTGCTGATAAGAAACAAACACAACTGCTTCTGTGTCATTGTTTTTTTGGCTGCATCAGGCAAGTTTTGGGGAAAGTTATTGTCTCCTAGCAGGCGGTGTAATGGGCAAGCACAATGTGCCAGTTCACCAGCCTTTCATCTCAGGCTCAAATTCTGGCTCTAGTCACTCTTCAGAATGACTTTAGTACCTCCCCATTTATGCTCATTTCAATGCCACAGTGGCTGACACAGGCAGGCAAAGTTTGCTTCAGGTTGCTGCTGAGGTGCCCAAAAAGACTCTTGGAATAGCTAACTATATGCTGAAGACGGGGTTAGGCGTGTATCAAGAGCACGGTTTGTGAAGAGACAAGGGCCAGACTACGACAGAGACCAACAGGCAAGTTTTGGGTATAAACCCCAATATATATGCAAGGGTGCAGTCCTGGCATAGAAGAGAGCTATAAATCAGGACTGAAGTGCATTATCTCTCCAGTATGGTTTTCAGAATGGGCAGAACATTTTATAGCTTGATCAGAAACAAAAGTCTTTCTTAATTACAAACAAATAAACAAAAGAATTCACTCTTCTTCTTACTGTAGCACAGAGCTGTGTTCAACCCTTCAGGGAATGTTTTTGAAGATCAGGGGATTAGCTATGTTATCCTGTACCCTGAAACCTGAATTTATTTAAAGGATTTTTCATGCTTGCCTCTTTTGAAGAATCTTGTAATTCACAAACAGACCAAGGAAGAAAACCAAAACAAATTGAAGAAAACTTAGGGGCAAAATAAGTCCTAAGGTACTTTTTTTAATGGCAAGTTAATATAGACATGTAGTTAATATGATTATACTATTTCTGGAGTAAAAGATATTTAAAGATATTATATCTCTTGCTGGTGCTTAGCTAGATAATAGGACCACATTTTAAAAACACTTATACATGTTCTTAGCATTAAGTACTTAGGTAGTTCCATTATTTTTATAAACATACCGCTATTTAGTTCCATAGCTTTAAGCACATTACTATCTTCATTACAATGTGAACTAAATTCAGAGTAGTAATGGACATAAGTAAAGCAAGATATCATGTCTATTCAGGAACCAAATTTTACTATTCCCATTCTTATTGTACAAAAATCTAATCTTAGATGGCTTGCATAAATCAATAAGTTAGTAGAAGTTAAAAATAAAAACTAAAAGAGCGCTATGGATCTTTAGAAAATACTATTTTGTTCCATTTAATTTTGCAGAGGACATACTTTTGAGGGGGCTGGATTGAAAAATGAAAAAGCACAGACTACTTGAACTTTACAGTCTTCGTGCTGTGACTATTGCTCTGGGAAACTTGTTCCCTTGACTGACCACCCTCTCAGTGAAGAACTTTTTCCTAATGTGAAACCTGAACTTCCCCTGCCACACCTCCATTCCATTTCCTCGCATCCTACTGCTGGTCACCAGAGAGAGGGGGTCACCATCTCCCCTTCTGCTGCCCCCCTTGAGGAGTCATATGGAGCAGAGAGTTGGACCTGATGATCCTTATAGGTCCCTTCCAACTTGAGATATTCTGTAACTCTATGACAAAGCCCTTCAAAGAAGGCCATTATGAATTCATATTTGCAAGTGTTAGCTTGTTACTTTAATTCTGCTATGGAAATTACTCCTAGGGAAACTTTTTTTATCCAGAAGAACCCATTTCAACCACTAACATTTTCCCAATCTGATTTGGACTTTAGACCATCTGTTACTATTCAATAGAAAGGGCTGACTTTATTTTTGTTAATTTGAAATTCCAGTGAAAAAAAACTTGATTTGACAACGCTCAACAAAATTACTTTGACTTTCCATTTGGATATTTGCCATCTTTAATCACTCAATTCATTATATGGAATTTCTCCATTCTAATGGTAAGTCTTACTTATGTTGTGTCTCAGAATGGATATGCTTGCAAAAGACTGTGCTGGCCAATTAATGTATCACATATTCTAATTGTTGGGGAAAAAAAACCCCTACGATAGTGATTCTTAAAAAACCCAACCTTTTTTTTCATAACTTCTGTCATTCTGGATGGTAGAAAAATTAAAAGTAAATGCTGAATAAAAAGTTCTGAAAAGGAATGGAAAAATTACTTGGGGCAAAAATCAGTTGCCTGAATATGGATATCTAATGCCTTTTAATCCATTTTCCAGCAGTAGCTGGATGGAAGTGGGATAATTTATGATATCTAAAGCAAGAGATCAGTGTTTGGGCAACCGAATCACAGTAATAAGATCCATGACTTTGAAGTGACTTAGGCACCAAATGTCTGTGTTGAAATCAAAGGGAACAAACCACTTCAAAGGTTTTAAAGATTAGGCTAAGAAGCCTGCATTTCATCATTTTCCACTGATATTTAACCCATACATTTCTAAGTTATATAAACATAGTAAAGATTTGATAGCTGGAAATTTGTTTTATTTGTCTTCAGGACAGTTCTTGTCAAATTAAAGACTAAAATAAGCCTCCAGAATCAACAAAATGGCAACAACTTCATATACATTATATACACTTGTTCTTTCTTTCTCTCTCTCTCTGGGACATCTCTATTTTGTAGACCACAGAAATAGTGTCTAGGTTAATTTTTTATCTACTTAGGCATTTTGAGCTGTAAGTCATTATTGCAGTGATTTATAGCAGCTGCTCTATTGCCAATCTTAACACAGTATTTTTCTTATTACTTAATTGTTCCAGTAGTGCTTTAGCCATTAGTTTCTTAGTTTTGAAAATAGGAAACAGGAGTTTTCTATTACAGATGCTTGTCTAATTAGTTCAGAGTCTGTCTAATGGGGACTATTAAAAATGCAAATAAGGAGTGATCAAATAGTGCAAAGTTTTGTCCTGACAGAGTATACTAATAAGTTTCTGCCAAAATAAATAGATAAAATTATGGAAGAGAATCAGGCTTTAGATAGCACCCTTAACTAAAAAGGGGATATCACAAAGATAACATGGATGAAAGCCAAATACCTTGTGACATTTAAATTTGGACATAGCTATAAAAATATACCTTGGGGGAGAAGGGTGTGTGTGATGAATGCTGTGCTGAATTTATGGTAAAAGGTAAAGAACAACAGTAAGTCTGTTTCTCTGCCTCTGATCTGAGTTGCTTCATAAAACATCAAAAGGATGGGCCGTGAAAACCTCACATTTTTTATCATTGCATTATATAAACATGTGCATGCATGTAAGCAAGAAAACAAACAAGGTGCTATCAGAGAACAATAATCAAACATTCACAACTTAGCCTATTTTTTATTTCTTTGTAAGTCAAAAAACATTGTAGCAACTGTGCATAAGTTGTCTCGCAGGCTCTTAGGATGAATGGTCTTTGAATTAAAAAAACGTTGAAAAAGCTAGTGTAAATGACCTAAAATGTGGGCCTACAACTTTCACAGTGCAGTGAACATATTTTCCTTCAGTGACTGAGTAAACCAGTAGGAAGGAGCAGAAGTTAACTGAATGGGAGGCAAATCTTATTTGCAATTCAAATTAACAAATAGTATAATTTTACTCACCTTAGACAATGTTTCAGACGTGAGAACCTTTGTGGATTGCAGCGCATTAATCAATTTAGACAACAGCCTTGCTACAATTTGCACATTATGAATTGTCCAGAAAAAAATTGAATCTGTCAGACGTCCTGCAAGGAGATTACCTAACCATATAGTTCAGGGTTACTTTTTCTTAAAGAGAAGATATTCCTAAATCAGAAGTAAGTTACTGTTGGAGTGAAAGAGTCTAGATCTGGAAAATTGTCAGCTGCACTAGGACTGTCCTGGAAGAAAAAACTTAAAGGAAGATGCAGTGCTGCTAATAGAGAAAATGGAGCTTTGTAGTAATTTGGGACTATTTGTACTTTTGCTTTGGTGAGATTCATCCCACCTTTCCTACCAGCTTCATCTAGGTCTTCGTGCTCTTACTCCATTACCAAGTTGCCTTTTTATTGACTCCCATGCTATTTTTAGGAAAGAAGTTCTGACAGTTTTCCCTTCTCTTCCTTTCTGTTCTGCTCCACATAAATCCCAGCCTAGTGTTTTACTGCTCAGTGGTCCTTTATTTGTTCCCTATTATTGTTCCCACTGAACAGGCAGTTTTATTGATTTCCTTCTCCCATTGCTACAGTGGGATTGCCATTTACATGGCTGTCATACGCTGAAACCTCAGGGCCAAATTCCTGCCCATTAGCAAGCTGCCTTGCCCTATTTAAAAAAGGCATTTTGTGTCCTGCCTGTCTTTTAAATAGGCCTCTTGCTGGCTGTAGCTCCTTCTGGAAGTGTCTCTCTCTGTGTTGATTAGAGCCTAGACTGAACATTTGCTAAGGAGGTCCAAGACAAACTTCTTTATGCACAGGGTAAGTCATGCATAAGATTGGATCCCAAAGGCAGCAGTACAATCAGCAGTAGGTTATATACAAGTGAAACAAACACTCAGAGGGGAAAAGGCTTTACAGGGTATAAACATGAGCAGATAACTAGGCTCATGACCTCCTTTCCTTGTAAAATGTTACTCTTCAGCTGTGGTCATGAGCTAAGTGACTTTGTCTTCAAGACCTTTCCTTGAGCGTTAGTCCCTCTGGATTATTTTGGTAATTTCTGTTGAAACAAAAGGAATGGGATCTGGTGGATTTGGGTGGAAGGGTCCGTAATGAGCAAGCTGTTCCCTCTGGAGATTGTGAATGCTTTTCTGACTCCAAAAAGCCATATGGTGGCTTTAATAGGGGACACGACCTGCATTCACTTAACAGGGCTCAGCATACCATCATCTTTCTCTCAGTTCTTCTTGTTAAATCTTTTCTACTCTGTTTACATTTCTCTGTGCACACACACACACATATATAAGGAAATGTTCTGAATAATTTGATAGTGAAGTAAGTAACACACTTACTTCAGAAAGGAAACAGTTCAGAATAAGCTGAAAAGAAACTCAAAACCTCAGTGCTCACATATCCTATCTTCTGGGCTACCCCAAGATGAGAAGATTTTGATTTCTCTGGTTTTAATCACAAGCCCCAGTGGGGAGCTGAGAAAACTTCTGTGACAAAAGTTTCCTCGGCACTGCCATATCTTCATGAAAAGTTTCAGTTTTGATGATTCATCATTTTCACACACACACAAAAAACCACATTGTGTTGAAAGATTTCTGACCAGCCCTAGTAATGAATCCATCTGCTGCAGTCAGCGAACACAATTACGAGACAAATGACCCATCTTCAACAGTAAAGCTGAGAATAGAACCCCATTTTTTTGGCTAAGAAAAAGAGAGAGAGAAAGAGAGAAGGGGGAAAAAAAGAGACAGAAAAGGCACAGACTGTTATCTTTTGATCTTAAGGAGCTTTTTACTATCCTCTATTAGCAGATAACTTATTCTACTCTCCTAGGTATGGCCCAGCTGCAAGAGACAGACATGATCTTATAACCACACACAGATGTACACAGAGAAAAAGAGAGAGGGAATCTGTGTATGTCCTTTGCCTACTCTGTGATCATTAAAAATCTGATAACACTTCTGTTGAAGAATGAAGGTTAGACCCCACCTGCTAGTCATTCTGCCCAGGTATCTGCTAAACACTTCTTTATTCTCAGTAGTTTGGCTAGGTAGCTGTTACATACCTGCTGTGCTCTGCACAAGGGATGGCTGCATATGAATGGGCGGCGAATTGCTCTTCCTTTGTCCCTGGTCTACCTTACAATGCATCAGTGTGAAAGCCCATTGCTTCTGAAAATGATAAGAAAGTAAAGAATGTTATTGAAAGATCAAACCTGAGGCCAGATTTTGCCTGAAGACTGAACTGCTTTATGAGCAAAACACTGAGGTTCAGGTAATCGATGTTCAACGTCCATTTCTACCTCAGATTTCTTTCAGCCCACCGGGGACACCGTTTAATTTAGCTGTTTGCTGTAAAACAAAGATTGTGCTCATTCTGCCTCTACCCTCCAGCCTCTCCCTGGTCTTCTCTACTTACACACTGTAAGATCTTCAAGTCGGGGAATTTAATGTGTTTGTACAGCACCTCACACATAGGGACCCGTCTCCCACCTGGGGCCTCTACACATCACAAAAACCACACAGCAACCGTTTGGAAATGAGAGTTTAAACACAGAAGTTGGCATTGCTTGCACCAGTGTAGATAGAGTTAACCCCTTCCAATACACTTTTCCTTCCCTCCCCAAAATACAGGCATTCCACTGTACCACATCTGACATTTGGGGATGATGTGGAAACCAGGTAAAAAAATAAGAGAAATAATCACAGGGCAGATACCACCTGCCTGGACTTCTCCATGGGAATGAGTGATCTGACAATTATAGACTTCAGGTGCCGTGAGGAATCATCTTTCCAAACTGCTGCCAGGGGGGAAAAGACTAGTTCTGATCTGATATCTAGACAGTCTAAGAGTTATTTTTGTCCTTGAAGCCTAATAGTGGGTTATTGGTAATTATAGGAAAAAGAAAAAATAAAAACCCTAGAAAAAAGATGGGATGTCTTTTTTTATTTCTTCCCCATCTGTTCAGTTCTACAGAAACGTTATGGGGTTCCTATTCCACAAAGCGCCACTTTAAGGAGACTTTACCTCTATTCTTATTTCAAATTAAAAGTTGATTGTTCTGTGAGATGCTCTTTTTAATTTTTAACCTTAATGTCTCTATTATTGTAATAATTTCTCCTTAAACTGCTGCAGAAAGCCGCTACAACACTGCCCAGAGAAATAACCCCATTTTACACAGCAGTGCATTGCTCTTGGAGTGGACAGGGAGAGATCCCTTCTGCTAGGGAAGGGGAAACCCAAAAATGAAAACCAGAAGCAAATCAGAAGCAAATGGCAGGGGATGAAGAGGAACTTAATGGAAAGAAGGGGGGGGGGGGGGGGGGGGGGGGGGGGGGCAGGGGCGGGAAGAAACAGAATAGAGAATGAAGTGGAAAAACAGGATCACAATTGTCCCACATGAACTTCAGAAGCCTCAGAGAAACCTTTCAAAATTTTCTTTAATTTTATTCAGGGGTGGGGCTGAGTGTAGCTTTGAAGGAGGCCATGTAAGAGCCCCAAAAGCTCCACTGGCTCTTCAAGACAACGGGAACAGGCAGAAGCCTTATGGATCCCTTGCTGGCACCAAGGGGCAGGAAGAGACTGCCAAATGGCAAACAGCAAAAGAAGCACAACTTCCAAATCTTTATTTCAGGCTTTCAGGACAGATACTAGAAGTCACAGATACCCTAAATCCATTGATACCTCTGAAAATGCTAGGGGAGAGGCAAGGAAAGATAGGTACAGGTCTGAGCGAGCAGGTGTAGACCTTAGTGGCAAGGCTTCTTGTGGGAGGGTCTGCACTGTCATCCTTGATTTCGATGGGAAAAACATGCCCATTTATCGTTGTGCCAGACCTTTTACACCGAAGGTTTCAAAGGAAGACTGGGAAGGGAGAAAGGGAGTAACACAGTAGGGAAGAAGAATGTGGAGGAAGGCTGACGAGGATGAATAGGAGGCTATGGAACTTGGAGGCAGTGAGAGCCTGGATTTGAAGCAGGCAGTAGAGGGCTTCAGCAGGGAAGTCTGGTCTCCAGCCTGATTCAATTGCAGAGATGCTGCAGTTATATGCTGAACTGCCTGGCATTGTTTTGAAATGTCTGAGAAACTGGTGGTATTCAGGGCAAATTACATCTAATTTTCTGTACAAATTGCTGAACTATCAGACCCAGCAAATATGTTTATTAAAAATCAGAGGCATAGGCATGGGTCACATCTTTGTGGTACCAGATAATCAGAAAGAAACTAAGCTGGCTAATATGGACAAATTGCATTTGATTTTTCATGCTGGAAAGGTAACCAATAAGGGCTCCTTCATCCTTGCTTTTGTTGTCCTGGAGTATGTTTGGCCCAGAAGGGGGTGCTTGCCTATTCCAGTGCTATCGATTTATTTGGGAACCTCAGTCACTGACCCACACTCATGATTAAGACTGGGTAAACTTTTCTCTCAATTTGTAACTCATGATGTTTCCTAGCAATGAAGAAGTAAGTACAGAGAACAGAGATCAAGCTGGAAGAAATGTGTGAATAGCTATGATTCTTCAGAAATCACTTCCTTCATCTAACAGGGGATATTCAAGAGTCCTTGGTGTGATGGAGGCATGAGAACAGGTGAGGAAAGGTATTTTGGGGTTTGTAGAGATGTCTAAGTGAGGGGCTGATGTTGAAAAACATGCAAAGCTGCTAAAAGCAGACCTTCTATTACCCAGGTAGCCTGACTTGTTTCTTCTGTAAATAGGGAAAGGAAAGGGATTTGTTCATTTGTTCATCTACTATTATAGGTCATCTAATTCGGGACTTTAAAAGGTCAACACATCTGTTACCACTAGCAAACAAACTAGGTGTTGATCTTTGGTGGAACATTTCATTTAAGGAGTGCACAGGTTCTGGACAAAATTTTCTCTCCCTTACAGGGAAGAATAATTGTTTGAGGTTTTTTTTTAATACAAGCACAATGTTCTTTGATATATTTTAAGGAAATCAACAAATCCTTAGTTGTGAGGCAATTCACAGAGTCTTGATTTACCTGGAAGCTATGCTCATGGAAAGGCATATGGAAAACAAAGAGGTGACTGGTGACAGCCAACATGCATTCACAAAGGACAAATTGTGCCTGATATTTGAGACCTTCTACATTGGTGGATAAGGGAAGAGTGGCATCATCTACCTGAGCTTGTGCAAAGAATTTGATACTTTTCCAAAATACATTCTTGCCTCTAAAATGGAGATGCATGGATTTGATGGCTGAACCACTCAATGAATAAGGAATTGGTTGGATGGTTGCGCACAAAACGTTGAGGTCAACAGACCAGTGATGAATTCTGTCCCTCAGGGGTCCGTATTGGGACCAGTATTATTCAATAGCTTTGTTGGCAACACGGACAGTAGGACTAGAGTGCGCTTTCAGCAAGTTTGCTGATGACTTCAAGTGGTGTGGTTGATATTCTAGAGAGAGGGGATGCCATCCCGAGGGACCTTGACAGGCTTGAGAGATGGGCTTCTGTGAACGTCATGAAGTTCAACAAGGCCAAGTACATGGTTTTTCACCAGCCCTAGGGCAAACACATAGATGTAGGCTGGGTGATGAGTAGATTGAGAATAGTGCTGTGGAGAAGGACTTGGGTGAAAAACTGAGTATGAGCTGACAATGTGCACCAGCAGCCCAGAAAACCAATTGTATCCTGGGCTGCATCAAAAGAAACATGACCAGCAGGTCGAGGGAGGTGATTCTCCCCCTCTACTCCTTTCTTACAAGACACCACCTGCAGTACTGCATTCAGCTCTGGGGACCCCAGCGTAAGAAGGACATAGATCTCCTTAAGTAAGTCCAGAGAAGAGCCACAAAAATGATCAGGGGGCTGGAGCACCTCCCCTATGAGGACAAATTAAAAGAGCTGGGGTTGTTTAATGTAGAAAAGGGAAGGCTCCGGGGAGACAGTATAGCAACCTTCCAGTACTTAAAAGGGACCTACAGAAAAGAGGGGCAGAGACCCTTTATCGAGGAGCAGTGATAGGCCAAGGGGAAATGGCTTTAAACCAAGAGGATAGGTTTAGATTAGGTATTAGGATGAAATTCTTTACTGTGAGGGTGGTGAAAGACTGAAACGCGTTGCCCAGAGAACCTGTGATGCCCCATTCCCTGAAGCGTTCAAGGTTAGACTGGGTGCTTTGAACAACCTCATCTAGCAGAAGGTGCCCCTGCCCATGGCAAAGGGTGTGGAGCTAGATGATCTTTAAGGTCCCCTCCAACCCAAACCGTTCTATGATTCTAAGATTCTACAGTTCTATGATTTGGTGATCTCTCTTAACTTGTCTACATATGTAGAGAAATATGAGTCAGATCTAAACAGAATATTGCATAGGAAAAAAAAGACCCATATATATGGATTGTGAGATATATGGATTGTGATGGTACCCAAAAAGACTCATTTAAGTAAACTGAGTCTTTATGGTAGAGACTAAACCCAAAAATAAAATAAATTTAAAAAATTTAAAAACATGTTTACATCAGAAAGGAAACTGTGAAGGACTTATTAATATGCCAACTGTTCCTGTCCTAAATGTATGGAGATCAAAGCTGGAAGTGCTCACATACACCAATTCAATTAATTAATTGAGTTTTGGATACAGACCTAGTCTGAGATTTTTACTTTGATTGGAAATTAATCAGTCTGCATAGGCTTATGTTACTCTGTTAAGACCTAGCTTAAACAGATCATCTCATCCAGAGTCTTGTTCTATTGGAATCAGATCTTTTTTTTAAGAAGCCTATCACAGTACATGCTCCCAGCCTTTTGATGCTATATTTCTATCTATGAATTGTATTTTTCAAGTAAAATTAGTTAAGTGCTAGACAATGGTATTTGGAATGAAAAATGTATAGACAAAATTTTCAATTTTAACTGGGAAGAATATTTTCTGAAAAGAATGAAAACTCTTAAGGGATAATTTGTAGAAAAAGTGGGGAGATGTATCCAAGGTGAATCATAAAAGCTATAGCTTTAATGAAGAAAAGGAAAAGAGTAGAGAGTTATTTATATATTTTTTTTTTTAGGTTTCATCTCCACCTTGTTATAAAGGGACAAACTTGCAACTGGAAATGCAGTTCTCCCCTCTAGCATGGTGCCAAATTACTATATGGATCGCTGTATAATTACATACATTCAAGGTTCTCCTAAAAAGCTTGATTTATTCAGAATTGTAAAGGCTATGCTTTTGATTCTAAAGGATCTTTGTTTCAATCCCCACTTATGTAATAGCTGCCATCTTGGCTGACATTTAAGGCTTGAACTAGATATAGTCAAGCTGAAAGTGTAAACTGTTATAGCTGGAGTACAAGTTCCAAGTTCTTTTGTTAGGGCTGAAATAGGCTCAGAGCATCTGCAGATTGAGCACACAAGGAGGACTGTAGCACACAGTCTCCAATGCATTATGTGTCCTCTGAACGTGAATTTTGCTGGAGTGTGGTTTAACACACTACAGACATTCACAGCTCCTAATATTTTACACAGATATAACAAAAGGATAAGAATTGTTTCAGAAAATCAGAAGGATTATAATTTTTTTTTTTTTTTTCATAGTAATAGTTTGTAAGGCAAATCCATCTCACAGATAATATCCCCAGAACTCAGATATCTGGTGCAAAATATTAAACTGAAAGTCAAAGGTGGATGGAGGTGTGAAATCTACTCATGATTGTGATGCAAATGATGGATAATCAATAAAAGTGCTGCTTTTTCAAAAATATGAATCATCTTTACAATATTTTGTGATCAACTCCTTAAAGCAACAATGATCACTTATGTGCTTGTGTGCACTGATGAGATTCAAATGCTTGAGTACTCAGTAATTCTGTAGAGTTTTCTGGGAACTCATGACCTGTATATTGAAAACACAGCAGGTGCTAGCCTGGAAATGAATAAAATTTCCAAATTTAGGTCTTATGCAATTTCTAAAAATTCTGCACAGCAAAATAGGGTACTTACATAGATTTGCGCAAACCCTTCTCAACCAGAGAAATCAAGGACAACATTTCTTTCTCAGCAAGGGTTCTATGTTGAGCTCCTGAGGATAGTCTGAAGGCATCACCATATAGAAGTGCTGAAAAACTATAGGCAAAATGAAGATAGGTACAAAACTAATCAATATAAACCGAAACTAGATATAATGAAAAATGTCAGTGAGGTTTATCTACATCACAATAATCTTTCTATGAGATATGTTTGCAGAAGAGATGGCAGAATTAATTAGATCCAAAGGTACATGGACAAAGAACTTGCAAAAATATTTTGTTTCAAATAATATCCATACCTGACTTCTGAACATATTCTTATTCAAAGAATACTTATTCTATTTTTGTCTATGTCAAAAAAACTTGTAAACATTTTTGTCGTAGTACAGTGTTCTCATTATTCATTTTGATCTCCCACAGAATTTAGAGTATTGAACTGGCCTGTAAAAGCTGACTTGAGTATTTTTTTCTCTGCTGGAGTTCATTGTGGTCACTGTTTGAAATGTGGATACTCTGATGACTGAGTGCTAGAACACATATAGTTATCAGAAGCAAATACTTTGAAGAGAAGTGTCCACAGAAAGTACCCTTTGGCAGACAGTTGTGTAAGATAAGTTAATAGTTGAGCATTTCTGCTAGATCATTCAGAAGTCTGGTTTCTTTCCAGCATTTATTAATACATCTTTTCTAATCTTTTTTTCTTTTTTTTTTTTTAATACTCCATGCTGTTCTAGAAGATAAAAATCTTCTCTTTCTTAAACATGTTATGAATAATGGTATTATACACCTGGGAACAATGACATCAATGCTTCAGAGACTTTGCATTGACCATTTATCTGTAGCATGTCTGCCCAGACACATGGCCTCCCATACACCCTGGCTTTCTGTAATACAGTAAGCAGTGTACAGACAAAATCAAGGTTTCAGCTATTATATGCAAGAGGCAGTTGTTAGCAAATTCAGGGTCATGATATAGGCAGGAGAACTATTACACATTTTTCCAGCCAGTTTGATTGTACGCCTGCTCCTTGACATGATTTTATCTTAGGTTGTCTACCATTTCTCAGATCAAATTTTGCCATATAATTTACCATTAACATTGCACGCATATAAAATGAGAAACTGAAGGTGACAAAATGTACTGAATGTTTTATTGGAAAGTTCTTAGATACAGCTGTGATTAACAATGATATGAGCAATCAAATTGAATAGAAAAGAACCAGTATTCTGGACTTGGTAGACTTCTGATTTGCTGTGAAATTGCATTTCATGATTTTATAGGCAATCTTTCCTAATCAAAAATTAACACCAGAATTTTGTCCCACCTTTATCTATGATATAATTCATGACTTTTTATTGATATGTAGGATTTGAATTAAATTGGCTGGTAGAAATAAGTAACATTTCCACGGCTAAAATATATATGTGGTTCCCAATGACAAAAATATTATGACTAATGTACTAGCAAACTGTACAAGACCTAACCATGATGCTTTTTTTATTTTCCAGGTGTCTGAACTCAGCTAGATTCATAAATCATGAATGTTGGACTCTGGAGGGTTTCTTGGTAACTGTCATGTAATGTTGCTTGGCAAGGTTAATTTTCTTTTTTTAAAGATCCACATTTTAGATAGGAAACCAGTAGCATTCAAAATCAAGTAGTACTTACCTTGATGTTGGCTACTATGAAGTGAACTGAGTTTTCATTTGGTTGTGGTGGCTAGCAGGGATCAAATAATGACTCAGTGGAATTTTGTTCACGTTTTCATTAGGCTCACCAGTTGTGTTTTATACATGCATGAGGCTTAGGATGAGTGCAAAAAATACACATCAATCTGTTAGTTGCCTGTATGGGGTGAGTAAAAGAAGCCATGTTTTTCTAATGTCAACATGCTTGTTCCTCATAAAGTGAGGTCTGCATTTCTGTCCTTTTTTTCCTGTATTTACCTGGTACACAGATCAGACAACATAAAATATAGTTGAATGCTTTTCACTGTCATCTAAGGGTAATATAAACAAGATTTCCCTCGATGAGATGACCACAACACTGGGAGAAAATAAGGTGTATGCTTGTCCAAGTCTGTAAGTGCCCACTTACAAATCTGTATGCACTGTTCTTCATAGCCATGACTTGGCATCCTGAGTTGTCCGTGGAAGAACAAACAGTAATTCTTGGCCTGCATGGCCACAGACTACAAATTAGGGACACATTGCCCTAGTCAAGTCTGGAGGTGGCAATCTTTCAACAATCTCTCTGGAAAAATTATCATCCCTGCACAAAATCAAAGGCCTTCGAGTCTTGTATCTGGTCTTTGAAAGTGACCACCAGGAACAGTATAAATGGAAAGAGTGTAAAATACAAGGCAAGTAGAGAATTTTTACTTTTTTGTGCTATAGTGCTTCAGCTTCTATCATTCTTCTGACAAACTTCCCAAGTTGACTAACTTAATAGCCACTAATATATCTATCCTTCACAAATTTCTTCCATACTTTTTGGCTTTAGCTACCACAGCATCACATGAAAATTAATTTCATGCTTTAATAACATGCTTCTTTTTGCTTTCAGTTGGCTTCAGAATTATTTCATTGACTCATTTTTACACTGTAAGAAATACTGAATCATTGTTTCCCAGTTGCCTACAAGAAAAGATTTACATCCTCTCTTTTGCTCTTTCGTCTGGCAGATGAAAACCTTTTAAAATACCTTTATACAAAAATACTTTCCTCTAGAAGATTTTCCAAAGAAACACTGGCAAAGTCTGGACTTTTAACAGATTAAGATAATAATTTTCAGAAAGAAACAAATTCTCTATCAGTTCTGTAGGCCTGATGTTTTTCTTAAATGGAGCATATTCTTTTCCAGTGTGTAAAGGATAGTTTCTGTAAGCAAGTATTCTGAAGTAACTGTATCTCAATACCTGTCTAAAATTATATGAGCTCACCATGCCAAAACAGTCCTCTTGAATAAAAAAAAATCTAGTACAGAGGATATTGCAATGGTGAAAACAGTCATTATATTGTTCAAATTTGTTATATAGTCCTCCAAAATAATTCGCCCCTTGTCACATTCTTGCATAGTTCAGTATTGATTGCAACTCTACAACCCAAATGATATATATTATCACCTCCTTTTATGACTATCTTACAGGAAAGAAACTTGGATTTCAGAAAAATAGCCTTTCTCTTACCTGTCTTGCTTGTTTCCTCCCACTGCTCCTGTTACAATTTTGCTGATGAATAGTAACCTCATGAGGATGGGAGACTGAAAGAACTGTATTTTTCCAGCCTTAAGAGAAAGCTGAGAGGAGATCTGTAGACTAGGCCATCTACAACTAGCTAGTGGGAAGCTGTAGGGAAAATGGAGGCAGGCTCTTCTTCAAGTGCACAGTGGAAAGATGAACAATGGACATAAGCTGAAGCATGGAAAATTCTGATTGGATTAAAGGATTTTTTTTTTTTTTTTCCCCTCTTAGAGATACCCACAGGGCTTCATCTTTGGAGATACTCAAAACTTTGACAAACAATTCCTTGAATACTCTATTTTAATTGGACTTGCTTGGAGATGACCTGCTCAGGTCACTTCTAACCTCTATGATTATGTCATTTTATGATTGTGTAGGTCTCTTTTCCCTGATAATAATTGGCATGACAAGAGGAAATGGCCTCAAGTTACACCAGGGAAGTTTAGACTGGATATTAGGAAAAGTTTCTTCATTGAAATGGTGGTCAAGCATTAGAACAGGCTGCCCAGGGAGATGGTGGAATCACCATCCCTGGAGGTGTTTAAAAAGTGTGTAGACGTGGTGCTTAGGGACATGGTTTAGTGATGCACTTGGCAGTGCTGGGTAAACGATTGGACTAGATGATCTCAAAGGTCTTTCCCAACCTAAATGATTATATGATTCTATGATTGTATATCTCTGATGCAACTTCTGCCCACAGTTGAGCCATAAATGAGTTCCACATATTCATATGCAACAGCAGGTGGTGATAGTTTCTTACAGTTGAGGAATAATAATTTATATAATATACAACAAACTGTTTCTTACAAAAATGTAAAAGGAATAAGAATGACACACAGACACACATTTTCATTACATCTGGGAGAAGAAAAGTATAAAGATGGGTAATTAGAATTTAACAGATTTCCAAAAAAGTCCAAGTAACAAAGGGATTGAAGGAAGAGCAGCTTGTTTTATTCAAACAAGTGAGTTAAGAGACAGAGAGGGATAGCTCAGAGTAGTCTTGTCATGAATAGTCAACAAGAAATCTCCTTTAATCTAACTAGCCAAATTTACTGCAGCAGGTTACGTCCTTGTGATTTTATTGAATCCCTGAATGGCTAACACCTACAACAGTGTCAGCTGTGCTCTTGTGAGGGACCATGGTTTGAAAAGGTGCCTTGCAAAAAAAAGGTGAAATCTAGGAGATCTGCCAGTAAAATAGGGCAAAAGGCACAAATGGGAGTACGAAACGGGACTGCAAAGAGAATGGTTTCTATCACAGAAATAGTAATACATTAGGAGGAATAAGAGAAGAATTAAACAAAAGATTAGAGAATATATGTTTTAGTTCTTAAATGTTCTTAAATGAAAGGAAAAAAAAAAAAAAAAAAGAAGAGAACAAGGGAACTCCTTTATGATTACTGTGAAATACTCTTTCACTCAACGGATTTGGAAATCACACAGTGGGTTGTGTAGTCAAGGTTAGTGACTAGCCCGTAACCCAGTCTGCAACATCAGATGTTCCTGCATGTGGGTGCCCATTTCTGTTTATAATGATATTTGTGTCCATATTATCATTAATTTACCTTCTTAGGATAAAGTTATCTAATGAATTGCCCTCTTTGCTTCTTGTCTTCCAGTCTTTTGTGTTCCAAACTGTATGTATGTTCAATTCAAAACAGCTACTTAAGAATAGATGGTATTACTTGCTGGTTGTCAATGTTTTTTTGAGGAATCTAGTGAGGAAAGAGAGGAGTAATATAGACAGGATTTTGCAGCTAAAATTCTGCTCCTTCTGCTGAGGCACTTGAAAAAGAAGGCACCCTATTAAAAGCCTGACACACGTTCCAAAGCTTTTCTGGATTTTTTTCCTCCCTATACCAGAGTGGTATATGTACCTCTCCTGTATATGTTGCTATTACCTTCATCATGTTTTCGATCTTTGAAACTTTCGATAAAGTCATGCAATGCACACAAAGCAATAACTGACAATTATCCACTTAGGGGGTTAGAAAACTGCCTTGAGAATGTAAAGTACACTACCAATCATATCTTTGTTATTTAATGTAAAGCTAGTGTAATTTAGTTGGCATGACTGTCATGTAATAGACCACTGTAAATTCACTTGAGAAGAGAAGACCAAAGGCAGGATATATACCAATGCGATAGCTCTGAGGGTCTTAAATTTATATTTTCCTGTAATGCTAAAGAGGTTTTTCAAGTAATTTTCCTTTCCAAAGCCTAAATTCTCCAGACTGAATAAACTATCACTCATAAATTCACTATGACAAACAAGTAGGTGAGTGTATGTACATGAAATACAGATTTAATAAATATTCTTCATATACAGGGAAACTGCTGATATGTGTATAGCCTACCAGTGTCCCATCTTTCCTTTGCACGTTTCACAAAGCGAGACTGGTGATGGGTGATTCTCTTTGGTAAGACTCCTGACAACTGGCTTTGTTACCTTATTTCAGTATTGCTTTTTCCTGATAAACTAAAACATGAAGAGACAGATATTCATGGAAATAGTGGGGAGACACACCTCAGAATCAAGGGATTGCTTGACAGTTACATTCAGTGCTTGAGGAAAGGTTGAAATATTTCTTACATTAACCAATCCATTTAGTAATGCCTAGTTCCAAAGTTTCCTTAGCTTATTAACTCTCAGCTCCACTTGTACCTTTTAATTATTAATGCAAGAATAAAACAATATGGCCTTTTTGGACTGCTGAAGCTCTGCCAGTTAGCTCTACATGTCTCTCTATCTAGATCTGAGCCCAGAATCTCAATCTTTGGGCACTTTGTTAAACTAAGAAAAGAAAATATGTCCCTTTCTTCTTGCCCGGACTGTAAGTCTTCAGCTAAACTATTCAGCAACATAGCATCTTTCTTATTCACGATATGATTTGTGCTTATATTATCAAGTATTATTATTACATGATTAATCATAGTGATGACAGTGAAGGAGATAGAGAACTGAAGAAGTTCTGAATAGACCTGCTTCAAAATATTATTTTTACAGTAAAAAAAAAAATATTATTAATATCTTATCAACATTTTTCAGTAAAATTCTTAAAAACTGTTTTTATTTGAAAGAACAGCAAAATCATAAAAAAAAAATCCAATACAATATTACTTTTGGATTGCTAATTAAAATATTGAAAATTTCAGACAAGGTTGAAATTTTTCTGAGGGCAGGAGAGGGGAAAAAATGGAGAAGTCATTCATTCGTAAAATTACTAAGAAAGCTTTGGCAATATATTTGGTTCTGTAATAATCTTGTTTGTCCACAGATGCAGAAGAGTTCAGTTCATGGAGAATTTAATAAATAGTGATGGAAACCAAATTTCTACCATTTTATGGAGTTTTATTTGACCTAAATAAACATTACTTTTATGCACACACTCCACTATGAATGTAATCCTTTCTCGCTTTACTCTTTAGTAATGGGTAACATTTGTATGAAAGAATGCAGTTTGCCTTATTCTCATTTTATGCTAATTTTGTTCAAATTCAACCTCAAAGACAAGTGTCTGCCTGTAAAGAACCTACCACATTCTGGGATTAATGTGCGGTTCAAAATGCACCAGTGATTGCCTGTATATTAGAGCTGGAATACTTTAAAAGCTATCCCGTTCTAATTAGTAATATGAAAGATTATTTACCTGGTTTGACTCTGCTGAGCAGTGATTGCAGAAGAGGTTACCACTAATGTGAGATACAACAAGGGCTAATCAGGAACAAGTAAAACAATGTGTCACCTTACAAGAGCAATGATGATTTACCATCAGAATGCTATTGAATATCCCCTTTCATCCCCCTTTTGGTGTGAAAAAAATCCATATAAATATATGTTCTGCTATTAAGTACCCCAAGCACACGTCTGTAAAATAGATCTGTTTTCTGGGAAAAAAAGGCACTTAAAAAAAAAAGAAAAAAGTCCTGCAACTCTATTTGTGTAGCATGAAGGACACATCTTATTCACAAGACCATTTTTTTCTCTGTAATGTAGACATTAAAGATATTACAATTTCCAATCTACTTGCAGTGTAATTGATTCTTTGATGTCTGTTTTATGTGTTACAAACATTAAACAACTTGTCTGCAGGTCAGTGATGATTTTTATTTTAGTGTGAGGTTATATTATTTTTTTCTTTGTAACTGATGGAAGTTTTCAGTTATTTATTTATTTTCTTGAGGATACAGCATATGACCTAAAATCCTATGTTCACTATAAAGGAATAAAAATTTTGAAGACACCTGACTTATGTAAGCTACTCTGTGCTTTCCTTACATCAGAAAGATACATAAAAATTGCAAAAATATATGATTAAAGCCATGGAGAAACTGAAACAATCAAACTATACAAACGTATTTTTAGAAGGAAAGATTAGTCTTGATAAACAAGACATGCTCAAGATTCTTTTGGATTCTATAAAAAATGAAAAAATATCAAAACGTTTCCTGTCCTGACTGATATCCACAAGTCAGCATTTTAAGAGCTCTTTTCCTACTTTAAAATGTGCAGACAAAAAGGTCTTGTGTCTATCAAACTATTTAAACATTAATGTTTTGTCTTGACCTTCAGTTCTTTTCTGTAATACTTCACTTAATTTTTGAATAAAACCAATTTCTTATTCAGAAGGAAGAATTTTTCAGTTTGGCAACATCAAAATGGGAGAATTGAAACATTTGTTTTTAGAAATGTAATTAACCAAGAAATTTCATCTGAATCCTAGCTGTTACTTATAAAAAAGGAAAAGGAAAATGAAATGAAGGGAAATGAAGTTAAGCATCCATTCCTTTTCTGTTGGTTTGTGGGGTTTTTTTTGGTTTTGTTTTGGTTTGGTTTTTTTTTTGTTTTGTTTTTATTTTTGAGGACTGTTTTGGTATATCTAATCTCTATATTAATAAAAAATATTTTAAAAATCTTGATTAGGTAAGTATCAAGTAAATCCTTATTAAAATATGTTATTTTCCAGAGAAGATAACCCTGATATTATATTTAAAGCAAATTTGGCAAGCAAAAGATTTGGGTACAAAGAAATTAAGTGTTAATACCTATTCGATAATGAAAGTAACTCCAAAGGGAAAATTGCATAGATCCTTTTCTTCCAGATTTATCAAACAAAGTAGGTAGTTCCTGTAAAATTCAAAGGACAAAATAGTATTTAGATTTATGTCAGGAAGCTGTTGTTCTGGACAGTATCAAGGACAAATTTTTGCATTGCTAATACCCTGGTTAGAGTACTCTCATCATTGAAGTATTAAATTAATGTAAATGCTTTGCTTAGAAAGGCACAGTAAATAATAACAAAAAACCAAACTAACAAACAAACAAACAAAAAAACCCCTCCAAAACCCATGACAAACCCCAAGAAAACACACATAAAAAAAAAAAAAAAAAAAAAAAAAAAAAGAAAAATGTGCTATGGCAAAGATCTCATTATCTGAAAGTCAGTGCTAAATAACAGGATTATGCATAGTAAAAGGTTTGCCTGTGTTCATTTATTTTTTTCTTTTAGTCTACCTGGTAGCCTACTGTTCCATTGTGGATCTTGGAAGACCACGTGCTAGGACTTGGATCTAGTCATCGAAAACTACCCCCTTGTCTCCCTAAAAGTCTAATCCAAGTTCTTCAGACACATCTGTTTAACCAAAGTAGCCAGCTAATGAAAGCCAAGAAGAACCTATGATGATGTAGTAAAAATTAGTGTTACAGAATTCCTTTAACATGATTCTGCAATACACAGAAAGGAAAATCATGCTGTTTTGTAGACTTCAAACTTAGATGTATGTGCTGCTAATGGTCCAAGTCTTGTGGACATCTAACAGTTATTAATAACAATAAAGCATAAGTAGTGTTCAACCCAACAGCTCCTGACTTTCAGCAGGGAGGATGTCGAACAGTAGGGTGGTAGTGAATACTGGAGTGAACTAATTATTGCCTAGGCACTAGTGATTTCCCTTAGCAGATTGAACAGGACATAGGGTGAGAACATACAGAATGTAAATGTATGTGGTTTCTCAGAATCTGGTTAATGTCTGTTCAGCACAGAAGATTAGAACGATGAACAGAGACAGCACATTAAACACCCAGACACACAAATCCTAACAGGAGTTAAGGGAGTTGCTACCAACAACCACAGATCTCAGCTCACTGATTGATTGATGGACTGTTGAAGGGACTGCTTGAAGCCCTAAGGAAGTTCAGCTGGAACCATCAGCATCAGACAGGGGGAGGGAAACAAGAATATTATGAGTTTCAGGGGACAGAGCAAATTTATTGAGAGATATTTGAAAAGGCTTGTGGTGTTGCACAAAATGTGTTGTGGGATGTTTAGAGAAAGGGCAAAAGTTAAGCAAAGGGAATGAGCAAGGTGGATCAGGGAGAAAACACGGAAAATGGAGACGATGGGGGATGAAATATGTCACATAAAGAGGGTACAAATCAGTGTGCTTTTTCCTAGCCAGTTCCTCTGCCTGATAACCAGGCTGGTGGTCTTCTTCATATCTTCTTACCCAACTCTACTCCCACCTGTTTTCCCCAGTGACAGTGCTTGCTGTTCTGTGTTTGTGAGGACAGTGACTTTCAAGGTGAAGTATCGGGGAAAATAAGAGTTCTGGGAGCCAGCTGCCAGAGAGACCAATGGTCTGAGAGTCAGCTACTGGGGGCACCATAGGTCTCTCCCACAGTGACAGTAGAGATCTCTTTGCATTTGAGTGGGAATAGGCACATTCTAATAACAAACACTGAGCCTGAGTAGCCAGCAAGCACAAACAGGATCAAGCCATTTTGCATTATTCATGTTTGTGTGAGTGCTGTTTGTGTGTACGTGGTGCCTGTACAGGTTCTTTCCTTGTGTCGGTGGTGATTAGTTCATGTTCTATCACATGCATGATCAGCCTTGTTCCTGGCCAAAGAGGGGGTCTGGCAGCAGCCTAGCTGTAGCAAGCTGCGGAGGAGTCCCAGCCTCCCTTGGGAGGCTTGGTGCCCGGCAAATTTGAATTCCCTTTAACACTGACTGTCTGTAAATGTGTAACAGAGTTAGAGTCGTACAAGGATACTCATTCACTGTAGCCGTGTTATTGATGCTTCACGTCAGCTGAGGCACAGATTCATGCAGGTATTCTGCAAGTATCACACTTTCTGTTCTAAAGCTCTCCAAGTGTTTCTGCTGACATTTTGCCTTGGGGTATAGCCGTAAATTCCAAACCACAAAGAGGATAGGTAATTTCCAAGCCTGCCGTGTGGCACGTGTCATGGTTCAAGCTTCATGCAAGTCCTTGCACCTAAAAATCTTGACCAGATGTGTTATTGCTGCTGGAGAACAGGGCTAATGTAACATATTGCCTGATCAAATTCCCTCTTGATAGTCTCCTCCTTGGAAGTGTGAAAACATGGTGACTGGCTTTCTAAGGTTAGCAAGCAAATTGATTATGAACTGGAGTTTTGTCTACCAACAATTTTTAATATGTAATCTTGTCATGAGTGAACTAAAGTCATTAATAATACAGTAAGCAAAATGTGCTACAGTTAACCTTAAATTATAACTTACAAAGAGCATTCTTGCAGTTTCTGCTATGATTTATGGGCTCAGTTTATTCTATGCAAATTCATGCACAGTTTCTAATAAGAGGGAGGAGGAAAGATAAAAGAGCCCTGAATATTTTATAAGCTTTTTCCACTTACCTTAATTTAGAAATATGAAGCTGAATATGTAAGTAGAGAATAATTACCTATTACTAATCTCCCACATAGTTTATCTATTTCAGCCCTGAACATCCTGAGCAATGCAAAACATAACTGTTTTACTACCTGTACCACTGTAAATATGATAATTAGGTATACTTCAGTGCTAGTTTTTGCTGATACATGAGAAGATAGATACAGTAATATAATCAGGCAGTGCTTCGCTATTGTTTTATATCCCTTTTAAAAATAATATACCTGCTGTTCAGTATTTTATTCATTGGACACAGGAAAGTTAACTTTTAAGAGGATGATGCCCTAGATAAGTTCCTTGAGTGTGCTCTTCCAGATGCAATCCTTAAATTTTAGAAATGGTGTAACAAATTTAGGATTGCCATAGAAATCCATGGAAACAGCTGCAGCAGAACTCAGTACTCTTTGCTCTGTAGCACAAGTACTTCAGTACTTGGTGCTTAGTTGAGACTGACTCATAAAGACACTTGGGCACCTATATCATGCCAGACAACTCGTTACAACAGAGCAATATGCAAGCCATCTAGCTCTAAAAGAGTAGTATGCAACCCTTCTTCCAGTCTGTTCCTCCTGGTCCTGAGCTACTTAGGTATGATTGATAATTCTGAAATCTAACCAGAAAAGTGATGAGCATTGAGGCTACACCACCTTCACTCAACTCAGTGTCTCTCTGGAGGACCGCCATAGCCCCAAATCCTCATGCTATCAGTAAGCTTCATGCAATGACAATAGAGCAGAAGGGTAAAATCTGTAGGTTGTATTTCACTTCCAAAAATCTGAAGGAAGCTAAGGTTTTCTTTCATTGTTATCGATGAATACCAATAAGAACCAAAATGGGGGGCATACACTTAATGGGATCTAAAGACTCAGCAAAGAAAAACATACTGATGATTTTTTTTAATGAATAGACACACTTTTGAATCCAAGAATCCCCATTTTTTGAGAGAACTTAACCCGACAGTAAAGATTCCTGTGGCTCATACTTTTTTTTATATCACCATCAATACTTTGAAGAATCCTTGAGTTAATCACCTATATTATTATTTTTTAAATTATTAAGGAAGGAAGGAAGGAAAGAAGGAGAGAGAGAGTCCTTGGTTTATCCAAAATTACAATGAACCAGCTTTACATTAAATTGTATTTTTCATTAGTTAGTGAACAAGCCAAAAAGTTTTCCTGTGATCTCCATTTCTATTACAACAACTTAAGATTAAATCACAAAAGACAAATAGACATCCACCTGTCTGGGGGAAAAAATTGTTTTCCTGTAAATCACAATCTTATGTTGCATTATCGTCCCCTTCTCCAAACTGTTTGCCGCTCACTGTTTTTCATGCACTTGCCTATCTAAAGCATACTAACACCAAGAGCTATCTCCCAGATGAAACTTATGCATGCAGTAGTGTTCAGATTTTGCTGGGATCCTAAAAGACCAGCAGCTGTCTTTTCTGGTTTGAGTCTAAAGGCTGTAGGTAGTCTTGTGTGCCACACCTAGCTCAAGACATCTGTTTTGTGATGTTTCCTGGTTTTTAGATCCTGCCTAAACTCTGACAGGATCCTCAAGGTGGATTTTTTTCTTGCTGCTTTCAACTCTGAATCCAGAACCAGAAATGTTTGTTTAGACATAGCTACCAAAGCTGGCTTCACTCAAAGGCCTACATCTGGATCAGAAGCAATGTAATTTCATTGCAGGTAAAACAGGAAACCCTGTGATGTACGCAAAAATCAGGACCTATATCACCCTCATAAGTGTTCAGACTAGCTGGTGTCCCAAGGTATATGCACGGCTCAGTCAGTGAAGATGGAGTGTTAATTTCTGAGAATATGATCCCTCTTGCTCTTGTATCTTGCTCTTAATGTACCTTAAAGATAACGTTATCTTCTATTTGAGGGGGGAAAATATATTTCAGATTTGACTCTTGAATGAAATTTGAGGGGAGAAAAATAACCTAACAAAATTAAAACTATAAGATTATTCTACACTCAGATTTCACTGGGATCCTCGTAGAAGATGTTTTGTTGAGTGACAGCTATAGCTGATTAGTGATCAGCAGCTTTTCCCTGTGGCAAATTCATGTTTCACTGGACAGCTTACCAGTTATTGAAATTTTCCACTGATAACAAAACCCAACCAGTTATCCTGGATATTTTATTTGTGCCTTAACTGAAGGGTGAAAAAAAGAAGAAGAGGAAAAAAAAAATTAGCCTCTAGCTCTTCAGTGGCATGCAAAGGCTATTTCTTTTCCCACTGGGGAGCAGCAAAAGTGGCTTGGAGTGAAGAAACCCAACTTCCTTGTCTTCGTCTCCCTTCTCAGGACTTATGAGAGTGACTCTGCAAGGTATTAGATGCTCTTTTCCAGCAGTCTGCAGTCACAGCTGAATAACAATTCCTTCCATCTGACTTTTGGCAGCTAACTGAGCTACCTAAATTATCAACATACTTGCCCTCTGGCTTTTACTATAGTTGGTGGAAAGAAATAATCATCTCTAGATATCAGATTCTTACGCTCCACTTTTACCTCCTAAAGCAAAAAATGATACTCATTCAGTTTATAATTTTAACCTTAGTTAATAGTATAATTAACAGAATGAGAATCAATATAGAAGCTGAAAATGGATTCCTAATTCTTAACTTTTCTATAAGGTGTGTAATTACATTTGTGCAAAACAACCAATGAGTCATCCCAGCTGAAACAGCACCAACAAAGTCGCATGAACACTAGCATATTTTTTTAATTCAGTGAAAGACTTCTTAAGCAGCAACCTTTACTACAGTACATGCTTTTCTGAAGGCTACACAAGCTTTCAGTCATTTATCAGTTGTTTTACTCAGGCCTGTCCCAAAGACTGATGTGTTTTTTCTATCTGTCCTTCTGCTGAAGAATGTTTGCCCAGTAACATCTCAGAGTTTTCACCTTTTGTCCAAAATTCCCAGACATGTATAAATGCTTGACATGGCCACAGAGCTCCTGAAAGGATCTAACTTCTTACACCTTCTGCGTAACCAAGGGAATAATAGTCATAGGAAAAGATGCAGGGGAAGCCCTCAACTTACTGTGCTGATTGCCAGTGACTGGAGAGAGAACAAACAGGCTCATTAGCCCCAGTTTTACAGTGGAAAATTTATGTAACCTGAATCCTTGGATGAGTGGAACACAATGAATGGTGCACTCTCTGTCTCACACACGCTCCTGCATGCACGTGCCTTCGCTCTTTTCTCTTTTTTCTTCCTAAAATGTAACTGCTCTGGGAGAAGGAAGATTGCATTTCTTCAATGACTGCATTGTTTGTAAGAAGCTGTCAGTATTGATCAGTGGTTAAGGCCAGCAGAAAGAAAATGGTTTACACTTTCCATTTTAAATGTGTGAAAACTAAATACTCCAACAACCAGTGCCGGACAGCAGCTCCTTCTCACTAGCATTTGCTTTGTTACCTCATACGTGGTTAAGTACTACTAATCTCTGAAAGGAAATCCTCTAAAATGCAGTGAGTGGAAGCCCCTTCTCTCTCCCACTGCACCCCTAGACTCACAATTATACCTCTGTAACAATAATACATCACAACAAATATTGTTACTGCAAAAGTTTGTCTTCTGTAAAATGAGGACAGGACTGTGAGTGTAATGTGTGCCTGCATAGGAAGTAGGTTGGAAGAAGTTCTGTGGGCTTTCTTTTTGTTTTGGCTGGGTTGGTGTTTTTTTCCTGGCTGAATGCAGAGAGGGTAGTACTTGTTTCACCTCCTTTCATTTAAAAACAAATTACTTTTTTATTATTTTTTATTTAGTTCACTTTTGAGAAATTAAATCAACAATATTTTGGTCAAATATCAATAGTTTTATGACATCTTGATCTGAAAGAACTTTTCTTCACTTTTCTTCTCTTTTCTTCTCTTCTTTTCTTTTCTTTTCTTTTCTTTTCTTTTCTTTTCTTTTCTTTTCTTTTCTTTTCTTTTCTTTTCTTTTCTTCTTTTCATTTCTTTTCTTTTCTATTCTTTTATTTTATTTTCTTTTCTTTTCTTTTCTTTTCTTTTCTTTTCTTTTCTTTTCTTTTCTTTTCTTTTCCTTTTCTTTTCTTTTCTTTCTTTTCTCTTCTTTTCTTTTCTTTTCTTTTCTTTTCTTTTCTTTTCTTTTCTTTTCTTTTCTTTTCTTTTCTTTTCTTTTCTTTTCTTTTCTTTTCTTTTCTTTTCTTTTCTTTTCTTTTCTTTTCTTTTCTTTTCTTTTCTTTTCTTTTCTTTTCCTTTTCTTTTCTTTTCTTTCTTTTCTCTTCTTTTCATTTCTTTTCTTTTCTCTTCTTTTCTTTTCTCTTTTCTTTTCTTTTCTTTTTTCTTTTCTTTTCTTTTCTTTTCTTTTCTTTTCTTTTCTTTTCTTTTCTTTTCTTTTCTTTTCTTTTCTTTTCTTTTCTTTTCTTTTCTTTTCTTTTCTTTTCTTTTCTTTTCTTTTCTTTTCTTTTCTTTTCTTTTCTTTTCTTTTCTTTTCTTTTCTTTTCTTTTCTCTTTCCTTTTTCCTTTCTTTTCTTTTCTTTGCGAAGGCAAAACCAGTGCAAAATGTTTTTTTTTTATTTATTTCCTCCATACTTAGATTTTTCAGCAGTGACTCAGGCCATAATGTAGAAAGGGGATTTTCTGGTATGCTCTATTGTCATCTATCGTAAACCATTCACTAATGCCAAAATAACAACCAAAGATCATACGTTTAAGAAGTTTAAGTTTGATTTAACCTGCATACATCTTCTGGAGCACCAAATTTTCGGAACAGTATTTGAGCTGTTCAATTGTAATTTCTGTGCATGAAAGCTAGTGTATACCACAGGGGGTTCATCTGTTTGATTTTCCTGGCTTATTCTTATTACAACTGATCCAAAATTGGAACTTTTTGAATGACTGAATACACTGGGGAGCATTAAATATAAATGTGGCTAATGAAAAGATTTGCTAGCCATAGCAACTCCAAACTTGGACAGAATTTAAGGGAATAATTTATCTGTTGATTTACCATAAGTTTTTTGAGTAAATCAATGTAAAAGGAACAAAAAGAAAGCAGTTTTTGAAACCAAATGAGTGCAACAGACAGGGTTCAAATATGAATTTCTGTGAGAAAAAAAAAAAAAAAAAAAGCGTTCTCCAAGGGTTAAAAAGTCACTTGCCTGTTCCTAAAACACTAGGAGAAACCTTTTAATTTTCTCAGATACATAAAGAGGATGAAGAGCAGAAGAAACAGAAAAGGAACCTTAAATTAAACAAAGCTGCTTCTAAAAGGGAAATGAGAATGCCAAGGAAATGTTGGGTATAGATGGTACCTGCCAACCACTCAAGCTGTTTGATAGCACTTCTCTGTAGACCCAAGGGGGGAATTGGTAGCACAAGAAAGAAGGGTTAGCAATATCTTCTAGGGCTTTTATGAAGCTTACTATCGATCACAAACCTTTGTTGTTGAGGAAAAAGGTAAAAGAATATCTAGATAAATTGGAATTGACAAAGCTAGGCAACTTAGAGAGAGAAATCTCTTGAGTCGCCTGTAACCAAAGAAGAGATATTGAAAGTGATACAATCGATGTAGCCCAGGAAGACTCTGGGGAAAAATGACTTTACCCATCAAGTAACCATAGTTGGAGATGTATGGCTGATATCAATTTGTTTTGGATTATATGTTCACTGAGGCTTCTATCCTTTCTACATTTAATGGTGTATTTTCAGGATTTTGGGGGGATCAAATGGAGAGCTTCTTAATAACTTACACAGTCCAACAGTCCCTATCAGTTCTAGGTGATCCAGCAGCTTTTTGAGCATTAGGAGAGAGATCTAACTTTGTATAAGACAGATGTAAAACAAAGGAAAGGGAAAACGGGGTGACTCTGTGCCACCTACATATTCGGTCCTCCAGACGAACAAAGAGAGATTGAGGATACCCAAAGAATATAGATGCTTCAGAAAAAGCTCTTGAGAAGTGAATCCAAATATGTAACTTAAAAGCCACTGAAAGAAAGGAAGAGAAAATACAAGCAGAAGCTAGAGTGAAGCAGACTATTGAATTCACAAAGCTCAGAGTACTAGAATGAGGAGGAAAACATGCATTTTCCACCAGCCTTGATTTTTTATCCTTTATCTATAAATGGGGCTAATCTCCCTAGCCTATTCTGTGGTCACTGGTGAGAAAGACATTGGTTTGGAGACCAATTTACAGCCAGACTTTAATCTTTTCTGGATTTCTGGTCTCTCTAAATTAACAATTTTTCATTCATTATAACTTGTAAAGTTAGATTTAGAGATGTCATGTGCAATGTGATTTCAATAGGTTTTACCGTATTTCAGTAGATTTCACAATATGTGCACAACTTTACCCTGAGTTGTAACGATAGCTCTTTTCTATATATCAGCTGCAGTTTTCAAAATCAAATTCAAGTACCATTTAATCTTAAGCATGAATTGAATATAGTATGGTATCCATTTTTAGCAAGATTTCAACTTTGCTATTGGATAAAGAAGGGTATGCAAGCAGTCTAAGTTTGCACAGTCAATAATTGCAGTAAAATGTGTCCAGGAACCTTCTGGGCATAATTTGAAATGGGCCAGAGGAGTCCCCATCCCTCCCAGAAATCCTGTGATCTTGTAACAATGGTATAACTGACTCCATCTACTGACACCCATTACTCCAACAGAACCAAAACCTCCATAGGAAAAGATCTCCACTGTTGACTGTTGGCCAAGGAGAGAAAAGGGACAAAATGGTCAGTGATTCATCTCTGTGTCAGTTCCTGCAATACTCTGGGGCACAGTTACATTTTGACATAGGAAAGAGGGCGCGAGAAGGAAGCAAGTGGGATGAGGGGACACATGCAAGTCTTGTGGAGTAATTAGAGAACAAAGGAGAAAACATTAGATAGCGAAGCTGGATTCACCTCCTTCTAAATAGTGACCTTTGACTCCAGATATACGGAAATGTCTATCTCTCTCCATCAGTTACAGAGGGAGCTTAGGAAGTTCATCTTCCTACCTAAAAGACAGTTATGCACTTAAAATCAGGTGAGAAGAATCAAAACCTTTATTCATATAAACTGTGGTCTACCAAAATTAAGTTATCTCTCCTAAACCTCAGTTCACTCTACCGCAGCTCCCATCCTGTGTGGGTTTCACACACAACACTGAGTGCTTACAAGAGGGAATTGCTGCTGATGAATGGGCAAGGTAGGTCTTCAGTTTTTCTCTCTTTTAAAAAAATTTTTCCCCCTTCAATTTCCCTGAGAAGGGAGCACACAATATTATTTCAAAATTTTTCTTCAGCAATGCTGTGACAGACAAGTCAAGACATCTAACACTTGCAAGAAGGACAATGCACATATGTCTCTAAGTCCAGATCTAGCTGTCTCTATCCATGTGAGGATTCACTCATGTCTGTTCAAAGATCAAGGCACTGGAACTGGTAGAATTTTGTGAGAAAACACAGATCTGTATATAACTTTATGCTGAAAGCTGCAAAATTATAGCTTCATTCGAAGAACTGCAATGTCTAGAGTGGCCCTTAGGGCATAAAACCCTGCTGTATCAAATGATACAGCCTCCGTATGTGAATGTAAGGACCATAATATTGAAGGTTTTATATATTTAATTTCCTGGCAGAAACCAAGCCACAGTGATTTAAGCACTTGCTTGCCTTATCCAGGGCCATTTGCCTATGCTGCTTTTAGCACCAATGATGATATACTACACCCCTTTGTTTGTGGGGGTACAAAATAAGAACTTATCTCCTAATAGCAGCAGTTTTGCTATGTTTATGTCAGCACTGAATTACATGAGGACTGGCATGTCTCTGCTGATTTAAATTCTCCTGAATACAAGCCTTCCAGTGTTGCAAATAGAGGGAGGTTAAGGCCAGATCTTCCAGCTCAGATGAAGTTGCTTCATCGTTTATTATTGTTCAGTTACAATCAAATTATTGATGTTCTCAAATTTGTCGGGGATACTGCAAGATGCAAACCTCATGAGTGAGACAGTGGGAAACAAGAGCAAAAAGAAATAATGTGGGGAAGAATAGAACTCTTAGTACTTGCATACACCATCATACAGGAAATAAAACCCAGAATGGTGCAACAGGATTATGCTTTTTTTTTTTCCTATGCCTTCCCCCCCCCCCCCCCCCCCCCAACCCCCCCTTTCCTCTTTTTCATGCAGGATTTGAAAATTCTTTGCATGGGACAGGAGAAAAAGTGAAGTTAAACATTCTCAGGAATGTTGAGATATCAAAGTGCAGCGTTTTTCCCTTAAGCATATAAAATATTAAGAATGCTCAGCAAAAGCCAATAGGGAAGCTGCTTAGATAAGAAGATGAAAAATTAATTTTAATGCACAGAGGACTAAGTAATACACTTATTTCACAACCTCAATCAATTTTAATATTTTAGTATTTAATAGTAGTGTGTCTCCAATATTTTAAAAGTTGCTTGTGTGTCTTTTTACTCACACTATAAGTTGTTCTATTTATCTCTTTGCCTCTCTTGCTCTCATTCTTTCTTTCCAATACATATAAGAGATTGCCTTAGATGCATTTTCTTCTCAGTAACGATCAGTATAAGGTGATTAACACATTCCTCTCTTTCATGGTTTTCATTTCTTCTCTACCCCTCTCACATTTGAGAATAGAGTGTTCTTGCAAATAAATAGAGGCCAAATTCAGTGCAATAAGAACACTCGTCTTCAACAACAACCTGGCTAAGTTGCAGTGGAAGATTGCATAGACATAGCCAGAGTACTTCTCAATTAATTGCTTTGAAAAAGTAACGAATAGGAGCCAAAGCTTCAGTGCAGACTGTAAAACTGCAGCCGTGAATTCAAGTGAAGATAAATGTGTTTAGGCCAAGCATCTCCAATGCTTTGTGATTCTCTTACCATTAACTGTCTGGATCATGTAGTTTAAAACTTATCTCAAGTATATCTGCATGGGTGAGTTGCCCCATTAGAATACAATAAAGACATGCTTGGAGAGGAAGTTCTTATCTTCCAATTAAAACAAAAACAAAAGCAAAGAAGAAAGTGGAGAGGAAAAAAAGGAACAATCTTGATTTACACATTGGTAATCATGTCCAGAAATGGCCCTAAAAAAAACATATTTAAAAATAAATTTAAAAGCTACAGGTTCTGTGCTGATTTCCAGGTAGATCCCTAAAGACTGAGCAATCTACTTGTACTTCTAACACTGCTTCTATTTGGTGACTGGGAAAACGTACTTATTATAGTCACCGACTGCTCAGTTATTAGTGAAAGAAGTTGTCTGCCTTATACCTCCATTTAGGCATTTGTCTCCACCACCACACACCTGACTCATTTTATAACAGAACCAGGTTTGGGCAAGTAATTTCCCCTGCATTTCCCCCCATAATTTTATTTGAAAGCACTACAGATTTAACTAGATATGAAGAGAACTCTCTGAAACTATGTTCCTCCTAGGTGGAGAAATACTCTTTATTTGTGCCTAATAATCTTAGGCATAACTGGATAATATATCTAAACAGAGCACTGCACATTAGAAAAATGGCCATGCGTGCTATAGACAAATACACCAGCCTTTACTGATCGCATATTCCTCTTCATTATACTAGATTTGCTAATTATCATACCATCATAGCACTTAAAGAAAGAAAAGATTCACTAAATAACATCTATAATGTTATGGAATAGAGGGCTGGTGTTTTATTTTATTTTATTTTATTTTATTTTATTTTATTTTATTTTATTTTATTTTATTTTATTTTATTTTATTTTATTTTATTTTATTTTATTTTATTTTATTTTATTTTATTTTATTTTATTTTATTTTATTTATCTTTTAAGCTTCATTCACAACAGCTCTGGAATTAAGGATGATACTCGGAGAGAGATTTAGGAAAGTACAAATATTTCTGATGATTGTGTAACTCCTTTTAAAAAAAAGTAGCAATGGCTGACTATGGGCATTTCTACAGGCAATGGCTCTTACACATTCGAGGCTGTAGAACAAGTGAAAACACCCGACAATAGGAGCACACGGTAGCTCTCAAATATAATGTAGTCTACCATTATTTCCTTTTCCTGACACATTCACATCAAAATAGGAAAAGCCAACTTACTAATGTGATCCAAGTTTGGTTTTAATTAAATATGTAATAGGCAATGATGTTTCTGAAATTTCCTAAACCATTCTACCTAAATAACTGAAATGCAGCTCAAATATTCCTTCATCTGTATCAGCACTTTGAAGTCACTTAAGATCAGTCTAGTAATTTTTCTTTAATAGCCTTGCAAATCTTTTTTACAACACAATCCTTTTTTTTAACACCTGAACACTTCCTAACACTTTCTAGCATATTTGTTTAATTTCTTATCATAATTCTTTCTTTCTTTCCCTTTTTTCTTTTTTTTTTTTTCCTGCCTCCCAGCCCCCGATATGAAGGTGTCTGAGAGTGTTTGTGACATTCTAAGAACAATCTTCTTAATGAGGAAGCTGTTTATGAAACAGAACTGCCTGGAACTGTTATCATATGAACTCTGGTAAAAATGTATCCCTGCCCCAGACAGCCTAGTTCAGACACATTGAAGATGGATATGTAAGTAATCAGGCTAGAGATAAAATGTCCTGACGAAAAAATACTTGTTTGCTTGTATTTTTTTTTCCTTTGAAAAATGGGGTTTCATTATATTCAAACTTGTATGTAGGGACTGTCCATTTTTACAATCTTTCTGATTTTGGAAAACAATAGTTTGAACAGAATAAAATATTTCTTTTAAAATCTCAGTTCAGACCTAACTCTTTCCTTTTGAATTGTCATTCGAATTAAAGTGGAATTTGAGTGGCATTTCAATTTATGATGCCAATTTGATATAAAATTTATGGTTCCCATCAACTTTTCAAATTGAAACATTTCATTTCAAATCAATGTTTTGTTTCAAGGTTTCATTTTAACCTGTCAAACATTTTGTTTTAATTGAAAAAGAATAAAGCTACTTCACCCTTCTGTATCCATTTCTTTCTGAAACTTAGATTTTTGTCATCCCAACCTGGTGTATTCATCAAAAATAGTTGTAATAGAATTTTCAAACACACACAAATGCTATTTTATCTAATACAATTTATTCTTAAAATAAATAAATAGATTTTTATAAAATTCCAAGGAGAAATTTGGAATGTTCATAAAACACCTTAATATAACTACGTTACTTCCTAAAGTAATCTTTAATTTCCCCTTGATAAACACTGAACAAATTGGATAGGCTCATACATGTACATGGTGTACACATCGTGATGAAGAGGCTTTTAGATGCCTATATGATCCTGAAGCATTGTAAAAAAAATCTTTTAAACACTCTGTACAGTAAGTAAATTATAATTATTATAATTAATTTAAATATTTGCATAATTTTAAACCCAGAAAAAAACGCTTATGATTGAATAGAAGCAAAGAGGCTCTACATTTTAGTATTAATATTATTTATGTACCTATTGAAGTCTGAATGACATTACAATTGCTATTTTTTAAAATCCATTCCAAGTCTAGTTACAGTTTGGACTGGGTTTTTTTTAGAAAGATGGAAAAGATATTTCTGTTACTTTTTTTTTCTTTAAACATAACATTTCATTATTATTTTGCAATTTATAATTAATTTTTTAAGAGCAGTTTCATGTGAGAGTTCCCCAAGAAAATAAACACCCTTTGAGAATAACAAATCAAAAAGAGAGCCAATGCTATCAAACACTTTTATCTGAGCAAAGGAGTAGGTATTATTTTTGTTATTGCTATGTTTTAACCCCAGCTAAGTCAACCCCAACTAAGTCCCACATAGCCACTCATCCCTTCCCCCCACTGCCACCCCTGGTGGGATGGAGAGGGGAAATGGAAACAGATTAAACCCATGGGTTAAGATAAGAACAGACTAATAATTGAAATAAGTAAAATTTAGTAATAATGATAATAATATTAACAATAACAACAGCAACAATTATTATTATTATTATTATTATTATTATTATTATTATTATTATTATTATTATTATTATTATTATTATTATTATTAATGTTGATGTTGATGATGATGATGATGATGAAAAAGCAGATAGCAAAAAGACAGAGGAATACAACCCAGTCTCTGAGCAGCAACAGCCTCCCCGCAGCCAACTCCCTCTCAGTTTATATAGTGACCATGACGTCCCATGATATGGAATATCTCTTTGGTTGGTTGGGGTCAGCTGTCCTGGCTCTGCTCCCTCCCAGCTTCTTGTGCCCCTCCTCACAGGCAAAGCATGGGCAAATGAAAAGCCCTTGACTTAGCGTAAGCA
Source organism: Falco naumanni (assembly GCF_017639655.2). Classification (NCBI taxonomy): domain Eukaryota; kingdom Metazoa; phylum Chordata; class Aves; order Falconiformes; family Falconidae; genus Falco; species Falco naumanni. The sequence goes on from NC_054080.1 coordinate 78,192,466, forward strand.
CTACTTAGAAACAACTAAAGCATCCATGTGTTATCAACATTATTCTCATACTAAACCCAAAACACAGCCCTGCACCAGCTACTAAGAAGAAATTTAACTCTGTCCCAGCTGAAACCAGGAGAGTTATTAGCTAAACCATTTTGCTCATCTTCCAATAGCAGAGTGGCTAAAACAAGATTAACTTCATGTCACAGTCCCATTTGCAATCTATACAACTGGGAGAAATTATTTATCATATAGTACAGAAAAATAAAAACAAAATATCCCTTACTTCTGCTTATCCTTTTTTCCAACTGCTTTGCTTACATTCTTCATAAGAGGTCCTAATACTGCCCTACACAGATATTGTGGACAGTATTTTGCACATGAACTATAGTAATTGATAACTAAATTTTGCCCAGATAAATCCCAACCCTATTAAAATATTTACAAATCTTAGCAGGAATAAATATGCATAATAGACTTCTTCCTATTCTGACAGCCATTTTGAGAAGCTCTTTTCTATTTGCACAATGAATTAAAGCAATTATTGTTCATTCTACTGGAAGCCCCAGAGGCTCCATTATGTTACATACTCTAGAAGGACGCACAGAAATACTGTACTCATCCTGAAAACTTTACAGTCTGCTGGTGGTGGGTGGGGTGGGGGTCTTGGGCTACATAGGAAAAATTAAGGCCAATGAAAAATGTAGAAAAAGTGAAGCGATATTCTCACAGCTGCACAGAAAATATTTGGAACCACCAAGGAGAAAACGGAAGTTTACTTTCCTCTGTGCAGTCTTCAGGACCGAGACCACAGCTCAGCACTTACGGATAAATTAAGAAAAAAATAAAGAAAAAAAGACTGCATTAACTTTTTTTTTTAATTTAAAAACAAAACAACAACAAACACCTAGATAGGGAGTGTCTGACTTCCTTGCATCACTGGATGGCAATTAATCCCTCTAGAAGGTCTCATTTGTTGGAGTAAAACGCCATTCCTGGCCTCTAAAACTACATGTAACATCTAGAGACTAAGGTGCAAATAGGTCCATTACAGGTAAGTTTATTAGCAGCTGGAATGGCTCCACCCTGGAGTAACATGATATTGCTAAAAGCAGTGGCAGTTGAATTTTGTCTTTCATTAAAACGTGAATGTTTTTACATCTATGCCCACGCACATTAAAAATGAATACTGGGCATTTTTCTTGAATGAAATTTCTGTTGATATCAAAACAGACAGAAGGAGGTGAGGCAAAATTGCTTCAATAAACTCAAAATATGGCACTAAAGTTTTGAGGTTTTAAGGTTTTGGGGTTTTGTTTTGTGTTTGGTTTTTGTTATTCACTGAAAAATAAAAGTTAAACTCAAAAGGAACCACTTTGCTTTAATCAAAACAGGGCACATTCAGTTTGGCTAGAGACTAAATAGTTTTGAAAACAATTGCAGTAAAAATGTTTCAAGTAAATTTTTTCCCTAATGTCAAACAAGTAGAAATGTGTGAAAATGGTGGTATTTTTTGCAAAAAAGATATTGTGATCTTACTTCAGTCTTATCTTTCAGATGTATGTATTTTTTTTTGTTGTTTGGTTGGGTTTTTTTTCCTGTTGTTATTCCAGACAAGTGTTTTCAAGCTGTTTCTTTACTGTATAAAGCAACTACTGAAACTGAAGTAAGTCCAGGAAGATTTTATACAAGCTACATACACAAATCACTGCTCTCTTCATCCTTTTTGTTGTTCCTTCTAGTCCTTCTTCTGCTTTTCATGTAACTTGCCACTCTTGTAGCCTCTTTTGAAACCTGCCAAACACTAATTTTTAGTAAGAAGTTCTCTGAATTAATCACATTGCAAGTAGTCAGTTCTCTTTCCCCTAGAACTTTACCAAAGACAGGTAAAAAAACCCCAAACAACAAAAAAAAGCAGCAAAAAGAGATAGTTTTGTATTGTTGTTTTGTTTTGCTTCTTTTGTTCTTCTCCATGTCTTACTTTCATGCAACTTATTTTCACTGGCAAGACAGAAACATTCTCCAATCGTATTTTTTAAATGATGCCTTTTTTAACTGATACAGTTTTCAGTATGTTCAGTGAGTCAAAATAGAAGGATTATTTATTTATTTGGGGGTTTATTTATTTTATAGAATGGGGCTTAGAAGGTCAGAACATTCAATTACAGCAAAGGCAGGTAAAGCCTCCATGGACAGGGCATCATTACTGGAGTTTTTACTCCAATCCAACTGTCAGCTCCTGAGTGTAATTTCTTCCATTCTGCTGCATGCAGAGAATTCTTGGAGATAGAAGGATATTTTTAAAACATTATCTTCTTTACCATATACTTCAGAAATCAATCCCTGAGCCTTCTCCCACTCCCCAGTGGAGAAGTTGAGCTCTTTCTTTCTGCCCCATGCAACATATAACAGGGCATGCCCGAATGAATGGCATGTGATGGAAGTGGGCTCCCATAGAGGACTGCATTAAATCAGATACAATAATCTGACTGCAGCACTGCAGTTTGTTTCTGATGGCTTTTGTTTAGCACACAAGATGAAGAAACAAGAAACTTTTTCCTTGATGGTGTTGTAAATAACACAAGAATTGCAACGAAAAAAATAAGATTTCTTTCTCAAATAAAATTTATCTTCTATTGGGAAAATAAACCCAGTTGTTCTTCAAAGTGAGATTGATCTTCCAGACTAAGACATTCAAGCTCAGTAGTCTACATGGAAGGTAGTTGTCTAAGCTTTTGTTGCAGTCCCTGGGTCAATACAGACATCAGTTCTGTTTAACTACACATGTGTATCCAGTAGTATTTGAGATGTATTAGGGTGTGCGAGCTATCCGCGTGGGACTGGTAGATATGATGTGGGACTGTGAGATGCCCTTGGCTTTCCAGACCATTAGTTGGAGACCAGATAAGGGTGTCTTAGGGCATCATAGTTGTTTCTATGCCCTCTGTTTTAAAAGGTGAAGCAAACTCCACTGAGTGTACTTTTTAGAGATCTGCTGAAAGCTCTAGCTGATGTGTAGGCACTTATGCAGCGTCTTAATTTGTTTTAAGCTGTGAATTGAATCTCACCCCTGTAAAACAAAACCATGCCATGTTCATAATCACTGGGGAATTTACACATCTTCCGATGGTGAATCAAAACTGACTAAAGAATCATTCCCTGGAGGTGATGTTCTCTAGGAAGCTGCCCAGATAAATGGGGTTTTTTGCTAAGCAAACTTGTTAGATGTTTACATTTTGGAAGGATGAACACAGGCAGTTGTGGTTGGGAAAAAAAACAAACAACCAACTAAACAGATATTGCTTAGTTTGGAGATGGTTCCCATTACCATCTGAGTGTGTGCTGGCTGACTGTAAAGCATGTGCCAAGACCGATAAGTACAGTTCGGGCTCTGAAATGAAGCTGAGGCCATTTTTGGCTAGCTGCCCATCCGAATCAAGCTGAGCTGAACTGGAACCTAGCATAACTTAGCATCTGGTGGTGGTTTATGGCAGGAGGTGTCACACAGATTGAAGATCTCTGAAGTACAGGAAGGCTATGAATTTGGTTGAAGGGATTAAATGCAAAAATGCTGTTCCACCAGCTAAATCTCAGTTGATAAGGATATCTTTCTGTGCTGATCTCTGCAAGTGTGCCAGTGCTCCCATTCTTTCCAGTGTCATCTTATTTTTAAAAGAAGTTGATGCTAAAGTCTTTCAGCATTGTGTCTTAATGCCATCTTTAACAAAAACAGAACAGAAGATGAGAGAACTTGTGTGGCTATTCTTACAGTGAATAGTTTGGAACCCAAAATTGCAGCCTTCAATTTAAGAGTTAGCTTTTCCCTAAGCATTCTTGTCTTATCTCCTGTTTCTTATTCCTCCTATTTCTTTTAGGTATGACTCAACTTAATTGACAGTCAATGGCCTGGAGAACTCATGATATGGATTATGACACTGTACATTGAATCAAACAAACAAATTAATTATTGGTCCACCCGTATCATCTACTTAAATTTATAGTGTTTGAAATCAAGCAATATTATGCTGGGCATAAGTACATTTCCTACCTTTTCTAACTGACCTATTTAAAAGAAATAATTACACATGTAAGAAACATGTTAAATCACTGAATTTCCATGAGGTACTAATGTACTACAAACTATCCATGCAAATAGATATTTGGGCAAATTGTCTGCTGGTCCAGCTTCATTGGCTTTAATCAGTAAAGAACTCAGCTGAGGTTTCCCAAGGGAAGATGTTGGATTTTAAACCGATGCTGTGTTTGAGTTTGGCCAAGAAGCCATGATGAATTAAATCTATACTCAAACATACTGAGTTTTTTCTCAGTTCTTCATATGTCTGCATTGCAGAGTATTTCCCTTAAATAAAATACTGCAAAATATTTTTACTTCCCTATTTTCACACTTCAAATTAATGGAAATATCAGTTTGTTAAAGTTTATATAGAATTATTTGTGGTGGGATGCCCAGCAAGTGGGATATGTTATGTTGGGAGGAAAGAATATGAAATATAAAACCATATTCCCCTTACTCATGAATGAACAACGAGGCTTACTCTGCCTCTCACTTCCACCTTCATGCCTGCCTAAAAGAAAATGAAACAAAACAAAAAACTATTAATATATAGGGAGAATTTTCCTTCAGTAATGATATTCAATTGTTCTAAGAAGAAAAAAATGGTACTAAGTATAATGAGATGCCAAATACAAAAAAGCCATGCTGCTCATCTCTAAGCCCTTCTGTTCCTTGAAGTGAAAACTCATTTTAAGAAGATTATGCTGCATATATTAGAAGATGGGCTGATATTCTGCATTCTTACTCTACTGGGGCTTTGGCAGTAAAAGAGAGAGTGGAGAAGGAAAACAATGAAGCTAAAAACAACATTTGTTCCTATTTACCTAATATACTAATATGAGGCATAAGTCTCTTTTCATTCATTTAGGCTTGAATGGATATATAATCTGATGGATTCTTCAGCTGAAAAGGAGTCATATAGTATTTTTGATTAGCAAGGAGGCTACAGAGAGGAATAAGGTGGTATTTGAATGAAATCCAAATTCAACATGAGCTACACAATTTTCCTGGTTTCAGGGAAACAAAACCTGAAAATAAAATATCTTTTGATTAAAGGAAGAGGGCTCAGATTCCCCACAAAATGCTTCCAGAGTTGTAAAAATGTAAGAAGGTTTAATTTCTTTACTGCATGAGGGGCAGGGAATACATCTCCAAAGAATGAGTAGCTGAATGCAAGTTCCTTAATGAATTTGTAATGAACAAAGCCTTTTCAATTCATACCCAAGGAAGATATTGCTGGGGTTGGTGTTGAAATTTTAAATAAGAAATTGTGTGTCTGTTCCCCATCTTAATTATCTCTTAACAATATTTTTGCAATGTGAATTGACTATAGGTTTCTAATCTAATGATTTGTTTAAGGTAGAAACTGTACAAATAAGATTTTTTGTTAATTTTTTAATGTTTATTATGTTAGTTTAGGACTAAGTTTATCTATCTGCAGTTGAAAATGCAAGACTTGCTTTGCCCATATCTCTTTCCTAGACCCATCTTATTTATCTTTCAAAAGGAATTAATACAAAATTATGTTACTGACCTCATGTTATATTGAACTCATATTATGTTAAGGTCCTGCTGTGAGTGAAGGGTTAGGCCAGATGACCTCCCACACCTCTAACATAAATTATTCTGTTTGTTTGGTGGTTATTTCATCTAAAGACTTGTCACTTATTTTGTTTTATTTCATTATTTCTTTCACTTCCATTTCGTTAGTGTTAGTAGCAGCATTCTTAGAAGAAATGAGGGCCTCATCCTGAATCATTACATTTTGAAAGGTTTCCTTTTTTTAAAAAAAAAAAAATTGTAACTGGACAAAAATGAATTGGAAATTTTTTTTTGAGATTATGTGTTCCACCTTTTGTAAAATTCAGCATCATTTAACATTTTATTTCTCTCATAAGTGAATAAATGAAAAATATTTTCCCTATATTAAATTTATATACATATATGCACGCTTACATATATATATGTTTTGTATACGCACACACACAAACAAATACATACATGCGTATAGCCTGAGATAAATCAATCATGTTTTAGGTGCAAAGAAGTTACATGTTTAAGAAGTCAAGTACTTAAAGGCTTTAGGGGCCAATTTAATTTTCATTTGTGTCTTTCATGATTAAAAGTCTCATTTTAATTGAAATACAAGGGATTTAGACTTCTGATTACTAGGTTACCACTGAAAATTAAATTTAGGCTCCTAAATAATTTATGCATTTTGAAAAACAAAACCAAACCAACCCTTCACTCCTTTAAAATGTGCATATGTTTATACAAAGTAAAAAGATTTAAAATTAAGCTCTTGCATTATTAAACTTAAATGCTCTGACTATACCGATTTAATGAGATGGGGAGGGGGGAAGAAAGCATTTTGCATTTTAAACCAGTCAAAATACATTGGTTTTTAAAGACGAGCTTTTAGTTCGGTTTTCTAACTGATGTCTAAGAAATTAATTGAAATAACTGTTCAGTATACAGTGTGTTCAAACAAGGGAATATATGTGTGTGTGTATATATATATATGTGTGTGTGTGTGTGTGTGTGTGGTATTTTCCTGTGTTAATTCTGTCCATGGCACTCTTCTACCAGCTCCAAACTTACTGTGTCACAGCTAAGGTACCTGATCAGAGTAACTTGATATGCAGTTCATGAAAGTTGAGCAGTCCAGAAAACACACGATCCATCTAATGTTTTATGCATACGTATAGGTCGATAATGTTATTTATCATTACAGCATACTGGCATGTAGACAGAGCCCGAGAGAGGACCACAGGGCTATAAGCCGAAAGGTAGTACAAACAAATGACAGCCCAGCACTGCAGTGCATCTATTTGGTCACAATTTTCAGTTTGTGAGCAACTACCAGAAAAAACAGTGGAAGAAATGACCTAATGACCACAGGTGATGCTTAGAGACCTCTGCAAGTTGTGTGGAATAATACTGGAAGAAACTTGCCAGCTGTGGGACAGAGTAAATTATTCTGAACTAAGCTGTAGTAAAACCAAACCAAACCCAAACTTGTTACAAAGCTTGCATGTGTTACTTGCAATGACATTACACAATGTCAAGAAGTGCTTTAAAATTAACACAAGAAACAAGTGTCCAAATTAATGAGACTTTATTGAGTATTTTGTGTATTTATGGCTGCCACCTCAAATTTTAATCAGTAAATCAGCTGATGTTTTCCCATGGAACTAATATTAAAAGTACTCAGGCTATATTACCTAACGTGCCACACATATGAAGGATGAATCATTGCAAACAACCCTGCAGGAGAGTAGTCTTCAACCTCTTGCAAACACTATTGCACACAAAAGCTAAATTGCAGTGAGCATCAGCCATACTGATCATAATCCAGGGCTGGACTCAGGTTTTCCCAGTGGAAAGCTTGAGAAGAAGAAGAAACGTGTTGCAATGCCTTGTCCACTCCTTGACTGCAGATAAGAGAAGTTGCATTCTGCAAACTGAGCCCTAGGTGATTAGGAAAAGAAGAGTAAAGATATGAAATAAACCCAACAGTGGAGGAGGAGTTACTCGAGCTCACACAACGAGCTGGCATAAGACCTTAATGGTTTGGTAATTGCTTTCCTATGAGAATTCGTCTAAAGCATGGTTTTGAAAATGTTAGTTCACAGAGTGCCCTTAGATGTTCTTCAGAGACAGTTGTCTCAACATGCCAGGTTCAATAGCACATTTCTTGAGCTGACATCCCCTGCTTATTGCAGCCCAGCCTGTTGCCCCTTAAAAGCAGCATGCAATGTTATTCTGGATGTTATTCTGTTATTTCATTTGGCTAAGTATTTCCTCAGTGGGCTGGTGGCTGCAATTTCTTATCCTGAAGACTTCACTTTTGAAGGAGAGTCTACAAAAGAGAGAAAAAAAAATCTTAAACTGTGTTGCTGGAGAAATGAAAAATTCAAGAATCTAGAAGTCTTTCCTTAAGGAGGGTCCAGATAGATTGAAATGAAGGGTTATAATTAGAAAATTCCATTTGTATCCTTAGAAAAGGTTCATTTTGTTACTCAGGTCATGGCAACAATGTAGTCTAGTCGTCACATACAAGATATGAATATAAGCTCTTGCGCATCTTGAGAAACACTTTGTGTTGGTCTTCTTGTCTATATGACCTTTCCAAACTACTTGGATTTCTGAATAACTGAAGAGGGATTAGTTCTGGCTTTATCCTGACAAGAGGATGGTTACTGTCTTACATTCATGCTGACCAAGTATGTTTGCCTTACTGCGACCATCTTGTCATTCAAAGCAGTAAGACTTCAATTTCAGATTAGACTGAAGTTCAAATTTGGCTGAGGTCTGGGAGCACAGTTGCCTTTGGCTTTTTTAATTACTTGCAATGACCACAGAGGAAGCCTAATTTAGATGCTTCAGTGAAGTGCCTAAATTAGGATGGCATGGATCTATTCCTTAAAGATTGTGATCGTCCCTTGAAAAGGGGCTAGTACAATGAGAAGGACTGAGTAAAATTGTAATACAAAATAATATACAGTAATAAGCTGCAAAACGATAAGTGAGGTTGTTTATTACAAATCAGACCAAGTGACATCTCTCAGCTACGAAGCTTGATTTATTTCCGTTTTCCTGGCATGGCTTATGGCATGTGTTAGCACTGTTATCCATGCATTATAAATATTTATTTATGTATTTATATTTTATGCTTTTACAGGCCAGTAAAAACAAATAACTGAACAAGTTTACAGGCAGTTAATTTGATATTTAATGGAAATAATAGTCTGCAAATGTCCTGCTTTGTGCGAACACTGAGCTGAGCTTCTCCAGGGGACCATTTAGAGCAACTGAGAGTTTTCCCTCTGGATGCTGGGAACCCAGACTTTGAGTTCCTATTTTATGCTTTGCAAAACAATGAAACCACAAAATTCTGTCCATGCCACTGAAAGTTCTCAGCAATTCCTCCTTTCAAGGATGTAATTGCTGTATTGTAGTAAGAAAAATAAATGACAGCAGTTTGCCATTATGATCTGATAAGAATTAATTCAGGATCTGTCCTGACCGATAACTAATATCAATGAAAATTCTGTCTCTTCTTTTTTATAATAAAAATATTTCTCATTTTTTAAGAAAAAATCAATTATTAAGGCATTTCAAAACTAGATAGTCTCCTTTGCTTTCCCTGTTTTTTAAAAGAAATGCTACAGAAAAAGGAAGGGAAAAACAAGAGACAATTTGGGGGAAAAAAGGGAATGCAAAGAGAGTAATTCCAGAAAATCGAAACTGAAGAATTTTCATTGGCCCTGTTTTTATTAGTTTCTTTTATCTCTGTAGCTGTGATTCACTGAAAATGCAAATATTTAGGGGAGATAAAGTTTTCTATGGGAAACGTGGTTTTTTAATTATTATTTTTTTAAATAAACCAGCCATGTTTCTTTGAAGCATTTACACACACGTACAGAAAAGATTGTGGGTTTTGTCCCCAGCATCTCACTTGGTCCCACTGTCTCCTTATTGTAGTCTCACCACCACAAAGGGGCTTTACTTCTCTGAAAGTTCGCATCTCATATAGGATAGTTCCCTGTTTAGCTTACAGTGAAGATCAGCTATACAGCATGGCAGGAGGGGCAGCGCTGGGGAAAGAGGATGGATGACTGGGAGCAGCAGAACTGTGTGCTCCTGCCCCTGCTGGAGGCCAAGAGTCCTGTCTAAACCTTGAACCAGGCTCAGTAAATCAAGACAGCAAAACAAATGATGGAAAGACTCATCCACTAAGTCCCCTGTGAGGGAAATCTGTGCAGCAAGTTTGTAACCACTGTGTCTTCCACTTGTACAGGAGTAAGGAATTTTATCATAACTCTCCATCAGCAAATCACTTTATTGCCTTGAATAAGCTTTTTTGCTTGTTCTTGTCTTTGGTTTGTTCTGGTTTAACTGTGTTGTCTTTGGGGTTTTGGGGGGGAATTTTTTTTTTTTTTTTCTGTGTATACTTTTGGTTTTGCTTTTTCCTGTGGGTTTGGGTTTTGGTTTCAGGTTTGGGTTTTTTTTCCCCCCCCCTTCATTTTAAAGATAGAGGCTAAATTCATTTATTTTCTGTAGTACTAAAAGAGGAAGGAAAAATCCACTGAATAGTCCATTACTTTTTCCCCACATCCTTCAAGCAGTCCAGAATTCAGCTTTCATTTTGATGGTGGTTTAACAGCACTTGATTAAAAAAAGTAAACTAATTACAATGGAAATGCAGCTCTGCAAAACTTTTAGAAAAACACATTATTTTGTTTTAGGGTTCGGTTAATATACATTCATTTATCATCTTTATAAGAGATGTACAGGGCAATGATGAATAATCCCTGGCTTCCAATCAGGAAATGCAAATTATTCTTCCCTTTCTTTTTTTTTCTCTCTCTTTCCTTTTTTTTTTTTTTTTCCTTTTTTCTTCTCTCCAATGAATAATGCATACTAGTAAATTTGAAGGAAAAAAAAAAAAAAAAGGTGCCAAAAATCTGGCAGGATGTAATGACAAGCAAGAAATGTAATGTGGTGCATTACCAAAAAAACCATTAAAGAGAAGCTAAATGCTGCATTTCCTTCAGTCAAAATTACATCATCAACCTTGAACTTAGGGAAGAGTTTGCAAAATACGAGCCAGAGAAAGAATGGGGAGGGGAAACGTCCTCTGTGGGAAACAAATTAGGTAAAACCAAACTCCTAGTTTTGGGGGCTTTCCTTGGTTTGGTGTGGTGTGCTTTGGTTTGGTTTTATACTGTGGCCCAAAATCATGTCCTCTAACTTGAGGCATCTATCTGCCTACCTGAAACACTAATAAAAAATGCCAGCACTCTTGGCTCTTTTCTAGTGACAAATCTGCACTCATGCTGCATCACAGAGATCTGAGGTTGGCTGGACTTGTTGAGTTCCCAACCCTCCTCCAGCATGTAATGAAGGAGTTTCAGTTGACTGGGCTTTTGTTGTAGACCGTGTCTTTCAAAGCTTAAACCAAAGTGGGCTGAATTTAGGTTACAGCTTCATGCTGTTATCGCACACAGGAGTCAACTCTAATGAAACCAGCTGAATGTTGAAACATACCACAAGAAGGTCTCAGTGGAAGCTGTGTACCTATGCATGTACCACAAACAAAAAATATATAGCAAGGGCTCATTTTCTTAAATGTCAGAACTTCAGTGAAGGCTTATTTCTTTTCAGAGCCTGCTACTAATAACTGAGTTCTTGACTTTAAACCACAGTATTAGTGTATCCCAATCACAAAATACATAAAGCATTGTAAAATCTTCCCCCCCCCCCCCCCCCCTTCTTTCTTTGTAGGTTGGCTTTTTTCCCCCTTCTTCTTTTGATTTGTTGTTTCTTTTCCCCCAGGTCCTCAATAAAAACTTTGGACTACAGTGCCTGTGCATGTTGCTATTTTAGTTACAGTGTTGGAGTCTGATCTTACAACCTAAAATGAAAAAAAAATACATTACCTCTTAAGTTTAACCACAAACTCATTAGGCTGAAGGCTATATCCGTCTGTGCTGTCTAGGTACCAGGAGAACTTTGACAAACAGATTAGACAAGAGGAATCAGACTGCAGAGTTTTAAGCACTGATTATTAAACGCAGCATGGCAACCCGCAATCACTTTTTTCTTTTTCTAAAGTCAGACTTATGTTGGAGGGCCCTGATTTAAAGTCTTAAGCTGCTCAATTCCTCTGTGACATTTGCTCTGTGAATGAGTCTTTGAAGAGTTTGGTTTACCTGAGATGGTTGAGCAAATACATTATAATACTCAAGAACAGCATTTACCTTGTCTTTTCTTAAACAAAGGCATAGTTTTAAAACCCTAAATGTTCAACAAACTAGAGTCAAGATTTAGTCACATGAAATCCTTGATTTTTTAAGGATTTTTTTGTTATTTTTTTTTTTTTTATTTTAAACGTAGGCTTCTTAGCTATCTCAAAGGTCAAGTGTTGAGTTTTTATTTTGTACTAGTAATGCAAATTAACTATACAAAATTAAGAGGAAAACATTGGCCAAATAATTGCAGGAAAAACTTAATACATAGTTTAGGGATAATAATAAGTTGGCCTAAATATCTTTGTGTGCATATATAGCACATGCATAACTGAATGTGAACTACATTCAGTTCAGTTTACATTGATTCTCCCTTGGGTCTCTCTGTTTTTTGTTTTAATTAATTAATTAATCACTCTATTTATTCATTCATTTATTCATTTATTTATTTATTTTGAAGGTGTAACCTTTACCAAAACACCTAGTATTTTAAGAATTATAACTGAACCAAGCTTTTTCACTTAAAAATAATTTTCTGTTTAAAGAAACCTCCTTTTTTTTTTTTTTGAGAAATTGAGCTGATTTATCGTTAATCTTTGAAATCTACATATGGTTTCCTTTCAGTCATTCAAAGGAATGTTTGTGATGAAGATGATAACTCATAAAACCATAATAAAGTCAAGCACAGCAGCAACGGTAAAGTTACACAGAGAAATTATTTGTAAAAATAATGTCCTAAAAATATATGTATAGAAAAAGCTTCCTTGAAATGTTTTGGTCATCCGGACACTACCAAAAAATGTTGCTTCTCAATTTCAAGTACTTAGAGATAATTGTGAGCACATTTTATAGTACTTAACCATGTGGGAAGAGGTTTAATGAAAATGGGCTGATAAATCACATTGGATTTCAAAAGGATTTTGATTGCTACACTTCTGCAGAATTCTTTAAATTTCTGAACTCTAAGTACAGATCTATGAACATGTCAGACTGCTGAATAAGCATTTGCATCTTAAAAACAAAATCATCTAAGCAACCACTTGAAGTGGTCTTCCTACAAGAATGTTCCTGCACCAGACCTAGAATACCTCAGCCCCTAGTCTCCTTCCTGATAGCCACCAGTGTTGCCAGAAGAGATATCACAGTTATGAGTTTTTACATTTTACTGGAATATTTTCTAGTTCTACTGCTAAAGGACAATTCTTTCAGTATTGAACAGATAAACACTTTTTTTGTACACAAGTGCACAACCAGGGCATAATCATTAAGATGGCTATTGATAAACACATGCTGTTTACAAAGCTAAGTTTTCTCCTTTCGGTAACAAAATTGAAATAATAATTTCTACTTTTTTTTTTTTTACTTGCACATTGTGTTGCTGCTGCTATTTATTTCTTCCCATCTCCCTCTTTTCTACCCTCAAGACTGCCACAAATGCCTGGTATCAATTGCTTATGTAAAATATATATTTCATGGATGGATAAAGGCCAAGAGCAAGTTGTTTCATGAGGATACAGCAAAACGTATTCTGGCATACCTTTAAAAAATCAAGAAACCCAAGACAGGATGGGACCTCTTATTGTGTTAGAAGCCAAAATATATTTATTGCCCAGATGTAATTTCAGTTTTATTGCCCAGATCACAGGTCATTGGTTAGCAGATGCTGGGCAGGGAATCTAGCTGGTCAGCTAATAGCCTCCCCACTGCTGAAATTAACTAACAGTCAAAAGGTTTAATAACCAAAGGTCACAATAGGCTGTTTGAAGAGTCGGTAGGAATCCAGCTGATAAATGATCTTCTTCTGTTCTGGGGGAACTGCTGCCTCACCTCCCTCCGTGATATAAAATGAGAATTAGAAAAGTAAACTCTTACTGCAGGCCAAAAAGTTGATTTTCACAGCTTGCTAACGTCTTCCAAGGAGGACACTCCCTGTCCTAAACTCTTGCCTGTGCTGTTGCTGTTGATTCTGAAATCAAAACTTATTAAATTAGTAAGTGAAGCAAAAGAACGGATTAATGGATTAAAAGTGAGAAGAGATTTTGAGGTTTATTTTTGTAAAAGGATTTAAGAATATCAAACAGAAGATACCATGTAAGCAGAATCCTTGTTATTCTCAGTTTTATGTTGCATTTCAGTTATTGACCCAACCTATTGAGAAAGAGTTAAAAAAACCTTCCAGAGTTAGGATTAGATAAGAATTTGCCATCAAATTATACCAAACCATCAGTCTTGAGTCTAACTGCTAGACGCACACAGAAGTGTATTTTGTCACCTCCGCTGTTAACTTCATCATTCCCATCTAAAATGCCAAGAAAATGACAATCTGCAGCCTTGATGAGTTACTAGTGCTTTCAGTAAAAAATGACCATTAGTGAACAAGGAATATTTCATGTTTATTAAAACTATTTTTTTTCCCCACCTTTAACTTTTCTGTGAAGTAGGCAGAAGCTTATTTTGCACACCCTTAAACACAGCCTTACAAAACATCGAGGTCTGAAATGAGTATTACCATTATGGAGCAATTTTGAGCAGTGAGGAGAGGGTAAAAACTTTTCTCTACTTTATTTATATCATCCTTATGTGCTCCCTTATCATACAATGGAAGAATTGCCAGGTCATTTCGAGCTCTCCTGTCATCCATATCACGGGGCTTTGTTCACACTTTATAGAAAAGGCCTGAAGTCAAGAGGATTAAGGCCATGACATTAACGCTAGTGGAGAGATGCACCAGGCTCCATTATCCTTATCCTGTTTTAATGCTGGTCCTAGGCTTGAGCTTGATCTGTAAACTAGTTCAGCTCTCATCAGTCATGTCCATGCTTCCAAAAGGGGCAAGAGTTTGCATCCAGATACTCAAAATCTGGGTTGATTTGCATGCCTATATATTCCTATCTGGGTGACCTCCTAGCTCATTCTAGATGTGAGTCGAGTCATCGTCAATGTGAATAACTGATGAGTATGGTCTAAAGGGTGACCCTGAGTACCAAGAAAGCATAAAAGCAGAGCCATACTCTGAGCATGCAAACACGATTAAGCAAAAGGAACGGGCTTGCATAGCCAACTTTTAATGATGGCTCGAATTCAGTCACTGAGATTTGATTTTAAAGAACAAAACCCTTCCCTGCTTAGAGATATTTCATTCATAGCCTGTAGGATCACAGCTTATTTTGTACTTTTCAACATTTTCTCATATCCTTGTGCTGCACTCAGGCTAAAATAATCATCTCCTTTTCATTTCTTATTCATGCTCTGGTTCGAGGACTCTGAGGGAAATGAAATAACATGTGAACCTGAGGACCAATGCTGCAAACACATATGTAAAGGAGAGCATGATCATCACTACAAACAAGTGTGAAATACTGCAGTAAACAGACAAGCCCTTAGCAAAACATAGAGTGAACTCCACACGCACACATGAGCGTGCAGGAGAAGATTTATGCAGAGAGCACTGGATGAGGAAAAAAAAAACAAAAACAAAAACAAAAACAAACAGCTACAGGACAGGGCTTGTGATACTGTAGCAAAGTACTGTCAAAAATAAGAAGTTTTCAAAGTGCCAAGAAAAGTGAGCCACTTTTAAAAGAGAATGAAAGTCATTGATCCTTATGAACTACAGCTCAAGTTTAAAAGAAGCCCTTTTTATTACATTTTAGATGATATGCATGGCTTCATGTTTTCAATCCAAGGGTTTCATGGCGCTGAAATTCACCTGACACATACATGATAGAAGAAAAATGGCAATTTGCTGTGAATGAAAGCTGGGAAAGGAGAAAGAAAAGGGCTTTAAAAAGAAATAATTAAAAAGCTATGTTTCTGATGGAACAGTTTGGATTACTAGGTGGGACTCGTTTGTCTGAACATAGATGAACTGATCAATAAATGCTTCAAGGAGTGACTGGCTCACTTTAAGATATATATCAAATCTAGATTAATATGAATCAATCTCTGGAAATGTCTGTTTCTCTCTATTCTAGACTGTCATGAAGGAAATCTTAACTAATGAGATCAGACTTAGGCCTCTAAATTTTAGACATGTGAAATTAAGGGAGATGAATCACATCCTTACTTACTTGTGATAAACTAGTCCTCAAGTAACCCAGCTCAAAGGGACACACACAACCCATTCAGGTAACAGCAGAATCAAGGGTATGGGGGTTACTCTCCCAAGAAGAGAAAAATATTGAGCTGCTTTGCTGCTCCACAATCTAGTAATTAATTACTATTATGGATGTTGATTTGATAAACATAAACCCCACAGAAAGCATTGGTGCTTAGGTTTGGTGCAAGTGACCAAAGTTATTTGTTGCAAACTTTCTGTGACTTTTTATAAGATTTGGCAATATGGCCTCAGTTTCCCATTTAGGCAGCAGCTTCACTTACTATGTGAAAATCTATGAACTACCTCAGAAATGGGGAATACGCAGAACTCCCAGGGAGGTAAAGAGCTATTCCACCTTCAAGGACTTTCTGTGTATTCGCACAGCGATTTTGGTGCAGCCTCTTGAGATGGACTTTATATCAGCATCCCTTTCAAACCGTTCCTTTTCCTAGTCAGCAGTTTTCTGTTTTAGTCCCACACTTCCCTTGGCCAATTACATTAATGTGTGTTTGTCAATACTGAATTTCATTTGCCACATAACAGCTCAGAGCCCAGCAAATCTTGTTGAATTTTCCTTGTCTCTTAAGCCTGAGTTCTTGCACCTCCCCAGCTTTGTGCTGTCAGCAAAACTTAACACATTTACAATTGGTCTCTTGATCTAGGGCAATTACAGAGAGAAGCAATAGCAGGTGCAGGAAGCTTAACAAGAGACGGATGTTGTACTATCATCGTGGTCTCCAATCCTGCCTTAGTATCAGGGCTGTCAAATTGGTTCAAATTAAATTTACATGGTGGTAGAGTAGGTATCACACAGTTGTTATAAATCTGAGGCATTCTTGGCTCTAATGCCTTGAGAGGAGACAAGGAGAAGGAGACAAGCATGTGCAGAGGCAGCAGAAGGCAAGAGTGAATGGGGTCAGGGGGGAAGGGGGAAAAGGAAAGGCTTTAACAGGCTGCCTCCTACATCTCTGGATTGTCATAAGAAGATAATTGTTGAGGACACACACAGTTCGGAACATAGGAAATGCATATATCATGGTTCAATACTTTTTTCAGTTTCCAAGGCAGAGTATGAACAGACTGGAGCTTATAAAGGATGAAAATGTTTGTAACTTGGTGCCTTATCACCCAGCTTTTGCCCATCAGGTGACCCCGTGGAATGCAGAGCTCAGAACTGAGAGCACATGGACACTTTCTTGGAAAGGGGGAGCTTCTAGGTGAAGAAAAAAAAATATTAAAAAAAAATAATCAAGGTCTTCCATATATTCAGAGATTCCTCTGGGTCATTATGTTGTTACAAAACTGGTGTTCTCTAACTCTAATTGAACACTTTGAAAGATCTGGTTCTTTTAGCAGTCAATAGGCAAGGAGTACTTTTAACACATGAAACCCTTCAAAGGACTTATGGAAGGGATATTCCTTCTATGAAGTAGGAAAAAAGTAAAGAGTGTCAGATTGGTACATTTCTGGGCACACACAACAAGAGAACTCTGATCCCTCAAATGATCCTGATGAAGTGTAGGCTGTTCACACGGGTGTTCAAGCTTGGAAGATAGTCACCCTGAAGTGCAGAAAAATAAATATTTCCAGAATATGAAGAAGCCATCACGAGACAGACATGTTCAACAAAGAGTTCAACAAAGGAAAATGTAAAGTCTTGTACTCAGGGAAAAATAACTTAAGGCACCAATATGTGCTGGGGACCAGTTGGCTGGAAAGCAGATCTGGCAGAGCAGTACCTGGGGATCTTGGTGGGTGAAAGACTGGATATAAGCCAGCAGTGTGTGCTGGGGACCAGTTGGCTGGAAAGCAGATCTGGCAGAGAAGTACCTGGGGATCTTGGTGGGTGAAAGACTGGATATAAGCCAGCAGTGTGCCCTTGCAGCGAAGAAGGCCAACAACATCCTGGGCTGTAGAAGGAAGAACATTACCAGCAGGTTGAGGGAGGTGATCCTTCCCCTCTGCTCAGCGCTGCTGAGACATCTGAAGTACTGTGTCCATTTCTGGGCACGGCAGTACAAGAGAGATACAGGCATACTGGATCAAGCCCAGTGAAGGGCCACAGAAATGACAAAGACATTAGTGTTAAGCAGTCCACATAGAAAATACACATTGACGTTTCCACAGTAGTCAACAGATTTTGATCAAAATACAGTAGTCCAAAAAGTTATGTATTTAGAATCCTAAAATGCACATCTAAATTTCCTAGGCTCAGTAGTGCTGTAAGCTTTATTATGTTTATAAACTAGCGGCTTGATTCAACTGTCTAAAATGAAACATCTACTGTCGTTTGAGATGATGAGAGAGTATGAATCATCCACATGGGTCTGTCCAGACTACACAATGCCTACACCCCTCTGGACTGAAATTTGGAAACCAAAATCGATTGTCTAGAGCATATTGAATGGCATTAGACACCCCTTTCAAACAGCTCAATCAGATCTCTGATTTCTTTTGACTAACAGGATTTTAGAAACCTTTGCATCTAAATATCTACACTTAGTTTTTCACTCTGTGAGTTGAATCCCACCCCATATATTGAGATGAGTTAAATCTCACTTGGGATATGATGGAATAAGTGTGTGCAGAAGCTTCCCTCATAAGAACATGCCTTTCTGCTAAAAATAATACAAGAACAGGAAAGACAATAAAACCAAACAATAACCTTTCCCCATCTTCTGCACAAAGAAGATTCTCTTTCCTGTTTTATCCCTTGGTTAGCTGGAAGAAGTTTATTCATTCCTATTGTTCTAATACCTTTCCAGGGTCGAGTGATCCTTCAGTACATCAGCACTTCAGGTAGTGACCCTGCCTGTGGTCTTCAGTTTCTAAACTCTACCCATCCTCCCTGTCCGCTAAGTGGAAACGAATGGCCTGCTCATGAACCAAGATGTTCAATGCCTCATCTTGTGTTTTAGCACAAAAATAAAGCTGTTTTACCCTGATTAGACTGAAGTGTTGGTAATCTCCTAAATCCCACATTGTGAAGTATCTTGATGTGAGAGGCATCACTGTTGTGGGGACTCTACTCTGTTGTGGCTTCACTCTTTGAGGAAAGAATTAATGCAGAAGGCTTGTCAGTTTAGGAGAATATTTAACTATTAAGGTCATTATCATCAGATGGACTTTCTTTTAATGTCCATCCATCTCCTGCAAAAAAAAAGTCTTTTCTGTAAGGACTTATTGAAGTTACTGCAGATTGAGTGCCAAGCACTCAATATTTATCTTTTTGATAGGTTTAGTCAGGCCATTTTGTTTAATTTTCTGTATGTTTCACTGCAAATTGATTATTTCACCGCCATCACCCACCTGTTGCTTCCCCTTCTAGTCTGACCATCTCAGCTTCTAGGTTTGGCATTACAGTTGCAATTATTTCATCCAAAGGTCTGCACAAGATTGAGATTATAGTTCTATCTCTTAACCACCTATTCAGAACAATTTAATAGAGTCACACACACACACACACACTCTCTCTCACACACACACACAGACAGAGATACAGAAAAATTATGCTCATGTCCTCTGCATCACAGGTATCTTTTGGTACCCTACAGAAGAAAACCTACTACTTAAATAAAGCCGAATCCATTACTCAAATCTAAGTCCTTTTGCAGTTATGTGCTGCTTTCTACCAAATTCCTGATTTCTGACTTTAGCCATTAACTTTGGTTGTCATGCACTGAAATGATCCTTCATTTGTGTGTAGCTTTCATGAAAGCACATCTATAATTAGAGTTATTGCAAAATACTCACAAACAAATCCCATCTCATGGAGAATTCATTTTGCTTGCTATTTTATTAAAGACTGAAAAAACAGTCTGTGTGTCTATGAGGATGAGAAAGTTTTCTGAAGTCTTTCTAATAGTGTTTTGTTTAGAGTAAATGATTTTTTTTTGAACAGTAAGCATTAGAAATCATAGAAAATTCTAATTGTTTTACTCCAGTCCAAAACCAGGAGGAAAATTTTACAGAAAATTCTTTTCCATACTACTTAAGAACATTTTTGTTGTTGATAAATACATTTTCTAGCAATGTCAAAAAAAGTAAAAAAACCCAAGATTAAGGTAGATAAAGAAGTGTCATCATGATGGAAGACACAGAGCATTACATAAAGCAAATGATGAACTGAAATACATACTGTGGAAATACTTGCTTGGCTTGTATGATTCTCCCAGGGAATGTTGGGATATTCTCCAGCAGATGTTTCATTGCTCAGACATCTAAAATGTGATTAGAAAAAGCAATAGGAAAGAAAGTGCAGTGAATTATCATTCAAAAAATGGTTCAGATTGCCATCAGAACAGACAAACTGTTTTCATGTGCCTTATTAAATATTAAATATTTGATTGCTGTGATCCTAACATACCCTATAATTTTTTGTGACTTGTTTGTATGTTCTTAACACATTACCAAATGTAATAAAGAGTAGGAATGTGGATTTAATTCAAAGCTATCAGTAGATGATAGATTTTGGGTATTTAACTAAGAATTATTAAAACAATACTATGATAAGTTCGCTATCCAGATTATGACATAGTTCACTGGCGCCAATCACCTTTATACTGAACGGTTTATAAAAATATATGCATACACAAGGTGTGGTAGAGCAGTTATTTCACCTGCCCCCTTCACATTGTCTTCCCCCGTATAACAAACACATCCTTACAACCTCCACCCCAGCAAATCTCTTGGTTTTTCATGCTCCTATGACATCTCTGGGCTTCTAGAAGGCATTATAATCTCTATCCCCTGAAAATCAACATGCACAAGGTACCATCAAATGGAAGCAACTCAAGGCAGAGCACTGAAGCTGTGTGTGGACTGCGTACAGTGGTACTGGAAACCTGAAGGTTAAGGAGAAGACATGAGGCTGCACTTGAAAATTAAAATTACAACCCCACCAAATGCAAAACAGAAAGAGAACAGAATTTTAAATAGGTTGGTAGATAACATCAGCTCATTAGCAGTTCTATTACAGCTTACACTGGTTTGTTTTCTCTGAGCACAAAAAAACCCAAGTGATATGTTTGTGTCTATGTGTCTGTTTGTGTATGGAAGGAAGTAAATTAGGCAGACATAGCACAAGTTATTTTAGGACAGTCTGAAAATGTAAATGTACCCTTCAAGACAACTGGGGATGGGGAGGGGAAGATTGCTGAAGCTGATTTTCCAAAATGTTGATGCATCTTGGTTAGATCCATGTCTTGTGCAAGGTTTTACTGCCTCAAACTGACCATAGTTTCTTCCTATTTTAAAACCATGCTGTTCAAAGTCAAGAATACTTCCAAAAAATGGAAACCAGGGCCTTGCTCCTGCTGCCTGTGACACAACAATCAAGGTCAAGATGGCAAGGCAAAGCAGAATAAAGGAAAAAATATAGATTCTAATTATTTGCATTTAGAAATGGAAATACACCACACTGAAAGTTGGTGGGTTTTCGGTTTGGATTTTTTTGTTTTGTTTTTTGCTTGGGTTTTTTTTCAGATTTCTTTAGAAGAAATTATGTCTGCACAAAGACAAATTAAAGATTTTACCAGAGAGTAAAAAACCCTTCCTACTTTAAGACTAAAACTTTAATTTTTACTAGTAGATGCTATCATGAAAGGTCCAAGAACTCTGTTTGCATAAGTTCTTATTGCTGTTGTCTCTGTGATAACAAGTCAATATGTATCAGCTTAATAAAATGAAGACTGAACAACAGCTGCATGCAAATATTAAAGCAAGATCACTAGGAGACAAGAATTGATTGTGGACAACAGAAATGTGAACTGGGTTTGAAATATTTTAATGGGATCCTAGAAGGAAGAAACAGTGAAGTTTCAACGGTAGGCTCAAAGAAGAGGAAAATCATAAAATCACATGCAACTTTTATGTATTTATTTGCTTTCAGTTTGTGGGGATGTTTGTTTACAAAATTAATAAGAAATTACTTTCTTCAAAGTCTGTTCCCATTTTGAATTTTACACATTTGTATAGCTCTATGGAGTCTAATCACAGTGATCACACATGGATCAATGCATCTCAGAGTAGCACTAGTAATTTTGCAGTGAGATCACCTTGACTTCAATTTTGTTTGTAAAAGCAATTTTTCCTTTGGTTTGGAAAAAAAAAATAAATTAAAGACATGGCCCATTTACTATGTATATCCATTTTTTCAAAGATTATTTTGGTCCCTAGTTCACACTGAGTCAACAGAACCTGAAGCTAAAATCAGTTCACTGACTGTAGTTCATGAAAAAAAATCTCTATTGAAGGTGAGAAAGACAACCTAAAATTTTAGATGTAGATGTATTGATATAGTAGTGTAGTCCTGACTATTAGATGCTTCTTACTGAATATAGACACCAGAATGAGCTCCTATGATCAGATTAATGTTCTCAATTACCTCAAAGGTTTGTTTTGTAGTGTTTAGTCACCGGTGTAAAGGACATTAGGCAATAAAACAGTCTGGCTGCTTCATACTGTTGAAGATCCAGGTAGATTTTCACCTCCTGGGTCCTGAAACACCAGCATGGGTATGGGTGAACAGATTTGACTATCTCCTGATCAGAATACAGGTGAACTCTTAGCAAGTGTAAAATGAGATAATTGTACTGTGTTTGGGGGAATGACACTATCCAAAACCGCTGTAAAAGCATGAGCTAATAGGTGCTTTCTTGCTAAAAGAATTGTTAACACATTGTATAATCTCCTTTCATGCTTCTAAGAATTAGGGGCATTAGAGATAAAGAGGCATTCGAGGACTTCCTCTAATGTAGGTGGAGAGATGCATCTGGGTGGGTATGTTGAATTTGGCCTGAAATATCCCCTAATCAAAGCAAAGAAGTTATAATTCATGCCACTGAGGCAAAGAACAGGGACTTTAGATGGTGGTGTCAGTGTCAAACTTAAAGGACACATCATTTGATCTGCAACATACTTCTGTCCTTTTTGGATGTTAAAAGCTGATGTGAGTTCATGGGAAAAACTGGACAGGTTTACAGGGGAAGAAAAAAAAGGAAATAAAAAGGAAAAAGATGATAAATAAAAAGAAAAAAGAAAACTTTTTAAAAAGAAGAGATAAAAGAAAAAAGAAAAGGAAAAAGAAAAAAAAAAGAAAAAAAAAAGAAAAAAGAAAGAAAAAAAAAAAAGAACAAGAGAAAAATTAAAAAAGAAAACAGTTACTAAGTGCCTGAAAAGTACTTAGTGCTTAGGAATTTCCTGAGCTTGGAGTGTTTGGAGGCCAGAGAAATATAAAAAGAAAATATGTTTACTTGCATAGCTTGCCATAGAGAAGTCCATAGGGTCAAGTGCACCATAGTGAAGAGCTTGGTCATCTGTTTATGACTTGTGTTGGATGGAGGATCCTGGGCAAAATGAAAATTAGTTCTTACAAGGTACATTTCCCTCAGTTATCACGTGAATAAGTGTCATCCAATAATAGGCAATTTATATATGTCTAGATCAGCTCAAAGTAAAAATTCTTTATTTTCTCTATGAATTACCCAGAGAGTTATGGATAGTTCAGACACTAGTTTGATGAAGTAATGTACTACTACTCACTTATCACTGAAATGTTGCTAAAACAGGGAATATTTGCAGCATTTCATAGCAACTATATGCAAGAATCTGATTTAGCTCTCAATTCTAGTAAAATCAATACAGAACATCTCCCCATCTTGACCTTATTTCTCCAGAATTGTCTGTTATCCAGTGGCAGTGAAAGACAAGCCCTCTGGAGGCAGAAAAATCTAAACAACCACCGGAAAGCAAAGTCCACCACAATTACCTCATTCCTGTCACATGTAAGTGAAGTCTACTGTTCTGTAATTTATCATTAACTGTATTACATGGGATGCACACGACCACTTCCCTCCCTCACCAGTGCAGTCAAAGATACAGAAAGACTACATCAATTGAAAAGCAAACTTAAGATGGTACATGTTGAGTCAAACCCCCGTAAAAGGGTTTTGGAAATTTTGGAAATCTGAGGCATTTGGAAACCCTAATTTTTACAAAAGAGAGTGAGAGAGCTTTTATCACTCTTCTGCTTGATAGAAGCTATTCCAAAAAATCTTGCTATCAAAGGCAGATCTATAACCAGATGAACATAAAGACAGAAGGAGACAATGTGGGTAAAGGTACCAGGATATCATTTTCTTTTATACGTCAAAAAAAGGGTCTCTTTCCCAGTAACAGTTATTAGAACAGTCTGAATACTTTGGCATGTTCCACACTGAACTTTAATCTTATGATTTCTGGTGCCAAGGTATTATTTTCACTTCAAAGAATTGTTTTGAGTTAGTAAGAAAATACTGAACATTTCTCAGCAGAAATGTTGAATTTACAAATATATAACTTCTACTTTATTTAAAAAAAAATGCAGAGAGGACCTTGTAAATAAGTTTTAAAATAACATCAGCTAAAACAAGGCAGGGAGACAGAAATCAGGAGAAGCTGGGCTTTATGGAAACTGAAATAAGGCTCTGGAGGTGTGGGGAGTCAAAGTCAAGGAGGAGAAGATGGGAGAAATGATCTGGGGTAAATCTTCCTTTGTATTGCTCATATACACCTACAGACATTTTTTGTGGCTGAAACACTGCTATTGATTTAATTTTTTTCCAGAGAGAAAAAGGGATAGTCATAGAAATATGGATGAGTACTTTGCATTAGTTACATCACATACATGCTTCTGTATCATTTATCCAGAAATGTGACATTGAATGGACCCCTGAGGGTCCAGTAATTCTAGTTTCCTGGTACTCTGAACATACTAAAATCCCCTTCTGAAGTTCAATTCTATACAACTCTGTGAAATACCTTTCCATAGAGTTATTTGCAATTTGTTATTTAAAATCAACATCAAGATTCATGCACTTTTTAACACTGCTGTAAGCAATCTTACTCAGAGGTATTCAGAGAAGCCACTTTGATTGCAGTGGACTTTCACAAACTCATGTCATCCAGAGTTCTGGCTCTTGAACACTCAGTGTCAGAAAGGATCATCTTCCTCTCCAGAATGTGTACAAAAGCACATTTAGATCCCTTAATTCGGTGACCTTGAAGATCTGCTGGTGATACCGCTAGTGAATATGCCATGTTATAGCAGTGTTCAGGTATTATTTTTCCATTAAACACTTGTAACTGGCAATAACCCCTGAACCTGATTTTTCCCTTCTTTCTTTCCCTTCTTCCATTTGGTCTATGTTAGTGAATTCCTATGCATGTAACCACCCTTGAACAAAGTTTTGCCATGCAGAAATAGTACTTTAAATTTCATCAAAAAACCATTCTTCCTGACTGGGTATTAACTAAGATATTGTCTGTGTTTTTTCACAGTTAGTTTAATTCTGTAGTATGAAACCGTGGTGATAAAATAGTCCAACTCACCAGCTTTGAAACAGTGTAATTGAGAGAAGAAACTGGTGAAATGGAATTGCACCAATTTTACATCAGGATAGCTGAGTTTAATCTTCTGATTAAGGTTTGAAGTTGATAGCATACAGATGACTCTTATTAGCAACCAAATAATTTACTTAATATTTCTGCAGTGTCAAAATGTAGATAAACATGGATACTCCATATGTTCCCAGAAGTATAACCTTTTTAAAAAGACAAAGCAGCTGAAAAGGTCTGGAGAAGTACTCTGCAGACTTCAGAGACAATAGTCACGTTTGCCAGTACTTATACACAAACACAACCTGTGACCTCAGTACTCACGGGCATCAGGGTAGTTAAAATAAATCAGACTAGAGGTCTGCCCAGCTCGGTCTCCTGTCTCTGACAGGGTTATAAAGCAAACATCTTATGGAGGGTAAAAGATCAGGACAAGCAGGTGAAGTAAAGGGAAGTGTCTTTAAGTCCTTTCAGAGGACTTGGGGCTCAAGAGATTCCTGAAGCAGGGCAGTGTCTCAGTACTGAGCCACCTGCGAAGGACTCCTCTGCCAGGAACTTTCCCAGACTCCCTCAAAAATGTGTACCTTGTAGGCAGTTAGCATTCAGAACAGCCACGGCAAAGTATTATGTGCTTCTGCGCTGCAGAGGTGGTCAGCATCTTTATCAGTGCTATAGAGAATGAAACAGGCAAATCTGTAAGAGCAAGAAACTCAGACGTTCAAAAGTAGAGCTAAGGTTAAACTTCTCCAATATTTGGTAGCAGATGTGAGAAGCCAAACTTCCACAGATCTAGCAAAGAGGAAGACATAGGCTTGTGTTTTACACTGAGTGCAGAACAAGGAGTTCATATTCCAGCCATAAACTAGCAGCTCTCAAAATCATTTGAAAACATTTTGGAGTGCTCTTTAAGCAAACGTAGGCCCAATAGTATCTTTACATTTCAAACCATCTCTACTATTAAAATCAAGGAAGTGGAGAAGTAAAGCCAGTGACTGAGAAAAACTGGGTAGATTCTTCTCTGCTAAAATCCGGTGGCATCCACTGAAGTTTGTGAACAATCCAGCTTGCCCCAGACAAAGACTGGTCCCAGTGATGCTCCTTCAAGCTATTTTAGCCCACTGTAGGTGCCACACTCAAAGAGTGTAGCACAGTCACCAGCCTGCTCATGGGCATCACAGCTCATATCCAAAGACAGTAGTGGAAATAAATAGCATTTCTATGGCACAAGTCATTTGAGCGGTTTCAGACCTCTAATGCAAAGCTAGCAAATTGCCTCTCAGGAGTGTCTATTTCCCTCCATGGAGTACAAAGGAGTCTTGAGTGGTGAGCTCAGCAGCAAACAAGATTTACTCAGCACTAGGTCTTTTTGTCTTTCTTTCAGAAATGAAAAAACTGAAGCACAGTAAAGTTTAACTCAGCGGGCACACCTCTGGAACACAACCCAGCTTGGCAAAGCACCTCTGCTATACTCCTTCAGTCTAGAAAGCACTGCTCAGAGTGTTCCACAAGTTTGGTGCTGCTCTAACACAAGATGGATCTGGATAGACCCTGCCTAAATACATGCTTTATTTTATATTTTTTTTCTACCCCCCCCCTTCTTTCAAGAATGGCACTGTGAGTTGCTCTTTCCATTAACTTTGGGAAACAAGCATCAGTTTTAACAGAGCTTGACATGTTTAACAGCCAATGTACACTATGCCTTCACATTGATTATATTCACTTTGGACAATTTTCTTTCAGTGAGGACATTATGGGGGGAATAACATGCTCTCACTTTTCTCAGTGTGATGTAGTTACATCCTGTAGGGCTTGTAAAACACGTGGACTTTGAAACACATTTGGCTTCCTTGACAATAATATATTTTGTGTTGGAAGAAAAATGAACCACTGCATGAGTTATTTTAACTTTGTACACTGGGTATATTTCAACCTTTATAAACTCTATATAGATAAGTTCAGAATATAAAATGCCAGCATGATTTTTTTTTCCTATTATTTACAGTAATTTGAGCTCTGAGTGGGTCCAAAATTTATTGGCTGGAGGCAACTGGTTTGCCTTCAAGGATAATAGATCATTGCATTGATTCAGAAGCTACATTTTGTTTATTTGAGAATTTCCCTCACTGGAATGAGAAAAATGATTATTCAGCTTTTTTTATCAAGTCTTAATTGCAGGTTTCAGTCCTGTTGTTGCTTGATTGGTGCATCTGTCAAAGAATCAGCCGTTGTTTCTATCAGTTGTGAAAGGGACACCAGAAGATCAGCATGCATGCACACACAGCTCTCAGCATGTCATGGAGCTGAGAGTCTTGTTTCCAAGAGCATGTAAGACAATATGCCTACTTTGACTTAAATCTACTGTCAAAGCCAGGGCATTCTGAACAGCCAGTGGAATAGCTGTTAGGATGTGCTTTGCCCTTTGCTGGATCTCCACTGAGAACTCCTGATTGTAAAGAATCAAGTCCACCAGACATAAACAGCAAACCTCAGTAACAGTGAAAGAGAGACCTTATGGAAAGCTTTACGTAGTGCTTGAATTGTTTCTGGTGTTGCTTCTTTCCTGCTATGTAAGTCTTTTAAGAATTCAAAGTTATGTTCCAAAGGGCAATGACAGAAAAATATCATACGGCTTTTGAGGCATACTAAAACTACAGAACTGTTAAGACTTTTTTTCTACAAAAATCTTAGAAATGTACAATAGTTATAACTTGTGGTAATATCTGCCTGAGTTTATAGAGAGGCTGGATCACTTCTCCAAAAGATAAAGTGCTTTCCTGTTGTCTTGTGGATCAGCAGATATGCACTCCACCAAACTCTATCTCTCCTTATATATATATATATATATATATATATAAATATATAAGCCCATAAAGACAGAAGATCATACGGCTACGATTCAGATGCCTAATGATTCAGATGTATGGCAATATTGAAAATGTACTGAGCAGATCCAGTCCCCTGGTTTAGTTTGCTGAGTAACTTTAAAGCTGCAGAACATGTAGAGACTTGCATGATAGCTAGTGCAAGAAGTTGGACAGTTCTTTATGATTTATGTAGCATGGGGCACAGTGGACATTGAAGGAAGAGTTAAATGGAAAACCACCAAGCATAAAGAAATGTCTTTTGAAAAAAAAAATTATAGAACGACCCAGTGGATGGACCTTGGCTGATTGTAATCTGCATATGAGGTCAACACAAGAGGAAAAGGGACTAACAATCAACACTAGGGTAATTTGCCTGATAATAGAAAATTAAAGAACTGGAGAGGTAAGCAGCAGCCTGCGAAATTCATGCAGATTTGGATCTGCTATATAATTAGCCACAATACTTAGACCGAAAAAAGTTAAAAAAATGAATGACATCAAATTAGAGAAAGATTTCTATAATAGACAATAAAATGGAAGAGTTTATATAAAAAGGAAGCTTAGATAGTGGGGAGAAATTTAAAAAGCTAGCAAAGTACTCATCATCTGAACAGTAAAAAGTTTTGATATGATTAGACAAGCATCTGTGACTTTACAGTCAGTGCAGGTTGT
The DNA here is from genome assembly GCF_017639655.2 of Falco naumanni. Lineage (NCBI taxonomy): Eukaryota > Metazoa > Chordata > Aves > Falconiformes > Falconidae > Falco > Falco naumanni. Next base: position 78,221,290 of record NC_054080.1, read on the forward strand.
AGTACGATAATGAAATAAAATTGATGTACAATATGCTTGCAGAGAACAAAACCACCATACAAACATATACTTCAGGGATGGGTTTGAATGACACTCAAAAGAATGTAGTGGCAAAGGAAGGATTTGGAGTTTTGTGCCCTGCATGCATCTTTAACTATATTCTAAAGATGAAATGTACCAAAATCTTACCCTGTTTTGGGTGATGTATATTAAAGCTAAACTTCTCTGAAAATTAGGTCAACATAGTGTAATTTTCAGCTCCTCCTTGAAGTAGCAGGACATTAGTACCTTCATTGTATACCTCCAGCATAGGTTACCAAGGACTTTGGAAGCTGTTTGCAACTTTTATTATACATCAGCATGGATGCTTATCTTCATTCAAGTGAGTATTCTATTTAGAATACTCTTAAGGACACTTTTGTGCTGTGTAATGACCAGAGATTCCTCACTATAGGTCCTAGCCCATCCAAGTTTGCAGTTTGTTGTTCCCAAAGTTTGGGAAACAGTGAATTAGGGGGAAAATAAACTGGTTTTCCTAAAACCTTAATATCTGTAACTACATGAAAGATATGAATGAAAAATGCTTAATAATCAGCCCTTCAGTCTCATATTTGTGCCTCTCCCCCTTTTCCTTCTGTTTTTCTCCAGTTGTGTTATAGCTAAGAACAATCTTTTTACTTCTCAGTTGAACAAACTGAGCATGTCTGTCTGATTGAGCTCATTCCACACATTTTTACCATGACTGAAGAAAAAATAATATTGCAAGTGTGCTTCAAATTAATATATGTTTGTAAGCTGATTCATAGACAAAATACTCAGAAATATGTTGAAGAGTCTTTGGGTTTTGTAGAACATCTTGTATCTCTGTGTTCTCTTTTGACTGTCTGAGTACTTGAGTAATCAAACACGAACCCCTGGCTGAAAGTCAGAATCCAGGTAGGATATGGATACACACTCAAACATGGTTTATTACAGAAGACTAAAAATTTACTACTTATCTTTATTAGTACCTTGGATCTGGAACAAGTGAGGACTGAATGTATGTATACTCCCACCAACTATGAATTGAGCCAGCTGAAACATAAGCCTATATTGTCAGGCAACCTATGTATACTTTCCAATGATGAATTTATTTCCTTTTTTCTTTTCTTTTCTCTGATCAATTTTCTACTTAAGCAGAAACAGTGCAAAGTTGGAATTGAAAAATTTAACCAGTCAATGAGAAATAGGAACTTATTTAACCTCTTGAAATGAAATACCTTCATATTTTCTCTCTCTCTCTTCCCTGCCCCCCCCAGTCGTCATGGTAAACATCCTTCCTATTTTTATTATTATGAGACAAAGGATAAACAGTGATAGCCAACAAATGAGCAGTATTCTGAGCATCAACCTACTGTTAAGACTCTGGACAGCATGGCCACCAGCAGTTTGTGCAAAGTGAAGGAGTTGTGATTAGAGAAAAGAAACCTAGTTTTCCTTCCCTCTTGCCCACCCCCCACCCCCCCACCCCTTTCCTTTTTTTCCTCATTTTTTGAACTACCTATTAGAAGGAAGAATTAAAGGGATGAGGAAAACTTGAAAGTAGAGGACAGCTAGTTCCAAGTCACCAGAAATAAATGTAGATGAAGTCTACTTGAGCTTGCTATAACAACTTTTTGAAGTTACAACTGAATAGTACTTAGAAATTACAAGTAAACATTTTGGAACTTTCCACTGCTATCTATATATGCATAAATTTTAAAATATAAATGACTGTACTCCATTTTGCGTGGGGCTATGACAGCTGCTGATCAAGTTTTGGAGTACCATAAAGCCTGGTGTACTGACGTGACCAGATCTGGTCTTGAGAAGATGCTTTATAATTAACAGAGCTCAAAAAGAACAAGTTTGATTTCTTGTGAGTTAGAAACAGAAAGGAATACTGGGATTTCACATAGTGCAAATTGTAACTGTGGTAGATAAAATAAAGAATTTCTTCAGTCTCAGTTGCTGGATAAAATGAACACACTTTGTATTATCCAAAATGTATTTTCATACAGAATGGAGGGTTATTTAATGGGATACAGACTGACAAATTTTCATTGTGGAATAAAGTCCCTGGTTATGTTTCTCCCATGAAAGTAATAAGAAAATAAGTTACATCCCAGACATGGTTGTTTTTCCACTGCATTTCCTTGCCCAGATTTCTCTACTCTGATGGGCAAATATTCTTTTAACCTTTAAGGCCATTATTACATTTCATGTTTATTCCCTATTAAAAGCTGATTCAGTTTTCTTTTAGGACACTGTGATAATCAGAATTTTGATAACTAATGCTGTTACAGATCTGCTAATAAGTTAGAATTAGTTGACTTTATTTGATTTTATAAAATAATTTGGAATAAGAAATATATTCTAATGAAACTTGTAGTTGCACAGCAAAAGCTGCTATGAAATCCTTTGTACAGCCCTGTACCAAGGCCAGAAGAATGGGCTAGAATCATTGTTTAAAATTTAGGTAACAAATTTGGGATTTTACAGATTTATTTGTATTTGACTAGTCTTCTGTACGTAGAAAGTGTATTGAAATGTCAGAATATAGAATTAATGGAAACTGGTCGGAGTCAACTGGAACAACTAGTAGTTACTTGCCAAGAAACCGTGAACTTTAGTAAAAGGTAATTCCGGCAGGGGGAGATCGCGACCACCAACTCATATACCACCTACCCAAATTGTACCCCCCATTTCTGGACCTTTCTAACCTTTACTGCTCAGAATTGGATATGGGAGGAGGGTATGTTAATGATTTTTGGAAAATATTATGATTATGCATTAATACTTAATGAATATGCATGAATAAGTTCTATTTATGGTGTATGATTCTGAAGCTTGGTGTGTGTTGATCGTGAGAGGACTCACTCGCACACCTGGCTGTCAATAAAGTGTCTGATTATTTGCATCACATTGGTGTCGATAAGTTCTTCATGCCGAGATTTCGGTAACAATGCTGTTCGTAGAAAAGCACTTTTCACAGAGTTGGCCACTACCAGCTGAAAGTCAGAAGGCAAAATAACTTATCACTTTTCTGCCAGCAGTTTCTCATGAAGAGGTTTTTTTGTTAAATATTTAATCAGATCCACAACCTTTCACTTGGGACTATGGTTAGCCCTTCCTTTCTAATTACAACAGTTTGTAGAGTTTTGCAGTATAATTAAGGACTCGGCGCTCTCCTTTTCTGTATCGGTCACATTTATTTCCACTCCTAAAATTTAGCAGAACTCCATTATCATCATAATTAAAACATATGATAGAGGGTAGGAAAAAAAAAAGAATCAAAATAAATTAAAAGAAATATTTATAGTAACTGTCTTTCAATATTTTAATTCATCTAAAATATTCATCCATTCATCAGCCTATCTATCAGCCTATATATCTACATTAACTTTTACTGACTGATGTGAGATGGTATGACAGAATATATCCTGTCAAAAATGAAAGTCCAGTCAATAATTTCAGATAACCCCCCCAGATTTTCCACATATGCAAATGGGCAGTTAATTTGAGTAAGACTTATTTCTATTGTAAAACATTAACAAAAAAGTTTGGATGTTGTCAAAGTTAAGAAGCCAGCCTTCAGCCTCAAGAGATACATGACTTTCAAGTAAAAGCCTTCATTTCACATTCAAGATGGTATTTAAATAGGGGAAAAAAAAAAAAAAGAAAAAAAAAAAAGAAGCAGTTTTGGAGTTTTTTTAAGTTAGTGCAACATAGTTACTACAAGTAATAAAGTTTTTATTTTTATGTAGAAATGAAAGAAATAATTAATGCACAACAGCATATAGTTGATATTCACTAAATTGTAATCAACAGGACTAAACAATTAAGAAATTTCATTATTTTTTTCACTATATTTCCATATATCTCCTGTTAGCTGTGACTTTTTATTATACTTTTTACTTTTTACCTTTATTATATTTTCTTTCAGATATTTTTGGCTTGGCTTAAAGTGTCATATTGATCAGCTTATCTGATTGTCTTTCAGACTAAGGTCTTCTATTTAATTAACAGTGCAAGTAGAGAAAAAGAAAGTGTGCTATCAGCTGTACTGTGTGTGCCTCTTCCAAACAACTGGCTGAACTTTCCCTCCAGAAATAAGATGCTTGAGGCAAGAATAAAAGCAGAAAAGACGTACAGAATGATCTGCCCTTTTTTATGCTCTTGTAGTTTCCCATTATCAACGTGTAGAGCCCTCATGAACCTCGAGTTGCATGAGACCATAGTCAGTGATGGGACCTAGCATGCATGAGCTCGTCCAATCTACTTCTGATTTATAATTTAAAATTTTCGATATACCATGATATTCCCACAATTACTTTCACAATAAAATATCATGTATGAGAAAATTGTGATGCCTGGTTATTTCACTGTGTGCACTTTATTATTTTTGATGTGGGGAATGATCTTCATGATTATACATGAATGGTAAAGAACATGTGTCCTGCCATCTGCCTACTCTTTAGCCTGAAGATTCCCATATGGTTTCCTATGTCCTTATCTGAAAAGTCTTACCAGCCATCTTACCATCCTCAGCTCCCATTTTTGTAGCTTCTCCAGCTCTTCTAAAAGAAGACTTATACCAGATTCACTTTCTTGGTGATAGCAATGAAAGATCCTTACTTGGCAATGATGGTTTAGCAATGGTGACTTGTAGACAAGGACCTGAAAACATTCAAACATGGTGCTGACATCCTAGTCTGTCACACTCAGCTTCTAATTGTGGGCAGGCCAGCCTTGTCTGTAACTCTTATTTTTCCTTACACACAGTTACACTGCTTTTTGTTTTTGCAGGAAGAAGTTTGAGACATAGAAAACAGGCCATAAACTTAGTCTGTATATGCTTAATCTGGATGTACAACCAGAAATTGCAAGTTTCAGTTCCATGGAGTATGATAGAAAGATGACAGTATGTACTCCCACATGTAGTGGAGTAACTGCTCATTATTGCCAAAAGTTGGTTAGACCATTCTGGACAATGTGTTGGTCAACTCATTTTGCTCCTATCTATATCCAGATCACTTTGTTGTAAAGTCAAAATAATTATTTCAGTGAAGTGTGGGCTATGCCAGTTGTCAATCTCTGTTGAAAGTGAAAGGTCTGAAACACATAAGTATTCTGTTCCTTTTGCTATTTCCTTTCAATTTAAGTCCACTTCTACCTACCTAATTTAAAGTAAGCAGAGCAAAAGATCCAGATACTGTGCTGAAGGATTTTTGCAGGACACTTAAAGCCTGTCTCCTTTGGCTAATTTGCAAAAACAGTTTTTGATTTAAAATAGAAGGATGGCATATCCCTCTCTGGGAGAAAACTCGCATCCGCTAATGTTCCTCCAGAAGTGAGTTATGAGAAAAAGCCTCAGATGGATTAAAGACGAAGGTTAAATTCCAAGGCACTAATTTGCTGAAAAGGTGACGGTAGCTAACTAAAAAAAAAAAAAAAAAAGGATTGTCACACCACGTCTACAGTATCTTTAGTCCTCACTGAATGTTGCTGGGTAACATACAGATCTCAAGAAGAACAAATGTCATAAAATAAAGCAAGGTTGTTTCCCTTACGAGATGTTGGTGCGGAGTTCAGGTAAAGGCAAATACACATCTTTTTGACTTGTTAAGATCTTTCTACATGAAATATCAATTTCAATTTAATAACTTAAGAAAAGTAATAATAGAGAGACACCTTTCACTTTTAAAAGCCAGGTAACTTCTTTTAGCTATTTTATCATTCCTTTGCCTCCCTAACATTTCTCACAGATTTAATGGCCCCATTTCTGGTATAAATCAACATAGTTCCAATTATGTCAACTATGCTAAGCAGATAATATCGGCCCAGTATTTCATTCATAAGTGTACATGAGGTCAAACTTACTTGGGAGTTGAAAGTCATCAGACAAAATTCTGACAGAAGACAGAAAGGATGTGGCTGGGTAGGACAAGGTGGACAAAGCCTTCGTGCCAGTCCATGAACTGCAATGGGCCATGCTTAAAACATATTCCTTTCCAGATATGGCTATTGGAGCACTGTTCTGATGCACACATGAATGTCCCAGCAGAAACAGGGAATAATGAGCCTTCAAACTGGAAGAACACTTTTTTTTTTTTTTTTTCCCCTGCTTCCCAAAAAAGGGCATCTCTGCCAGTAAAACAGTAGTAAGCTATCACTGTCCATAAGAAATCTGCCTGAATTTAGTTATAGGCTAAGTATCTAAGTCTGAATTAGACTCTTTCAGCTCCTTTGAAATTCAGCAGGGAGACAGACAAAACTTGCATAAGCAGTTGAGGCATACTGTTGAAAATTCTGGTTGGTCTGAAGCTTTCCTGCCTTTTTTCTCGGTCTTCTCAAACCTCTTTGCCTTAACTTTCCTTCCTATTTTACCGTAAGAGGATTTGTTTGGTTAGTTGGGTTGGTTTTCTTTTCTTATGTTTGGCACATCCTCTTTGTTCCTTCCTTCCATGTTGCAGAATCATCCACTAAGGTTCCAGAGACAAAATGATCCCTTTGCCTTTCCTTGTGGTGTTTTGCCACTGATACTGCAGTCTTCAGAATTATAGAGAAAGGTGCTCTTATAAAAGTATCAAGTCTTCTTCTGTGTGTCATTCTCTTAAAAAGATGAGGTTTATGTGTGTATTTGCAGGATGTTATCAACAACAGCCATGTGATTTCCCATGTTCAGTCAAAACCAGCTGTTTCTCTTGTGTCTTTATTCTGGGGGCCCTGACACGGCTTCTCAAGGCAGGGGAAATTTCTGAAGATCCCAAAATACCGTGATTACTGATTGTGTGATGATGAATCACTTTGGTCAGTAAATATTAGAACTGCCAATAACTCACATTAACGGAAAGACTGTAGCTCACACCTCTTTCAGGTCTGCAAGACTCCTGGAGTAAAGTCACATGTAAAGAAGTATCTAAAAATGCAGTTCAAATGTTAATTTCAAAAGGGACTTGGATAATTTATCTATCATATTGTTGTGCGACCTTAACTTCTTAAATTGCCAAAATTACTTAAAAAAAATATATCTTTACCTCTACTTGGTTCCCCTATCATTTCAGATTTGGATAGCCAAGAGGCTTGTGAGCCTTTCAGGCAGCTTCCTAGCACAGTGACAGGTAAAAAAAAAAAAAGCATTGAGACTTACTCCTTGTTTAGACCTGTGCCACTACAGTCAACCTCTATTTCAAACAGGGTAAATACACAACCTGCTTATGACCTGAGTAAATTTTCAGGTACAGAGACATTGTAAGCCTATATCAGCCAACGATATGCTTTTCCATACTTGAAGCAGTTTTGCCTGTAAGCGTGGTGTATATAAGAAGGACAGATACATTTGTAGAGACAGACCAATAATCAAGTTACCAAAGTTGAATAAGTTAACACACACTGTATCTACACTTATGTAAGTCCTTAGCGAAAGTGAGATAATGAAAGGGCTTTAAGATAACTTTCATTATGATTCATCTGTTACAGACTCATAATGTGCACACTGAACACAACTGAATCTCAGCTGATGCTTGGCTATCTGATAAGCTGCAGGGGTTTGACTGTGTTTATACCCTGAGAACGGCAAATGTATCCATCAAGGCAAGGTTTCTATGCAAATACAAAAAGAGCAGCAAGAACAAAATTTGATCAGAAATACTTAGTGGCCATCTTGTTGTTTGGAAGTGTAGTAGTGTTAAAAATGTAAAGCATGGTACAAGTTAAAACCTTGCCAAAGAGGTTAGAAAAACAAGAAAAAACATCTTTCTTTTCCTATTCTTATATCCCTGGCTCAGAATTCCTTTTTAGCCAAATATTACAATATAGTTAATGTGGTAAAAGAGTTTAACTAATACGAAGGCAAAATATAAGTTCTGTGCTATTCTGATTTCAGGCCATCAGTTATCATGATGAAATATAGAATACCAAATTTTTCAGTAAGCAGAAGTCTTAGGCTCTAATACATACTTAAGCTTATTGATTATACCGGTTTATGTGATAATAAAAGTACAAACATATGCACACACCTTTTGCAAATAAGAAAAATCATTTGTCTTGGGCTATCTCCTTCCTTGTTCCTTCACAGCAATTCAAAAGTCATAATAGATAATGGGAAAACAAAGCGTTTGCATTTCATGAATGACCTTGGAAAAGTTGCCAGATTTCTCTGTACGGCACTTCTAGCACTGGGTAGGAAACACTCTCCTGCTGTAAACACTTGTGAGACCCTACAATTTCTGGTGAGGTGAAATAGAAAAGACTTTATTAATTTTATTTCATTTTTAACTACTGCAAAGTGGTTAAATAGATATATTACTGTAAGCATACATTTTTTTATCTTAGACAAAAAACTAAAAAAATCAAACTCTAGATGTTTTTCCAGTTCAAAAAAACATTTACTTTCTAATTCTACTGTATATATGAAAGTTAAATCTAACATATATATACTACACATAGTTACATAATTTTCTTGAATTAAAATTAATATAAGCATACTGGTTTATGTTAAAAAGTTTAATTTCATTATCTAAATGGTTTTTGGTGATAAGTTAGGAAATTATTTTTGCAAAGTGGTTCTGATCTACTCCCTACCTATAAATGGGCTTAATTTTAGCTTCATGATTTTTAGTAGTTTGTCCATGTGAGCTTTCATACTTCAGAGAAGGAGGTATGTATTTGTATTTTGATTTATAAGCAGATCTTCAGTCACATTTGGAGATCAATATGGTATTTGCCTTATATTCATGCTTGTGGGACATTATATACTATTTAAAGACCAAAGTGTAAAACATAAGATATTCAAAAAAAAAAAACAAAAAACAAAAAAACAAAAACCCCAAAAATGATTTGCATGAGAAATCAGACAATCCTAGACATTGATCATATTGTGCCTATAATAAAGATATTTTAAGCCAAAACATTGCCAGGAGCCTTAGCTGAGATCCTGAGTTTCAACATCCATCCTGAGATACCTACCAGTACACAGCCTTGAGCAGGATGGTTGGGCATAGACTGTGGTGTAGACACTGCCACTATCCATGCAGTCTGTTTCAGTGGGGACCTCTTCTTGCTCTTGACATAACTGATAAGAGAATGTTGTTCTTTTCATCCAACTCAGCTGTCACTACAGATACAGATACTTTCCCAAAGGACTTATGAATATAACTTGTTGGCTTTCAGCTCGTTGTATTCATGTCAGAAGCTGGATCCACCAGAGGGTCAAACGATAGATAGGCTGCCTGCTCTGGTAATACAATCCATTTATATTCCACATAAATCCATATAAACAAACAACAGTTTTCTACTGTTACTTCCCACATGAGGAAAGGAGATACGTTTTCTTGCAGTTCAGACTTGAATGCACGTGCAATGGGAGTTATGATACCTAAGTTTTCCAGTTAGCGTATCCCATGGTCTGCAAGGTACTCCTGTGTCTGCCTAATGCAGTCTTGGATGAGCCAGATCTGTCTTGGATGGAGCCACATACACCCTCCTCCTCTCACCCCAGCCAGGCTTTGCTTATCCTAGTGTAGCCTGAGCCCAGCACCTTTTATGCACTTCTAGTTATGACTTATGGACTTCTGCAGAAGAGTGAAGCACTGGAATGCCTTAGGGCAAATGATGTTTTCTATTTGTGGGGGGCTTTATTTTATTTTATTATCTTATAAAACAGCTTAATCAATGAACTCAAGCAGGTAGTAGAAACTGAGACTTCTGTTTATGGGGAAACTTTTGAGATTTATTTTGGCCATTTGTAAGTAGTGCCGACATCTGAGTTCTGAAAGAGGAAGAAATGGAAAATGACCTGATGTATTTTTTGGTGTGCGATGAATCAAAATTTCCTTTTCTTTCCAAGGGCTCTACAAACCAGAAAAGTGACAGGATTGTCATATTTATGATGTTTGTTGTGCATCTGTGTGAAAAGAAATAGATTATTCCATATGAATTCCAAATAAAATATATGGCGAAAGTAAATTTTTCTTATGGATATTGATTGTATTGACTGAAACCTCCTCCTTACAAATTTTCTTGTTTGTATAACACAAGTGTTATAACTTGGTTGAAAAAAAATGTGTATAATGAATTTTGGCATTGCATATTTTATTTAACAGTGAACTGAAAAGCTTTTATTCTTCAGAGATTACTATTCTGATTCTCAATAAAGTGGTGGCAGTGGGAGGGATTATTTGGGGTTTGTTTTGGGGTTTTTTTGTTTTTCTTTTTTTATAATTTTTCTTAATAGTAAGTCTTAGTATAATCCTGGGCTGGTTTTTTTACAGATTGTCTCTACAATCTTGCCTGCATTTTTGCACTCAAATAAACTGCAATACAAAGGGCAGAACAATCGTTGAAGCCTATTTTCCTGCTTTTCAGAAGTCTGCAGAAATTGTATTTCTGATTTCATTCAACCCAAGGTAACAGAGAAAAACTGTTTCCTCCCTCCCCCACCCTTTTTTTTTTTGTTTGTTTTGTTTTGGTTTTGAGAATTTTGGTAAATAATGATTGCCTTAGGCTGATCAAGCACCTCAGTATTTGTTAATAATGATATGAAAGGCAAAAAAGAAGTGCAAAAGAAACTAAACCCCAAAATGCATTAGTCTGCATTCTCATGTGAGTAAAGTTAATTTACTCCCATTCCACTCAGCTGATGTGACGACGTATTTTTTGTCTCATTGCAATCACCTGTCTTCGTTACATATAAGGTTATATATCTCCTCACAGAAAGTTTGGTTACAAGCATATTCATAATAAGACAGTGATGGCCACTTAAAATCTTCAGCACCTGCAAGGCTACCTGTCATCCTCTCACCTGACTCCACAGAGTAAGTACTCCTAACTCAGAGCTTTCAGTAGTCTAATGAAGACAAGTGGAAATAATTTGGACCAGTATTCCCAGCAAATATTCAGGCAGAGGCTGTAGCCCAGAAAACATATTGCTAGTGAAGAGGGAGAGAAGAAGCAGCAGCAGAATCATTGGGAAGAATATGTCAATGAGCAGATTATGCTCAGTAGGTGCAACGTTAATGATAATAGTGCAACAGGTACAACATCTGGTTCACCACAAGGCTCTTAAAGTAGAAAGTCAGCTTTTAGAAGTGTTAGTTTACATAGACACGGAAAATCTGTAGACCATGGGAAAAAGAAAACAAAATAAATCATCTAACATCACACTTCAAAGTCAATTTCATTTTTTACCGATTTAAAATATCTCAATGCTAATTAGATATGTTTTGTTTACTACTGTCATTAGAGATGAGAATTAAGGTGGTATGGGGGCTTTAACCTAGAAGTTTTAAGCTGGCTTATTTATGATTCTCCAGTTTTTGACTTCTAGGTTTAAAAGGAAAGTTTCAGAGGTAACAATGACCAAACTGTGATGTACCCTGTTATACTGATACCCAGGTTCAATCTTCAGTCTATTTCAATTTATTTTTTTTTTTTGTTTAAAATATGCAGTAGTTCCCAGTGTTCAGAACCCCTCTGTCTCTCATTGTGCTGTAAATATACAGAATTAAAAAAAAAAAAAACCAACAACAAACCAACAACAACAAAAAAAAACCAAAACCCACAAAACCCAAAACTAAACCAAAAAACTTTTTCACATTTTAGGGTCTACAGAGATGTTAGGCAGAGGATGCAAAGAACTAACTGACTCTCCACTGTAGCTGATGGGTAGGTGCAGAAGTTTTACGCACAAGACCCTACTGTGTTCCAATCACATGGTGGACTCCTAATCTGCAGTCTGCACACCTGGGCAGGCATGAGTGGAGCACAATTTGCTGAACTAACTCAAGCATGTAAATTCATACATTCCAGTCCTCTCTGTGACCATAAGAATACATCTGTATATATGTACGTGCACATGCATATAAATGGCATTCTGTTCATTTTGTCTTGAGGAGCCTGTCTTCAGCAAATAGGTAGGGAGGTCCATTTTTTATCCAGCTTCCTACTGGGAGTCTAAAGTACCAGACAAGTAACCAAGTTCATTGGGACCAAAAATTTTTGGCAGAATCAACAAAGTAAACCCAGGTTTATTGTCACGTTTTTTTCCTGCCACAAAGTGAATTATTTCACCTTTGCACACATCAGTTCGGTAACAATGATGGTGGTTTTAATACTTGAAACTCCAGATTTGACACCCAAATGTTCCAAAGGGCCTGTCTAGACAGTTAATTCTTGTGCCATGGCTAGGTGCCTAATAATTCTGTGCATTAGTTTATTGGTCTTCAAAATGGGAATATGCTGAATCTGGCCCTAACTCAGGGAAAAATTCTGTCCATTGACTCCATTGAATGCATAAAAACTTAAGGATTTGGCCCTGTGCTGACAGTCAGTAAGCTGAAGTGCAAATGTTCTACATGTGCTATTTGACCTCTACAGCTGAGGATTTAAAACTTTAATTATAGGAACGAGAAGATGAGAACAGATTCTGAGTTAGCTACTTTTTTTTGAATAGATATTCAGACTCCAGGGGGAATAGTGATTTGCAGGCTCATTGAGGGAGAAAAAGGATGTCCTTTCTTTCCTAGGTGTACGGGGGGAGGAACAAAAGGGGGCCTTGATACTGTTCCATTAAAATAAATCACTTTTCAATCCAGGCGAGAATTTGTATCAGAATATTTGATAATCGAAACTTTACCAACAAGAGCAAATCAAAGAGGGCATTTGATTGCGCAGGGCCGGATCCTGCTAGGCCTCCCTCTGAGGTGTCTTACTGAATTCAGGAGCAGATCAGTATGCAGAAAGTTACCTGGATAAGGCTGTTAGACGGTGGAGTCTATGAAAGAGAGAGCTGTGTTGCTTCTTTGTTCTGGGGAGAGTTGGCAGTGGGCAAATTACAAGAGTACTAATCATACAGCCCGACCTCCAACTGCCATTGAGATCAGTGAAAAAATTTTTCTTTTGACTCCAGCAGAGACAAGACAGGATACTTAGGGTTAATTAATTTATTGCTTTCCAGAAAACGCTTTGAGATCCTCTGGTGTGGAGATCCTATGTAACACCAAAGTGGCATTGTAATCCAGAGAGATGCTTAGAAAGCTGTCATTCATGATACCAGAACACAATCATTACACATTAGTCAACCTGCTCATTTCCTTCCATCAGGGCAGAAAGATATTTTTAGGGTCTAAATTCTCTAATCAACTCAGAAGCAGTAGTGTGGGAACCGGGTGGGGGGGAATGAAACTAGCAAAATATTTGGTCAATGGGCCTCTCTGAAAGTACGAGGTGACAAATATGCTGAAACAGTCAAATACTTTGCTGAGACATTCTCTTTAAAAGGGGGTATATGTGTGGTCGTATGTGTGTGGAATATCCTCACTTGATCAGTAGGATGTTTCTTTCTGGAACTGAACTATAGTATAGATTTCAAAAGACAAAAAGCATGCTACCATGACAAACAAAATATTCCAGAAGATAAAATCTTCTTGTCTTTGTTTTGTTGATTTTTTTGTAATGTTTGAAGAGAAAAATAACTCTGAGTACCACAAAACAATTCTTCCCTCCTCTACCCTATCTACATTTTTAAAGTTAATCTACTAGTATTTCTTTGTATATATTTCTATGCACAACCATGCACTTATGCACCTAGATATACTCACACCTTTACTTTCTGTTATTTGGTTTCCCAGAGAGAAATTACCCCAAAGCACCCCTAAAAAAATTTCATAAGTCTCAATATACATATATTTTTAGACGACATAAAGAAGGTTAAAGTTCCTGCCCAAAATTATAATTATTAGCAGTAACAAATGGCCTGTCTGCATTCTTTTTCAGCTATGGATTGCAGTACATCTTATAAGCAGTCATTTAGTTTTGTAACACCCTGACAACGTAGTACAATATTACCATTCCCATTTTATAGATGAGAAGAACCAAGGCAGAACGATTAAACAAGTCACCCAAAGTTATACAAGGTCTGAGACAGAGCCAGGAATAGAATCAAAGTCTCTTGAGTCCCTGACTTTCATATTAAACACAAGATCATCCTCCCTCTGTTTCTAGTTAGAGCATTCAGTTCACCCCATCTGGTGTGCATGTGTAATTTGTACCAGAGGGGTAATTCATCCCTAGAGGAGGGCAGGCGGGGATTGCAAGGGGTGTCAGCTGTGAGCTCAAGATTTGCATAGCCTGAACATTCATCGAAATGAGAATTTCTCCCAAGGAGCATCCCTGGTAAAGACATGAAAACGGGCAATGCAAAATTCTGTTTAGACTTCTCCAAGCTCTTAGAAGGTGATTTTCCTCAACTGTTTCCTTCCTTTCATTGCAAAGCTAAAACTGAAGTTTATCCCTTAGTAACCCCAGGCTTCATTTACTACCTTGAAACTGTCATTTGGTGTTTGGGACAGGTGATCGTTTAATGTCTTCTTCTTAACCCTGCAGGGGACAGGCTGTTCATGGTGAGTGTGTGCTGATAGAACCGATCCTTTACATGGCCTTCACACGCTTAATTAGCCAGTGTGAAACGAATGCCTCTCAGCTATCAGCATCATCGTTGGAGCTCAGTAGCAGTCCTTCCAAAGGATTGCTAAAGATGGAGTGAAATAACGATAATGTTAAGAAGAACCTTAAATCATATATGTATCTGTTTATATGCATATACACATGTATACACAAAAATGTACATATTGCTTTGAAATTACAGAAAAGTTCCCACGTCATGTTTTAAGAAAATACCTCTGGAAACTGAGGATTATTTCTGTTAGTTAATTGACAACTTAATTGATTATTGTTTCTTTTCATGGCACCAATTAGGACACAAAACTAATGTGATGTGGTAGGTTGCTCTGCGAAGATTCCCAGCCAGATGGCTCAAACTCAAGAGCTTCAAATTAGAATAAGAATCCTAACTTTTTGATGCTTATCTAAAACGGAGTATTAAACTTTCTCAGATTCATCTAGGGCTAGAAATTAAAAGCACACATTGGCAGAAGGTGGACCTGTCCACTGTGAATCTGAAATGTTTCAGCTTCTGCATTTTTAAATTATTAGTCACAAAAAAAATTAGACTGATTCTGCTCTCTCATTAGTTCACTGACGATGCGATCCTGCTGTTAGCAAGGGCTTTCCTCCAGATATATGTCACTGTATGAAAAGTGGGAAGATGATCAGGCTCAGTATCTGTGCTTAGAGCAAAAAGAAAGATAATTTCATTTGCTGTTTGGTGTTACAAGCAGCAAATTGTCACTCACTTAAGTCCATATGTTTCAGAGTAATGTTGGGTCATTTCCTGCTGAGGTCAAAGTCTATGGGTGTTTTCCACATGACTTCAGTAGTCAATAAGCTTATATTTGCTTTAGTATTTTTCTTTCCCAGGGGAACAAACCACTATTGGTGACTTCCCCTAAGGGGTCTAATCAAGCAAACGATTACTGACAATGCCTTTCCCAGAGTTTGGCCCTTAGCAGCTTGGAGCAGGAGATGAGAGTGGCTGGAGGGCAGAGGAACATCCTTTTCCCTGTGTGGAGCTGCCAAGTCCTTGCCCCTCCAGCAAGCCTGTGATACTGTCTACCTGATCCAGGTGTGTGGAGAAGGGACAAAATATGCCTTCAGCCTCCTTCAGAACCTTGGCAGAGCCTTTAGTTGTTATCCCATCCCTGACCAAGATCACCTCTAAAAGGAGTGTGTCAGAGGCATAATACTTTGGGGAGCTATCGCCTAAACAGGTGGAGATTGTACATTCACCCCTTTCTCTTCCCCATTCCCAGCCTTTCCCCAGGTCAATAACTTTGCAGAGACATCTGCAGTAACCCCTGCTCAGGCACAGATTTCATCAGAGGAGACCAAGCTACTCACATGAGTAAAGCTGAGCTGGATCAGGCCCAAATTTAGTATTAAATCCTGGCAGTTCCAGAACTGTAGCTTTAACAAGGCTTATTTGAGATGAAGGCACATTTTTCAGTGCTCATAACAGCAGCAAGATTCTTATTATACAACATTTAAAAGCAATAATTTCTGCAGATTTAACCTCATAGATTTTCTAATACAATAAAATTAAATTTAAAAAACCCTGAATGCAGCAGATATAACCCCTTCATGTGCAATTAACAAATTTTAAATAGAAACGTTAATATTAACATTATTCTTTATGCCTCGATGAGTGGAATATTATTTAAATTGATATGACATAAGAGGATATAAATAATTCCTAAGTGTGGATCTAAACTAGAATTTCAGACTGTATTGAAATGGCAAAACATTATCAATTCCCTGTTTCCCAATCTGTCATTCATTACAAGCCTGATGACACATTTTTTTCAAAGAGATCAAATTAGCATTAGAGTGCTGATACACATTATAAATAAATACAAAAAAGCTATTCTGAAAATTCAGTGTAACATAAAATAAATGTCTATGCTCCACCAAGTTTCATCTTCTTTCTGGTAGCTGAGAAATTGTTGCAAGTTGACACATAAGTTGAGAGTGAACTGCTGTTCTTTTCACTGCAATAAAAATACAAACATAGTGAAACCAGGAATTGCAATTTAATTAAGGAAAATTCTTCATTCCAAATAAACCTATCATTCATAATGGGCAGAATTACAATTGACATTTTTACTAAGGAAAATGAACTAAAAAGGTTCTCTGTGCTGCTTTGTACAAGTTAGATGAAATAGTTGTTTTCTTTTCCACGAGGTACAAGAGTAAACCTTTAAAATCATGACCATCTATGACCAGAAAAAACCCTATGATCCATATACATTTTTTATCAAAGCAGTAAGTTCAGCCTGAGAAGATCAGATGTATTGCAGTCTGAGTAGCTACTTTTCATTGACTACTTTTCTTCACAATTTCAGGATTTTTTTTTGTTTGTTTTGTGTGGTTGTTTTTGTTTGTTTGTGTTTTTTTTGCTAGGTACTTCATCAAGAAATATACATGTAATGAATGTGGTTTTTTTTGTTTGTTTGTGATGGCAACACATTCCAGCAGCAACCAGACCCGTGTAATTTTTATGCAAAAATATCACTTCAGCCTACAGGTCTTTTAGATCTGTATTTGATTTATTATATATTTATTATATATTATATATATATTGTATATAGATGTGATTTGAGGTGAGTAGTTTAAGGTGCAAGTCTAGCAATCTTTTGCCAAAACTGCCTCTAAATTCAGTAGTATTTGGCCTTTGCAGAGTGACATTATTAAGCTTATTAAGCAGATAGGAAGCAAATGACAAGGGTCAGACATTACCTAAAACTTGCTTTCTTCAAGACTCTTAATAAGGAAATTTATGTGAGTGAGGAAAAAAAATACCTTGCCTAAACCTACAGTGGTCTGCAGAAAGCCAGAATACTTTTCTTTTCCCAAGACTATCAGGGCAGAATAATTAATCCATGGTACAATACCAGATTCCTTGATATCTGTAGCTATAAAATATACACGTCCTAATACTCTCTCTGACACATGAACTTCACTTTCCATCAAATCAAGGTTAGAGTTTTGCCTATTTTGTTTTTAAGGTTATGTTACAACCCAGCCTCCTGTCTGATACTATTTTTTTAGTGAAAAATCCACTGCCCAAAATCTTCAAAACCTGAATCACCTGAAGCAGGCCAGACCCAGGTCACAACATGAGAAGGAGAGTGACGAAGTGAGTGCTGTCAACCGACTGTGCCTTGCCAACAGTGCTGAATGACATGTTGATGTGATGGGCAGCTCGGGTACCTGCCTCACCCCTCTGACTGTTGGGAAGGCTGGGCATGCACACAGGTGCTTATATTCCTAATAATTATGTTGCAAATTACCTGTGCCTTAAACTCTTCATGAAATTATAAATGCCTGTAGTTCCATCACCATCATAAATTCTTACAGGCCCCATGGCCAAGTCTTTATCACGGGTAAATTGCCAGAACACTAATGAAGTTGATAGAGCTATACTGAATGGACAAAATTGTGCGTCTCAGAATGTGCAAGTCAAAATAACTAAGAAGAACAGAAATGAATGCCAAAATGAATAGATAGGTTGACACAGAACTTTGAAGATTAACAAAAAGAGGGTCTCACATGGAAATGAGAGAAAGAGAGGAGGAGGAAGGAGGGAAGAAAGCCCAGGACTGGGCGTCCTGAGAACCCAGATTTCCTTTTGGCTGTTCAAACCCAAAGAAAACAAAATACCCAACACTTGCCGCAGTTTAGTTTCTGCATGGGTTAAATCGCAATGCAAAGATATGTTAATATTCACATTCCATAGTTTGAAGGAGGGAAAGAACAGCTCTACCTCAAGGGTTCATAAAAGAATAACCCATTTTCAGTTATAAAGCTTCATAAGAACACAGGGACTTCATAATAATAAGGGGAAAATAATTTTACCTTCTAATACATATCAAAACTCGCAGGCTTCCCAGTGTCTTTGTTAAAATAGAGCTATTCTGCATAGAGCACTTCTCAGTACTACCAGTAGTTTTCACAGTTTTTGTGGCAAGCGAATAATAATAATAATAAAAAAAATAACAAAAATATCCTGGAACCAACATGAACTCTGTTCTTTCTATAACTAAGAGAAGAATCGCAAATAAGGGGAAGTGCTTCCAGACACACAAGTTAATCAACCATATACTCTGAAGCGTAAGATTTGATTAACCTTAGTATGTGCAGGTACAAAAGCTGCTCTGAAGGTAACTTTATTTTTCTTTTCTTCTTTTTTCCTTTGAAGTGATAGGGCCAGGTTTTCAGTCTAGCTCTGGTCACTATTTCTTATTCTGTATGATCAAACGTAACAGTCTTTGTAATGACACCCACTATGCACACAGCTCTTTGAAAGCATAAAATAGCTCACCAGTCCAGTCCAGCCCTATTAAGAACAGGCACAGTTCTTCATGTTGACACAGATGAGATTAGGAGAAATGAGCATTAGGGATTCTAAAATACATATTGCCACCAATGGTTGGACCCACAGGATATGTGGCATTGCACACATCTCAGACATAAGGAAATCTATGAACTGAACTATTAGACATCTGAAGGCAAGCAACAGAAATGTGTTTGGCCTTTTACAGTGTTTGAAACACTGAAACACATAGACCGTCTTGGCTGCCTGTAACCATGATCACACCAAAATACACCAGTAATGCAGTGAGCTGCTCGCTATGTTAACAGGTCAGCAAAATACAAATTTGGTGAAACAAATCCTGTCTGCTACTTCTCTTTCTTTTGGTTAGCAGCAGCATTGCTCAAAACTGCCAGACCCAAAACCTAGTGACATTATCCTTCAGCTGTGCTGAAGCAGGAAGGTTACCTTTGTTTTTACTCCAAGGCTGGTGTAACATAACTGATCCATTCCTATTTGTGCACATTAATGGTTAGACTTTGTCCTAAAGAAAGGAGTGCAGCCTTTTGTGCACTTACCTCTCCTAGTCTTAAGTGCATCTTATAGTTGGTTCTTGTTATACTGAGTGGATAATACTAAGTGACCATTTAATAAAATATTGAAATGTAAACACTTAGGCACAGTTAGTAGCTCAAATTTCCTGAATAATCACCACCATGGAGGGAATGAACACAGCTCTACACATAAAGCATTCCAGGGAAAAGCCATCAAAAAAGGATTCTCCTTTTCAACATCATGCAAGTTAGTTTCTTAGCTCTGTAGGGAGAAGCAGAACCAGCCCTGCTGTCTGTGAGAGGAGTAACACTCCTAGATCCTGAACAATACCTCCCTGTGATATTGGCTGGACTTGTAGATCTAGTACAAAAATTGAAAAAAAATATGTGAGAAAATAGGCAGAAATGTTATCTAAAAAAGCTCCTAGGCTGGTGGATGTAGAGCAGGTCACTTTGTCCCAAGCTGTTTGGGGGACATCTGCAATACTGGCTGTCCCCAGTTCTGCGCTTTGTACATGAAGGGCTAGCGGCTTATTTTACACCCACCCACCCACACCTTGAAATGGGTTAGCTGGTTGTCAGACTGCTCTAAAAAGCTTTTGGAACATGTGATGGTGCAAACCAATGAGATTTTTTACAAACTTTTCTTTGTTTAGGATCTTTTTCTTTTCATGGTTCATACAACTCACTTCTGCCTGCTGGGGTGTTTCCGCCATTGGGGTCAGCATTGCATTTGGTATGTCTCCTGTTGGCTCAGTCCATTGCGCTGCACCAGCTCCTCTTTCTCTTTTAGTACATGGTACTCTTTTTTATTTCTTCCTGGCATCAGGGTCTCTGTGTGTCCCTTATTCTCCACTCTTACATGTCATTTTCTTCTATTTTCCCTCTCAAGCAGGGATGTTCTGTGCCTGCCACTCAGATGACTCCAAATCTCTGTTCCCTCATTCCTGCTTTCCTCCCTTGTCCTTTACTTCTTCCCAGGGAAAATGTACATACCAGCCATTCCCCTTTTCACCTTCTGGGGAGGGCAGATGTAACTCTCTGCCAAGTTTCCCAGTCCTCACATTAACAATCCATATTGTCCCTAAACTGCTCCATGTTTGCAGTCCCCTGCTTATTCCAATCTGCACCAGAATTTTTATTTATTTTCAAACTCCATAGGAAATAATGAATAATTTTAGATGATACTAGGAAGAACAATAAAACTAAATCTGTAAATGTTCACATGAAAGACGGGAATAGATGATTCTTCAATTTAACAAACACAGGACTGACAATATCCAGTGGCTACCACTTGAACAGTAACAGATTTAAAGGAAAAAAACACAAAAACATTAAAAATAAAATTATAGTGGCTGATGTGCTGGTAACTTGAAAAGATATTTTTTCCTTCTTTTTCTTTCCTTCTCCTTTCTCTCGTTCTCCTTCTTCTTCTTTGTTTAATATCCATCCTAATTCCATGAAGAATTAACTCAAAGCTTCAAGAGCTGATTCTGTTTCTATAGAAGATTATACTGCATGACTACGATAGCCTGCTTACATTACAAACCGTGTAAAGGTTTATAATGGAGAGTGATTTTAATGGCTGCCATGAGTGGTTTCTTTGACTGTTACAAGACTGTTGGAGCTGGAGGCCTAGTAAAGTGATGTGAGACATTTTTTTGTCCCTCATCCAAAGTATAGCTTTCCCCTAAAGCCCAGTAACAAGTCAGATCAGACGGAAAAAACCCTAAAGCAAGCAGGCTTCTTTCCCTTTCCCTTTCCCTTTCCCTTTCCCTTTCCCTTTCCCTTTCCCTTTCCCTTTCCCTTTCCCTTTCCCTTTCCCTTTCCCTTTCCCTTTCCCTTTCCCTTTCCCTTTCCCTTTCCCTTTCCCTTTCCCTTTCCCTTTCCCTTTCCCTTTCCCTTTCCCTTTCCCTTTCCCTTTCCCTTTCCCTTTCCCTTTCCCTTTCCCTTTCCCTTTCCCTTTCCCTTTCCCTTTCCCTTTCCCTTTCTCATTTTAACTAATCCTAGTAACCTGTTTTCTAAGATATCCTACATAATAAAAACAGAGGGAAAACTTCATTACGTTATAAACTTTTGATCACTTATTTTAATGAATATTTTATTAATGCTAATTATTGTTATATTTCAGTATTGTTTGGGAACCTCAGTCATGCATCTGGATTAGATGTATGTACGTCTAGAGTACAGAACACTGCAGTTCATCAGACACTTTTTGTATGATAGCTGCACTATAGCAGAGGAAGTCACCTGTATTCGCAACTATGAGCAATACAACAATAAGTGAAAGAAAATACATTCATTTGGAGTAAGAAAGGTAATTTCCTGATAGTAAGCTCCACTGGCATTAAAAATAGTTGGACAAACAATACTATGAAATCCTTCTCATCTAGGGAGCTCCAAACTCCTAGACGGAACAAGCCCAGAACAGCCTAGGGAAGAGCTCCACCCTGACGAGGGACTGTGAGCAACCTAGCAGATACTCTTCCTCTAGTCTATGTGGTTGAGCATTGTCAGTGATAGCATGGGTTATTTATGATAGTCTGTTTTATCAAGTAGTGAATAGAAACCTTTGTTAAAGAAATTTTATTTCTGTCTGCTTGCCATCCCTACTCACTGAGAGGAATATTATCTTTCAAAGTTTATCATTCTTACAGCACTCCTGCTAAGCTTTCTGTCTCTGCCTCTTCAGTTTTATCATTGTAGCTTGTGCTTTTGCTTCAGAAGTGTCTTCAATGACTTGGCTTCAATGACTAGGCATTTTTTTTAAACCTGTAACTTATTGGGTCCTTTGCAGTCAGCTAGGGCTTTACCTAGATCCAAGGGATCTAGAATCAAAGCATCCGTACATGAGTGATTGTGGTTGATCTAGGTTTTTGTCTAATGCTCAGAAACAGATATACCTTTGCTTCAGAGATCAGTGATGAATAACTGGTTAATTCATTAAGGATTCTTCGACATTGTAGGGGTTTTTTTCTATTCCTCTAGCACGGATATTTTGGAAGTTGATGGGAATATAGGACATCAAAAAAACCAAATAATTCAGAGTTTCAAATGGAACCAAGGAACTATGGTCTTTGCATATTTCATAGTTACTTTCTAATTTCTTTTGAAACAGATCAATAGCCAAACTTCATGACTTTTTTTTCTGTCTCATAGTGTTAAGGATTTTGCTTGAAGGCTAAACTTAAAAATTATACCAGTTATCAATAATGTATGGAGTGTAATCTCTAATGCAGAAAACACAGCTGGAAGATATGCTGAGAAACTAAGCAATCCATCCTCAAGGACTCAAGTCTACTTCCTCAAGAGAAGATCAATTCTATGCACATCATTCCTGATAGATGTTAACAACTTCTTGAAGACCTCCAGTGATGAAAAGCCTACAGCTTCCCTTCACAAACAGTCCCAGGACATCACTATCGTTCTCTCATGGATTTCTCTTCTTTTTCTTTTTCATAAAGTATCTCTTGTTTCTTGTGTTATCTCTGTGATGAACAGATAATTTCCTTCCTTTTTAGAGTTTTAAATTTCACTTAAATGTTTGTTACTTCTGAGTGTGTTCTTTGCTAAGACTAAGTGCTTGTATGTTCACACCGAAGTGAAGCCAAAAGGGCTGCAAACAAGAATCACTTTGGAAATTTCTTTCTAATTCACCTGACTATTCAGGGTCCTCTCCTGTCTCAACCAGATTTTTCTGCAAAAAATGTTTTTGCTTATGAAAGATATAATATAAACCCCAGCACATTTTCCTATTTATTCTCCCTTTCCAGATTTTTGTATAATAAACAACAACTCCCAAATAAATAATTAACAAAAAATGACTTATTTATAATCAGAAATGTTTGGCTACCAGATGGTCCAGAGTATATCTTCGTATAATAGGATCTTGAGTACGGTTTTAACTCTGCGGGAACAAACAGCAGAATATTAATAAAATGTCAATTAGTTTAATTTAGTCTCATATCTATTGAATATATATATTGGCACCTACATGGTTTTAATTTCATTTTGGGATTCCAGCTGTTATTGAAGGCAGAAAACTTTGAAACAAGTAAATTAAAAAAAATTGCAAAGACAAATAAATATGTCAAAGGATGGAAAGAAATAATTTTAAATGAAGCTGACAAGAGACTTCACTGGGAATGTAAGAACTTTTTCTGCATCTACATTGTTAATGTCCTTGATTGTTTTCTTTGTGACATTAAACTGAAAGTCTTATCCTAATTTGAAATAGTTTTAATCATTAGCATGATCCTGAAATATTCCTGAAGTCAGGATTTCTCCCACTCTCTACTCCCCATTTTCAGAAACTTTTTTTTTCTTTTTTTATGCATGAGTAGGTTTTTGTATAGTTTATGCAAGTTTATTTTCCTCAGACTTTGTTGACTCTTCTGAAATACATTTTTAGATCCTAGACTGAAAGTCACTCTTTTACGTATTTTCCTGAACTATACTTGTGTTAAAAGCATCTCAAAGAAATTCAACAATTACAATAAACTTACTGTGAGTTAGTCACAAGATTGCATTTGAACCCCTCTCAAACACAAGTTATTTGAAGGATGAGGATGAGAATGGGTGATGAGGGCAAACATATCAAACTGATATTGAACTTCAGCTGTCGTACTGGATCTGGCTGGGATGGAAATAACTTTCTTCACACCAGCCCATACAGCACTGTGTTTTGTATTGTGACTAAAACAGTGTCGGTAATATACCGATGTTTCAGCTGTTGCTGAACAGTGTCTTCTGTGTTAAGGTTTTCTCTGTTTCTTACTCTGCCCCTTTGCAGTAAGCAGGCTGGGGGTCGGCAAGGAGTTGGGAAGGACACGGTCAGGATAGTTGACCCAAACTAACCAAAGGGATATTCCATACCATATAATGTCATGCGCAGCAATAAAAGCTGTAGTCTGTATGTGGGTTGTCTTCCAAGTTAGCTGTTGCTTGGAGGCTGGCAAGGCATCAGTCTGATTGTGAGAGGTGGCGATTGCCTTTGTATCATTTGGTTTTCCCGTCTTTCCCTCTCTTGAACCATGAATTATCTTGCTTTCACTATTTGTGTTTTCTCCCCCATGCTGCTGGGCACAGGAGTGAGTGAGAATCTGGATGGGTGCTTACTTGCTGACCATGGTCGACCCAGCACAGTCGTTCCTAAGTTTCAGCAAAGGCTGCATAATCCAGCTAGGAAGGGAGTCAGTGCTTGATGGTTAGCGATTTCTGAGCTCGTTGTTACTGGTAAAAGTAGTATAAGTACCTGAGACCCTTGGGCTATGTCTACATACAGCATTAGCACTGAGTTAAATATATCAAGTCTCAAGACCCTTTTGTTTTCTGACACACGCTGGCTGTCTCCAATCTGCAGCCCGAGGTTGATAAATCCATGTTGCTCCTCAGAAGAGCGAAGATGGTAATACTTGATATGGGGCTAAGCTGTTGTATAGAATCATGGAATCATTTGGGGTTGAAAAGACCTTCCAGATAATCAAGTCCAACTGTTAACCCAGCACTGCCAAGTCCACCACTAAACCATGTCCCTAAGCACCACATCTAAGTGTTTATTAAACACCACCAGTGACGGTGACTCCACCACACCCCTGGGCAGCCTGTTCAAATGCTTCACCACCCTTTCAGTGAAGAGATTTTTTCTAATATCCAACCTAACCTCTCCTGGCACAACCTGGGCCTGTTTCCTCTTGTCTATCACTTGTTACGTGAGAGAACCGACCTGACCTCACCTGTCTACACCCTCCTTTCAGGCAGCTGTAGAGAGCGATAAGGTCCCCCCTCATCCCCCTCCTCTCCAGATTAAACAACCCCAGTTCCCTCAGCCACTACTCGTGAGACTTGTGCTCCAGCCCCTTCACAAACTTCATTGCCCTTCTCCAGACACACTCCAGTCTCTCTGCATCCCCCTGGCAGTGAGGGGCCCAACCTGAACACAGGATTCAAGGGGTGGCCTCACCAGTGCCATATGCAGGGGGACATCATGCCCTGGTCCTGCTGGTCATGCTTTTTCTGGTACAAGCCAGGATGCTGTTGGCCTTCTTGGCCACCTGGGCACACTGATGGCTCATGTTCTGCTGGATGTAAAACAGCACCACCAGGTCTTTTCTACTTGGTCAGTTTTCCAGCCAAATTTCCCCAAGCCCGTAGTGCTGTGTGAGGCTGGTGTGACCCAAGGGCAGGACCTGTCACTGAGCCTGGTTGAACATCATACAATTGGCCTCAGCCCATTGGTCCAGCCTGCCCAGACCCCCCTGCAGAGCCTCCTGCCCTCCAGCACATCCACACCCCCCTTTCCCCCAGCTTGGTGTCATCTGCCAACTTACTGAGGGTGCGCTCTATCCCCTTGCCCAGATCATTGATAAAGATATTAAACCGGACTGGCCCCAGCACCAAGCCCTGAGGAACACCACTTGTGACCAGCTGCCAGTTGGATGTAACTCCATTTAGTACCGCTCTTTGGGTTTAGCCACCCAGC
Source organism: Falco naumanni (assembly GCF_017639655.2). Taxonomy (NCBI): domain Eukaryota; kingdom Metazoa; phylum Chordata; class Aves; order Falconiformes; family Falconidae; genus Falco; species Falco naumanni. The sequence continues at coordinate 78,247,112 of NC_054080.1, forward strand.
CAGCTTTTCCACCCATCGTAGAGTACACACGTCCAAACCATGAACAGCCAGTTTCCCCAGGAGATGCTGTGGGAGATGGTGTCAAAGGTACTACTAAGGTCCAGGCAGACAACATCCACAGTCTTTCCCTCATCCACTAGGCAGGTCACCTTGTTGTAGAAAGATCAGGTTTGTCAAGCAGGACTTGACTTTCATGAACCCGTGCTGGCTGGGCCTGATCCTCCAGTTGTCCTGCATGCACCATGTAATGGCACTGAGGATGTTCTGCTCCATCACCTTCCCCAGCACCGAGGTCAGGCTGACAGGCCTGTAGTACCCCAGATTCTTCTTCCTGCCTGTCTTGTAGATGGGTGTAGCACTGGCTAACCTCTAGTCTGCTGGGACTTCTCCAATTTGTCAGAACTGCTAAGAAATAATAGGAGCAGCTCAGTGAGCTTCTCCACCAGCTTCCTCAGTACCCTCTGGTGGATCCCATCCAACCCCATAGACTTCTGAATGTGTAACCGAAGCAGGAGATCACTAACCATTTCCCATGTTGGGTTGCATGCATATTTACTCTGATCAGAGTTCATGGTGCATGCACGAGTCTGATTTTAGGGTTTGAGATAATCTAGGGTTCACTCCATCCAAGTTTCAAACCTTAGACTGAGGCGCCCCACTCCCACTGAGGTGAGAAAAAATACTATGTCAATGGTGATTGAACTCTGAATTAAGAATAAGCTCAGATCTGTACTTAAATTACAATGTAGTCTTAACCTTTAATTTAAAACTAGAAATGTCTACACAGGTAGATGTCAGAAGTGACTACATTAAAGAAAAACCCTTAAGACAATATTTCAGGATTACTTAGCTTTCCATCTGTGCTGCAGCATGAAGTTCAAGCCTTGTACTTACTTTCAGAGAGTTCAGTGGAGAACATCCACAACTGTGTCCTGTGTAGGAAATCTCCCACATTTCAGCCTGAAGTACTGTGCCAGAAAAGTCTAGTCCTTGTGCTGGATGTCAGAGTTATGTAGATCGCACTCTCTTTCAAGGTTCCTCCTTCTTTTGTTTTCAGCCTTTTCTGTGAGGACAAAATACACAATTTCACACTCTCTGGCTATAGTAATTTCCTTTAGGGAAGGATGAAATACTAGCGAGAACACAGCTACCACTGCATTATCTGAGGCAAAAGCAAGCACAGTACATAGTGAGGTGCAAGCAGAAGGGACCTTAGTCCCCTCCTTAGTCCCCTCCTTCCCTCCAACTCTTTTTCCGAGAAGAAACCCATTCCACTCTTGAAGCCATACTGTGCTTTTTGAACACAAGGGTGCTGTATTTAATTTTTGTGGTGTGGGTTTTTTTGGGATTTTGTGGGTTTGGTTTTGTTTTTGGTGGGTTTTTTTGTTTGTTTGTTTCTTTGTTTGTTTGTTTTTTTCACTTGGAACTCCTATGTATTTTACCTCTAGACAAAACTCCATGTGCTTCTACTCGTATTCAAGCCTATTTTATCCATGGCCAGGTTTTGACCAGGTTTCTTGTGCACTGCCCTGGAACAGCTTATGTCACTTAAATCCTGTGTGCCAGGGGATAATTTTATTTTTTTCTATGATCTAAATGCTGTATATTATCCAGAACCATCTGCAGCCACAGTGGCTGAGGAAAGGTAGATTAACATTATCTCTGATATGTGTATCTTTAAGGTTTTTTTCCAGTTATTATTTGTAGGATCTTCCAACAGAGAACAAAGCCCCTTTGCACTTGGGGCTGTATAAACATGCAACAGGGGATGGTACTTTCTCCGAAGAATCTACAGTATAAATAGACAACAGAGTGGGGAGGGAAAGCTTGCTCAGAGACTTGCCTAAAGTCACACTGCAGGGAAGAGCTGGGAATAGTATCTAGGTCTCCTGATCCCCTCAAGTCTGTTGCTTTATTCACTAGGCCATGTTGTCTTCCTCCATTTAATTCCCTTCTCTTTTTCTTTATTCTACTGTATAAAATTCATCAGTGCAGGTTCCTATATGTAAATAGACATTCGGTTAAGGGGGGAAAAATCCACAAAAAAACCAACCCTCTGGAAAAACACCCCATCTAAAGATTTGTTACAGTGCTTTTTTAATAGGGTAGTGACAATGTTCATGGCTGCCTATGGGATATTTGTATAGGGAATTTGAATGTAATTTTATTTGTACTCTTTGAAGGAGTCATAAGTTTAAGATTGTATGCAGCTTGGCCTGTATTTTACGTGTGTGCATGTTTACAAGGAACTTGTCATATTTGGGGTAAAGGAAAAAAGTGGCCTTAGGGTGGGAACAAGAGAAAAATGAATGTCTTTTAATATTGCTCATTATTTATTTTGAATTCACTGCACTCCCAATATCAGTTCAAAGAATTTCCCTTTAGTTCAAACCTAATTGATATGGTATCCCCAGACATGTCCTGGTATTGCTCTTAAACGCTGCTGGAAGATTGTGTTTATTTATTTATTTTAGTGTTTCAAAACAAGTTGAAGATTCAAACAGCCTCAAGTAAAATTTCTAAGTCACATGACACATTCTTGACTACTGCTGGGCATTCCTCACAACTCCCATGCCTTTTCTGCTTATTTAGTGATCTACATGAGCATAAATAAAAGTTACATTAATGCACAGGTTGTTTTGTAAACTGGGGATCTTGCACAGTGCTGAGCACAGAGGGCTGTAAATCAAGCTTCTTGGATTCTCCTTACTGGAAAAGGCTTTTGTTGGTGATCTTTGCAGAGGACGTTTAAGGTGGTATTTTAATATGTACAATAAACGCAAGGTCCCTCTGTGACATTTTCCTTCAGTTCTGAATTCTGCATAAGCAGAAGCTTGAATGTGAGTAGAGCCACTTCAGAGTGTTGTTCTTAAAGTACTTCCCTAGCAGGTGCTCAGCACACCTATAAGGAGGGCTGTGCTGTGATCACTGCTAGCAATACCCTTCCTTCCCTTCTGACAAAAGTCCCATGATTTGCAAGAGAAGGTCCCTAAACACCATTGAATGCTATATCTTTAAGCTGAATTTGAACAATGTATCTCAGAGACCACTGTCTTGAGGCATCCAGGAGTGAAATCTTTCTACGGGCTCAGGGATATATGTGCGAGAAAAATACTACAGGCAGTTAGTCTGGTAGGAAGAGATACCTATTGATCAGAAAGATGATTTCACAGCTAGCTTATTTGATATCTGAGTTCAGTCCTATGTCTTCCCACAGATTAGTTGTGTTACTTGGGACAAGTCAGCTTCCCAGTCATATGGCGTCTCTGTTCCCTCTGCTGCAAAATAGGAAATAACAACTAACCCTTGCCTTGTTTGCTTAAACAGCAAGTTCTACAGGCAAGACAGGATTCTTTATTATGCATATGAACAACATCTGGCCTAGTGTGCCAGGTGCACAAATCATTTATTTATGTAATTAGTTAAAATGTGAGCTAAACTGTGATAACAAATCCATGTAGACGCTCTTAGTCCAGGATGAATATAAGGTAAGTAGAGGAAATTCTTTCTTTAAAAGCTTAGTGTGCATTACCTCATATTTGCTGCTGGCTAAATGCACATGAGCTGTCCCAGATGAGCTGACACAGGACCATTCATTACTCCTTCTTGTTCACACGTTTGAGCCTTTACACACCTGACTATATTTCTTTTAGTAAAGTGAGGGATGCTTGCAATGTTAGCTGTACTAGACTTGAATTTGGAGGATAATTAAAGCTTCTCACCCTTGCTTAGGCAATATCTCTTGCTGTCCCCAGAATACTTTAGGGATAAGGAAATTGCAGGAAAGTCAGTTCTTCCAGAGGAGCTTTTGCTTTCTACACGGTTAAATGTCGATTGAATAGGAATAGGAAATGGGGAAGTAAGAGCTGACAATTGATGCAATAACTACTTTTTCTGCACTGGTAAATGAATGTGTGTTCATTTATCTTCTGATCCAGAGCAAAGTCAAGAACATTATCTCAAACCATCTGTCCTTTGCATTAACTTGTTTGTCTTCAAGTCAGTATGGGAGAGGAGACACAAACTTTTACATCCAGCTACCATGCTCAGCTAAGATCTAGCAACTGAAAACTTCATTTTCCAGAGATTATGGCGTCTGCTGCATTTCAATTTACAGATGCGTGTTCTGTAGATGTAGCACATAACAAAACTAGCTAGACCAAGGGCCAGGAAAGCCCAGGACAAACACAAAGTAAGCAGAACTGCTACGGTTTTCCAGATAATTAGTAGACTAAGTAACCATATTGACTCAGATACCTCTGCATCAATTTCTGCTCTTGAGTGGATGATATAAATCTAGAGAAGTACACTAAATTTTAGTGGATTAACACCAGCAAAATGGGTGATTGTGTAACATCAATCACAAGTGCTGAGCAAGAGCAGTAAGTACATGCTTTCATTCTAGAAATGCAGTAATAACATATCCTTGCTGTGTATATCATTTCTTCCCCTTTATCTTCTCTAATTCAGTTTAAGTACACCTTTAATGAAATTGAATCATTATTTTTCACTTGTACTTCCTCCTCCCCATGTGAATTAAGCTATAAAGTGGTGTGTTGGCATTTTTTGTTTGTTTTGTTTTGGTTTACTTTTTATTTTAGTGGTTTTGGCTTTGTCAACTGATATTAAGTGGAACTGGTTTTGCTTTGTATCTTTACTGACAAATCTATATTAATAACAACATCAATACTGTATTAAACTTGAACTATGGGAATAATTTCTAATCACACTAAAATTAGTAATGTCGCATATCACATGGCAAGTCATAGAGTATGGGAAGTAAAACTACGATTAGCTTGGATTATTATTACCTTATTATGGCCATTTAAATAGGCTGTAATTCTGGGAATTTAAGGGTCATTTTGATTTATTCAATTTAGTTTGTTGTGTGTTTAGGAAACTAATTAAAGAACAAACAACATTGTTATATCATTCTTAATGGCAAATATGTATGAAGGGGTTACTATTCTGAAACTCAACACAATAATGAAGATTGTTATAATTTTCAACATTCAACATTACCTCTTCTCAGAAATTATTTTTTTTTCCCTTTCATTAAAATGGTTCCACTCAATTTTGTTCTTAATATTTTGAAAGAGATGTCTTACAAATATGTCCCCCCAGGCCTGGAAGGCTAAATGATCTCTAGTTAGCTTGAGCTTTCAGAAAAATGACGAAAATAAATAAATATGCAGAAAAATAATAATCTCTGAAATAGCCTTTAATCCCCATGACTGACCTACAATTTGTTCACAAAGTAACGACTGTCAAGTGTTCACTGTTTCCACAAAGCCTTACATTGTGATGGCAATTCTTCTGCACTGCCTATTCAATGAAGTACCTAAGGTTATGCTTATGCTTATGCTTAAAAAAATGCTGCCATGCCTTTAGCTTCAAGAGTCTTGAGCACCTATGAAATTGTAAGTCATGTTTAAATGCTTTGCAGAATAGGAAAGTTGTTTACTCTGTCTGGAATATTTTGCAGAATCAGATCACAGTGAATAATGCTATTTAACCCAGCTCTGATTTGAAGCCCTCTCTAAGATGGACTGTGACAAATATTGACCCACAGAGCACAGGGCATGGCTATGTAGCATCTTTGTGCACAGGTAGATGAAGAGGACAGATGAAAGTTATGGGAGAGATTTCTACCTAATAAGTACAGAATTCCCAAAGAAATTAGTGTAGCCATGACAAAAAAAAAACAAAACAAAACAAAAAACCCCAAACAACCACACAAAACCACAAAAAACCAAACCAACAACAAACAAACAAAAACAACTAAAATTGAGATTTTACATTTAAAAATGTATTTTCTCTTTTGGCCACCAATGGCAAAATGTTCCTGTTTCTTCAGTTTAAGTCTTAGATTACAATATTTTACTCCTACATCAAGATCACTGTCACAGAAATGCTACCTCCTTTACCACTTCGGCATTAATATGAAGGCTTCCTATTCCTAAGGAGACAAACAGAAAATAAAATGTTTATTAATCCTGTACATTCCTAAGAAGTAGCATTTCTAACAATATCAATCAACATTTTAAATTTGTGTTTTTGGTTTAAAACAATATATACATTTGGAAATATTTCCCCAGAGCCATGAGGCCCTGTGGAATTCAAATGTCATGTGCTTTTTCAAAATTAAAAGGGAAAAAAATAATAATTCAAGATCCTGTTTTTTCTTTCCAAAAAACAGCAATTAAAAAAATAATATATATTTTTATTCTCCCAGTGTTGAGTCAATTTAACTTCCACTTAACAGTAAGAGGTCTTCCAGAATCATAGATATTAGGGCTGCAAATGATCTGTCATGTCAATTCAATCCATCTCCTCACAAATGTACTGTCAATATCCAATATGAGACTGTTAGACAACACCTGATGCAAACTCCGTCAAATACTCAAGTGAACTTCCATTTACTTCTGAAAAGGGAGAAACAAAGACAGCCTGTGCTGAGAGGTTTGGAATATGTGGAAGAGATCTCAAGTCAGCTTTGCATCCATTGCTGGTCGAGTGCCTAATTCCGTTCTACTTTTGCCAGAGCCAGAAAACCTATTGCTAACACAAGTAATTATTCAATGTCTTATCTAGAAAGTAGTGTTTCTTCAAAGCTCAAGATTTTGGCACTGGTTCCAGACATATTTGGCAGGGGAGAAGTGGATGCCACTTGTGCGTCACCAGCAGCATTTTCCACAAAATTTGGGATGTCACTGCAGCTCTTATTCAAAAAACAGCCCTCCCAGCTTAGCCAGGGAGAACTGACAAGGTTATCACCAGAGGCGGGTTGCTAGAGGCCCCAGCTGACAACAAAAATGAGGGGGTGTGAATGTTAATATTCAAAGAGACAGCTACCTGCTGGAAGCACTTGCCTGGAAGAAGTGCAGGGACCAAGGGGAAAGCCTGTATAAATGTAACCCTCTCCTTGTCCGATCCCAGGAACTTTTGAGGTCAACCCAAATCTGCAGTAGCTGGAATCTAAGAAGCAGCAACAGGATTGCCCTTTTATTGTTGTGCTCTTAATAAATTCTCCATGTCGAAACCTGTTAACCCTGGCTGTTGCTTCTGTGTCTGCTAATATGCAAGCCCTCCACCAGCAAATCAATCCTTACATTGTAATGGCACTCACTTGACAAGGTATGTTTGGCTTAGTGCACCGCTGCTGTTTGTTCTGCGTGCAGCATCATATGGGGGGGTGATGTGTAGGAAAACGGAACAGAGGAGCTGGTTGGTACGCACAAAGGACAGAGGGAGCAGGCTGTGCAACAGGGTGGGGAAGCAGGGAAGGACTTAGTTGCCTTTAGTGCTCTGTGACATACTGAAGGTACCCAAAGCTGGTTTAAAACCAAAAATAAATACAGATGGTGACTTCTGAGGTCACAGTATCTTTCATGATCCCTTGCTCTTTGTGTGTCTTTGGCTTTATTCATTCATCCTCATTATGCCCTTTTTCCTAAACGAGAGCCTCCAGGTCTCCCAAGTATCAGGTTAGGGAGCACACCGCAGTCTTAGAGAACTACAGCAGAGGGGTTTGACTGCTGAATAGGTCACACCTCAGGGCACTGCCCTGGAAAATGCTATGTGTACACACTTTCCTGACTCAGGAGGACCCTGAGAGATATTTCCCTGAAGCACTGTCTCTGCAATGCTTCTTGCTTGATCTGCCAAGCGAAGGAGCAAATGGAAAACTTCCAACCTGGAGAAGTGAAGCCCACCACCCATCTGGTTCAGCCCTAAACTGGCAGTGCAGATGACTAGTCCTGTTTCTTTCTGCTCCCTTAGTCTGACTGCTGCTCTGGGATGTCTCAGAGAGGAACTGCAGAGATTTTGCAGCTGTCTGGGGTCAAAGGGTTAGACAGGTCTGAAGCCATGCCCCTTCCTCCTTTCTCTGACAGCCCAGAACCAAGACAGTGAGAGAGGAATCTTTAAACATAACTCTTTTATTTTATTTTATTTTATTTTATTTTATTTTATTTTATTTTATTTTATTTTATTTTATTTTATTTTATTTTATTTTATTTTATTTTATTTTATTTTATTTTATTTTATTTTATTTTATTTTATTTTATTTTATTTTATTTTATTTTACTTTATTTTATTTTATTTTATTTTATTTATGTTTTATTATTTTATTTATGTCTTACTATATTATTTAATTTTGTATTTTATTTCATTATATTTTTTTCTGTTTTAATTTATTTTATTTTAATTATTTATTTCAATACAACTCCTGGCATGAAATTGAACGGGAAAGCTGGACTCCACTGCCTGTTCCTGTATTTTTGGGGACTGAGAGTTTAACCGAAATAATGCAGAGCTCTAAAAATGCTTAGCCTGGCCTTGGGCTTGTTCATGCAATAAAAGACATTGAAATATTAGGTAAGATGTAGAAACAGTAACAGAAATCTCAGTTCAGTGCTCATTTACCTACAAATACTTAAAAGGGGAAGAGCAGACCCTACACCTGAAAACTTTTTTCTGCCAAAACTTTTAGGCCAGCCCCTGTGCCTAGTCACAAAAAAATTGCAAGCTGTCCTTGCCCCTGTTTACATCCCGGTATGATGTCAGACTAATTCCTTCTTGCAAACGGGGATTCAGCTGCATGTGTGCTGTATAAACATTTCTTACCATGAGAAAGGAAAACTGAGGTAGCCTTCACCTGGCACCTCTAAGAAACTTTGAGTATAGGTATAAGGGCTGCTCTTCACAGGATGGCCTTGCTTGAAATAGATCTTTTGCTCTTTTTCTTTTGGCACAAGTTTAGAAAGAAAAGAAAAAAGAAAGAAATTAAAAACCCCAAACCCAACAAACTAACTCAAAAAATAACAAAAATTCCAGACAAAACCAAGAATTAGAATAAAGGCTGGAATCAGTGGACCAAGATCACCTTTAGGTAAGGATGTCCAACATGACACAAATAAGGGGTGTATTCAGAGGGCAGAATCTCTTCTCCAGTTCTCTGCTCTGACTGTGATCTATTCCTTTCCTGACATGAAGATATGGAGTAATATCAGTTGCCTCTGCCCTTTTAGTACCTAGACTTTATTTCTTTTCTGCACCAGAAGCAGAGTTCATGCCATCTCTGACCCCAGCTGAATGATACCAGATGACACCTGATTGTACAGTACACCAGGGTTGTTTCTCTGGTGCTTTAAATTACACCTCCAGGTATGCTTCCTATTTTCATTTTTTTTTTTTTTTCTGTGGCTAGAAGTGAAAAAAACCCAATGCCTCAAATATGAATTGACTAAGCCCAACCCAACTTTAATCTCTGGGTTGCGTGGCTATTTTACAGTGGAATTACACTTCAAGCAGCACTGCAAAACAGCTAATAAGCTGTGTTAATGCATCTTCACCTCATCCAGGAAGCTCAGAGGACAGAGAGGGTAAGCTCCCATCTGTCTGCAAATGACTGTATAGACTTCCACTGAGTCATGAGCTGGACTTTGTTAATGTGTAATGAAATTAATTAAAGCCTCTCCCTTCCCCCAATATTGGTTAAATATTATGACTCACCTGGTTGCTTTCTGAGCATAATAGAAGTTGACAGGATTGGAGGAGGGGGGAGATGCAGAGGAAGGAGGGGATGTGGGATGTTTCTTCCTCTTCCTGTGTTTTTTGTCTTTTCAGTGCAAACTCACATTCTGTCATGTTACATACACACCAAAATATTTAGAAACACACAGGGCAAAGATCAGTTTGCAAGCGTGAGTTCATGAACTCTGCCAGTGTGCAGAAATCTCTGCCAGAAGCGGCATAGCATCCCAGAGGCAAGTCAAATAAAACCAGTCAGAATAATACACTCAGGTAACAAAAAAGGCAATTGTACAGCCAGGACTGATCCTGAACAGAATGCATTTTGACATGTATTGAGACCCTTACAAAAGGAAGCCTCCAAGGTTACCAGCAGAGTTGACTTAGTTTTTTATCTACCTTTTTATTATTTTTTTTAAAGGAGAAGGAGTGTTTAATTATCAGTTCTCAAGCAAACAGTGGTTCGGCAAAATGTCAGATCTCCAGCTGAGACGCCACCAGTTTGTGCTTGGGATTGTGTGCCAGGCGGCTGTATGGACAGGCGAAGACCTCCGACTGTTCGCTGAATGAATTTCCACTCGTGCCTCTAGACATTGATTGAAAGCGAAGGCTGCTGTTGGAGCCCTCAGGCTGTCTTAAGAAATCCATCCCTCCCCATGCTAGATCCTTGATGAGTGTAACTCCAGCTTCAAGAGACACCGGGTGAAGTGGGAAGAATTTAACCCTTCTGGCCCCTGGAAGCAAAACTCTCATTGGTTTGGGCTGATACTGAAAACAAAAGGAAAGGAAGGAAAGAGGAAAATGAATCAAGAAGAGGCTCACATACAGTATTTTTTGTCTTTCTTTCCTTTTTTTCCCCAAGTAAGACATAAAAGACATCAGCAAAGAATCAATTGTAAGTTTTTGTAATTGCATTTGTTTTGTAAGTTTAAGGTAGAACTTCTTCTCTGAATCCATTTCACTATCAGAACAAAAAAGCAGGGAAAAAACAGGCCCCTGACTTTGACATGGAGAGCTAAATATCGTCTTTGCTGAAGGAAGGCAAATCATAGATAAAGATCAGTATAAATCGATCTTAGAGCTCACTATGGTAGTGATGCTTGAACTACTTGTACTCACTGAGAATCCAACCTATGAGATTCACTGGCAGTACATCTCTGATTGTCAAACACCAAGTTTGAGTTAAATACCGTGCCACAAGGTCAGTGTATATTCTGATAGAAACACCTGACAGCCAGATCCTACTGAGGCATAAATGGGTGTTCTCCAGCTAGTGCCACACCAATCTGTTCTTTGCAGGAATGTAGCCCATGAAATCTAGCAAAAGTGTTAATTGCAAGCAGAATTTAATTTGCTTTTATCAGTGTGCAGCATTTTTCTTTGAACTTCTTTATATTTTTCATACCAGGAAAGAATTGCCATGAAAGCTAAATGTAACTACAGTCTATCATACCAGCCAACTATTGTTGTATGTTGTTGATTTTGGTTTTGTTTGGGTTTCATGGTTTCTTTTTGTGCTCCCCTCTCTGTATTCTCCTGCCTCATATTTTAGGGGCCATATTTTGACTTAACAGTTGTACATCATGTAGCACAGTGGGGTTCTGATACGTCACTTGGAAATACTACAGTAACAGCACTAACAACTACACACTAACCAAGAGAGTCACTGCCACAACAGACCACAGATAGATAAAGTAGAAGAAAAGGAGAGAAACAAAAAATATCCAAGATAGTAAAAATAAACCCCACCATTCATTAACAAGCCATATTAAAAAAAGGGGAAAAAAGAAGAAAAAAGAAAAAGGAAAACAAAAGAGATACACACATCTGTCTCGCTGCCAAAGCTAATCAAAATCACCAGTGATTATCATGGGATTTTATTTAAAATTTTCCCCTAAACTCCTGACATAGGCATTCCCTTCTAAAGCAAACTGCATAAAGGCCTTTTCCTTTGTGCCTTTGAATTATGGTATAAATGTTTCACATAATAAAATCCCATTTTACTTAAATCTAAACCTAAATAATACACAGTTCTCAAACAAAGAAAATATGTTTGGAACAAGAGTACAAGTAAGTTAATTTCCTCTGTATTGTTTTGATTTTTAAATTTCATTAAATTTCACAGAAGTTCTTATTTTTATTTATCTCCCTTTTCCCCAACACATATCCAGGAAAATTTTATAAAAGTGAACATTTTCACTCCAAGGGAAAGTTTTCTAGGCAAATAGCCTTTCAATATAGCACTAAAGGATCCCCACTTGCTTCACTAGGTGCTGGATACAATGCTAATTAATGTTTGTGCAACATGTGAGACTTAAGCTACTCCCTACTGAAATTAATGAAACACCTGCTATTGACTTTAACACATGCTGGATTGGTCCCTAAAACAGACCAATGGAAAAAAAGGAGGGAATCTAGCCTTGATTTCTTCCCCAGGCATCCCCAAAATCATTGAAAACTGACATCAGCCTCAGGCTCTGGACCTGCAGTTTCTGTTCATACAATAAAGCTAATTAGCTTCTCCAAAACAGAGCAGCTTGTGCAGATGGGATGGGTGCTATTATCTAATGGTGGAAGACTGTCTTCAAATGTGTAAAATCCCTGAACTCTCCTTTCTGACCAGAAAGTTCACCCATAGTTGTGCTATCCTTTGCCTCAACAGACACGGCCAGGACATTAGGCTGACAGATAGTTCATCTTTCTGGAGCAATGTTAGGAATATCTGACTCTTCTCACACATCCTTGTCTCCTACAAAGGACACAACTGTAGTGCTGTCACTCCCCTGTGAATGCTCCCCTTGCATAAATCCATGTAGTTATTCCTGGCTCCAGTCTCTACCCCAGAATTGCCTGAGTTTCCCCATTGAAGTCACAGAATATGTGTGCAGCCTTAGTCACCAGGGTTCTCCCCTTGGAGGGACCCCGTGTTCCCCACGTGCACACCCCCTGGGGACCCTCACACACGCAGTGCAGCCTAAGAGGCAGGGAGATGCACTTTGTTAGGGTACTGGAATGGAGATTTTAGGCCCAGGTGAATGTCATAGCCAGTGAGAGCTCAAAAAAAGAGGTCTGTGGTAAAATACTTCTCGCCTTCCTTAAAACAAGTGAGCCATATACATTTAATTCAAAGAAGAGATGTATGAGACTGCCCCGATGAGGGCTCCTGGCTACCAGGTACCAGATGATTGAAGGCAGTTACCTGTGGTCTTGATCAGGAGTGTGAGCTTGACATATGGCCAAGATTTTCTGACAAACCCCAGTATTCAGTGTGTTTTTTTTTCTCCTTTCTTATCCCTTGACTTTTCTTTGTGAAAACACTCTTTGAGGTGTCCTATGCTTTTATTTCATTGTACAGAACAGCTGAGTTGCTCTAGAAGTCTGGTAGTCTGTTCGTTGAGGCAAGGACTGTTAAGTTACCACCTCTTGTTTTCCAGCACCTTCCAAATTAAGTGATTTAAATGGCAATTAAAAGGACACTGTAGTCATACTAGTACCTGAAAGTAATCAGTACACACAACTCGTGAATTTGTTTAGGGAAACAACATGCATCATAACTGCAACTCACACTACTGCTTTCGCCTCCATAGCTGGCAAATATGAAAGGCTGATTCTTCATAAATGGCACCAGAATACCTTTTTCAAAAGGTTTCTTTGATATTTTTATTGGAGAAATTAATTTATGCATTAAAAAAACAAACGGACAAGAAGGAACCAGTAAATTAATTGTGAGTATTGGTTGCACTTTCAGGAAACCAGGCTGTTTTGATTGCAACATGAATCTCTGTATCTCCTGTCTGTGATCATCGGAACCACTGCACCATCCAGGACATGTAAAGGAAAATATCAGTCAGGCAGATACTTCACTTCATGCGTAAAATTTAGTGTGATTTTTTTTCTGCTGAAAACAGGATTTCGCAATGCTGAAGGAGAAAAACATACATGCAAGTCTGCTTCTGGGCTTAATGCTGAATATAGTGAAGAGCCTGATTTGGTTGGATTGGGACATAAATGCATCATAGGTTTGTTCACATGATCGTCTGCTGGAAGTTACAGACAAACAAGGTGAAATGGTAGGTAGCTATATAAGTGTGCCTACTTCGGAGCTCATGTTTATAAGGCCTTTGTAGGAGCATAATAGCTAAGATGTTTTCTTTTCTCCTAGATTAGAGATGGCCTATGCCCTCTGGCTTGAGTATGATTTCCAAAGCGTAATGAAAAAATATCTCTAGAAGTACTGTTGCAAATGCAAACTCCTGTTACATGTTTACTCATGTCAGCAACATTATTACTGCAGACAAGTATGATCTAACTTTAGTATAAAAGCTCCGTGCATGTTCACTTAACTGAGTTCTGCCACAGCATAGATTTTGAAAGCCTGTAAAAAAGTCAGAGGAAAGGAATTAGGGAAATAAAGATGCAAAGTTTCTTCCTCATCCTTAATGGCTGACCCTACAGTGCAAAAGGAATTTTAGCAACTTCAGTAGAAGTTTGGTACTGTAATATGTTAAGTAAAATAGAACTCTGTCCTGCCTGCTTATGAGAGACACTTTTGCTTCTTATAAGACAGCAGGAATACTTCAGTTAGCCCATGAGCTCATGCAAGGTTTTTTAAAACTTCCATTGTAAATATACGGTACTGTTGTGCTTGATGTACTACTGGAAAGTAAAGCCTGTTACATTCAGTAAGCTCTCGTGTTGCTAGTGGTGTCTCTGTACACACATTTTTCTTCAGAAAGTTTAATCTGGAACACAAAGGAGGAATTGTAGCAGACAAAGGACTAGACAGACTGGGGAAACCCACATTGCTAACTTTGCATTTCCCAGTTTAGGGTCCCTCTCTTGTTCCTGGTCTGTGCCTTCCCCCTCTTGTTTAGCTCAGGAGTTATTAAGCATGGAGAAAAGAAAGAGTCTGAAAATAAAGATGAATACTCTCCTTTACCCTGATGAAGAAATTGAGAGAGTGATGTTTAATGTCTGTATGTTATCTCTAATTTTTTTACTGGACAACTCCAAGAACAATCTAACTCCATATTTTTGCAAGTACCTATCGGGTGGTCAGACACACAAGAAAATATCCCCTCAAGTCACCTTGTCTCCAGGATGAATAGATTCATCGCCATCAGCCCCTCCGTGTTCATCATGTTCTCCAGATCCATGTCCATCTTGATGGGCTTTCACTGGACTCTCTAACATATCCCTGTCTCTCACTTCCTGGGGAGCAGAGCACTCCAGATGTATCTCACCAGTGCTGAGCAGAGGGGAAGGATCACCTCCCTCAGTGCTTCATCAATTGCAGCCCAGGAGGCTGTTGGATTTCTTTGTTGCAAGGGCACGTTGCTGTCTCATGGTCAACCAGTCCGTCAGGACCACACCAGGTCCTTTTTTTTCTGCAAAGCTTCTTCCTACCCCCTACTCAAACAAAATAGCAATTATAGTAATAGGAAAAGCATACAGGCAACTCTAATTAGCAAAGTTATATCAATATTTCCTTTCCCCGTCAGGAAGCCAGATGCAGTGCGAGCAATACAGCGGGGGACAGGCTTGTCCCTCCCTCCCCCGGGGATCGGGGCCAGCGCTGCCAGCAAGAGCAGCGTGGCTGCCTCCTGTGTTTGTTTTCCATGAGGGGAAGGGAGTGTTTGCTGATCTGCTGTGCCTGTGTTTAAACTGACTTTAGGAGTCTAATTGCCTGGTGTTTTCTGGAGTGTATTTGCTTGCTGTCTTGACTTGGTTTGGACTGGAGTGTGTTTGTTCTGAGTGATTTTGGAGTTTGCTTGCTTTAAGGGAAAGTGGGGATTTAGGTAGACAGAAACTTGAGGTGTGCCTGCACCAGCTGCTTAGGAGGAGTTTCTCTTCCCTCAGGGCACCACTTTCTCTGGAGTTTTGTCCTTGTTTTTCCTCTGTGCAAGCAGGGATATCTCATGCAGAAAGGGCTCACCAATTTTTCTCCTCTTTCATGTCCATTGCAAAAGGAATTCTTTAGGAAGGATGGAGAAAAATTCCCTTTAAGATCATTTCTAAACAACTCCTTGATGTTTTGTTTTGTTTTGTTTTGTTTTGTTTTTCCAAAACAACAAACTGGATACATTCATTTATTGGTTTTAGACATAAGCACAATACCTCTTAAACTGAGCAAAGAGCCATACGTTTATTTCCTGGGAGGAATGTGCAAATTAGAACAGACAAACAGAATATTTGGGGTTAATTATTAAAGGTTTATATCAGCAACTAGCCTGCCAAGGGTAGGGAAGACCTTAAATTTAACAAGCAAATTTCCTTATTACAAAACAAGAAACAAAACAAGAAACAAAAATTCAAAACCCAACAAAACCTGGACACGCAAGTTGGACAATTTTGGGGTGAGAGGAAGGGAGGAGGAAGAAAAAAAAAAAAAAGAAGCAAATTATCCCTGTTTCTGTTTGCTCTTCTCAACAGCAGTAAAATGCCATGGGAATTTCAAAGTAATAGAAATCTAAATAACACAGAATAAGAAACTGAAGATATGTCTGTTGTTATGGGAGTAATCTTTGTCCTGTGACTTCTCCACTGTGAGAAACTTCCACTGGTTTTTTTCAGGAACAGAGAAAATAAGCATCAATTGCTCAGTGTAGCCTTTTTATTTTTAATTGTTTGTTTGTTGAAATTCATTGTGAGTGATTAGGCAAGAATGCATTAAACAAAGCATAGACCGAGGAAGCAAAAGAGGAGCCCTACACTTCCTCACAGGAGAGAATTATAGGAAGAGAGCTCTGAACTATCCCTGTAGTTCAGTGAGTGGGGGAACGCTTCGTTCAACGAGATGAACCCCTAGTATCCAACTGGAAAGCACTGGGATGAAGGGATCCTTAAAACGTTAGGACAGCTAAAGCTGTTCATGTGTCGTGAGCATCTATGAAAGAGCGTCAGGCAATTATATGTCTGTCTGCAATTTATCAGTCAGCCACTAGATGTCTCTGATTATTGCACACAGTTTCAGGCCAATTCAGTCTCCGGTAAACAAAGGAGACAAAAGTGGCTCTGAAGAGGTGTGGAAGGCTTTTTTGTGTAGATCTCGACTTATGTTTGCTGTGTTAGACAAATGTCCTCCTTTCAAAACATCCATGATCCTGCATATTACAACAGTATGAATTTTTTCATCTATACAAACTTCCTTTTATCACAAAAGATCCAGGTGTGTTTCTCCTTCTTCTTGTAACTTCCAGATTGTGTAAATATATATTAAAAAAAAAAAAAAAAAATTACAGTAAAGGAAAACAAGTCTAAGACTCCACAAGGTAGCTATTGTATCAGATTAACAGAACACAGTACTGTGTTGTCCCTAAATCACACTATTTATTTACAAATGTGCCAGGTAATGAATGAGATGTCTTCAATTAATAATAATCGCATTCACTGAAAATGCTTAAGTAGTTTTCATGAATGTGCAACAAGCAGTTGAGAGTGACATAGTGGCCAAATGCAACTGAGGGCATAGTGTGCATCACCCATCTAAAATCTCCTGCAGCTTTTGATTGAAAAGATGATATTTTTCCTAAATGGAGTGCATGATGTCGTAGGCCAAGTCTTTCCAGCCCAGAGTGCTAATGATAAGGAAAATACACTTATACACACATGCATGCAGATCTATAAGTGTTTATTTTTTCTGTAAGTGTGTAACTATAAGGGCCAGCTCTTTGCAGCCTTTTTCTTGCAGAACCATGTATAGTGGGTTTCAAACTGTGTATACAATGGTATTACCCTGGACCTGAGCTAGATACAGCCATGTAATTTAAAACAAGAGGGAAACCTAAACAATGTAGTGAATATAATGGCATTTTTACTCCAGGAGCTATTCAATCTGCAGCTGTCTTTCTGTGTCCCTATGGGTCCAAACAGGAAGCGATATCTGGAAAAGGAAGGAGGCAGGGCTGGCACTTTGTAGAAATCTGCTGATTTAGCTGTTTAGTTTTTTTAAAACAAAAAAATTCCCTCCAGAGCAGAGAGAACCTGAATTTCACAACCCAAGTGTCACCTCCAATTTCACCAATTCCTTAATAATATTCTGAAGTGTGTAAAAGCCTCTGGGATGTGTTAAATATATCACTTCATCATGATAATGATCATTGGAAAGGTTTATTCATTGACATTGTTGGCAACAATTTTTTCTCTGTGCTGTGCCAACCACGCTGAAGGCAGGCATCTCCCTATTCCACATTGTGATTAAGTGTGCTGGGATGTCAAACTAGGAAAGGACTTCTTGGTAGAGAGCAAAAGTGATAGGAATAGGAACTGAGATTCTCAGGGAGATAAATGAGTAGGAGAGATTTATTGATGAAGCATAGATAGTGCTAAGAGTAGAAGTTAAAATAGTAGAAAATGAGGTTCAAGGGAGTAAATTGAGGGAAGAGATTTGTACTACAGGGAGAAGCAGCAAATGGAAAGTGTGTAGCCATGATAAAAGAGCATGGAAAACGTGGGCAAGAAACAGAGATGTGAAGCTATAAACGTCTCCTGGTCATCCCATGTGGGTAACCCATTTTAGCAATCTACCTGCAGTGTCATTACTGGAAATGAAATCTGGTATTTACATGATGGCTTTGAAAGGCGGTAGGCCACATGTATTGCTGCTGTAATCCCACTGGTGTCACCACAGACTGTGAAGTTCCTCTGGGGAGAGCAACCTTGGATGTTACACCTGCAGTTAATAAACCTCAGCACATCTCAGCACCTCTTCTCTGATCAAAGGCAGTGGTTCATGGTAAACCAGACAGAACAGCTGGCTTGAGGCTTTTGTGGCTGTTCTTAGGAACCAGGCTCCCTGGCAAGGTTAGCTCCATTATCTAGCTAGCGTAATTCTTACTCTGTTCCTCAATTTACACCTACAACAGATTTGACCCAGAGCTGTAAAAACTTAGCTTGAACAGCTTTTGCTCTAGTTACTTAGTGCAATCATAATTATTTATAGTGGTTTTAAATTCAGAGTGTTAGAAGCATAAGTGATTACATTTGCTTGGATGTGTCTGCAGATAAGGTTTGTAACACAATTGTAATGAGCTTTGACGGAGAGAGTCTTAGCTAATTCTGCTCTATTGAAAGGCAGTAATTCAGTGCAGAAACAAAGGCATCAGCTGGGAAAGATGTAATCTGAACTGTAAATGTAAAAAGGATTGACTCTTATAAGAATAAAGTCAGATGGATAGACTGCAGTTTGGGTTACAAGAGCATAAACTTCATGTAACTATTTCTGCATTGGTGGAGCTTGAAGCAGAGCTCCTCGTGGTTCAGCTGGACACTAGATCCCATTCAAGCCCAGGGCATGATTCTTACCTCTCGCAGAGTGTAATACTTACCACACAGCTGCTCTAAAGGTACTACAATTAAAACCAAGTTACTCAAGGTACTGAGGTCACAGATTTCAAACCAGTGCAGTATTGCAATAGCTAGCAGGGCAATGCAGTTTATGGGGACTGACCCAGTAGAATTAGGATTAGGTGCCTGCCCATTGCGGTGGGACAGCCCAGAGCTATGATCCCAGGCGTTATTACATCTGGCAAAGAAAATGAAGTACCGCCAGCACTCAGAATAACAAAACACACTAACTTTGTGAAAACTGCCAAGGACAGGGGGTCCACTCAACCAGGATGTAAGGCCTTATATTTTACTATAGGCAGGCAGGTATGGCACCAACATTTTTTTTTTTTTTTTTTTTCAAAGTCAGAATGAGGAAAACCTATTTCATCAGAAGTCAACCAGAGCAGGCTGAGCTTCCTTCTGTTGCAGTGGTTAGACCTCCATGGCTCCAACCATATTTTCCTCTTCAGATGACACTTTTAAAGTAAAGCCTACCTATATGAAGAAGCCCGTCCTATCAGCTGACAGGCTTTATCAGGCTTGAATATATTTTCCAGACTGATAAAGACCTATTCTTAGGTAACACAAGGTAAGTAGGAGAAAGATTACAACTGAGCATGCGTGTTCAACATGGTAGCAACGTCATCCACACGGAATGCAAATCCAAACTGGAAGCAGCAGATTGGGTCTTGAATTCTGTTCCACAGGATCCCCATGCATCTGGGTTATGCAGAAATAATTAAGAAGTTAACCTTCTATGCACCAGTCATTATAATAATAACATGAAAGGTCTCTCTATTCATATCTTGTCTGACCAGTAAGTTCCTTCAACTTACGCTGTTTTTCTAGCCTGGCCAATGCTTTCAGACAAACCACATTCGAAGCCAAGTGCAGAACTCAACTCTACCTCAATAATTTCTTCACCTAAGTACCTATAGAGAAATGGCCACAGACACAGCTCAGCAAATCAAGCAATTTCCCTCCTGTGGGAAAGAAGAAGAAAAAAATTATAGCTGTCCTGTCTAATCTGAAATATTTGAGACATAGTGAATTACTGCACTGATGAGACCTATGATTTCCACAAGAAAATGAGACATGTAGGCTCCCTCTGGGAAGGTGTTTGACTTTAACAGAAACATGCATGTTCCCCCAGGCTGGGATGCGACTGGCAATGTACCATCGATCTGTAAACCGACTGATTTCTTATCCTGCTTGCCATGCACAGTGTTATCACTGAAGAAGCTGTTCCGCATTTAGAGCAAGAAGCCGCTGCAGACCAGCTCTGGTGGGGGGTCGTGAGTGTGTCTGATATCCTAGGTGCCATATATAGGGAAAGGAGAGAATATTAATGCCTTTCAGAAACTTCCAGCTGCTTATGCTATGCTCATTTCAACATTTTTGTGGGGTCCATCAGTCCTATGCCATCTCCCAGCCTTCAAAGGAAGGACTGTTCCATCCCCGATTGTCTCCTCTATCCCCTCTTTATTCTCTCTAGCCTCCAAATGGAGGAAGAATAGAAATTTTCATTCCTCAGTCCAAACAGTAAAGCCTAAGCTGATGTCCAGGTGAATTATCAGGAACAGTGTGGCAACCTTCCACATTAAGAAGACACAAAGAACAGCTGATTAAAACATACAGGAGAACATGAAGTATTGCATAATGACACATGCCTCACACCTGGGCTGGTCCCCTGATGTTTTAGGCTCTTCTGTAGAAGTCTGCACTCACAGACCCACCTCAGTTATTCACCAACATCCTTAATTACCTCCTTTCCTCCTCCAGCAGTGTAACCCTGATCAGTCTTTAATGCTGAATCACTGGACAGTCTGTCCTGGGATTCTGGATGAAATTATTAAAAAAAGGTCAACAAATGGAACCAAAAAATAAAATCAGAAGGAAGCCTCCTTAAAAGCATACAGCCAAACCATAGTACTGTTAGATATATTTTACAGATACGTTTATAACCCTTGGTGCAGAGCACAGAACTGGGATACAGCAGTTCCTTCCTGACTACTATTCCACCATTTAACACCAGTCGATATAGTCTATGTCTCTTTCTATCAGATTCCTCATCAAAAGGAAAATCAAAACTCTAAACCAAGACAGATCATAAATCTCAAATTCCATTTTTGTAATTATTTATAAAATGCTTTAATATCTACTGACAAGGTTTTATCAGAGGCTGGTAGGTTATTAATGGTCCAGGTATAAACTCCATATTTTCATCAGAAAATCTACAGTGTGTTTGAGGTGGAAAGAGAACAATACGCTAGAGGAGTGAAAGAATGAATGAATGAATGAATGAATGAATGAATGAATGAATGATTGAATGAATGAATGAATGAATGAATGAATGAATGAATGAATGGTGAGAGAGACAAACAGTGGATGGATAAGCAGAAGGAACTGATTTTCATCACTGGAAGTACAGTGTTCCCTTTAAGTTCAGGCCAACAAAAATGGATGTGTATGGGTTAAAAAAAAGATCTAAAGCATGAAATGTAGGAAATTCTCTTCCAACCCATTTGTTCAGGTGACAGATGACTTTGTAAATGTCACACAACTTTTTCCCTCCCATATGAAAAAAGAAAGAATCTGATCAATTCCTCCTTGCTCCCCCCGCTTCCCCAGGCAAGTTCTGCAACCGATGCAAAGCATAGCATAGCAGTGTCAAAGCCTGTTACATGCTGCTATCTCCTAATAATAATAAAATGAAAATGAAAGTAGCTCCCAAACAATCTTTAAATCAATCCTAATGTGATCAAATTGAATATCTCCCTCTTTCTTTTCCTCCTCCCCCCCTCCTTTCCCTGTCTCTCAGATGTTTACTACAGCATTTTGTCTGCAGCAACAGATTCAATGGTCACATTGTTGGTTGGTGTCCAGTCTCTCAAGTTTGGCATAATTGTTCCATTCAAAGTGTTGCTGTGCCTATCTTTTTAATATGATTTTTTTTTCCTCCCCCCTGAACTGGAGCTGCAGCAGGTTTTTCATATAATTGAACAGACTGTAAGGAGATAAGAATTTTTACAGTGACAGGGAAGGAAGTAACTTCTGCCTCTTACAGTCTAAGGATGGCTTGTATTTCCCATACCTTGTCATTGTATGGGCTACTCTCAGTGTTTATCAGAACTGTGGGTTCTGGATACTCCCTCCCTGGTTTTTGCTGCTGCTGTGAAATCACCAGGGTAAAAGTGTCCTTTGACACTCTTCATAATTGTCATCTGTACTTCACTTGTTCTGGAAAACTAAAAAAAAACCAAACCAAAACAAAAGGCATTTGAAAAAAGCTGAAAATGTGTATAAAATAGTCACCACATAGCTTGCTCTTTTTTCTTCTCTGCCTCCCCCCCCCCTTTATTTTAAAGTAAAGTAGTAACTGATTTTTTTATGATCGCGCATTGTGAAATAGACTAAATTATTTTTCAATATATCTGTTGTTATTACTTGGAAATACTGATGTTATGGTACCAAAATGAAAACTTCAAAATCCTGGCCAAAGGTTGGCTGATTATAAGAACATTCTTGCAACAAGAAGTTAGACGAGTTCTCTAGGAAGGAGGGGAAGAAGGAATTGGTAGAGCTGGTTTTAATAATTAATATAGCTTACTTTGCACAGATGAAATATATACTGAGCAATGGATCCCTAAATATCACATAAAATGAGCAATCAGCCCTTCACAAACTCCTTTCAGTGAAATTCCAGAGAGGTCATAGTTCATACCTATCATTATTAAGTCGTTTTAACAAGCACCTGGGGAAACAAAAAACAAAACAAAAAACAAAACAAAAAAACAACCCACCAGAAAATAATTACTGAGAGTATTTTCAGATGACATAAATTTGTGTATAGCAGTATACATAGAGCAAAATAGATGACTGAGTTGGAGCTCTTTAGATTGCTTGGTAAGCTGGGTGTAAGCAAACAATTGGGACCAAATGTGCCATTACAAATCCAGGGAATAAAAAGAATTAAAGCTGACTGTACAAACAGAAGGATAATGCAAGGAGGTAGTGACCCAGTTTTTAAACATGGCTATAATTGCTGCTCTTCCAGATTCCCTTTCTAAAATCTTTTTCACATCAGGGTTCAAACTTATTTTTTTCTTATGTGTCCCCATATGAATGCAGTATTTCACTTCATTTGACTTGGCAGAGGAAAAACACATGTGGAGCTTTGATTAGTCTGTAAGTATCTATGTAAAGAACATTGTGGATAATGTTGTAGCAATGTTCAAAGGCTGGTTGTTAAAGCTACAGAAATCCAAACTGAAAATAAAGCATAGATTTAAACAGTAAGATGATTAACCATGGGAACTATTTACCAAAGATGATGACAGATTTTCCATCTCTGGGTGTTCTTAAAATTGGTTTGCTATTCTATTCCTACTTCAAATACAGATTTTGGACTCGATGTAGGAATTAATATAAGGAACTCCCAGGGCTTGCTTTGTGGAAAGAGGTTTTCCTTTATCCAGAGAGTTAAAGAAATTACACTGTCAGCAATGCCTTGTTTGGCCCCAGATTTAAACAACTAGAAAAGTGACCATGAGACATTCACCCACACATATTTTACACCAAGTCAAATTCAGCTAGCTCTGTGGACATAGTCCAGAGGAACAAGGGTGTGCTATTAATTGTCCATCTGCCTTTAAGGTAGCACCTCTTTTTCCCTGATACATTCAATCTTTTCAACTCAATCCTGAATTTGGCACTGCTTCAAGCTATTTATTATGATTTAGAAATAAATCCTCCAGTCTAATGACACAGCTGCTTTTGTCACAATAATCACCTGAGCACAACATGTTCCTGTTGTGAAGCTTGATAGGTTAATCGAGCTTCACAAAGCTTGAAACAGGGTTTGGGATGCTTGGATAAAAGTGATAAGTATTGGGTGAAATCACTGCTAATATTCTTGAAAACCTCTCAGGTATAGTGGCACCCAGTTAGACATGCTGAGAACATTAGCAGAGTATTAGTTGAGATATACATCAGCACCTTCTTTCTTTCCTCAACCTTATTTTCTGTAAGAAGAGAGAATTTCTTTTTTTTTTTCTTTTTTTTTTTTTTTTTTTTTTTTTTTTTTTTTTTTTCCCAAAGATTCAGCACTGAACCATTAGGGCTGGAATAGGGACACTAGTGGGTGGCATATCTTGTGCTTGTGCTTCACAGCAAGAATGAATTCATTTCCCTTAAGCCATTATTGTTAGACTGATTATAAGTCCGCCCTTGAAAGCTTCTAAGTGAAAGTGGTTCTGTGACCTCCCTTGGCAGTTTGTTCCATGGCTCTAGCTATCCTAATAGTTATAAAGTTTGTCTTAATCATTAACTTAAATTTCCCCTTTGTTGCAGCTTCATCCCATTACTTCTTGTTCTAACCTTGGTGACTAATTAGAATAATTGGCCCCTGACCTCCTTATGTATTTGGAAGAGAGATGGGTGTAGACCTGAAAATGTGGAACTATATCCTAATGCCCTGACAGCCTCCGGAAAATATACAGCCTCGGAACTTCTTTCTGACCTACAGTAAGGTTAAAAGCCACGTGTAAAAGTTAGAGCAGCAGTCCATCTTTAAAGAAGCTTCCTTGTACTAGAGTTGTTGCACAGGTTGATGAAATTGTCCATATTAGCAGGCCAGAACGTTTTCCTGAACAGAACTTACCTGCCCACAATATTCAGTTACTCCTCAGGTCTTCCTTTGCACAGCCACAAAAGTAGTAAGACATTAGTAGCTCAGAGCATTACAGAGGTTTCCAATGCCACAAGATGAACTGAGCTCTCCCAGACACTCCATGACCCTGACATCATTGAAATTTTGGTAATCTCTTAATGCAGAGCATTAGTATGTTCTCTACCCACAATCCTCCCATCCAGCAAATATGATGATTTTAGATGAAAAGCAGCTTCTTCCTTCCTCTTACTGGATTAGCACCCAATGGTTAGATCAGCCACTGGTGTTGTCTGAAGTTGCCTTGAAATGCTGTAGAAATTAGGTCAAGTTAATAGTACTTACAATAATATTAATTAAAAAATTAACATTCTCAACAAATAAATTTTTTTAGAAATCAATAAAATGATTTTGTAGCTAATGCACACTTTTGGTTTCTATTACACTTTGTGGCAAAGAGTTACACAAGGTTGGTATATTAATTATGTTTGTGTGTGTGTATATTTATATATATATATATATATTTACTCCAGTGCCTAATAATTTCATTGTTTGTTACATGGTTCTTTTATTAAGAGGAGGAATAATAATTTTCTTTATACCCCTCCGTAGCAGTTTTATTTTAAAGATCTCTGCTGCTTCTCCCTTATCTGTGGAGATCTAATATTATTGCACTTGGCTGTACTTCTCTGCCACATTGACATTGTTGGTGTCAGTGAAATCTGTAACTCATCGATTTCAGGGGGAGTATATGGGAGCAGACCTTTCTTGACTTGATAAATGGATTTTTCCTCTAAATGGTGAAGGAAAAGAATTTGGTGCATAGAACAGCACACTGAAATTCCGTGGCTAAACTTACAAATGATGTGTAAAGAAATTGAACAAGCTTTCCTTAACTTCTCCTCCATTAACATGATACTTCCCTGGGATAGCACAGCAATGGCATATTGAAGTCTTGGCCCTAAATTAGGTAGGTAGATAAGTAAATTTTACCAGTGGGAACAGATTTCATGTCCCGCTTGACAGTTGTGACAGAAGGTAACTTCTGAGTTACAGCAGCTTATCATTCATGCCATGTCACAAAATATTAACACCCTTGAGTATGATTAAGTAAGTGACACATCATAATAACTTATCATATATCTTGAAGTAAGTCAGAAGTCAGTGCTGGCCTCATTTGATGATCTTGGCTCCCTCTAAATGTGAAAAAAAATTATACTTTGTTTGCAAGCTAAGAACCAACGTGTCACTAAGACATCCAATGAAAGTAATTAAAGTGAAATGGAAACAGCCCTATCAACGACAAGGAAGAACTAGCCATCAACATAATTCTTATTTGTGCAGCACACATTGCTTTGAAATGTAATGATAGCTTTTGCATACAGGTCATTTAACTTGAGCATGGAAGATGGCAACATAGAGTCAAAAGATGCAAATTACCGTTGGCTGATGGTCATTGCCTTATCGTGAGAAGGAGGTTACCAAACCGACGTGTGATTATGCAAATAAGTTTGCTATGATTTGAAATAGATCTAGCAAGAGATAGAATCTTTTTTTCTTGTTTTTTTATTCACAATATTGTTTAGGTTTATTAAGATGTATTTAATGAATAAAAATCCCTTTCTTTCAAAAATATTTTTTCTAAAATATTAAAGTTCTGAAAATGTTATTTACAAGTTCAATACTTGTAAAAAGAACACTAGCTCTTTTTTTGTCAAAATAATGATTGTTGTTTGCCAAAAGCCCAGCTATTTTTACCTGTGCAGTTCCTGATCATTCAAAAAGACTGCAGGTTTATGGAATTTTTCCATAACATACTGCAGACAACAATTCTGAAGAAGATGTTTGATCAAAAGTGTAATAAAATATCTATTTTTCAAAATCAGTCATACTGAAATGCAGACTTTCCCAGTGAGCTTTTATCTCTATTCATTTGAAACCTTCAAAGGGAGGTATCAAACAGTCTTAAGAGTGCATTTTTTATCATTTACATTTGTTACATTGCAATTCCATATTTCATTATTCTATGGAGCTTGTATCAGGTGTCTTGAGATTCTTTCTCTTTGTATTATAGAGTGTCTTGATCACGGTTCATCTAAGGTAGAGGATCACTTAGCTTTTCTTCACAGGACTGCAGCTGAGATCCACATCTCCCAGGATACCATCTGTGATACAAGGTAAGTGACTCCCAGGAGGACGTCACACAAATTTACATCAATTAGTATGTTCAGGCACCAGAAATATATGTTAACTTGTGAAGGGGAGTGAAAAGAGAAAAAAAAAAAAAAAAAAAAAAAAAGAAGAAAAAAAGGCAAAATAACCCCTCTTCATTAATGTCCTCTTTGAATTACCCTGCAG
Organism: Falco naumanni; assembly: GCF_017639655.2. Lineage (NCBI taxonomy): Eukaryota > Metazoa > Chordata > Aves > Falconiformes > Falconidae > Falco > Falco naumanni. Next base: position 78,273,999 of record NC_054080.1, read on the forward strand.
GACTATGAAGATGTAATGGAGAACCACGACCATCAAAGAGAGTACTGCTGTCTCTGATGCCACTCAAGCATATTTCCATAAGCTAGGTTCAAGGTCCATGCATTTAGGTGAAGTGCAGCGCATTCATCTATCTCCAAACCCTCTCAAGATTTTTAAATGTATAGTCTCTGTTTTACAGTTTAATAGCATGATGCATTTTAAGCTGAAGACTAGCCAGTCAAAGGTTGCATAGGCAGAGACAGCCACACATGGAGAGCACTCCAGGAGGAATTTCTATCATCCTGAAGTAGGGAAGAACAAATTTCATGCCATATTCCACTGCTTGATATGTCCCTAGTGCCAATCTAAAGTGGGTAAGGTTGTAAAAGTTCAAGACAAAAAGTGTTACAACCCAAGCTGTACAAAAATAATGGACATTTTTTAGCTTTGCACACCTATTTTTGCTCAGAGTCCTCTGTTATCATATTTGGTCTCCACATTAACCACTCAAAAGTTACTAGTAATATACTGTGATATGGATTAGAGACGTCCTCTCTGAATACTGCGGAAAAGGAGGAGAAAGAAAAAGTCTGTCAGCAGAATATCAGATCATACCTATTGTTCCGAAGTGTAACGGTCATTGCTGGTTCTGTAAAGCAGACTTACCTAAAATGCACCTGTGGTACACGTACCCTCCTAGGCCATTTTCATACCACTTCTAGAAGGAAGCAAAGTACCGTGATGTATTTGATAACAAGAAACTCAAAACAGAGAGGACAAGTGGCGTAGTCATGGCCATACAGGAGACATGTGGCAAAGCAGGAACTTGAATGAGGATCTCACCATTACAGCATTGCTAATCTACCAACATTTACTTCCTAAAATACCGGAAAGACAGGTATCAGCCAAGTAAACTAGAGACACAATGTATTAAGAGGAGTCTGAATTGGCTCAAGCTGAGGAAATCTGTTAATTCAACTGCTTAAAGCAGATGGATAAGTATAGGTAAGATCTTCATATTAATTACTAACCCCCTTTCAACTTTTTATTTTATCAGCAGAATGGAGGAAAAGGAAAAAAAAAACCACAACCAAAGACAAAAACAAAACAAGAAAAATATGTCTGTATTAGGAGTAAAAAAAGAGATTTTTTTTTTTTTTTTCCCAAGAAAAGTTGTAACAAGTCTTCATTAACTGTAAACTAAGAAAGACAGGGGCAAGAACACTTGGCAGGTTTTTTTTGTTTGGGTTTTTGTTTGTTTGTTTGTTTGTTTGTTTGTTTTTGTATTTTGTGTGTGTGTGTGTGTGTGTGTGGTTGGTTTGGGGTTTTGTTAGGGTTTTAGTTTGGCTGTTTTTTTTCCTCGTCCCTTCGTTCTTCTTTTGCTCTTTTTTCTTCTGTGCCCTTCCTCAACCAGCAGCAGTTCTGCCGCAGCAAATGCACACCTGATGTGCAGTGCTGGCTCATGGTCAGGCAATCTTGACAGCTACTCTCTGCAGGTCTTTTGGGCAGGGGGCAGGAAGAAGGGAAGGGGGCTGTCTAGGCTCTGTGTGTGTACAGGACGTTGTGCTTCAGTGGCCTTTTGCTTCCGAGTGCATAATGTCCAGCTGGAACCATTAAAATCCCATGTGGAAAGTCACCACCCAGTATTGAGATTTAATGACAGATATTAATATTACTCAAAGGGGAAGGGAATAAAAAAATACCCAAGTCTTTCAAGATCTAGTGATAAGTTCTTTCTGCCTTCACCATAACTGCTTTCATTTCTGCTGAGGAGCTAGTTTGCTCTTTCTCAGTCCAAACCTCCCTTTTCTTCTCATTTCTTCTTTTTTTCCCCTTTCTTTCTTTTCTTTTCCTTTTAGGTTCTCATTTTTTCTTTTTTTATCTTCTACCTCTTTGTTCCTCTTCTCTGTGGACTCCTCTGCTGAGATCAGACTTCTTTTGTTTTTGTCATTTTCATTTTCACTTTCTAAAACTCATTATTTCTTTTGATGACCAGCATTCATCCTTCTAATAATTCAGATATAAAGAAAGAGAGTATGTAAAGAGAATAGCTAATAACTTCTCCTGTTAATGTTTCAATCTGCAACAGGAGCTGACATCCTCAAGAGGACATGGTAACAAGTTTTGGAGAAACTTGTGAGGGACTTGGCGTGGAAATTAACAGAAGACACCCTAGTGACAAAGAAAGAAAAGCAAATTCTTCCCTAGGCTGGTGACAGCTCCTTAACTCATTTGCGTTTTCTTCTCAGAGGCATGATGGAAAAAGCCTTCGGGTGGGAAAAAGGGACGCAAGCACTGATGTTCAAGTATCAAGAAAATGGACCAGATCCTCATCTGGCATAAATTGACACAGAGCCTCAGGAATCAATGCAGCAATGCCAATTTGCACCGGATGAAGACCTGCCCCAATAAATCTATCATGCTCTGGATAAAGGGGTGAGTGAGGAGGGGCAATGTGCTATGAATTAGTGTCTGGTCTAACAGGCAGTGAAATAGAAACACATCTCTTTATTGCAGAGGGCTAGCTGTGGAAAATGCTTCCTTTGAAAAGAAAGCATACCCCTGGGGACAACCTGTGCCCTTCGCTCCTGCTCCTGTGAGGGAGGCGATGGCCAATGTAGCACCATGAACGCTTGCCTGAAGGTTCACAGGAGACTGAGACATTGATTCCACATTATGCAGAGGGGGCTATTAAGTAATGTAAAAGAAGCAACCCTACTGTAAGAGGTCTTCCTCACATGTATCCACTCTTTGCTCTGAAAACCCCAGCCAGAGAGTGTCCTGAGCTGGTGCTCAATGTGTGGTATCTCCTCTACCAGTCATACCTTTATTAACCTATAGCTCTCTAGTATTTGAACATTTTATGACGATTAAATGAAATACTGTATCTGTTTTCTCACATTTGGTGTCTCTTTACTGTTTAATAAAATGGTTTGGGACTTGCTTGTGGTTTTGAGTTACGTGATGTTTAGAGTGTGACATCTCTGAGGTGTTCCTGAAAGCCAAATAAACAAGGATATTAACCACTTTCCTCATTTCTTTTCACTGGTGCTTTCCAAATATTTGCTCTTCCTCACTTTCCATCCCCCATAGCATTACAGTTAAAAGGAAAGCGAGAAACAGGAAGAAAAAACTGAAAGAAAATAAACTGAAAGAAAGCACAGAGGTGGTTTTTTGTTTGTTTGTTTGCTTGTCTGTTTGTTTGTTTTTCCTGAGGAGGAACAGAAATCTCAATTAAAAATTTCATAGAAAAACCAAGCAACTCAAGTTGAAGATTGCATGAATAGGAAATTTTGGTCAGTTCTCAGTGTTCTAGGTTGACATTTGCTTACTGAGAGCAAATGCTAATGGCTTTAAAGAAGACTATGAGTAACTCTCAGATTTGTCAATGGTGCCATGCAATACTGGAACACTCCTTGACAATTTGCTGAGAAGTTTTTTGTGACTTTTTGTCTTTTTTTTTTTTTTTTCTTTGTTTCTAACACAATCTGCATTTCAGTATAGCAAAAGGAATACAGTGCATATTAGCCATAACTAAACACCAACTGGTGGTCAGAAATGAACACAGAGACAATTACTTTCCCAGTGACAAAAGGGAGCACAAAACAAAAAAGACGGGAAAAGAAACTAACAGATCTAAGGGCAGAAGAATGAAAAGTCATCATCTACATAAAATGGCAAAATTACCTTCGGACTCCAAATGAAAAGATCCTGTTTATCTTCATCTCTGGAAAACTTTTTTTGAGAAGTAAATAGGTAATACTTCCATTTGTTTTACTGATAAATCTTGAAAAATTAGCAAGGTTCAAAAATGAACAGAATCAAACCGTCAAAGCAGGGAAATGTTGTCACAATCAGACCAGCACATCAAACAAGTACAGACAACTATGTTTAGCAGGTCATGAGGATTTTTAACAATCTCATTAAGAAAACAACAAAGGATAGTAAGGAATTGACTTGGTGGCCAAGAAGGTCCTCTTCTATTTTATGTCTTTAATGAATGAAAAGCTGGTTTTGCTGAAGCAGTTCGGGGTAAATCATTTAATGTCCATAGTTAACAGGCAAACTCAGACAGACCTACCTGGGATGAAAATTTTACCACTGAAGTACTGACACTTGGTTTTCTTTCAGAGCCACCTCAGGGTCTGAAAGAGCCCAACCTGTCTACAGTAGGTCTCTGTAGGTTAGCGGACTACACCATAGACAGAAACCCACATATCCATCCTCTGCAAAGACTTCAAAAAGTTAGTTTCTCTCAGCCAAACAATTCACGAAGATATGCATGGAAGGGAGCAGAGTGGGTCTGGATTTTGCTTAACTCCAGAGAGGAAAAGTTATTTTTTCCCCTGCTTATTGACTTGAACGCATGCACAAGCTTGAATTCCGAACACAGGAAGACTTGAGTCAGAGAAAATAACTTTGATAGTTCCTCTCTTTTGCCAGGGCATGGTTGTGTTCTTCCTCCCTTTCTTCTCTCTTTGATTTCCTTTTTTTCATAGCCATATTTTCAGACCTTTTCAGGCTCTCTGGCCCTTTTATATTACTTCTATTTCTGCATCTGCCCCTTCACCCTTTTCTTCCCGCCCCTACTCTGCACAGCTGCAAAAAAGTCCACTCTCCCTCCTTCCCCACCACTGCTATATTCTGATTCAGGCTGCTGTGAATTTTTCCACCCACATAGTCCAGATCACTGATTTATTTAATGTGTGACCTGTATTTTGGTGCAGTGGCTCCCATTGTTTCATCTGGTTCTAAACAAAGGACCATTTAATTGTTCCCTCATTTAGCCACAAGAGGAGGTGGCTGCTAGGCACACCCACTTCCCTGAGGTCTCCCTCACCATAATAAAGCTATTTTGTTATTTTCTTCAAATTTAAAATGCAAGAGAACAACAGGCTGAATCTATTTGTGTAGATAAGGCTCCATGGAGGGGATGAAATATCAAGCATTAAAAGGAGAGGAAGAAAGTGAGAGAAAGTGACTGAACATACTGAACAGAAACAAAAATGTATAGATAAATGCATTTTTATGTTAGAAAAACATTCTAAACGGTCCTCAAGGCAAGATGCAGGACTATTCAGAAGAAGGCAGTTTTTATCAAGGGGTTACAGTACATAAATATTGAAAATCTCCCTAACAGGTTAGCCTCATTGCTAGATGTCAGTGCATTCTTTTCAAGATCAAACTTGCAGCAAATTGACTGTGAAAGGAAAGTGGAAAAAAAGAAGAAAGAGAAAGAAAGGAAGGATAACTCCTTTACAGAAGGCCTTCCAAACCCTTTTTTTCTCCTCATTCAGCCATACTGCATATAAATGCACTTAAACATCTCTGAAATGCCTTGCTCATACAACCCCATACAACTTCTGTCGGACTATGATTTGCTCAAACCCCCGCCTCTTTCACTTCTGGAGGAAAGAAAAAAAAAATACTCTCCCTGCCAATAACACCTCTGTGAAATCTCCTCAAAGGACATCACTTCGTGCACCTATGCTTTTCTTCCACAAGCTGCCATCTGCTGTAATGCATCTCTATTTTGAGCTTGAGTCACATGACTTAAATCCACATAAGTGTTGATTGTACATGATTGCCTTTATTGATTCTACCTGGGACATACCTTGCCTGTATCCAAGTTCGTATATAGTTTTACTTTAGACTTTTATTCCACTTTTTCTTTAATACTTTCTTTTCCTGTCCTTCCATTTTTCTGATTATTCTTTTCACTGTGGTAGTGCCTGGGAATTCCAGGCAGGTAGAAAAATGTCCTGTTATTCTATACATGCAACAAATGTTTCTCCAAGAATGTAAAGAATACCTCTGTCTCGCTCTGAAGAGTACCTTATGTTGTAATAACAGCCACTAAATCTTAAAAAAAAAATAATAATTCAGTCTGAGTAATCCAAAATTAGAGGAAAAAGTACCTATTTTTTTTCCCGGTGAGTTATTAAAGCTTACTTTGAAACAAGTATTGCTGTTCTTTTGGTGAGTGTAAGTAAGTAAGACTCATAGCCCTTTTTTCCCTGGATCATTAGATTGCAGTAGAAACTAGATTTCAATGCTGTTCCTGTCTTTTGCCAGACTACTTCCAAGATGTGGAGTCTTTTGGCTGTGGTTTGGGGCTTTTCTCTATGTCTCTTTTCCTGAGCAGACTAGTGCTTGCTGCACTGTTTATAATTCACTTTTTCCATGCAGGGATCGAACAGGTAGCCTGGGTGCCAGAGCAGCTCTGATCAAATCAGTGTTACCCATACACTTAGAATTAGGCACCTGGTTACACTGCCTGCCTAGAGAGCACTCAGTGAGTGAAATGGCTCATGAACATCCTGAGAACAAATCTCCAGATTTATCTCCAAAAACAGTTGTTGATGATTTAAAAATACAAGTTCCCTCGGTCCAGTCAGGAGGGAGTGTCGCTCCTCTTGGGTAGGACTTGACTTTAGAAAGTAAACTGACACTTGAGAGAAAAGATCCAGAATGTTTCCTGCTTTTATTTTGTACTCTTTTTCTCCTTCCCTCACCCCCTTTCTTTTATTTAAATGATGGACTTGAGCTCAGATCATTTGCAAGACTTTTGGATACAGATCAGCAACTATACACAGAGAGTATGAATCTTGAATCTTCCATTTCACACTCTGCCTGAACAGGGTAATAGCTTGAGGTGCTGTCAGGACCTTCATCTGCAAGAAATGATGAGAGTAGCAAACTTTCTGTGATTACACAGCTGGGGAACAGGCCACAGGATCTTTGGATGACTGAACCAGGGAGAACTAAAAAAGCATTTGATTTTTACTGATGCTTACATGTGTGCACACTGGAGCTGATAAATTAGAGAAAGAAGGACTCTGTATTCCTTCTCTGGACAGGAGGGAGATAGGAAGGTAAAGTACAGGGCTGAAATTCAGCTGATTTGGGGTGTCACATCACTATAGGCTGTTTGTTTAGTGGTCTTCTTTGAGGATGAGGTGATCAGTGACCGCAGCTGTGGTTGTGGGAGAGGGAAGGAAAAAGGAACGGTGAGGAGACATAATTCCCAGGTTTATCAGATAGGATATGTTCTGGAGGGGTGGCCAGGAGCTGGGGGGATGCATGTTTCCATGTTCCTCCTCTGTCTGGGAATCCCCTCAAAATCCTGGGAGTCAGTATATATTGTCTTTCATACCAATGGATTTGATAGAGATTTTTGCTTACTATTTTGTTATGGATTAAATTTAAAGAAAATCAGATATCTCAGACATTTGAACAAGGGGATCCTGTGAGATTTAATGCAGAAGACAACCTATGCACAGAGCTCAAGCCAATTGTCTCCTGAAAGTTGCTTTTCCCCTAGAATTTTTCAGCCAACACTATCAAAATTAATTTTGTGTGGTAGTAGCATGCAATCTATGTCAAAACCACCTGAAGCCAACACTATCAAAATATATTTTGTGTGTAAAGAGCATGCAATCATATGTCAAAACCATCTGAAGAGAGAGAAAAAAAAAAACAAAAAACAAACAACCAAAAAAAGAGGCTATGGTATGGAATAGTCATTTCAACATTTCTGCTCCAGCAACTAGAAATAGGATTTATATTTTACCTGTAAAGTGGGAGAAGCATTAACATGTAAGTTGGTTACTGAAATAAGTTGGTTACAAAGGAGCCCCTGCATCGTGTGCTTTGGCTCATCATTACACATTAAGAACGGGATTGCAGAAAGCAGTCTTGGATGCACCAGGATGCAGAGCACTAGTGAGCTAATTCATTATGGGTGGGGTCTTTTTCTTTTTTTTTTCCTTTTTTCTTTCTTTTTTTTTTTTAATTTAGAAGAATGCAATTAAAACTGAACTTGATAATTAATTCTGAACTGGTGAGAACCAGTTCCAGAGATTATGACTATAATGCTATGTAGCCATTGATATAAATATTCATGAGGTTTCATTGTTTTATGGTTTTTTATGAAGCACACAGCTTATCTGAAGAAGTAAAATTAAAGTACTATTATTTGGCGTTACAGTGTAAATAAGAGTCAATTGAGAAAAGAAAAAATATATGCACAGTAAAATGTAACATAAATATTCTGTAAATACGTGTCTAGGTATTTGTGCATTTAAATGTGTGCTGTATGCCATGTTATGTACTTCTGTATGTTATGTACAGACATTGTATAGTTGGATTATTAGACACTCTTTTACAGGCATATACAAAGTCCCAACATATGAAACTGTTGCACCAAAAAGCATGTGTGCACATATTTCCAGAATCTCCAGCACCCATAAATAACACAGAGAATTAGAAAAGACTAAACAAGATTGGATCTCAATGTGGGAACTACCTGGTTGCTGAAATTCATAGAAATCAACTTATGTACCACCAGAAATCAATCAACATTTAAAACTAATCATGTGAGGTTGATGACAGAGCAAGAAAATGGCTTGTCTTATTCCATTCTCGGCTCAAGATATTCATCATAGCTGCATCCAAAGCAAACATGGAATCTTAAAAAATCCTGGAAAAATAAAAGTATGCTGACAAACAGTGCCTAAAGGAAAAAATACGGCTAGAAGAAAGTTCAATGCCTGGCTAGACTGAAACAGGCAAGGAAGTCACAGCGAAGAAAAGAAAAATATTTTTCATTTTTATTTTAATTTTTTTTAGTTGAAGTAGAGATAGAGTGGTTTAAAGAAAATTGTTTCATGTGGTGTTGGGGAACTGAGGAAGCTGGCTGTAGCTCAGGTCCTCCAGTCAGCAAACACAATATTCAAATTGGAACAAGATTTAAATCTCCTGCACTGGTATGTTCAGTTCATTTATTGTAAGGCACAGAAAAGTCAAATTCAGTATTATGTGATTAAGCTACATCTGTCTCAGCACAAGCAGTAACCATATTTCTTTAAGTTCAGCAGGTGTTTTGCAAAGAATCTAAAGGATTTTGCACAAAATTAGTGCCTATAATAAAGCGCCAGTGATGAAGAGACAGCTCTTTATATCACTGATATATTATAGTTTCGTTCTAATAAATGTCATTGCCAAATATTTCAAAACCTAAACCAGGTTTGCTGACTGAACTGTTTTGCAAGCATATTTGCTATGCCTTATTGCAAAGATGTTCTTTTATAGACATACAGTTTAGAAATTTTATTTGACACTGCTGACTACTAAATTAGCAGCTTTTCAACTTTGCCAGACTCGTGCAACACAATTGAGATGAAAGGTAAAATGCATAACTTCTGCATTAATTCTTGTTGGTAGTGTCATAAGAAACCTCAAGATGTGTTAATTGAGGATAGGGTATGTGAAACAAATGATGAAGGCCCCTTCCCACCTTGAGGTCCTCTCTCTCCCCTTCCTCTCTCACTTTGCCTGTCGTTACGCTGTATGACAGTATGGCTTGCACTGGCATGTGTGGCTCTCTGCAAAGTAAACAAGTCTTTGGTGCATTTCTGCTTCTTGTGAGGGTGTTTGAGAGAAAAGAAGTGACCTTTCCATCTTTCTGGTTCTCATTTCTTGCATTCACTGCTGGGGTGTTACTCTGGGCTATGATTTAGTGTAAACGTATAGCTTCTTATGAATTTCCAGTAGAAGAGACTCATGAAGTTCCCACAGAAGTTTGCCAAAGTTTCAAGACAGAATTCAACAGTGATTTGTCTTTGTCTTTATTTAAAATCAGACTTGTAATATGAATAGACATTTCTTTGTGTTTGATTTTTATATAAAAATTAAAGAAGTCTTTTAAACCATAATTTTAAATGAGATTTTTCTTTTTGATTTGATAAAAGGATGGAATTAGCAAACAAACAATCAAAATTATCTAAATTCTAAAAGTATAAAGATTCTAAAAGTATAAAGTTTTGGGAAGGACAAACAAAGGATGTGTTTTCTCTGGGGTGTTTTATTTGGTTGGGGTTTTTCCCCCTGGGGATTCCAAAGCAAAATTTTATGATAGGGTTTTTTTTTTCAGTCAATTGTGACATAGTTTACAGCAATGTACAAATTCCTGAAGATTGGGACTGTGTGATGATGAGTATAAAGCTAGAAAAGTAAACCATGAAGTGGGAGGTTCTTATTCCATCACACAAAGGCTAGTAAAGACCTGAAGAGGTCACCTGTTCACTAAGTTCCTATTGAAAAATTATTTTTTTTTCTCCCCCCCTGGGGGATGGGGGTAGGGAGCTTCATTGACTCTCATTTGTCTCCTAAAAAGTGCTAAATAGGCAAAAACAAATCCAGCAGACTGAAGGAGAGGTTGGTCATGTTAATTTTAGAGCTTTTAATTCTGATTGACATAAAAATACAATATAACAAGTTGTCCAATCTTTTATTTCAGCTAAAAGGGAACAGCAAACATTTTATAATTTCTGGATGAGAAACATAACCTGCAAACAAACAAAAACAAAACAAAAAAGAAGAAAAAGAAAGGTAGAAAAAGGAAAAGAAAAAGAAAAAAGAAAAAGAGAAAGAAAAAGAAAAAGAGAAAAAGAAAAAAGAAAAACAAAAGAGAAAAAGAAAAGGAAAAAGAAAAAGTGCAGCTCAAGAGTCATCAGTTCTTGTGTTAAAATATGCTTCAACCACTGTCTTGATTCTTATTTACATTATTATTTTGCTGTCTAAGCAACTTGCCTATAAAGACCCAGATTCAACTGACATAACATAAAATATCTGAGGTATTTCAACTATTAGTGCAGTTACTAAACCACAAAATTTAGGTTCTTCCCACTCTTGCTGCAGAGAAATAAACATTTCCAGCCTCCTGGATGAGCCAGTCCACCCTCCAGAGGCACCTATTTCTTTCCATTGACAATGAAGGGAGCCTACTGTGGCTGTGCTTCTAACATAGGCATCTCACTTAGGTTCCCATAGCTAGCCAGGATGAATCCAAGCCAAAATCAATACCAATAGAAAAATCTATGTCAGACTTCTGGAAAGAAAAAGAAACAAACCCCAAAGCAAAACAGTGTTTCCCTCACCCCTCCGCTCTTCTGATAACCACATAAACCAGAAGCCTTTCCTTAGTGTGTGCTTCCTCAGGAGCACTCCAGCTGTTCTGCATGGAGAATGCTGAAAACAAGGAGAAAATGTACAGGACATAGCTCCAGAGATAACTTCTACCTAGAGTGCAGCTCCCTCTGAAGAGAGCCTTCCTGGGTTCGATGGACCAGCTCTGCAATGAATGGTGACTGACGGACAAGACAAAGACAACTTGTGTACATTTTACAGTGTTGCTACAAATGGATGTCTGGAATTTACTTTCAAATGAATTTATCTTCTGTGATCCTGAACTACTGCACAAGAAGTTCCTTGAATATCCACTTGGCTCCCAGGGTTTCATTAAAATACATTGAAAAAAAAATCATCAAGAAACCTTGTCTATGTTGCTTTTCTTTAAAGAACAGAAATAAGTAAGGTGAAGCAGAATGGCAAAGCTAGTTGTAAGATTTCTTCTCAGAAATCTATTTTTACAAAAAAAAATTTTAATCACATTTTCAAATATACTGTTGAACATGATAAATATTCTTACCTAGAGCACACATTTATGGAAAGGCAAAATACTGTAATCATTAAAAAAATGAAGGCTCTAGCTAAGCATTTTGTCTGTTACAAAATAGGTCTTTTTTGTTTTAGTTTTAAAGAGCTTGCAATAATATTTCCAGTGAGCCACTCTTTCTAGTAGGGAAAAAAAAAGAAAACCACAATGAAACAAAAATATAAGGAGGTTTCCATCCTTTACATCTACTTAATTTTTGTGCCTTGATAAAGGTTTAACCATGGGAATTGATTGCCTAAAATCTTATTCCTTTATTTATTTTTTTTTTTCTTAATAGAAAGTCAAAATACTTGATGAGTTTCATGTAGAAAAATACACCCCAATTGTAATTAGTGTTCTGGCAAGAAGCTCTATGAAATATGAAAAAAGAAGCTATAAAAAATTGAAAATATATTAACATTCATACTTGTGCCAATGCTGTGTGAAAAAGAATGTATGAATCTCATGATTTTCACATCTGCTTATAATGCAACATGTCTCAGAAACATCAGATAGGTAGTTGATTTTCTCTTTGTAAGGCCAGAGTTTGCAGTTTAGCTGAATCTTTCACCTTGTTTTCAGTAACATACTTCAGGAAATATGTCCACCATCTGTAGAGATTTTGGAAGAAGAAATTGGAGAGCTTGAAAATTGTCTTTGGGGTGTGATAGCACTGTCAAGTCTTACAGAAGATGGAAATAATCCCTTTCCTCTGTTATGACAGACAGGACAAGAAGTTCCTGCTTTAAATTACTGCAAGGGGGGATACTAACTATGAATTGATAAACCCAATGGTGCAGCTAGTTAGGGGTCAGAATATAGTTTCATAAGGAACTGTGGGGTTTCCAACTTCGGAAGACTTTCAGAATAGTTTAGGCAATGGTTAACTCAAAGCAATAGGGTGATGTCAGATTTGGCACATGCCTGGGCCATAAAGTCAGTCTGTCTGACTTCTTGACGTCATTTTGAACCATGTTCTTCTGTGATCCTGTGAAGAACCATTCAAGGGATAAAGGCACAAAGGTGAGCATTGATAGTAAGAATTCAATTTCCAGTTGTTCCTGGACTTTTTGTGTCCTGCAGTAATTATCTTTCATCTTCTCATACCTCAGCTTCACAAAACAATACAAACTCCCTGGTTTATCAGGCCATAAAGGTGCTGATGAAATGGCATCTAAGAGGGTGTCCAGTATAGTGGTGACTGAAACTGTAGAAGAGCCCAGAAGATGAAATAGTGACAATTATTATAACTATCTACTCAACCTGAAAATAGGCTGTATTTACATGATCAAAAAGAGTATTAATACTGGTTTACAGATAAGAAATTATAGGCCCTTTAAAAAGAAAAAAAAAAAAAAAAACAAAACCAAAACCAACTCAGAAAAGGGATTTCGAGAATATATTTACATATTTGCGGTGGGTTAATTTAAATGAACTCTTTAATTACTTCTGTGAAATGAGTGGAATCACAGAATAACAGAATCATAGAATGGCTTGGGTTGAAAGGTACGTTAAAAATCATCCAACTCCTCTGCCATGGGCAGGGACACCTTCCACTAGACCAGGTTGCTCAAAGCCCCATTCAGCCTGGGCTTGAAGACTTCGAGGGATGGGACTTCCACAGCTTCTCTGGGCAACCTGTGCCGGTGCTTTACTACTCCCAGTACCCTTTATAGTCTGGATAGAATAGTTAAATAGAATAGACATCGATGCCAATGGTTATATTTCACTTGTTTCAAAGGGCAAATAACTATCTTTTTGACCAAGAACTTAATTAAAAATCCTAGGCTTATCCTTAACTACTCCTAGGCAATGTTACCTGTGCTTTATTCCTGCAAATGATGTGCTTACATCTCTTTTATATTCTCTCTGGTCTGGCAACTACAAGGCATCATCATTGAAGTTCAGAGCTTGCACATAGCCTTGTACATCCTGTGCTGAGATTTAGTGACTAATAATGAGAAAAGAGATATGGTAGTATATGAATGACCTGGAATTTATTTTGGAATGAAAGTGAATGTGAACTCTTATTTTAGTGCATTAGCTTTTTTTTTTTTTTTCCTTTCTTTTTTTTTTTTTTTTTTAGACATGAATTCTCTGTTATTTATGGAATACTAGCTATGTAAAGGGCATATAACATTTTAATGAATTAGGCTTCCAGAACCAGAAAAAAAAAGGTGGAAAAAAAATGGATACCAGACCATTTTCATGTTATCAAAGATACTGGCATATTCATTGTTTAGCAGTAAATAATGTAACACAGACAGAGTCACCACATTAGGATGGAGATTAAGTAGGGACTCCACTACCAAAGTGCAACTAGTGTTTTATTATAAACGTAATTCTGAATCACTCCTCTCACCTCTTATCCCCAAACTTATATAGGTAATAACTTGCAAACAACTTGCTTTTACTTTAAAACTGTTTTACAAGTTTTGAAGCTGGGGAAAATTTCTTTATTTTGCCAACTTTGAATTTAATCAAACAAGTTCACTCAGAGACATAAGAGAGGAGCCTGAGCCACTTCCCTCTTTAGGGAGATGTCTCCTAATATTTACAGAGAGAACTTCAAGGATCAAAAATGACCCTCTCCTATGCCAGCAAATGGATTACTTTTAGGTGTCTGCAAGAAAAAACAGTGACCTGGACACTTTTCAAGGGACTGAATTTGTCTGCATTTCCTGTGGAAGAACCAATCTCTAGAAAATTCTGAAATTGCTGTCCACTGCCAAGCTCATAAACATGGGTCTGCAGGGAGATCTATTACATCCTTGCAGGCCTGTATAACCGCAGTAGCTGTATTTAAGCTCTGAATTGGTATATATTAGTGGGTCATACAAACAAAATGAACATAAAGACAGCTCTACCAAGTCAGACCATCCATTTATCCTGTCTCCAGCAGCAATCAACAGTAGATAGCTGATAAGGAATGTAAGAGTATGTCAGTCATAGAATGACACTTTATGACGGTACTCTTCTGGCCTCCAAAATTAGGGACTACGGATATATTTTTTTTTTAAGAGGGAGAGGTAGTATCTTTGCATTTAGTACCTTGAGAAATATTATTCTTTCATTTAATGTGTCTTTTGAAATCATGTAAAATTTTAACATTCATTCATTTCTTCTTATGTGCACAGTCTGTGAAGAAAAATTCGCAATCTTTTATTACATAAAATATAATTGAGAATTTAAGATGTGATATTTGGAAAAGACTGTGAGAAATTGTTTTCTATTCAACTTCTCCATGTCATCCATGGTTTTGTTTAGTCTGTCTTGTACATACTGAAACTACAGAGGCAACTTAATTGATCTGGCAAACATATGCCAGCTTGGCTGCCTGTATTAATAGAGTTTAATTTACAGTTTATCATTCAGGCTAAAAAAATAATTATTATTATTTTCTTTGACATTTAAGAGATACTGGACACCTACCTGGCTTAAACACCATTGGAAATGTCATCCCTAAAGATAAGCATCTAAAAAATCCCTACGTTTAGATAATTGAAACCTATGAGAGCACTAAGTTTGTAAAGTCCATTAATAGTAGACCTAAAAAGAATCAGGAGATAGAAATCACTAAAAGCTTCAGGACATAAAAATGCTTACAAACCCCAAAAAGCCATGCTTTAAACATCTCAAGCAGATAAACTGTACTGAGGAGGAAACACTTGTTGTTTGTGTGTACATATACCCTGCTCTCTTCAGTGTAACACTTCAGTCTTATGTTTAGATGTATAGAGAGCTCAGAATTAAGTTTTCATTGTATGGTTTACTTGCTACCGAAGTCATGCCTTTGTAGGTCCTATGCACACTTACAAACATCTGTTTAAAGGAGGGCAGCAACATGATGTACTGAGAAGTGCTTCATGAACAAAAGCTACAATCATTTAATTATGAACACTTGCATCAGCTTGGACAAAAGTTATTTTGTCTCTGTCAGTGGTCAGTGCTGAGGCAGCATTTATCAGAAACTAAATGGACAGATAGAAAAACACACATACATTCAAAGGAGGAGGTATGGATGTGTATCCTGATCATTAACCTAAAACAATTCTAGCTGCTGACAAATAGAGACAACTTGGATGAGAGCTTGTATCCAGGGCCTGTTTTTTTGCTTAATGTTGTTACATGATCTTTCAGTGCTCTTCAATAAATAATTCCAATCCATTCCTTATTAATCCCCTTCCTCCCTTTCCTGACGTTGTATAAGGACGCATATTTTCAAATTTAATTCTTAGTTTTATGTTGCTGTTTTCTTTTAAACCTTCCATTCAAGCACTGCAGGCTACCCATTGTCTCCCATTACATTATGTACTGCACCTAACATCATGGAGATGTGGCATTATCAAGGGATTCTAGACATTACTGAAACACAAATTATGATAATACAGTATTGCAGCTGCTCAGCCGGTGTTCTAGTATGGAGCCAAAAAAGTCCCCTTCTCATTTCCTCACACCCTATTTCCATCTTTATAGATTTGCAGATGTGAAGAGGAGAGGAAAACAATGATAAAAACCCCTTGTGATTGTTTTCTGGAAGGGACAATACTTTTATAAATCCCCCTTGAAGCAGTACTTGATTTTGTAATAAGTTTTTCTTTCCCTGGCAGTGCTGCTCAGAAGGGGCTGCACATATTTCAGGGTGTGGGGGGAGAGGTTACAGGGCAAAGAGGGAGAGGAAGGCAGGGGAAGGGAGGCTGATAGCTTTGCAACTGAAAATGATGTCCTCAAATCCTTTAAAAAAATATCTTCCATGCCCTCAAGTGCCCATTGCAGAGCAAATGTTCACAGTCTTGAGCACTGAACCAGCCATCTTCTTTTACAGCATATATCTTTCGGGAGGTGCCAGCAATGGCAGATATTTCAGGATTATTCACATAAGAAGGCAGAATTAAAAACCTCGGCTCCTGGTGGAGCAGCAAGGAGGCTGGAATTTACCTACCATTGTTCAAGCATAGGGTGATAGCAAGGCTGCAGCTGCTTGGCTCCCTCTTAAACAAACCTCCTAACCAGCCACCATGGAGCGTCTTTCACTCTGTTCCCATGGCAACACCTCTATCCTCTGGTGCCCATGGTGTCTCTAATGCTTTTGACTAGTTGGATTCCTTGGCACCTGCCTCCAGTGCCAGGTCTTGTCAAAGCTTATTAGACTGAGAATCCATTTCAACTGCACTAGTGGAAAAAGAAAGAAGACATATATAGTTCACTTGAGATCTCTTTCAAATCCCAGCAGAGCAAATTTCTCAAGTTTCCAACTAATAGCTGAACTTGCCTAGGGCAAAGATGTGCACAATCACACTCACATATACACAGAAACTCCTTCCATCACATCCATTCTTTCCTTCTGCAGAGTACAGATGTATAATCACACTCTCTTGTGTTCACAGTCTAATACAGATGCTCTTGCTTTTGTTTGCAACAAGAACCCCCCTAAAAAATCCTGGGTTTTAATGCATGAGCAAACTGTCGTACACAGACAACTCTCCCCTGAGGTTTTACACATTATCTCATCACAGACTTGCCTGCACACGTGTAGTTACAGGAAATGTGATGTCCCTCTGCTATGCTGATGCACAGAAACTTCCCATCTTACAAGTGTTCATGTGATTGACGCATGCTACAACAGACTTTATCTTTTCACACACTCACTCTTCTACACTTACTATGGCTCCTGCAAAGTCATTGTTTGTCTAAATACAGGTAAAACTTTACCAACTTACTGGAGAAACAAAAGACATATTTCTAACTAAGACAGATTCTCATTGACTAGGAGGAATAGTGTTATAAGTGCACCTGGCTATAATTATACCCCATGCTCATAACCCTTGTGTCTGAATACCTGTATATTTCTAAGCATATTAATATTCATCAATGACCTATATGCTGGGACCTGCAATGCGTTTTTGATGGGTATGTTTTGCCAGGTAGGGGGATATCTGTTTTCACCTCAGTCCCCAAGCTGACTTTTTCAGTCAACATAAATTCAGAGTTTCAATTTAAGTTTTAACAGAGACACACTGTTTCTCCGGTCTCCACCTGTATTTCATGCTGTAGACTGATGACTTTGTTTAGTCAAATCTGAACAAGATCTGTCTGGCGGTATCTAATCTAAATAAGTAATCTAAGCTCTTTCTACAGAGAAAGAAAGAAAAAGACCTGTAGAAGACAATTCTATACACTCAACTTCCTGCTAAATATCTCCTTTTTAAAGGAACTTAGGTGATTGTATACTTTGCTAAGTATGTAAATTACATGCCTAAAAATTAATCTGGGGCAAAATGGATATGCATTTGGATCTGCTTTTGGGGGAAAAGCTGGGAGTATTTTCTTCAGGTTAACTTCCAATGTGCAGGATTCTTTCAGCAAAGAATGCATCGATTTCCTCTGTTAATATGCTTCCCTAAGCTGTCCAAGGAAGCAATAGCTCCGTAGACCTGGCCCTCACTGTACTTGCTAGGGCATTGCCTTTTTACTTAGATGAGTGACAAGCAGCTGTGGATCTCTCTGAACAAATCTATTTCATCGAAGCCCTTCCTATCTTGAAATTGTCCAAATCGCTACATGTTTATGTGATGTGATTCAGAGTACAACTGGTCTAGATTATCTGCAGCTTCTACGGAATGTTTAAAAGCTTTATCAATATGCTGGACATTAGTTTCTGGAATCAAGTCATTCTAAAACTTTTTTTTTTTGTAGGGACATCTCTCTACATCATATTTTCACTACATGAAGACCTGTTTCATTGGCTATGATCTTAAATAGGATTCTCAGGAGCAAAGAACGCAGGTGTGAAAAGGAAAAATAATTTTGAATTCATAAGCCGTTTCATATGTGTGTGCAGGCAAGGGTGTGGTAGGTGATTTTGTCATGAAGACCAGACTACAGATATTCTTGTGTCACCAATCCCCCAAGAGTGTAGTGACATGTAAAATGACTCCCTAGACTTAACGACCTTTGCTGTCGGGAAGGCATGCAGGATGTATGTCAGACCGTCTACTACCTAGTTTTTGTCATGTGACAGTTTTGTATAAGTTCATGCTTATCACTGGACATGGTTAAAAAATGATTAATCCATTTTATTCTGTCTTCAGTGAAGGTTAAAGGGAGATTTTAACATTTGGTGAGATGGTTGCAAAAGTTAATCTGTAATTACACGGACTACACAAAATTGGTGAGGCCTGTTGCCAGTAATTTTTTAAGACCCCTCTCACCTGAGGGGTCTTGGGTCTTGAGGAATAGCTCAGTCTCCTTCATTATGCTGTTGTCAGAGAGCAGCCATCAGTGGGATGCCACCCAGCACAGGACACAAGCTCCATTCACAAAGATTCTATGAATTCTTTTGGTGTGCCGCACAGGACAGACGTGTCTTTGGAAGCTGACAGCTGGGCCTGCAGCTTTAAAGTGTGTTTCATCCATTAATTTTGAGGACAATGCTAACTACCACTACTTCTGTCACAAGCATGTTTCTCTAAACTGTGTTGTGGTCACTACACCACTCCAAGGCTTGCTTGCATGCATCAGAAACTCTAACTAGGACTTTGTAACATACAGCTTGCTTTCCCCTCAGGGCTGAGTAACTAAACATGCCCTTCTGTTTCTGCTTCACTCATAACTTTAGTGGAACTCACAGTAGTTGGATTTCAAACTTACCTAATGAAAAGTAATCATCAAAGAAAGCCAAGGAACCTGTTTACCCACAGAACTCATTGGCTATGTGAATATCTTAGTTTGGGCTGTCTGCTTGATTCTTATACTACAATTAAAAGGTTTGGTTTCTCCCATCTCTCTAGTGCATCCTAAGACAATCCACAGTTCAGCTTATCTAGTCATATCAATTATGTAGTTTTAAGATAATTGCATAAAATCACAGTAGTATCATTCAATTTCTCCTTAAGAATTCATAACACATAAGCAAAATAGGCAACTAAATTAAGTGTAGGGTATTGTGGTTGTTTCTTACTGACAGTTTTGGATAGCTTTTGTTTTTCAAGGCTTCCCATTGGGTAACGATATGTCTGGGAGCCCCACACTAATCTAAAGGTCTCAAAACTTTTAAGCTTCTAGTTTTAAACCATCCACTTTAGAAAGGCAGTGTATTGGTTGCTAAAGTAGAAGAATCCTTTCTGCAGGAAGTGTTGAAAGTCTTTGCCTTCAAAAAAGCATGTACCATTCTTTCTTTTTTTTTTTTTTTTTTAACTCATATTGTTTTCTAAAATGGAGTCATGAGTTTCAGACAGCATAGGTTTATTCCTTGTACTTGTGTGCAGCCAGAAAAAAAGTTTTCCTAATTGTATTCCATTTTGTAATCTCAGTCTCATCTGTGCATCAAGATAGCCTGAGACTGAGACATTCTTATATCAGTTGAGTTTAGAAGCGGTGTTCCTTTCATCAGAAAAGTTTTAATCCCTGGAGAATAAGGGTTCCATATCTCCATCATGAATAGTCTAGGCAGAAAGATGGATAACCTTGATAACTGAAAATTCAACCTTGCAAAAATTCATCTGCTGAATAATAAGATGTAATTTGTACATGCACTTGTTAATTCCATTCAAAGCTCTGGCAGTGATGTTTTGGAGGCTTCAGTGCACTTAACTAATCTAAATTGTACATTTCACATTCAAGACTTAAACTGAAACAATAACACATTTAACTAAAATTTAGAATCCAGATATGTTAGCAGAAAAGCAAAGGTTTTATAATAAAATTAATTTGTTTTATTTTATTCATAATTTTTGGGGGGTTGTTCTCCACAGTTTCCAAAACCCAGTTAGTATAGGTATAAACCCACAATATTTTCTCACTTAGCCTGACATATTTTTGTCACTTTTTAAACATGAAAAAGTAATTATTCCTTCTTGTCTGCCCCTTTTACAGCTGGTATCTTTCTTCTTGCTCATTTTGCTCTAACACACAGCAGAAGGGCTGTGTCTGAAATGACATATAGGGCACGTTTCAGCCTCCATTTCAGCTACAGGCATCTTAACTATCGGGGAGCAAGGGATTGCTAATGTGAGCATGAAAACCTTTAATTTTAAGCACATGGAACAAGGATAACAGGAGATTGAGCACTGGTAGGGTGATTGGTAGATGGATGCTGGTTCATGCTCTGGGGTGCTTCTGGTAGGATACTTTCCTACCTTCCTCAAAATTGCAAATTAGGTATAGCCATTCCTTAAATAAAATAGTTGTAGTTCTTCCTGCATCTGAAATCCCACTGAACTTATAACAAAACTGGGTCCTTATTAAGCAACTTCAGTTCCAAAGAAAGACTGCAGCATCAAATAAATACAGCAGTTTTGCACCCGGACATAGTCTTATGAAACCCTATGGTTCTGTCCTGTGTCGAGCCACCTGACAGACCCACTGAGTTTCATCTCAACGATTTCTGTTCTGTTTCACAGTCTGATGCAGATATATCAATGTGCACATATAAAATTTATTTCAAAAGGGTTCTTGACCTGATTGCACCCTCTAAGATCAAATGTTACAAAGTCTGAAATGTTCTCATTCCTTCAAGTGAGGTCACATTACTTCAGTCTCTGGTTCCTTTCACTCTCAAATGTGGGCTGGAGCAGTACTTTAATGGGAAAAAACCAAGGACCTCAGTGGTATTGGAGATAGATGTTTCAGATTGCAATCATCCCTAAAGATCTCTTTCGTGATTAGTGACTCCATCGGCTTTTAGCTGTGAATTCTTCACTTCACTAACTCTTTCCATAAAATACTTTGGACCTCTGAGATGCACAAGGAACATGTAACTTCTCATATTAATTTGCCTCTAGGTAGTACACCAATAATGGTGTAAAAAAAGGAAGTATACAGACACACTTGTCAGATCCACATGAAAGCACACAGTTACTCATGACAAGACTTTCAAGTTGTTTTCTGTAACTTTCCTTCTATAGAAGTGAAGTGTGTAGGCACTGTCTGTAGCCAATTTATAGAGGAAGAAACCTTCACAGATGCTTCAGCTCATGTATCTTAAGGAGCTTTCTCAGGAGGAGGTGTCTCCATTGCAAATAGAGAGAGCCTATGTGATCAACCTAAACTCAAAATCTAGCATTTACACAGTCAAGCAGGTGAGATGAAACACATAATTGACTTCCTTGGTTCACCTACAGAAGGTGCATACCACCTTACGTATTCTCTCAGTTTTCATACCTTTTCTTGTCCAAATGTAATTGATGATTTGCATTATTAAAGAATAGCATCACATAGTTGAAATTAACAGGAGTTTGTCATTGGCATTTGAAAACTTACTACATTCCTCCCCAAATCTGGATAATATTATATGCTGAGGGCATGCTTATTTATTGGATGGTTATGAACCCTTATTAAAGGCAGACTACATTAGGATACCTTAATGAAGTACGCTTCTCTGTAGCTCCTCTGTAGATGGTGATGATGATGATAATGGTGATTATTAATGTTAACATTTGTTTTATTACAATTTTAATTTTAACATTTGCACTACAGCAACAGGAACTAAAACACTAAGTTGAATAATGGCAATAATGATTGTCAAATAATAACTATCATTGTATATCACAGTAGCAAAGCTGTGAAGAACCACTGACTAATTAAAATAATCACACTATGCTAAAACTTAGAGCTGAACTAAGGCAGTACTGAACAAACTGTCTCTTCTCCAGTCCTAGAAGATTTGGATGCTAAATGTTTTTAAGTATTAATGTTCACCATGGGAAATACCTAACAGAAGACAAACAAATGAGTCTTGGCAAGAAGTTGTTGGACGGAAGGCAGCAAAAATTAGGGAGATTTTCTCAGTTCTTTGCTAGCTATGATCACAATTTGTTATCCAAACATCCAAGGTCAGGTCAGCTATAAGAAAGAAACAGATCCCCAAGATTTTAGACCACTTTGATATCCATCAAGATGGATGTCATTGTACATATGCAATGTATCATTAGAATTATTATTGCTGCACATTACAAATAATGTTTGTCTAGAATGTTTTCTGAAAGAGACTGACAGTGGTGCAATCACTGATGTTCTCTGTAATGGGAAAAACAATTAGTTTTCAGTCATTTGCCTTCCTGGGAGTGCTGTATACGAAATTATATCCCTTCTTCAACGAAGAGACTCTGTAAAACTTGATATTTCTGTTGCAAGACTTTCAGACAGTAAGGGTGGATCTGATCCCCTGCTTGCTGTTTGTGTCACTGCTTTTGGAAGCTATAATCACACTGCAAGCATCTAGGACTGAAAGCATTCTCTGATGATTTTCCAAAGCCCCTGCTGATGTTCTGGGGAGTCAGATATGTGAAAATCAGTGAGGAGTCTGGGAATACTGGTGGCAATGTGACCTGGATATCTTTCTAAAAGACTGTGTCTTGCATATCCAGGAATAAGACTTCATGCAAGAATTACTTGGGGAAAAAAAAATGGCTTATGTTACATACGAGGTCAGAATGAATGTTTATAACGAGCTTTTTGAGCTTTAGCAAAGTATGTATCTGTGGTCCCTGGCAGCAGGAAATGCCAGGAGGATATTTCGAGAGAGGAAGCATACACACAGTTATGGTGTAAGAAACGTACCTATACCCAATAAGCACACAAAGTCTAACTACTTACCTGAAGTACATCTGGAATCTAAACCTCTCAGAAGATTAAGAACTTTCTGTGCTGTGGTGGAAATATTCTTCCTGATCTCTAGAGCTGTTATGATTACCTGGATCCATTTGTACATGAGGTGGTTTTCCTTGCCCTTCTAGTCCAGCTGAGAATCCAGGACAGATGGAATAAAGTTAAAAAGCTTTGTAAACTTCATTTAGAGTTCCTTTCACCTAAATGTAGGCATAAAAACCATGGTGGTTATGGCTGAACTAATTATCCTAGACTCTCCTTCTAATCATGATACAAATTGCCTGGTGCAGTTTATGGTATGTAGAGGTGGATTTGGAGGATTGTGTAGGACTTCCTTTCCATGAATAAAAATATGACAACAGTTTATCAGAGATACAGCAGTCTTGTTGATTTAGAAGTTCTGTATGCAGAGGAAAAATAGCAAAACTTTCTCAAGAAAGGTAATGGTATTTCATCATTTGCTTTTTCAACAAAGTGTATGTCTAGAAGGTATTTTCTGGGTATAAGATGTTGACATAAAGATACCTGCTAGATCAAAAGAAGACATTTACATTAATATTTAAATGTTAGCCAGAACCAAAGGCAGGTCTTTACAGGTCTCTGATAAATCCCACAGTAAAAATAATACCCTAAGGGGTGGAGGAAATCCCTAAAAACACTGTGAAACCTTGCACTTAGGTCAGGTTTCAGTATTTTCGGATGTTAGTTGCTGGATGTTCTGATAATTTGCAGGTAAATATCCCAGTGATTAGCTAGGGTAGAGTCACAGTTTTGCTTATAGAAACAATTTCAGTTAACCTAAAGATAATCTGAATGGTGTTATCTTCTTTAATTTATTAGTAGTATAAACGAAGTCTAGTCGGTCTTATTAGTTCAGATCTAGTTATTACAGAAGAAAAATACTTTTATGCAGAAAAACTTGCAACTATAATGAAAATAGAGTTATAATGCTATAGAACACTTAGACTTTACTTCTTTTCATGGTGTTATATTAAACCTTCTACCATTCTATGGTCCCAAGGTCACTAACGTCATTCACTTGCAGTGGGGTATTATGGCGAGTTGTCAAGATCAGGACTCCTCTGTGGTTTATTAGTGTCATTTATATAAAATGATGGTTTTATAACTAAACTCAATTTTTAAAAAAAAAATAAAAATTAAAGAGTTAAAACTATACCCAGTTTTAAAAACTAAAACTCAGTACATCCTATGCATCTTAGTGGAATTTCCTCTGGTGTATTTGAAAATGAGAGCAAATTTTCTAATAAAACTCTAATCGTATGTGGTTAATTTGTTTAGAGTGTCTTAAGGCACTCTACAGCCGCCTATCCTACTAGTAGATTAAGCCAGTTATTCCGTGTTGAGACAAATGCTCAGTCCTGGTTTTCACTTCAAAGAGCTTACTGTCTAAGTTTAGATACATGACATGGAAATGAGAAGTGACAAGTGAACAAAAGAAACAGCAGGAGAGAGAGGGAGCACAAAAGGATATGGTTTACAGAATTATCATAGAGTTTCTTGAAGGCATGTTTCATCTTACAAATTTAGTCATCAAAGTTGCGTATCTAGTATTAGCAAATAGAAGACCATTTCCGTATGTGGTCAATGGATCTAAATGGAGGCCTCCAGAAAATTATTTAATTTAGAAATGTATTTCACAGTGAATAAATGACTTTCTGGATGCCACTCTCTCTCTGCTCCAACAATTGAAAGACTCTTTGCTTGTGCTAATCACCTAGCTTTCTGTTTGTAATGTTTTATATGATAAATCTTTTGTAAGAAGACCATATGGTTAGCTAAGAAAAGGTAGAAGTAACAAGGCAATGATAAGGAATTACCTTAGTGAAAGATTATGGAGCTTCATCTTGTCCTGCCCACCATTTTAGAATTGCTTTAAAGAATGACACGGACCAACTGCATTCTTCTGCCTTATTACATTTAAATGTAGGACGCTGTCAGCAGTGGCTTTCCTGTGGTGAGACCCTTCTTTGACTCAGAACAGTGTTCAGTGAAGAAACTGACCCAATGCTCAGCTGTTTATTTTGACAGATTTCATAGGCAGAGTGCCTTGTGCTCCTGAGTAGGAGCACAACCATGCAATGAAGTCATTTAATAAAAAAGTAAAGCAAGTTTTTTATCCTAAACACATTAATGACCAGTAGTAAATAGTCCCGGAGACCTAGCACAATGTGGGTTTTCAGACTTCAAAGGACTCAATAACTCCATGTTTTGTGTGAACACAGCTGAAGTTTACATATTATTCAGCTCTTACAAGCTAAAGAGACTAGGGCTGGCATTGTGGTGCTGAGGTTTAACCCCAGCCGGCAGCCAAGCACCACTCAGCTGATCGCTCACTCCCCCTTACCCAGAGGGATATGGCATAGAATCAGAAAGGGATGTAAAAGTCAGGGGGTGAGATAAGAACAATTTAACAGGTAAAGCAAAAGCCGGGCACACAAGCAAAGCAAAGCAAGGAATCCATTCACCACTTCCCATGGGCAGCAGGTGTTCGGCCACCCCCAGGACAGCCGGGCTCCATCACACATAACAGTTACTCAGGAGGACAAACAGCATAATGCCAAATGTTCCCACCTTCCTTCTTCTTCCCCCAGTTTATATACCCAGCATGACGTCATAGGTATGGAATATACCTTTGGCTAGTTCGGGTCACCTGCCCTGGCTGTGTCCCCTCCCAATTCCCCATGCCCCTCCAGCCCTCTCGCTGACAGGTCCTGAAAGACTGAAAAGTCCTTGACTTAGTAGAAATATCACCCAGCAACAACTACCAACATCAGTGTCCTATCAACATTGTCCTCACATCAAATCCAAAACACAGCACTGCAACAGCTACTAAAAAGAAAATTAACTCTATCTCAGCTGAACCCAGGACAGCAGAAAACCTTGAAAATTAAGCATCTGTATCAATCTGTGCTGAACCAAATCTGATTCCAGGGGCTGGGCAGAAGGAGGAGAAAAATGTGACAGATGCAAAAAATGAAATTTCAATTGTATTCCTAGATCATACTTTAGAAGTAATTACTGGCTTAATATATGGGACTGGTTTAGTTTCTACAGACATTTAGAAATGAAAAAAAATCTTGTTTTCATCACAGAGTCCGCAAGATACGTTATGATTAGCAGGAAAAGTACTAGCAGCCTATTCAGACTCTACAGCCCTTAAAAAGCAGACATCACACAAGCAATTCAGAACTTTTGGCTGAAAGAGGGGGCTAGCGGACAGAGGTTTTAGTAGGGCCTGTAGCAATAAGACAAGGGGTAATGGTTTTAAACTAAAAGAGGGCAAATTTAGATTAGATATTAGGAAGAAATTCTTTATTATGAGGATGGTGAGACACCGGAACAGGTTGACCAGAGAAGGAGTTGGTGCCCCATTCCTGGCAATATTCAAGGGCTTTGAGAAACCTTGTCTAGTGGTAGGTGTTCCTCTCCATGGCCATGGAATTGGAACGAGATGACCTTTAAGGAACCTTCCAATGCAAATCATTGTATGATTCTATAATTCTATGATATTAGCTTCTTTCAAGGAGTGCAGACACTTCTAGGCTCCTGAACACTGCATAAGAAGAAATTAAGGCCTGGGAGTGTCTGACACAGAGCATGAATTAAGTTTTCCCTCTGGGCACCAGTATTTTTCAGTATCCAGAATGCTACATCTGTTTCCTAAGTTGTATGCCCACTGTGGGAAAAGAGAAGATAACTAGGACTGAAACTGAATTTAGGCAGTTTGGATGCAGTCTGTAGTGACTTCAGAATGGAGGAATGTCTTCCAACATAAGGCTTTGATCTGTGGCTAAAGCATCTTTCCTCTGTAAATGTCACCATTCTTTAGTCTGTAAATACCACCTACATCATGTATAAGAATAAGTTTTAAAATGGACAGATTTAATGCTCCTTTCTAACACAGGGAGTTTATTATCATCTAAAGGATACCGCCACTTTTCTTTTTTTTTTTCTTTTCTTTTCTTTTCTTTATGCTGCAATTTAAAATGTAAGCATAAAGCAGTACTTTGCCAACAACCGTTACATATTATACATAGATGGATTAAAACTAATTGCTGAAAAATCTCACTTGTATACACAAAATACAAAATTAAACCATTCCTCTCCTACCTCACACTCAAATGCTTCCACAGACATGTAGTCTATTCACTTGAAATTACACACACTGAAGACTACCCTTAGACTCTCAGAGGTCTTTCTACACACCTTGTATAAACATATAGCAGCTTCCACCTTAGGAACTGCATCTAGATATGTGCTGGACAAAAGGCAACCTGAGATTCACATCTGCACCCTTACACCTGGACTGCAAACAGACAGAGACATTCAGTAAAACATGCATGCAAGCTTTGGTGCATGTATTCATTGTAGAATCACATTATGGAAGCATGCTTAAGATCACAGTCTATATATAATTCAAAATTTCAAAAAGTGAGAGATTTCTTCCTCTTCAGTTTAGGCATTCTAAAGGACATGCAAAACTAGGAAGATGGAATGAACATATTAAAAAAAAACAATTGGAAGTAATGGGTTTACTTTTTGCTTGGATAATGTTTCCACAAAGCTTGTGAAATATCAAATATATCTGGTGAGCCAGATATATCTTTGTTTGAAAATTTTAACTAATTGAAATGTTAAAACTGTGTTTTAATTTGAGGTAAATGCTGCTTTTTATCCGCCATGTCAACACTTTTTAATGAAAAAAATTTGAAACTAAGGAATTTTGAAATACAGTTTTAATTTGAACAGGTTTTTTGAAAGGAAAAATCCAAAACTTTTACATTAAAAATATCAAGAAAATAGTTTTTATTTTCTCCAAAAAAGAAATAGCAAAACAAGGAAGCCTAAGTGAAATGATGGCAATGTGGTTTACTGCTGATAGTTTGAATGCTTTTCTTAACATATGAGCTCACCAAGTTCACCAAGGTTTAACCAGAAGGCTTCCCAGCCACACCTCTTGAATATCGATGACCCCTCTTTATTGTTCTTGATTTGGTTTCCTGGGTTTACTTAAAATGTAATTATCATATCAGATCAACATGGATCAGATTTCTGCTCTTGGAAATTGCTGTATCACCCTCAAATCAGCCTCTACTGCATATCCTATGAATGATTTTATTTCTTTCCACCAATTTGCAAAGAAGTTGTGATTTTAAATCCTGCAGGCAACATAGTACTAAGAATACTGGAATATACCTGGAAATATTCAGATTATATTTTTTTTTCACTTGAAAATACTGATACATCAATTTGAAAACCTTGGAGTTCTCATAAGGTTTATTTTGTACAAATCCACGTTGTTCTAGACAGAATTTCTATGGACTTTCATTCTTTGACATATTAGATCAATTTTCCAAACCCTGGGCTGCTAGAGGCTCTGGATTTAATGTGTTTAGTGAGGCACTGAGAAATAAATAACTGTTGCTTTTATTTCTATGGGTTGTAAAAAAAAAAATAAATCTGAACTTTGGAAAAAAATCTGTCTGAACAGATAACCCCCAAAAGTTTAGAATAATTGAATCATAGAATCACAGAATCATTTACATTGGAAAAGACCTTTCAGATCATCAAGTCCAACCATTAACCCAACATTGCCAAGTCCACCACTAAACCATGTCCCCAAGTACCACATCTACATGTCCTTTAAACACCTCCAGAGATGGTGACTCAACCACCTCCCTGGGCAGCCTGTTCCCATGCTTGACCACTCTTTTGCTGAAGAAATTTTTCCTAATACCTAATCTAAGCCTCCCCTGGTATAACTTGAAGCCATCTCCTCTTTTCCTGTTGCTTGTTATCTAGAAAAGACAGACCCCCATCTGTTTACAGCCTCCTTTCAGGCAGATGCAGAGAGTGACAAGGTCCCCCCTCAGCCTCCTCCTCTCTAGACTAAACATCCCCAGTACCCTCAGCCATTCTGCATCAGACTTGTGCTCCAGACCTTTCACCAGCTTTGTTGCCCATCTCTGGACACGCTCCAGCACCTCTGCATCTCTCTTGTAGCAAGAGGCCCAAAACTGAACACAGTATTCAAGGTGCATCCTCAACAGTGCCAAAAAAAAGGGGACCATCAGTGCCCTTGTCCTCCTGGCCACACTGTTTCTGCTACAAGCCAGGATGCTGTTTGCTTTATTGGCCACCTGGGCACATGGCTGGCTCATGTTCAGCTGGCCATCAACCACCACCCCCAGGTCCTTTTCCACTCGGGCACCTTTCCAGACGCTCTCCCCCCAGCCCATAGCACTGTGTGGGTTTGGTGTGACCCAAGGGCAGGACCCAGTGCTGAGCCTTGTTGAACCTCATACAACTTGCCTTGGTCCATCCGTTCAGCCTACCCAGATCCCTCTGCAGAGCCTTCCTGCCCTCCAGCAAGTCAACACTGCCCCCCAGCTTGGTGTCATCTGTAAACTTACTGAGGGTGCGCTTAATCCCCTTGTCCAGATTGTTGATAAAGACATTAAACAGGACTGGACCCAATAATACTGAGCCCTGGGGAACACCACTTGTGACCTGCCACCAGTGGGATGTAACTTCATTCAGCTTTTACCCAGCACAAAGTGCACTCGTCCAAGCCATGAGCAGCCAGTTTTTCCAGGAGAATGTTGTGGGAGATGTTATCAAAGGTTATTACTAAGATCGAGGAAGACAACATCCATAGCTTTTCCCTCATCCACTAGGTGGGTCACCTTGTCATGGCAGAAGATCAGTCTTGTCAAGCAGTACTTGCCTTTCATGAGCCCATGCTGGCTGGGCCTGATCCCCTGGTTGTCCTGGGTACACTGTGTGATGGCACTGAGGATGATCTGCTCCATCACCTTCCCCAGCACTGAGGTCAGGCTGACAGGCCAATAGTTTTCTGGATTAGTTCAGTTCTGTTGAGAACTAGAATTTCTACCTCCAGCTCTGTTGGCATCTATTTTCTGAGTTTCAGTTCTTTTCTTCTCCATGACTCAAATTTCTCATTTGTAGAAGAGGAATAAGTATACTTGCTGTGGTTATACAGAAGATGTAATTACAACTTAATGAAAACTGACAGAATTGCCAATTTCAGCTGCATACGGCTTGAAAGGAGAACTGAAATTGTTAATTTCTCATCAAGAAAAAAATCTGCTTTAGATCGTTACGACACATTTGAAACATTTCAATTGACTTTTTATCATTTCTATTATGATGTAGTATGTTATGGAATGGTATTGGATGGTGTGTTATGCAATATTAAAACACAGAAATGGAAAGTAATTTCAGAAGAAAGAGGCAAAAAGAAAGAAATAGGTTATTTCAGAAATGTCAAAATGTAGTATTTTGAATTGTGAGAGCTTTATTCCATTTCTCTTCAGAATAATACTATATTGAATCTGACTCAATTTTTGTAAAGTGTTTAATTTCTGAGTGAACTGTGCATTCCTGATGCAAATATGGTTTTGACAAAGACTCTTCCACTTCCTTGAAAAAGGCTGTGAAATCTAAGAGGGAAAAGTGCTATATAAAGACCAAGAATTACTATAATGGGTCTGATCCCAACCAGGCTAAAGAAGGAGAGCAGCTCACATGATGTGCTCATTTATCTCCCTTTACACAGCTATGAAAGTAACAACCACACTCCTGTTTCTTGATCTTTGAAGGAAGGGTGCAAGGATCTGGTCTTGAATCATGCACCAATTGATACAGAAGAAACATGTGAGCAGCGTAAATAGTAGAAACTTGTGAACTATGACTTTTTATTTCATGGCTGGAATTTCTGATGTCTAGTAAAGTATGAGTGTTGATTGCAATATTTCTTGTTGCTAGGGTTTATTGTTATAGGTTGCAAAAAGTTAAGAATAGGTTGTTGATAGTTCCTCTTTCTGTTGTGGCTTCTAGTGTGACTATTAAAGACAGATTTCATGATCTTACCCCTCGGATGATTATATGAATTAAGAACATGTCTTTTCTTTTTTTCAACCACTATTTTCATGGATCATATTGGAACTTAAGACATGTAAATGTCTTCTCTATTAATTGTGCACACAACTGTGTAACAGGTTCACAAGCTGTTGAAGAGGGAGTGCTGACAGAAAAGCAAACAAATGTGCAGACATTGACATAAATACAGAATTTATTTTTATCAGGTTCATTTACTTTGCAAACTAGGCTGTAACATACACAAAGAAGCAATCCTACATGCAGATCATGTCTGATAGAAAAGAACATGTGAATTTTCCAGGATATAACATGCAAGCTGAATGAAGCCATAGACCAAAACAATACTTCGGGTAAGGCTGAGAGAATAAAATCTTCTCAGTTTAAGTTGCATGAGAAATGTCTGTGTGTGATTGGAATAAGGGGTATTTGGTTCAAGACTTGAGTAAGCGCCTGGGTCGTCTGCAGTAAAGCCATTGCTTGAGTGCTCAAAGTAAACACTTGACTCCGCCAGAATAGGATGTGTATTTTAGGAAGCCCAAGTGCAATCTTGCAGGGTGAAACATCATGAAAAATCCAGTAGTTATGACTAGTAGTGACACTAGCAAGGATAAAACAATAGGGGACCTCAACCCTCCTGCTTCAGGGCATGAATGATTTAAGAAAGATGAAAGGCATTTTCACTCCTTTTTCCCCTGAAGTATAATACTGAAAAATTGGTTCTTCTGGCTGCATGTCTGTTGCTTTCATGCACCAAACACTGACCATCACTGACATGAGGGCAGTAGGACTGGGACCATCAGGTGCTAATTCTTGTTTGCACACAAAAACAAGGCATGTAGGCAGATGGATGCCTCAAAGCTGGGAAAAAGCTGTGTGGCTTCTTCTGAGAGCTGGAGGTTGAGACACACAGATCCCCGTGCCTCTAGGTTAAATAAATAAATCCTCAACCTCTGAAGTGATTAAATTTGTCCCAGTATCACTGCAAAGTGGAATTAGCAACAAATCATGGAGCCACAATAGCCTGGGAGTGGTTTCAACAGATAGGACACAACCACTCTAATAACACGGGCTGAGAATGACGTCACAATTACTGTTAGTGTTGCTGTTGATTTACATCAATGCAAAAGTTCCATGGCTGCCATCATTCAGGTTTATGCTGATTTCTGGGCAAGTATTTCTAGATATGTAAATGTTACCCATGTTTTGGGATGTCCTGGTAGATCATGGAGAGAGATTCATCATTTTTTGAAGGCAATAATGCTCTGAAATTAGATATTGGAAGAAGGTTTTTGCCAATCAGCTTTCAAACAGGAGAAATGAGGACAGAAAAGAATGACAAAAAACCTAAACACTTCTAAAAGAAAAGCAAACCTACTTTAAAAGGATCGTGTTATATTATATTTATAGTGGGAAGAGATAGCACCTAGATGATTTTGAGTCCTCCTCAAGTCTCTGTGTTTCTGAGAAGATAGGCCACAGTTTCATTTCTGCTTTGTTGAAGCAGTTCAGTCATAACTGACCCTCTTAGTTCTTTATTTCCTCTTTTTTTTTGATGATGGGAAGTATTAGAAATTGAGCTGATCCTCTATGTTCTTTTATTTTTTTCTTTTCCCCTGGTGTCTGAAACCATAAAATCCATCAGATTTAGTGTAAGTCACAACAAAATACTTTTTTGATGCAATTCAAGGCCAAGCTCATAGTGAACCTGAAGTGAGCTTTAGCTAATCTTTTGGCTCAGATAGAAACAGTACAAACACTGATTTCATTTCCCCAACACAAGGTAAACACCCATCCAGTCATTGCAGCAACTAAGAGGCAAAGGTTGTATTGATAGAGACAAAGACTGTGGCTGGTATCCATGTGAACAGACAGAAGGATTCCAAAGCTCCAATTAAAATGTATTTAACGCCAACAAATAAACAAAAAAATGAGCATACAGACAAAAAGGCAGCACGTCTTCATTTCCAACAAGATTTAAATAAAACCCAAGTAATACTTCCAATTATTTCTACCTACCTCTCTGCCTGTTCTGTTTTTTCACTCATTTGCATGTAGTTGCTTCCCTTCTGTTAATCTCTAGATTCACTGTACCAGTGCAGCATACAGGAGAGTGCAGGAATCTTAAATATCCCAGGCCTTCTATATCTTACTCTGAAGAACAGAATCAGATGTGACCTTTGAAATGTTTGGAGAATTCATTGTGTAGAAGCTATTTTTCTTCATATGAAATAGTCTGGAAAACCCACCACTTTCACAGGAAGTAAATTCTTGCTGAACAGAATGAAGTGAAATGTTCCTTCATTTAGCAAACTGAATATAGTTCCATATTGGCCGAGAAACAGAAATGCATACTTGAGAATTAAAATTGTTCCTTAGCATAGAAAAAACAATCTAAAATATTTAATTTTATTTAATGATATAATCCAATATGTATCATTTAACAACCTTCTTAATGCCTCCTTATCATAGCTCAGAATTTACACTTGGTTGGGAAAAGTGATACAAAACCTCAGTACCTTTAATATTCTGCTTATGACCCCATGTAACCTCTCTAGTCCAATGTTATAATTGTCTGAGCATGTATAGATTTTTTTTCTTTGCAGCTTTCTTGAGCTGACATAAAGGTTGACAAGCTTGGTGACATAATGGCTATTATTTAAAGTAGTTTCTAAACAATATCATTTTTGTACCCTTCTGCTTTCAATAAAATTATAGGTTTCTTTATTTTTTATGAAACAATGGCTCTCAGCTCCCATGCCGTATTTCCTGGGCAAATTTCGGGCAAGATTGCCATGACTCATTATTAATGCAATTATTGCTGTTGACGTCAATGGAAGCATTGGCTATGCTGGTCTCCATTCGTGGTGTCACTTGCAAGGACAGAGTTCTAAACACTATCTTGTTATTTAGCCTACCTGTGTAAAGCAAATAAAAAAATAAATACAAATTAAATACTACAGAATATAATAAGCTACTAGTTCAAAATATATCCAGATAAATAAGAGCAATATTTATAGAAATGTACTGGTAAGAGATCAGCTGTGAATGTGAATGAAGAGCTGATAAAATCTCATTACCTGCTTGGGGCTGACAACTGAAATGACCTGCTAGACATCTGCTGGAAATTCAATCAGGTACCTGCAAAAAGCAGACATCCCCTGCAAAAATCCGACATGTGTAGGGCTTCACTTAGTGTTTAGGTGTTCCATCCCTGCGCAGTCAGGAGTGCAGGAGGTATGTCAAGACTTCAAGCTTGTCTAAGGCAGAAGGAAACTTTAAAGGTCTTGCTTTATCCCTTTTCCTCCCTGCTTCATCCTACTGTGAGTTTTATGTGCCTTAGTTTCTAATAAGGGAAGCAACACTTTTTTTTTTTTTTTTGATAAAACTTTATTTTTTATGTCCTGTCTCACCAGACAAAAAGAGCTCGTGGTTATAGGGTGGGAGTTATTGGTTCCACTCACATGATACTGGCTCCACTCACAAGAGTCTGCAAATGCCTAACCATGTTGGTGACAGACAAAGTTTCAGGTGGCCTTAGGAACTTTGTGCTGACTCCACCATACTGGAAGAACTGCCTCTCCAGTCAAGATCGTTCTCTAGCTCTCAACTCATGTTCTGAAAACCCCAAACCCCATTACTGAAACTCAGTATTGTCCTGCCCAGTCCTAAAATTTACCCCACATTCCAATAAATCTTCAGTGAGAACTCAATGGTTTAATTTTATTGCTTTCCATCACATATGGGCTAAACCAGACTTCTTTTAGGGACTTTTAGGGACTAATATAGTCTGAAGTTGCATCCATCCAGGGGTTGAGAAGATATGTATGACAATCCCAAAACAATGTTAGGTAATTCTGAAAAGAGAAAGAAAGAGGTTGCACTGACACTTTTGTAATCAAAAAAGTGAAATCAAAGTAGACAGAGTACTAATGTAACTCATACAGCATTTGGGAGAACTGCTCACAGATATGACCACACTTGTCCAAGGAACATAAATGTCTAATTGGATCAAGCGGTTGAAAAGCTCCAGGAATGATATAGGAAAGGAGAACTTTGTGAAATTTGATTTATTTAGAACTGCCAAATGAAGGCAGAGAGGGAATGAAATGTTCCCTGTTAAAGAAATAAACATTATCATAGTACTTTGCTCTGTTTTACTAATGTCCAGATAAAGTGAGGTATTTAATACAAATGATCAACCAAAGATATTTTTGCCTGAAGTTAAAGAGATTGGTAACCATCAAAGAAGCATTATTCTGGGAGAGCCTTCTAACAGGAACAGTGAGTGCAAATGACCTAAGTAATCTGACATTTATTTTTATTTTTTTTTTTAGATTAATTGTGACCAGTTTGTTGATGACGTTATATACCTTAGTTTCCAATGACAACAGTGGTCTGAATTCTGTGATAAAGATCCTTTCCCATCATGTATGTTCTTATGCATTATAGTAATGTATACCATTACAACAACCAAACAAGAAACCCAAATATTTCCTTGATAAAGTGGATATAAGTTGACATATTCTGAAGTAGCTGATACACTCAGAAATTTTGCAGGTGAGACATATCCAAATGTACGCAATTAACAACACTGCAGTACCTTCCAACTGATTAAACCAACTATATATAGTAGCACCCTGAGTTAATTCAGGCAAGTAAAATGGCCCTTAAGAATTTTATTTGAATTTTCTGCTCCAGATCCTTACTTTTGAACATATCTTAATAATTTAGTTGAACAACAGATTTGTTTGCGTAAGTGTATTTGGTAACACATTCTATTCTACTAAGTAGTCATTAGGCTGCCTGCCCTAATGACTATGATACAGATGCAGAATTCAAGGAACATGGGATTTATTCTGTCATTAATTCAATGCACCAGTTTTGAACAAATCACTCTCTTACAACAAGAACTTGCATAACTTTGGGTTATTCTGTGAGGTAGGTAGATGGCAGCTGCCACATGCCACTATTTCCCTTGAAAATTGCTGGTTTCTCTCCATCAGATACAACAAGAACACACACTGCTGGTCAGTCTTACACATCTAACTTTTAGACAATTAAGTTAGATCATTAGTTCTGACTGTATATTTTTTAAAGGATATTTGCGTTACGAGGCAGTAATTCATAACCTCAAATACTTTTTCTTAGATTTCAGTGTGAATAGTACCTGTTTAAAAAAAAAAAAAAAAAAAAGAAAAAAGAAAGGAAAAAAATTCAGAATTTCAACAAAGTAAGAAAAAATCCCTAAGGAAGTTCAAAGCAACACAAAGAGTGATGCTGTGGTCACAGATTATAGCAGGAATATCATCCAACAGATAAAATGGATGATATATTACCAACCACAGATATGGAGAAGTTTTGATTTCTGGAAGTTCTCACCCTTCTTTTTATATGACAGGTAGATCCACACATAATTTCAAATAAATATTTTGCCTTTAGGTTGCTGTGGCTACTCCAACAGATTTTAATGTTCCTCCTTTCTCTCAAACGTTTTATTCCCTACATCATTGTCCAGGCTGGACAGAATTTACTATGGGTTTACATATTTTTTATCCTCAGAAATGGTCCAACCATGCTGCAGCAGAAGGTTTTAGTAGTGGTAGAACACTACCTTGGGTCACAGTTTCCGTACCCTAGTATCTGAACTGGCAATAAAATATAAGATCAGACCAGGATTTTAGAAACAAATTAGACCCTTTCATTGATTATTTTTCTTAATGGAGAGGTGGGGGATCTTTAAAAGCACTAGTGATAGTGAGAGAGCAAGTGTTTTTCAGGCAGCCTACCCTTTTAGGCAAAATGAAGGCTGTCCACACTGCTACCACCACCAAGCTCCTTTGTCTTTAAATTTACTCCATGAAGTTATTTCACACATCAGCCAAAAGAAACAAGACAGACAAAACATGTAGGACAATTTGGTATCCATTTAATTTTGTTCTTTTCCAGACTTAGCAGATTCATGTACTGCCTATGTTAATGAAGTACCTAAAATTTTCTGTTGTGCGAGCTGGAAAAAGTATATAGCAACAACAAAAATTCCCTCTGTACCTTCTCTGATCTAAAATCACTAAATTCACATGACTCATATCAGTAACTTAATCAGATTAATATCAGAAGTTTGGGCAAAGTGAAATGCTTTCAAAGAATCCCCCTAACTCCAGAAAGAAAGGACATTTTTCTAGTGCAAACTGTGATAGAAAAGTGACAGTAAAATTGAGATCCTAAAAGCCTGACTGGAAAGTAAAGACACGAACACCTGTTTCAGTCCCCACAGCAAAAATGAAGGGAAATTGTAATATCAAGAGATGACATATTTGAAGGTTGCATTTTTCTCAGTTCATTTCCATGATGTTGGACTCGCCCTCCCTGACAAGGTCTGAAGAAGATGTAGTTTATGAGGGTGGTTCAAGTGTGATAAAGAAGCTGCAAGTTGAGGACATGAAGGGTTAGGTGCCCTTGAGGAGCGGATGGGCTCGAGTGCTCTGCAAGGATTGATGTTATTAAATTGAATTATTATTATTAGCACTCATATGACATAGGGTATGGATGAGCAAAAGAAAAGAAAAGAAAAAAAAAAAAACCTACACCTGATCAAAAGTGAAATTAAAATGCAGTGCAGAAAATAACGCAAGAAAACTGCTAACACTTCATAATTATAAATCTACATGTAATGTGCTCTTAAAAAAAGTTGAAGAAAACACCAGCATGTCAGGTAATCTTGATACCTCCTTCAGACTCTGCCTTAATACCTTTTAAAAATGGGTGCTGGTCCACCAAATTATGCAGTAACCTGCCTTGCCACAAATGCCTCCTTAATCCCTTGTAGCTGAGCTACACCAAGTGTCCCACTGAACAGTTTTTTGGGAGTCAGCCGGTACTTGTTGATATAAGGCAATTGTGGTAGCCAGTTCATGGAAACAGATAATGTTTCATCTGTATTTTTATATGCAGATAGATCACATGCATACATCTATATCTCTGACATGTGTCTCTGAGTGCGCATGTGTGCATATACATATACATACATATGTGTGTGTGTATGCGAGCACATAGGAGGAAATTTATATATATTTAGGAAAAAACCAGC
Organism: Falco naumanni; assembly: GCF_017639655.2. Lineage (NCBI taxonomy): Eukaryota > Metazoa > Chordata > Aves > Falconiformes > Falconidae > Falco > Falco naumanni. Next base: position 78,312,092 of record NC_054080.1, read on the forward strand.
TCTGCTCAGTTTTGTTAAAGGCTAAATTCACTCTAATAAATTCAAAGTCCACTGTTTCTATCAGAAACAGAGTCATACAGTAACCTTAAGGTATTACATCTTTACTTGCCATTTCTCACCTCTTTTATATTCCACAATCTGAGCTGTTTGGCCCACGATTCATATCTTTTTTATGCCTTCCATCATTTGTGTTTCAGATGAAGAAGGAGCGGGGCAGAAGAAAGGATCTTGTCATGAAATCAGTGGTTTAGGTCAGGTCAACTAAAGAATCACCACCAAAGGTTTTGAGTGAAATGGGTTTAATACAAATTTGTGGAAATACAGCTACACAAGATTTGATGGCAAGGTTCACTCTATTACTTATTAAATAAAAAGGGCTTGGGGGTGGTGATTGATGGCCAGCAGAACATGAGCCAGTCATGTGCCAAGGTGCCCAAGAAAGCCAACAGCATCCTGGCTTGTATCAGAAATAGTGTAGTCAGCAGGACAAAGGAAGTGATTGTCCCCCTGTACCCAGCACTGGTGAGGATGCACCTCGAACCCTGTGTTCAGTTTTGGGTCCCCTGCTACAAGAGAGACATTGAGGTGCTGGAACGTATCCAGAGAAGGGCAACAAGGCTGATGATGAATCTGGAACACAAGCGTTATGTGGAATGGTCGAGGGTACTGGGGTTGTTCAGTCTGGAGAGGAGGAAGCTGAGGGGGGACCTTATCACTCTCTACAGCTACCTGAAAGGAGGTTGTAGGTGGGTGGGGTAGGTCTCTTCTCCCGGATAATGAGACAAGACAAGAAGAGATGGCTTCTAGTTACACCATGGGAGGTTTAGATTGGATAGTAGGAAAATTTTCTTTAGTGAAAGAGTGGTCAAGCATTTGAACAAGCTGCCCAGGGAGGTGGTTGAGTCTTCATCCCTTGAGGTATTTAAAGGACTTGTAGATGTGTCACTTAGGGACATGGTTTAGTGGTGGACTTGGCAGTGCTGGGTTCACAGTTGGACTTGATGATCTGAAAGGCTTTTTCCAACCTATGTGAATCTATGACTCTATGATTCTAACACATGGACTAAATGCACAAAGATAAATGAAATTGAAGCGAAGTCAGAATAAAGTTGGAAATAGTTTGTAAAAATCAAAGGCATAAGAGGGTAAAGGATATCCTCCCATTGAGTCATGATATTTGCAGTGGACCCCCTTGATTTCTAAACTCTCATAGAGTTTATGTGCAGCTAGATCCAATCTTAGTCTCAGAGTTGGTCAACAGTTTATGTCTGATGGGAGGGATATAGAGAGTGGGACAAAGAATAAAGGAGGCCCTTTCACTGAGTCACAACGTTCAGGGTAGAACTTAACAAGCTGACAGCATTTAGTTATATGTCCTGGTTTCAGCTGGGAAACAGTTATTTATCTTAGGAGCTAGTATGGTGCTGTGGTTTGGCTTTGATGTGAGACTTTTCAGTTCCTCAAGCCTTGCTAGTGAAAAGGCTGGAGGGGCACAAGGAATTGGGAGGGGACACAGCCAGTTCAGCTGATCCAAACTAGCCAAAGAGGTATTCCATACGATGGTACATTGCGCCTGGTATATATACCTGAGGGGTTGCCCGGGGCAGGCAGGTCATTGCTCGGGGACTGGCTGGGCATGGGTCGGTGGGCTGTGAGCAGTTGCACTGTGCACCACGTGTACCTTTCTTCCTTTCCCTCTGGTTTTTATTCTTTCCCTTCCCCCTTTCTTTACAACAGTTATCATCATTACTATTATTGTTCTTTCATTTTTATTCTATTTCAGTACAGCTAGATCTACTCCTAGTCTAAGAGTTGGACAATGGATTAGATCTAAAGAAATGTAAAGAGCAGAGGGACTTCTACCATTGAGTCACAAGGTTCAGATCAGACCCACTTGCTTTCTAAACTCTTACAGAGTTTAGGTACAGCTAGGTCCAGTCTTAGTCTCAGACTTGGACAACCATTTGCATCTAAAGCGGGGAGAGAGAGAGTGAGAATTTGTTGGAAAGTCAAGAATATCCATAGGATTTTAGCAGCAAAGCACATCAACAAAATTTGTTCAAATTACTGAAACAAATTAAGTGATTCAAGATTGTAATGCTTATTATGACAAAGGCATATATCTGCTTCAAGTTCCTCTTGAGTTCAGTGAAATACTCATGTCTAATGCCTTTTGCATTCCTCAACAGGTGACGGGTTAAGCCTTGAGGAGCAGAAGTATCAGCCCAGGACCTGTCATTGGCTTTCAGAGATGGTACCGCTAGTATCACAGACTTGGTAGTTCCTGAGTTCTGAACAGTGTCCTACTCAGACAGAAATGCTGGTCACAGCCTGCTGCTCTCCAGGAGAGCTCAAAAGGGTCTTGCTTTAGGACTGCTGTTGGTAAAGCTGTGAGTGTGAGATAATTGGCTTTAGTTATCTGTAAATTTCCATCCTGGCCACAACCTGAGTTGATAATTTTTCAAAAATTCCAAGAACAATGGTATTGTTCCACTTGGGTTACCACTTATCCTATGACCCAGGCAGGAGCATTCTGGGATTGTCAGGAAATAACTGGTTGACTCCGTCTTCATTCCCTGCTTTGACCAGTCAACAGGAGTTCCAGTACAGGTAGTGCCATACTCTGCCTTAGCCAAATAAGAGCTACTGGTATGATCAAGGGATATCTAACTACCCAAGCCATTACTCAAGGTGCCAAAGGCTAATTGACAGATCCCAGAGTTGTAGAACAACGTGGAGAAGTGCGCCACCATAGATCTACCATTCACAGTGGCTTTCATGAGCCTTGCTAGCAAGTGCACTAGAGAATAATATTCTAATTTGCTTGTCATGGGAGTGAAACATAGGATAGCACTGATGGGGTAGCAACGAAAAGAGAAGTCTGTGGAATCATTTTATCTATATGTAAGGTAGGTAGTGGCAGTTGTTGCAAGACAATGGTATATCTAGTACAGAAATGTGTCTACCTCTCCAAACCTGTCATTGCCCTTTAGGTGGGCTTTAGCAGACCCTTCTTAACTGACCTTTGGGGTTTAGTTTGGACCTGAACTCATACTAAACATAGCTTCTAGCTTCCTTTCTGAAACTGGATCACATTTGGCAAAAGGAGAGAACATAAAGTTCCAGCTCTTTGCCCTGAGTTCATTCAGAGTGTATTGGCATATAACTGGTACACAAACTCATACAGGTTAACATACCCACAAATTCTGGGAACAATTACTTCATACATTTTCCTAAAAATGCAATGAATGTATTTCGTGGTGTAGCAAGTTTGCATGCCCAGGTTTTGGTAGTGCCGGGCTACAGGGGGAACTTCTGTAAGAAGATGACAGAAGCTGCCCCTGTGTTCAATGGAGCCAACACCAGCCGGCTCCAAGACAGACCCACCGCTGGCCAGAGTTTATCCCATCAGTTATGGTAGTAGCACCTCTGGGATAGCGTATTTAAGAAGGGAAGAAAAAAAAAAAAATCTGTGCCAGTGAGAGAGAGGTATTAGACAGTAGGAGAGGAAGACATCTGCAGACACCCAGGTAGTGCAGAAGGAGGGGAGGAGGTGCTCCAGGTGTCAGAGCAAAGATTACTGTGGTGAAGACCATGGTGAGGCAGGTTGTCCCTGTGCAGCCCATGGAGGTTAACAGTGGAGCAGATAGCCACCTGCAGCCTCTGAAGGACCCCATGCTGGAGCAGGTGGATGCCCAAAGGAGGCTGTAACCTGTGGGAAGCCTGCACTGGAGCACGTTTGCTGGCAGGACTTGTGACCCTGTGGGGGAACCTACAGTGGAGAAGCCTGTTCCTGAAGGACTGTGCCCTGTGGGACGGAGCCATGCTGGAGCAGTGTGTGAAGAAACTGCTTTCCATGGGAAGGACTCATGTTGGAGAAGTTCATGAAGAACTGTCTCCCATGGGAGGGACCCCATGCTGGATCAGGGGAAGTCCTCCCCCTGAGGAGGAAGGAGCAGCAGAGATGTGTGATGAGCTGATCGTAACCCCCATTTCCTGTCCCCCTGCACTGCTCAGGGAGAGCGTGTAGAGGAATCGGGAATTAAGTTAAGCCCAGGAAGAAGGGAGGGGCAGGGAGAAGGTGGGGTTTTTTTTCTGATTTGAATGGTAATAAACTAATTTTTCCCAAGTTGAGTCTGTTTTGTCCATGACAGTAATTGCTGAGTGATCTCCCTGTCCTTATCTCAACCCATGAGCCTGTGGTTATGTTTTCTCTATCCTATCCATTTGAGGAGGGGAGTGATAAAGCGGCTTTGGTGGGCGCCTGGCATCCAGCCAGGGTCAACCCGCCACATGTGGTTTAACACCAGCCAGCAGTTATGCACCACACAGCCGTTTGTTTACTCCCCCGGAAAAGAATCAGAAGGGTGAAGTAAGAAAACTTGTGGGTTGAGATGAAAACAGTTTAATAAGTAAAGCAAAAGCTGCACGTGCAAGCAAAGCAAAATAAGTAATTCATTCACCACTCCCCATCAGCAGGCAGGTGTTCAGAACCATTTCCAGGAAAGCGGGACTCCGTCACACATTGATGGTTACTTGGGAAGACAAAAGTGATAACTCTGTACATCCCCCCTTCCTCCTTCTTCCCCCAGCTTTATATGTTGAGCGTGATGTTCTGTGGTCTGGAATGAGCATGATGTTCTGTGGTCTGGAATATCCCTTTGGCCTGTTGGGCTCAGCTGTCCTGGCTGTGTCCCCTCACAACTCACTGTGCCCCCCAGCCTGCTCACTGGTGAGGTGGGGTGAGGAGCAGAAAAGGTCTTGACGCTGTGTTAGCCTTGCTCAGCAACAATTTTAAAATCTCTGCGTTATCAATGCTGATTTCAGCACAAATCCAAAACATAGCCTCATGCTAGCTGTAATGGAGAAAATTCACTCTATGCTGGTCAAAACCAGCACAATGTACCACTACTGGAATGCAAGAACTTTTAAGGTATAAATGAGTACTGATACTGATGATGACCTCATATTTAGTCTAAGTATCTATATGGCAAGCACTTCCGTAATTTTGACCAGCTTTCTATTCACTGATCTTTATAATGGCTGTTTAATAAGAGCGTGTTTTAGAGAAATATCCTGTCTTCATCACAGCTCATGTTCCCGTGTTCCCCACAAATGACAGTGTTTTATCTTTCCAAAACTTGTTTGCCAAAGAGCCAAAGGGATGACTGGGGCAATGTGCCAATCATAATCACTGTTAGGTGTGGACAGTACCGAGGAGCTCTCACCCTTGATTTACCACCAAGTGGGGGAAGCCTTAGCATTGTGCACATCATCAGATCATCCCACAGCAACAGCAGAGCTGACAGCCCTGTATGCGTCATGTCCTCAATGCTGTGAAGCCCTGCATTTTTAGAACAGTGAGCATTTCTGCTGGCTAAATATGTCAGAAACATAAAAGGAAATTGCCATCAAAAAATAATAAAAACCCCACCCCTGTTTCATTTTTTCCTTTTTTTTTTTTTTCTTTTTTTTTCTTTTTTTTTTTTCTTTTCTGTCAGGAAAGCACTTAAAAAAAAAAAAAAAAGAAAGAAAGAAAGAAGAGTACTAATAAAACTACAGTTCTTGAACTAAAAATGCCAGATGGGTCAAAAATCAGGACAAGGGAAAGACAGTGAATGAAAGAAAAAGAGGGTGACACATAAATGAGAATAGTACAACTCCTACTATAGCTAATTGGGTACCAGTCAATGATGTGCTTGGCTTATTTAGTCCAACCTAAATCTCTTCCAAAGGAAAAGTTCACAGTGAGGAAAATGAAAGCCAGAAAACTAATTGTCCCCAATCACATTCCAAAGTTTGAGAGTCCAGTTATCACAGCTTACTCTTTTTCTGTGCATGCTCATGTCTTCATGAATTAATGCAGGCCTACATATGAAAATCAATGTTTCTTACACATATAAACACTGCAGATCTGAATCAATCTCTCAAAGCCAAAGAGGGTTAAATATTTAAACAAGCTATGTATTGAAATGCATTTTTAATGCCGTGAAGTCATTCTGATGAAAGATTACTCAAGAGCCTTCATTACCGAGTTTAGAGAGTAATGTGGTATTATTGGAACAGATGGCGCAGCTGTGTGCAGCCTCAGCCTCCGCCCTCCCCCCCGGGGTAAATCCGCGTGCCACTCCTGCGCAAAGTCACCCGCTGCCAGCCAATGGACCGACTGGATGGATGGCTATGTCTAGCTTCCACATCCATACATGACAGCCAGGACAGCTAAAGTCTTTAAGAAAACTCCTTAAAGAGAATGGCTCCTTCTGTAATCCCATGTTTCCTACATGCAGCGGCGAGGGGAAGAAGGAAGCAGTGCCGTGAGCATTAAGAATGAAATCACTGTGCTGCTCTGTGCCTTAATTGCTAGGATTATGTGGTATCATTATGTCAACTGCAATTGTCTCCGTTAATTTCAAGCTGGCATATCCCCCACCCCCCACCCCCATCCCACCTTTCTTTCTTTTCTCCCCATTGCTGAATGAGTGTGTGTGGGTGTTAGGAGAGTGACAAAGAAAGGGGAGAACCATCCGGACACATTTTGATGATTATTAATTACAAAAGACAAAGGAAGAAACAGGCAAGTGTGAAGTCAGGGTCTGTGCTGTAGCAATCCAAGAAATGATTAGCTGCATGGGTATTAACGCTGTCACAGCTGCAGAGAAGAGGAGCCTTGCACCTCAGGAGACTACTTCTGGAGCTTTCCCTCACATTGAGGTTTTAGTTGGAGATAGGTACAAAGAATGTCAGTTTATGATTAAGGACCTGAATTCTAGATTTATACAACAGGATCAGATTGATCACATACCCTTTACTCTATATTTACAATACTGCATACAAAGAGGGTGCATAAAGACTCAAAATGCCTCTCTCCTGATCTTGCACTGATGTAATTTAATTGGTTTCTGTGGAAAGATTTCTAGTTTATGTATGCACCTTTTTATCCACCTAGTGAATAGGCTGAGTTTTCTGAAAGATTAATGTTATAGCTACTCAACAACATTGAGCTGTGCTGAATGGTATTTTGGAATAGAAACCAGAATCCATATTAAAATATGTTTAGGCAGTGTCTGCTGGAGAACCCTCAACCTGGTAGACTCCATCAAAGCATCTTCCCATACATTTAAGTATCTTCTTTGAGCTGAAATACCTACCTGGTAACATCCAGGAATTAATTAACATGTTAATTTTTAATTCTAGAAATTAGAAGTAGAGATACAGAACATTTAGTGATGCCTATTATGTGCTGTTGTTCCTCCAAAGGTTTCCTTTCTGATCTAAAAAATATCTCTCCTTATTTAAACAGTCTTTCTATTGCTCTGGTGATCCTCTTTCTGTATCCAAGGCTTTTTCTGAGTAAAAGTGGCAAGGATGGAATTCAATATTCTAGGGGAGATCACATAAATGACTTGTGTAACAACATTAGCTCTTCCTTACCACTACTACAGAAAATTCATTTCACATCTGTTAGGACTGCATTTACTTTGTCCATAGCCACACGGATGCTTCAAAGTCAAGCTGTAATCAAGTAAGACAGGCAACTCTTTCTCTTCTTTTGGACTTTGCAAAATAAATAAATACTTAGATTCCTGTAAAGTTTTGGGGTTTTTAATCCTTAAACATGCAGTCTCTGATTCAGTGTTATTTCTATTATTTCAGCTTCTGAGGCCATCTCTTTCTTTTTGGCTAGTAAGCAGAGAGTTCTGTGCTTTGGTGTTCCCTCTTCCTAGTAATTGTGCATTACTAGGAAATTTCTTTAACTAGTTGATGATTTGAAGCGTAATTATCAAACAAAGCAGCAGACAAAAATAGATAAATAAATCATTGCTCTGTTAAAATTCTTAAGATTTCAATAATATCAGACAAATAAAGCATCAAAGAAGTTCCAGAGAGAGGAAAATACATTACAATAAGAAAAAAGTTTTGTTTAATTTAAATTCCCTTCTTCTGTAAGTGGTTGTTAATAACACCAGATTTAGCAATCGAATATAGGTAGATTTATACCAGCAGCCTGGGTTGACACATGCAAAATAACATGGTTATTTATAGTAAGTACCTAAAATTTGTATTCTTTGTGCACTCAGATTGCTAGGTAATGTCACTTAATTTTCACTTCACCAAAGGAAGTTATGTTAACTCACTTTTCATTGGGAGCAGGATAACAATATATGAAGAAGGGGTTATGTTGCTCAGCTGACAAGCAATAACTCCTCAAACTGCCACAGCTCTATTGATCTCTAAACAATACTAGATGACAATGATTTGTAGGCATCACAGAAAAGGTAGAGTTTTAAGCGGGGATTTATAAAAGGACTCAGATTTTGATTTTCAGGATTCCACAGCAGTGAATATTTGATCTCAGGAATGAGGGTATTTATAAGGATAAATAGAAAACAGTAATTATTTTTTGAGTGTTTAAGATTTTTTTCGGTCTCTTTGGAACATGGGAATTTGCAAACTGGATTAGGAACAAGGAATATCTAGTCCTGCCCTGAACAAAATCTGACATTTTTGATTCAGTAAGTTTGCAGCACTGTTCCTGGAGCTGGCCAAAGAGATATATTCTCATTCTCTAATGTAAACTTGCAGAATGTTGCTAGTAACTCTAAAAGAAGAACCTTGCCCAACTGTTATGCAAGTGTATTTTAACTTTTCCACTTGCTTTATTTGGTTTTAAATCAATGGTGTTTCCTAGAAATCAAAAGGCTATCAGGGAAAGTAAAGAAAATGGAAGGATTCAAACTAAGATACAGCTCTCAGAGTGATGATCGTCAGACGCTTTAATGGCCTTACCTTACAAGCTGCAACTTGTGTTGAACTGAACTGCCAGGCAGACATGGAAACAAGTTTAGAAGGTTCTACTTTGCTAAAAGAGCTCTGTTAAGAGCAAGATACCACTGGAAATGGAAGCTTCATGTGAACTGAAGCATCTTTGCAAAAAACAAGGAGCTCTCCATCATGATTTATGTGCTTTACCTTCACAGACATTGTTAGTTTTCTCTATTTTTCCTGCATATTCTCCTGAAAACAAATGGCCACAAAGACCATATCTCCATGGCTTCCTGGAGAAAGTTTTGTTCAGTAGGTGGTAATGCTCCCAGCTGAGTGGCTCTGAGCCAAATGAGACCCAAAAGCTCCTCACTGCAATAGCTTGGCACTTGGAAAATTAAATATTATCTTGGTTACTGCAGTACATTAATGCAACTACATAGCTTCTGTACCTGTGATGGTTTATGTCTTTTAAGTTTCAAGTAGGGGCTTTGCCCATGGAGACAAGCCCCTACATTTGTGGAACTGCTTCAAACCACCCTTAATTTCCAGAAGTGCTCTCTTCAGATTTACACTTTATTTATGTGGTTTCTGTTCCATTTACAAGGCTGAAAGCATTAGTATAAAGAAGCTGGCAAGCAGAAATGCTTTTTGGCTGGAAAGGTAATGGAATTTTGCTCAGTTGTTTTACCAGGAGTACAGGATGATTAGCACTAATTACAGCTTGAGACACTGAGACAAATTTGGAGTAAAAATGCAAGATGTCCTTTAAAAATAGCTATTGCAGTAATAATGTTATTTGTCTTGAAGCAAACAAACAGAAAAGGCTTCCCATTTATTGGTTTGGGTTTGGTTTTTTTTGTTTAATGTGTCATTTCAGAATATACTTGAATTTCATATAAATCGATTTGTATTTGACAGTGTACTGTCAGTTGGTGTTGAAGCTTACCAATAGTTTCAGAAAGATTTGGACAGCATTGGGCAGACAGCAGAGAGAAACACAGGAATGGTAAACAGTATAGCCTTACATATTTCTCTATTTAGGAGGGAACTACAAGAAAACAAACTAATTTTCCTAATGCTTATTGAGGGCGATAGTCAGATACATATCTGTCCCCCTGGACACTCACAGCAATTGACCCATAAGCTACTCACCTTATTTTATTACACCTGTATGTGATATTGGCAGTATTCGGCTAAACTGAAAAATATTTCACCTGCAGTGTAAATAACAGGGGAGGAGACACTAGCCTTTAAAACAGCAGTGGCATCCCTGCTCACAATATGGAGCTCTGAACACCTACAGGTGTGCAATAGATATGACTCTGAAGTCCAGAATTGCTACAGCAGCATATAGGAGTTTATGTTTAAGCCTTTTTGATGCTGTTTTGTCCACGCACCCAAGCCATCAAGGACAGGTATTTGAACTTTATTAAGGAAGACAGTTTCTGGAAATGCCCTAATGGACTACAGTTGCAAATGTGCTTCTCTGGAATGAGCAGAACTGCCATACAAAGGGAGGTGGCTACTTATTTCTCATTTCAGAAGAACATTTCTAGCTAAAATTCATAGTTTCAAATCAGTGCTTCAAAAGTATATGTATAATTTTTCTATGTTATTAGGCCTTTTAAAACACTATGATGAAATCAGGCAGCTTCATCTCATTGGTAGTGGATGACAAAACTCATTCTTTCCCACTCACTATCTTCAGCTTGGCTTGCATAAAAAAGTAAACCCTAGAATTCCAGTCTTTCCACCATCTATGTGCTCTTCCCCACAAGTTTCCTCCATTAATATCCCATTTTATTCCCTATATGCTTCTGTAATAGAAAATCAACTACTCAGGGCTGGGTCTTTTCCTATCCAATGACTCTCAGGTGCTAGGACCCTGAAGCAATACTTTTGGCACATGGGGCAAACAGATGTTTTCTAAAGTGAGGCCTTCAGTAATTCCAAGAAAACATTCCTGCAGGTGAAACTGAAAAGTGTCTCTTGTGTTAGAGAAAGAATATCTACAGCAGTGGCTCTCAACCCTGGAGAACTGGAGTGTGCCACTTCATCACTGAATAGAACCACATTCTAATTATCATTCTACTGCATTATGCTGTCACATCGTTTGTGAGTCACTATCAGAGACCACTGTATGGTGATTTAACATGTTGTTAGGTCCAGGATGAAAAATTTGTAGAAAAGAAAATAATAAAATGGTGGTTTTACCCGGGGTACTCATCCAGTACATGCAGTAAGTCATCAGCATTGTATTTTGCATTTTGAATTTCCAAGCCCTTCAGTGCCTTTTGTTAGGATCTTTGTCCAAACTGCTTTTAAGTCAGTGGAAAGTTACTGCTGCCATACACTAATTTTGGAACAGACGCTAAAAGAGTTAAAATAGCTAAAACATTGTGAACCTTAGTCTGAATATCTAATTACTGTTTTGTTTTTATCCGAGTGATTCTCATGCTGTGTCAGATAAATGCCTTTCTTGCTTTTTTCCTAAGGCACTACTGCTTACATGGTCACACTATCTGTATGATATTGAGTTGGTCCATGTCTCCACAATATCACTAAACCCTCTGGCCAATTTCAATCACATTTGATGGAAAATGTAAAAGTCTGAGAGATAATTCAGATCCTACAAATACCATGAGGAAAGGCAAACAGTAGAAAACGTTTTTTTTTTTTTCCTTATTAGTTACTGAAAGAAGGGTGCAATGTGAATTCATTCCATATAAAACACCCAGGAATATGAATGAATGAGGCACAGACAAGGAGGAAGAGACAGATGTCATGAGATCTGAAATTAAAAACAAAGTTTAATTTCAACATTACCCCTCACCTAATGTCCATGAATTCCTTTATGAGATACAAAATCGTGCATACTACACCCTCACTCAATCTTCTGTTCACGGAATGTGTTCTTTCATCATCAGTTTGCACAAGGGATACTTCTGACCACACATCATATAAAAGAACTATAATGTACCAATAGGAAGGAAAAGTTCTTACATGGCAGCTGGTGGAAGTAATTTAATACCATTGTTTGCACTGAATATGAAGGGCTTACCAGGTCAGTCACACGGCTCAAAGAAAGGGAAAAGTAAGTCAATGTCAAAGGTCTGCCAGCCTTTTCTACTGGTGAGGAGGAAGATGAGGAGGCTGAGGAGTGCCTCTAATGACTTCTGGCCTGGCACTGAGACCAAACTCATCTAATTTACCTTCTGGTATTAAACAGAGATACGTGGAGTAAGATCACAGGTTTTCTGTACAGACAATGAAAGAGTGCCCCTAAAAGGCAAAGCATCTTTTCTTTTTGCTTCTGGGAAAGGTTTTCCCCTTAGAGCAGCTCTTAGTGTCACTTGGTATGGAAGCATGGTGTAGTAGGTTAGATTAGAGCACCTGTGAAGGCTTCCGGATTGACCATAAATCCCTGCTCTACCAACTTAGAGATTTCAATATGTTTAGTATGTTACAGCTCATAGGATATAAAGAGTGAGACAAGAGATTATCCCAGGGTGAGATCTCATCTAATGAGCCCTATCAAGATTAAAAAGTAATTGTACCAATGTGGCTACTCTGTACTTGACCTAAAGCTGGTAGATCACCAGCACTTAGCTGTGTGGACATAACAGACCTGATTACCATGATATCAGATATTTTTGTGTCATATTCCACTGCCTGGTATATGCATCCCCAGAGAACTAGTCTCAAAATGAGCTCTGAAGTCAGGTCAGACCATTGTAGTAAGACACTGAAAAACACAAACTGTAGAAATCCACTAAATCAACAGCCATCTAAATTAGGTGTTTTACTTAAGGCAAGAGAGACAAAAGGAAACCTTACTGTTTTCACTTAGAAGTTCTTAGGAAAGAAGGATGCATAACAATACACTGTTGATTTGTTGAACAGTGCAAGATTTCTTTTATAGGAAAAAAAAAAAAAAAAAAAAAAAAAGAAGGAAAAAAGCCTACACAATGTGTAGCCTAAATAGCTTAAAGCGATCCGATCTAACTTCAGGTACAAAAATTCAATACCTCCAGGTGTAATCACCTGTTTTCCCCAGTAGCTGGAGGACAAATACCGAGACTTACCAAGAAGAGTTAAGGTACAGATAGATGGAGAAAACTCAGCATTCAGCAGCTGTATTTTACACATCTGCTAAGCTGAAGAGCCTTCTATCAGCAAACTTCTGCCCATTGTAGGGACATTTAAAGTAAGATTGATCTCAGTTAACTTTAAGTGTTGGCTTAGCCAAAACTAATCGTCTCCACTCCCTTGGTAGTCAATGCAGTCAGAAACAGGCTCCTCTGGAGGGTGATTCACTTCAGCTGTTGTAGAGCCTAGTGAGTCACTGCCAGAGACACCTCCATGATCAAGTACTCTCAGACTTTGGTAACTGGTAGAAGTGTAGACTAAAGGTGGAGCTTCTTGAGTCTAGCAATAAAAGCAGGCTTTCACTCAAATTTGTGGTTCTTGTCTGCTTCCTGTCTGATTTGCAGATCTCTTTATTGATCTACAGAGATAAGAAATTAGCACAATATTCCAATTACAGCTATATCAGTGTTAAGTAAAGAGATATTGCAATTGGCTTGGTCGAATGTGCCCTCTTTGTATGTTCAGTGTTCATACTAAACCTACAATGAAGTCCTTTCCAGAATCACCCATTCTCAAAATTGAATTCCCTGCTCTCTAATAATAGCTTATGTTCCTAATTTCTGTAAGTATAATTTTGCATTTCATATGTATATTTATACATATCTGTACATTCAAATGCATATAGATGCATAAAATTGTGTGTGTGTGTGTGTGCTGTTCACTCATCAAGCGACCAGTTCCAAAGGCTTTTGCTCTTCAATTTTGAATGTTCCCCATTAAGAAATTATACCCAGGGATGATATTCTGCTCAAAACACACCTGCTTTGTGGGGATGCCTCAATTTCATTTCAGTTTGATACTTAGTCTATTTTGAAGATAACTTGTTGACTTTGTAGTGCTCTCATTTCTTGACAAAACCATTTCTGATATCAGATTGAATAACTGGACATTTAAACATTAGATTATCAGAACAGGCATCATCACTCTTCACTTGTACTTTAGAAAAGGCATCAAATTATCATAGGTCTATATTTATAAACCAATTTAATTTGGTATTAGTTATATTACCTTCCTTTGATTCTATGTTAATTAAATCTCACATTAGCCATTTTATTGTTACTGATTGTAATCAGTTCATCCCCCAGTCTGTATTATACTGGGGATAATATGCACCAACCCAGGTGCAGAACCTTGTGCTTGGCTTTGTTGAATTTCATGCGGTTTGCATGCGCCCACTTCTCAAGCCTGTCCAGGTCCCTCTGGATGGCACCCTTTCCCTCCAGTGCGTCGACTGCACCACACAGCTTAGTGTCATTGGCAAACTTGCTGAGAGTGCACTTGATCCCACTGTCCATGTAGCCAACAGACACTGAACAGACCTGGTCCCAGTATGGACCCCTGAGGACCACCACTTATCACTGGTCTCCACTTGAACATTGAGCCATTGACCACAATTCTTTAAGTGAAACCATCCAGCCAATTCCATACCCACCAAATCATCCACCTGTCAAATCATGTCTCTCCTGTTTATAGACAAGGATGTTATGTGGGACAATGTCAAAAGCTTTGCACATCTGCGCCTTGAATTTTTCCATATGTTTAGAGATTTTTCTGTGTCACAAGAGTCTTTTATCTATTACATTCCAGAGAAAACTTCACCCACCTCTTTTGAAACTCTTGAATGCAAATACTGGGATTTTGGGGATGTCCTCCTTCACTTTGTAATTACATTTGAACACAAAATATTTCATTTGCATCACCCAGTGATCTGAAACCAAATTCTAACTTTTCCTCAACTACAGGGCAGAAATGCATTGATTCATACTAGTAAATTAATTTTTTTGTTGTTTGTTTGTTAAGATAGGTTGCCATTCTCCTTTATCCTTTGTCCACTGTATCCTTCTTTAAAAGTTTATATCCACTTATTTTAAAATTCAGGTCATGCAACTCTTCCCACCAGGTTTCAGTAATACCAACTAGGTCAAATTTATGCTCATAAATGAGCAATTCCAATTCCCTGTGTTTATTATCCAGACTCCAAGCAGTGGTGTACAGGCAATTAAATAATTTCTTCTCCTCATGTCCTTCGGTGTCTTGATTAATTTGGTTCACAACATTCTGATTTTGTTCTAAGTGAGTACATGTTTGTTCCTGCTTTTCACCTTCTTTTTTTTTTTCTTTTAGTTTAACACATACCTGACTAAAATTATTTAAACTTACTTCTTTGTATTAGTTTGGTTTTAAGCAGAATAAAATAATTGGTCAAAACTAAAATCTTACAGAAAAAATATGCAGGTTTCATGTAAAGCAATCCGAAAAGATTTTAATTCCCAGGATAATGTCTGGTCAGAAGCACAAGTCTGGAGTAGCCATAAACTAGGATACCTACACAGTTTTGAATACACTTTCCCATGGGAGTGTTCTAATTTGCAGGTATTATTATGGTTTTTTTAAGGTTACCATCTTTCAGTCTTTCTTATTATGGTTATTCCAGTAGACTTGTTTGAATATATGTTTATTGTGGATATTTATTAAATTATCACAAATTAAGTGATAATTTAAAGTAGGGTTTGATATTCTATATGATATAAGAAAAATATTTGAGCTAATATAATTTTGGCATGCCTTTTTGGCACATCACACTCAAAGTCTTAAGCAAATTTAAATATACACCCACACACATACACAAAAATATGAAACTTGCAGCCAAATATGGCATAGGGAAGTGTTTTGGAATGGATATTTTGTCATATGAGGAAATAATTTTGCACTCTGGTCCTTTATGGTCAGTTTGATGTTCCAGAAGCTTTTTCTTAATTTCTGAAAGAGAAGCCATGCAGAGTTTAAGAACTCTCATTTAACAAGAACACACACAAATTTGGTCAACCCAACTATTGCAGATTTAAGAGGACTGTACTTACACTGTTTTTCATTTCCAGAAACTTCTCTGTTTTACCTGAAAGGATTTCCAAGAAAATTAGATGGGTAGTCTTCTGTTGTAGCCTTCTTTTAAAATTTGTGAAATCTCTTATATACATTGTGTGATGTTCTAGAAGTATTGCCATTGAAAAGAATATACACCATCAGTAACAGCATAAAAACCTGCAAAATAACTTCAGAATTTTTCACAACCTTTTATCCATATCTCTAGCATCTTGGTCTGGGAAGATTTCAGGCTGTCCTACTCTTTGCATTTCAAAACATAGTTTCTGTTGCCCATAGTAAAAAAATTTTTTAAAAAATTAATAATTATTCCACACATCTTCTCTGTCTCATACCTCATTTTACTAGGATTTGAGTGGAATCATTATCTACAACTGTACATTATATTTACATATTTCCAGTTTATTGCTCAGCTGTGTCTTTAGACTGTTTGCCTCATTTTCCATATTGAAGGTCTGTTAAGACCAGAAATGGCCACATATGCAGCGTTCTTGCTAGTGCTTTTCCTTCTGACAGTATATCTGCTCACCGCTCTTTCTCTAGGCACAGGAAATGGTGCTTTAATGTGTTGTTTATGCTGGCCATTAGCTGCCAGCCTCCCACTCCAATGTTTCCCACACCTTCTGTGTTTTTTAAATGGATGTCCTTCTTAGAAGCAAAGAGTATAGTCTTTGTTTGCCCAAGAATTTTTGCACTCTATGATTCTTCATAACATGAAAGAGACCTAATGTTTACTCTTCCAGTGTAAAATCTCTTGGGTTTGCATGTAGTTCAAATATAAAAGTTCTTTATGCTTTTGAGAAGAAAATGAATAAATGTCTGCACTGTTCCAAGTCAGAACTAATATTTTGCAAGATAACACAGCACTGTGCATAACACTGAACTCAAAAAAAAAGAAAAATAATATTTTGCAAAATCTCCTGTTTGATTCCTTATAAATTCCTTTCACAAATGGCTTATTCAGTAGCACTCAATCCTTGGTTCTACCCCTTTATAAACAATAGAAAATTACTAACTGATTGATAGCATCAGAAGGGCAATTAGGACCCAGCATTCTGAATAAACACCATTTCTACTTGCCACCCCCTTTTCAAATGATTGCAACACTCCTTAAACAAATTCTGAGCTGGGAAGGAGTCATAACCAATATAGTTTCACTAAAGTAAAATGTCCCCTAAGTTAATATTGGTTTGTAAACTGCATTTTCTGCAGGACATACTTTGCAATTTGAACAAAGCTGGTTGAAGAGATGTACACTACTGCAAGGGAGATGCTGCTACAGTTAAGAGCATGTGGCTGTTCAGTGAGGGAGCGGGGAAGAGAAAAGCTGTTTCTCACGTACAGAAAACATTCAAAGCCTTGTGTATGTTTGGTATCACCCAAATGTAATTTGAGAAGATCACTTCTAATCTAGTTTGGGCTTTGATGATAACAGCTTCAATTTATACAATCAGAGCCATTGCATAGTGACTTTGCCTTCCCCTACATCAAAGGTAATTATTATTTTTATAGTTCAATTAGCAAACATTACATTTCTGTTTTCCTTGCAAAGATGGCACCATCTAATTTAACAATAACATATTTATCCCTGATGCCCTCTCAGGGACATGATGTTATTATAATAGACTCTTCTGGACCTATTGATTCCTGGGAGCAAGTTTCCTTCCAATTTGCACCTTTCAACCCTTTTCTTTAAGCTTACATTAATAGGGCAATTTGCCAGTTGTAGATCATAGCTTGCATTTTTTTAAAGAAATCTATACAGCATTTTGCACCAGAACAGTGCTTTTAATACTTTTTTTATCTTACTGACCAGAAAGAGCAAAGATGTTTCTGTTTCTTTGTATATAGAACCAAGCAAGAGATGTTTTTCTTGCACTGTAATGATTATTTTCCTGAGATTTCCAAATATATTCACGTCCTGTCCTCAGACGAAACCAATAGCTCTACCCCACCCCCTACCTGAAAAAAAGAAAAAAAAAAAGGCCCTCAAAAGTAGAAAAAGAAAGGTTATTGAATTAGGCCAGCTCTAAGGAGATTTATCCAGTGCCTGTAAGAGAGAGATCAGAACGTCTGATTTATTTACAGAGGTTTGACATTGGGTCACCCACCTCTCAAGTGGGCTTTCTAATCACTCATGCAGGTGAACGTCTATCACTCACTCAGTCCACTATGTGATGATATAGTTTCCTAAAATGGAATAGTGTAAGTTTATCTCACGTATTTTTAGCCTTAATACAGGATGCTTAGTTGCTCTGTCATCCCTGGAGAGTTAAATGCAAGAGAGAAGCAATTGCAAAGGTCAGTCAAAATTTGGATGGGCCAAAGCTACCTCTGGAGAAAAAATACCTGTCTCCTGTGAATGCAGACTAAGATAACTGGATTGAATCTACAACAATAACTCTTACAAAAAATAACTGGTATAATTACCTTTGTATACCTGGAGCATTAATGTTTTTTCTCCTTCATCTGATTTAATCAGGACCAGATTTCTAGCTTGATCTTTCATAAGAAAATACCCTGACTATTTTATTTTGATGTGGGATCTTTTCTAGGATTTGAGCTTTGCCCATAAATTCCACTGAGGACCTGAGATGTTTGTCATAATGAAAGTTTAGTTGAAACAAATACATCCTTGTAGGAAATTCATTACTCTAACAAGATATTTTCTCATTAAAGAACGTTTTCAGCCCGGGGCAGTGAAGGGAGACAACACCAAAACTCAAAGTCTGAACAGTTTCTTAGGAGGCTATTCTTTGTTCTGCAGGAGTTGATCATAATTTGTAGTTGCCCTTGGTACTTTGTGTTGTACTTTGTATTTTCCAGGTCCCTGAGGTGGTGGGGAATCCTAAGGAATGTTGGCAGGCTGCTTCTTGGGGGTCACAAAGACTATTCCTTCATATTTTTCCTAATACAAGTTCAGCCAAAGCTTGTCTCCCACTTCCCTTTGTCACAACACTAGCAAGATATCCTGGTATTATCTGAGAGGACCCACCTCATCACCTTTCTTCTGCCTAAACTGTTAGGCTCTAGGTAAATATGTTTAAGTAAGTCTGTCACATTCCACTAGACCATGTTTGCATTGATTATGCACAATTATATCCGTGCATCATGGCTATTCACCTGTGCACACTAACCCCTACCAGAGTGATTTATTACCAGCTAAATTGTTCCTAGCAGAAACCTGTTTATCACTGTCACATGTGCAAGCAGCAGATATGAGTATCTGTATGATCAGCCTGTGTCTGTGTCTGTCTGTGTGTGTGCATCTGCATGTGAAGGCTGTGTGTCCTGGGGGTAGATGAAGGCATGCAGGCTCCTGGAGGTTTCAGATTAACTCTGTCAAGCCCATACCCAATCCTTTACCACCCATCACTGTCTTCTAGTGTCATGCCATTTCTAGCACAAAAAAATGGTGATTACAGAAATGTCTGTTGATCCTGATGTAACTTCACTGATCCCTTTCAACCTCCATCCACATAATGTCATTGAAGAGGTTCTTATGGAAACAAGAAAATTAATCAGAACCCCAGTTAATTAAAGACCCACAATGACATTTGAAACCTTCAGAAATGATGGAGGAATCTTGGAAAATAGGGACATTTTGACTTTCAGGAAACATGCTTGCTCTAGTTTCTTCTAGCACTTCCTTCAGATTTTAACAGGGTTAGACAACTCAGGGAATTGTTTAACTCCCTAGAGAAAATTATGCTTTACTGTTATGTGTCTCTTATTGCTATTTTGTTAGCAAAAAAGGGTGCAAAATTACATAGAAATTATTTGCTTCATATCAAATTTTAAATAAAGATACATCACAAAGCATTAAAGAACCACTACCCCAATATTTTATAAGA
This sequence comes from Falco naumanni, assembly GCF_017639655.2. Taxonomy (NCBI): domain Eukaryota; kingdom Metazoa; phylum Chordata; class Aves; order Falconiformes; family Falconidae; genus Falco; species Falco naumanni. Next base: position 78,331,744 of record NC_054080.1, read on the forward strand.
CAGGTCTTCCACTGAAATATCGGAAGTCAACTGAATGACAGCATGCTACAGAGGACAGGAGCCTGCATGTTCTGTTCCCTACTTCAACTTTCTTTTGCTTCACGGCACACTACCTCTCCACTTAAAATCTTGTGCTTAGTTGTACATAGTGGTTTCACCTTCTGATGCGATGGTTGTCAGCGATCCTCCGCTGAACTGGTAATCTCAGACCAGTGAGCACAACGTCAAAGTGCACATCACACAGCTGGCACTACCTGGTATCCTGGCTGGCAGTCCCAGCTGAGTGGTGGAGGATCTGCCCTCTTGCGTTGAAAAATGATCCCTGAAAAACAGTTTTGCTACGTGACAATGGGAATGTATGTGTATGAGATGAAGGAATGTTTCAGGGCAGGGAGTGAAGCTACTCCTTTGCTCTGTATCTTTCCAGTGGCTAAAACTGTAGAGACTTCCATTTCACATGCAATGCAGGCAATGAACACGGTCTAGATTCAGATTTTCCTGCTGGATCTATTTGAGCTGGATCTATTTGATAAATGTGTCCTCGTAGCACACTTGGCAATGCCTTAAAGCAAATTTTAAAAAGGCAAAAAGGGACAGGCCACTTGAGAGAAATATAGGAATGTTGTCAGAACATGTGGGGATGCAATAAGAAAGGCTAAGGTCTGTTTGGAATTAAATCTGGTAAGGGAGGTCAGGGACAACAAGAAGGGCTTCTTCAGGTACGTCAGCAGGAAAAGGATGATGAAGGAAAATGTGGGCCTGCTGCTGACTGGGGTGGGTGCTCTGGTGACAAAGGATACAGACAAGGCTGAGTTACTGAATATTGCCTTTCCTTCAGTCTTTACTGCCAAGGCCAGCCTTCAGGTTTTCCAGACCCTGGAGGCAAGAGATGAAATCTGGAGAAATGAAGACTTTCCTTTGTTCAAGGAAGATCATGTTAGAGGTCACTTGCAGCCCTGTTCAACTTCTTCATCAGTGACCTGGATGAAGGGACTGAGCGCGCCCTCAGCAAGTTTGCTGGTGATACAAAGCCGGGAGGAGCAGCTGACAGCCCAGAAGGCTGCGCTGCAGCTCAGCGACACCTGGACGGGCTGGAGAGCTGGGCAGACAAGCCTCATGAAGTTCAACAGGGGCAAGTGTAGGGTCCTGCCCCTGGAAAGGGACAGCCCCAGGCACCAGCACAGGCTGGGGTGACCTGCTGGGGGGCAGCTCTGCGGAGAAGGACCTGGGAGTCTGGGTGAACAGCTGTGTGCGGAGGTGATTCCTCCCCCTCTGCTCTGCCCTGGTGAGGCCACATCTGGAGTGCTGTGCCCAGTGCTGGGCTCCCCAGTTCAAGAGGGACAGGGAGCTACTGGAAAGGGTCCAACAGAGTGCTACAAAGATGGTTAGGGGACTGGAACATCTGCCTGATGAGGAAAGGCTGAGGAAGCTGGGGCTGTTTAGCCTGCGGAAGAGAAGGCTGAGGGGGGATCTTACCAATGCATACACATATTTCAACAAGGAGTGTGAAGAGGATGTGGCCACGCTCTGTTCAGTGGTGCCCAGCGACAGGACAAGGGGCAACAGGCACAAACTGCAGCACAGGCAGTTCTGTCTGAATCTGAGGAGAAAATACTTTGAGAGTGGCAGAGTACTGGGAGAGGCTGCCCGGAGAGCCTGTGGAGTCTCCTTTGGAGACATTCAAAACCTGCCTCGACTCCACTCTGTGCAACCTGCTCTCAGTGAACCTGCTATACAGGGGGGTTGGACTAGATGATCTCCAGAGAGCCCTTCCAACCCTGACCATGCTGTGATTCTTTGAAATACCTTTAATTTATTGATGCATGAAACATATAGGCAGTTCAGCCTAGTGGCCTAGAAGCACTGTGTCCTCCTTGGCCAGAATGAATTACAGAGGATTACTCATTCCAAATCTGAAATGAATGCATCATATCCATTTAATTCCAGCAAGTAATTGACTTTTAAATGGTTTTAATGCACAGATTGCCAAACTGTGCTGCCAAATTCTTATAGCTCCAGAGCTGATGAAGTTTTTGAAATACTGACACTGAGTTTTATGGGATTTGGCAAAATCATCCACCACCCAAGTGTCAGAATTTCTGAGGAAGATTGTATTTCATAGTAGCACGATCCTATCCCAGGTAGCTTTAAAGACAGCTTAAGCTCTTATTGTTCATAATAGCTTGTTCAAAGGTCTAGATAATCATCAAATGTTGGGCTATTGGGAAAGTAGGTTTTCTTCTGAACAGTCTTTAACTCATGTTTTGTAAAGATGGCTTTTTTTGATGCTCTGTACCTGTGTCTTATAGTAACCTTGTTTCTGGAAATCCTTTAAAAAAGAAACTTCTCTGCCCGATGGGCAGAAAAAAATTCCCAAACTTGCTAACAATACAGGAAGAAATGTATCTGAAAACATCTAAAAGGAGAATCTGCATGGCTACAGTTAGATATCTATATTGGACAGACAGGATCTTTTCCTGCAGGCCTTCAAAGACACATAAAACACCTGAAAGTTAGGCACAAATTAGATACCTAACTTATGCAGAGTAGCTTCCATTACAGACAGATAACTTGCTTTAGTTTAAGTCTCAGGGAAAGGAATTTTTGTAGCTTTAATCTTTCTATCTAAATTTCCTATTTGGAATTTGCTTTGTTCTTGGCATGAAGGAGCTCAGACTGGATGGTCTTTCAGCTGGATTTGTAATAGCCATGTCTTTACTTAAGAATTAATATTGACTGGCTAAGGACAGATGATTTATTGTGTAATTCTGTAATTATTTTTCTGTGTTGACTAATTTCTGCTATAGAAGTGGAAAGATGCTGCATTAGCAGCTAATGAGGTTTTTTTTATTAATATTCAGAAGCACTCAATAATGGAAATAGACATCTTCCATGCTGCAGAGAGGGATATATCAAAATAAACAAACCCTAAAACTATTCCCTTTGAAAAGTGTTGGTTGTCGCCTCCCCCCCCCCCCCCCCCCCCCGTCCCCCCCAAAAGAATCTTTGTCTAATTGAATTAGCCAACCTAATTAAACCTTGGTAGAAAATGAAATACTTTTTGGGTAATATTTGAATCCAGATTCAAAGACTGATGTTTCTGCATTATGGATGTCTACACACCCTAGTTATCTAGACCCCATTGGAGACTGACACTGAGCCAAATCTCAAAAACACAATATAACCTACACAGCTATGCAAACACCCAATAGAAACTCCCTCCAGTAATCTGGCTGAAGAGCAAGTTCAGTGAGCAACCAGTTGGCTGTCTAAACTATATAGTTCACATACAAGCACCTAGTGCTATCAGTCCCAAATAGCTGCAACATCAGTTCAGGGTTAGAAGATATAATACAGGGACTCTCGAAGACCTGTTTTTTGGTTGGTTTTTTTTGTTTGTTTGTTTGGTGTGGTTTTTGTTTTGTTTTGTTTTGTTTTGTTTTTTATTATTCTGGAGTATCAGTAGGGCATCTAAAATGTCACTAGTCATTTACAGTGGTTGAATTGTACTTTCATGACTAAATGTCCTGTGACAGCACTGGGGGCTTGAATAACAGGAGTCTCACAGATATGTGAATCTGGTACCAAATCCCACATAGTGTTTTACTGAAGTTTTCTTGTCTTTCAGGCCATGATGTGATGGACTGAAAACTGTAGTTTTCTCACACTTATTTTTTAAGAAACACTGAATATTTCCAGCCAGGGCTGTAGTCCAAATTTTCATCTTCATGGAAACTCTTGATATGTAGATAGTAATTCCATGACAGAACAGACTATCTTTTCTGGGATGATTTTTTACAGTGCGTAGCTTGTTTTCTGTTTTTATTATATTCTTGGGCCATGAGGACCATGTTAGAGGACAAATACTAAGTAACATTAAATAATAATATTATTAACTTCTAACTGACAATCATTTCCTGGCACAAAGTAGATGTCTTTTCTGGGAGTGGATGGATGATTTATTTTTTTTTCCTAATTTTTGGTACACTCTTTAATTCTGTTTTTGTTTTGTCTTGTAGTAAAGATATATATGTAAGTTCCCTCCTATATCAGAGGAAGGGCAGTCAGTCAGTAGCGTAAAGGTTTCAACAGTTAAATATTAAATTAAAGTTCTTTAATTTAAAATGTTATTATCTAGACTCAGGACAGAGAAAGAATGGGCTCTGTTGATGCAGTGTGGATGTGGAGTTTTATAGCATCAGCGTATAGAGGGAGTGATATAAGGAGGCCATTACTTACTCTGGGAAGGACAATCTTTTGCCAGTAATAGCTGTTACTCAGGAAACAGACACCACCTGCCCTGAACCTATGATAAAAAATTTGTTGGATTCCAGCACTTAGAGGTAGTGGGCTGTAAAATGTCAGTAAATCAATTTATTAACATTCTATTAACTAGGGTTTTTTAGGAATTTGCAGCTGTCTGAAGTTGGCAACGTATTTACCATATGTAAGGAAGAGTAAAGGACTAAATAACACAAGATTAGCTTAAAATATAATAAACTTAAGATACTAGTTGCTAGCAGGAATTTAGAGTAGAGGCAGAATTCCCTATCTGATTGCCTTACCCACAATTTATGAGGCATCCTACAAACAATTAGCAAAAAACAACAGGAGAAAAAAACACCAATCAACAACAAAAAAAAACAAAACAACCAAACCCAAAACTATTAACAGCTAAGGTAAATGTAATTTGGAGATTTTTCTTGATTTGTACAGGATTGTTCTATTTTTAATTATCTATAGAGAAACTTTTTCATTATTTGAACAGAGCTGACTATCGACCTGCTCTAAAGTCAATCAAAAGTCAACAGAAAGATTGAGCAACATTTTTTTCTGTCCAGCAAGACTAGAAAAACTTTTCACTTCTCAAATGTTGTTTATACTACCTGAGCATTCTTCATGCATTAATTGATTTACCTTGCAAAAAGCTTAGCTCCCTCTGGGGAGAAAGCTAATAGACACATTCACTTGTCCAAAATAAAATAAAATAAAATAAAATAAAATAGAGAAAAAAATGAAGCCACAACCTTTGGTAGAGTCAAACCTTGATTCAAGGGATTAAAAATCTGAGGCTTGATGGGTTTTTTTTCCTCTTTTTTCTAAATGTGTTCTGCTATCATGCAACCAAAGTTCAGATTTTTTTTTTTTTTTTTCCTTTCGGCTAGCTAAAGGAAATATGTTTGTATTGTAGTTGTAGAGCATATCCACTCATTCCACCTCAGGTGGCAAACAAAATCCCTTGAAACCTGATTGTTTATGAGCATCTGTACATAGTCTGAATCTTCAGCACCAATGGATGTAGCTTCGCATTAGGTTCTCAAAGTAATTTACAGTAATTAAAGAATTAATGTTGGCACATAGTTTTTGAACATGATAATATCAACATATAGCTGGTGAAAGAGAAGCATGCACAAATGATGTGTCTAAAATAATACAGACTTTTTAAAAAAAAGATAAGAAACAAAATATAGATCTTACTGCCAAGTTTTCTTCTTTACTATTAAGGTAAAGAGTGACCATATTCCAGGGGATTTCCACAGGAGAAGAACCAGAGGGAATGAAGGCTACTTAATTTGAAAAGAGAGACCTTATTATGTATTTCATAAGTTAAATACATAAATGGGCAATAGAGATCAACCTTGTTAAATATTGTTTAATACTTATCTCTGCTTCACATTTAGAGAGCGTGAACATAATCTAAATGAGAAAGACTGGAGACCATTTCCCTGAGAGGTGTCACACCAAGGAGTGATACAACATCCCTGGAGCTAGCATAATAATACAAAGTCATGGATCAGAAACCAATAGGCTAAATAATTCCTTGGGCTGGTGTTCCAGACATGACCAGACACTCTTCATGATTATTTGATTGTTTTATTGCTCCTAGAAATAACATTCCAGGGGCAGGTTATGAACCACCAAATGATTATATGTCATCCACAAGTAATCTCTCTTTCCCCCACTTTCTCTCTTTCCTTCTCTTTTAATCTTTCTGCTAGTTCTGTTCTTCCCACACACAAAGTGACTCTGCATTATCATGTCCACTCTGTCTTTCTAAACTGCAATACATTTTTGTTTGACCAAGACCAGACACTGCCCCGGACAGCCGGTATTCCCAAGCCTGTGAGACTGACTTGTCTTTCTGTTCAGAAGACTTACCTCAAGTGCATGGGCTGACAAAAGGTAGGCTACAGTAAAATTCACTGGCTTCCAATCTGCAGATATGATGGGATAGGTTTTTCATTTAGTTCCATGGGGAACAAGATAGAGGTTTTCTTTTACCACCCCATTCACTTTTTTTTTTTTTTTTCCTTTTTTTTTTTTCTCTTCAGTTGTAAAAAAATGGCTTGTTTATTCTGGTTTGACCTTTCCTTCTGTTCCCTTGACATGTTAGCTAGTATCAACAGTAAAAAAAATCCTTTCTCTATCTCCTCTCTTTTTCTTCCTTCCTTTCCCTCTTTCTCCCTTTCTCTTTTTCTCTCTTTCTTTGTCCCTCCCCCTTCTTTCCTTCTTCCTTTCCTGTTATTTTTATTTTTAATTTTAATTTTTATTTTTCTTTTTGTTTTTATTTTTTCTTTTTCTTTCTTTCTTTCTTTCTTTTTCTTCCTTCCTTCCTTTATTTCCTTCTTTCTTTCTTTCTTTCTTTTTCTTCCTTCCTTCCTTTATTTCCTTTTTTCTTTCTTTCTTTCTTTTTTTCTTTCTTTCTTTCTTCCTTCCTTCCTTCCTTTCTTCCTTCCTTTCTTTCTTGCTTCGTTCCTTCATCTATTTATCTATTCCTTCCTTCCTTCCTTCCTTCCTTCCTTTTCTTTCTTCCTTTCTTTCTCGTTCCCTCCCTCCCTCCCTTCCTTCCTTCCCTCTTCTTTTAATCCCCAGCCTTCAATGTGTATGATATAAACAATAAGTATCTAATTAGCTCTAGAAATTCCAGTATTAAAAATAGTTTCTGTACTGCAAGAAGTTGACATCATATTTGCTTTAGTATAGATTGCACAGTCAAGTAGTACAAGTCTAAGACTACCTACTAGGAAAACTAAGAAAAGAACATAGACATTTCACGCCCTTAAGGCATTCGCACCCCATCTGACCAGCTGAGGTGATAAACACTCTGTAGTTATGACAGCCAGCCAGAAAGGTTATAACAGTTGATATGTTCCTTTTACACCATAATGATTTCCTGGCCCACCTTACTTCCCTGAAATATAACAGTACACTTTACCTAAAGAACTGGAATGTATCATTTGTAATCATACATTATGACTCTGAATAAAACTTTGAAGTGGTATAGATTCTCAGCTGCAATAGCAGACCTCTACCAAGATGTTTTGCAAACTATAAATTTTTAGAGCATGGGCTGAAATCTTTGCTAAACTGCTTCCTCTTGCATATTTATTTGATAAGGGCAGGTAAGGAAATTCACTAGTTCAAAAGTCTCATTCCTGTCAAATCAGAAATAATAGATTTTTCAGTAGTAAATCCAACTGAGTAACTACTCAACTGAGTAGTCGCCAACTGAGGACAGCATATTTTTGGGTGGTGATTTTTTTTTCTGTGCCATTTTTGTAGTAGTTATTGAGCTGAATACAAGAGTAATTTAGTGAATCTTGCTGAAGTTGCTGAAATTGGTACTGATTTGATTTCTCATGCTTTATTATATTTCTAATAAATAATGTCAAGGAAATTTCAAACTAAAAAATATTAAAAAGAGAATAGCCCTAATCATGGCAAGAACAAAACCAGTAAGACAGAGTAAAAAAAGAGGGAGTAATGCAGTAACTTGGTAAGATTTCAGAGCTTGAATATTGAACAAAAGTATACACCAATTCTTGCCAGCTCTTCTCTCCTCCCTTGCTTAAGTTTAATGGGAGCTAACCTGGCAAAGTTTTAACACAGAAAGAAGAGTTCCTGTGGCCTCTGTTTGTCCTTAGAAATGTTTAGCATTGCAAGACCTGTCCTTTCTTCCCTTTTGCCTTTGTTTAAGAGGCTTTCATTGGATTTCTTGCATATCATGTCGCTTGGGTTTACAAAATATTGGCAAAGCTTTATAATAAGTAGCAAATCATTATTACGTGCTTTGGTGTTCATTGTAATACAATTAATCATCATAAATTTCCTTTGGTATATTCAAGTGGATGAAATAGCTAATCTCAAAGACAGCTTAATTCAGAAAACCATCCAATTTATTATTATACTCTCACCTTTAAGGGTACAGAAAACACATTGTGCACGAGTTACACTGACTAGAAATTATTAGGTACATGATAGACAGGGTGGAATAATTAATCAGTCTAGCGTTCAGTTTCATATTGTTGACAATTTATTTACTCTAAAGAGTAAGTGATGAGACCATTTTAGTCTCTAATGCTAGAGCTCTACTAACCTTTCTAGAAAAATGGAAAAGATAGATATGCTTGGCATCCCCATCAGAATTGGTTTAATGCCCTAGTACAAGGCCTTATTTATTTATTTGTTTGTTATTTTTTGCTGAAGTCTGTTGGGAAATTTAGCAGGGACTAAAGAGCAAAGTCTCACTCAAGCTCTGCACCACCTTCAGAGAGGAAAACTGTGGCAGTGCTCCTCCACATGCAGGGAGACTGGTTAGATGTACAGGTTTATAGGATTGTCATGGTTTAACCTCGGCCAGCAACCAAGCACCACGCAGCCACTCGCTCACTCCCTCCTCACCCAGAGGGAAGGGAGGGAGGATCGGAAAGGAAAATAAAACTCAAGGGTTCAGATAAGATCAGTTTAAAAAGTAAAGCAAAAGCCACACATGCAAGCAAAGCAAAGCAAGGAATCCATTCACCACTTCCCATGAGCAGGCAGGTGTTCGGCCACCCCCAGGACAGCCGGGCTCCATCACACATAGCAGTTACTCGGGAAGACAAACGCCATAATGCCAAATGTTCCCACCTTCCTTCTTCTTCCCCAGTTTATATACCCAGCATGACGTCATAGGTATGGAATATACCTTTGGTTAATTTGGGTCACCTGCCCTGGCTGTGTCCCTTCCCAGTTCCCTGTGCCCCTCCAGCCCTCTCACTGGCAGGGTCCAAGGAACTGAAAAGTTCTTGATTTAGTATAAACATCACCCAGCAACAACTACCAGTATCAGTGTCCTATCAACATTGCTCTCATGCCAAATCCAAAACACAGCACTGCACCAGCTACTAAGAAAATTAACTTTAGCCCAACCAAAACCAGGACAAGGATGCATCACATTATGAGATTTGGCAAATTTCAGTCAATCAGTAACCCTAGATGGGACTCCATGACTCCAGTAATTCTGATATAGTTGTCAGGATTTTAACCATCAGTTTCAGATGAATCAGCTTAATTTCTCCATGGTCTTCTTAAAAATACAAAATAAAACCCCGACAAAGGTATTTTATTTAGCTAAAAATATATTTTTCCTAGAATATTTCATGTTCTTTGCACATCAAAAAGCTCAAGGCAGGATTTGGAAGGAATGCTGGTTGTGTTTCCGGAAGTCCTGTCCTAGAGATGAGGACCCCAGTATGCCCATCAGGCACCTTTGCAAAATTAATATTCCTGTTAATCTGTTTCTTAATAATTCTTAATAGTAGGGTCTTGTCACTTCTAAGATTTTTTGTTTGTTTGTTTGTTTGTTTGTTTTTTCTTAAGGAAAAAGAATTATAGCTCATTAAATAAAACCAACATCCTAGCCAAACGTGAGTCCCAGTTGTTTTTGGTTTGGTTTTGAGTTTTCCCCTTTGATTTGTTTGTTCATTTGGTTTTTTTTTATGTTTGTTGATGGTGGTTTTTTTGAGGGTGTTTATTAATGGACCACCTTTTGTAGTAATTTATTTTTTATTTAGTCTCCACTGCTGGAAGGATGTTGGCAAGGCAATTATGTCCTTCTTGTTCAGATATGCAAGAATGGTGTAATGATCATTGGCTGTTGACAAGGTTAGTAGGCGTGTTGTTAGGTGCAAAAGAGAACAAAACAAAACAAATCAGAAAACATGAAGAGATTACTCTCTTCTTCAAATGTTTAAAAACAAGTACAAACTTTGCAGAGAGAGGCCTGAGGCATGGATGTGGTACAGACACTATCAGTAATGACATTTTTCTTAGAAAAACAAAGCAAAACAAAACAACCAATTAATCAATTAATCAGTCAACATGTCACTCTGTGGAGAAATGCAAAAACCAGGATTATTCCCCAAGGTTAGTCTCTTTCATACCAATGATTTATCCCTTTATGTAAAATAGACATGAAGTTGAGTCCTTAACTTTTGTGGACCCATTTAACAGTCAATGACTTATGTACATTAATCTAAATTTTCATATAAGAACATGGGAATCCCCATAAAGGATCAGGATTTTGGTTTGTAGTTGTAACACATGCTTTGAAGACTCAGGACCTATTTGTATTTAGGCAGATTCTGCAGAACTAAATAATTCCCTTTGAACCAAAGAAAAGCAGAGGAGGGCCATAATATAGAAACAGTGGAAAGATGGGGAGAAAAAAAAAGAAAACAAAAATTCTTGCCCTTGACTTTGATTAAATTCAGAGTGATGATGATAGTATTTATGATGGTCACGTGTATTAGGTTGGCTAGGGACATTTATTATCTCTGCAAATACTACCTAGAGAAGGGTAGGGTTTTTTTTCCAGGTTGCACATTATGTCCGGAGATTATACTAGTTTGTGTAATCAGATATAGAAGAGAGAAAGTGAAGGTTTCTATATGGAGTGGAATTGTCAATATTTCAATGTATATTTTACCCCAAACTGATTGTTAACATAAGAAAGTTAACATAACTTGGACTCAAAAATTAATTTTATTTTTATATTGTAACATTACCAAATTGAAATAGTTTACTTCAGCTTGTGTCTTTTCTGAAAACTAATCCTGTTTCTCCATCACTTTAATATGAATATAGAAAGCTTTAAAACTTGCAGTATGTCAGTGGATATATAAGGTTAGTGTCTTACGAGAGCATTCTTTATTATCTGAATGCTGTTGAGGCCACAGCATGCACACCATGAACAGGATTAATATTGTGTAACGTTCACCATCTAAAAAGGTATCGATCATAAACTAGTAATTTGTTACACCTTCCATCAGTAGGACCCTCAAGAAGATTACTCATTACTTCCTAAGATATTTATCCAAGACAGGTGGATATATGGCCCCTGGAAGGCACTCATTCTCCCTGCCTCCCATCCCCCCAACCTGTGTCGTTCCCCCCCTCCCCTTCCCCGCCCCTTTCATTGGCTTGAACTTCCCAGATCCATACAGCTGAAGTTACCAAAAATGTATCTCACCCTGGCCAAGCATCCATGGAGGAATCCTCAAGTTAGGAAAACGCTAAATTCCAAGTCATATTGATAATTTACAGCAAAACTATGAACTAAGGCCAGACACTACCATACTCTTAAGGTCTAAAGGTCAGATACCCAACCTTACACTTTTCTAGATGTGGTTGATTTCTGAATCTGCCCCCCGAAGTCCAGAAGACCATAAGCAAAATGCTTAGGTAATCAGCAGGCTGGCTTCACAGCTTTGAAATTAGAAACTTCATTCAGACTCATCTGCCAACTAGCATGAATCTCTCATTCATGGAAACTTATCCATCTTTCCATGATTAATCTGATAGGCTACAGTATTCTCACAAATGCACACTAACCATTGCTGTTTTCGGAAGAAGGGGGCTACATCTGGGAGATTCGTTAAGATTCAAGCAGCTTCCACCAGGTTATTGATTATCATAAGAAAAGTCATTAGCATTATTGAATCCTCTTTGTTATGACAGTAATCAGCAGCTCCTTCCTGGATTACTGGGAGCATTTTTGAAAGGTTTATGGCTTACTCCTGATGTAGATAAATGCTTTTAGAATCCATGGTTTTGCCTTTCATGAATAAAAAGGTGATTGAACAAAGACTGCATTCATCATTCTGTTTATCGCCCTGAAACAACAAGTGTAATTTATAAACCAATAATACTTTTTTGTAGTGTTATACACATGTTCTAAAAGAATGGATCAAATTAATGCAGGCCCAGAAAACAACACCACCACCAGACTAATATATCCAAACCCTTAAGGGATTTGAAAGAATCCAGCCAGCACGGTGACTTTGATAAGTACTTTGGATTTTTTTCATTTTCTGTTACGTCTTTTTTCTCCCCAATATTTTAAAAATAAAATCATGAATCTCTTACAATATTACAGCAATTCTCTTAACATTAGCATAGGGAAGGAATGCTTATCCCTAATTAATAATTTCAATAGTAACCCTACACAATGTATAGGTATTAGAGAATCACTTTAAAATGGTATATGGTTATGTAACTTGTCTGGATGTGAAGAAATATCTAGAATCAAGCCTAGCCCTTTCTGTGCAGTCCCCTGAGAGGCATCACTATGTGCGTCCTACTGCTTCAGCAAGGGGGACCATGTTTTCTGGTTAGCATCCTGAAAAATTCCCAACCCAGAAATGGCCAGAGTCCTGGGTTTTACCGAAAGGGACCATCAGATCACCAGCTCAAGGCTCCCAGTATCTCTCACATCTCTTCCACAGTGGAATTCAATCCTCAAGTAATGAACTTTCAACTAACAACATTCACTGAGGGCCATCAAACCTCTGAAGACAAAAGACTTAGGAGATGTCAAAACAGGTCTACCAGTGCAGGCCAGAGCTACTTCTATCCCTTATGCCAACGCATAAGTTTCGGAGCATTTATCCTGAAAACAAGGATTAAATTGCTTATTTTGGAATCAAATTCCTTGGCTTGTAAAGACTAGCCATCCATTTGCATCCAATTGTCTGTATAATTATTCTCCTTTCTGAGAAATTAGATTTTCTCTAGTGCTAAACTTTGTTAATTTCTGTGTCTAGTTGACTTTTGTTATAATTTGGTTGTGAATTGAAGGCCCCTGAGTAACCGACACTATTCCTTGTGTGAAAACAGTGAAGTCCCTCCCTTCCTTTTGGCAAGATGGCTAAGCTGATCTGTTTATGCCTCAGTCTGCAAAGGTATTTCTCAGCCCTTAGATGCTGCCTCACATTTTTCTTTGTTACAGATGGTAAACTTTATATTTTATCCACAGTATCATATGGGATGGATACATCCACCTACTCCATTCCAAATACAGAACAGAAATACATACTGTGTATTTCTGCTTTTTCTAAGTCCCTATTTATATTTTCACCATCTGCAGCTAGCAGACATTCTTTTTTGTTCACATTACATTTTTAAATACTTTCTTCTTTCGTAATCTCCATTAGTCAACAGGATATTTTTTCCTTGAAATCTTTTATCTGATGTCTACATTATTTAACTAGAAATCCATATTTTTTACCATATATTTTCCTATTACCATAATTTCTGTATTTAAACTTTAAAAAGAAAAAAAAAAGTCAGACTTTCTTGATTTAAATTGGATGACTTATCATCATAAATCTCTCTTTTATTAGTCTCTGTATTTTGAAATCTGACTATTGATGATGACGATGTGGCATATGCTTAAAGACTTTTAATGTTTTTATTTCTATTTCAGATCTTAAATTTTTGTCAGTAACTATTCAAAAAAACTTTATTTTTTATTTGAGGGTAGTTTTAAAGATAACTAGAAAGATATTTCAAAAAAATCAATTCGGGTCGACATCATCTGTTTTATAATGTTCTGTTGAGATTCTGCATTAAACTAATGAAACCAAATTTTTTTTTTTTTCTTCTATGATAAAACAGCTTTGGCCTGTGTTCTTCATTACACTTTCAGTCATTTAAGAGGTCTACAGTAATCATAATTCTTTCAAAATTTGTACAGTTTACGTACAAATTAAATAACTGAATAAGGTATCCTAAATGCTGTCCTCAGATGCTTCCCTTAAGGGATGCACCACTAAAGGATGTGTTCCTTGCATGACTGTTTGTGAAAGGATTTGTCATAATAAGGAGCCTACAGGCTGGTTTTAATATGTAAGTATGTGCAACTTGATTGTCATAGTATCATTTTCCCTCATTTACGTTGCTTTAAAACCCTCTTGATAATCCTAGAAAATCTATTAATTGCAAATGCTATCCTGTGTAATGAGATTATCCTAAGAAGGGTTTTGAAAGAATAAGAGGCAACAAAAAGGCATTCAAAAATATGCTTCAGAAGGCTGTGCCAAACCTGTGCTGGTAAATTTAAGATTTCCCCAATTCAAGATAATCAGGCTAGTTTTGATTAACGTAGGGCAATCTTTAACTAAACTGATTTTGACACATCAATATCTCCCTCTTTAAAGATGCATTAAAGATGTAGGATATGCCCATCTACTGAGATTTAAATACAAAGTTTCACCATTGGCAATAACTGAGCTCCTGTATACCCTGGGAAAAAGAAGATGGGATGTTTTCCTGATCCATTCTGAAATATCTGAGAATAAAGTCATGCTTTAGATGGTGTATATAGACTATCACAAATAACAGTTCATTTAATGTTTAGATTTTTAGATATTTTTGAGGCCAAATGAAGACACATCCTGTCCAAAGCCATATGGGGACTGATTCACCCCATTTTCATTTGATTAAAATTTCTGGCATCTCACTGTAATTAGTTGTCAAGGCTCAAGTTTACTTAATGCAGACACATGGACATACCTACAGGGCAGATCATTCAATGGTAAGAAAGGGGTGTGTGGAAAGAGTTGTCCTGTGCAGTTCCCTCTCTTTCATCATTGTTCATCACCAGAACAGAAACAGCAAGTTTATATCACCCTCTCGCTTTTGGATGGCCAAAACTTAATAAGATCAACCCCATCTACAATAATTATGACTTTCCTAATAACATACAACACAATTCCTTTCCTCTGTTGAAGCATATATGCCGAAGAATCTTAAAGTGCACTAAATAATTACATTGTGAAATGCCTTGCTTCAGGATGCAGCGGTTATTGCAATTTTATATGTATTACAAAAATGATTGGAAATGGTCATGGAAGAGAAATTCACTGAAATCTGTTAGATGCAAAGATACAAGCTCTAGGGAAGAAAGTTTCTTCCTGAAAATCATTGCAGTTATAAGAATATTGTGCACTTTATTGCTATATATTTATTTTATATTTGGAGTCTTCCCTGGGACTTAACTATAGTAGACATGTGAGATGGGATACTAAGCTAAGTGGTTGCTTGGTCAATTCCAATTTAGTTACTTGTATATTCTAAGTTCAGGTAAGGTTAAAGTAGTACTACTAATTTTAAATTAGAATTCATAGGCCAGTGGCTTTTACATAAGTTGGAGAAAATAAAAATTCTTTCTGTAACCTTCATCACTGGAAACCAGAAAGTGAAACTAACCTGTCTGCTTTGATCGAATGAAATAAGTGAGGTGCAAAAAGTACAGTACACAAGACTTTTTTTAAATGTGACAGTCTTTGTTTCAGAAAATAAAAGCAGAAAAGTAAATATCAGTGAAAGCATGATTCAAAATCTGTTTTGTTTTCTACATGAGAGATTTTAAAGGACATCACAACTTACAATTCTTTAGAACAGCCCCAGGCAAAATTAACAGATCTGGCACAATTAACATGAGATGAAGATTTGCTCAAGTATAGCTGTCAGTCAAATAAGAGAATAATCAGGCCCTGATAAAAGTATTTGGAAACAAGGATTCTCTTGAAGGAAGGAAGGAAGGAAGGAAGGAAGGAAGGAAGGAAGGAAGGAAGGAAGGAAGGAAGGAAGGAAGGAAGGAAGGAAGGAAGGAAGGAAGGAAGGAAGGAAGGAAGGAAGGAAGGAAGGAAGGAAGGAAGGAAGGAAGGAAGGAAGGAAGGAAGGAAGGAAGGAAGGAAGGAAGGAAGGAAGGAAGGAAGGAAGGAAGGAAGGAAGGAAGGAAGGAAGGAAGGAAGGAAGGAAGGAAGGAAGGAAGGAAGGAAGGAAGGAAGGAAGCAAGAAGGAAAGAAAGAAAGAAGGAAGGAAGGAAGGAAGGAAGGAAGGAAGGAAGGAAGGAAGGAAGGAAGGAAGGAAGGAAGGAAGGAAGGAAGGAAGGAAGGAAGGAAGGAAGGAAGGAAGGAAGGAAGGAAGGGAAGGAAGGAAGGAAGGAAGGAAGGAAGGAAGGAAGGAAGGAAGGAAGGAAGGAAGGAAGGAAGGAAGGAAGGAAGGAAGGAAGGAAGGAAGGAAGGAAGGAAGGAAGGAAGGAAGGAAGGAAGGAAGGAAGGAAGGAAGGAAGGAAGGAAGGAAGGAAGGAAGGAAGGAAGGAAGGAAGGAAGGAAGGAAGGAAGGAAGGAAGGAAGGAAGGAAGGAAGGAAGGAAGGAAGGAAGGAAGGAAGGAAGGAAGGAAGGAAGGAAGGAAGGAAGGAAGGAAGGAAGGAGGGAAGGAAGGAAGGAAGGAAGGAAGGAAGGAAGGAAGGAAGGAAGGAAGGAAGGAAGGAAGGAAGGAAGGAAGGAAGGAAGGAAGGAAGGAAGGAAGGAAGGAAGGAAGGAAGGAAGGAAGGAAGGAAGGAAGGAAGGAAGGAAGGAAGGAAGGAGGGAAGGAAGGAAGGAAGGAAGGAAGGAAGGAAGGAAGGAAGGAAGGAAGGAAGGAAGGAAGGAAGGAAGGAAGGAAGGAAGGAAGGAAGGAAGGAAGGAAGGAAGGAAGGAAGGAAGGAAGGAAGGAAGGAAGGAAGGAAGGAAGGAAGGAAGGAAGGAAGGAAGGAAGGAAGGAAGGAAGGAAGGAAGGAAGGAAGGAAGGAAGGAAGGAAGGAAGGAAGGAAGGAAGGAAGGAAGAAAGAAAAATAAAAAGTTCTGCAATTTGTTTCCATTCCATTACAGATGTAAAATAGAACTCTTTAATTTATACTGGGGAAAGAAAAGAGAAAAAACCTTATTACTCAAAAAAACAAAATCAAAAGAAATAACAAGCAAACAACACACAAAAACCAAAAACCAAAACCAAAACAAAAAAAACCCCAAAACCCCCACCAAAACCACAATCAAACAAAAATAAAAGAAAAAGTATGTGATCCTGGATTATCCAATATCCCAGGACTAAAGACATGAGAGACATGGAGATTTTAGACCATGTTCTCTTGCCATCACTTGTCACTAGCATAAACTGCTGTCTCTCCTGTTGAAGCTGCTCAATTGCGTATAAGTAGTTCAGTCTGCGGCAGTGTTCATATGGTGACTAGGGCTGTCATTCACCAGGTGAGGGCTATGGAGTCCCAGCTAGTCAAAACCAGGGAAATCAGGGCTTGGGGCCATGTTGTAAGACCCTTGCACTCAAGAAGTTTCCGTAGAAATTATTTCCTGACAAAAGCTAGTAAGACTGAGCACTGAGGCACTCTGCAGTCTACCAAATGCTCTGCAAGAACTTTTGACTGCAGGGAAAAGAAGCTTTCTGAGGAAAAGAGCATATTTCACCATTAAAATTCTCACCAAGAAGTGTAGGCTTATAGAAGGACAATCATTAAAGTCTGGGATGTGCAAACTGGAACATTAGCCACATTTACAGCACATGTAACTATAGATTTTAATTCTCCAGGTTTTGTAACCCTAAAAGTCAGTGATGGGTACTCCAAACATGCAATGGTATGAATGGACTAAAGTCTGTTTCGTTGCTCTTATTCTTTCACACCAAATACCTAGGTGAGGAGCAGGTTTCTCTGATGTTTCTGCTGTAGTAGCCCATAACAGAATGAAGCTCTGGTGATAGTTGTCTGTTAACTGACCTGCCCTTCTGAATGCCCCCATCAAAATTACCTAGGTGAAATTCCAAGGGTCTTGAACAAGACTTCCATTAAGTTATTTTTCCTCAGAAAGTCATATTTTTAATCTCTGTTTTCTTCTAAACAATGCTCTGGACACCACTTCATTTAGTCATATCATTTTTCTCAGTAGGTGTGCAGTACAAAAAATGACATGTTACTATATGTCACATATGAATATATATATTTAAATCTGGATAATGTTGTCATTGAATCAACCTTTTATACAAAATTTATGTACTCAATACACAATCTTTACAATTTTACAAGCATATATTTATATATATGTTCATTCATTCGTCAAAAATTATATAGGTGAACAAAAAGATTACCTGTGGACAAAATATGGAGTAATTTGCTTTCTGATCTTTTGTTAAGTTAGTGATAACACAGTTTATTTCATATTTTTGTTGGATCTGCATCAGAAAATAAAAGATGTTGACACAATCTGGTTTGTCAGATTGGTAACCCGCTTTAGCATAGAACTTGATGTTAAGACCACTGAAGTACATACCTACCCTAACCATATATGTGCAGTCCATTGTTATTCACACACTTTAGGCCCGCTATGAATTAAAGCATGTACATAAATACTTGTTTGGATTTTTTTTAAAAAATCCAAATAAAATAAGTTCTCCTGTACTTTTGGTTAGCAAGCAAAATAAGAACTTATTTTCAAGGGTTAATTGTCTTGTTTTGTTTGCTTGTAAATGCTGTTTGCAGCTTCTACTGTTGCATTTAAGATTATATCTCAGATGCCCAATAAAGTTTACTGCTTCAATAAGGTATTTGGCTTAATATACAAGTAATAGTTTTGTTAATTTTCAGTTCATTGTGAACCTGATCTGATGGTATTTAAATCCGTTGGTTTGGAAAAGACTTTTTCTTTCCTTGTACAACTAAAACCAATTCTCCTTGCCTCCAAACATTTGAATTTCAAGTTTCGTCAGTGATTGAATTACAGCATCTTATCTCTGTTAACCTAATTTGTGAAGAAAGGTTATTTCAGCAAATTTACTAAACCCCTGGTCCCTCTGACATATGTACACACAAACTGTAAGTTTCTCAGTTCAATCAGATTGAAATTAGAAAATTGCCTATTCTTTTTAGACTTTATATAACCATTTCATCTGTTAGGTAAATTACAGCATGTACAGGAAATTCTCTGAATTCTCATGTGATTAAAAAACCCTTAAAAAAAGCTTTCAGTTGCATAAACTTTATGCTTAGAAATGCATATATATTTTTAAATGAATAAAACAAAACAAAAAAAAAAGAAGAAGCTTTTCTCCAATGAAAGCTATTAATATTTTATGTCTCACTGAAAGCTGCTTCCTTTTCTCTTTCTTCTTGACACCAGAGAGTCTATTAGCTCTTTATTTTTATGTCTCCCTTTTTCTCACCCCTACCGTGCCCCACAACCCAAATAATAACAACAACTTCAATCTGCCTCTTCCTGGTCGGGACACCGTACTCGCTATCTTTCCACTTTATTAACTTAAGCATTAGCTTTTTGAAGCGAGCAAAATTATAAATGACATGTAATCCTATGCTGGGTGGCAGAGGGCTGCTTTCTGAAGCTGTGATTGACTGAGGTGAACAGGGAAAGGGAAAAATTTGTTCTGAGGGTTGCAGAGTGCCAAGCGATATGTCATGGCCTCTGGCAACAAGAGCAGCATTGTATTTATAATCAGTGCAACATGCTGAGAGGGCAAATTAAGCTGCAGGAAGCCCAGCTGTGGCAGTGACATAAGGGGCCATACTTTACTCCATATTCTTTCACAGATGTTAGCTTGTGCTGGAGCCACAGCTCCAGCGACGTGTCGGGTCTCGCAGAAAGCAGCTTCTGCTCATGGGTGAGGAATCACTCTTTCTCAGCTTGCGTGGTGTGGATCCTTGTATTTCACCAGGCCGTTTCATTCTATAAATCCCAATGGCTGTCTATGCTTATGAAAACTGTTCCAAAAGAGGTTGGCAGACCCCACTGTAAATTAGGCTCTCTCCTCAAGTTGGGCCACAGTAATAAAATGAAGGCTAGTGCGAGGTCAGACCCAATAAAGCAAATGTCAAAATTATGTCAGCAGGAAAATATGGAACTGACGCATCTTTAGGACTTCAGAGATAAATATCTGCTAGTGATGTACCGCAGGGTCAGTGCCTGGATAACACAGCCTTTAAAAGAAGGAACACAATTCCCATTTTTGCAGTTGTAGTTCATATTGGAATGAGTTTCGAGTTTGGACCCACAGTCAGTCCACTTGTGATGTTTCTGCTGTGCAGTGCAGCATGGATTTTACACCCTTTGTGTCATTAATCTTTTAAACGCCACTTCAAGACCCGAGAGACAGGGAGACATCAATGGTACCCAATGCCACGCTAGTACCTGGAGAAGGGAGGCCAGAACTCCAACAAAGATGAAAGGAACAATGTACTGGAAGCCCATGTTTACCTAAACCTAGAAGCTTGTACGCCGGTGTGAAAGCACTTTAAAGTTCTTTGAAAATACTACACCTCAAAGGAATTCTTCAACTCAACCAAAACACATTCAGGCTGGTTAATTTTACATCAAGGGGTAGAGATCAAAGTCCTTTTAACTAAGATTATGAATCTGGAAGATTGGGATATTAGCCCCAAACTGCATCAAATCCTGCCTCTCTGAGAAGTTTTGCAGCTGGTCACATTGTTAAGGAGATCAGTGATTTCACCAATTACTTCTAAAAAGAGAAAAATAAATTGGAGAGGAGGACCATACCAACTGTATTTAAAATGGCAAGGAATTATCTAAATGTTACACAGTTGACTCAACCAATATACATTTTTTGGTTGAAACCCAGCTTTTTTCTTAACTTACGTGCCTTTCAGAGTCTGCTTTTTCTAGTTTATAATACGGATCTAGCAACTGCTTTGGTTGCGTGGAGTGCATGAAGTGCCAAGATAAATTCAGCTGCAGTTGAAAGAAAGACTTCAACTTGTTCCTGTACAACAAGTGGTACAAGTCGTATCTTAGAATAAGTTATAATCCAAACTGGGTATCTTTTATGCCTCTTGAACCAGGCATGATGGTAACTAGTTGAAAATATGTTTTTGCCCTTGATATTAAAGTTCGGCAAATACTGATAGTAAATGAGCAGAGGAACCAAGTTTTTTGTTATATTATTTGCTTTAAAGAATGTGTACCAAAATGTATTTTAAAGCTTTTAAAATTATTTGCCAAATTTAATTATTTCCAAATTAGGAGTGACACCCCTCACCTCCCACCCCCCACCCCAACCCCCAATTATCAGAATGAAAATTTTAAGAGGAAAAAAATATGAAACTATCAGCATGTTTTTCAAGGAAAGGTTACAATCTGACATTCCTTGTGTCCTTGTGCAAATATCTCAGTTTATTTTAATCATTTAACTCTGTATAGACTTGAACCATTAACATTACTCCTGTGATTCTCATGAAAAGTTTGAGCAGGAAGATGTTATACCAAGCTAACAATTTGCCCATTTGCTTGGGTTGAATCCAACATCTTGAAATAGCCTTTCTATTATAATGTCCTTGGAGCCTTAAAAAGCTTGGGGTTTTTTTGCCTTTCAAATTTCCTCATTTCCATATAATTTCCATGGAATTTGTAGCCATTAACTTGCTGTAAATCAAACTGTAAAAAAAAGAAATTGATGTTTTGCAGAATGTGCGCAGTTTTGAGGCTACAGAACTTGGTGTGGTATTTAAACCTCATCCACCCTTCCCTTTTGTACCATCATTTGCCTCCCAAGACCTGCCTGGACACATACTCACATATGTAAAACACTTAGCCTAAACCAACTTAAGCATGGCTCACTGTTGTAGCTGTCAGGGGGTATTTTCTTACAGCATCCATCACACATCACCTCAGCTATACCAAACCTTAACTGTGCAGATTCTAATCTATCTGCTTCCTGCGCACTCTCCGGGATCAAAATGCACATAGAAGTTTAATCATATCTGAATTCTCCGTAACAGGTAAGGCAATGTTGTCTTGCATGTCAAGCACTTCAAAGAAAATAAAGCTCTTATTTTAACACAGACATCAATTAACTTATTCAGATGACATTTAGCTATCATCTAAAGTAATTATATGGCTTCCATTAGTGTATAGTTTTAGATATTCATCTCCACAACAGCTTCAAGAGGATCCAAGAAACTGTGGCCTAGATTTAGTCTACTTAGTTTTACACATTTAGTTGAGAGACTAAAATAAAAATCTAGTCACCTTGAGCTCTGTCTTCAGGACAAAACACAGAGAGGTGTCTCCAGATAGTTATTTACCTCAGGTATGGGATGAATCACTCTCTGGAAATGCCTTTTTCTCTATTAGCTACTGTGGGGAATTAATTGCAACATGAATCAGGCCCCTCTGAAACAGTTTGGATGTTTCTGGCCCTAGGCATGTCTAAGAAATGTGTGGCACAGCTCAGGAGGGAAAGAACCCCCCAAGAACCCAACCATTTTTTTAAGGTCTGCTCTGGTTTCCTATCCACACATTGTTCTATTGATTCTGTGTTTATTTTTTAAGTTAAGCTGGATTACTCAGTAACTGAGACTGAACTGTATTTAAAACCATAAGAGAATTTTTCCTTATGATACTGCCTGCTTTGAGATGTCCCATAGCAGTCCACAACTTCTTTCCATAAATAAGTCAAAACCACATGAACATCATTCAATACACTGTTATCTGCCTTTTTTAGAATAAATTCAATAAATATATCCATATTAAAAACCTAATAAGAAATGGTAGAGAGTGATGTTGTACAGATATCTACATAAATAAATATACCCAAAAAGGGATAATAATAAAAATACTAAGAAATTCTGAATAAAGATGTCTCTTGATGGAGGTGTGTTTTGATCAAGATTATTTATTTTAAATAATGCCCTGATTTTAAGAACTGAAATGAAACATTCAGCTTACATAAACATTTCCATTTCAAATAGACCTTCAAGAAAAGCCACGCATTTTTCAAAGACAATAAAAAATACTGTATAAATGTTGATGCATATTCCTCTTGCATTGTTTAATTTTAAGATACTTTTGACAATTTTGCTTTTACAGTACCAGTCCGAATCATTCAATGTTTATTCATTCAGTGTAACTTTTGCCAGCCCTCAGAATGGAGATCTGTTTTTCAGTGTTGGCATTTTTGCATAAAAGGGGGGAAAAAGCAATTATTTTTTTTTTAATTGTGTTCTAAGGATAAATGGCTGAAACAAGAGGCTAAAATATGTAAACTGGTGTTTATCTTAGGTACTAACATAAACTACTGAGACTTGAAGTATAGTCTACCACAGTGAAGATTGCCTTTGATGTTGACCATGCAAGCCAGTCATCCAAGATGCATTTTTTCCTGTTAATGTACGAGGTTGAATGATGATATGCTTAAAAAAGTTGTGATCTGTAAATGAGATAAATTCTAACATTACTAACCTCATGTGTTTTCAAGACAGTTTCAGATTATATTTTATTTTATTTTTAAAATGCCATAATTACTAATCAAACAGAGCAGCTCCTCGACTACTAGATACCAAGTCAGTTTATGATCAATTTTGTCACTGCAAATATATAAGGACCTTTATTAATTGTTAGAGCGTATGGGAGATGGTAGTTCATTTGGAACAATTAATTTAGTGGTTGGCAAACTTCAATATTTTTGAGTGTCCTCACAAGTTACTGATATACTTGTTTTGTTTTGTTTGTTTTTTCTTTTCTTTTAAAAGTGCAGCTTTATTCTTTCAAGTGTGCAACTAGACACTTACTTTTCACTTTCTCTACAAAACACTTGAGATGGTAAGCTGTGGATAGCTTCATATGTCTGGCTATAGATAACATTATGATTTTTTTTACAAAGCACACAAGCTGTGGAATCTGGTGCTGTAGGATGTTGTGCATATAAAAAGCATACATAAGTTCAAAATCAGAAAGAAGAAATAGAAGGACGAAAATTCTAATGAGCCTTGTACAACAAATGTGCCACTTATGGCTCAGAGAGTTCCTGTGCCCACAAACCGGTGATGTCTGGGAGAACATATCAAGGAGGTACTTGTCCTAATCTTTTTTGCTCCTCCAGGCAGCTGCAACTGACCAGTGCTGGAAACAGGATACTGGGCTAGATATACCCTAGTGTGACCTGCTCTGGCTTCTCTTCTGTTCATTCTTCTGCTCACTACTCGAAGGGATCAGAGATCAGACCTTTGCTCATTCACACCTTGTCTTCTCTGCTGTGACTGCCCACAGAGGTCTCAATTAATAGCAATTTCAGTAATAACTTGAGTGATGGGCTCCCTGATGGCTGAATTCTTTACTGATCAAAGTCATCATTGCTCCATTAACTACAACACAGCAATTCTGATTTATACCAGGAGTGAGTAAAGCCCTGAGTTATTGAAAGAGGTCTATAATCACTGCATTCATTTTAAATAGGGTAGCAGGAGGCCATTGGGATCAGAGAACAACAGCATTTGTTATCAGTTGTTGTGCCGGAAGAGGTTGAGGGCTGCATCCTTGAGCAGAAATGGCATTCTTTTCAGCTTAAATGACACCGACCTATCAATGGGAGTAAGAAAAGAGTGTCATGAAGAATAGACAGGTTTCTGTAAAAGTTTGTTTAAAAAAAACAAACTGTTCTCAGGTGAAAATAACAAAGAAAGGGACTATTATTTTTTTTTTATTCCATGACTAACCACATTTGGATAAAGGCAAATGAGTAACCAATTAGCTGAAATCCTTTACAGTCAGTTTTTTTCCCAATATTTCCTGACATGTCTTTCCTAATCCTTTCTTTGAAATGTGTTTTTGCTTTCCAGTAAGAAATAAATAGCACAAATAGCAAGTTGTGGTGTTGGGTTTTTTTCCTTGCTTGAAAAATAATGCTGAAGGAATTGTTTTGCAGTTTAAAATTAATGTAACCCATTATGTCCAGGAAATTTCTTCAATATATTACTTGCCAAATCTTTGGTCCTTGTGAAGAAAATAATTTTAATTTATCTCATTTTTCACAACTGAGCCAATGATTGTTTAACCTAAAGTGCCATTGTGACTAAGTAGAGAAATATCAGGGTTCTTGGTCATTTCATTGGAGCTCAGCTATTAAGTCCACTAGGTTAGCACAGAGAATCACAGAAACTGCCAGTTCAGAAAGAAAAAGTCCTAGAGAATGTAACAGAGGATGAAAATACTTAATTTGGCTTTTTTTGTACTGCTTTAGAGCATTGAATAGAAAATTACATCTTTGTTATAAAACCAAGAAAGCTGGATAAAAACAAGCTATATAAAGGTTATAATCTTCAATTAAATCTTATAAATATTTGGAGTTAATTTCTTACATGTTTATATATTTGTTAGCCCTTGCATAAAACTATTATTATTGCTTTATTGTTATATGTTTTTCATTGAAGTCTTACAATCCCTAAGTGAAAATGTGGTCCTGAGGTTAACTCTGGAGACTGTAAACTATTGTTGATTTAACGTACATGGTCAGTATTTTCAAATTTCCCTTGAGGATTTAGATAAATGCCTTCTACTAAGTTATGTGGCTGAGGTCCTACTGCAGGCACTCATGCTTGTGTTCAACTTCATGTGCTTTTAGCTGTTCCACTCAAATCAATATCTCAGCGCTATAACTCAAGCCAATTGACAATTCTGACCTGCAAGTTTTGTCAATACTCTGAAATTCACCTATGGAAATTTAGCTCTTCTGCCAAGGTAGTTATGAAAAATATTCAACCTTCCATCTGGTGTATTATGATTAAAATTTAAAAGCACGCATTACAGTAATAGCACCGTAGATTCCCGAATCAGAGGCAGATTCCCTTTGGAGTTGCTTTTTACCAAGTTAGCTAAAAGTTATCTCACTTAAAGTAACATAACTGTATTATTTATTTCAAAAACTTTGGAACTGAAAAAAAAATAACATTTTCATGATTTCTAAGTGACAAAGGGCATATTTTTCTTGTGATTCTAGATGCATATTTAAAATTCAAATTGCTAAGAACAGGAAAAGCCTCAAATAAAAGGTTGATAAGAAATAGAACATTTCCAAACAAACCAGTTAAATATTTTGATTGATTCTGAAAGTGTTGAGCAATCTAATTTTGTGAGTTGCACTTTTTCTTGCAGCCCAACGTGGGAAAGATTTGGGAATGGCAGCTTGAAAATATTTGCAAGGCCATTTCTAACCCAACTCTATCCATTAGGTGTGGAGGGTTTAAGGATGCAACTCTTTCCTGCCTTTGCAACCCACCTGTACAAGAGAAAAAGGCTTCTTATTAGAAAGCCTTCCAAACATGGTGTTCAGCTATGAGTGCACATGGTGCACAGCAGAAGAAAACCTAAAAAGAAGCCTGAGTACTATTAGCACTAGATTTGATTTAACAAGTGTCACAACAATGTTAAACTCAGATACAAGCAGAAAATTATTTCAAGACAGGGTGAAAAGTCATCTTCAGATTTTGGGTGTAAAAGAGATTTATTAGGATACGGTCCCTCCACCCCAGTGTTGGGCACAGAATCCTTTGCTGATCTGCCAGGCAGCACCAAAACGAAGGGAAATGTCGAAGCTTGCTCTGGACACTGCCTTGTCTAAAGGCCTTATATATCATGCGGAGAAAGGCGAGATGATATAGGTCACAATCTTTTTTCCCCCTTTTTATCATTATCTGGAATTAACCTTTGTTGTTACCAATCAAAAGAAAGCAATAAATAACAATATGTAAAGTAATAAAATTTATCAAAATCAGGTATTTAAAAAAAAAAAATGGGGAGAGAAAGAGATAAAGGGCACATGTGCCATTTTTTTCTCCATTCCCCGCTGAAAATAAATAGGCAAATTCCAAAGAATATGTACTTTAAATATGAGCAGAAGAAAGGAAGAAAATCCACAAGAATGAAAAAGAGAAAAACAGAGAAAGAAAAAAGCAAATATGCCTAAACATTTGATGCAGACTTTCAAGGCCAAAAAGGAATTTGATAGCCTTTCAGAACAGAAACTATGATGAAATTTGATGCTTAACTACACTAAATCTTTGGGGTGCATTTCTACAGTGAGAGCAAGAAAATGCAAATGAATTTAAGTCAGATGAAAATCTTTGATTATACAATGCATTAGTCAGATCCACATTTAGATAACGGTGATCGGTTCTGGTCATCACATTACAACATAAAATATTGAAACACTTGACAAGGTAAAGAGGCAGGAGATGAGTTTGATCTTAGGCTGTGATTATATTGTATTAATGACTTCCTATCATATTACTGGCTTCTCTATCTTATTAGAGAAACACCACTTCCTAATTGAGTAAGAAGGCATCCAAAAAAATCAGAATTTTAGAAAGCATTGTTATTTTTGCCTTTTTAGCATTCCTTTTCATAAGCTGTATACTCCATCCTTATTTAAAGAAAAGGACGTTAAATTAGGCTGCATATTTCAATTGGAATAGTGTGATTCACTGATCAATAAACCTAAACAAGTGCAGAGCATTACATATGCAAGACATTAAGTCAAAATATCTCACGCTGCATCCCAGGAAGAAGAAGCCATGCACAAACGAAATAGAAGGCAGCCTTTAAAAATGAAGGCAGTGTGCCAAGAATATAATTTCATTCCCTGATAGAGTTATACTGAGTGACTTGGTTACTGAAGTCTAGGTAAGTCACACTGTGAAACGTGTAGTGCTAAACTGTTTTTATCTGTGATCCTGCCACATTGTTATTCCTCTGTAATTCACCTATCAAGAGAAAAGAAATGGATCATGCAAACAGCATAAGGCATACCCTAAGTCAAAGGTAGCCAAAAAAACCCCTTTAGTTCCATAAGGATATTTTTTTTACTGCTGATACAATCAGGGTGACCGGCAAGAGAACACGTAGGCAGCATGGGACAGCCTTGTGTTAGCAGAGGGAGTTACTTAGCCCACCTTTGAGAACCTGCCCTACATTAAACCTCACAACACTGTGGCTCTTCTTGCCACAGAAGCTCTGAGTAAGAAAAAACTTCTCAAGACTAAACCAGAAAACTAATATTCAGGGCCTTTAACTCCACTGTCCCTTTCTGTGAACAATCTGCTGCTCTATATTAACCTTTAATATTGCAAGAAGATACTTGTAGCATTAATACACTCAGATGCAAATATACTGGTCAGAGAAATAAATATGAACAAACAAATGAGCTTTTTTATTTATACTCTTCCTGTCATCAGGAAATTGGATTAATAACTTTTCTGGGAAACCAATACATGAGAAGTTTTAGGAAACTGTGAAATCAAAGCTCTAACTTTGCCAAAGGAGATCTCACTGACATTTCTTTTTTCTAAGAGAAGTGTTAGAAACTGTAACTATAGTTATAGAAAAGTAACCAGGATATGAAAATTATAGTGCTGCACTGGGCATTTCCATCACATATTAACCTGTTTTCATGACTGGTTTACTTCATTTATTTCGCCTTGTTTGAGGAAAAGCAGTTATTTTCCTTTGACATCAATGGGAAACTATAGTCATATCCTTTAAACAGAAACAAATATTTTCTTCCACCAAAAAAAACACTTTTTCCATTTAACATAATCCCTCTTCATCCTGAGGTAGTTTATCAACATACATTGTAGTACCATTGTTCAAATAAGGTACAAAGCCTTCATGCTGGGAAACATAAAATACACAAAGGTTAATGTTAGTCTTATGGGCATCTGTCTTTGTTCAATGGGCAATGGAAAAGCCTGTTGAAAGAGATCCTCCAGAGGGTGATTTGGAATACTGTCTGGACTCTGAATTGTCACATAGAGAGATTATCTCTCATTGTCACTGTAGAAGAAGGCTGGGCATTAACCATATTAGTCTATGTGAATGCCCCATGTTGCCACAAATTGGGGTGGGTGGGTGGGTGGACAAAGGAAAAGGACAAGCAGAGGAAAAAAAAGATAATTAAAAAAGCCCAAACAACAACACCCCCCCACACACAACAAAATACAATCAAATGGATAAACTCATCCCCTCCATACTCCTTACGTTCAAAGATACTTAGATAGCGAAGACAAGCACTTAAAGGTTAGGAAATCCCTGACCAGAGAACACCTCTAACTGGTTAAGCTAGCTAAAGTTCAGCTTCTTGTAGCAGTGGGGAGATGGATTTCCTAGGACCACCTGATGTAAATGGAGTACATACAAGCTAAAGTATGTATTTCTTTAGTTCTAAAGGCCATTGCTCAGGTGAGTGGTACCACAGACAATGGTCAGCGAGGTAGTAAATGACAAATGGGAATCAGTCTTACCTACAAGAGTAAGGGCAGGGCCTCTTACAACCAAAAGATGATCCCAGCCACAGAAATGACAGTGCAGAGGCACAGATTTACCAAGAGGTAAAGGGCGCTGTAGCCATTTACATGGGAATCCTTCATTTCAAGTGGTGTGAGAAAGCTGCTCTGTGTTGCAGCTCCATTAAAACTTAGCGCACTCAGCACCAATGAAGTCAGTGCATTAGGCCCTTTGCTTCTTCTAGCTAAACTTAGTAGATTTGTTTGTATTCCTTTTTTTTTTTTTTTTTTTTTTTTTTGTTTTGTTTTGTTTTGTTTTTGTTTTTGTACATTATTGTCCTGGCTGTTGTCATTCTTTCTTTCTTTCTTTCTTTGTTTTTCTCCTTCGTTTGCTGAACCACAGTGGAGTTTTGCAATAAAAGCTGAAAAGGATTATGTTCTGAAAATGGCATATTTCATATATTATTTCTGAGTGTATCACAATTTGACATTTCTTTTCTGGGGAAAATCATAATTCATTAGCTTACCAGGAAAAGAGGAAAAAGATTCCCACAAAGTTAGAGAAACAACAGGCAGCGAGCAGTACGGTAGATGTTTAAAATCCTTTTCAAATGTAATAATTCTTTCACGTTTAATTTATAGCCACCTCTGTGTTTTGAACTATATAAGACTCGTCTGCAATATCCATATTTAAATTTGCAGGAAAGTGTGTTTAGGGGGCAGAAGGACTAAACCCTCCCCATTGTCCTATTTAGTGTTGCTGCTCTTGTATATGGGATTACAACAGCTACTCACCCAATATTACACACAGTGAGGAGCTGTCTCGGCTCCAACCTTAACTTATTCATCACCCAGAGAAGCTGTCCAAGCACAAAGAAGTAACTAAAGCTCTATGAGGTAGTTTCTGCCTCAAAGTGGCAGGCATTAGGAAGTGATCATACTCATCCAGCCTTCAGTGATTTCTGTGGTTTATTCCCAGGTAGTGTGGCGGCGTGCTGCCCCTCAGAGTAGGCGCTTGGCGGTCCCTAAAGTTTTGAGCCAGCCCGTAGCACATATGTTCTGTGTCTGTGAGCTGTCTCCTGTTGCTTTATTTCTGCCAGGAGTCCCATTGCAGGCTTTTGACTCATATGCATAGATGCTGCAAGGCAAAACTGAGTAGAATACAATGCAATAAAACAAACCAAACCAAAGAATACAACAGTGGAAGAATAAATATTCTACGGAACTCGCACCAAGGTTACGTGTTGAACAGTTTTCCTCTTTATTGCCAATCATTTGAATCTCTTAGAGTGAGGGCGGACATTTTTATAGCACTTTCTGTTTAGCATTGGACATTTGAAGTGGCACAGCAGAAAGGAAGGCGAGTTTTTAGCTATAAATTGTGTTTTGCAATGCTAAAGCTGCATAATAATGAATGATGTAAGTTTTTTCGATTTCCATTTTTCTTCTTTACCCAAGAAAGGACCAAACCATTCTGAAAACCATTAGAAGTCAATGACAAAGTAATAGAAAATGCTGACATTTGGAAATATCTTTCTGAGAAAGTTCTCTAAGTGCTAGTTTTTAGAATCTATTCCACCCATGTAGATAAAGCTGAAGGCAAGGAGCACAGGTGATGTCCTTCATACTGATTGAAAAATCTAATCTCATTAATATGAAAGAAGCAGTGGCTAAACATTTTTCTCATCACCAGAATATAATAATAATAATAATAATAATAATAATAATAATAATAATAATAATAATAATAATAATAATAATAATAATAATAATAATAATAATAATAATAATAATAATAATAATAATAAAATAATAATAATAATAATAATAATAATAATAATAATAATAATAATAATAATAATAATAATAATAATAATAATAATAATAATAATAATAATAATAATAATATGATAACTACTATCAGTGATATCTTCACATTTATGCAATGCCTTTTATCTCAGAAGGTCCCAGTGCCTGGGCACCAAAATCACTTCCCTAATCACGGGGATGCAGCCTTGATTTTTATCTGTGACCTGTGATGCTGCACAGCAAACAAGGAGACAAATCCCATGAATACTAAAGCATTTTGTGCCATTCAATCTTGTGAGCAGAATCTTTCGTTTCAAGTTTTATTACAAAGAAGTGGTATAGCACAGGCTAACTTGGAGAACTTCAGAAACTTCATGATAACAGTGGTGTATCTTCCCTGTTAAAAAGTTAAGATTGTACTTGAACATATGTCTACCTGACTTAAGCTTTGCTATCAAGAAATGAGCCATCTAGCTGAGTTGTTCATCTGTGTCCTCCTGGAATGAGGGAAGAGTCTCCAGGACATCCATAGCCTCTGCCTGAGTTCAATACCCAAGAGATCTGGCAAGAAGAACCCTCTACGGTCATTCTCCAACAAAGGTACAGGAAGTCAAACCAAACAAATTATTTGAATGCCTGGCTTTTAGAAGTATAAAATTAGTTGTACTGAGCCTTAACTTAGTCAACAATATAATGTTCACAATCCCTGTTTATTGACTGCAGATCATATATAGGATGCTTTATATGGCTAAACAGACACATGTGTGTGTTTATATCTATTTATGCAGAGATTTATAGTGATTATAAATATATGTGCCTAAGGGATTCAGGAAAGTATTTAAGAGTGGCTTCACACAGATAACTAAATTAGGGAAATTGGAAACTCGTCTGAAGTTTCCTATCTGGTGTAAAAGAATGTATGCAAATCAATGACTAATGGAAGGGGGGGAAAAATGGGGGTGGGGGGTGGGGTTGTGGGGCAACAACCATAAAACCAAACAAAAATCCCCCCCAAACCATAACATAACAAGAAGAACATATATCTGTAATTATAGATACCAATTTGCTAGCTAGATATAATGGTAAGCATAAACACCTAAAATGAATGTGTAACAATTCCAGAACTTACGTTTTATGATGAAGGCTTTTGCAGAGACTATTTCTTCATCAGACCTGTTGCTATTGGTCAAGGAAAAAGTATGTGCTTTATGAAAGAAAAAATCCAAACACAATGAGGATCTTGAAGCTGTGTTGTTTCCATTGAACTGTGAATTTGAAGTTTAATGGAAGTTTTACACTGACTTGACTATAGTTGTGACATGAACTTCCATTTTGTAGAAATGTTAGAACACAGAAAAAAACACTGAGAGTACCTCTGTGCCTGAAGGAAGGGGGCACGCTGCATATAGTAGGTTTGCTCGTTTTGGAGTAAAGCAACAAAGAGAAGAAAGCATAAACAGAGGTAAAAGTACTTATTTTGTTAAAATAGCATGCATCTTGAATATATTTTGATTTAAAACCAGAAAGCTGTATCTTCTGGATTTTTTACTACAAGAAAACACTTCCAACGGGAATTTTCATTTTCCAGACTTATCATATATAGCTACAGAGAGACATACAAACATGCATCTTTAACAAGAGTCAATTAGCAAAAAAAGAAGTAAAAACTTGGCTAACAATCACCCCTTCATGTTTTCTAAACACTCTGTAGTCACTACAAGGGTCCAGTGGAAAATTCTTGTACAAGCAGTCCTTTAGCGGCTAAGAAAGCTTTTATTTAAAAAAAAAAAACACCTTCACCCACAGCAAGGGTGGGGGAAGGAATGGAAAATGGAGAGGCTGAAGTCAGGGACAAGATAACAATTACAGGTATATTGATATTATAAACTGGCACAGCACCTTGAGACAGCCTTTTTGATGCTATCATAGATAGGCTGTGTGAATCTCTACTGTGAGCTCCCAGTAACCCAAAAACAGTAACAGTTCAGAACATTTTTTTGTAGTACACTTGCACTATTAACGTAAACATATCCACTATTTCTCTTTGTCACTGACATGAACAGGAAGAGATCAATCATCATGTGAAAGACTCTGTAATGCTTCAGAGCAGGGTGTCATGTTGAGATTGCTTACTCAGAGGGAATTCTTTGGAGGGAACCATCCCATGACCCACATTAAGTTCAAGTGCTTGTGCATCTGACATTGTTTAATTTACTGTAGTAGACTTAGACTTCAGGACTGCTCTACTAAAGCAGACGAAATGGGACTCATTAGAGCTCGTGGTTATATCATATCCTGGACCAAGCTACTCAGGAGAAATTCTTGATGTGAGATGTTGGTACAAGAAATGGTGAGGGGACCTGTCAGGTTTCAGGGGGAGTGATGGAGAGGTAACTATATATTCCAGACATTCATCCCATTTTGAGGAGTCTACTCAACAGTAGGTTCAGATAAGTGTGATGGGGGCTATGTAGAAGAAGAAAAATGGAAGCCTGGAGCCTTGGAGCTTTTTTGGTGTCCAAAGAAAGCTGGGAGAGAGAACGGCAAAGTGAGCAGGAAATTCAGAAAGTACAGAGGGCAGAAAACTGATTTGAGGAAGCTGGGTTTTGCCAGAATGGGACATTTCCTGATCAGCTTCATGTCATGATTTGAAGTGTAGAAAGAGAGCCAAATTATTTTGAATTGCAATTCTTTTGAAACATACTTGCTCTACTTGGAACCAAATTTTATGTCTTCTTGATGGACAATTTACCAGCAGCTGCTTTCCAAACCAGCAACTATTCATAGAAAGAAATTGGAATTTAACTAGGAGGGGTAAGAAATAGGTAGAAGAAAGTGCAGTTCACAGGCAGCACTTAGAACAGGACATATTGTTCTGCTGATTGTTCCTTTAAGCATGGATAATCATGTACAATGATGTATTCACTTTAAGAGGATTCTCCATGTGGAAAATGTTCTTGAAAGATTTAAACACTGTGAATGATCCAAAACTCATCATAGTGTCATGGGAACAGGGGCAACTTAGAAAGCAGCTACAAAAAAAAAGGGAAAGCAAAAGGAAATAGTAAAGGAGAAGAGAGTTTTGTAATTTGATGCAGACATGATTAAGGATATTCTGAGTAGGGCCAAACAGCCTTGACTGATGCAGTGAAGGTTAAGCCATCTTTTGGACAGAGGAAAACATCTTTCAGGATGTTCTTTTTGAGGGATTATAAGTCTGACTAATCTGGGGTAGCTGCAAATATGAAAAGTGAAAACTCCCAGGAGGAAACTAGCAAAATAATTTCTGTTATTTAGGAGATGTTCTGAGGAGGAGATGCAAATTATTTCCAGTGTGTATAGATCATAAAGTTCCCTAAGAGTGACAAGTACAGTTCAGTTAAATGATTTCTATGTCCCTTTCTCTAACAATCTTCTTCCCTCTCTTCCCCTCCCCCCCCCCCCTTTTTTTTTTATCCTCTCCTTTTTCCTCTCTCCCCTGTCCCTTTTTTTTGTTCTCCCTCTTTTTTTTTTTCCTTTGTTCCTCCATCATCTGAAATCAGCCTGGGCAGAATTAGGCATGGCTGCAACAGTCCTATGCAGAACCTAGAGGCAGTGAGGAGAGGAGCACTATGAAGTGAGTGCATGAACTGCCTAAGCTAAGGATGCTCAACTGGCACTCTGAAGACAGTGATTTTCTTGACCACCTGTGTTTGAGGAGGTCATCACTTGTCTCAGAAAGATACATTCCATATTCTTCACATTTCTCTAAAATGAGCTGGGTTGGGAGGAATTTCTTGCATCTTGTATCCTCTCTGAAAGCAAAAATCATCCTATTATTTATAAATCAGATCCCTGGCCTAGGAAAGTATAGACCAGTTGGTCTAGACTGAATAGTAAGCAAGGTTTTAGAACATACTTTGAAAGAAAAAAACATGAAAGATGGAAAGATAAGAAAGATAAACTACATGGGTTTACTAAAGATAGACTGCCAAACTGAACTGGTACCATTCCATGCTAAGATAACTGATTTTCTAGACAAGTGAAATTTAATAGATCTAATCTGCCAGGAGATCAAGAAAACATTTAATATAGTTCATGCTAGAAATTATTATTGAGGCTAGAGAGGATGCGGATTAGTTGAGGAGCTATGTATAAGGAGCTGGCTGTTGAATTATTAGGGAAGGAAAACTGTATTCTTGGCAGGGTAGGCTAGAACCACTGATCCCTTTTCATTACTTGGAAACAGGAGTACGTTATTTCAGACTGCTGGTGACACAGAAACTTTGTCAACACAGAGGGGGATCAGAGTACTGCAGAAAAGGAAGAGAGTGAGGAATTAAGTAACAGAACTAGAAAGAATGATATTGGTAAAAGTACAGTGTCTTGTACCAATGCACAAATCATCTCATTTGTGCTGTATGTTCAAAGTTCTTGAACTGGGAATAACAGAAGTAGGAAGAAAGAACAGGATATAAACTCTGCATATTAGCCGATCAGAAGCTGTTGGTCACCAATGTGAGTTGTCAATGATGATTGTTGGGGCTTTTGCTGTGTTGAATGATTATACTGAACTTTGAAGCAAGTGGAAAAATACTGAAGAAATAAGACGAGGGCACGATCAGAGCAGTGGAATGAAGAGGGAGGAACAGTTTGCAGGTGCTTGCACAAAACCAAGGCCAGCAGGACGCGATAAGAGGAGCTGGGAAACAACAGAAAAGAGCCTACGTGCCTGAAGAAGTAGAAACAGAGATCTTGCCAATAAACATTTGTTAACCAATCATATTATTATACGCTTGTAGAATAGCCAATCATATTATCACACGCTTATAGAGTGCCTTATAAAAGTGTACCTGGTTTGTACAATAAACGGATCAGATCTTGAACTCCATGAGTATTTGAATCTGACTCCCGCTCGCCCAGAATGCCCGCAGCAGATGATGATGATAAGAATTATCATTATTATATTCAAAGGAAGCATGACTACAAATTTTTCAATTTGACAATGAAGTCAGTTAGTGACTTTAAGCAGTGTCCCCCATTCTGGTTTGCGAAAGGTGTTAGTAATAATCTGTTTAGATTTGACTAGAATAATGATTTGGGGATGGTGAATCCATTCTTTGAAAGAGGAGTAAGACAGTTCATCTGGTTTAACCTGGGAAAATAAGGACTGAATAAGGTATTTTTTTTTCTATAAATACACTGAGGTAAGAATATTGGGGCTGTTAAGAAGTTATGCAAGCTAGAGCCAGTGTTGCTGCAAGAAAAGTATCATATTAATTTCTTCATACAGAGTAAGGCTAAGGATTAGCTTTCCAGAAGGAGAAACAAGACTCCCCAGCATGAATGGCTGCAAAGATTTGGGATTATGAAACTGAAGTTTCCTACCTCAAACATAGGAATAGCCCTGATAACTTCTGGTGATAAATGATCTGTCCCTTACCTGTAGATTCCTTGGCTGGTACATTGCACCTTCCATGTTTTGTAGCTGGTGGACTCTCACAGGAAAGAAGCTGGACAGTAGCACATTACCATGACAGTGTATGGTTAGTATTTCTTCTGAATCTATATATATGGGATTACAGATGAAAATTTACCCTGAGATGATTCATCGTAACCACCTGTCTTCACTCGCCTGGCACTGTTACCACACCTGCAGACAGGTTCTGGAAATTAAATTTGTAATTGTTACATACTGCATATAAACTGCTGGAGTCCTTTCCTCTGCCCTACTTTGAAGCAATGAAATCACAAGAAAATTACATTGAGTTTGAATCATTGTCACCAGTTCACAAAAGAAAAACATAAAATGGAGAAGACGAGACACAAAACTAAGGTACACTCAGACACTGTAGAAGTTGTAGGGGACAGGGAAAGAAAAAGAAATAAAAATATTTCCTACCAAACCAAGGGCGGGGGAGGGGGGGGTGGGGGGACGACACACGATCAAAAACCCACGACAAAAACAACAAACAAACCAAGGTTTCCTTAATCTTTACCTTAGGGAATAGTCTTACTGCTAGTGATTTCAGACTATAAACTTTTTGGCGATAAGAAACCAGTCAAATCCACAAGCTTAAGTCTCTGTTTCTTTTCAACCTTCCGGTGTGAATCCAGTCAAGTTGCTGAAGGTAAGGTACAAAGTGAACCCATTGGACCCACCAGATTCAGCACTGGACTATCTTTGATAAATCTCATGCCTCTTTCCAGCAAAGCGATTTATAAGCCAAGTGCCAGGTCTGCAGACTACCAGTGCAGGGACAAAGCCCATGCGTTGAGCAGGCAGCAAAGCAGACCTAGACAACAGGCAAAATTAACTCCATGAATGTATATGAACTCTCTTCCCTCTCTAAGATGAAAAATGTCCAAATTAACATTTCACATCAGCAGTCTGTCCAAAATCAGAAGACTGGGTTATCTCCTGACAGAAGGTGGCTAATGGAGAACCGGGTGCAGTACATCGATATTGTCTGTCTCCTACCACAGAATAAAAGTCCACAGTTAGTCAACACAAAGAACCACACAGATCAACACAGACTTCTGCTAAATCCTGCTTTAAAAGTGTTGATGGATTAAGTCTGCACTCTTAGGAGGTCTTATGCTGAAGTATTGACTACAGTTCTAAGTTCAGGCAAGATCTGTGATCTTCTATAGGTGGGATAGAACCAAATATAAAAGTCTGTCATTTGTTTACTGCAAGTTGAAAAAAATAAGTTACATGCCTTCACCGGATCAACATTGAACTTGTACTGCTGCACAAAAAAGGAGGTACAGGCATTAAAGACAGTGGAACTACTAGCCTGAAAATGGATAATATTTTGGAGGTGCAAGTGAACACAAATTTTCATGCTCACCTTTTGATTAATGAACACATACAGAGTATGGGATCCTTAGCTGAAATGAAGACAAATGTACAACATCCACTCTGTGGAGGATTCCTTAATCACCACATTATATAGTCCAGTCAGTTATTGGATAGGGAGGTTGGTCCACTTCACTGCAGTTAAGGTAACAAACCAGGGAGGCAGCAAAAAGACAATTCAGAGTCATTTTAAGTTTATTTTATGCTACACTTTTTATAAAAATCCCAAATTATAAACCCCCAGATTCTACAAATAAGCCAATGCTGGAGAATTCTGAGTTCATTCCTTTATCCTTTTCTGATACTGGAGAACATTTCAGCCCTAGTCTCCTTGCTCTTCAGCCCCTTACTTAGAAGATTAGAAGAAAAAAAAAAAAAAAACAAACCACCCTACTTCATAAAGATGTTGTGTAGAGAAGTATATGAATTATTGAGATCTGTTCTGATACAGAGAGGTCATATATGTATGTGTGTCTGCATCAGAGGTAGCTAGCTAGAATTGATTGCTACATGAATAAACATTTACAGCTTCAGGCCCTGCAACAGTAATGTCCCCTCCCTCATCTCATCTCTGAGTTTCTAAACAATCATGTGCTGCAGGACTCTTTGCAGACTGTGTGTTGGAAAGGGCAAACTCTTGCTATTCTGTGCTGTACACTAAGCCCTTTCTGCCCCCATTACTGTTTGATCTTTTACAAGGTTATCCTGCTATGAATTATAGGATGTAATTAAGGAAGATGGTTTTAATCCTTCTCTTTGTAAATGTACAATCTATTTATACAAGAACCAGCTACATGATATTGTGAATTCTGTACAGTCTATAGCTAAGGGTGACCAAACCAATTTCTCTGGATAGAATAAATCCTCCTTACCCACATTCTTCAAACTTCAAACTGAACTTGATCCAAACATCCTTTTCTCCAATTTAGAAAAAGCTTCATTCATTTCTAAGCCCCATTTTCATGTGAAAATGCTGTGAAATAGATTGTTCTCATGGTATTTTCAACCATGACCTGAAGCAGAAAGTACCAGAAATACCATGAGAGAACTCATTCCTGGACTGATCTCCAGGCAAGCTTGCCTGGAGAAATTAATGGATGAAATTCAAGTGAGATTTCCGGGAGGGCCCACAAACGCAAAGGTTCACTTTAAGGGGTAACTACAAAGGTCTGGGCAAGATATATAAAAGGTTATACCTGAAAACATAAATCATTGGCCTTTTAAGCAACACATGGCTGAACTGATCTGATTTGAAAGACTTCAGGTATTGGCTCTAGTTGTGCCTAGATTATTGAGCAAGGACATTCTGCTGTGCTCCACACCATTCTGTCCCCGAGTGTCCATACTGAGGGACATATTGCAGAGATTGTATAGTCAATCTCCTCCTGCTCTGTGCTACAGTTTTATTCCTTGGAAACTAAGGCACTTGGGGATGACATGTGCCCCAGCCTCAACCAGACAAGCAGTCAGTGTACCAAAAAAGCGTGCACTTCAGCATCGCTGTTCCTTTATTCTCCAATTCATACAGACATTGTGGTAACACTTTAACATAAGATTTAACTTCTTGCAGTAACATTTAGAAGCATTGTCCCCATGCTAGGCAGTATAAAACCATGGGAAGAAAGAACTGTGCCCCCTCAAACTTCAATTTGACATAAGAAAAGGGTAACACTAAGATGGAAGCAGAGCAGTGGGAAGTGGGTTTTTATCTAGCCTTGGCATCTTGCCCAGGCCATTCAACAGCTCTATTTGCACCTGTTACCTATGTTATTCTTTTCTACCTGCACTGCTAGGGATGGTGACAGCTGGGAGTGCCAAGGCCTTCTACGATGTGGCTTTTCAGCCAGGGCTGCTGTGACCCCATCTCTATTATAGATCGGAGTGCAGAATGATTTGTAAAATACACACACATTACCATGCTACACACTCCCTCAAATCAAGGAAAATGTGTCCAGGTTCTACAGAATCCTCTGACACCACTGGATGACAGACTAAGTCTGAAGGTGTATACAGCTATAAACTGTTGTGCTTCTGCTCAAGCCATGACAGAGAACATCATGGCAGGGACAGGCTAGCTGGGGACTGATATGCTACTGGTGAATGCTGAACATCTGCTGGAGCAGGGAAGGGTGATGTAGTGACCTCCACATACCTAAATCCTATAGAAATTAGTTCTGGGATAAGTCCAGAGAGACGCTATTGAGTCTGACGGAATTATTCTGGATGCATAGCCATGTAACTGAAAGCACAAATTGGCCCAACATGTAATCTGCTTTGGGATGAAAAGCACTATTGAAATGGAAGATGCTACTACTATTATTATTATTATTATTATTATTATTATTATTATTATTATTATTATTATTATTACTATTTTCCTTCCAGGGCTAGTGAAGCCCATAGCTTTCATCTTCAAGCAGAAGGGGAGGGTGTAAAGAGAGTGATCTTTTATTTCTTTAATGACAGGAAAAAAAAAATTAAAGAAGACGTAAAGATGCCATTCAAAATAAATGTCAGTGGGAAAATAAAAATAAAAAAGGAAAAAAAAAAGAAACAGGAAAGGAGAAAAAAAAAAAAAAAAAAAAAGGAAACAGGAAACCAAGCAAAACTGGAGTAGATTTGACCTCAAAGGAGCTGAAATTGAGTTAAAGTTTACTACTGAAGTCAGGTTTCCCTTGGGGGATAGGCTGCCATTTAAGCTATTTCTTCTCTTTTACTTGTACAGTATAATTCCCCTAATACAGTGCTATAGGTCAAAAAAAGAGCTCTACTGCAGCCAGGCTCCAATTTCCATTTACTAGCAAGAAAAACCTCCCCTTGTATAAAATAGCTTAGTATTATTTTGTGGAAGAATTGGCTCCTAAATACTACCTTACAGAAGAAGCAGGCAACCTGTACGCTGGTAGTCTGAAGCAAAAGCTACTTCTTCAGAGCACTAGCTCTTGATAGATTATTCTCTGGAGTCTTCTACTGACTCACTGTGTGCCCCGTCATCTGCATTTTGTGCTCACAAAAGGTGCTTTTAGTGTATCCAGTTAATTTTTAGAAGGTGGTTTTCTCTTCATCTTGTCTTGAATTATGATCTCTCTCTCCTTCTCACCCCTCTCTTCACCCACAGTCACACACAAAAACATCTCTTCCATTGAGATGAAGACCTGCACAGACTGATGACTGATTGGACCTTGCCAGAGACATAATTAAGCAGCTTTTAGACCTGACACTGGTAATGAAAGAAAGGAGCAAACTGGCACTAATCAAACAAATAAACAAAAATACGCCAGAAAACTCCATGTACATGCTTTCCTCAGCTATGGTACTTGACAGTGATACTTGTAACAGCAGGTGATAAGGAAACTTCAGACAGAAGAGTGATTTTTAAGTTGATGGTGCCCCTTTAAAGACACACAGGGAGGCTAACGTACCTCACTGTGCCAGCATCAAGCTCCGTTTTTCCTTGCCTTCCCTGCTCTGAAAACCAGCTTGCTGCTGCCACAGCATAACCCCTGGCATAACCCCAGTTAGGGAAGGGAACTAACTTCAGACTCAAGTGTTGGTTGTTGAAGCTGACAGGGTAAGACCTGTCTGCAGGGAGCAAAGAGGGTTGAGCCAGAGGTGGAGCTTGTGCCGTCTGGGCGTGCTGAGTGGGTTTTGATACAGAAGCAACAACCCTGAATTCCTTGCATCCCAGGAGGAGCCTGAGACCAAATGTAAAAGGTGCTTATAATCATCCTTTGCTGTGTTTCAATACTTGTTGGAAAATGAACGTTTCTGAAATGTCCACACACTACATGAGTGTCATGGTTTAACCCCGGCTGGCAAAGAAGCCCCACACAGCCACTTGCTCCCTCCCCACGGGTGGGATGGGAGAGGGAATCAGAAGACTACAAATGAGAAAATTCATAGGTTGAGATAAAGACAGTTTAACAGGTAAAGCCAAAGCCATGCACATAAGCAAAGCAACGCAAGGAATTCATTCACCACTCCCCATGGGCAGGCAGGTGCTCAGCCACCTGTAGGAAAGCAGGGCTCCATCATGTGTAATTGTTACCTGGGGAGACAAATGTCATCACTCCAAATGTTGTCCCTTCTTTCTTCTCAGCCCACCTCTGTATGCTGAGCATGTCATCATACGGCATGGAATATCCCTTGGGTCAGTTGGGAGCAGCTGTTCCAGCTGTGTCCCCTCCCATCTTCTTGTGTCCCCCCCCAGCCTGCTCACTGGTGGGGTGGGGAGAAAAGCAGCTGAAGTCTTTGACTTTCAGTGAGCACTGCTCAGCAATAATGAAAACATTCCTGTGTTATCAATATTGTTTTCAGCACAGATCTAAAACATGCCCATGCAGCTACTATGGAGAATATTAACTCTATCCCAGCCAAAATCAGCACAATGTGAAATTATTCTGGCTTATATCTATCTACCTAAAATCTTAAGTTCATCTCATTTGTCTTCTTTCGGGTCAACCCTTTACTTCTTTCGATAAGATTTCTTTAAGAAGTTGGCATGGACATGTTGAAACCAAAACAGTTTATTTTTTATTTATTAAAGAGCTAAAAAGTCTGAGTTTCTGTTTCTCAGACTCAGTTTTTTCATTGCAGCATTTTTTGGTGCTCTGTTATTCCTACTACCTATTGCAGTTTTGGTTAGGCAAATACATTATTCCAACTGGAAGATCAGAAATCCTGCAATTTTGAACAGAGGACTATGAAATCACAAAGTCTTGTGCTAAGGAGGCAAGAAGGTGAGATGAGGACAAAAATAAGTATTGCTTTGTTTCTGCCTCTCTTTGTAGAACTCACATGTTCTCACAGCATTTGAATATAGGCCCTGGGAAAACAGCAGCAATGAACCACACTTGAGATCCCATTTACCTGGAAACCAGCCAGATCTCTAAATCCTGACTGTCCTTCCTCTCAGCTTGTTTGTCTGTGTAATGGGGGCAAGATCGTCAATGAACTCATAATCATTCCTGGCAGTCAGGAGGTGATGGGTCCACTAGCTGCCCAGAGCTGGCGGTGCAATAAGCATTCCCCTCCTTCAGCGTAAGACGGGTAGGTCTGACTGCAGCTGGGATGCTCTGATAGCTGCCAACTAATGACAGTCCTGCTTGTGTACATTACCTTCTTCCTTGCAACTTTTCTATTTACTTTTGGAAAGAGGAAGAGCTGGAAGAAGGCTTAATGTGGTGTTCTGTTTACAATTGACAAAGACAGCACAGCAGTACCAATGCGACAAGTATGATTTTACATGTCACTGGGGATCAGATTTACAACTAGTAAAGCCACTAGTGCTGAGAGGTACAGCACACACTAAGCACTGGGTTAAGTCACCTTCCTGAGACACAGAAAACATTTCTCATCCATCTGAGGTTTACACTAATTGAAATCACAAACACTTCTCCTTTTGTTTTTCTATCTCAATTATCAGTGAGGACTTGAAACAGGCAAATAGAAAATTCAGGTCTCTCTATCCTGTACTAAAAGACTGGAATAAGTATCTTCAAGGGGTACTGTCATTAGAGACTTCAAAGAAAAATAAAAGTTAAAAGGCTGTCCATGTTGAGATGATTCATCAGGAAAGCAGTGCATGAGGGCACCAGAAGGCATCTGGGTAGAATTTAAGCCTGTGGCCAAGATTCAGTGCTTAGGTTTGTGCCACATCTGATCTTACTTCTGAAGGGCAGGTAAAAAATAGCCTAAACAGCTGGTCATCCAATATATGCTTGGCTTGGGCAGAATC
The DNA here is from genome assembly GCF_017639655.2 of Falco naumanni. NCBI lineage: Eukaryota > Metazoa > Chordata > Aves > Falconiformes > Falconidae > Falco > Falco naumanni. Next base: position 78,375,092 of record NC_054080.1, read on the forward strand.
TGAGAACCTTTAAAAGTAAGTTTGCTGAGGTGATCACTGAAGATTCTACAAATTTTTGTAAGGAATCTTACAGTAGGGCCAGCATGTCTTCTGAAATATCTGATATTTCGGTTTACAATACTGGTGTTATTAAAACGTTTTTCAGTTTTGCTGTTTTGATCCAAGCTGGTAGTTAGCAGTAAAAACCCGCAAACAGTCAGGATATTTTCTGTGAACACCATCAAATTTCTCATTTTGAGACTTAGGGCAAAAGTACTTTTTCCTTGTTGTTTTTTCTCAAAGATGACACCAACTGAGAGTCATAGCTGGAGCACAGTGTTTCAGAGCACACGTCAGCGTCTTTCCTCCTACAGTGCAGTTATACCCTGGGACTGAATACCACAGAGTATGGTGGACATTGAAAGTTTTATGACTTCAAAAAGCAACGGCGAAAAACAGTGGAATTAAAATCCACTGAAGACTGTGAAATATGGAGATTCCATATTTGACTGCACAGCTTCCAGAGCTGCAACGTGTAAATGTCTGAGAGAGTATGTGGAAGAATATCAGTCACTACTTGACTTGTTAATACTCTTTCTTAGGTTTCCTTCATTGATCTTGGTCATGGACAGAACTTCAATCTGACCCAGTCAGTCAGTTCTCCTGCACTTGTATCACCACCTGGCAGAGGGTGGGGGGTGGACAGGGTGGTGTGTGTGTGGTGAGGAAGAGAGAGAGAGGGCAAGAGAGATTGGAAAATTAGTCCTATTATGCTTACAGCTTGGGGTAGAAAATTGAGCATGATTTTTTGACCTGCAACCTTTTCCAAGGCCAAGGACCACCCCTCATTGCTCAGGAGTCGTTCTAACAGACAGATGGAGTCAATACAGCTGCACTGTTGACCAATTTGTCTTTGTCACCCAGAAAGGGTAAGAAGATCAGGACCTTCGATGTTTACTAAGGTTCCCAAGCCTTTCAGGTGACCTACTTCCATGTGGTGATTTATAGTTTCCCAATGTAAGCAAGTGGAATTTTAGGGTTTTGATTAATTTTCCTTTTAGATTTTTGCCTTTCTTTGACCACGAAACTCAGAACAAACCCGTGAGCAATCAGACAAGAAGGGGGAGGGAGAAAGAAAGGGGGGAGCCCCAGGCAGCACTGAAAAGAGTCAGCTCCATTCCTTTGGTTCCTCTGACCCCAATCCACCCAACCTTAGCTGTATAGATTTGTGTTTAAAAGGAAAGCAGCAAACAGCAGCTACTTCTTGGCTCGTGTTTGCATGAGCACAAAATATTCTATGTTGCTCTTTTAAGAGGACCTTGTTTTACACAGGATTTTAATACAAGCGTCCAACAAGGTCAAAAATAGTGACCCTTTGAAATGAAAAGATTAACATTTTTATAGATAGGAGAAGAAAATAGGCAACTTGCAGTGGAGCATGAGAATTCTATCTTGTTTTTTCTTTTTTCTTTTTTCTTTTCTTTTTTTCTTCACAACAAATAAGGTTTATGGATTGCAAAGAGGAGACTGCCCCATTTAAAAAATAAGTCTTTTACAGAATTTCCCAATTTTAAGCTGCATGCGAGTAGCACTCAGGATCATCCAAGAAAAGTCTGACTCACTAGTTTTTCAATTTAGTTTGTTAATAGCCTGCCTTTCATAAAAGCATCAAGCACAATAACAAAAATACCTAAATCAATAGGATGATGCAGCAATGCCTCACAGAGATGATATTTTTTGAAATATATACCATTCAGCCTGGCCTGCTTGACATCAAATTTATATACTCAATAAGAAAGCATAATTAATGGTCCCAAACTGTATTTTCTTTCACTTATTTCACATCTCAAGAAGCCAAGAGTTTTGTCAAAAAAAAAAAAAATAAATAAAAAGGGATTGGGGAGGACGGGCAGGGAGGGGGAGGAAGAATGGAGAAAGTGTTCCATTCATAGATGAAATGAACTCATTAAAAATTACTTTCTCCCCAGCTCCCTACCATTGTCTCCTGGGGACTGGTGTGTATTTTATTAAGAAACAGAAGTGTGGAAAGTGCTTGCATTTCACAAGGTCTGTAGCCAGGTGATTTATCATCTCTCTTTTCCCCTGCTGACTCCCTGGGCGTTCACTAATTTTGAGGAAACAAAGGAGACAAACTAGGAGCCCTGATTTCCTATTGATGTTGACACATCCATACTAAGGTCTACCCTACCTATCTCCAAAGATATCCCTAAAGGGTACTACACTCATGAAGCATCCAAGACATGGAACAGATAGAAATAGAAAACAGGTAATAAGAGGGACCTGAAGAAGATAATGTGGAATGTAGACCCTTTTAGAGTAATGCAAAGTAACAGTTTGACAGCTAGAAGCTACATAGCAGTTGATAATATTTTAATATAAGTTGCTTATTGCTATTTTCAAATTCCAACTAAGCAAACACAATAAATATTCTTATGTTGCACATACAGTAAGAATCTAGTTTAGTCAACGAATGCTGAGACACTGAAACACTCACCAATCATTGTGGAGAAGTGGATAAAATCTAAGAGGCTGAACTCCTAGTCCTTTGCATGAAGCCTGACACTGGTCTGCATGTTGTGGTCAGAAATCATAGCATAAGATAAATTTGTATTCTGATTCTCTTTTCATTCATCCTGAAAAACAAACAAACAAGCAGAAAGGCCCAATATTCCCAGAGGCTTGTGTATATATATATATAAAAAAATGATACAATCAGAAAAAGAAACTAAAGAAGGTCTTCAGGATTTAGTCCTATGTTTTATCACTGAACAGGTGTTGATTTTTTAATTTATTTTTTTCTTTTTCTTCTTCCTTTTCTGCAGTATTGTCCCAATATCTGGTTGATACCAAACATAGCAACTCATTCATTATCCTGAATATCTTGTGAGCCAAACTCCACCCATAAATAGGGCTGCACTGACTCATAAATCTCTGTGGCTGGATACCTGAAAATGCATGTAGAATCCACCACTGGGTTTGGACATAATAAATAATGAAAAATGAGGCTTGGTAGTTGCCATATTTTGTAATGAATTGTAGCTAAGGAAAGAGACAATGGGATCTATCCTGAAACTAGCAAGATTAGATAGACCTGTTTACAAAAGGGCTTATTTATGGTGGAGTGAAATAGTCTTTGTAGAATTTTCCTTGTCACATAATGACTTAAAAACAAACATAGGAACTATTATTTAAAAAAAAAAAAAAAAAGGAAAAAAAAAGAAGTTGATACACTTCTGTGTCTTCTACAGAGGGTATAATTACATTAGAGACTCCATAACAACACTTTCCTTTATCAGGTATAAAAATTTCCTGCAGAGTATCAGGACTGATGAAATTCTGGCTTTATAGTGGAAACATTTTTATCTCCATACAAACCAGTTTCAATCCCAGAATGAGAAGTTTAGATTATATTTTTCTCTTCAGATTTTATTTCTCTTACAGCACATATTATAAATAGATCATGGACGTATCATCACAAGCAACATGAAACATCTTGATATCTCAACACAGAGAGTCCAGTTTAACTCAATTTTAATTGTTTTTGTCCCCAAAATCATCATCCTGCAGGCCATTTTGAAATCTTATAGGTTGACTTCAGATCCAACACTGAACAATAATTATACAGCTAAATCAATAAGTCAGAATAACATAATATCTGTGGAACTGTGACTGCTAGCTTCAGCTAGCTTTACTAGATATTTCCAGCGAAGGTTTAAGACCACAATATAAGAGTCATTAAAATGCCATCAGTTACAGTCACTAAACCATAGTATCTGATGTACTGCTTTATTTTTCTGTGCCATATCTTTCATATTGCGCTGTGGCAAGTGTTGACTTTTTAATTGCAGTTGCAGTATGTCAGCTAATTGGGCAATATTGAAGTAAGGAAGATGCTCTCCCTGAATCCAGCTGGCAGTTAATTTACACCCAACACAAAAACAGCTGAAGTCCACATTCTTTAAGATATAGAAGGAGTGCCAGAAAGAGCCTCTTAGTGCGGGTAATTTTGAGGTTTCTATGCTTTTATTTGAAAATTAGGACTCAGATTCCTTAATTTTTAAATAAAGTTTTGGGACATTATTCCTACCTTTAAGGAGAAATTAGGTGCTATGTTTCAGAAGTTAGTGTTTCTGTCACAATGTGGAGTTGTATTGCTCATCTTTTATTGTAGATTAGCTATGCCACCTAAAAAAGCTGTTCCAAAAGTCAGTTTAGGTGCTGAAATCTGAGAAGGCAGTAAAGGGTACTTAATTTCAGGTCTACAGAATACTTAATTTCTAATCACCTAATTTCAGAGGACAGATGAATTAAATTCATCTGCATTTTGAAGTGCAAAGTTACAATGGTACCTGGAAGATGCTTAAATGCTTGTGAAAAACCACTGTCTTACAAAAGGTAAAGAAGTTTTGAAACCTCAGAAAGGATGAGCTTGAGTGCTCTACATCTGTGTGATTTTAACTTTGGGCATAACAGCCGGAATCATTCACATTCTGGGCCTTGAGCAGCTAAGGAGGCCAATAATTATTACACTCTCTCAAGAAGCAAAAGTGCAGGGTTCAAGCGTGCATCTTTCCTGTCCCATGAGAGGTCTTTAGTTAATCAGAGAAGGTCTGAGAGTGTTAATCAAAATTAACTGAAACATGAACTTAAGGGGAATGGTTTAAATACCTTTGTGAATGTCCTGGCTTATAACTTAGGTGGTCTTCAATCAGCTGTGCTTGCAAAAGAAAGCAAGTTAACTCACTTGAGACCACTTAAAGGGATTTTCACCCAGACAGCAGTTCATGGGGTTCACAGATGTCCTTCTCTAGACAAACATAACTGATTTTACTGGTCACCACACAATTCTGAGCAAGTGATTTTGATAAGTGTGTGACCTTAGCTGTCCACGAAGTTCTCAAGTCTGAGAATGACAGACTAGATTAGACGGGACCTCCAGAGGTCGTGCAGTCCAACGTCTTTTTTAAAGCAGCTCCAGCTGGATCAGGTTGCTAAAGGCACGTGTAGGTAACTACTGAGTATCTCAAAGGACTGATATCCCACAGCAACCCTGATTCAGTGTTTGACCACTCTCATGGTAACAATTTCTTAGAATTTCCTATGTCACAAACCGTGCTTGTCCCCTCTTGTTTTGTACCTCTGAGGGCAACCATAAGATCTCCCTGAACCTTCTCTTTTACAGGTTGGGTGGATTCTTTTCATACATGGTGTGCTGCAGTCTCTTTACCATCATGGAGCTGCTCTGCTGGACTCACTTCACTATGTTTGTGCCATTCCGGTATGTGGGAGAAGTACTCCAAGAGAGATATCTCATGTGCCAGATGGAGGGGAATAATCACATCCCCAGGACTGCAAGTTTCACTCTTGCTAATGAAACCCAGTATGCAGTTGGTTTCACTGTGGAAGGGTACACTACAAGCTTGAATTCAACTTTTTGCCCACCAGGAACCCTCAGCTTCTGCAAAGCTGCTTTTTACTTAGTCAGCACCCAACCGGTACTGTTGTGTGGGGTCATTTCATCTTGGATATAAGTCAGGCAGGGCAATGGTCTCACCAGCAAAGGGAGAACTCCACAGCACCCAGCCAGGGAGAGCAAAAAGGGTCTAGGGAGACTAAGCAGGCTGAGATGACTACCCAGGGGTCATCAGGTTCCTTGTGATGACACAAATCCAAGGGGAATAAGCAATCCAGGACCAGGATCAGATCTGAAGACAGTGACCCAAGTCAAGATTGCGCCATTATTGCCGAGAAATTCCAGCACAATGAGTCTTGCCTGACATCAAGCTGGGAAGTCAGGTTTGTAGGTCCACCTCCAGGCAAGGACCTCTATTCATGCAGTACACAACCAGGCATGGGCATGGCCACAGCACTGTGCACCACAGCCCAGGTAGCTCACACCAGTGTTGAGAGCTCTGGATGAAAAGCAGCTCCCAAGAGCAGGAGACCCCCGGCGATGCTTCACTCAACTCTTTCTTCACAACAGTCTGAACCAAAATGAGTCACCTGAGTCATATCAGAGGGCTGGCCTTAAGCGTAGGCAGCCAAACTAGGAGGAGAGGGGAACACACTCAGGGCACTGGGGCTGGCAAGGCTAATGATCTGTGAGGCACTATAGTCAGTGTAAGTGCAAATAATTGCCCAGAGACCTCCCTGAAACTCCAGAGTCTCTGATGCTGATTTCTAGAAAACAATTTTGAAACCTCAGAGTTCTTTGGGGGACATTATCTGAGAAATACATCTTTTGCAATTTCTTAATGTTTGTTAAATATCTTACCTGCTGGCTATGCTTCAGGGGTGTTTTAATTAGCCAAACAGGTTTTTGTTACAGGGTTTTTTGCCTGTTTCTACAGGCATTTTAGCACTAACAAATTACAAGGGAATATCCTGAATTTAGATAAACCCCCAAAATCTACAAAAATGTAGACTTCTCCTTCTGCACTTTACCCTTTAATTCCAAAGTACAGTTTGGGAAGTTGAATTCAAGTTTTTTTAACACTTGGTTTTCTGTCTGTCTGTCTGGTATGTCATGGTGACAAATGGGGAATATCCCAGGAACCAAGCAATTTGCATGATGCAGAATCATATAATCACAGAATCATTTACATTGGAAAAGACCCTTCAGATCATTACGTTCAACTGTTAACCCAGCAGTGTCAAGTTCACTAAAACCATGTCCTTAAGCACCACACCTTTTTAAATACCTCCAGGGGTGGTGACTCAACCACTCCCCTGGGCAGCCTGTTGCAAAGCTTGACCACCCTTGTGGTGAAGAAATTTTTCTTAATACCCAATCTAAACCTCCCCTGGCATAACCCAAGGCCATTTCCTCTTGTTCTATTACTTGTTACTGAGGAGAAGAGACTGACACCCACCTTGCTACAACAGCATCTCAGGTAGCTGTAGAGACCGATAAGGTCCGCCCCAAATCTTCTCCTCTCCAGTCTATAAACAACCCCAGTTCTCTCAGTTCTTCGCATAAGACTTGTGCTCCAGCCACTTCACCAGCTCTGCTGCCCTTCTCTGGACACGCTACAGCACCTTAATGTCCCTGTTGAGCTAAGGAACCCAAAGCTGAACACAGTATTTGAGGTGCAACCTCACCAGTGCTGAGTATGGGGGTGACAATCATTGGCCTGCTGGCCACACTCTTTCTGGCACATGCCAGGATGCTGTTGGCCATCTTGGCCACCTGAGCACACGGCTGGCTCATGTTCAGTCGGCCGTCAACCAGCACCCACAGGTCCTGTTCCACAGGCAGCTTTCCAGCCACTCTTCCCCAAGTCTGTAGCATTGCGTGGGGTTGGTGTGACCCATATGAATGGTAAGGAACTGTCTGCAACAGTGTTCACTACAGCTGAAAATCCAAACATTAGTGGCTAAAGAGAAACTGTATAACCTCAAAGAAGAATTTGTAGCACTGGTGAAGAGGATACCGGGTTAGAAAATAAGCCCAAATCTGAAATATTTGAAATATTCTATTGTCCTGGTATGATACAGAGTCCTTTCTAAGCTGAAGCTATTTTAATGTGAATACTTAAGCCCCACTATAATCACATAACAAGACTAATTCAAAATAACAATCAACCTAATCTGGTGTTTAGTACAATCAACTTAGAGATTAAGGGTCTAATTTATAAATCACTTGCATACGCCACCTACTTTCAGAATCCTTGAAAATTAGATGCATGCTGTTGCCAATTCACAAAGAAGCTCTTTAAATCCATGGGTCTCCAAATCAATGTCTTCCTGTAATATAGGGATCTTTCAGCTCAGTACCTCACTGTTTATCCAGACAGTTGAGACAGTACACAGAAATATCAGAAGCAGAGATGATAAGGAGAGGAAAATATGTGGAAAGTAAGGGTAGCAAGCTATACAAATTGATTATTTATTATTATTATTATTATTATTATTATTCCATTGACAGGACCCCAAAACTGATTGGTGCAATTCCCAGAAGGAAGAAAAGCAGAACAATAATATCAATAAATGACTCACAAAAATGGATCTTCCACCTCCCATGATATCACAAAAGCCTTGAGAATTGCTGGAAATCTTGTGTAATGTGACTGTGAAACTTGCGCCCCAAAAAAATCAATAGAAAACATAGCATTTCTGAGCTCTTCCAAGAACTCTAAAACTCTTCTCCACAACTGTCATAAAACCAGTAGAGATGAGTCACATAAAGTGATCTTAGCAATGTAAAAGTTAATACAGTAGGTATACTATATTACAATAGGAAGAAGAAGATTGATTTTGGACATGTGTATTTTTTTCTGCACTCACAGTTCTTGTATTTAGTGAAATTGGCACCAGAAAGAAATTATCAGGAAAGAATAAGGATAAAAGAAGGGTTTTTTTATTGTCAAAGCTTCTTACCCTAGATTCTTTTAACTGCTTTTTTTTTTTTTTTGTCTTTTTCCTTTTTTTTTTTTTTTTTTTTTTTTTTAATAAATCAAATTCAAGCTCAAGTTCTGTTCTCAGAACTTTTGGTGAAAAGCTGACTCATAACACAAACTTTGAAGCCATGAAACATGAAGCCAACATAGCTTCAGATGTTTAGGTCCAGGCTTCATCTTAAGCCTCTCATTACAAGCTCCCGTTTCTCAGTTCCTGTGTTATATATAAAATCTACATTGCCAGGAACTCGGAACAGAAGGACAGAAGCAGCTGGGACCTTTGCTTTTACATTTTTTAGAGTGTGAGGGAGCTGAGACCTACTTTTGGTCTTTAGCAAAGCTGACAGGGCCAGCAATCTCTAAGGAATCTTGATGTATTAAAAATATTTTTTAAAACGTGCTATTCTAATATCATCTTAGTACCCAATGTGAATGAAGGTTGGAAGGGACATCAAAGATCACCTCATCCAACCTTTCTTGGCAAAAGCAGTCTAGACAAGACGGCCCAGCACCCTGCCCAGCTCAATCTTAAAAGTGTCCAATATTGGGGAATCCACCACTTCCTGGGGGAGATTGTTCCAATGGCTGGCTGTTCTCATTATGAAAAAAATTACTGGTTTAGTCCTGCTCAGCTACAGCTCCAAAATACACTGTCACAAAACATCACAACAAAAGAAAGGAAATATTACTGTGAAATGTCTTTCATCAGTGGTCAACCCTCTCTTTTTTTTTTCTGTCTCACCCCCAACCCCTGACCCCTTCAGCAGATTCCCTCCTGCAAACAGGCATTTCCAACCACAGTTTAACCCTTATTCTTTTGAGTGAGATGTGGGGTTAATCACAAGCTTGATATGTTGTGTTTTTATCACTCACTGTTTTCTAAAATTTCTAAATCATTATAGGCTCCCTTCCATTCTGCAGACATACACTTGAGTGCTTTCCACAAGTAAATATTGGTTTAGCCCTAAAACAAAATGTCCTATCTATATATATTTTGCATAAGTGTATGTTGATAAATAAGCTAGCAAGTGTATGCATTACGCATAAGGTCTTTTTTAAAGAGGATCTAGATTTTATAGACTGTAAAATACAGAGATGGCTCTATTTATCTTACTGTAGCTTTGTGGAAAGGTGACAGTGGGGATTAGAATGCTATGCTTCATACTCATGCTACAGCACACTTTTACCTTCTTCACACACAGTAACACAATAACCCGCCAAAAAGAGGCATAAGAGGGAGGAAAAAGTAGATGTAAAAAATAAGTAAATAGTATAGAATGGTGTAAAACAGCGAACAACTGACTAGTAACTTTAAATTCAACTGAATTAAACAGAGGCTGTTTCCTCCACCCTGATTAGGTGTCGTATGAAACATGAAGTCATACAAGACCTACTGTTTAGTGTGTGTTTCTAGTCATACAGATTTCATTTCTAGAACTTGTGGGAAACTCAAAGTCTTGAGTGTGTTTCTCATCCCAGTGTTGCTGTGAAGCACTGACAGCCCGATTCAGAGATGGAGCTGGTGGGGTATGCAGATATAAAGTAGTTTGTAAAGACCCTACGAGAAATCTGAAGCAGGGGAAGAAACAGGAGCACTTTCTACAGGGCAGGACAGAAGCAGACTTACAGTATTTTTATTTTTATTTTATGGGTTTTTTTTTAAGACATGAGTTTTTTAATCTATCCTTTTTAAAAATTGTCTTTAATGTAACCTAGTAATGATAGCTCAGTGTTGTGCGTGAGTCAGGAAATACAAATACTCATCATGGCTGAGCACTCACTGAGATGAACTCTGGGCAACTTGAAGAGTCAACAGAGAAACTGAGTCTGTCTGTCTGTACACCTCTAAAGCCTGAAGTCATAATAATGCAGCAACCCCTGCACCATCATCCCTTCCTAATTTTAAACCATCTGCCACAGCTAGTATCGTAGCCTGACATGAATCTCTGAAATTGCCATAATTATCAATAATGGTTGTTACACAAATGGGTAGAGGTAGTTTTTGGTGTTGTCCTCTGACAACAGTACAACATTTTAGGCAGCTTTCACGTCATCAGACTTCAGTTGTCATCAGTATGGACCCAGTTGATCCCAGAGATAAAAGATCTTTTTTTTCAGGAATAATTTGACACATTTCACAGATCTATTCTAAGATAAACAAGTTGCACCTGAGCACTATCTGATTCTTCTAGTGGTGATCAATGAAGATGGAGTTTTAATAGGAACTTCTGCAATGTCCACATGTAGTGAGCTGAATCCTATCCACTGAAACAAGGCAGGTAGCCTATTTCAGCCTCCTCAACTATGTTCTGTCTCAGTGTGAGCACCTGATCATGTTACTAATTCAGCTGTGAGATTTTTCTCTAATTAACAGGCCTCGTTCTATCTTATGGAAAGGGAACGTGATATCCTCCAGTGGGATCTGTGCTGCTGCTCCTCCAAGTGCCAGACACATCTTATGCAAGCACATAAGCAGACCAACTGTTTTTTAGTTGCTAGTGAGTGGCATGGGTTTTGTGGATGGAGGAGAACTCTGTACAATTCAATTACAGAAAGTATGACAGATGTCTTGTAAGCCAGGATATTAAAAAAATTCTTCCTACATGAAGACAGTCTCTGCTAGAACATCTTTTTTTCCTTCCTTTTTTTTTTTTTTTTTTCTCCCACCACCACCCACACCCCTAGCACCACCCCAGTGTCTTATAAATCATTTTTATGTTCCCTTCTTAATATGTGTGACAGACAGGAGCCTGGGTGACTGCAGCTTTTGCTGCTGCTCAGAACCACTGCTTGATTTTGATCAACTCATCCCAAATTTGACCAGACCATGCCTTTATTATTTAAATAAAGTAATTATGATTAATAGCCATGGGCAAAATTCCCATCACCCTGAGGACTGTATATTCACAAAAAAAAGAAATAGATCTCCTTGTCTCAAAGAGTTTGGAAGATATTACAGGCAGCAGACAGGCAAGCAAAAGTGTAAGAAAATTATGAGAGAGTAGCAATTTCCATAATGGGCAATATACTTGCAGCCCTTGGGCAATGTGACTATTGTCATGCTTACTTATTTATGTATTGGCCTTGAAGCAAAGGAAGAAGAAAAAAGGAGGATCTGAAGGAAGACAAGGACTAACAAAACAGACTTGTTGAAAAGAAGTCCCCAACAGCGATGAACACCATTTGAGGAAGCTGTAGTATCTGAGATGGTGAAAGCTTCCTAAGCTGGTAGGCCCAACTATTAACAAAATTTGGCAACCTGTTTTTCTGATGTGGATACTTAACCAGTACAAACACCCCAGAACTGAGACCTCTGGCCATAGTCCTTGGCTGAAATATCTGGAGTAGATGCAATGTATTAGTGATGTGAAAGTATGGATTGGTGAAGTTAAACATGGTCCAGTTTTCCTGTAAACCCAGACACAATTGCAGAGATGTATATTTTCCACTTGTCAGGGAACCAGTCACTTATTCCAGTGGGCTTGCCCGTGATCCTTATGTTTTCTCCTCATGCTAACTCAGTATCCTCTCCGATTCAATCAATTGGCCATAATGACAGGCAGCAATTTCCCTACCTTTCCTGTTGCAAAGTAACACTTTTTCATTTCCTTCCCCAAACTCATGATGCTTTTACTTGAGTTGCCAGACCTCATGAAATTTTACAAACATGTAAGCCATAGATAGACAAGGACTAGAGGCAGGCAGGACATGGCAAAGATATGTAGCGAAAAAGTAATGGAAAAGAGTGGAATGAGAAACAGGTAACAAGTATGGCAAGGTGACGGTCTTTAGAAGTGCAAAACACTGCACTCCAGCGTCACGCTCTCCAAACCTGTCCTTGGACACACTGGCAGGGAACCCTGGCCTATAAGGCCATTTCCCACTCTGATCATACATACATAGCACATATTAGAGCTGTAAGCCAAGTGGTCTCTTTCTAAACATATTATTCATCTCTAGTACTTTAAAATAGGTTCAGATTTTGGTCCTGTGTCATGTTAGGCACTCATTAAGTCCAGCTGAAGTTAGGATTGCATTACCTAACTTCAGTCATCCAGGCGTGGGGCATACCATTTAGTCATCTTCTATAGGCACGAGATAAAATGCATGTCTGTGGCAGATTAACCATGATTTATGCAGATGTCCAAAATAGATGGGAACCACTCTCTGGAGGCGCCATATGTTTCCAGTGTCTAGAAGAAGCCCACACAAAGAGTTTAGATTAGATTCCTAACTTTAAACATCGTAACTCTCTTAGAAAGCACCTGTAGGCCATTCTCGTACTCTACAGGCAATGCAGAGACTGACTGTTGATGAAGAAACAATTGCCCAAAATAGTGTAAAAGGCAGATCTTTTCCCTGTCTGTTATGTTCTTTTCAGAATATCAATCATCCAACGAACGTTAACTCTTACAAGTACTGGTTTTTTGCATCCCTGTGCCTCTTCCAACTGAAATCTTAAGAACAGCAGATCTATGAGTGTTTCTTCAGTCTCTTGACACTTGTGCCATGCTGTGCAATGTTGCAAAGGTTCAGTTGCCCCTAAGCACAAGAAAGCGAAAAGCAATTGTTCTTGTGTATGTGTGTGCATTACTATTCCTCCAAGGATTGCAACGCTTTAATATTTTTGGATTAACTCATGATCAAACATTGATGAATCATGGTATTTTACTGAAAAGTGCAATCCTTAAGTCAACCACCTAATCTAAGAGAAGAAATTAAACTCTAAACCAACATAAACACATTACAAGTCATTAGTGTAATTAAAAAGGAATGTATAATTAAAACATTTGTGTATTTTAGCTCAAATTCATCTGCGGTTGGAAATTTTAATGAACTGTTCATCAAAGAAATCTCTGGAGTCTGAGGATAAGTTTAGCATAACAAGAAATTGAATGTTTTCTTCTCTTCAGCATAGGAAGATCTGTTCCCACTGGCTTCGAAAACCAAGCTGTCATTGGCTCAAGCAAACTAATAATGATTCTAAATGGTTATGATCGCTTCAATGTTTTAAACTGATGTTATCTTTTTTATCCCCTAAGAATCATGTTTTTCATAATTACTTCTCTTTTGTCCTTTCCTTAAGACAAATGATTTTGTAATTAGTGATGAAGGAACCAGTGATCACTCCAAGACATCTGTCAAGTTGTCATGAAGTATCTGTCCCTGTAGCTATATTTAAACTTTCTGTTTAATAGCCTCTTGCTTTATTTCACTATTACATCTCTGCGGTACCATAAGCAGGATACCCTAATGATCAAGTTCTATAAAACACAGAGCAATTAGATTGTAAGACATATTGCTCCCATGAAAGTCCTTCCTTCTCATAACGTAGCTCCCTCTCTTCCCTTTCCTTTACCATCTCCCAGCCCCACATACTCACTTGAAGCATTCATTAGCTGTTATTAGACAAGATAACTGCATCAACAAATAGCCTGACGTTTGGCTATATTTCTGTCTTTGAAAACTTCTTTCATACATCTTTTGCATATGTTTGATGGTTGGAAGAACAGCCTCATGAGTAAAATACCATATCTAATCTAATCAATGTGATTGGAGTTTAGAAGATCTGCACTACAATCCTAGGTAATTTTTTTTTCCCATAGTGATCTTAAACTGCTAGGGATACTCTATTTTTCTTCCCACCCATCCCCAGAGCAGAGATTGTCCCATTTTGAGTGTGTCAAGGCCCATGGGAACCCATCCCTGGCAGGATTCTCCAAGGACTACAGAACTATACGAAGAGATTCATAATATTATGGAAATGTACATCAAGGCAAAGCAAGGATACTATTGTGCATTGTAATATTTATTACACCCTGGGGTATTTTTTCAAGTCCTGTATCCCTTAACATAAATCAGCTTGTTTTCTTCTTCCCCGTTTTTAGACTCCAGAGTATTACTCTTTGTCTTAAGAATGGTACCTTTCCAGAAATTATTCTCTAATGAGGTAGGAGAAAAATGCTTTTGAGTATACCCAAATAAAACAGAAATTGTGGAACACAGAAATATATTTTAAAACAAACAAACAACAAAAAAAACAGTAGCGTGCATACATAGTGACACCAATCAGTGTCATACTAGATAGGTACACAGGTGAATACATAAATCAATTGATGATTAAGAAAAGGCAACATTCTAAGCATATAGGCACTTCTAGGCTGTGATGATAAGAGAGGTATAAAATTGTAGACAGAGAAATATTTTGCACACTGTTCATCAAAAATGAACTGAGCTTTTCAAACATGTCTTTTATCCTCTCTGTTGCTCTCTGGACCTCTGAATACCAAGCTAGAAAGTATATTATTTTACAGTTCTTTGTTGTGTACATTCAAAGTTATATCTTTTAGTGTTTCTTGGTACTTCACCCATTCAAAATATTAATGAAAGTAAGGAGAAAGAAAGTCTGAATGATTCAACTAACTGATAAGACTGCATAGATCCTTTTGCATCTAAATAGCTGATTCAAAGTAAGGTGAGATGAACGGATATTGGGATATTTTGTTATCAGATGTTGTGACCTGGTCAACAAAAGGAACTGCACTTACTAGTGCAAAGACTATTTGGGCCAGGGGGTGGGATGGAGAAAGAAGATGCATTTACTATGCTTGTTTACTAATTAACAAGACTGTGTATGAAACATGAGCAGTACTCTAGGTTGTCTTGGTCCACCACAACCTGTCTCCTCTAGGCAGGCATCGTTAAGTGAAATCCTCTGGCCTGTTTCATGCAGCAGATCAGGCAAGCTGAATGTAATGGTTCCTTCAGGATAGATTAAATCTATGGAGAGAGTTTCAAAGTCACAAATGGAAATGAGGCACTCAACCTCCATTGACAGTGAAGAACAAGCTACTTCTTTCTCCTTGGTGCCTTTGAAAATTCCCTGCTATAGTCTATGAAGTTCTGTCTGTCATAACCTGCTAAATTTCCATAACCTTCAGTAACGAAATGTACAGACCCTCTGGGTGAGTGAACTGTGTAAGAAATTTTTTTCAGCTTTATTTTCAAGCTCCCATGATGGATCCATTAGTTGCTTCCTGATGCTTGGTTTATTTACACAGAGATCAAACACAGGCTTTATTGTAAAAAGAGAAAGGGGACGGGAGGAGGGAGGGAGACAATCCAGAAATAATCAAGGCAAAAGCATCATCATGAAAGAGCCAAGTTCTTTGGAAACATGAGCTCTAATTTAGCCTTAGCAAATCCTTTTGTCTTGTCTGGAAAGGCATATATACATGCATGCACACACACGCATGTGCACACTTAGACACATATGCAAAGTTATACTTACTGAAGCATTTTATACTACTGATGCAATCAGTCACACAGCAAAAACTGTCAAAGTCAGTATTTTCAAGATTTCTCCAGGGAATTCAGGCTGTGTGAGAGATGTACATTTTTCATTAGGGTTTACACCAGCATTTGGTGTAATTAATCCTAATGTTCAATCTTCACATTATAGGCTTATTCAGAAGAATAAAGTATTGCAGAGCAATGGAAAGAAAATCCCCAGTAGAAGCAGGTGTTCATTATAGATGAAGGAAGGATATATGATTCTTGTTATGATCGTAGGTTTTACTTACGTTTTCATAGTTTTATTCCCACAATTGTAATATCTAAGAAATATTCAAAGGAGACAAAGGCCTGAGTGTGCTAGTGCCTGTACAGAAACAAGAGTCTGAGACACTCCCCATCCGAGGAAACTGCAATACATATAGACAAATGGTGCAGTAAGTAACAGAGGCGGTTGGTTTGCTAACACTAGCCCACCGTGGAGGTCCCAGAAAGAGTTTATAAGTGGAAACTGGGACCTGCTATGTGTTTCAGAAGATGTCTGTACTTTAGTCTCCCCAGCTGGTATAGACACAACAGTTTTAAGCATATTTACTGAGGTGATGCAGTTTTGCATTTCGGGGTGAGACGACTAGTGTGAATCGACAAAGCCCATCTGGGATGCAGGGCATATTCTTCAGAGACCAATGTGAGCTGCAGGCTGCTGTTCCTGTACCGTTATCCATAGTTGAGCTAGACGGATTGAAGATAACCCAGTCATAGCTTTTTAGAAATAACTTATCTTCAGACTGAAAGGTTGTTTTAGTCTATCAGCCTTACAGGACATTTCATCTTCAGAAGCACAACCCTGATGAAAAGCTAAACTACACAAAATCCTGAAAGTTTAGAAACTGACATCAAGTTTGTAACTGCTCATACCTCCAAACATTCATAGTGATGGAAAGAAAAATTCAGTCACCTGGTGAAAATACTGCTGTCTGTGATGTAATGAAGGTATGACTTCAAGGACAGTCACAAAACCTTTCAATTCATTTTGGTAAACATTGCCACTGACTAGAGGCCTCTATTGAGTTTTCTCCTGTTTTCCATTTACAGGAAGAACGGGGAGGTTTCCTGGTTGTCTAGGTGTCCATTCTGATCTGAATAAGGATATGTGTATTTGCTGCTTCTTATATGGTGCAGGATGCATTTCTAAGTACTGATATGGAAAAGGAAAACAAAATATGAATATAAAAATTAAAAATAAACCCCCAAATTTTACATTTTTTCAAATCTCACTGTGAACAGAAGGATTTACACAGTTTCATTCAGCATGGATTTGAGCATAGAAAAGCTGAAGGCCTATACCAGACATTTAATTTAATTTTTTATTTGAATAATCAACTTCAGCAAGTTCCAAAGACATATTTTCTTTCACAAACATAATTTTTAAAGAAAAAAATTGAAATAGAAAGCTAACTAACTGCTTATCTGGTGATGTCTCTTAAGCTAAAAAACATTTTCTCTATTGAATTTATCTTTGTTAACTAACAAGAAGTAACATAAAAGAATAAATTTTTATTTTTTTTTATGTTGGAATTGTGGATCATCTTGTCAGATCAAAACCATTCCTTCCAGCTTAAATAAAAAAAAGGACAAATAGAAAAAGAAAAGGGGAAAAAAAAAAAAAAAAGAAAGAAGAAAAAAACAGAACCTTGTTGGTTTCTCATCTTTGTGTTAATTAGGGTCACTTTCATCATCTTTACAAGCAGAGTTTTCTTGTTTGGGGTTTTTAATTTTTTATTTTATGTTTTCTTTTTCTTTTCTTCCTATTCTCTGATATGAAAGAGACTGTAGTAATGCTTCAACCAATCCCCAAAGGTCTTTACAGATAATTTCCAGTTGCATTACTGATTTATTTTTGCCTTGACCAGATGGCTCCAAGTTCATGTGACTGTAAGGGAGTGCTTTTGATTACCCTATTTATCTCTCCCAGTGCTCAATTTAAGGGTCAAACCTTGTGTAACACATTTGCCAGATAAACTATTCAGTGCTTCTGCCTTTTGGACACCATACTTCTGACATATGCTCTGTGCCTCATTAAACACAAAAGTTATTAGATTTAATAAATGTTTTACAAACTCTGTTTGTAACAAAAGATCTAAGTTTTAAATTTATTTATTTTATTCACATGTGGCTAGTGGATTGATTTGACTTTATCACCTGGAAAAATGGGTGAAATTGAAAGGGAACATCCTGAATATGACAGGAGGGGAAAGCAGAGAGGCAGAAGCTGGGATGGTTTTCTGTTCTTTTTTTTTTTTTCCCTTGATATAGGTTATAAATGAAAAGACGAGCAGAATGTTTTTAATGAAACCAATAAAAATGCAAAGGAAGATTTAATGTTTAAAGTAACGATAAATCAAAAGTGACAACTGAAATGCAATATTGCACCATGAGATTGAGGAAATAAATTCATCCATAGGGCAGATGTGCCTGCTGTAAAAAAAAAACAAAAACAAAAACAAAAGAGAGTGATGGGGGGGGGGGGAGGGAAGACAAAAAGAAAAGTTTTCACCATTACTGAAATGAAGTAAGTCCTATAAAATAACAATAATTAAAATAAACCTATAAACGCAGTACTACAGGTTGAATAGGAACAGTTGAGACACATCTATGTAGAAACACACAGATGTATATTCACATGTAAGTGTACACACACATTTATGTGAATAAAATAACTAAAGAAGCTTAAGTTCAACCAATTTAAGAATAAAAAGGCTCAGAAATACAGTCAAAACTTATTTCTAGTGTTTTTATGTATAGTATGAAAAATTACACAGGACAAATAGTGGCTGTATCCCACTACCTCAGGTGAAACCTTCAAAATTAGAATTAATTACTTGGAGGGAAGACTGTCTTATAATAGCATTTGCCTGGGACTAGGACCCCTGTGATCTGAATCCCAGCTCTGTCATAAACACGCTGTGTGACCTTGCAGGATTTGCTCTGGCCTAGATTTTTCCTGGCTAAATTTAAGCAATTAACTGAGGTGTCCAAGTTGGGAGCTAGGTAGGGCTGGCTCCTTTTCTAATCAATGGACAGAAAGAGGTGTCTTCCGTAATCAATTCAGATTTTATATGGACCAAGTCACCCTTCAGGGCTGTCTATATTTTCCAATGACTAGGGAGGAATTCTAGAGCTGACACATGCTGAAGCTGGCAAGAATTAATTCTCATTTTTGGGTGCAATCCTGTCACAATTATGCAGACTGAATTGGACTTAGTTCAATAAAACCAGATAACTTTGGTCTGTTGGAAAGCAATCTGATGCTTTTAAGTGTGACTTCCTCTTACCTAAGTTCTGTCACTTAAAGTGGGAATGCTGATGCTGTAACTGAGATGACTGGCACTCAGGGTTAACAAATCAGTTTTTCTGGACACACAGTAGAAGCCTTTGCAAATGCTGATTATCATGCTGCACCTTTTAAAACTCTTATTACACCACTGCTAAACTCCCATATACAGTACTAGTCCTTCCAAAAAATGGATTGTGAGGTGAATTGTTTCCCTCTGAGCACATAAAAGGAATTGAGAGATGCCCAGACTTAATTGGTTTTGCTTTCACCATCCATCAAGAATTTTGAGTTCTGACAAAAAAGCCGTACCTGGACTTCATCCCTCAGCTTGGGAAGATTTGGCCTCATAGACATCAAAAAATACTGTTTGTAGACCTCTCTGATGTGCATAAAGGTGTGGAAAGGGGATGTGAGGACAATCACTAGATATGCTGAAATAGAGATTTTGTATCTTTGTTTTCACATGCATGTGTATATGTGTGCATGAAGTTTCTACAAAAGCAAAAGTGTGCCAAGGAGTTAGATCATGAGGGAAGGAAGGACAGACAAAGAGAGAAAGAGAGGGAGAAAAGAAAGCAGAAATAGGGGAGGGAGAGGGAGGGGGAGGGGTAGAGAGAGAGGGAAAAATTGGGTTATACCTGGCCTTTCATTTTTTAAATAACCTTGTACTCCTTTTCTATTTTCACTTCAGAACTGCTCCCCCCCTTTTTTTCTTTCTTTTTTTTTTTTTTTTTTCTTCTTTTTCCTTCATTATTTTAATGGCTACATCCTTGCTCTGATGTGTCAATGGTTGTGGAAAATCCTGTGAAGCAAGGGCTTAATGAAATGGCAGCTGGAACAGAGGGATAAAGTTCCTTTGGAGCAGCTTCAAAGGGGAGAGAGGGAGCAGCGTTAGCGATCAGAACAATGGTGCAGGGATGCTCATACACAGGCCAGGCACATCCAGCTGGCTGTTTAGACTCGGCGCCCTAATGAGGCATGAAGCGAAATGGGTAAGTACACGGTAGGGGAGAGGAATTGAAAGGAAGACACACACAAAAAATAAAGGAAGAAGAGAGCATTCTGATATTTCACAACAAATTATTGAGATATTAAATAAGGTACCAAAAGAAAAAGACTAGTCTGTTATAAAGAACATGTGCTAATTTTTTGGTCAAACCCTCATGAATACTAAATTTAGTTTCCCTTCCCCTTCCCTTCCCTTTCCTTTCCTCTTCCCCTTCCTCTTCCCTTTCCCTTTCCCTTTCCCTTTCCCCTTACCTTCCCTGTTTCAGTTTATATAGTATTTTCACAAATTATTTTTTGCTCATCTTTGTTGGTTTGTTCTTCTTATGTAATTATTATAATAATTTCTATTATATTTAAATGGAAATTATGGAAATATTACTGAATGAAGGGAACCCCAAACCTGTAGAAATTACACCAAGAAGTATGAATAGTCTGAGATATGTTAAGAAAAATAAAATAAAATAAAAAATCCCAAAAGTCCTTATGTTTGTCCCACTGTGAAGATGTCATATAAAGAGACCTAAACAGTGTTACTGTTACGCAACTAGACAGAAACCTCATCCTTCTGCAATGCTGTAGGCAATATTTCCAATTGTAGAGCATCAGCCTGTGCTGAAACTCATATCTACAACACCAAAGCTTTGATCACCACCACTTGAGTTAACTCTGATAATAGGAAACAATAATAGACCACAGTCTTCGAAGTTGAGTAGTCACAGTCATTAAAATGTGGTCCTAACCTGCACCTCACAGAGACACTCAGTGTGCAAAAATATTTGTAAGATATTTCTTGAAACACTATAAAATATTTATATTCCAAGGTTTGTTAACAATGTGTCCAGAAATCTCTAAGGTTTCAGCTGTTTTACATCTACAAATGAATCTGGGGAGCCAATTACATGTGGTTATCCTAATAAGATTACAATATTATAAAAAGCAGCAGTCCTTCTGACATAGTACTCTTACTGGTCTAAAACCTGGAATGATACAGTTACGATCCAGAGGATAGATATTATCTGTGTTGTCAAGAGAACTGTGTCTCAGAGCAACTAACTAATTTCATGAATACTTGGCAATGCCATTAATGGGGTAGTGGCAGAAGGTGTTTATGTCAGCCTTGTTTTAGACTGCAAGGGCAGGACTTCAAAAGCATTTAATCACCAAGTCTAACAAACTTCAGTTATCAAGATTAATCTGTCATTTCAAGTTCAGTTAAGAACAAGCATCAGCTTGTCTTCAAACTTATTTATTCTTAATATTATCGTTGCCTGGACATGTGCCTAAGAACAGAGCAGATGTGAGCCATCACCCCTATGGTGGTGGGGCACAGACTTGCTTGGTACTCTTTCTGGCATGCAACTGCTCCTTCCTTCTGGTCAGCATGGATTAAGCCAAATCCTAGCTGATTTGTGGATCTCCAGGTTTGCTCTTCCTGTGTACAGCAAAGACATTCTGCACTGGTGTTGCCTGTCTGTTTATATAGACAAAGTATATGCACAATGTAAGCTAGTTGAATAAGGTCCATGGTTACCAGAGAGAGAAAAAAAGATTGACCCTTCTAGTTTTCTGTACATCTGCTTTATTTAAACATCTTCTTAAAGATGGGTGTGGTATATAAATGCTTATTTCCCTCCATTGCCTTTAATGGGAATAAATGGTAACTAACGCAAATGTCAATGTCTATGTTGTAAGTGTTTACATTTTAACTTGGAGAATCCTGACCCTTATGTCACTTCTGATAGGGTTTGTCTTCTTCATGTGTGCTCAAAGGCTTAGCCCTAGCCCTAGCAACAAGTGGTTTGTTTACCTCCATTTATTTGGGGGGGCATAAAGTTCAGATGCTCACTGTTGCTGTCTGTCTTGCTAGGAGGTGGCATTTCTTTTATGGATCTGTGTAACATTTGAAATTGAAATTTATTAGAAGGCTTCTTTTTTTATAGTTCTCCTCCTCTACCCTCCTGCCCACCCCCCACCCCCCCACCCCCCCGTTTACTTTTCTTGCCTTCCTTTCATTGACAAAGGTAAGCGTGAATCTATCCTTGTCAAGCGTGACAGGATTTCATTTTTTACTCTGTGGGTGGTAAAGATGGAAGCTGAAATGATGATGTAGCTCCTCTTCACCTCAGTCAGGAACAGGCTGTCTGCAATCCACACATTCAACATTGCTTTCTTCATACTTATTCTGTGAGCAAGTGCTGTATTAGTGGGAAGAATCAGGGGGACAAAAAGAAAGTACAGATTATTTCTCTTCCAGTGACTCCAAACAGTCTTCATAGAGATTTTTCGTGTTGGACTGTTCACACATGGTTAAAGTAAATATAGGTATCAGTTACAGCAGTTAACAGAATTTATTTACATATGGAGAAGGGAGTTTATTCACATATGGAGTGCATATAAAAAGCAATTTATAAAAGAGGTAAGGATTGTTAAGTAATACAAAGCACAGAGATTTTATTTAAGAATCTGCAGTGAACTTTGTTTTAGAAGGCTTTTATCAATTTCATAAACTAAAAGATAAAGTTACTATCACCATGCTGGAGATTTGGATAGTTTTAATCTTTGACATGTAACAATTCTCTGGCAGCTTTTCTTCATGCTCATACACAACAGGAATGCTAATGTAAATGGACTGGAAACTAGTTGTAGGGCCAAAATACCTGTTCTGTGTTTTGCAAACTCTATCCTATTTATGCAAATGCTAATAAAAAGATAATGGGACTTCCACAAATTTCCAGACAGGAAACTGAGGTACTGGTGAACTTTAGGACTGGATCTATTGTATCTGCTTTTTTGAAAGCTTGTGGTCTAAACTGTCACTGGGAAATATTTATCTTTTACTACTGACCATAGCAGGACTCTAAGGCAACAAAAAAACCCAGCCAACCCAAAAAACATGCCTATTGGAGATGAAAACAAGTCATTGTCTTGGTCTTCCAATTTCCAAACCAGACTGGATTTAAAAAAAAAAAAAAAAAAAAAAAAAAAAAAGAGCTGGTTGCTTTTAACTCAAGTCCTTATGCCCACTAAGAAATTAAGTAGTAGGGAGACTGGCTGTTTGTGCCAGTTGGCTTCAGTACCAGAACAATGATTCCTGGCACATTCATCTGCTAGCATAAACGTAGTGTCGTCTGGTCATTTAGAGTTCTCCCATGCTTTGAATGAAAAGTAAGTATGATAACTTTCTACCTTTTCCACTACAAAGCAAAGACACAACATAACTGAAAAACACAGATCTTCTATTCCTTCATAGGAAAAAAAAAATAATTACTTGTTTCTAAGAACATGCAGGCTACTTACTTCTCCTCATTGGCTTGTAGAACTTTTAAGGGGCAAATGTAAATTCTAGATCCTATTTGATGTCCAGCCCTCTGGTCATGGAGAAGAGCAGCAGTGTTTAAAATCATGACTTTAACAATCTTAAAAGGTCTTACAAACCCCTGTAGACCAGTTATCTTCAAGACTGCATGCATCTTGGTTAACCTTGGTCTGTAAATTAAGGATAATTACCTCCTGCTATTCAGAACTCTGATGTCTACAGATACCTGGAACCTGAGACTGACACATACAAAAACATTGCAAGACAAAATTAAGAGACACAGGCACAAGGCAAACAGCATGAGGAGGGAGGAGAAAGAGTGATGGAAGTAAAAATCATAAGATAAGATGTATCATGAACAATGGAGCAAGTCTGTCATTATTACTTTAGAAGTACAGGATTCGACCACACATTATGATTAAAGCTTTCTGTAGTTACTAATAAACATGGTGCGGTTAATCTGAGTTTTTCCCCACCAAACTAAATCCACTAGTTCAGTGTTTTACATCTACCCTGAAGGGGAGTGGAGAGACTGGATTTGTAAAATTAGTTTAGAAGGATAAAGTAATATATTTAAAAGGCTGTGGAACAGTTTATATACAGAAAAATTATAAGGGAATCAAATGCTCTACAGCACATCACCTTTCCATTGATCCACCCTATCCTCCTCTTTGCCCCGCATGTTTGCTAAAAGTAAAATTCACTACCCAACTGAAAGGCTACTTAGAGCCTTCCTTGCCGCTAGCTCTCTATAACAGCGCAGAGGCAGCAAGTTGAGTTGTGAAAAGGACTGAAGGCTGAGCATTATCAGACATTGCTTCCTTACTCCTACTGCTCTTTTCCACCCATGGCATGCAAAGCTGAGCTGAATACATAAAAATAAAGGTGTGGGGTTTAGTGATATGCTCAGTACCAGGTCCTGAATGCTGGGGATAGGTAAAGACAAATTTTATTTTATCTTACTCCCATTTCCTCTCAGCTTCATAAAACTTGGATAGCTATTCTGTGTCTGTGAAGCATTTCACTGGCAGCATGTAAGACATTTACAGTATGTTTAGCTGTGGACTTCTCAGACTGCTACTAATATTTAATTTATGCCTTCAAAACATTGACAACATTCTGAAAATAACAATAGATCTCTCATATGGAGAAGCTGTATGTCACATATTAAATAGAAATGTTGCCTGAAAAAACTTCAAGAGTGTATAAGAAACTATCCTGTCCAATAAAATCCTAGATGACTGAAAAATAATATAAAAAACAAAATCCCAAACCAACCAACCAACGAAAACACACAGACACACCCAAACCCCACTTTGAAGTCTCGAGGGAGTGGAGTATATTTCTGATAAGTTGTTGTGAGCTTTTCAGTAGAATTTCCATATTGTATTTCAATCAAAGCTTACAAGTTTTGCCCTATTCAACTGTATAACTCTTAAAATGGTTCTTTTCATAAAATCATAGAACAGTTTGTGTTGGAAGGGACCTTAAAGATCATGTAGTCAAGTCCCTTGCCATGGGAAGAGACACCTTTTACTAGATTGGTTTCCTCAAAGACGGATCCAACCTGATCTTGAACACTTCCAAGGGGTTCAAGATCTGACTCTGCAACCTTAGATACATGTGATTCAAAGTCAACAACAAACACATACGTGGAACAGATTACTAAAAGTACAGACCACTGGCATATATATAATGCACATGATATTGTTGAAATTAGAACTGAGACAGGTTGATGTAGGGTGCTTTATTTGTTTGGTTTACCCAAATATTTTAATGTTTTATTCTTTAAACATCAGACACAAGAAAAATCCTTGAAAAAAGCAAGGCTGTGAAAGTTGCAAGTCAAGCAGGTATAAGTAAAAATAATCCAGAATTTAGGATGCCACAATTAAATGATTAATTAATACAAGTGATGCTGCTTACATCACCAAGTGCTATTTTTTACACACAATCTTTGCTTACTCAGTTTCCATTACTTTCTACTTCAGCAACATGGGAGCACGGACCAGAAACCCCCTCCTGAGTAAAGAAACCATTCTTCTGCCCCTGTAGACGCTGTACAGTATAATTATATGCATGAATTCACTGATTTCCTCATTCAAAAAGGGCTGTTTCTCCCACCACCCTTGCTAGAACACTATTCTGAAACCTCACTGCTCTAGCAATTTGTAATCTTCTTAATTTTCTTTTCAGTTTAAATTTGTTCATGGCCAACCCACCCTATTTATTCTTATGCCAACACTTATGTTAGCTTAAATAGCTCATGTCTCTCCTTGGTGAATTTTCCCTTCATTTATTTATAGACAACCATCATATCCTTCTAAGTCTTCATTTTTCTTTGGTAAACAAACTTTGTTTTCTTGCGTCCTTTCCTATGACAGTCTTTCTGTCGTTTTGATTACAGTTATAGACAAGCTCTGTATTTGGGGCAGCTTCTGTTCATTTTCCTTTACAAGCCTTGTCTTTTATATTCTTTAATTAATCTTAGAGCCCTTGAAATGGTTATTCACATCCATATTTTTTTTCCACCCACCTCTACCTATTGACGTTATTCCTCTCACACCCTAACCTCTATACTAGGAAGACAGATTCTTCCGTTTTTCAAACTATATAGTGTTAATGAATTCCTGAGTTGCTCTTCATTCAAGTTCCTGATCTCCTCAGTCCAGCTAGCTTCCCGTCATTCATCAGGAACTGTCCTTTAGAAATCTAGATCATTTATTATCAGTCTTAGCTTATTTAGTTTCTTATTTAACTTCAGTTGAATCAGCTTGCATTCAGGTGATCCAAGTTTTATATTTTTCACCAGCACATTCATAATAGTCTGATTTCTTATAAATTAAATATCTTTTCCAGAAAGAGAAAATAAGGAAAACCTCAGGACAATGTGAACATAGCTACCTCCAAGCAGAACCAAACAAAATCATATTATTTTAATGAGCTGACAATTAAAAACATTAACAGAAAGCACTTCTGGTCCACAGTTATTTACATGTCATGAACCCAATCACCAATGCCAGTCTTTCCCAAGACGCTCATAAATTACTTTTGTTAAGTTAAAAAGTATTAGAAAAACCAAACAGCATCTGAAAAATAACTATAAATGAATTTACTACGGTGCAGATATGCTGACTGGCATAAAACTAAAAGGTGTGATTTTGATCCCTGGGCTTTGAAGTGTCAAGTCTCCTACAAAATGGTGTACAGCAGAATCAATCTGGCGAGCAACAGAAGGAGCTTAGCACTTGCCAGAAGTATTTAGTAACTTCCCATATGAAATCTTCCATGTCTGATCTCCTGGCTGTCCTGAATGTGCCATGTGATGGCACTCAGAACGATCTACTCTACAACCTTCCCCCACACCGAGATCAGGCTGACAAGCCTGTGGTTTCCCAGACCCTCCTTGCAGCTCTTCTTTTAGATGAGCTTCACATTGGCTAACCTCCATTCTTCTGGGACCTCTCCAGTTCACTAGGACTGCTGATAAATGATGGAGAGTGGCTTGATGAGCTCCTCCACCAGATTCCTCAGTACCATCAGGTGGATCCCATCCAGCCCAATAGGTCTGTGCACGTCTAAGTGGAGCAACAAGTCAC
This sequence comes from Falco naumanni, assembly GCF_017639655.2. Lineage (NCBI taxonomy): Eukaryota > Metazoa > Chordata > Aves > Falconiformes > Falconidae > Falco > Falco naumanni. Next base: position 78,402,044 of record NC_054080.1, read on the forward strand.
TAACTGTTTTCTCCTGGACATGGGGACTTCATTCTGCTCCTCCTCATCCCTGTCTTCCAGCTCAGGGGACTGACTACCTACAGGGAAGCTGGTCTTGTTATTAAAGACTGAGGCAGAGAAAACATTAAGTATCTCAGCCTTTTCCTTATCCTTTGTGCCAGTGTTTCCCATTGCACCCAATAAAGGATGAAGATTATCCTTAACTCTCCTCCTGTTTCTAATGTGGTTGTAAACCTGTGTTACCTTTTACAGCAGTGGCCAGCCTGAGTTGCCCTAGCTAGGCTTTTGCCTCTCTAATCTTCACTCTGCATAACCTAGCAACATCTTTACCGTCCTCCAGAGTTTCCTGCCTCTTCTTCCAAAGGTGGTAAACTCTCTATTTTTTCCTGAGTTCCAGCCAAAGCTTGCTGTTCAGCCAGGCCACTTTTATCCCTCGCTGGCTTGTCTTTCAGCACAAGGGAATGACCTGCTCCTGCTCACTTAATACTACCTTGTTGAAGACTGTCCAGCCTTCCTGGACTCTTTGGCCCTTCATAATTCTTTTCCAAGGGTCTTTCACAACAAGGCTTTTAAACAGGCCAAAGTTAGCCCTCCAGAAGCCCAAGATAGTGGTCCTGCTGACCCCCTTCCTTACTTCCCTGAGAATTGACAACTCTAGCATCTTATGATTGCTGTGCCCAAGACATGCTCCAATCACCACATCACCCACCAGTCCTTCCCTGCTTGTAAACAGCAGGTCCAGTGGAGCATCTCCCCTGGTGTGCTCAGTGACCAGCTGTGTCAGCAGGTTTTCTTCCACACACCCCAGGAACCTCCTAGACTGTTCCCTTTCCCTCTCTGCTGTGTTGTGTTTCCAGCAGATATCTGGTAGGTTGAAGTTCCCCACAAGAGCAAGGGCTAATGATCTTGATACTTCTGCCCGCTGGCTGTAGAATGTTTCATCTGTGTCTTCATCCTGGTTGGGTGGTCTATAACAGACTCCCACTAGGATATCTGCCCTGCTGGCCCTCCTCCTGATTCTCACCCATAAACACTCAACCCTAATCTCACATCATTCAGCTCCAGTCAGTCAATGCAGCCCCAGACATGCAGAGCTACCCCACTGCCTCTCCTTTCTTACCTGTACCTTCTGAAGAGTTTGCACCCATCCATTGCAGCACTCCAGTCATGCAAGCTGTCCCACCGTGTTTCTGTGATGACAATTATGTCATGGTCTTCTTGCTGCACGATGGCTTCTAGCTCCTCCTGTTTGTTGCCCATGCTTCGGGTATTGGCACAGATGCACTTCAGCTGTGTTATCGATTTCACCTCCAACTCCGGCATGCCACCCCCAGGCTCATCTCTAACGAGCTTGGTTTTACTCCCTTGCCCTTTGAATCTAGTTTAAAGCTCTCTTGATGAGCTCTGCTAACTCCTGACCTAGGATCCTTTTCCCCCTCTACGACTGGGGGGAAATGAATCAATCATGAATCAATCATTTGACTGAATGATTTATGGGCTTGGGTTTGAAAAATAAAACATCTGGGACTCTTTTTTTTTTTTTTTTTTTCCTTTGACACTTTTTTTTTTAAAAAAAAAGAACACAAAACAAGAAGAAAAAACCCAGATACTCTTCTGTTTAAATATAAATGTTCACTTTCCAAAGAAAAAGAAAAAGCAAGAAGAGTGAGGGGCATTGACACCCTCAGGGAAAAATTCATCTCAAGAGAACTGACCTTTCAGAGAAAGCAAATTAAATTATCTTTCTCATCTTTTACTAGTGCTGTGACATCATTAAAATTCACGTTACATACCAGCATGCTTTGTTTTGTATTCATAACCTTAAACCAAAATTAATCAGTTGTCACATAAAGTTAACGTATTTGTTAATGGTACCCAAGCCAAAATAGGCATTGTCTTGAGAAGACTAGCTTTACTGTTGTAAAGGCAGTTTTCCTCACCTTGTATCAATCTTTTTAAAATCAATCCAGAACATGTTGGGCTGCAGGTGAAAGGGTTTCTAGATGAAGAAAAACAGTAAGTGTCTTACAGTGTTTAAGAAATAGTGTCCTCTGAAGTAGTGAGAACACAACCACTCTTGTGTAATGCTTTGAGGAAAGAAAGGCTGAGAACAGTAACATCTGGAAGAGCCACTGCTGTCTTTACCAGGGGTCATTTCTATCTCTCTGCTTGGCTTACCAAATGTCATGTTCTCTTATAGTCCACTGTTATCGTGATAATTGCTATGGAAAAAATCTCAGAAAAGGTCACTTAGTGTGTAACCCCTTTAACTGGGAGCTCCGTTTAGACCTTGGATTTCCAAAACAGTCGGAGACTGATATCGGTGAAGCAATCCTAGTACCTCAAGTGCTCAGACTGTTCATGTAGTCAATGGAAAGAATGGGATGCTATGAGGATAAGTGAGGGAGTCCATGTTCAGGTTCAGGGGTGGGGGGTGAAGAAGAAATACAAAAGTGGTGGTGGTAATCCACCTCCGTTCAATAAAAAAACCCCTGTATGTAAGAATTGCAGTTGTTATCTTTTCAGTTCCAGTGTGTTAAAAAAAAAAAAAAAAAAAAAAACCAAACAAATGACACACAAACAAAAAACCAAACAGGATTGGGTTTTTGGTTTTCAGTATGCATGTATATCTGAGAGAAAGATAAAGGGAAACAGACAAGCGGACAGACAGAATATACTATGTATTTCAGGGAGGACACTGCCACTGTGTGTGAGCCTTTCAGCCTGTAAGTTTTGTGAAAATTATGTTATATGTCCATATAGCACCTTAGTAAAAATATAACACCATCATAGAAACAAAATATATCAACATGGAGAAATAAGGAAAGGAGATATTAAGAGATTTCCCCAGAGTAATAAAACATGTCAATGAAGAGCTCAGAACTGGGTTAATGCACCTACATGTCCAGATGCCTTTCTTTATAACGTTACATATGAGAAAGTAATCCTCACAATATAGACTTGACTTCTCCCAGGACAAGATGTGTATTTGTTTTTGTAGAACAATCTGTGTCTATCCACATTAGAAAAATATCCTTTTTTATATGAAGTAGGAAATAATATGTAGAGTATGTAAAGTATGTCCCATTGATTCCAAATCCTTCTTTTTCCCTCACAAAGTTCCAATATCAAACATTAAATGCTTCAATTTATACTGTTTGGGCTATTTTAAGGTCAGGATTATTGCCTTCATATATTTGCACGAGTCCTTCAGTTTCAATGGGCACAAAGCTGTTACTGTGGGAATAATAACAATAATTTCAAATCCCTGTACAACATGCAAAGATGTTCAGAACCAGGCAGTTTCTGAAGGTGTTTCACTTGAGATAGACAACCTGTTTTTTGATATGTTCTGAATATCCTTTGAAAATCAAGCTATTTGAAAGTGTCACAAAAAGATCCACTTCCTCAAATCATAAGTCTTTTAGTAATGATTGCCAATGATTTAAAATAATATCCAAAAACTTGGGTACAGGAACAAAGCTGAGGAAGAAAGCTAAGACTGATAAGCTAGTCAGGCTATATTCAGTTTAAAGAAAAAAAGAAATCATACAATATTTAAGAATTTGTAAATGCCTGGCAGACATGGAGGAGTTATACAACCATCAAAGTGACTTTGTCAAGAACAGTTCATTTACTTTACTACTGTACTAGTGTAATGAGTTTTGTGAAGGGACAAATATCAGGAAAGAATAAATAGTTGATGAGCAATACAGTTCAGATATCGCTACACTTGTTCATTTTATGTGCCTCTTGTCCCATCCCTGGATACCGCTGAGTCGGACTTCTTTACTCCCTCCTATCAGATATTTATACATATAGGTAAGATCCTCCTGAGACTTCTCCAGGCTCTGTCAGCCTCTCCTAGTATGACAGATGCTCCAGTCCCTTAATTATCTCTGTGGCCCCCCACGACCATCAGGGCTTTCTCTGCAGAGATGTTTCTCAGATGGTTATTCCCCAGCCTGTGCTGGTACATGAGGTTATTCCTTCCAAAGTGCAGGACCTGTCACTTCCCTTTTTTGAAATTCACAAGGTTCCTGTATGCCTATTTCTCCAGCCTTTTGAGATCCCTTCAAATGGCAGCAAAGCCATCAACATCACATCATTTACAAAGATGTTAAATAGTATAGGACCTGATATGGACCCCTGGGATCCACCACTAGTGACTGGCCTCCAGATGGACTTCGTGATGATGATCACAATGCTTTGATCCCAGCAGGTGGTCAGACAATTTTCAAGTCACCTCCATGTCCACCTACCAACCCTCAATATGTAGATGAAATCTCTGTGTTTCAACTGTTTGTCTAAGATTATGTTAAGGTAAACAGTGTTGAAAATAATTCTAAAGTCAAGATAAACAACATCTGGTCTCCCTTCACCTGCCAGCTTATCAGAGAAGACTACCAGGTCGGTCAGGCTTGATTTCCCCCTTGTAAATGCATCTATTCCCGAACACCTCTTCTTGTCATTCCTTTTTGTCATTCCTTTTTTTTTTTCTTTTTTCCTTTTTTGAAGTGGTTTCCAGGACTATTTGCTCTACTACCTTCCCAGGGACCAAGGCGCAAGGTGAGGCTGACCAGCCTGTCATTCTCCGGATACCCCCTCTTGCCCTTCTTGAAGGTAAAATTGAAATATTCTTTTTTTCCCCATCATCAGGCACCTTTCTCAGTCTCCATGGTTTTGCAAAGACTATCAAGAGTAGCCTTGCAATGATATTGGCCAGCTTCTTGCAGCATTTGTGGGTGCGTCCAATAGGGTCCCATGGCCTTAGGTATGTCCAGCCTAATAAAATGTTACAAAACCTAATTCTCCTCTCAGCTAAGTCTTCCCTGCTCCAGACTTTCCTTCTGATGATGGGGACTGGGGATTCCTGAATGTCAGTTATACTAGTAAACACTGAGGCAAAGAAAGCACTGACTATTGCGGCCTGTATCGTGTTCTTTCTCCCTAGGTCTCCATGTCAATTCAGCAGTGGGTTTTTTTCCTAGCCTTCCTTTTGCTGCTGATATATTTGTAGAAGCCTTTCTTGTTCCCTTTCACATCATTTACCATAAGCCAAGACAAAACTGCAAATGTATTGGAGGCCGTAACTCAAATGTATAATAGCTCCAACAAACCAGAGAATTTGTTTAAATTCTTAAATTTCTACACCTTTTTTTTTTTTTTTTTTTTTTTTTAACCTTGAGAAAGCCTTTTTATTTAGGTTCAGATGGGAAATGTGCAGGCAAGAGGAACCAGTGCATTAAAGTAGATACACTCAGCTAAACTAATATAGCATAAGGAACAATGGAATATGTGACTTTCTGGTTCTTAAGAAAGGGATATCGCTTTATAGTCAGTTGAGTTGCAAAAAGAAGGGCAAACTTCACATTATGATACAGGTATTATATATGGAAAGGAATTTGCAAACAAGGCATATGAACTCATCCTTCAACTCCTTTAGCTTAGTGTTACTAAGTTATGACATCTATTCTTTTACAATTTTGGGCTTTTTTAAAAAAATAATGATTTGAAATAGTTGGTTGTGTACACAAGAAAGAAAGGGGTAGTGGAAATGGCCTCAATATAAAAATGGAAAAAGGAAGAAGATAATTTGCTCACTGCATAAAATCAGGATTGGGCTTAAAAACTCAGCAAGAAAATTCACTCTAGATGTTAAAAAAAACCCTTTCCAATGAAAAGGAGAGTGAAGCACTGAAATCAGCTGCTGGGAAGCTTGTAGAGACTCCACCACTGAATTCTTCGAGTTATTTGAACAGCCTTCTGTTAACACAATGAAGGCAGATCTGATCCTGCTATAGGACAGACAGAGGAGTTAAATGGTACCTTGTGATTCTGTACAGCCACATTTTTATATGAATCTAAGGTTATATTAAACGTGAAAACATATGTGCCTAAGATAAGTGTATGTATAAAGATTTGCAGGGTCAATATTTATGATATCAAAAGAAATCAGGCATACGGGGGGGAGAAATATTCTGAAATCTTAGATCGGTAGTTTTTCATATCTACAATCCTGTAAACATTTGCTTATTTGAATCAATCCCACATCACTGAAATCAAATTATTTAAATTATTCAAGATCTATATGACTAAAATCCATGTGGATTCTTTTTTTGCAGTTAGTTTATTCCTATTAGGTGTTCCAGCTAGCAATAAAGAAGAAAGCATCTGGGTACTTGCCAGCTAGAGAATGGCATTTTGTTCACACATCAAAAGTAATAAATAGAAAGAAGGTGTTCATGTTTACAGGCTCACGTTTGCATGACAATACTTTTTTCCCTTTTACTTAGAGGTGAAACTCTGAAGATTCCTTGGAAGACAAAGGATTCTGAAGATAGAAATATCAATAATTAATTTAACCCTTTATGCCACTAAGCTAAAAGTAATCATGTCCAGATCTACCTCTACTGAATTTTAGGTTACAGTTACTTTAGCAGGACCCACTAAAAGAAAAGGGGCAAACCCCCCAGTTATCCAGTGACACCTTTGTTCTTATTTATGATGTACTAGTGAAACCCTTGCTCCCACTGTAAAAGGCTTTGAATAACAATGATAGTAATAAACATATTTTTCCTTTATGATTTTTTACTCAGTAAATTCATATTCTAGGATAACTGGAAAGTGATTTTGCTATTGATTTATTTATTGTTCCCTCTCTCTCTCACACAGACATGCATAATATACAGATGCCTACCACTCAAGTTACCTCGTTTAACTAAAAAATGGCACGCGTGTTATTTTAAACATGTAAATACTTACAATACAGTCATCAATACTATTCAAACACCTCTAAATTAAACTGATATTTTTCGTGAGTGTGATCAAGTTGCTGGTTTCTGGGTCCTTTTAAGAAGGTGTTAACCTTTCAGGGAAAAGAGAAAAAAGCAACAACCAAAACAGACAACAAATTAACAGAAACAGGTTTCTGCCCCATAGCCTTTCCTTTCTCTGGAAAATTTCCCTTCAGTATGCATACATACATTGATACATATACACTAAATTCTATGGTTTGTGAAATTTGCTTTGCACTCAAAGCAAACAGCTTCAAGAGACCTGGCTAGCTGCTGATTTCTGATGGAGACCCACACGCTGTAGAAATCCTAGCTGGGTCCTGAAAGTTAACAGCTGTGGTGGTCTGAGCAGATCACCATTGCACCAGTGAAGGTCTCCTGCTGCCAGGGTGGGAGCTCATTCATGTCGGCTGCCACAAAGAGACAGTACCATGTCATGCCATTTCCCAGAACACACAGATAATCCTCCCAGTGCAGTGAACACTGTTTGTTGTGATTCCCAGTGGGGAAATGCTACTGCCCTATGCTTTCCAGAGATTTACCATAAAGAGAGCTCTGATCTTGACAAAGTTCCTAGTTTTGACGTTGATAAGAAAAATTATAATCATAATAATTGTAAAATTACAGTAATGATAACAATAACAGTAATAAGAACAGCAGTGGTGATTTAGTGTGGTGATTTATCTCTGATGATGAGGGTAATAATAATAAGAGCCAGTTCTCTGTGAAAAATTCCATACAAAATACACGATTCACAATTGTTTCTTTTGATAGGCTTGAAAATCTATTGGCAGTACCCCACCCAAATAGAGTTTTAAAGTATTTATTGAGAGCACTGAATAAAAGTAAATAAATAAATAAAAGAACCTGTTTGAACTCAAGCTTATCTGAAACTTAACTGGCCTTCTTGGCCCATGTTCTTGATACGCATGCAAAAACCGTGACAGTGTTAATGGAATGTTAATATATTCTTAAAAGGCTGAAAGGGTTGCCTTTGAAATGATTTGAAATGAAACACACACACACACACACACACACAAGGGGTGTGTGTGCGTGTGTGAGACAGAGCAGAGGGGAAAAATAAAGACAGAGAGGAAAAATAAAGAAATATATATGGAGAGAAGCAGTTTGATTGTGGGGTTGCAGATATTCCCTAAGGGGAAGGACAGAAGGACTACGAAACAGCTCTTTCCCTTTATCATGCAAGCAATTACTGGCAATTTGTTCTGGCCAGTAAAACTTCTGATATTATCATGGTTGCTGAGTAATTTATCATCAAAGTTTAATGTGAAAACAGGTGACTGTGTAATCACCAATCTAGGAACAGAAATAGAATCGTTATTATTTCTGCCTGAAGAGAGGGTTTTTTTTTTTTCAATATTTTTTTTTCCTTTCTGTCAATTGACTTAACGGCCAAAAGGCTGTTCATCACATCACCATGAATTATAAAACCTCTATTAAATATTCATAAAAGTTTTGAAATGAATGTGTGATAGAGATGAAAGCCAGGCTAATTTAAATACCTACCAGACCTGTCTTAATTACAGAGGTAAAATGAGATATAAAAAATTATAGCAGCAAGGAAAGGAAAAAAAAAAAAAGTTGAAACAGTTCATCCCATACATTATGTGCATCTTCTTTTTAACCAGTGATATATAATATGTACACAAGCTGAAGTATACAGGTCTATTGAAATAAATCAGTTTTGGAGTTCCATGTTGTTTATACTAATGGGAAGTTTTTGGCTCTGTGAGAAGAGACACTAAATGAGAATTTGTTTCTTGATATGCGCTTTTGTAAGTGTGTGTGGGAGTGTGTAAGGAAATTGTTTAATTAACTTCAAAATTATAAAAACAAAACAGTCACAAGTGTCTGCAGGTGTGAGGCTGAAACACAGTAAATAGGGAAGAGTACAAATGTTTAAATACTCTCTCTGATAAATAACTATGTGCTTGCTCAGCCTCTTGGGCCTTGCTGGACAGCATACGGGATGCTTTAAGAATGGGGTTGTCCATGAAAAGAGAAGCCCCAGGCTTAATCATGTTTTACATCCTTCGGTAGAGCATGAAAGAGCAGATTACATAAATATGCACAGTGATATGCAGAATCAGGCCTTTGCTTTGGGTGAACACAGCTTGCCAGCTGCATGTAGCTAGGAAAAAATAAAAATAATATAAACCCCCAAAACACAAAACAAACAAAAAACCCAACTGCAACCAACCAAATGCAACAATCTTTTGGGTCAGGACTCACTGGGGAATATGCACAGCAGAACTGCCCAGCCAGACTAGGGTATCAAAGTTGTGATTCCTTTCACCTGGATTTAGGCAACATCAAATTAATCATAGCTTTTAAATTGGGAATCCAAATATCTTTTGCTGTTTGTTTAAAGAAACCAGGTTTTCTAGTGCATGACTTACCCTTTCTCGAATAATTGCTAACCAGATGTGGGAGGCCGTACTGTGAGCTGAGTGTCTCTAAGCTTGTGCTCATCCCTGCTGAGCTCGGTGCAAGGCTCCCTGGCGGGAGCTCGGCAGCTGCGGGCCAGGCGAGGGGCGAGCAGCCACCGGCCCCCAGGCCCCGGCTGGACCAGGGCACGGCCCTGCCGTCTTGGGGGCCATGTCCAGACACCACCACCCACCTCAGCCCGCCGTTGTGGGGCAGCGGGCTCCCACAGCACCCTCCGGCAGCCGTGGCACCCAGCGGGGAGGGGCCGGCCGGGGACCCCCACCACCGCTGGGCGAGGGGCCTGCGGGCTGCCGGGCCATGGTGGTGACCGGCCCTTGTGGCTCTGTCCCGACAGCTGCGGGGCTCCTTCTGCTCCATCCTCCCTCCGCTTTCCTGCCGCTCTGCTCTTACCAACACTCTGCGGCGAGAAACGTTCCTGACTGGCGGCGTTTGGCCTCCTTTGCATTTTCACCTTGCTCGGGTGTAACACCAAATGCCCCGGCTTGGGCTGCTCCAGGCCACAAGACCAGATGTATGAGATTGGGGATGTTTTAAAGAAGACTCACCTGGATCACAGGTTTCATTGTAGCAGATATGTGAAGTGTCCAAATCCTCCTCATAGCTACAGTGCAGTACAATGTGTCTTTTATAGTCACAGTCTGATAATAAAAAGAAAGTAAAAAGACCAAGCATGTAAATATTATCTGATTAAATACTACTTGCACTAATATTCAACCCTGAGATACTTCTATGAAAGAGCAAATTGACAGTTAGAAACAAGCCATTGTGCCATTCATTGTTAATTAATTTAAAATCATAGACTCATAGAACCATAGAATGGTTTGAACTGGAAGACTTCAAAGGTCATCTAGTTTCAACCATGGTCAGGGACACCTTCCACTAGACCAGGTTGCTCAGAGCCCCATCCAGCCTGGACCTGAACACTTTCAGGGCACCCACAACTTCTCTGGGCATCCTTTTCCAGTGTCTCACCACTCTCACAGTAAAGAATTTCTAATAGCTATTCTAAATCTACCCTCTTTCAGCTTAAAGCCATTGCCTCCTTGTCCTATCAGTACATGTCCTTGTAAAAAGTCCCTCTCCATCTTTCTTGTAGGCCCCTTTAGGTACTGGAATACCCCTTTAGTTAAGTTTTCCCTGAAGCCTTCTCTTCTCAAAGCTGAAAACCACCGACTTTCTCAGCCTTTCCTCATGGGAGAGGTTCTCCAGCCCCCTGATCAACTTCATGGTCCTTCTCTGGACTTGTTTCAAGAGGTCCATGTCCTTCTTATGTTGGGGGCCCCAGACCTGAACACAGTACTGCAGGTGGGATCTCGTGAATGTGGAGCAGAGGGTGAGTATTGGCTCTCTCAACCTGCTGATTACGCTTCTTTTAATGCAGAGCAGGGTACGGTTGGCTTTCTAAGCTCCGAGTATACATTGTTGGGCCAAGCCTTTCTCAGGGCTGCTCTCAATCCGTTCTCTGCCAAGCCTGTATTTTTGCTTGCGATTGCCCTAACCCAGGTAAAGGACCTTGTACTTGTCCTTGTTGAACTTCATGAGGTTTACATGGGCCCATCTCTCAAGGCTCTCCAGATCTCTCTGGATGGCATCCCTTCCCTCCAGGGTGTCAGTCCCACCACAGAGCTTACAAATAATAGCATATAGTTAAGATCACTCTTGGGCAGGCAGCTAAACTTTGTCTATTCCAACTTCTCTCATGTTCCTAGTCTTACAAGTAGTACTATTGTTACCATCACTGCCACAACCATCCATTCTATTGCAGCTACTACTATTAAACTGTAATTACTCCTTTTTCATCGCAATATGAGTTCATTTTCCTAGTATGGAGAAATCATCATGTTCTTTAAATTAAGCATATACTTAAGAACTGTTCTGGGTAGAGACGGACTCAGTTATTCATGTAGCATTTCCCCAAACCACAACTTATGATGGAAGGATTCAACACTGTGTAAAAAGAAAGAAAAATCTCAAATCATTTGAGAAGCTCAATTCAACAGAAAAAGACAGCTGAAAGTTTGTGTTCATAGTTATCTTACCTAGGACATGCAATCTATTTTGGTAGAATTGATATTATTTTACTTTGGTTTTCCGTGTCTCTATGATCAACAGATTAAATTTGCCTAATAGCAGGACTTGAGTTGACTTCATAATTAGCATAATTCTGTCTCTAAACATTCATTATTAGGAAGAGTTGGTGTGAAAGAAGTAAGGTTTGTAAAGAAAAGAGAAGAAGAACTTTTCTGACAACCTAATAATTACAAACTTGGACTTCCTTCAAGCTAAATAAAGACTCCAGTCTCCTTTGATTCCAGGTAAAATTAATGGCATAACTTTAATGAATGGCAGTCTTGGTTTAATACATGCTTTGCCTTGTTTCCTTCTATGAAGAGGTTCACAATAGGCTTATAAGATCATGGAGCAGATAGAGCAGTTCAGAATAAAAAAAAAAAAAAAGGAAAAAAAAGTGTTTAGAGCTTTCAGTCTATATTCAAACTGATTTTGAGCTAGACTCAAATGCAAAGCAAAGCTGGCTTACCTGTTTGTTATAATTTGTTTTGGTTTGCTTCCTTGCTTTTCTCTGACTGGTCCCATAAGATTCTTCGTCTTATTCTTGGTATACAGACAGGTCAGGTAAGAAACAGAATAACTGATCATCAGCTGAAAATAACTGCTGCATTGATTGTCTGGAGGCAGCTGAAAAAAATGTCCCTAGACAAGTTTTTACAGTATTTTTGTTCTGTTTCTGGCTCTCAGAAAATTTGGGCTAAAGGCCTACTGACTGACTAAATCGCACTTCAGTCCCAAACAATCATAGACATTAGGCAGGAACTTCAAATATAAAGCCCAGTTAATACAGTTTTCATGCAAACATGTTCTGACCAAAGTTCACTACTTGCAGCATCTTTCTAATGCATGTTCAATTTGAAGAGATACAGATTCTGACCAAGTACCATGACTGTTCTGAGATACAGATACTTAAGTCTCAGAATGAAATCTGCCATATGTGGTTGGCCTTCTCTTGTTCAGTCATCACTGAATAATGTGCACAGGTCACCAGAAATTACTAAGATTCTGAGAAGGTGACTTTACACACAGTTGACAGGCAGTTACAGTTTTTAAAATCTTGAACTACAGCCATGGCTCCTACAGCCTTTTGGGGTGGGACTGGGGGAAGGAAGTAGTGAAATACCGTTAAAATGCCTGCAAGCTCTTTCTTTTTTTTTTCCCCTCTAGCCAGATGTAGTTAGCTTCAGTCTAACAAAGGTTGCTGCAGCAGGTATTTCATCTGTCATATCAAAACATTTTCAATACCCACTACCAATACGGCATTAAATTTTGGTCTCCCATTAATGTCAGTCCATTTATAATTTTGGGTTGCAGCACTACAAAAGGGAGATGACAAGCTAGTATTTCACATTTGCTATTGAAATGAATAAAAATGACTAAACCCTTAAAAGAAAGGGTGTAAAGGGAGAGTTTATGGGGGGTTGTATGTTAAAAATGTGTGTGCACAGCATCTCTCGTGTTTTTAGGAAAGACTGGAAGGCGTGTGGTGATTTGCAAATCTGTTCCCATTTCACCCAGGGTGTTTGAAAGACTAAGGCTGGGCTATCTTGCTAATATCCCCAATTAAGGTGTGATATTAGCAGCCATGCATACTTTGGTTAGAGGTATTGGCATGAATAAGAAGGACCGAAAACGCATGAGGGAACCTGAATGCAGTGGCAGGGATAAGATCAGAGGTAAAAATTAATAGGAGATGGAACTCTTTCTTCAGCTGACACAAATGCATACTGCTGGAAAAAATAGCAGGCACTCATTCATAACGATCACCGCCTAATTGGAATCATTCTTTTGGATACATATCTTTAACAAAATGGTATGTTTAATAGAGATGATAATGCAGTGCAGGACGTGAGACCCACTAGACTGACTGAGCATCTTATTGAACTGCACAGAATGTGATGAACACTTATTTGGATTCCGCTTACAGGTGGACCCAAAATGAAATCTCAGAAGTCAATATTTTATCACCATCCCTTGCCTCCAAAAAAATTGAGTAAGTGAAGAGAAATTGATAGGAAATGTGCATGTGGTGTGTTTTAGGGTCACTTCTCTGATATGTGTGGTTTCTCCTCTTAATGCAAAAAAAAAAAAAAAAAATAATAATAAAAAAAAATACCCACACCAAAAAAAACCCCAAACAAACCCACAAAACAAAAACCAGTTATATTTTTCAGCATTTCCCATTCAAAAGGTTGACTTTAAAATAAGGAGGGAGGAATAAGGAGAGAGGAGGGAAAAGGAAAAAAGAAAAAACCCCAAAGCAAATAAATGTCTGTTTAAAGGGGGAAGATACAAATGGATTTGAATATTTAAGAAGTACATGCCTCACAGGAGCAGGAGTATGTAAACCTTTGTGACTCTAGGCTAGTAAACTGGCAGTTTTTTGGTTGAAGTGTAACGTCCACAAGCAACCACTATGTCCCCTGGTATATAAGATACAATGTACATAGGACAAGCTGATCTGGATGTCAAGTCCAGCATGTAACAATGAGGTAATGAAGCACTCATTCAAGTACTGTAGTTTTCATTTCCAAATGCAGTCTGATTTATACTGAAAAATGTTATATATTTGAATTCTTAACTAAATAAGATATTTTGGATGCCTAATTTGCTGTTGTTTTAGAGTTTAAGAGTCCACATTTTCTTGTTTTTGTTTTTGACAAGGCCTACATTTGGGAAAGCTGAAAGAAAATTATTTTTGAGTACATAATACATTTAATCTGATCATTTTCTATAAAAACAAAAGCAAACTGGGGAGCAGGGATTAGAACTAACACTCCAATATACCAGTTTATGGCCCAATAAACTATGTTACAGAGACATTCTCTTTCTCTGGTCCCTTATTTTTTTCCAAAGGTACCCAGGTTCAGAAAAAGCATTGAAATACACTCTCCACAAGATACAATCTCAGAAGAAAATTAAAACCAGATCTTATACTCTTATGTGAATGCTGTAATCACTTACTGTAGAATAGACACATCTTAAAGTACATTTCTGAACTAATATGTAAATTGAGATGCAGATAAGTAGAGGTGAATTTGATACATACCTTTATGAAATAAGTGTTTCTTTTTTTCTAGTGATCATTAAGAATGACTAGAGTTATATGTAGTGGGTCTACACTGTAGATGTCTGAAGCTATCAGATATCTCTGAGCTTCTGTGTAAAAAAGGATTTAATGATTACCACACTTCTGTCCTAAAAACTGATCTCTGTTTCTCTTACAAAATAATAATTTAAGCACTTTACTTCACATTTAAGTACTTCTATTACTGGGAAAAGTTTCCTTACTAGGAAAGAGTTGTGTCTCAGAGTTACTTAAACAGTTAAAGCTGCTGGTTTGCATTACAGATTTGATCTCAAATTTGCATATCCAAGTAGATGAAGACCTATACACTAATTCTATCTCTAGCTGCACCAGGGACTTGCATAAGTCTTTTAACTCTGAGATAAGCTAAAATCCTTTCCTAAGTAAAGAAACTTTGTTTTGAATTAGTGTGAATATTGTAAGAATAATATGAGTATTTTGATGAGCAAAGTTGTGAATATCCCATATATTATCTATCTATACATACATATTTACTCATATAGATGCATTTATATCTATCCATGTATATATGTATATATATGAACAAGGTCATGCTTGTGAAGAAATAAGCTTTTTTTATCCGTTAAGTTATGCAGGCACCTGACTGGTCCCTGGCATGAGGTGTATCTATTTGAACAGAACATAAGAAAGTACTGGACATGACATCAGTAACTGCTGCAAGAAGTAAGAGTGAGAACTTGACAAAAGTTACAGGTAATGCTGGGTGGGATGGGCAGATTTCACAGGTAGTCAACAAGGGTTTATGAGGAAATGGCCAGCTCTCACAGAGAATTGCAGGGGAGTTCTGGGAACCTTTTGAGGAGTATCTTGGAAGGTCAGCATTATCTACGTGACCCTATCGGTACTACCATATTCAGACAAGATTAAATTAGTAACAGCATCAGAAACACCAAATTTAGGTATGAATGTAGCAAACCTGGGAGCAGTGAGGAAAAAGTAATTAAAAGCAAGTTGTTCATTTGAGAGGGGACTGGAACAGAAAAATGAAGGGATCAAGATAGATGTGGGAAGAAAACTCATGGGAAAATGGAAGAAAAGGGTGAATAAAAGGAGATTATGGCCTGTGAGCAAGTGTCTGGTCAGTGCATTATCTGTCAGAGTCTGCATGTGATCACTGCTCATGGAATTCAAGCTGGAATAATCTGTGAGTAGGAGGAGATCAGCCTCCAGACCCAAGGTCTGAGCTGGTGACTGGGTAAGGGACTTAGGGTCTGGGCATGCACAGCAAATGGACTGAAACCCTGTGCTGATGTTCAAAAGCTCTGTCAGTACAGGTGTGCTTGGAATTCAAAAGAGTGGGGGAATGTGAACATGACATTTGTCTTGACTAGGCAGGGAGGAACTGGTTCAGGCCATCCATGGGGTGCATGTTTAGGTAAATGTTGCTGGTGTTTAGGTAGATAAAGGCACGGTTCCCTGTCTTTACTGATCAGTGTGTAGTGCATGTGCATATATGTGTACACATGCGTATATTTGTTTGGACCATGTGCACACCTCTGCTACTGGCCAGGCAAGCTGATGGAAAGCTGCAGCCTGGCTTCTAGTAGAAGGAGAGTCTACAAGATCCTGCTTGCCTTAAATCTACTGTGATTTTTGGTGGATAAATACCTGCTAATTCGAAGATGAATTGAGGTAAGGGGAGAGAGTGAATTACCACGCAATTTACTTTTTCACACTTTTTTTCACAGTCACTTCTTTTGTCGGTTGTTGCTTGGTGACTTCCTGGTCTAGCTACACTGTCACATTAAAGCTTTATTTTGTGTTCCTTTTGATAAAGATGAGCTGCCTTGTTTCCAAGCACACATTGCCTTGGATTTTGTTCCGACACTGATACTAGTAGCTTTAATTTGTTTGTTCCTTTAATCTTTGAAGCTAGACCCTCTTTCTCTGCCTTTACCTGCATTAAAGTAAATCTGAAGTAGATGTTTGTGCCTCTGACTTCCTTCTATTTGTTTTTTGAGACCTGCAGGGCTCCTAGGACTGGACATAGGATTAGAAGGAATTTGCTGTGCTTGGTATTCAGCTCCTGAGAGCACCAGGGAACAATACTGCTCATAAACTCTTCTAAGGAAAGCAGGTAGAGACAGGGATTGAGTTCCTCTGCTTTCCTTTCATCAAGCAGACCACATTTTAGTAACTGATCTTTCCCATCAGAAAGGCAAGTGCAGTACAAACTGGTAAGCATGTTAGTATATAGCTTTTAACATCTGGCTTGCATGGAAAAGCAGCACTACAGCTACTGTCAGTGTGTTGTTTGCAGGAAAGATGTTCATCACCTTTCAGTAACAGGGCAGGTGGTAAGGCAAGGCTCAGCAGCCACTCCACTTGCAGTGCAGCTTTTCGGAGATGCAAACAACATAGGTGCTTGCTGCCTCTTACAGATCTTCCCAAATGTGCATATCTCATGCCAAACTAGGCACTCCTAACAGGCCCAGGAGAGGCTTTCTTAAACTCCCAATGGTGATGTGAGGCTTGAGGCTTGGAGTGTTCGCTCCACCTCACAGCCCTGTGTGTGTTGAAGATTTTTCCTGCCAGCCCTGATGGCATCATATTTACATTACTACTCCTAATTAACACAGGTGAAAATGAAAAAGGTTTTGCTTTACTAAGCAGAAGAGAACAAAGATTGAGCCTGACTTGTGAATACATCTTCTCTTTCAAGAGTAAAACATAGAACTGTTCAGTACATCAGATGAAATTATCAGCCATCTGTGAACTAAGCATCAAAGACACAATTAAAATACCAACATGAATTCTCTTCAAATAATTTATAACAATGCTTTGTGCACACATCTCTGTTCTTCCCTGAGCTCCAGACCTCCCTGTAGTGATATTTTAATTTGCATCCAGAATACTGGGGGGGGGGGGGGGGGGGGGGGGAAGGGGGGAGAAACAATAAAAAGAGGAAGAAGGTAAAAAAGAAGGAAGACAAAGTTTATGACAGGATACAGGGATATTACTTTTTGTTTCAGCATATTGGAGTTGAAAGCTCAGCCTCGAGGTTAACAGAACTGCACCTATCATCACAAATAGTGGTAAGAGCAACAAGGACAAGGGCATAGATGGGTGTCCCGGAATTTTTCTATTACCAAGAGATATTGGCAATGATGTTGACTCAAAGTAAAAACTTTCTTCCTCTTTCTCATTCTCTTTATCTTTCTCCACAAGAAGTGAAGATATAAGAAAATTATTTCAGAAAAAAAGAAAAAAGAAATGATGAAGAAAAAGGAGTTGCCGGCACAACTTGCTGGTTACACTGAGACTGAAATCAGAAGCAAGAAAGAGGGGAAACAAGCAAATGCATAAAGATGCTGCTTTCAGCCATGTTGTTGGGTAACTGTGGGTTTATCAAATATTGACAAACATGAAATGATTGTAATCAGTCACTGTCAGAAGGGAACAGGTACCCTCCTCTCTTTTACAAATGATCCAATTAAAGGAAACATGTTGGCTATAAAAGTCAAAATCAACAATGCACTGTACGCTGACAGCCCATCCAACATATAAAATCAATAGTGCATTCTTCTTCTAGCCAGCACAAAGCAACAGTAGCAACTTTCCCACCTCTTTAGTCAAATATGACACCGTATCAATCGATCAAAACTTAGTATTTATTGAACACTGGCTTCTGAAGAATGCAAAATGTATTGTTCTTTCCTTATTTTATTTCAATAAAGTTTAACTTAAAGGCATAACACTTGAGAGAGCTCAACTGTTTTATTGTGGTTAGATATAGCTATAGCTAGCAGGATAGATAGATCTAAATGTATATTAATACATGCTTCTTGGGAAACAGACTGCATATACATTCTTTGAATATACTCAGAGTAATACTGTTGACTGTCATAGAAATGGAGACTGGAGGTGGGATAAACTTGGTTTATGGCACTTAAACTCTTTCTGATGCATGATTGCAAGGTATTTTATTTCCCCCCTCCTCCTTTGTCTTTTGTTTGCATTAAAATTTAGCTGTCTTTTGCAGTGATGTTTGTGTAGAAGAAAACTTTCTTATCCTACATAGATTCCATCAATACAGGAAGACATGATTATTCTGCTGAAATTGAATCTGTGTTTGTCATTCTCCACTGTCCTTGATCCAGGGGAAAAGAATGAAACATGACTGTATGTCAGCACATGGTCAAAACTAAGCCTATATTTAAGAATGGACCTGATAAGTAATACCCGAATATGTATTAATAGCTGTCTATGGCCCTGGGTAATCAGTCTTAGTTACAGGTGGACTAATGTTATTTAAATAATTTCTCTGCCTCCTCCCTGTTTACACTTATTAATAGATGTTATGCCTCTGTGTATTTTTATAAGAATTTTTGCCTCGTTTTCACTGGGGCTTAAGAATTCCCAAATACATGATTCAGTTAAAACGTTTGACCAATTAAATGACTGAACAAACAAACAAACTCTCCAAAGCTTTGTGCATGTAGAAGAAGGGCTGGTTTTTTTGTTTCTTTGGTTGTTTGTTTGCTTTTCTTTCTTGTTTTGGTTGGAAAAGACTTTAAGATCATAAAGTCCAACAATTAACATAACACTGCCAAAGTCCACCACTAAACTGTGTCCCTAAGCAACACATCTACAAGTCTTTTAAATACCTCCAGGGATGGTGACTCAACCACCTCCCTGGGAGGCTTGTTCTAATGCTCAACCACCCTTTCAGTGAAGAATTTTTTTCCTAATATCCAATCTAAACCACACCTGGTGTAACTTGAGGTCATTTCCTCTTGTCCTTTCACTTGTTACTTGGGAAAAGAGACTGATACCCACTTTTCTACCATGTCCTTTCAGGCAGTTGTAGAGCATGATAAGGTCCCCTCAGCTTCCTTTTCTTCAGGATAAACAACCCCAGCTGCCTCAGCCACTCTTCATAAGACTTGTGCTCCAGACCCTTCACCAATTTCATTGCCCGTCTCTGGTCACGCTCCAGCCCCTCTGTGTACCCCTGGCAGTGAGGGGCCCAAAACTGAACACAGGATTTGAGGTGTGGCCTCACCAGTGTCCAGTGCAGGGACCATCACTGCCCTGGTCCTGCTAGCCATGCTGTATCAGATACAAACCAGGATGCCATTGGCCTTCTTGGCCACCTGGGCACACAGATAGCTCATCTGCTGTCAGCTGTCAACCAACACCTCTTGGTCCTTTCCCCCCAGGCAGTTCCCAGCTGCTCTGCCCCCAGCCCATAGCGCTGTGTGGGGTTGTCCTGATCCACGGACAGGACCCAGCACTAAGTCTGGTTGAACCTCATTCAACTGGCCTGGGCCCATCAGTCCAGCCTGTCCAGATCAATCTGCAGAGCCTCCTGCCCTCCAGCAGATCAACACTCCTACCCCACTTGGTGTCACCTGCAAACTTACTGAGGGTTCACTTGATCCCCTCCTCCAGATCATTGATAAAGATATTAAACAGCCCTGGGGAACATGGTTTGTTCAGGTTGCCAGCTAGATGTAACTCCATTTACTACCACACTTTGATTTCAGACATACATCCGGTGTTTTACCCAGGACAGAGTAGACCTGTCAAAGTCCTGAGCAGCCAGTTTATCCAGCAGAATGCTGTGGGAGACAGTGTCAAAAAGGTCCAGGTAGACAACAACCACAGCCTTTCCTGCATCCACTAGACAGGTCATCTTGTAGAAGAAGATCAGGTTCATCAAGCAGGACCTTCTTTTCATAAACCCATACTGGCTGGGCCTGATTCCTGAGCCATCCTGTTCATGCTGCTTGATGGTACTCAAGATGATTTGGCTCCATAACCTTCCCCAGCACCAAGGTCATGCTGACAGGCCTGTAGTTCCCTGGATCTTCCTTCCAGCCCTTCTTGTGGATGAATGTGACATTTGCTAAATTCCAGTAAACTGGGACCTCTCCAGTTTGCCAGGACCGCTGATCAATGAAATTGGCTTGGTGAGCACTCATGCCAGCTCCCTCAGTACCCTTGCATGGATCCCATCCAGCCCCATACACATGTGCATGTCTAAGTGGTGTAGCATGTCACTTACCATTTTCCTGTGGATTACGGGGGATTCATTCTGCTCATCCCTGTCTTCCAGCTCAGGGGGCTGGGTACCCAGAGAACAACCAAGTTCTCTTGTTTAATAACAAGTCTTGTTATTAAAGACTGAGGCAAAGAAGGCATTAGTTATCTCAGCCTTTTCCTCATCCTTTGTCACTATACTTCTCCCCACTTCCAACAAAGAATGGAGATTGTCCTTAACCCTCTTTTTGTTGCTATTGTATTTATAGAAATCTTTCTTACTCTCTTTTACAGCAGTAGCCAGATAAAGTTCTAACTGGGCTTTGGCCCTTCTAATTTTCTCCCTATATAACCTCATGACATCCTTGTAGTACTCCTGGGTTGCCTGCCTTTTTTTCCCAAAGATCATAAACTCTCTTTTCTTGAGTTCCAGCCAAAACTCTCTGTTCAGCCAGGTCCACCTTCTTCCCCACCAGCTCGTCTTTTGGCACATGGGGATGGCTTGCTCCTGTGCCTTTAAGATTTCCTTCCTGGAGAAGGTACAGCCTTCCTGGACAACTTTATCCTTTAGGGCAGCCTCCCAAAAGACACTGTCTTTCAGCCAGTGTCCTAAGCAGGCCAAAAGTCAACACTCCAGAAGTCCAAGGTAACAGGTCTGCTGACCCCCTCCTTACTTCTCCAGGAATCAAAAACTCTTATCATTTTGTGATCACTGTGCCCCAAGGCGGCTTCAAGGCATCCTAAGTCCTTCCCTGTTCACAAATGACAGGTCCAGGTAATTACTTACTTTAACAGAAAGGGTCTGATCTGCAAGCTACCAATATCACTGGAAAAACACTTCAGCTAGGTTCAATCAGACCCTAAGACAACAATCAGACTTTTTTATTTTCATTGCTGAAATTCAAAGTTCATAAATTATGCACATCTCTGATATAATGGACATTGCCTAATTTCTCACATTGGCTGCTTGATTGTCATTTTACTTTTAAATCACTAGCTTTCCCAATTACAAGGCAAACCAGTTCATAAAATATTGACATCTCAAAGAGACCTGCTTGTACCCATTGAAGAAATGTGTGTCTTATTTTAATATGCCACTTTCCCCTTTCCTAAGAGCATGGAGGGTACCAGCAAAGGCAAACTTTTTCATCCTTTTTTCTCATAAAAGTAAATATTAAGTTGTATATGTGTCTATATTAATTTCCTATCTTATAAATAAAAATTGCAGTTATAGTGGGCAGTGTTAAAGTCAATGTTTTTATAAATCAAAGTTAGCCTGTAGATCTTGAGTAAGATCAAGGTTTCACACTGGTAGTAACTTCATTTATTAGACTTAAAAGGGGAATAGTTCATTGTCTAAGCACTCTTAAATCAAAATAAGAACAATAGGCGTGGTCTTCCCTTCACAAGGCATGAAATTTAGCAAAGGATTTCTCTGGCATAAAATCCTTAAGTTTCCACAGATTCAAGGGAAAACTGGGCAAGTTTCCAGCAGATAAATCTGTTACAGGTTAAAAAATACATAGAAACTGTCCGTGAAGCCCCCATGCCGTAAGTTCTTCCTTATTGTGAGAATATTCAGTAGTAGTATCTTGCTTCATTTTTACATGCCACCCCTAGATATCTGCTTTGGTTGGGGTCACAGCCTACTTACAAAGCTAGATGGACCTCTCACTGGCTCAGCACAGTAACCAACGTGTTTCCTTAGCAGTGGGAAACAAGTGTTAAATTCAGAAAAATAAGTGGTGCTGCTCCCAGTTTGTTAAAACTGTGCCCAAGAATAGAGAAGGTAAATACTGAAATGTAGTAAATAGCTTTTAGACGTTTTCATCAGTTTCCGTGTCTTGCAGGTAAAGGTAACAGGTACATTGATAGAATATAGCTGCCCTGACCAATGTATTTGATTTCATATTGTAAAATTATTTGTCTAAAGTGTGCAACATATGAGATTTCCAGAGAATATATAGAACAGACCAAAATCTGTTCTGCATCTTAAGAGAGACCTTTTAAAAGGGAGAACTCCATGAATACAATTGTTTGAAATACACTCCTGCAAGGTTTGATTCTTCATCCTGTGACATTTGCATTTGTTTCGTTGTTCATTTTTAATTTAATTTTAAACAGTGATCATAAATCTTGACTCATAATATGTGTAAACAAAATGAAATTGTGACACAAGCAGTGTTTGAAGTAAGAATTTTAAAACTTTCATATGAACACTTAAAAACACAGCATCAAAATGTTTAAGCCCCAGTAAATTTTTTATTTTCAAGTTTCACTTTTGTGGGAAGTGCACCCATACCTCCTGAAATATTGTACCATATATCAGTACTTACTGGCACGTTTTAACTGCCGCTAGAAAATTAGTACAGGCTACTCTTCAGAAGTGATCATTTTTAAAGATGTAATGAAAAATTCTCTGTTAGGAAATCAGGGAAGTAGACATACCTCCAAGAAGCAAAGACTTATTCTATAAAACAAGGAACTCAGAAGAAAGTTTTAGGGTCCTGGGAGATAATCACTTCAATATAAAGTCTTCTTGTGATAGTCAGATGTATCCGTCAGTAAACAAGCAGTTAGATGTGAATTCTTTCTTTTGATGTGAATGAACAAGTTTCAATGAAGTACAGGCAAGAAAGTGGCCTGTCTTTTCTGTATAGGTTTTTTTAAAGGTTGGCATTAGAATATGATATCTACTTTTAGTGTTCACGGCTCAGGGATGCTGAAGTATGAAAAATAGTTCAAAAGTGCATATACACACACAAAATAAAAGCAGCCAACAGATTGGAAAGTGAAATGTGCAGTATGACCAACAACGACTCAACTTAATCAATGGGCTGAAAGAAGAGCAAGGAGGTGACTTACAGTAATTTCACACAGGTACTTAAAACTGGAAAATATCTGCGATTTAGTCAAGGGTAAGAGCAGCAGGCTGAGTCTGCCTATTTCTGATATGGGAAATATTGTCTTCAGGTCTAAAAATACCCAAAGGAGTATACTAATGATTGCCCTGGGGTTCTCGTATCATTGTAGATATCAGAAAACTGTTGGACTATGCTAGGACTTTCATCTGACCTTTATTTGGAAACCACAGTGTGTGAAGGAGCTAGTGTACTCCTGAGTATCTCTCTGGGGTGGAATGAGGATCGAGACAGGATGTGCACCTGGATGCAGGGACTCAGAACTGCAAAGTCAGACCAGCAAGTAAATGCATGTAACTTTAAAATAACTTTCCATTGAAAACGGTTGATGCATTATCACTTTAAAAAAGATGGTGATATCATGTCGTATGGTGGTTGGTGTTTTGGTGTTTTTTTGGTTTTGGTTTTGGTTTTGGTTTTGGTTTTTTTCAGAAGTAAATGCCTTAATATCAGTTTAATATAAATTTGTCATTTGTGTAGATGAATGGAAGTCCCCTGTTCATCCACTGTTTCCATAAATACTTGAGAGTACACACACAGAAAAAAGTGTGCATTGTCTTTACTAGGCTTCTAATGCTCAGACTTCTGCATAAAGATGTTGGTTGTAAGCAAATACCACACTATTGAGAAGTACTTTGCAGATTCAGAGAGATTTTTTCCTGCAGTGCATCATATAAGGTACTTGACCAACTTGTGCTCAGGCTGAAATGGGAATTAAAGTCCTCATGTAGCAGGGATGTCATACTGATGGTGTTTTACCTGTAATGTAGGCTTCCTTAAGGCTGACATATTCAGCTTCATTATCATTGGAGTTTGTAATTTTTTTATTTTTTTTTTCAAGGGGGAAACTAGAATCTCAAACAAACATGCGAAGAAACACTGTGAGCTGAATATACAGAAAACGAGACTGAGATCAAAAAGTTTCCTTCTGACTTTTTGTGACTTATAGTTGTGTGAGATAAATTCTCTTTAGTGCATTGGCTGAAATGGACATATTCCAGCAGATATTGTATATATGTGTCCTATAGTGTCTGGAGGGCAGGGCAGGGCAGGGCAGGGCAGGGCAGGGCAGGGCAGGGCAGGGCAGGGCAGGGCAGGGCAGGGCAGGGAAGGGCAGGGAAGGGCAGGGAAGGGAAGGGAAGGGAAGGGAAGGGAAGGGAAGGGAAGGGAAGGGAAGGGAAGGGAAGGGCAGGGCAGGGCAGGGCAGGGCAGGGCAGGGCAGGGCAGGGCAGGGCAGGGCAGGGCAGGGCAGGGCAGGGCAGGGCAGGGAAGGGAAGGGAAGGGAAGGGAAGGGAAGGGAAGGGAAGGGAAGGGAAGGGAAGGGAAGGGAAGGGAAGGGAAGGGAAGGGAAGGGAAGGGAAGGGAAGGGAAGGGAAGGGAAGGGAAATGGAAATGGAAAGGGAGAGGGAATGGGAGAGGGAAAGGGAAAGGGAAAGGGAAAGGGAAAGGGAAAGGGAAAGGGAAAGGGAAGACGAGATCTGCTTTTCTTCCAACCAGTGCATGTATAAGCACTTAGAAGAATCCTATCATGCCTCATAGTGGTAGAAAAAGATCATGTTTTGGCTTTGTTTTTGTGTTGGGTAGTTAAGTGTGGCTAACAGTAGGATAATGTTGTTTTAATATCAGATTTCTCTTTAATAACGACAGCTCTCAAGCTGCACAGAGGGCCTGTGAATTCTCCTCCCCTGCAGATTTTCAAAATCCAATTTTATGTAGGCCTGGAGCAGCTTGTTCCATTCCCGGAGCTGACACTGCTTTGGGCAGGAGATTGGTGTACAGACTTCCTGAGGTGACTTCCAAACTCAAGACCTGTGAATGTGAGATCATATGAATGCACAATGACATGCTTAAGTTAATGAAAGATTGCCATTTGGAGGCCTTCTGACGTGCCTGCCTGTTTCTGTTGATTAGCTAGGGAGTAAGTACTTCGGGAACCATCTCCATAAAGGACATAGAGTTTAAATTTTAATTCTGAATACAGAGTATAAGATGTGTAGGCTGGTCCCCCACTGTCATTTACGAAATAAACATATATTGTTTTCTCTGTGTATGGAAAACTACTGTTTTCTTCAGAAAAGTTTTATCAAACTCAGTGAAATTCTGATACTGATACATGTACTCCAGAGCTCCTGACTTCAGCAGCAGCACCATTAATATAACTTTGATTGCCCATATTAGCAATTTAGCATTACTTTGACCTCCTCTGGCAGGCAGCAGCATTAGCTTCAATATTGTCTTTAATGCTTTTCTGTGTCATTCATGTTTTCTAGGGTCTCATCTGTATGTATCTAGGTAATCTTGATATAATCTTTTCTAGACTTTATACACAGCAGTTTTAGGTATAGCTTAATTGTTGTTTGGCTTGTTTTGCAAACCCTGCCAAATCATACTTCTACATCCAGAAATGTAATAAATGCATGATTAAAGTCTAATCCTAGAATTTAGATGAAAACCAAAGATAGAATTCAGACTTCATAGATTATAGAATCTCAACCCATTACTCTGTGATGAAGGATGTAGCACATTTTTAAGGTTCATTTATTTCTTTATGTACTGTTATATTCAATCTCTGCATCAGTCTGAACAATTCCCTACCTTTAGTGTTCCTATTGTCAGTTTGTTTATAAATAGCTGTTTGATGTTCTGTTTTTTCTTTTCTCTTGCCTGAGATTACATATACGAAAAAAGTTTTCTCAACAATAAGAAACGTTAAACTCTGAAACAGATTGCCAAATGACATTGCGAGGTCTCTACAAGATTTTTTAAGAAGTTAAATAAACACCTGTTTAGATCAGTGGTGAGTTAATTTTTATTTTAGGATAGAGAGATAAACCTTATGTTCCCTGAAATTGGTTAGCTGTTTTTTTCTCCAGCAGCACAGGCTCCACGTGGTGACTGGTGTACTAATCTAATACAAACTAAAGACCAGCGAAAAACTATGTTAAATTATTTTCCTTTTGCATGACTCTGTATTTCATCCTGATGCTTCTTGTCTCTTCACACTTTCCTTCGGATTGAATGTTATCTTCTCTGCGATTAATAAGGATACACTCCAAAGCTTATCTTTAATAGAAATCATATTTATAATAATAATTTAAGAGTTTTCTTCTGGGCAGAGAAAAGAATTAAAAAGCGGAGAAGGGAGTTTTAAATAATGAATAGGAGAGTGGGAAAGTGCTGCTTTTTCACTTTAACCTCTAACCTGGAAGCACAGATTCAATGAACTGTTTAATTAGTTATTATTTGTACAGTGTTTTGTAATCAGAGAAGTGACATAATTGTAAGAACAAAAAAAATAAGATGATCAGGAGTAGCAGAAACCATTTTTACTGCTCTAGCCTCAAGGTCCCTTTGGCCTCTGGGACAAGACTACCAAGAAGAGTGACAATTAATGGCATTTGTTATTCTGGATTTGGAGTTGTCAGTGTTTGTCCATTAAGGCCTATAAATGGGAAGAAATTCTCTCTGATAAAGCATTTGGTTTCTCTGGAGTTAACCTAGTACTAACGAAAATGATACAGAGGCAGATTTTAAATTTCAAAAAAAGAAAATATGTGTTAATGCCTGAACACAAGGGTTAATTCTTGGGATACTCTTATAAGGAAGGTGATTGCCAGGCTTTCAAAAATATATTTCAAAATTAAAGCACCTCATTTCACCAATTGCCCTTTGCAAAAGGAGGTTTCAGTGTTGGTAAAATGAAGCAGAATTTTCAAAAGTTTCTGATTATATTGATGTTAACTCCTGACAGGTATTAAGTTGCCTGCTACAATAGCAAACCAAGCCTTTTTCTCCTTGTTATCACTGCTAGTTCTATTAACAATTACTGATTTTAGCGGGAACTCTTGGTGTGCAGTGTCTAAAGAGGTGAACAGTCTGCTTTGAATAAGCAAGTGTTTCATGCACATTGAATTTGAGTCTGATTTTGAGCTACAATACAGCAAAGGTTCAGAAGGGTTGTGAGTAGCCAGGAAAGGAGTGGAAGAATTGAATTAGGAAAGAACCCAACACAATAGAAAAGCTAAGGAGAAAAAAAAAAAAGGGTAGATTTAGGACATAAATGCTTATTTAAGCTATTGCTGCTCATAATTTGACCAGATATAGCTCTCAGTTTGCTGCCTGCTCATAGGAAATTGCAACACTTTTACTTAAACTTGCAGTTAACTGTGAGAGTGGGCTAAGAAAGTAACACCAGCCGCTGTGATGGCTCAGCTGCCACGTAGTATCTCCTTCCAGCTGGATCAAGTATTTGACATGAACAGGGAAGGAAAGTGTGTGTGTGTGTGCACATACACCTAGCATTAAGCCCGCACATAAACTCCAATCAGTAAACATGAGCAGCTGGATGGCTTTAAGTATGTGGTTTTCATCTGCAAATTAGGAGAGTATTTGTTTAGTTGCCTTCATACATTCACAGTTAAGAAAGAGGTAGGCTTGGGTGTTGTTTGGGGTTTTTTTGTTTGTCTTTTTTTGGGGGGCGGGGGGGGGTACAGATCATGTGGCTGGGTCTGCTTTAGTTTGATTAAGAGATGTTTGCACACATTTTGCATGGTTTAGGCTACAGACAAATTTACGTGGATCTTAGGGGCCTAGAGAGAAAGACAAAGATCTTTTCTAACACATTCTTGGACATACTTGCAGAACAAGCTACTGTAGCTGGTTTTTATTTATTCTGTCTCCACATTAATTGTCTTACTCTGAGAGAAAAGTTTCCTCACCTCTTAGTATCTGGCTATTTAGTCAGTTAAATCAATGTCCTTCTCTTTGATGCATGTCCCTCTCGAGAGCAGGGCTTTTTATTATACTTACCATTATGGTCAGGTTTGGACTCATACCAGAGTCGCACTGTTTAGGGAAGATACATACATACATATAAAGATATGTAAGTATTTTTTTCTCCTTTCTCTAATTCTTCATATTAGGATTGCTGAATCATAGATAGTTTGGGTTGGAAGGGACCTTTAAATGCCATCAAATTCCAACCCTCCTGCTGTAGGCAGGGGCATCTTCCACTAGATGAGGTTGCTCAAAGCCCCATCCAACACTACTTAATTGAGTTATTTAAGGGTTCATTTCCTGCCTGCCCAACCTGGTGGCCTTGTACAATGGAGTAACTGTGTTGGTAGAAGGATTTGGTCTGTGGTTATGAAATTTAAGGGCTCTGATCACACTAAGGTTGAGGACACTGCAATGCTCAAGCCAGTGGAAGTTTTGAACCTTGACCATGACATTGCGGTGATACCTTATATTGCAGGCTCTGCACTTGAGAAATACTAATAATATCTAGGTAAGCACTCAGTTTGTAGAAAATACATTCCTTTTCATTATTTGTGTGTGTGAAAGGTGATAAGATAGACAGACAAACATATATTTAACATCGCCAAAACCATTATTAGATCTTTTCTTTGCCTTTGAGTCACCTACAGTTCTACTGACATGGTTAATATTAATGAAATGTGAAGCATACAAGTTGTCCTTTCATTTTTTGTAGATCAAAAATGACGAATATATGCTCAGCCTCAGAATTCGTTATTCTAGAACCGAATAAAATGAGTATGT
The DNA here is from genome assembly GCF_017639655.2 of Falco naumanni. Classification (NCBI taxonomy): domain Eukaryota; kingdom Metazoa; phylum Chordata; class Aves; order Falconiformes; family Falconidae; genus Falco; species Falco naumanni. The sequence goes on from NC_054080.1 coordinate 78,430,954, forward strand.
AAGAACAGCCATAGTGGCTAAAAACAAAATGTCAGATAAGCCACTATCTTTTTCACCAGAATGAGTGGTCAGGGACACATGGAAAAGAATATAAAATATATATATATACAAGCGTATACCTTCATTTAATCTGTAAATCAGCATTTTATGAGCTGTCTGTGATGAAGTTTGCTTTTCAGCCATAATAGTTAATTTGTGCTGATGGAATTGTGTTTTCAGTAGTTTATGTAATCTGGTTTATGGCAGTGGGGGAAGGGGGTGTAATGGCATTCATTTATTATCATAATTTCTACAATGACAGTTGAGTCTCAGAAAGTCCAACAATTTATTTTTCCATTGATAGAAAACATATGTGTTTGGTTTGGTTTCAGACAGATGGCCTGACAATTCCTTGAGCTTTTCATCTTGCTGTTTGGTCCACCTTTCACCAATTGAAGTCAGTGGAAAGATATTATAGATATCTAATTCAGGCATTATGGTTGCTGCTCTACACTGACAATGAAGAACCCCAAAGCTCAGCTGTCCTTAAGTTGACAGTCACTCAGTACTCATAATTATGTTTGTTCCTGCCTGAAGATATCTTTACAGACATTACTGAGTCAGTGGTTAAACCTAGATTCCCTCTTAATCAGGCTTAATTTGAGCATAGGAATGATCTCACTGCAAGTAATGAACATGTATTGCATACCTGTTGAAAGCCAAGATAAAGTTGTAGTAAGTGATATTTTAGGGGAAAAAATAATAAAAAATCTTATAGCTTTATTTCCTTATTTGCTGTCTGCTGGGTACAAGTACATTGAACGGCTATGACCTAAACCTTAAACTGTTGTCAGTCCATCAGTCTAGCGTGCATGTGTCCAGGCTTGCCCCACGCAGAGCCCCGTGTCTTTGGAGCTCTGCAAGTTTGCGAGAACCCATCTGTAGCAATCAGGTCTCACACAGTTAGGCTGTGAGCTGGGCTTGTTCACTTTCCTGCTCCAGAGCATTTCTCTCTCCATGCCACAGGGAAAGGAAATGTGTTTTTCATAAAGGGGTGAATATGTTAGTAAATCGATAGGAGTTTAGGGGAAGGAATACAGAGGAACATCTGAGCCTGATGTCATTTTAAAAAGGCTTTGAAATCAGCACAACAGCTTCTTATAGGAAGGAAAAATGCTGAACTCTTACGGGGATCTCAGATACAGCGTGAGATGTGCTGCAGCATTGGATCTTAAATTAATTATCACAGGTCTTAAGACCTCATGCTTGTGGGTTGGAAAAGTAAAGAGGACAGGTATCCTGGATAAGAGGGGCTTTTATATACCGTGGTAACAGTCCAACCTTATTGGCAAGATACATGAGAAAATATCAAATACATATTTATCCATCCTTTATATGAGCAAATAATTAGCTTGGGTAGATATAAACAGATTTTAATTGCAGTGCAATAATATTTTCTGCAAGGAATGGTAGAAATGAGAAAGAAAGAGAGAGAAAGAGGAACCCAGGGGACAGACAGATTATTTTGTTAAGTGCTATGCTGAAAACATTACTGTAGTCTTCTTGTAGGAAACAAACAAGTAAAATGCAGGCAGGCATTTCTTTTGGCAACCCAGATAAACCCTCATGCACCTTGAACATGCCTAGTTTATTTCATCCCAGTACTTATATTTGTTGGACAGATTTTAAAACATAATTTAGGGTTTTAAATGCTGTTAATAAAATAAATATGCGGTAATCTTGTCAGATTCCTTTTCTGTACATACCACTTTCTAAGGCAAGGGAGGAGGTAGTAGGTAGTATCCTGAAGTAATCCTGGCATGAATGAAATGTTTTGAGTGCACAGACACTGCTTTGGTTGAGTAGAAATGCTTTGTAGTTAAGCATGTTGTCTGGTGGCTTATGTAGTATTTTAATGTTTTTACATATTTACTAAAGAGGGAATAGTTGAAGGCATAGATACAAATTTATTCACACATACCAATCAATATGGGGAAAAAAAAGAGAAAAAAGAGAATGGAAAAAAAAGTTGAAGTATACGGCATGAACACATCACGTACACAGTTTGGTATACCAGTAAAATATATTCTATAGTAGGGAAACTGGACCAATGCAGGCCATTTATTTTTCATTTTGCCATTAATTTTAATTATGGAATTCAAATGTATTATACTTGCTTTAAAATTTTATGTCATGAAGGCATGCCAAGAGCTTTGCAAAAGCACATTTCAAACAATTCAATTTCCAAGATCTGTGCCTAACGAGCTACAGAGGAACTGGGACCATATCCTATCCAGGTTTAAATAATTAATATATTTTTCGTAATTCTCCATTATCCTTCTTGGAAAACAACACATTTCAAATATTCTCAAGTGGTGAGGTTTGGGGTTTTTTGCCTTCCAGATTCTGTTTTTACTTCCAAGTCTTTTTCCCCATTTCAGAAGTCTCTTTTTGCTGCTGACTTTGACTGAGGACATTACTTACATAGTTGTATATTGAAAGTAGAGTATCTCTCTGAAGCCAAGAACTATCTTGTTTTTCCTTTTCTCACTTCTATAGATAAATGCAAATGGGAGTGGACAAAAGTCTCATTTACTTACCTATACATGCGTACCTTAAGGGTACACCAGCATATGCAACCCACATCTGGGCATGCACCTACACTTTAATTCACATAATTTATACAAACATACTGGAAAGCTTCAACCCCTGCAAAGGCATGCCTGCATGTTCCTGAACACCCAGCTCTGTCACATTTTCTTTAATAGTATAAACAGAAAATGCAAATTCATACATATCCTTAATCACACAGACGAAGGGCCTCATTTGCATACCCTTCATAATTCAATTTAATTTTTTTTTTTTTTGTCAAGAGTTGTGAATGCTTCATGTTTGCTTTAATCAGAATGTTGACATTTACACTGAAGCCAATTTCTCTTTTTCTATTCCATGTTTTGTTTAACCGCGACAAGTGACAGCAAACTGGAGGGAACAGACTTTTTAAATTGGCTCTTTGCCCAGAATGCATCATTTCTCTTGTAGTTGTTTCCCCACCGCCCACCCCCTCCCTGCTAGGCATTGCAAAAAGAAATGTGAAAACATACTCTGAGAACACAGGAGTGAGGTGTTAGTGCTTTTAGATAAAGATTTGTGTTGTATTTTAAAACTAGATTGCTGTACAGTTTCAAGCTCTTAGCAGGAACCTATTACACCATCGCTTTGGGTCCTTTGAGAGATATGCTTAGTGTATTTCAGTAATTCAAGGCAAATAGAAAGCTTAGATGTGAAAATATTTAATGGCAAAGGCACCAACTGCTCAAGGCTGCTGGAGGAAGGAGGCATGTTTTCTGTTAACTCTTTCCTTGAGTTTTTCAATGCAACAGCTTCTTCTACTCTCCCTAAAACTCTCAACAGGGCTCCAGTCCTTTGTGCATGTAGCAGACTACTAAGGCTGTGCAAATTTTCTCTGACTTCTGCTGTGGCCTGTGTGCACGTAGTTATAGCACTTCAGCCTGCTGTTAATATCTCTCAGCATTCATACATTTCAAGGCTCATCCTGAAGGGAAAAAATCCAAAATTTGTCTTTACCAGAAAAATGAAAGACAAAGAAATTAAATAACATTAGAGCCAATCACAAACCTCTGCCTCAATCCAAGGGTAAATTTAAGCCTGGAAGCCAAGATTCCTGGTTCTAGCTGTTATGGGTTGACCCATTGCTTAACTGTTTATGTTGTCTTTGGCAATGGGATAACATTAAAAACATATCCAGGGTCACTCAAAGGCTGTAATACCAGGTCCTTTTCACCACATGACAGCAGTCCTTATATTAGTGAGACAATTTCTGGAACATAAAAAGATAAAGATAACCAGAATTTACTGCAAATACTTCTTTTTTCCTTTTCCCCCACTACCACCCCACCCCTAGTATGGCAAGGGAGCAACTGGCCAGCTCCATGTAAGAAGTCTTCCCCAAACTGGATTTTGAGTCAGAGACATTTCATAGACCTTGCAGGGAGCTTGCACTGAACTGACTTGCACAAACCATGATGTATGGAGGATTCCACATGACTGCTATAGCAGTGGTAAAAACCAAAAACAAAACCAAAACCAAAACAAACAAACAAAAAACCCAACCAAAAAAGCAAACAAACAAAACAACAAAAAAACCCCACCAAAAAACCAAACCAAAACAAACCCAGATTTTTTTGAAGATGCAGAATCCAAATCAGTAAAATTTCTGTTTCAAGGTGAGATCAGATCCCGCCATGAACAATACCAAAACCCTCAGTCCTGAGGCTCTGTTTCTGCCCACAGCCTACTGTAATGGGATCCCAATATACCAGGTATAAAACAGGAAGACAGCACGTAGGGGACATTTGAGATGGTAAACAGAAGGGGTAAGATATAAGGTGGAATCTTCTCCATAATGTAGCTAAACAATTGATGGAAGAGTTCTAAGCACTGCAAACATCACTTCCCATTTACTGTGAGTATAAAAGGTATTGAGTGCACATAACCCTCTGTATCACAATTGTTTGAGTGTCAGAGGTATCTATTTTCCCCTGCTAAAACATATATATGTATTTAGATTAAAAATATACATATGTTTTTTAAAAAATCTGCTTATTGAATTTTTCTTTAACAACCTTTACATATAAAAAGATAATGTACCTGACAGATTATGACAGAGCTAGTAGAAAAAAACAGACTAGGGGAAAACATGCTGTGTGTTAATCAAAGAAAACATCTAAAACTGACAAAATAAGAGCTAAAGCAACAAAATAAATATGAACCTAACGACAAGCAGGAAACAAGGTACCATAGTGCTTTTGCTTACATTAGGTGTGAGTTGGGAGAACACACGACAATTATTCAGTATTTATCCTTTATATTTTTTTTGTATTTGTAATATATCCATCTGTGAGCTGTGTACAATAAACTCAGCATTCACTTCTGACCCAAGGTTTTACATGCATTGAAGCAGAGCTGGGAGAGATTAGATATCTCAGGAGTTGAACAAGAAAGAATTAAATACCTGATCACTGTCTGTCTGTCCGTCTGCCTGTCAGCCTAACTGTTGGGCTCATATGCTGAGTAGCATTCTGCTATGAACAAGACTGATGTTTGACCTTGAAAGAGAACCGAAGTTCACACAGGTCCTAGGGCTCCAGAATCATTATTTGGGGGTAAATATGTCCTAGAAATATGTGAGTGCATAAGTTTGCATACTTAACATTCCTTTCCCTGGACCTGGTGCACAGGACCAAATGACTAGTGAGGAGGAATTATACTGTATAACCGATATAATTAACCACTATCAAGCACTGATAATGAATCATTCATAAGGTCTTTCAGACTAATACCTTGAATGATTTTATATATATATATATATAGAAAAACAATAAATTACAACATTTATGATCTGATCATACACTTTTCACAAAGTTAAAGAAACATATAATTAAAATGTGTTTCCAGATAAACAGAATCACAGACTCAGGGACTGGTTGAGGTTGGAAGAAAACTCTGGTGGTCACCTGGTCCAATTCACCTGCTAAAGCTAAATAGTCTCACCTCTCATACCCTCATACGAGAGATATTCCCATCCTTTGATCATCTTTGTGTCCCTTTGTTGAACTCTCTCCAGTATGTCTATGTCTTTCTTGTACTGAGGAGCACAGAAGTGGGCACAATACTCCAGGTGTGATCTGGCCAGTGCTGAGCAAAGGGGAAGCATCTCCTCCTTCAGTCTGCTGAGGGTATTTTGTCCAATGCAGCTCAGGATACCATTTAGCCTTCTTAGCAGTAAGGATACATGGCTAGCTCATGCTCAACTTGGTGTCCACCAGGACCCTTGGGTCGCTTTCTGCCAAGCTTCTTTCCAGTTGGATTTCTCCCAGCATATATTGATGCATGGGATTTAGGTGCAGGACTTGGCACTTCTCCTTGTGAAAGTTCATGAGGTGTCTGTTAGCCCATTTGCCCTGCCTGTCCCATTTCCTCTGGGTGGGAGCATGACCCTCTGGTGTATCGGCCACTCCTCCCTGTTCTGTGTCATCAGCAAACTTGCTGAGGGTACATCCTGTCCCATCATACAGACAACTGGACGATCACACAGTTATGAACTGTTCTATGACAAGCGGGAAAGAAGCCTGACACTGGTTCCCATGGCTGAATGCTCACTGTGAAACTCGGTGAACATAGTTAAGATCTTTCCTTTTCTCTCTGTATGAATGTCATAAATGTTAGGCTGCAGATCATGTCCATCAGCTCCCTGGCCCAGTGGTTAATTTTATTCATAATGCAAAATTGAAGAGGTTGAACAGGAGGGATGGATCCTAGGTTAGAATATTTGTAGGGTTATAACAGTAAATCAAAAAAAGTGTTAACGCTATTTCATTTGGTAAACAGAGAGGCAGGGACACAGAATTGCTTGCCATTGTGGTCAGACAAGTGGGAAACAGATAAACTGTTCCTCCTAGATTAGAAATAGATGGATGCCATTCATTTATCAGGCTTTATTTGCAAGCAAATAGCTGGTCATATGCCAGGAAAGAAAAGTTTAAGTCCATTCAGGCAAAAAGCAAGCTGAATACTTCTGCACTTCAGGTAAGACCTGAAGCTGCCAGGCTGTTACAGTAGAGGGACCTCTGTACTGAAACAGACTAGTCTTCAATTTTTAAAAGAATAACCTAAATTCAGGAAACAGGTTAAGGCTTTTGGAAGCCCAGAACAATTTCCAGTATGCCTCAGGTTAGCGTGGTACTCATCCTCTGCTCTTAGCATCACCTATGGGATGCAGGGTCCTACCAGTCATCACTGAATGCACAGCATTTCCTAGCTGATCCATTGAGTATAGGCTGCACTTTAGTCTTGTCAGCTGTACAAGTAAGGCCAGATGTCTTACTCCCCCTGTGGAGCTGGTTTGAAATAATTTTCCATCCAGGAACTATTTTCAGAAGGGCAACTGCTACTTCCACACAAAAAGTTATAGATATCATCAAGAAAGTTGTGTAATAAGTTTAAAAAATTCTCAGGCCCTCGAAGGACTCACACTTTTGTCCCTTTCTCTTGTTTCAATGGTTTAGCTTCTTTGATGCAATTAATTACTGGAAAGTAACGCATTAAACACATAGACAAATAAATATTGGGAAAGATCTCATCTCTTAGATATTTAGTGTTGCAGTTCTCATGAAGAGCAATACTGTTTATAAGAAAACTGAGAAGATACAAAATATGTATTTTTTTCATTTCTTATCATTCTTTCAATATAGGCTTTCAAGAGAAACACTAGCAGTTTACCCCAAGTACTCGTACAAGCATGTGTTGACATGGCCATGAGATACATGTACTCATTCACAGACAGGCAAACAGACAACTAGTTTATTAGATGCCCAAAATTCCAGATGGGAAAATCTTTTGCCTGGAAACTTGACTCACTTGGGGATATGAATCTTCTGCAAGCCAAGAAATGCTTCTGTTATCTGTTTTTCCAGGTGCATATATTTAAGGAGGAGGGTTAGATAAACGGTCATGGTGAAAGAGATGTGAGTCTTGATCTCTCACTTGGTGCATAGATGTCTTATGCCGATGGAAGCTTTCCAAAAAGAGTGCTGCAGCACTTTTCAGTAAATGAGAAAGCTTTATAGGCACACACAAGTGATTGCACAGAATGCACAGTTTCGTGACATCCCATCCCATTAAATGAGCTTCTGTAACTGACCACATATGTATTCTTGGTCTGTCATGACTATGCTATAAAACATATAAGCTTAATCTTATTTCACTACACTTTAAGCTAAAATATTGTACCTAGAAATTGGAATATACTGAGAACACACACAGTATGTTATAACAGCTCAGTTAATAGAGATAATTTGGGAAGCTGTCATGCTTTAACGTGTTTGATTGGTGTTCATCTTCAGAGATGAGAAAGAGTCTTTATTTATGAGTTTTGCAAAGCATGTGGGGCTGCAGTTTCTTATTCCAATGTAAAAGAGCAATGAGTTTCACACACAGGAGACTGCATGAAATACCAAGTCTTGGTGACATTATTCCTTAGCCTTTCAGAATATGCCCAGTCCTTCACATTTACTCGTGACCTAAAAATTAGCCCAAATGGTGTCATTTTTCAACCTGTTCCCACCGTTTCCTGGGGTTATCTCTAGAATGTCAAGGCCTTAGTCCCCTTGGCCCTGCAATTTGTGTCATCAGTGACATCCATGCTGAGGGAAATCCATCAACCTCTTAGTGAACAACCCAGTCCAGTCACTAAGATATTTCAACCTAATTCTCTGACATAATTTTCTTGCTGGCCTCATAGAAAAAGGTAAGTCAGGAGATGTAGCCAAAGCCATAGAGACATTGGTACCCCCTCCATCCGTCTTTATAGGGTGCAGACTGCCTTCTTCCAAGATTTCTCCCATTTCCCCTCCTAGAACTTGACAGCCTTCTATAGCAACAGCAGGAGCTGGATAGATTCAGGTCTATTTGCTCTCATTTTGCATGCCTCTTGATCCACTCATGTTAGATCACTGTAGTGCTCTCTAGCTAGAAATGTAAGTTGAAGAGAAAGTAAGAGAAGCCTGTCCATGGAAACCAAGAGAAAAAGTTATAAATAATTTTTTATTATATTAAGTTCTATGTGTGGGTGTGATTCTTCAACTTTGGCCCTGGTTTAAATGAAAATAAAATGTAAAAAACCAAATCAGCTCTTTTTTTTTTTTTTTTTTTTTTTTTACAGAAGAGACGTATTATGTACCATCTATAATGCTTATACAGTTCATGTAAGTAAATTTGAAAGGGAGTGAAGGAGACTTTAACAATGCAGAGCAGCTGAACAAATATATAACAATTCCTTGAATGAATGATTGGATGACACCTAATAGCAGGGAGTTTGCAATAGTACAAGATTATCCTCTGATAATTCTTCAGTTCTGACTGTGGCTGTCTGATAATCCTCGAAGCTTCTAATCTGCAGGATCTGAATCCATAAAGAATGACAAAAAATTCCCCACTTTACTATCAATTATAGTTACTGCCACAGAGCCATTAGTAAGCAGGTGAAACAAGTATGACCTTTTTAACTTAAAAGTCATGTCAGGAGAGGAAAAATACATATACATATACATACATACATACATGTATATATCTCCAAATCCTCAATCCTTTTGGAATTTAAAATAATATTATTGCAGTTTTCAATCTAAAGTTGATTGCTTTTCAAATTCAGAAGATATTTATCTTCCCCCCCGCCCCCCCCCCCGGGCTATAATTTGTTTCTTTTTGTCCAACAATCATATTAACTCCAAGCCTGCAACCAGAATCCATTCATTTAATTGAAGGATGAATGAATGAATTCTAGCAAGGTGGTGGGCAGTAGAAGGAGAGTCTTTGTCCCACGTTTTTAAACCACATCTAAAGTCATTTGCCTCAGTCATTTTTCCCAAACACAAATTTAATCTTGCAGACCTTTCCTTGAGCTGATTGTTTATCAGAATATCTCTTCACTTATCTTACTTGCTTTCTTCTCCATGAAACGAATACCTTCCCCCCCTCCCTTGCTTTTACTTTCATGATCTACGTTTGACCACATCAAGGTAGCATGCGTCTCATGAGGCTCTGACACTGCAGACTATGCAGGAATAAAAAATGATTGCTATGTGCAAGGAAATTTCACTAATTTTCACAAGTGACAAAAAAAGCCACTGTGAATGACCAAATTATGTTAAGTAATGATGTTAAAGGCACTAGGAATTGTAGTGTGGGAAACAGCTGTGAAAAAAAGTTAGGTGAAAATATCCATTCAGATTGAATCACATCAAGTAGGTTTTGATACAAGATTTTTTTAAAATACAAAAGTGAGAGATGGAGGCTAAGCTAAAGTTTAACAGACTGGTCACAAATCCTTTATCTTTTCATAATTTAAGTGGGTATGGTATCAGGTTATAAACCTGAGTTATCAAGTTGGGGGGTATTAGCTTATATTTTATAGTAGGAGGCATTCTCCATTTTGGTTCTGTATCAGTGAAAATGGTGGAAAGGTCCTCCTCTGTAGCAGGCTTCAGAAAACAAACCTAGAGTCAGTAGTCTACAATTACTCCTGCCGTTATTGCTCTCTGACTCACTTTTCCAGTTTCTTGGGAAAGAACCTTGTAAAGCATTGGAGGGTCCAGTGAGGTATTAAGGATTTTTAGTTTGGGACTTGATGTTGGGAACTGAAGCTTCAGAATTCAAGGATTTAGGTAGAAGCACAATCTGTGCCTGCCTCAAGTTGAAGGCTGCATAAGTGAAGGTAAATTTAGCTTAGCTGTTTAGTGTTTTGTTATCTACCTTTGTTATGTACTTATGAACAGTTGCACATGCAGAACTGGATCATAATAAAGACCAGAACAAAGATACTAAAATAACTGGGTGATAGTCATTTACATAATGGCAGTAACTGGATGTGGATGACTTATGGTCATCCTACAATGGTCAAAGGAAAACCCTCACTTTTGAGGTCTTAGATGAACATCCCAAGAACCTTGACTTTACAGTGTGCAGCTGTATATAAAGACAGCAGCCCAGGATCTGGGTTAGAAACCCTTAGCTGTGAGACACTTCATTTTAGCTGTTACCTGTCTAAGTGGAAAGGTTCCAATTTTTTCTCACCTTTATTGTGGGAACTGAGGGTCTCAAAAATTAACATTATTCACTATCATGGTTTGACTGTATTGATACTGCATTCACTTCAATGTTACAAAGGATTCTGGTTTACTGTAGCTTGATAGAGATGCACACTAAAAAGATGATGGACATTTTGTCCAACACACGTCATTGTCTTGATTTGTATTCTGGCAGAGAATGAACAAGAAACTGGAGCTGGAGGAAAAAGGACAAAGACAGAACAAAAGCTAACCCCTGGCCACCTCCCTGACAAGATGAGATAATCATGCTGTCCACAAGAAAAGCCCTTCAAATGAACAATAAGTTAAGTGCATTTCCTCCTTGAAGTCACCTTGGCATACTGAAATACTTAACTTTAAGAAGAACAAGACATCAAAGGACACTCATTAGAAAATGTGACTCTTGATGGATAATTTAAGTGACAAAATGAATTTAAGTGTTTGAAGCAGAGAGGTCTTGTTAACATAATGTTTTCACAGCTGCAATGGAGCTGGAGATTTTCTGTTAGCTGCAGAAACTTGTTTGCCAACAGCTGCAAATTTAGTTGACCAAACTCATTCTGGAATCACTACTTTTCAGGAAAATATCCTGTCCTTCAGTCCAATGGGATCAGCACCCATTTGCAAGTTTACTGTACAGAAGAATATGCAGAAGGGAAAAAAAGAAACAGCTCTCAGTGAATTAGAACTGTATTTTCATGATGGAATGCTCCATGGTATGTGGACTGGGTCAAACATGGAAGAGAAAGCTGGAAGAATCGCAGGTTGTTAGTGCTCATAACACTTGATAATTGTTTAGTTAGATAGGGATAAAAGGGTTCCTTATTTCAATTTTTTAAAAAATCTGTAATAGAACAAAAGATTGTGGAGGTTAACATGGTTTTGTATAACCCTGGCACCTCTTTTAAGGTAATCATTTTGGTTCCCTCTCTAAATTTTAAAAGAAAATATATTTTATATAAGATTCTTCCCATATACTGGCCATGCCACTTTGAGAATGGATGTGTGACCTTGCAGAAATGCTTCTTTCTCACTGATAATGCTAGAGGGATTCTATACTATTGTCTAGAAAGCTAATACAGATGGTCAAAGCTTCAGTGAGTAAATGAATTTCATGTACCTATATTGAAACATTTTCCCTTTTATGTTCTGTTTAATTTCATTGAACATACTTTGGTTTAGGTCATTGATGCCTTGCAGTACTGAGAATTTATCAAAGTTGTTACATGAGAAGTGGAAAGTGACCTACTGACAGAAACTGAAATTCACACAGCATTTTTTGTCTGTGCACTTAAGAAGTATGCTGGTAGCACATTCCAGAAGTAAGTGATGCTCCCACCCACTGCTGTTTGTAGAGGATCCCATTCTTGATTTCACTCAGTCAAATCACAATCCACTGACTTTGAAACAGAGCTGCCTACTGATTGCAAAAGGCCCTAGATCAGACTTCAGAGTCAGCATAATCTTTCAGCCAAACTGCTCAGACTCTTTTCTGCTCCACCAGTTTTACCTGTCTCTTCCCATTTAGAGGACTCTGAGCAAATGTCCTATGCTAAGCTCTGCACTCAAGAAACTAACACAGAAATTTGAATAAAAAAAGCTCAGGAAATTAAACTGACATTCCTACTTTTACTATGTGTAAGTGAAAAAACCAACATTTGCAACAAAATTCATAGCTGATGTTCATATTAATAAGTCAGTGAAAGAAAAATTGATTTTTAGAAGTATTCAGTGACTCTTTAAATTGTGACAATAACGTCTTGAAATCAGTTTGCATTGCAGATTATTTGAGCTCAGAAAATTGCTATCCATCATTCTGAGTATACTTTAATATGTTGAACTCTAAAGCTTAAAGTTTCTTTTAAGAAGAACATACAAGTTTGGAAAGACCAGAGGCTGACTAAATATAGAAGAGAACAGAAGAAGAAGAACAACAACAACAACAAGAAATGAGGAAGGGAATTTAGAAACAGCCTGCAGCTAAATTAATTTCATAAATCTTAAATCAAAGAAAGATACACAGATAGTTAAAGGTGAACAAAAAACCCCCAAGCAACAAACCCCAACAAAAAATAATCCTAACCCAAAACCAATGAAAAAGGCTAACCTGCCCAAAACCTCAAAAACCAAAGAAACAAAATGCCCTTTTAAATGATGAATTTTAAGGTTTTGCATTTAAATGACTGTTAGCATAGGTACACAAAGGCCTATGTTCAACGTACCAACTGAACGGGAGAACAGGAAAGCCAAAAAAGCCTTTCTACACCTGAGCAGAACAGTCTGAAACACTGTGTCGAGAATTTTCTCTCGAGTTCTTATTGCTTTGAAATAAAAAGCAATAAATCCTAGGATTTAAAAAGGAAAAAAAAAAAAAAAGAACACTAGTGCCAATAAAATTTACAAACTCAAATAAAGGATTTCCCCATCCCTCTAAGTATCCTACAATAAACTCATAAAAACCTAGTTTCTTAAACAAGAGGAAAGTGCTTTCATTTATCATACTCACTATGTAAAAGTCATTGTTTCAGAAGCTACACTTTTTGCTTCTGATAAGGTTATACTATTACTTTCCAGCTCAAGTCTTACCTGAGGCCCACAGTAATGCTTATTACATGTACAATAGAGCCAAGGAATGAGTGAACTGGCTCAGTGAATGCCCAAATGAACTAGCTCAAGCCTTTAGACAAACTTTTAGATACATTGGGAGTCACTGCTCTTTATCCTTACTGAAACTTTTACACTTCCAACTTCCAGAAAGTGGAAAATATTTAAAGATATTCTCTCAGCTTGAAAATTTGATCATCTATGTTTACTGCATAATCATGATTTTTCCATATAAGTACCTGTGTAAGAAAAAAATGTCAAAGGGCTTTTCAACTTAGTAGAAAAAAACTAGAAGAATAACCAAATTTGAAAGGTAAATTCAGGTGAATTCAAAATAAAAATAAGCATATATTTTTAGTGAAGCAGGAAAGCTATCTGCAAAAGAGTCTTATTCACCACTTTTCGGGCCTCAGATCAATACTGAATGCCTTTCTGGAAAATATGCTGGAACCAAAGACAAGATATCAGGCTCAACACTGGAGAGAAGGGTAAAATTTGCTGGCTGGTGCTTCACAGAAGAATAAGCTAGACCACTGTAATTATTTTATGTGGCAGATACTGAATGGACCAACTATGAGAGACATTATGCTGGATACATTAGTCAGATAAAGCAGAACTGATTAGGAACATGAAAGTTCCAACCTTGGCTGCAGTGTCCATGAGGTAGCATTGAGACAAGCAAGGAAGGTTATACCAATGTAAAGATCCTGCATTTTGAGAGCATAGGGTTTGGGTTGTTTGGGGAATTGGTATGTGTGAATGCTAGGAGGATGCCCTGAAAGACAAAATCTTCAAGGGCAGCCTCCTCAAAGTACCAGACTGATCCATCTTGATCTACACAGAACAGCCAGGCATGGCCAGAGGCCAGCTTTGCTCAATGTGGAACTCTGAGTAATAATACAGAAACATTGTCCAGGCATCCAAGGATTGAATTAAGAAGGCCGTATACCAGCTGGAGTTAAAACTAGTGAGGGATGTCAAGGCCAACACTGTCAACAAGAGAAAGGGATACTGTCAGCAAGAGAAAGACGAAGGAAAACATGGGCTTGCTGCTGAATAGGAGTCCTTGTGCTGAAGAATAAGGAAAATTTAGGTAGTCAATGTTTGCTTCAGTTGTTGTTTGCAAAGACTGCTTCCAGGTTTCTGTACCTATCAGTAAAGTTTAGCAGAAAGTACTTAACTATAGTAAATCAGAGTTGAGATAGAAGCAAATTAAATAAATGAGCTACATAAAAGTCCATGAGTTGTGACTGGACACATTCAAAGGACCTGAGAGGACCTATTTGATACCACTGTAAAGCTGTTCTCCAGCACCTTTGAAAGATTACGGCTATGACTGGAATAAAGCAAATGTAGTATCTTTGAAAAGGGCCAGAGAGAGGATTCAGGGAACTGCAGTTTCACCTCCATCACAGGGAAAATATGGAGCAAAACCCTCATAGAAGCTATGGCCAATCATCTGAAGGAAAAGGTGATTTGGAAGAGGTAGCACATACCTATGTTGAGCAAATTATGCTTGACCAACTTGATTGTTTTTTAGGATGAAACGACTGACTCGCTGGTCAAGAGGAGAGCAGTGAATGCTACTTACCTTATAGTAAAGCTTTTGAAATAGTTTCCCAAATTTTTCCCTTTGAAAGAGTTTTATTCTAGCCAAATTACAGAAGAATGGGCCGGATGGTTTGATTACAGAGTGGGTGAAAAACTGGCAGAACTATGGAAAATTAAGACTGATACTCAGTAGTCTGAAGTCCAACAGGCAGAGGTTTAGTGATGAACTTCCTCAGGGAGCGGTACTGGCAGTTAGGCACCTTTGGAAGCAGACTGAACTGTAGGAGAAACTGTGACCTCATCAAAGTAAAACAGCTGCAATGCACCAGTACAGATGGGGAATGGCTAGCTAGGGAGCAGCTCTGCAGAACATGACCAGGACTCTTGCTGGCACGAGTTAGCAGTGTGTACCCTTGTCAACCCAGGCTAACAATGTATTAACAAAGGTGTAACCAGGAAGTCTTAGGAAGCAACTATTACCTTTCACCTGGCACACTCATGGTATGCCGTTTAGTCTTGTGTCCAGTATGGGCCTCTCGGTACAACGAGTGAGTTCATAAGAGGGTGACCAAAACAGTTAGAAGGCTGGAGTATATTACATATATGTTAGTGCAGGAAAAAGAAAGCTAATGGGGAGCATTATTCCATGCTTCAGCAACAGCCATGGTAGAGATGATAGAACTATCCTCTTAAAGGTATACAGAGGAAGGACAAGAGGCCATGTTCCCAAATTGCAGCAAAGGAATTTTTCATTGGATATAAGGAAAAAAAAAATCACCAAAATAAAAATAGTTAAGCCCTGGAACAGGTTGCTAAGATATGAGAAAGTTCTTCATCTTTGGACATCTTCAAAACTTGCTTGAAAGAGAAGCTGAGCAACTTGATCTAGCTTTGCAGCTCTTTCTGTGATCAGTAGATGGTTGGATGACCTTCAAAGTTTACTTCAAGCCTCATTTTGTGTGCTGCTGTGAGTTCTTTTGATCTTAAAATCCACGAATCTATATATCTTTCTGACAGAACTGTGTAGTTTAGAGCACGTTGGACTGTGTTTATGGGGAAGGAGTTTTAATGTAAACACCAACATTTCTGTTGTCACTGTTAAAATATAAAATAGATGTACATATTCACTGCTCTTTAGGTCTTCAGAAGTGCCTGTGTCCATGAACTATTTAGGATAGGTAATACTGCTTTTTCCCCATTGTAAAGAATCTTAGTTAAGTGGGAATCTCAGTTACGAGCTTAAGGTTAGCTGGGATACATCAAACTCAGACTGAAAGGCAGATTAAATTAAATGGGGGAAATTAGTTTCAGAATAAATGTTTGAGCAAGTGTTTGATGAAAAGAATGGAACTAGTACAATAAAAAAGAATTTAAATAAATTTAAATAAAACAATAGCATAACGTATAACGTATAACATAACATAACATAACATAACATAACATAACATAACATAAATGGACTGCTATTAACAATAGTTAGGTATTCTATGGCATCTTTCATCCACACATTCTGAGTCAAGATCCAAAAGGAACTTTGTAATCTCTGTGTTCTGAGTAGCTGTGCTGAATATTTGTTTGAACAACTTCTGAAATTGAATCCACAGTCCTAAATCAGGCGTTTATGCTCTGAAGAAGAGCTTTGAGAGAGGTGTATCTCAGTATGGTATTCAGAAAAAGACACTTGCTAAGTGACTTCCCAGAATCCTATTTCTTCCTGTGATTTGTGAACCTTACTCATTACACTTAGAAGATACCTTCCCTAATCCAGGACTGTACAGTAGAAGTCTCTACAGAAGTTGAAGAGGGCTCACTTGAAGCTGGTTTTATGTAGCAGCTCAAATATTTGAGCATTTGTGAAGAATAAAACAGACAGGTTATTCTAGAAAATGTACAAACCTATAGCTTTCCTGTTTCCAGACGGTATTCAAATTTCAAGTTATCTGTAACTGTGATACTCTTCCTTTCACTTCTTCCCATTTTACCTGTATCAATATAACTCATAATTAATTAGGGAGTGTGGTAGCAGAAATTTAAAAATGTTAAGCATTACAAATACAAACCATGAGTCTCTAGTCTGGATGCCACAAAGAGGTCTGTGTTCTTCAAGGATTCCTTCGTACCTGGGAGTGATAAGGCAAAATACAGTTTTTAGTGTTGCGGCTGAAAAGCTTTGTGGAAAGAAACTTCTAGCAATAAAGCTAGAGTGATCCTTATTCTCATTTTTATTTGTTTTCTTGCTCAAACTTTAGCTAATCTTGAATTATTTAATTAAAAAGAAAATACAATATAATAAAATAATAATACAATGTAATAAAAAAGGAAGATCAGCATACATGACTCTCCTCCGGTTTGTTGTAGTTTTTCTCAGAAAGACTGACTACATCTCAGAGGAGAGTAGCAAAGGGATCCTTCCACCAAAGCTCCATATTGCTGAACCAAGAAAATTCACATTCTGTGTCTTCTTGAGCCTACTGACTTTTGGGGTTTGAGTAATCCCCTTAAAGTTTGTGGACATCTAGTCACTGCAGTCAGAGAAATCTGGTGAGCTACTCAACAAACTGCATGTCTGCATGTGAGTTTCTGCTTTTACAGTGATGCCACTTTGGATTGACAAAATTCTTCATTCAACTGTCTACACTGAATCGAGGTCATCTGACATTTAACTCCATACATGTCCAGAGTAAAACAAATCCTCTGAGAATTGCTCAGAAATTTAGAATATCTTTAAATCTTTATATATATATATATATATATATATATATATATATATATATTTTCAGACCACTGTATCAAACCTTCTTTCTGCAAGCTGGACCCCTACATAGAATGTAATGGTCATTTATTTATTTATTTTTCCAACATACAGTAATAATTATGGTAAGTATGGATCACATGTTGGCAGTACTATTCGAGCAGAACAGTCCCGTGCAACCAGTCTGTAGTAGTGGTACTCAACCATTGTTTAGGCAATGGTACACTTTAGATGTAAATGACAGAACACTGGAATGGGAATTAGGAGATCTGAATTATATTTATGGCTCTGCAGTAACCTGTTATATGACCCTTAGTAAATCACATCACCTTTTGTTATTCTGTTTCCTTATCCATATTTATCTGTCTACTTCATTCTGAAGACAAACTTCTTACGCAGGAAATCTCCCTTGTTAATATTTCTCAATGCTTATTTAGATACCTTATCAAAAACTATTTTAATTATATTCAGGTTAAGAAATAGTACCTGTGAACAGGGTGGTATTACACTATGCATAGCCTATATAAATCTGGGACAGTGATAGGGCTAATTTTGTTAGGAACTGTGAGAATACAGAGAAATTTGAGAAAAAAAAGGTGATATAGTGCCTCCAGCTAAAACTAACCACACAGACTCAGGAATCACTAACAAATCCATTAATTTTAGAAAATCCTACAGTGACTGTGGTGAGATGATAACTTAATAGTCAGGTCAGGAAAAAGAAGATAATTTCACTTTGAATATAGTTTACCAAAGGAGCCACAACCACTTAGGGGATTTTCACTTTATCTGAATTTCAAATGCCTCTAAATTTCAGCTCTGATTCTATACAATGTAAGTTTCAGCATGACATCGCCCTTAGTTTTATTGTATCAGGCATTGTTTTGATCTGCTTCTTCATCCCCATTTCGTTATGGGTGTTTATGCAAGAAACCATTATACAATGAATGAAAATCATGACCTAAGCACAAATAACACATTTTCTATCTGAAACCATATTCATTTTGCTTTGGAGCAAATGGAAGCCCAAGATACAAAGAAAACGAAAAGCATTAATAAGGAACTACACCTAAAAGAGGCAATGAAGTAAGTTAAAGCAAGGTTCATTAAGAAAAAAAAAAAAAAAAAAAAGTAAAAAAAAAAAAAAATTGTCCTAATTTTATCAATCCAAATTTCTGTTTAATTATAGGTAGCATATTAGGTTGTTTTCACTTCTGGAGATACAAGATCTGTTCCACATTAAGTAGGTCACAAATTAATCTTTCATCCTTCTTCATATCCTGTTCATCATAAAAACAGCAGTACACAGTCCAGTCTGGAAAGGAAAACTCTAATTCAACAATAGCAGTGAGTAGAGGGGTTGCAGATCAGGTTTGATTTAAATGGATTGATGTAAATGGACCTTCATCAGGTCCTGATTCAGCAAAGCACTTGAACATATGTATAACATTTAGTACTTGATCAGTTCCATTGGTTTCCTGAAGGAGAGCTTTAGATGCATTAAAGCTGGTTCAGACCAGCTATGTTAGTCTCTTACTAGCAGGGAAAGAACCATTCATAAACATTAGCCGAGGTTTGCTCTTGTACAGAAATTGGATAGCTACTTTTGAAGTGTAAAGCCAGACTGTAGACTATAAATATATAACGGCTGATGTTGAGAGGCTGTGGATAGGCTGTTTTGTAAAAGGGGGAAAATTGCGACATGTCAGACAGTTCACTCTGCTAATCTGTCTGGAACTAGAAGTTTTCAAAAAATGATTCTACAAATAAGAAATCCTCATAATACAAGTGGGAGGAAAGAAAAAACAACTCAGAAGATTAGAACAAAATTCAATTCGATCAATGTTTTTATTTAGGATTTTGTTGTTGTTGTTGTTTTTGCTGTTGGTTGGTTGGTTTTCCTCCAGCAACTAATTAAATTATTTTTTCATCATGTTCCAAGTTTCTCTAAAACTTAGTGCCTGGTGCCACAAGACCAAGGCATTCAAAAGTTCTCAAACAAATGGTGGAATGGTAAAAGACATTATCAGTTTAAATTTTGGATCAACATAATATTCAGTTGTACCTGAATTTATGATGGTGTGTATATATATATTTATGCAAGAAGAAAAAAATAAAAATTAAGACACTGTCTTTTATACTGAACCAGGGATTTCCATGATCTACAGGCTCCTGCATGCTACTGTTAGGGTTAATAAATTGGGTAAAAATAGATTAGTGAAAAAAAGGTCAAAACTGCTGTTTCAAAGTGGTAAGTTCCTTGATCATATAGAAATTCATGACCTGGAGTTAGTCAGGTTTGATTCCTACATGGTACAAGTAGTGAGGAACCTACAAGCTAGAAAGACTTTTCTTTAAATTTATTCTTCCAAAGTCATTCCATTCTCTATAGAATATTTAATTATTTACTACTTTTATTCTTAAGGTTCTGAGAATGATTCCACAGAGTATATATACAGTAGTATTTTTTTTAAGTCCATATTCTTTGCTTTGCTATAGATGTCTTACCTCCTTATTGCCCTCTAGTTCCAGGGAATGGTAATTATTTTTAAAAAATGCTATAATTTGTTTTTTTAAACCATTGTCCATTTTAACACAAAGCAGCCAGTGCATCTGGGCTTCCTACATTGTAAATGAGTGTTGCAAGCCCTGGGTTATAAAGGCAAAACAGTTCACGGCTACTGCTGTGCCTGCATTGCAGTGTGAGTGAGATCAACAGTATGTTCAGAGTTCCTGGTCCCCTGATCATACATGCTGAGGGATCAGGGGATATCATCTCCTGTCTCTTTCTGTGCACAAAAGTGACCAGAATGCACAATCTTCCACATGGCTGGGATAGGCATCTGAGACTTCTGGCTGTGGGGTGCATCACAAGTACATCTCTTCCGTAACGAAGATACAGCTTGCCTCCTTCTCCTTCCACCTGTAAACATATGCACACGGCTGACTGTTGTGCTGAAGCCAGCCTTGAAGGAGGTTCTGAGAAGTACAGCAGGAACAGTCTCTACAGGTAGCATAAGCAATGCAGCTCTTAGGAGACACAAATACTAATGGACCATAAGTACTGACATACTTTGAACAGTTATGCAACAAAGCTCCACAGTGAAAGCTTGGGATGTCCGACCACACTGGCTTATCTAGAGCTAGCTGGTACGTCTGATCGCTGCTGATCTAGGTGATGAACCCAAAATTAACAAACATGAACATTTTGTAGAGTTTGGTAGCCACAGCAAATAATTTTAGTGCGTCTAGCATCATCTGTTCAATCTGAAGCTGAGTGGTGTGGAATGAGCTTTCTTTGTACTACTGAAGAATCTTAACTTTCAAACGAGAAAGGTCATATCCAGACCACTTACTGGAATCTTTTTCTTGCCTTTGGTTTCCCCATTGTCTGGGAGAATGCTAATTGAGATATAACAAATCCATGCCAGGGAGCACCCTGATAATTTAATAGTACAGAAAATTGAGCTTTTGTGCCTGGGAACATGCTCTGGCACTGTTTATTTGCTAGCATAGATGTAATCAGTGTGGGTGTATATAGAAGCCTTGAAGTTTGGATTGCTAAAATTTCATCATAGTGCTTCAGTTCTCTTGTTACTTCAGTACATGAAGTACCTCTGTACACGGATCATGCTGACATTCAACAGTATCTCATGTTGACCCATACTTTTCATAAAAAATGAGGTGTGACCTTCAGGAAAAAGAAACTTGTCCTGTACTACCTTTACTGACAGCTCAAATGCACGCTCATCCTCAAGATGGACAGTGGGGACCCACTCAATGGGAACTTTTCCTCACTTGACTTTATCTGGCTAAAGGTAGGTGTTTAGCTATCTAAAATAATTTAGAGGAATTATGTGCTAAAATTCCCACCACTCACCACTGATTCTAGTGAAGGTTTAAGATGGTGTGCTTGCTTATCTGCATTATCTTAACTTAGGGGAATTCACTCTGCTGTGCTTAACTAGTACCTTTTTTATCTCCTTTACTGTTTTGGCAACGTCTTACTTCTCCAAAGTGAACTCCAGCATCGCTTGCTGCCAAGTGGGATTTGTAAAAATAGAGCTCCAGGATCTGGAGGACTGATACCCTGCAGGCAGGAATAGGTCTGTGTACTGGGTCTGTCTGGGATGGAGCTTATTTTCTTCATAGTTGCTTGTATGCTGCTGTTTTATGACCAAAATGACACCAATAACTTGCTAATGTTTTAGCTGTTGCCGAATAGTATTTACACAGTGACAAGGCCTCCTCTGTTTCTCAGTCTCCCCCCTCTGTAAATGGATTAGGGGTGCACAGGAGCTGTTGAGGGGACACAACCAGGCAGATGACCCAAACAAAGCATAGCACTATTCATTGCCATATAATGTCATACTCAGAAATAAAACACAGGTAGGAGCTTTGAATATGCCATTTTTTGCTTGGGAACTGGCTGGGCTTTGGCCTGCATATAGAAGATGGTGAGTGATTGTCTTTGCATCACTTGTTTTATTTTGTTTTCTTTCTTCTTCCACTTCTCCACTTATTAAATTATTTTTATCCAAACCCATGAGTTTTCCTGCTTTTACTCTTCGTTCCCTCTTTTTTCCATCCCACTGGGGGTGGAACAGAGAAGTGAAGGTCTGGTTGTGGGGTGCTTAGCTACCTACAAGGGTTAACCCAGCCTGGAGGGAGGAGTTTGTACAGAAACCATCCTGTGCAGTAGGGATGCTCCCTCATAGTAGCCAGACCTCATCTTGCACAGCAATACCTTCTCCACAGCTTAATGACATACTCTGCATTTACAGGCTCTGGGTTCTCCCACAACATTGGTTACAGTGCAACCAGTGCTTACATATGCCTTTCTTGTATTTAACCTTTTCTCCTAAATTATGATATAATCAAAGTAGCTATTCAGCCAGGTTTTTTTTGCCCAAATGAAGATATTCTTCTCCAATAAACTGCCATAATTAAAATATATATCCAACATCAGAAATGAGAACACCATAATTTCCTCTTCTGTTATTGCAAACATAATGCAAGGACTCATGTTACTTTACACAAGCATTTCTGAAATAACTAAGAAAGAGAAGAACAACTTACATTAATTTATTTGCACTCTAATGAACATACAAGATCATTATGCTTCCTTTTCTCCTTCCTTTGTTTCTTTCTCTTTCTTTCCAGAATTTTTCTCCTGATTCTCTCTTTTTTCCTCCCCCCACTGCTTTTTTTTTTTTTTTTTTTTTTTTTTTAAAGGGACGCTTGAATAGAACTATCTGGTTTAGAAGAAGATGAGGCTGACTGATTACTGTAATTCATAGGGCCTTAATTAGCTGCACAAACCATTAGCTACAATTAGACTATTATAAAACACTTGATGCGCTGTGTCAACCATGGGGGCTCATTTATTCTTGTGGCAGGGAAGGGAGGGGGGAAGGGGAAAAGAGAGCACTGTACAGCCGAGCATGCTAATAAAGAATGATTTTTGATTTAAGATGTTGCCGATAGTGCCTCAAAATTAATCTCAATAGCTGTCTAATTTGTGTCGGTGGATGGTATATTTATTGTAAAATGACACCAAAGCTAAATGAGTTACCTGAAGCAGGACTGCTAATGTCAGCGCCTGGAGACGCAACTCCATATGCCGTAATACAGCAAGGCACTGGGGCTGAATACTCCCAGCGGAGCACTTTGCTTCATCTGTCTCTGAAAATGCAGCAACCTGACTTCCACTTTATGATCCTTAAATAATAATAATAAAAAAAAAAAAAAAAAATAGATATGAGAAACAAATTCCAGAACAGCTTTCAAAGGTTAGGGGGCTTACAAGGGCATGGTACAGCTGAAAACCTTATCGAAGCTGGGTTGGGTGTTAGCATATGTAAAAGTGGAAGTTATGAGATTCATCTTTACAGTGAAAAGAGGCAGGAAATAATACAGATGAGGAGGATTTTTCTAATGGATTTAACACAGTGAGAATGTAAGAATGACATTCTTTAAGTTAAAGGTTTTTTTTTTTGTTTGTTTTCCTATTGCATTTTCTAATTCATATTGTATCGATCTAACTTCCGAGTTGCAAATTGTTGGAAATACATTTATAGATTCCTTTAATTTTTGCTGTTACCCTTGATTAATTTCCTGCTTAGTCCCTTTGCAACAGAAAGTCAGGGACTTAAAAAAGGAGAGATTGGTTCAGTAATAGACAGCACTTGGTCTTTTCTCTACCATGTATGAAAGCATAAAAGCGCAGAGGGGAAGGAAGCAGAATCTGTAGTTAATATGTTAGATTGGGACTTAAATACCTGAATTCTGTTCCTGTTGTGCCCTACATGACCTTGGGCAAATCCATTTCTCTGTGCTTTTGTGCAACATGGGGACAGTTACACTTTCTCTCCTGTTACGCTTTGTTTCTTTCAACTCTGGGGCTTACATCCATGAAGGTAAATCAAGGTAATTTATCTTATGGACTAGAAAGTAAAAGCTGAATTACCTCTGTGGAGCATGGTCTGAGTTGTTTGGGGCAAGGATTGCCTGTTGGTTTAGGAAAATACAGCACTTGGCATCTGGGATCAAGTGTCATTTAGAAACTCTAAATCTTGCAAAAAAACACCACCCAACCAACCAACAAAATACCCATACTGCTAATAGGGTGGAGTTGTTAGACTGCATACACTGTGATTAACTAACTGATGATCTTCATTGATACTGCAGCTGCCAATACACTTTGTACTATCCTCATCCATTAATATCTCAGCAGAAAGAGAGCTCAGATTGTCCAGCTCCAAAATTACAGGCCTCTATCACTGGAGCCAAAGGTAGGTGATTCACTGATAATTGCAGTTTAGTGTCCTGTCTCTCATTTACGAGATGCTAAGCACTATTTCTCCTCCTGGAATCAGAGACAAAGAATTGGGGCATGACCCTCATCTCTCTACTGACACAGTGAAATGCAAATGTGAGGTGACAGATAAGCCTTACTTGCCTCTGAGTAGAGGAAGCAGCCACCATTTCCCATGTGTGGAAGTCCCCTAGAGAAGTTTGGTATTGTTATTGTCTCTGTGTCTGGCGTGACTGTTCAAGAGCTGCGCAGGTATCACTGTGTGTGCATCTAGAAAACGGCAACCCTAACCCCTTTATTACTAATTCCTTTATTTCAGTTATGAAAACCAACTTTTCTTCTTTGCATATTTGAGTACTAAATAACAATATTGACATAACTTTAACATTACAGCTTAAATTAATGTCTATGTTGTGCACAGTAGTAACACAGTAATTTTTCATTACAGTCTTGTGTGGGAAATTTCCTTGAGAGGAAAAAAAGAAAAACAAACCCAAAGAAAAACTTTATCCCCACCGGATAACATGGAAGGGAAAAAGGTGGCACAAACAAATAAAATTTTAAAAAAAAAAAACAACCCCAAAACCAGCCAAAGTATTTTGCCCTCCATGCATATGTGAGTGCTTGTAGACATGCAGGCATGCATATAATAGCTATATACTTATACATAGATGTAGCCATTTAAAAGAAAGATTTCATGTAAGTAATAAATTAATTTCCATCCAAAAATCTAAAAAAACTTGTTTCACTTTTCAGTCAGTCTGTTCAAAATGCAATAATCTATATATGGGCATGGAGCTCTGGTAAAGCTTGGTGTCAGAGAGAATTCAGTAATTAGTAGTTAATTGTAAAAAGGAACTTATTTAGATAGGGTTGCCATATTATAATTATAGTGGAAGATGAAAAAGGATTTTCTGGATGATGAAGAAGGATCAGTCAAGGATGACCAAGAGCTCAGTTCAATCTACTAGCATGATTGCAATTAACAATCACACTCATAAATAGCACTCTATTGGGAATTGAGGGAAAACCCTGGTCTTATAGGGGGAAAAAAAAGAAAGAAAAAAATAAGTTTAAGTTCTGCTGTAAACTGATGTGGAGGGACAGCTGGTATTTTCAAAAGGAAGAAATTAAGTCTTTTCTTTAGGAATAATCATCAACATCTCTTCAAAAGAATCCATGGTCTACATAAATTACTGCAGGGATATTCTAAATAAATTGACCTCGAGTTCTTTATTAGACAACATCAGGAAACAGCCTGGAGGAAATAAGTGTGGGAGGTGGCTTGTCTGACAGAAAAATAATTCCCATAAGATGGAAAAGTATATTCAAAGTCTGTAGTCTTATGAAATTTATGAAACATTCATTCAGTGGTTATTGAACAATCATTATTCAAGCAGCAGGTTGTTCAGTCTCCAGGCACTCACCTTGGTCATGGTGACAGAAGATGTGGCTGCCTCAGGAGATGTCCGTTGGGACACTCCTCTCAAGCCCCCCAGAAAAGGATGCTTGTGCAGCAGCCAGGTTGCCAGCCCAGGGGGGTGGCTTTCTGTTCTTAACCATAACAGAGCAGTAAGACAAGCCAGAAACAATCCTAACGTAATCTTTTTCATCCCCACATGAAATGACTTAATAGCTTCTATGAGTATTTAGACTCCTTCCCATGATTCCTCAGGTTTTGGATTTCCATTTCTGAAGCAGCGCTTGTTTGGCTTGAATAACTCCTGCAACACAGTCATTTACATTTTCCCTCCCTCCTTCCTTTCATGTCAAAGGGTATACAGGCCTGCTATGACTTTGTTATGGCTATGGTACATTTACATGAAAAGCAGATGAAGGATTTCAGGAGGATGTTTTCAAAGGCTCAAATGGCAGGCAGGCATGAGATTCCTATTAAGGATCTACGTGTGCTGAGGGCCTTCAAAAGTCTTGCCATTAATTTCCTGGCTTCTGGAGTTAACATCACCCTGCTTTCTATTTTCTTTCCTTTTTCTCCAAACTTTCCATTCAATAGTTCAAACTTACAACGTTATTTTTAGTAGGGTTTTCTTTTTTTCTTTTTTTTTTTTTTTTTTTTTTTTTAACTACCCCTGGGGTGTCAAACTTACATTGTAGACATTATTACTTAGTGATTCATCTATAGCTCCTTCTTGAACCAATTCCTGCTTGTTGCTTAGGACTTACAGATGTTTTGTATAGATACTGTAAAAAGCAAAGTGTCCTCAGCCTCCAACAATACAGATTTTAAAGTCATAAACCCTCCAGCTTCTGAGCAAAGAATGGAGCACTCACACAAAGAAAGCAGGGGGGGAGGGGAGGGGGGAGATTAAGAAGAGGCAGGAGAGTACCACCTTTTTTATTTACTAGGTTTGGCTTTAGATCTCATAACTTTGCTTTAATGTAATGTTATCATTTTTTCTTGTTCAAAGGAAAATAAAAAGTCTCTCAGATCAAAATTTATCACAGTCAAAATAAAAAATGTAACAGACCAGCATAAAACATTTAAAAGCAACACTTAATAATGTATACAATAAAATATTGCACTAATATATTGACAAATACAGCAATAAAGTATTAATGTGATTATGCTTCATCAGTGCAAGAGCCATTCCTCCTTGCCTTTCAAATAGTTTGAATAAAGCCTCTCCCCCTCCCCAACAATTTCACCATAATCCTTTAAAGACAAACAAACAAACAAAATGGAATTTAAAATAAGGATCCTTAAACTGATTTTCTTATGACATCTTCTACATATACAAACTAAGGTAGCAGTAATTTATTCTTGGTTTACACCAGGGTAAGTGAAATGAGAACTTACTCCATAACAGCTCAATTAAGAAGACAGTGTAACAATAGTTCTTTTATGTTTATTTTCCCAACTCCTGGGAAAAAGGCAAGTGCTACTGTCACCATTTTCCAGATGCTGATTGAAGCATGCGGAGAGGAAGGATCCAATCTATAAACAGGACCTGCTCTCAGTGTAGCCATGCCCAGCTTTTTGCTGCAATGTCTGAAGGCAGACAGACACCTGAGATGGTCACAGGCTTTTGAGGACACGTGGGTAAGAATGAGGCACCTAATAGACAGTATTTAGAAATCTCTTCAAAGTCATCTAAGAGACAGAATCTGACTCTGGGCTGCTGGAGACCCCTCTCAGCTACATAGCCTCTCCCATAATTAAACCAGCTAGGTCAGCTCTTTCTTGTGTCAACATGAAAAGGTTCATAAGGTTAAAGCACTTTCATAGTCTGTGTCTCCTCATGATTCAAGCCTTCCTCTTCTCTGAACATCTAAGAAACAATGCATATAAGAGACTCTATTTAATGGGTGGAACATAAAGGGTATGGGAGATAACTGAGAGAACCCCTTCTTTCAAGCATTTTAATTATTATTTTCATATGAGGTATATGTCACTGGATCTTATCAGCAACTACTTCATATATTCTAGCTGTCCTATGGAATTGAAATGTTCTGGGAGGATAAGTTCCCTTAATAGTACTGTTTCTTCGGTCATGATTCCTGCTTAGGACTGAGAAAATCCTGGCATGTTGTTTCAGATGAACCAAACGGAATCTGGTGCTACAGTTGCAGGTACATGTGGTGTGCACAGCATACCCACACTCATGTAATTGCTAAAGCTAGATTTGGCTTTCCAATACAAAAGGTCAGGTTTCAACCTATATTTACAGAGTACGTAGAAAAAGATTGCATCACCCCATGCTTTGTGGAAAGGACACTTCAGGCACCTTTCCTGAAAAGATATATATATATACAAATTTAATTTATGTTTCTGAAACATCAGTGGCTGCTCAAGCAAGAGAAAAGTTGCATGTAGCAAAAACAATAGTCTTCTCTTTAGGTTTGTGAGGTACAGTCAGATAACATTGTTAACGGCTTTCAGTCATGTTTGGAATTAATCCCTTGCATCTGTTTGCCATCTTTTTCAGATTTAATGACTTGATGCTTTTCTGGGTAAACAAAGAGGCTCTCATACTTGTATATGCTACTTAGAGCAGTGTGCATACAAGTAAAATGAAAACGTTGCTAGACTGAAAACTGTATTTGCTACGACTTTGTAATGACCTTTTTTCAGCCCAAAATCCAGTTCAACATAAGTCATAGCAGTCTGACGGACAGAGTTGGAGCTATTGAGGCTGCTCCTGCACAGACCAGAAAAAAACCCAGGAATTCTGTCGCTAAATGTAGACGTCAACAATATAGATATCTTTATCTTAACTACACACTTGTCTTCCATTATACTCAGTGAAGAGCAATAGACACTTCCAGGTCAAAATTAATCTGATCTCTTTTAGATATCTACTTTGGTATAAGATGAATTGCATCCTAGAAATGCCCACTAACTATGAAGAGACCCTAAGGTGATACCTATGTTGTAGACATCTACAATTAATCATATTAATTCCTCTCTATGTTTAAAGATGGTGGAAAGTAAAAGTTAATATTGGAGGTCCATCTCCATTCCTGACATTAA
Organism: Falco naumanni; assembly: GCF_017639655.2. Lineage (NCBI taxonomy): Eukaryota > Metazoa > Chordata > Aves > Falconiformes > Falconidae > Falco > Falco naumanni. Next base: position 78,459,816 of record NC_054080.1, read on the forward strand.
AGTCACCATAGCCCTGCTGATCCATAAGGAAGAAAGCTTTCCTTGATAATTACAGCAGAGAAGTCCATTCATATGTAGAGAGGACCATTTTATGGGGGGGGGGGGGGGGGGAAATATTGTGAGAGTGAAACAAATGCAGGAAACAAAACAGATTAAATTGCTACTGATTAATATTGATTGTATTCTTCTTATTCTGCTACTTGATACTGGCTGCTGGAAAATACGGTGTGATACCAGACCTTTGGCCAAGTCGCCAGAACTGGAAATGTCTCAGATACCTTCGATATTGTTTCTTGCGTAACACAGGAAATTTGTTTGGCTTCTGTCTTTCAGAGTGAAGGAGGCAGGTTCATAAACCATGACATTTGCGAGCTCTGCCTCCTACAGAAACCAGCTGTCGATGAATATCAGCAGCCATCGAGCTGGATGTCTTTAGTGGCTCCTGCTGTTGTGTGGGCAGCCCTCATGCTTCCACATACATTGATGTGTTTGTATGTTGTTGCCTTTGCAGTTTCAGCATGAAGATCTGGGTCAGTCCCTCTGCAATGCTGTGGCCATGAATCTGGAGATCTGCTATTCATTTCCAAACTAACCAGAAACCTCACAGGCTATTCAAAGACCTTCTGTTTTATTCTCCCAGCCTATGGTCCCACCCTCTTCTGGGACTGAAAAACAACTAGCATACAAAATCAAAGTGAGAAAATATCTATACATAACAGGAAATGCATGTCAGTGAAGAAAATGAGAATACTCATTTCAGAGTGTAAAACCAGAAAGTTTTGACTATTCTGGATGTCCCAATCCTATTCCTAAAAATCAAGATGCCAAAATTGTCATCAAAAATAATCCTGTCTTCAGAATGCTTTTGGTTTTAATGAATCACCACTTTTACCTGTCTGTTTTAGTGTTTCTCGGTTTTAGTTTATGTGGTTTTGGTTTGTTTATTTTGGTTTGTTATTGCAATTTTCCTTTTTTTTTTCTTTTCTTTTTTTTATTTTGGTTTTGTTTTGCAAAAACATCTTTACCTCATATTTAAAGGCTGTCCCTTAGGACAACTTTACAAAATGATGAGGACCATATTGGCTCATGTCCTTGCAGAAATAATTTTTATGTATTCTAAGCATGATAAAAAATATTGGCTATATTTGTTCCAGTCTATCAGGTAAATATGTATATGTGCAGTTTCTTTAAAACATTTAATAATTTACTCAGGAGACCAGAACAGCTGTTCTGCCAAGTAAATATATTTTGAGGCAGCTTTTTAAAATGTGTATTATGTTGCAACTGTTTCCACTTAAATGTAGTTTTTTATAATGCAAATTCTTTTAAAAAGCAAAATCTATTACTTTCAGAGCCATTCTCTTCTATCATGCAAACATAGATTTGTGTGTCATTCTTTGCATAATAAAATTGCTCCAGCAATTCTTTGAAAAGTCATTCTTGCTTGATCTTGTGGGCCAGATTCTGTTGCATTCATTTGGAAGAGGAACAACAACCTTAACTGATTTTAGTGGAAGTCATTATTCCTGCATAGCAATGTGACACACACGATTATGTCAGCGTGAGTATCATGAGTAGACATATGGGACTTGCACCCTTACTCCAGAAAAAGGTTGTACTGGAACACTGCTTTGTGTCTAAGCATTCAGTCTGCCTTCCAAGTGGAAAACTCTGAAAGTGATTCCTTGATCAGAGCAAACCTTTATCACCTCTCCTAGAGCTAAGAATGCCTTTGGATCTAGGGCTGTCTTCTTCAGTTTTATGCTCACAGTCATTCTAGGAACAAGTTGTCTACTTCCCAGATGAGTTACATTATCAAATGCCAGGGGGTGGGGGTGGGGGAAGGGAGTGTGTCTGGCTTTTGAGGGTGATTTTTCTCTTAATCCCTTTGTGAAAAGCCATTTTAAAAATTCAATTTCCTACATTACTTTCCTGTTCATTTTCTTTGAAAGTAACAGAACGATCACCATGCCTATCAGTATTAAGAGTAGTCCAACATGTTTAGGAGTAATGGTATTCTTGTGCTTGTGGTAGTCATAAGTAAAGATTTGTACCAAAAAGAAATCAGCTTTATTACACCAACCAATATCTTTCTTCTCCACATCTCATGTGCTTGAAAGTGTGTTCTTTTTTTTTTTTTTCTCAGTTATTCTAATAAAAATATTCGTTCAGCTTTCTTTTCCTACAGATGTCACCCTTCAAGTACCAATAACTTTGACCTTATACCTTACTTTATTAGATGTTGTTCAAAGGGATTCCAAAAAGAGAAGCCCAAAAGAGATTCACCTTGGAAGCACTGATCACCTGGTGCTTACTTCATACATTCATTAACAGATTAATTTGATTTATTACAAGCTCTTCGAGTTATTAACTATTTTACACCAATCTATGTTTCCTAAGAAAATGGTGTGTGATGTATGGATAAGGATACTTATTTAGGTGAGTTGCAAGTGATTTCTGAGGAGAGTACTTCAACAGTTAACATGGGAAGAAGACCCAAAAGCTCTTTATTTTCAAAACTAGGTAGAAACAGTCTGAGAAAAAATGATTCCCACAGCCTTTCCAAGGGTTCTTGTTTTGACTAAACTAGATTTTATAGATAGCTGATAAAGATGGTATAACTCCAGTGATGTTAGTGATGTTATCTGGCATTTATGTTTTGATTGATATATGCATGTCTTTGACTGTGACTTAGTAGTGGTGGATGTCAACAGATAAACAATGTAAAATTGTTGAACTGTATAGCCAACAATGCTAAAAAAACCCCCAACTCTCCCCCCAAATGCTCTTCCACATTTTCTAATCTCACCCAGAAGATTCTGTCTGAAAGCCAAATAACGTTTGAGAGTTCCTCCTTCCATTTGAAGTACCTTACTAATCCATCTGAGCAACTTTAATAATAACTCAGCATCATGTCTTTTACCATTCCCTCTCCACTTTTTCTCTCTTTTTTTTTTTTTTTTTTTTTTTTCTCTTGGGCTACTAGAAGAAGTTAAATGATCCAACAGCTTTGTCATTTGTCGCCTGGGAGTGCTGCAAATTTTATTTGGTGGAATCAGGGCATTGGAAAAATACCGTAAGTGAAACACCAGGATAAATTGGTACTCCCCAAATATGTTATGTTCAAGCTGGTTTTCCCAAACTATCAGTCTTTTCTCAAATAACAGGTATCTGATCAACAAATCATTGCTTATCTAGAGTGGGTACAGTTTAAAACTTTCTCTTTTCACCAGTGTTCTCCTAAACTGTTTCATGTAAACTTCTTTCTGCAGTTAGTAGAGCACTTCAAAGTGAAAGGAATTTGTTTTTAAATGTAAGTGGAATGATATCTCTGTCAGTTGCCTGAAGACCAATGTTCGTTTCCTGATATTCATGCTTTAAGAAAATTTTAATAGTTTGATCATGTACTGTGGTAAATCTGCCCATTATTCCAGATAACAAAATTGGTCTTTATTATCCAGGCTCCCATCTTTGACATTAACCAGTTATCTGATGCTTCAGTGGAAAAGGTAAGTAATCAGTAACTGTTTCATTATATAACTGTTGGCTTCTAAACTGTATTTCTTCCCAATCCCATCAGGTAGGGACACCTTATGCATTGAAACATCTTCTATCAGATTTGCAAATACATTTAGCTGCCTAAGCTTTCATTAATTTCAATGGAAGATTTGGTGTCAAAACAAAGGTTATGTGTATAAAATCTGTTGAGGAACTTTTATTCCCACCACCTTCCTACCCAATTTGATTTAAGTTTGTATAGTCTCTTTGTATATACAATATCCAAAGGCTCTGTTAGATGAGATCTGCAAGAACTTGCTCCAGTGGTTTAAGATACTACTGTCTCTAGCTGTCTTCCCCTCCAGCTCTCTTCCCTCCTCCTAGACCTATAACAAAGCTGGAAAAAGACTACATATGATTAGACTTCAGCTGCACAATCAGGAAGACTAGCATCTCCATTTAAATTAGAAGTAAAACTTCCAATCTAGAACACCTCAGGGATGAGTATATTTTTCATTTATTGACTGCTTTGGGGTGCTGTGACTTGCAGAGTAGGGACAAGGTGAACTCCCAAACAGGGAAGAGCCATAAATACTGACAGATTTGCCAGAGATCATTTATCAGCACCCTAAGCCTTTCCTGAAGTTTTGCTTTCCAAGTTATTTTGAGGCAATGAGCTCCACAGAAGACTCAGTCTTAGTTTTAAAATGTACGTGTATATAGAAGTATATATATATATAGAAAGATATTTTCTTCAATTGTATTTCCTGGATAGACATAGAAATCAGAAAAATACACTTGAATGATTATTTTTATGCCTACAGAGCTGAGTGTAAAGTATGCTGTTTACTTTCTAAGAAAAAGAACAGGAATTTACAGACTTGAATGTATAAAAGGAATCTTAAAAGAAAAGCAGCATGTTGGTGTTTTTTGGTTTTTTGGGGGTTTTGTTTTTTTGGTTTTTTTTTTTTTTGTTTTTTTGTTTGGTTGGGGTTTTTTTGGTGTTTGTTTTCTCTTTTTTTAAAGGAATGAATATAGTTCTGTTCAATATTCATTTTAAATATTCATGTTGCATTGTTCCTTATTTCTACTGTTTAAAATTTTGTTGTCATAAATTCTGATATTCCTATCCTTTAAAATGTTTATGATTTAAAAATAAGTCAATCAGGAGTGTTAAGACACAGTCTTTTAACTTGGGTAAGAGTTGGTTTTGTAGAAACAGGCTTTCTTTATCATACCACAAGGATTCAGGATCAGAGACAAGTACAGGTTAAAAATAATTTTTAAGTCCAGCTACAGAAAACCTGAGTGATTCATATAGTTTCAATTCTTCCTGTGAATTTCTCTTTTGCTTTCAATTGTTCTTCTTTACATATAGCCTAGCTTCAGAGCAGAGACCTTTTAAACACATTGATAGGTCAATAAATCTATGGGTTTTATAGGGATGTATTTTGCCCATTCTTTATTTTGGAGTGTTTCATTATACACTGTCCTGCATGTCTGTACACTGCCAAACATGAAACATTTACATCCAGTTGATTGGTTGTTTCAACATATTTGATTATCAGAAAGTGAAAAAAGGATGTTTTCAAGGTTTATAAAGCCATATGTTGACCTTTCTTTGTGAATGTAAAAGCCTAACTCTATTGCCATTATCCCCTCTGCAGAGGGGACGTGGTGCAATGCCTGGGAACATATAAACTCTTACAGCAGAACGGAGAAGTAACATTTCCAAGGACACACGACTTAAGGACATGCTTCTATTATGGATGTAGACTTTTTTTCTTTCTGATGCCTTCTTCCAGCTGCCTTTGCAAATCATACATAGAACTGCAAACATAATCCAGAGACTCACATCTAATAACATCAGCCTCTGCTTGAACACAGAATAACTGTCTGAACTTAGAGGCGCTGCTCTTAGAAAGGAGTCCGAGGCATATTACATATAAACATGCCCCACTTTGCATCCTGCCTTACTGCCAGTATGCAGCTATCTCACAAACACCTATCACCTGACACCTACCTGTGCCCAAGCAAACAGATTACTTTATACCCTGGGGACCTGTTCCTTCCAACGGAGACAGCTTTTGCAGGGTCACCATTTGTGAATCCAGTGGGCTTGGTGGAGCTGTGTGGTGTCAACAAGCTCAAAATCTTTCAGGATAAGACTTTGCAGTGATTTAAGGTGCCAGCTCCTACTGAAATAATAATAAAAAAATATGTTTAAAGGTCCGTTTTTGCACAACTCTGTAAAGAAATGAATTTTCAGTGGTACCTTGCAGATGGTACAAATTACTCCTGTGATTATTATGACCTTCCCTATACATAAAGGGAATATCCATTATGACATAACTTGAGGCTGATGGCAGAAAACTCTCCAAGCTGTAAGAAATGGGATCTAAGCACTCTGGTAGAGGAGCACATGGACAGGGAAAGAGACATTTATAGAGTTCCCAGTATTTTCCTCCACGGTTACAAGGATAGCAGGGCCAGCAAACAATGGAGAACTGGAAAAATTATAAAAACTTACCAAAAAAAGGATAGCTCAGACTCATAAATGAAGGCAGAGAAAATATTTTGTTGAAAATTTTTAGGTCTATTACAATATTACTAGGTAATATTGTTCAAAAGTCATTATGTGGTGCTTTTTAAGGAGTAAAACAAGATGGGGACTGATATGTTTTTGAGTGACTGGATCTGCATATGGATGCAACTGGGATTTTAAAGAGGCATTCTCAATAAGCAGTCAATTGGATATTTCTTTACATCCAGTTATAAGGCTAGGTTTCCGCATTGGGTGTGGAAATCCCAGCGTCTCCATTTCACAGATGAGGAACAGAAACATGGGGTATATGATTTATCCAAGGTTGATGGGAAGTGTCTATACCAAATCAGTGCTCAGAGCACTGGATCACATGCTTTCTCCTCTCCTAAGGAAAGTCAGACAGGATGGAAATATACTTCATTACTTTCTTAAAGGGGAAGGTTCAAATTGCAAAACTAAATTTAAAATTGTGTACAGTACTTTTTCTACCATAGGCAAAAATCTGTACTACAACGTGGGAATGACAAACTGTCCATAGCAACAAACAGCCCAGAAAACTCACTGCTTGAAAATTTTGACTGTTGTAAAAAATATGCCTCTCTGTCTACTAATTCAACATCGGCCACTTCATACTCAGCCAGACTTATATGGTACAAGGGTGTGACTTCCTCTGGAGCATTCATTTGTTTTATGGACCGCAGGAAGTCTTGTGGCTTCAAGTTGATCTATAGGATCAACTTTCATATTCAACCCTATGCATATAAATAAACAAATAAATAATAATACCACAAAGTCCATTCACACCATGGGAACCTGTTTTAAAGTACCTAATTACTCATAATATATTGTGCTTCTGATTTTTTAGTCACTGGTGGTTTACTTTTGCATTTATCAGAACAATTTGAAGGAGTAAGGTGAAATTCCTGTAGGAAAAACAAAGACATCAGGCTCTTTTTTTGTCACAAAGCTATCTTGTAACAGAATTTCAATCAATTTCATTAAAACTTACAAAGATCTGGAAGGCCACAAAACCTGCTTTGTGGGATCAGCCTTCTTTCCTGTTTCATTGCTAAAAACAGTCAGTATAATGCCAGCCCAAATGAGCAAGTTAAAGCGTGCTCCTTTAATCCTAGAAGAAACCCACCACAATATTTTTTCCCATAGTTGAAGTGCCAGAGTTCCAAAAACCTGGAGCTCCAGATCCACCAGGAATTTAAAAGAGTTTCTCTCAGAACTGGCTGATAGTCCATCCGACCCAAGAGTTTCTGAATAATGGGGCTCAATGAAATCTCATTTTTTAAATAAATGCAATTTCACTGGAAGAATTCTGGCCTGCTTTATCCTGTTATTCTTATCTCTGCATTTTCATTCAAAGCAGAAAAGCTCAGTGCATTCTGTTTTGCAGAAAGCTTAGGCTAGAAGTAGGGGGTGTCTGTTCCTGTTGTTTTTATCTTTCCTCATTTTTACTGGTAAACTATCAAGCAGGATGTTCCCCCCTCCTGGTTTTAAACAGCTTAAACTGATTGTATTTCAAAAAAAAAATGCAGATGCCTATATCGTTTATAGGAGGAAAGTCATTAAATTTTGTAAATGTTAGGAAAAAAGAAACTGTGAATGATATTCTGGAAAGTGACGGCATCGTAAAATATGCACAATCTGGTCAAGTTCCAATTAAAAAAAATGTGTGAGCATAAACAACCTTTAAAAATAGCAATGTAAAATTTACGAGTGCAGAGTGAATTTGGAAGTCGTAGCCACGCCCAACCGCATTTTCTGTTCTCATCAACCTGGTTTCTAATTCTGCATACATTTTACATTTGCTGACATTTTCATATCCACAGAAACTTTCTGCTGTTGATTCGGAGAAGTACTGAGCCCTGAACAGCACAGAAAGGGATCCTTCAGTGGTGGAAGAACATTGTGCTGACACTTCCATCTCGATCTAGCAAACATTTTCATTCACTTTTGGTGCTTGTTGCCAATACATCTTCCAACTGCTTGGGTACCAGTTACATAGGATGGACTGTTTGAGAGTGTTTAATTATTCACATTTAAATAATTAATGAAGGGAAGCTAGGTGAGGTATCTATGAAACCCAAGGCTTTCTATCAGCATATCTTTCTTAATCAGCTGCTCCCTTGTGAGCATTTTTTGAGGCAAAAGATGGCTAAGACTTTAGGAATTGGTGGTCTGGGTTTTCAGCCCTTTTAGGTCTCATGAAAGTTCCCAGTCACTTTAACTCAAATCCTTAAAATAATGTCTGTCACTATAATTAAATTAAACCGAACTTTGAACACCTTTTCATTCTTAAAATCTTTGTCCAACTGCTGTGTAGCCCTACAGTTCCCTAGAGCATACAGATTTCTAACTTATAAACACCTTGGTTTCTCTGGCACCTGAAATTTTAATTCTGGGTGTCAGTGTGCGGTCAAGTGTTAACAATATTTCAATTGGCATTCATCAGCATGCTCCTGCATTACTGAGCTATTCCAGAAAGTCCTTCCTATGCTAAGATGGGAGACACCAAAGACTATCAAAAACTTTAGCTAGCCGAAATTAAGCCATCACTTAAATTCATTCAGCCTGATGTCAAGAGACTAGAGCTGCTCTGTGTGACACGTATATGTATAACGCTCTGTATTAGTCATTTAGCCAGAGTGAGGCAGTATAAATAAGAAAACTATGACAATATAACTCCAAATGGCTACAGCACTCATCTGAGAGGGCAAAACCCCTGAGCCATTAATTAAAGAAATATTTGTATTTTACATGAAGCAGTCTGGAAAAAAAACCCTGTTAAGTCACTTCAGTGAAGACGTGAATCCATGACCCTCCTTCTCAAATGTATCTACTAACAACTAGGCAGTCGTTTCTCCAATATTTTGACTCTAATGAACTATTAAATAGTGTTAGCAAAACTGTACTTCTTCACATGAAATGCTGATTCTGCTCATCTTTCTCCGTAGAGATGTGTTTCAATGGTTTTGCCTATTTGTCTCCAAGTCTGTGTAAATACAGTAATAGCTAGGCTGGTGATACCTCTCCCCAGTTACTGACCGAGGAGGTTTAGGTACTTAGCTTAAGGCAGACCTGCAGTGCGTTAGTGCCTACTAAAGGGAAGGGCCTTACTCATAGTAGAAAGGGGAGGATTATCCCTCCCCTCTCCGTGCATTCCCCACCCCATTGGATTATACAAATCCAAGTAATACTTCAGAGATATTTGGACCAGAAAAAAAACCCAAACAAATAAATTTCTGCATATACCTTCTGCTGTTTTGCATGCAGGCAAGTATATGATAGTGAAGAATGAATGAGTGTAAGAGTACTTTACATAAATACAAAAATTAATCCTGTATAGAGAGTCTGTTTCAAAAAGAACATTTTTACTGTAAGTTTTAACTCCAATGACGTTAGTTTAAGATATTTCTTTGGTTTCTTGATTTAATAGCAACACAACAAAAATAAATAGTAACTTTATTAGTAGCTTTTGGAAGTTAGTGGGATGATAAATAAGAGTCTGGTCAGAATTTCAGTGGTACGCAAGTGATCATAATCAGAATTTGATTTGGATTATAAATAGTCATTGATTTCTTTCCAAAACATCTCAGTTCCTCACCTCTGAAGAAAACTAAGCCAAAGTATATCAATTTGTTAATTCAACACATGTTTATCAACTGTTTTGGCTGACCCATATTTTTATGTTCTGGCAATTCAGCTATTAATTAGAGAAATATTGGACTCTTCTCTTGCCAAATGAAGTCAGTACCTGCCTCACCTTTGCTATCCATAGCGGGTTAGAAAGACAAAGACAAAACCAAAGAGATATTGGCTGCTAAATAGAAGCTGATCCTCAAAAGATGCAAGGATGTATCTTTTCTGCTAACACAGTTATGCCCCACCACCATCCCCAGCTCCTCCTTGGGTTGGGGGTGGGGGGTTGGTATTTTTTTCCCCACTTACCTCATTACGTAATACACCATTTTATCTTTCTATCCACCTCTTCATTCAAAGGATAAAAAAAAATCAGACAACACTGCTCACCAAGAGATCTGTTTTTATAACTAAAGAAACGAAGATTCCAAAGAGAGCCTGCTAGGAAACAGTGCAGCTCTCAGTGGTGCAATGTTTTCCTGCCTCCTCACGTGATGAGAGAAATCACATTTTGAAGAATACTTTCCACGCAAGGCATTTTTCTTCCTATCCTCTTCATTCCACCACCTGCTTCAGGAAATATATATTTTCCCCATACTGCTCAAATGAACTAATCTATTTTCACTATGTGTCCTTTTTGGCAAAATATCTACAGTATTTTCTTTCATAAAGACAAATTCTGTTCTTTTGATATTTCCCCCCTTCCTTTTTCTTTTTTATTAATAAAAAAATATGATCCTTTATTTCGTCCTCGGGCGGGGGGGGGGGGGGGGGGGGGAGGGGAGGGGCGGGGATGTCAAAAGAAAAAAGCAAGAGCAAGGAAAAAGTAAACAAAAAAGAAACTGTATTGAAGCCTGAATAAATTAAAAAATCTAGTGCCAGAACCCTATCTTAAAACAACAGCTTCATTGAAAATCTGTCTGTGAATATTTAAATGTTTAGTGTCTTTTGCAATGATGTTTCTGCAGATAGCATAATGAAGGAAAAAATGCCTTTTTTTTATTATTTGGACTGAAGCTGCCAATACTGTACCAGCTAGGAAGGGTGGATTTCCATTCAGCTTCTACTGAAGGGTCTTAAGTAGAGCTAGGTCCATGGGAGACCCAGTTTCCCAAACAAAACTACATTTCCTACCAATGCAGAAGCTATTTTTCAACAAGAGTTCTGCTATAACTTCTCCATCAGCATGTGCACTCATCTATTCATTTTCCCAAGTATTATTTGGGGTTTCTTACTGGTAAAAAATCCTTCCAGGTGAAGAATCTTGAATCCTTCCAGCATTCAAGGCAGATTTTAGCGGATTTAAAATTTTATTTTATTTTATTTCATTTCCCCTCCTTTCCTCAGGTTCTCTGTGTCTTTTGGTCTCCTTTCTGCTGACTCCTGGTCTTAAGGGCCAGAGAGATGCCTTTGTCTTATGACACTTCACTGATTTCCAGCTCTTCCATACACTTTATGAGTTTCATCTGGATATCTAAACCAAATTTATTAAGGTCAATAGTGAAGAGAGATATGTGGGGGTGGGCGGGTGGGTATTCGATTGTTTTCAGTTTGGGGTTTTTTTTGTTTGTTTTTGGTTTGTTAGGGGAAGGGGGCTTGTTTCTGGTGGGGGGTTTGTTTTCTTTTTCCTCTGCTTCTTCTTTTGCTATCCTTGTTCTGAAAAAGGAAACTGAAGCCTAGGTCTACCTCTCTGGTCCTGTTTTGTGTAGTTCTCCCAAGGTATAAAGAGGCAGCCTCTGGTTCAATCCAGTTACTGTCCTCTGTTTGATTCATTATCTCTCTTAATGTTCCAAAATCCCCAAAACTCATGCCAGGGTTTAAAAGACCTCTGTGTAATGTCCTGAGTTACTTTACTAGTCTCTTAGTAAACTCTGGATATTTGGTATTTATTTTGAAAGGCTGACCCCTGATAAATTCAGCATCAATAGGAAGAAGACATCAGAGGTGGAATTCATAGTGGTCTGAAAATATATATGTGAAGGACAAAAAGGCGTAAGCTTTTCATCAATCAAGGAGAAATTGCATGCCATAATTACACTAAGGACATCATCTGACATTAAAATGTCACATATATTAGGAGAGAACCCAGAGAGGGAACTTCCATTAAGTGCTGGACTCATGATTTTGTCTTTCAAGGACTAAATTGCCATATACTTGGTATTGTCATGCACAATTTCTTTAGTCTGATTTCTACTGGTATCAGAATTTGATCTTGCCCACTTTAAGATGCAAAGCCTAAGATTTCATCTTATTAAAATGAAATTCTGCTACCTTTATCTTCATTTAAGTCTTTCATTTTATTCCAGATTTCATTTGTTTTCTTTGTCCTCAGGTCAGCAACAGAGGGAACATACAGGTTGTAAATGCTGCTTGATTTTCTTTCTAAATAGATGTGTTCCCATAAGATATTTCTGTTAAAATAGAAGTAGGGCAGAGCAGCAATAGCTTAAAAGGTGAAAAAGCCCAAAGGTGTAGCTATCTGTAGGGAATGGCCAATTGTTACAAGCATGGATCTGCGATTTTGTACATTTGAGTTAAGTCTCTTTTCAAAAAAGCACTGGCAATAGTTAATGTTTGAGCTGGATCCAGTTTAATACCTTGCAGACACGTTTTCATACAGCATCTGTCTTCCCCTGCAGGATGCCAGTAAAACAGGTAGACAGTCTCACTTGTGAAGCAAAAGGAGCACTTTGGTATTTTTACTATTGCCTTCAGAAAGACAGATCTTCTGACACTAGAATTTACCCAGTGGAAAAGGGTATGGAAAAAGCTATGATTTTGTCCAGGCCCGAGTTTAATTCTGTTGCTCGTGACTATTGCTCATTACCAATGTCTGGGCACTTGCCATAGAAGTAGGAACAAAGACACCAAGGGGATTTAAGGATGTTAATGTTTCTCTCCTTTGGTGATTGTTTCTCTCACAGTTTGGTACTGTCCTTCTCAAACTTTTGTGAGGGATTGGAGTTGTTCTGGGCTGCAGCTAGAAATGGGAATCTATAACACTGGTTATTGTTGGTGTGGGTTTTGGTTTTTCTTCAGGCAGAACACTGTTTTGTATGTTAATGATGATGCTGTAGTACGAGTCTGTGAAGGCTACAGTCAGGACCACATGTACTTGGAGGGTCAAATTTTATCTTTCAGTGTCGATGTGCTAAACGGATGTTGAGAGTAGGAGGCACAACACTCTGCATTTGATACCTTCCATATATCCAGTGAGACACAAAGGTAAAGGGTCACCGAGGACTAAGGGAGCATTCTCAATGTACCATGTAAAGTTCATCTGTGGACAGCTTCCCTCTTTTTGAACACAGGTCCCAGTGAAAGCACACTAAAATCTGTGAGAGCCTTTCTCCTGCCTTCAGAGTTCTTGGGATACTAGAGGACATGCCTTTAAATACTATTAATGATGCAAATGGGCCTAATATCACTTCCCCACATGAGCCATTAAATACTCTTGCCAACAGTAAGGATAGCTAATATAACAAGAAAAGTTTTCTTTCTCTCACAGAAGAACAATGGGAATGTCTGTCATGGATTATATGAGTCTCTAAAGATAAGAGACATCAGAAGGGTGCATTAAGGAATGTATAGTACTAAGACACTGTAAGGCATAGGTAAAGCATTTTTTCTGCACTTCCATACACAAATCCTTTCCTCCCCCCACCCTACTTCCCACCCCACTTTCTTTGTTCCAAAATTTGTTGTCAAAAAAGAGGAAAGACCTCTGAAGCATCACTAAGGAGAGGAGCTCATAAGCAGTAGCATGGGTTATTACGCCCATGTCTCAGCCAAAGGCGGGGGGGAACATCAGATTTCATGCTGATACAGGGCAGAAAAAAAGCTTGACAATGAAGATGGAGCTCATAGGAAGATCAAGGATGCAACTCTCTTGGATCAAGCTCAACAAAGCAGATGAAGTATTGTGCCTGATTTCTGTATTTGGTTGTAAAAAAGTATAAATAGCTTTAAGAAAATGTTATTATCCTTGCAGGTTAAAAAGGAGGAAAAGCCACCAGTAATTATTTTCAAACTGGTATTCTAGAAGGAGCAAAATGCAGATAATTTCCAGAAGCTGATTTTAATTTTATGAGACTTATGTTAGGTATTATTATCTGATTTCAGTTTGCCCAATAGTGGTGTAAATACTTATACTGCATTTAAAAAATCAAAGTTCAACATGTCTAATATTTAAACTCTTACTGAAGGTGAAAGTTTCCTTCCTTGGAAATTAATGGTAATGGAAACAGAAATAGGATCATAAAAGCAATGAGATCTGAAAAATCTGGGTTTCTCTGTGTACTTTCTGTGAAAATAAAGTCTTTGAACTCTCCCACAGAAGTTGTTTGACATATTTGGGAGGTGTTACAGGCAATGCATATCCACCATTATCCAATGTGAGTCATACCAGACTTGAATGTGACATGATTCAGGTCCTTTTGGATGGATCAACATCTCCTGCAAAGCTTTCAATTGTGATTTGCTGTTGTTCATTTTTGTGAAAGAAATTGAAAGCTCATTTTAAGCAAGTTTGAGAGTAAAAGGGAAAAATACAGATGCAGGGGCATTAATCTGCTGTGGATAACTTATGTATCTCAGGGTCCATATTTTAAGTAAATGATCACTGCATCATTAAACTTGGGCATTTACAGTATGCATCAAAAATAGAAACTTTGTTGGGTCAGAAAAGGCAAAGATTTGCAAGACAGGGTGTAAAATGGCATAATTCCATTCATTTCCATGGAGATGCATCAATTTACATCAGCTGGGAGTATGGCCCAGAATCTCCTCCACAAAAAATAAAGTCAAAATGTTAATATGGAAAAGTAGGAATCTGCCTAGCTTCTTTTGACTTTGAGAAGGTTACAGGCAAGGTTGACAGTGTCAACACATACAGCATGATTTATCTGGAGTTTCAGAAAACCCTCAATAAAGTTCCACATGACAGGCATCTGTTTAAGCTTAAAGCTACAGGGATCCAGGATAAGACATGGAAGTGAATAAAGAAATAGTTAAAAAACAGAACAGAAAAGCTACCCGCATGATGAGCTAGACTGCTTCCCCAAAAAAGTTGATAATGGCAATGTTTTTGACACAATTGTGTTAGTTCTCGTAGTTGCAGGAGACACCTGAAAATGTTTATTGCAAAAGGATAAAGGGGGGTGGGGTGGGGTGGGGAGCGGGGAAGGAAGGAGGGGAAGAAAGAAAAAAGGAAAGAAAGGGAAAAAGTTGCTAAATAACCTGAGAAAGGTAATTTTCTATTTAAACTGACTCTGGACTTGCTATTGTTGTACAGATTTTTGCAGCATGTGATTAAGAAGGGTGGTAGAAAATAAACATTGGCAATGAAAGAGGAAACCAGTTCTACAGCAGCAGAGTGGAATGCAGCTGCTTAAATGCAACCAAGCTACAATAAGCTCCAAGTTGAGAGCTTGTTATAGTGGTGGGAGGGGGATACAATCAGGCTGGATCTGTAGGGAGAGCACACTCCCCTTTGATCTTCCTTTGGCTTTCATGCATGTATAAAAAATGCAAATAAAATAGACCCACCATTTTCTGTAAATTAAAAGAATTCCCCCCCCCCCCTTCAAATTACTGAGCCATATTTTTTACATGTGCTTTCAAACAAATTAAAACAGCTTGAAAAAAAGGGACTTAAATATATTGAATGCATAAAAGTGGGAGTTCTGCATAATCAGCTTCCAGGAGTTCTTAAATCTCTGTATATAAACTGTTTAAAAGTAAATTAAAATTATTCCTTAATGAAATACAAATCTGAAGTCACTTGAATAACTAATCATTTTATGACCCATGCAGTGAATTTTTAATGCTTGCCTCTACCTGATTATTTTAGATATGTCTGTGTTGTAAATTAAAAGCTACATAAATCATTAATGTGTTGATACAGATCAGTGAGCTGACTACACTGTATCTGATTCCTTGGGACATACAGTGTCTGATTCACCTCACCCCTATTTTATGGAGTCCAGCTCTATTCCACGTTTGTTCTTAGCTAAAAACTTATTTGAAGAATTTAAATGGACTTTGTATAGGATTTACAGCAGTGAGGTTACCCACACCTTACAGACCTGCAGTTTGCAAAAAATCTACCACAGGTAAAGAGGCTATTTTTTCTGCAACAATTTATCCATGGTACTCAAATTGTTTTGCAACCATTAATTAAGTCTTATAGTCCAGAAAACCCCTTTGAGGTAGGTAACTATTAGGATTTCTATCTGCAGCCTAGTAAACTAGTATGGAGCCATTGATCACTTAAAATAGGAATGGATTTGTGAATAGAAGCCAGGTGTCCTGGCTCTTAGTTGCCTGATTCAATGGCTAGAAAAAAAACACCCTCCCTTATGAATAAAAAGCACATTTTAAAAATACAAGCTGAGTCCCTGAAGTGAAGGAGAAAAAAATGAGATCTGTAAAATATTTAAAACTCACGGGCTATTGAAGTTGGCACGTTTGTACGTGGGAATTTGCTGAAAAGAGAAAAACAAGCCCAGTGGAATAGCATTTTACTTTTACCTGGACCAGTACCAAGGATTTGCCCTGTCTTACTGGGTCCCATGATTCTCTTGCATTAATGAGCAATCAGATGGGTCCACTACTGCTGCAGTTGAAACGCTTTGCTGTTGTTTTGCTTTAACTGCTGCCACCATAGGATGCCTTGAACTCTAAAGGCGTAGCTTCTGAACCATATTCGCTGCTTTTGTTTTCTCTGATCTTTCCTTCTAACTTCCATAAATAAGCTTTGTTTCTTGACAAAGCTACTCCCTTTGCTGAGTACAGTTAAACAGCCACAGTTTAACTGAAAGTCTGATGTTGGTATTCAGGTGCATTTTTGCTTTTTTATCAGCATGTGCCTCTGGGCTAAATTAGAGCCCAATATACTGAATGCTTGTGATGGAATAGGGTGTGTTATCGAACAATCCCATTGATGTGTGAGAGAGTATTTACGTGTGATCTTACTGCCAGATAAAGTTTTTACAAGACCAAACCCTTTGTCATTGAAATACATTCTGGTTTTACTACAAAATAAATGAAAATAAGTCATTTTACAGCAGGTGAAGATATGGCTCGTGAACATTAAAAGATGCAGTCATACAGAAAAGCCCATTCACATCACCTTTTGGCTTTTTCTGTACTGATAATTTAAAAATGAGGAGAGTATTTGTAGTAGAGAAGATATTGTAGATATTTTAGAATGGATGAAAGGATGAAAACTGCAATCAGGTCAAAATATATTTGCTCTCACTTACACCTGTATAAATCCAGAATGACTTCACTGCAGTCAGCAGTGTTACCTTGGATTTTAAAGAGACTTATTGAGACTGGAATCTGTTCCCTTATATTATCAATATGGAAACCAGCAATTACCTTTCTAAAAGATAACAAAGAGCCTGTCAATCCTCTTTCTTTATCCTTGTCTGATCTGGATTGCTGATGTGCTGGTTTTTGCAGCATCTGATGTATGTTAATTTACAGAGTATGTTTGTGACTTGCGTTGATAAGGACTCATTTATTTTTGTTTGATTTCTTGTAAACTGACAAAGGGGTAAAAAGCCTTTTTAGCCCATTCTACACATGTATTGCCCACTGTGTTGATGGTGGTATTGGGGGGTGGGGGGGTGGGGTGGGGTGGGGGTGGGGGGGGTGGGGTGGGGTGGGGTGGGGGGGGGACAAAACCAACACAAAGACTTGCAGACAGAATAAAAGAAAAAAGTCCTTCATGTGTTTGAAGTGTACTGTTGGTGGCATTATTTTTTTTTTTTTTCAAATTACTAGCAGTGGCTTCCCAACATTTTTAGATTCATATGATGAAATCTGTATGGATCAAGTAATTATGCAGAAGTTCGCAATAAAAGTGGCTACAGATTTCCACAGGAGATGGAATTCACTACTTTTAAAACCAGGAGGGATAGTTACAGAGTTTGCTTTCAACTGACGAATAAAGTTAACTGTAAGTTTTTACCCAGTGATCCTCGCAATGGCGTAAGTGTGTTCAGCTTGGATTTATAAGCGAGCACAGTCAAGCTGAGCAATACATAGTACAACCAAGGCCTGTCTCAGCAAGAGCTCTTAACAAGAACAGTATTAAGTGTTCTGGCAGTCAATGGCTAGTGGAGCTCATTTATTCAGTAAATACCATTAAAAAAAATGATCATCTGTACTTCAGAATTTAAACACAAACACACAAAGGCTATTTTGAGTCTATTCATAAACTGCCCTGAAACTAATATTCTGAATATATATATACGCTCTCAAAATAGCCCTCAAATCTATACTTTATTTTTCCTGGCATTAATCTTTCATTTGCTTGTTTTGTTTGTTACTGTTAGTGTCAGCATTATGCCTTCTTCTGGTCCAGAACTCATTAGCTTCTCTTACAGTTCACCTCAAGATCCAGCACTTGTGGTTATTGTTTGTTTATTTGGGTTTTTCTGGGGAGGGGTTGGTTTGATTTGGTGGGAGGGGTGGTGGTGTGGGTTTGGGGGTTCATTAAGTCTCTTTGGGTGTGGGTTTGTTGGTTGGATGGTTGTTTTTTTGTTAGTCATCTTCATCATGTTGGTGTTCTTCCCAGTGAGCTCTTTCAGGTGACAATTAATTCTTTCCAATCACAGTGGCACAGAACTAACTTACTTTCTGTGGATTTGTGTCTAGCAGCTGATTGACATTAACATCTAAAAGGCATGAATTTCATTGAAACTCTTGTTCTGTATGGAGTATTTACAACATATCTCACATGTAGATTTCCTGATGTGTGTCTACTCTTTCTTGCTGGAAATAGCCATAGAGACTGCCTTGCCTGTCTGCTGCTTATTTTTATAAGACTTAAGCCCTCCTAATCATCTCAATGCAGAGTATCTCTTCATTGATTATGGAAGGAGCCTATGGTGAGTAGGGACTTGAGTTAATCATTTAAAGTTAGGTAGGATGAATCCAGGTCCTAATCTCCCATTAATTAGTTAATGTAAATGATGAAGATAATAGCACTTCTCTGGGTCCCCAGCAGGTGTGATGGAGGTAGGAGTTAAGGAACAGAGCTAGAGCAGGCCAGATAATGTTTTTATTTAATTTTATAGTTATATTACCTGTACCTCCAGTGAAACCATCTTCAAAACTAAAGTGACTTTCTTGTCCTCCAACACGAATAAAAGCAACAGGAGCAGAGATTCCTCATAGGATCATAAGTCACATCCACCGTAATGCTTTTCTCAGAAATTATATTTTTGGAGGAACATATTTACACTCCTTATGTGCCTTATCCTAGTTATATATGTGCATATATATGTGTGTGTATATATATATTTCTTTTAATAGAAAAATAAAGGTAGGACACTTTTCAAATCTTCTCATTAATATCAGCTTCTAATTTATTTCTTCTGCAGGTATTTTGCAATGTTTTCAATGAAGCTGCACTCCAATTTGTCTTATAATAGTGACAATAATTATGGTTTAGGTTGTTTTTTTCTCTCTTTTTCTAAAGAATCTAGGTGTCTCCAAGGAGTTTATCTCCCCTTTCATGCACACACATACAGAATCCCGTCAAGCACCAAACAGTTCTTGATTCAGAACATTTTGTAGTGCTTTCTTGCACAATGTAGCACTGGCAGAGCTATTAAAAGCAGGATCACACAATGTTCTCACACACAAGAAGGCAGCATAGAGGATCCTACAAAAACAGAATTGTGAGTTTAAATGAGAAAGCAACATTGACAGAAATACATATTTCATGGTACTGAAACCTTGAAATTTTTGGTGTTGAGGCTGTAAATGGCGTAAAATTTTGGTAACGTTCTCTTCACTCCAGGTAAGCTAGATTCTTTCTATGAACAAGTCCAGTATGAATTCCTGCTTGGATTCAAGGGCCTTTCAAATACATATTTATGGTAATTTCAGCCATGTCTTGTTCCTAGTAATGTTAACACCTGCTTGGTGTTTTAAGGCCTTGATCCTTAGCTGACAGAAGTCAGTGTGGCTCCATTGAAATAATTTTACTTCAGCTATAGCACTGCCATCCAATTGATAGTACTCTCAAAGGCTCCTGGTGAATATTGGTGAAGTCTTTTATCAAACTTTTTGAGATAAGTAGCTGTTGGGAGAAATTTCTAAAAGGTAAATTTCAAACCCTAATTCCCCTTGACTTTTACTGAATGTCAATGAGACTTTGAGTCATACATTCAGAAATAATTGGATGTTGAAGGAAAAGAATAGGCAGCTAGTGATATTCTGGAGGAAAAAAAAAATAAAAAAAGAAAGGGAGAAAGAAAGAAAAAACTCCAACTCCACAACCAAAACCTATGCAGGTGGCCAAATCCAAAATTATGCTACCTTGTTGCTGCATAATAAACGGTAGCAAAGTGTCACAGCAACATTCTCTAAAAAGGCTAAAATTATATTTTGAGGCTGCTTTAACACTTCTGGAAATTTTTGCACCTATCTCATGACTGAACTCAGCTGGAACGTATAAAAAAGAAGCATTTATCTCAACAGAGTACCCTGTTTATGATGCTTTCTCAGACTACTATTAATGTGAAAGGTGTGGATGTCTATCTCATGATTCAATCATGACATTTGGTTGTTGAACAAAATCCCCCAGTCTTTCAGCTATAAGGTATAAAATATGGAGATACTCTGGTGTCATGACCTATGCAAGACATTTCAGGGCACAGAATAATTACTTATTAATTGAAGCACTTTTGCCAGATTATGGACTAGCTGGTTGATATGAGTGCCCTCTCTTAAAAAGAAAGTCACTACAGTTGTCCACTCATTCTTGCAACTGCTTTGACATATAGGTTTTTATTTTCTCCTAATTAGCATCTGAAAAGAGGTCAGTGGTCAAAAGGGTGATGCCCAGACTGAGTGGTGGACCTGTGACCTGCTGTATGCTGCAGTACACTGTGTGAGAGATGCCCATCTGCCACAAGCTTCCAAATGCCAGGACAGAGTTCCTGACGCAGCTCACACAGACAGATGAAGCCGAGAAGTTGTTGCCTTGATCAGAATCCAAACAGAATATGTGTTCTGGGACCTGGGCTAAGGGAACACGTCATGAGGTCGTGGTCAAGACCACCTGCAAAGGCAGCTCTCTGGGCACACACTCACACTTCATCCTGTGGAGGAAACAGAGAATGACTCATTGTAGTGTAGCATTCCCTGGGAGATCTCACAAACCCATCATCAGAATGGATAAAATCTTCCAGAATGGACTGAGCTGTAGCAAGATAACCTTTGGCACAATAGTGTAACCTGTGCTGAGAAGTAACCGGCCCAGTGCTACCTCTAGCTCCACAGTTTGTGCTCTGAGGGCTCAGGAGGCCCTCCAAGCCTGATGGAGTAGCTGTATTAAACACCAGCCAGTCAGGCTGACAGAAAAGTGTTGTGGCTTTTTTTGTTTGTTTGTTTTTAATTGGTTGAAACTGAAGTGCTGAAGTACTAACAGACTGACTTCTGTTCTTACCTCTGCCACCAAGAGTGGTTCCAAAGAACGTTTATCAATATGGTGATAGATGCTTTATAAATATATATATATATATAATATATATAAATCCTAGCGTGGGATGGCCAGTGCAAGAGGAGGTGGCCTTTTCCTCAAAAGGGCTGTCCTCCTTCACCACATGGAGTCCTGATTAGTATTCCCTCCAAGGGTCCTGTATCACCATACAGTATCTCCTTTCTTGGCTGGCTGCAAGGGGTGGACAGATCTAAGCACCTGAGTGGGCTGGTTTGGAAGCACCGTAGCAGCGAGGGAGACAGATACAAGCAATACCGTGGTTAGCAGCGCTGAAGACAGTTGCAACCTGGTGTTGGAGCACCTTGGTGATGGTGTGTGCTAATGGTGGCGGAACAACTCTTCTTCTATGCCTCTTCTTGCAGACTGCATATTGATCAGGTAGACCAGTCTGAACCAGTAGGTTATTTATATTTTTATTGGCTGTTTACAAGAATGAATGCATTCATAGTTACATTTTCTTAGACCTATTTTTGTACAGTATCACTCTTTAAAATTATTACAAATCACTTTGAAAAGATCTGTGTGACATGGTCACTGAAATCTGTTAGAGCTTCTAGAAATTTAAAAAACTTGGTTTTCATGAGTTGAATGTTTCCATTTCAACACAGCACTTAATATCTGTGTATTCTTTAATTAATATCAGTGGTTGTAAACAGACCTAATTCTTTCTCATATAACTCGGAAACTTTCACATACAGCATTTTTTAAAATAAATTCATATTCTGTCAAGGTGAGAAAATATTTATTATGTTTATACCATTAAATATGAATGAAGTCTTATCAATTGTAAGCAATCAGGAGCATGGATTTCAGTTAAATCCTATAAAAAATTACATAGCCTTTCTAATTTGAGGGGTCTTCCTGAAGAAATTTAAATTATAATTAAGCAGGATTAGTAACAAAGAAACCATGAACAAAATTTGAATTCTAAAGGAAATACAAGTAAAATAATAATAAGATAAACTGCTGACACCAAGGCTGATATTTAAGCAGTAATCCTTACCATTGAATGTTTGATACTGAGATAATTAAATGTAAAATCAGTTATATAGCCTAAATGAAAACCAAGGCATACAATAGCAACATGTCTTTTTCACAATATTGCAGTTATATAAGTAGAAAGTAAAATGGAAAGTTTCTGTATTTCTAGGTTTTGGGGTTGGGTTGTTTAGGGGGGGGGGTGTTGTTTTTTTTGTTGGTGCTGGTGGTGTTGGTGTTGTGTTTTGCTGGTTTTTTTTTTTCTTTTTTTTAAATTTGTTAGCTGTGTGCACATCCACACTGGTTTTTCAAAGTCCTTCAAGTAAAGGAAAAGCCTGAAAGATTTCAATAAGCTCTAGACTAAATTTTCAGGAGTGAGTGTTAAATTTTTCTATGTAGGCTCAGTAAGTGAATGTGGTGTGTTACAAAGTAGAAGTGAGAACTTTTTTGCAGCTAATTTCATTATTTTAATGGGGAATCTCGAGATGCTTATTTTAACAGCTAGGGTAGCCAGCAGAAAAACATGTTAACTAGCAATTGGCCATGCTGATCACTAACATTAACACAATACAGCTAATGGCACGTTAAAAAAAGGAGAGAAAAAAAACCATAAAAAATGTGCAGTCATGCTCAGAATTCTGCCACATTCAAACTCTTAACCTTGAGGGGAAAAAAAAAACAAACCCACAACCCAAAACAACCAAACCAGAAATGTGGTTAGGCTTATGTTCTTACATATTAAATTACAAAACCCTTAATCACACTTAGAGTCACTTCTTAGACAAGCAGCTACCCTAGAAACAGAAAAATTACTTGTGTGAGTAAGTGCTTTCCAGTGCAAATAAGGAATTCACAGTTTGGCTCTGTGGCCATTTTTTAGAAATATTACCGCTGAGCATTAGATATGATTCCTCACCATAATTGTAAGTTGTATATACAATGGCCCAGATGACTAAAATAGCAAAACTGCATCTTCAAGCCTCTACTTAAAATTCAGCAACACTAGTGAATGTTAAAACTATGAAATATATTTGAAGGTTATGTACAAATACTCAGAATTCACCTCATTTCAGTGCTGTGCATGACACGTTTTACATCAATGGCATTTTTCTTATAGCTACATACAGAAATGTTTTGTCAGCTCTGAATGGAGGTTTTGTTACTTATTTCCTGATCTGTTGGGCCTAAAACATGATCTTGGGAGGAACAGTAGAAGCTAATTTCATTTCTGTCCTCAAGGGAAGTGGATGGATTGCGTATCTTTCATCCTATCATGGAGTAGCTAGAATATGTCCCTTTTTTCTAGTGCCTTAACTCGGAGCTGTACTTAATGACCACGCTGAGAATGGCAAGGTGGGAGTGATTGACTGCTCTGAGTTGGGAGGCATGGATGCTGTCCTGATCTTTAGCTTTTAGAGAACTTGTCCCATGGGGAAAACTAACTAGGTTGGTCAGAAATCAAAAGTGTTTTCTGGCTTCCAGCTGTAGTTTATTAGGTACTGCTTAAAATTACTAGCTAGTGTAAGTAGGTAGAGGTGCTAAGGTGCTTTAAGACTGTGCAGACATTACAAAGCATGGAGTGTGGCAGTCAGCTAACAAATGTATTCAACGTTTTATACGTGTAACACCATTTCTTCCAAGAAAATAATAGCAAGAGGTTGGATGTTCTTCAAAAGTTATGACATGGTTTTCTTGACAGTAGAGGGCCAAATGACAACTGAGTAACCTTTGTTTTGCTTGGGGGATGGGATCATTAGGTATTGATGTTTCACATATGATAATATATTTTTCTTGCCCTTTTTTAAAAGTGTTTATACTGGTTACTTTCTTTTGGTTTGGGTGTGTTTCTTAGCTTTACTGTTTTGCTTTTGGTTTTTATAAGTGTAGGTAAGTAAAGGACAAATACTCTATGTGTCAGCAGAACCATTGTTTTGTGAAAACTATTTCAAGGAAAAATATTTGTTTGTGGAAATGAAAATGTTTGTCAGTTTAAAAAATAGATGTTTAGATTTGTGGGGGGTTTGTTTTCCAAAGTCTACTTAGCAAACTAAATGATATCCTAAAATAAGAAAAAAAAAAAAAAAGGGGGGGGGGGGGGGGAGGGGGGAAAGAAAGATGTGAATTGATTTTATTTCTTGTTTGAAAACCTGAAAATTATATAGCTGGCATTTCCCGATCCATGTCACGAGTTCTGGTTCTTCATGCACTTCTGTGTAGTTACAGTCATTTATGGAGCTGAGCGGCACAGCTTTTATAGCCGTCTGTTTTATCACAGGAGGAGAGTATGTGTGCGACTTGGAGACTGGAAGGGTTGGAAAATAATGAAAACATTTATTTCTACTCAGGAAATTTTTTCAAGAAGCAACAAGCAGTCTTCACCTTGCAAATGTTAAAGTAAATCACAGTTTTGTCTATCTGTCTGCTTTTTTGTCCCCACTTTCTAGTCTTTAATCCCCCATGTTGTTCTTGAATGTGCTATAAAAAGCTAAGATGATTCCAAAATCTCCAGAAGACTCATGTAGGCATTAGTATATTTAATCCACTGAAAGGTAAAAGACCTTCAGGGGAGAGTTCATTACTGGACTAGGATCATCAGAAGCACCAAGGGGAAAAGACAAACAAACAAACAAATTACTGAAGGGACTTTCAGATCAGACAAGGAAGTTAGATCTTTGCTAGGCAAGTTGGAACAGAAGTTCAGAGAAGCAGAAGCATCTTTTTTTTCAGGTGATTCCATATTTGATCTAGGAAAAGAATTTGTATCTCTTGATTTAACAGCAACAAACCAAAATAAAACAAAAATGAAAAAAAAAAAAAAAAAAAAGTACAGGAGTCTGGTACACCAGAGATACAAAAAGAATGTGTTTCATGGGTCGTTTTTGGGCTAATGCTAGTAACAAACTAGAAATCTCTTTCCTTTTTTAAGTGCTCTAATCCCCAAATTGTTAGAAACATCCAGTAGCTGTTTTTATTCATTGAAAAATTGTTGATTTCCATTACATGAGTAATGGAAACTTTAACTCACAGTAATCTCAGTCTCTAATTGAAGAAATTATCACAATTAGGGACAATAACAACTCTTTTGCTAGTTGAAACCCTGAAAATTGCAAAAAAAAGGAGATTTAGACTCACCCCAGATGACTTTAAGGCACATTACTGAGTTGTCTAAATTAAATATCTAAATGTCATTTCCCTAGACTCACTGCATAGTCAATTGAGACAGACTGGGATATCTCAATATTGATTTCTCCTGTGCATCATCCAAAATATCAGTTTAGAACTGTTGAACTCTCAATACTCACAACCGAGGAGATATGCAGAAATTAGGCTCTTAACCTAAATTCCTGTTAGGTGCCTAATGTTAGATGGGGTGAATCTGGGTTCATTTCTGCCATTCACCCCCCTGTTTATAATGACATTACCCGACCGGTTGAGATAGTGGTGGATGGGTAAATATTTCAGGGAGTTCATCCTGTCGTGATTTGTTCTGCAAAGAAATAAGACATCAGTTTTTGAGGTGAATGGGTTTATATGTACTGCTAGAATCAAATGAACTAAAATAATGAAAATAAAAAATAATTCAGATTTCAACCTATTATGTAAATGCAGACAATTTTAATTTCTTCTTTGCCCCCTCTACTCTTGTCTGAGATGTCTCATCTTGTACAGTGATGTTTCTCTACAGTTCTTTTTTTAAAGGTAGAGATAGCAAAATGTCAGTCATTTGATTACACAGAACTTGCCCTGGCTTCTCTTCCAACTTTTGTCTAATATTAGATAAAACACATGACATGTTCAGATAATGGCACAGTGTACTATGGCAGGAAGTTATAGTGAACAAATGTTATTTCCTATTATCCAGCCGATGTTGAGATAACTGGGGCTTTGTGAATAAACTTTGCCTTAAAAAAAAAAAAAAAAAAAAGAGGGGGGGGGTTGGGAGAAATTGCATGGTCCACTTTAAAATCTAATTCAGAAAAGGTCCCTGTGATTCATCCTTTCCAGCTCCAAGGCAAACAGTGAGATTGGTAGCACATTCATAATTCAGCATGGTTAAATGCCAAGGGCCGAACAGAGAGCACCCTCCCGGCCAGCACGAGCAGAATGACATTCATGGTTGATTCAGCTCCTTGCAGCAAGCTGTGTAATTGGAAAAGCCAAGGGAAATGACCCCAGTCTCTGTGTCCTGGTGATGTCAAAATACATTCGTATCACTCTGACAAGTGGCCGGTTTGGTGGCTTCCTTAGAACAGGAGGCTGAGAGGAAAGGTAAGAGCTTGTAAGCAGCCTGAAATAGCTACGGCACAGGTAGGGTGTATACTATAGAGTAAATGCTTTGTAAGATTTGTGCCTGGGTTTTGAAAAGGATTCAGCAAAACAGGCTCGGAAGAGGACACCTGTTTAGTGCAATTTGGTGTTTAATTACACTGGATGATATGCACCAATGTGCTTAATGACATTTGCTGTACTTCATAAATGTGTAGGCACTGCTGTAAAGCTGATCAGTGTGATCAGCAGAAACCGATAGGTTATTTGAAGATGCTGACACTGTATTCAGATCTAAAAATTATGATCTGTAGTTTCCCTGGATGGGGAGGAAGGGAAAATGATAATGTGGGACATGTGTGTGGGAAGATCTGAAGTTCTGTATCATTTGGGGCATTCAAATCCCTTCAAAGGGGGGAAAAGTGGTTCTGAGTTAAGACCATCTATGGTAAATACTTTTCCAGTCAGATCACAAACACAAAATATAATTTAGTTAAACAGTGTCCAGTCAGGACTTTAAAAGTAGGTAGTATTACCTACTTAGTATTAATGCATTATTGATATTACATTTATTAATAATAATTAATATAATAATAGTATTAATAATTTATTATTATTAATACAGGCACATAATCTTGCTCAGCTGGATTTTTCCATCTGTTAAAAGAAGAAAATGAACAGTGTTGAACAAATGAAGAAATTGCTTTCCATTCATTTGTTCTGAGCTATGGACTGTCACTTTCACAGTGAACTGTGGAATGAGGGTCAGCTGCATTTATACACCATTTAAACTGTTCAGATATTTTTTGGGGAGGAGACAGTGCCTAGCAAATTGTGTTCTTTAGTATGTTCCTGACACTCAGTATCAGTTCTTTCAGAAATTTATTACCGAATGCTTCCCCATGGTAATCTAAAGGACACACTTTCTTTTTACAAAGCTTGGCTCAGTCTTGGTACATGATAGATTTTTTTTTCCTGGGTATATCAGTTTTTATAAGTTTTACTATATCCAGAGTATGCAGACAGTATAATTTGAATGTAATAGTTGAAGATATATGGTATTATGATTCATTTAATTATATCAGTTGCAATGCTGATTGTAAACATGAAATGCTTAATATTTGTTCAGATATTTTTGTTTCTCACATTAATTCAAGTGAATTATTTTTGTTTCTGTCATAGGTCAGAAATTTAGTTCTCAAAAAGTGTTCCACATTCCCTAAGTCCCTCATTAGAAATAATTCCCCTAAATAATTAAATTAGTAGGAGTTCCATATCGGGCCACAGAGACATAACAGAACACTTAATTCCTAGCCAACCTCACTTTTTTTTTTTTTTCTTTCACATAAATATTTAACTTCAAATATATAGACAGATATACATTATTGTTGAATCTTGTTTCTCAATAGTAGTTAATCTGAAGTGTTCGTCTGCTTCACTTAGTAACATTTTACAGATATTAACCTTGTATGTGCCTGAAGAGATATCTGATAGCAATAGTTGTTATGTATCTTGTTTGCTAGTATAATTTTTTTTCTTATGTTTGTCCAGTGTTAGGGAAATCATTCGGTAATTAATTGATGCCGCATCTTTGACCTCTGCTTTTCTTGCAGATGTGGCCCACACATGTCACTGTTGTTACCTGAATGATGATGGCCTAAGGACATCATAATGGAGATGACAGCTGATAACTGCACAGGGTTACACTAAGACATTGGTCCTGCTCCAGAAAAGTTACAAAATATGAAGATGAAACTTATAAAGTTGCTGAGAAGAATTATTATTGGTTTTGCCTTTTCCTATACCAGTAGTTCAGAAAAAGAAGTTTTGTCTTCAGTTTAGGAAAAACTGAATTTTGCTCCCCAAGGTTCAAGGCTTAGACCCATCCAGGAACAGGACATTTTTAAAAAGCTATGGAGCAGGGGAGAGCTCTGGGAAGTTAAGTAAACTTAAATGTTTGCTCTTAGTGTCTTGTTCTGGCTCAGACACCTATGAAATAGATCTTCAGATGATGTAAATCGAAACAACTCAGTTTTAGCAAAGGCATGTATTTACACCAGTTGAATCCATCTTATGTGCTTACACATTTTGTTCAGGATTACTCAAGAATACATTTTTGTGACCCTTAATTCTGCTAGGTAACACATGAATCACTGAAAACTCAGTCAGTGAAAGAAAGTGAGGTGGGCCATGAAGTGAAGTGGCAGAACTGGGCATCATGTCAATTTGTTACACCAGCTATCATGTCTAAGAAACCTGTGTACTCTGGCTAGCATTCCTTCATCTCCTGTCTTCTTGTGTGCCTGGGTGCTTGTGCATGGATACCTGCATACATGCACATGTGCACACGCACATATACGTATGTATCCATCTCTCTACGTTTTTATCTAATGAAATATTTCTGACAGAAGCTGCAAGGGTATCAAGAGAAATGTAGCACCTAAGTTTATGTGAATCACCCATCTATTGGGCATCTGTTTCCCATAGGTGCCTTTAAAAATCTAACTCTTAACTAGTTGAATCCATAATTCACTACCAATTATTTGCTCAGCTCTGCTCTTAATAATGGTACTTAGCTGTAGCTGAATAGCATTTTTCATCGTCAAAGTGCTTTTCATTCGTTAACTAATCATTAGCCTTCTAGATCTCACCGGTAAGATATTCCTGATATGCAGCTTACATTTTCTTTTTGCGCCAATTCTTCCCATGGATTTCACAGTTATATTCCCTCAGACTTCCCTTAACAGCTCTTCATTCTCTCTCACTCTCTTTCTCATGGCCAAATTCATCCCTGAGGTAACACTACCGAAGTTGACTCGAGTGAAGTTACACCACGGATGTATCTGGCCCTTGGTGATGACAACATTCTTCAAATAGAATCCTTGTAGATGTTTATCCTGCTCTCCACCCCCAGCTATCATGTGGCCAAGCTATACATATTTACTGTCGCTCTTTTCATCTTTCCTCATAAATCAATCCCTCCAGCCCCTCAATCATGTTGGTTGATCTTGTCTTTATTACCTCCAATTTGCTCACAATTATGTAGTGCTTAATAGCTTTTCTGAATAACTTTAAGTCAAGAATGACACACGGCAGGGGAACTGCAGTAGTTGTGAAATAATTGCAAGTGCCGGTGGTGCTCTGGAGAGGGGGAAATTTTGCTGTTGCCAATTATGTTGCTTTCTTCGTTCTGCCTAGCTGGCAAGAAACATCAGGCAAAAATTATTTCTGCTAAGGATTTTCAAACAAAATCAGAAACAGCGGTTTTTTACCAAATAAATTTCATTTTAAAATAAAACCATATTTTTAATTTACTTATGAACATTACTTAAATATATTCCATGAAACTACACACTTTAAAATTATTTGGGGGTGGGAAATACAAAATGTCAATTTCCCCTGAATTGTCTTTTATCAGAGACATCAGCTTCTGATTTACTCTATTTTTAATGGAAACACAAATAAATAAATTATTAAATTACATTTTAAATTATACTTGTCTACATTTCTCTGTATTTAATACAATACTTATTTTTCACCTCCTCATCCTCAGCTTTTTCCTATTATTTTTGTCTCCAATAATCCAATAGAAATACTTCTAAATGCTGATTGCTTGCCTTGTCTGACTCTTCTTCCAAACCATTTTACAAAACCGCATTTTGCTTTTTTTTCCCCAGCAGTACTTTTTCTACCTCATCTTTATCTTTTTCCTTCCCAGCTTTATCCTATCATACCTCATCTGATCTCATCTCTTCTCACCCTGACTACCCCATCATATACAACAGTGACCTGAGCTCACTGCTCCCTGTTGGCTTCTCAGGATTTCAACAGAGGTTCACTGTGTCCCACCAAACTGAGGTCTCCATAGCGGGATGACGATGTTCTAGCACCATGCTATAACCAGATGAGGCACCATCTTTAGCTCAGTCTATGCTCAGTGAATAATTACCTGCACAAAAGGTGTACAATAATTACTTATGGTTCATGTAGGCATCTGAACTTTTACATCTTACATAGGAACAGAAATGTGAGACAGCGTTAGGGAGATTGAGGAAGTCTTTAAGGGAAATCCTAGGAACAGTGAATCAAGTATAGCTTGATGTTTATATAATCACTAAAGTTACTAAAAGCCAAATCCAGAGAGTATATTTCAGTTTTATGATTTTTGTGATAACTCGTTTTCTCTATGTGTATACATGTTTGTGTATGTAGGGCTGAGTGTGGTTTGAGGTTCATGATGCTGTTAAAAAACTGTATGAGTTTGAGACAATTAATTTCTTACACGAAGAGTGCTGACTGAATTGAAAAATGTTTTTCAAAAAAAACCCAGGAGGACTGGCAGGTCTATCATATTGATAAATATGATACATGAACAATGTTTTATTTACATACTGAAGTATTTCCTTGGAATTGAATCCATACGCTTAGGCTACAACATCTCCTCATCTGTAAACTTAAATTGTCTGAAGAGTGTTTTAATTATTTGAAAAGCAGTGTGTTTGCAATAGCAACTGGCGTGTTATTACTTATGCATGAGAAAATTCAGTCATGACTCAACTTGTTTGGGTTGTTAATAACATCTGAGTTAAAAATCCCACCAGGGTCAGTTAGAAAACCTAAGTAGAAACTCATATTAACGTTATGATTAATATTATTAAACAGAACGTTGAAAGGCAAAGCAGAAAGTATTATGCATACATGTAAAAAAGATGTTCCTCTGCAATGTTTGATATTGACAGATATGTCTATAAAGCCCGTACGCAGGGGGAATGGGAGTAGGGGGAACTTTAATTGAATCTGAACTGCAGCAAACTTCTGAAGATTTTGAAGAAAAGCTATTTCAGTTAATTAAGTCCGAAGCAATTGAAAGGAGCCTAACAACCAGGATGTAAAACCAGCAACACTGGAGTTCTAGAACTTCACTTAGGATCTTGAACTGAAACTCAGTTTTCTAAATTTTGAAGGTCTTCACATATACAGGCACTGGCAGTATTAGAAGGTTTCAAAAGTTTGGCTGATTTCACCAGCGACGTTCTGAACAAGACTTACTACTGCAATCTGCACACAATCTTCACCTCAGAAAGTCTCTATATTGCTAAAGGTACACTAAGAAGACATTTAAAAAGCAGTAAATTTCCTGGTTCTATACACTTTCCTTGAGCATTAGCTATTGATCACAACTAGAAATAGGATGATGGGCCAATTTGTTATATGACATTGCCTAGAAAGTCACCTCCAAAAACCTGGGTTTTTGGATAACCAAAACAGAGCTGGAAGATCTTTAGGGATGCTTTCCATAGAGCTGCAAGAGCTCTCAACCCCCAGGTGTAAGAAATGAGGAAAGCAAGGCAAAAGACATGTGTGGATAAGTCAAGCCCTGTGCATCAAACTGAAGGGCAAGAGGAAACATGGTGGAAGCAGGGACAGGTATCCTGGGAAGAATATAGGGGCGCTGCCCAGTGGTGTAGGGATGGGGTCAGTAAGGCGAAGACACAGCTGGAGCTGAATTGGCAAAGGCAGCAAAGAATAATAAGGGCTACTACAGGTATGTCAGGCAGAAGAAGAAGGTCAAAGAAAGCATACTCCGCTCAAAGACCAAGGCTGGCAAACTTGTAACAATGGACAAAAAGGCTGAGGTACTCAACAACATTTTTGCCTCAGTCTTCATTGACAGTCCCTCTTTCCACACCTCTTGAGTGGATGAGCTGCAAGAAGGAGACTGGAGGAGCAAAGTGCCTCCCACTGTAAGAGAAAATCAGGCTCATGATCACTTGAGGAACCCAAACATACAGAACTCTATGAGACCTGATGGGATGGATCACAGAGTTCGGAGGGGATTGGCTGATGTAGTTGCTAAGCCACTCTCCATAATATTTGAACAGTCGTGGCAGTCAGGTGAAGTCCCTGGTGACTGGAAAAAGAGAAACTTTGAACCCATTTTTAAAAAGGGTAGAGAGGAGTACCCTGGGAACAACTGACCTGTCAGCCTCACCTCGGTGCCTGGGAAGATCATGGAACAGATCCTCCTAGAAGCTGTGCTAAGGAACATGAAGGACAGGGAGGTGATTCAAGACAGCCAGCATGGCTTCACCAAGGGCAAGTCCTGCCTGACCAACCTAGTAGCTTTCTGTGATGGAGTGATGATATCAGTGGACAAGGGAAGAGCTACCGATATTTTCTGTTTGGACTTCTGTAAGGCCTTTGACATGGTCCCCCATGACATCCTTCTCTCTAAATTTGAGAGAGAAAAATTTGATGGATAGACTGTCCAGTGTATGAGGAATTGGATGGATGGTCCCATCCAGAAAGTAGTGGTCAACAGCTCAACATCCAGATAGAAATCAGTGCCAAGTGGTGTCCCTCAGGTGTCTGTGCTGGGACCAGTACTGCTTAATATCTTCATCAGTGACATAGACAGTGGGATCAAGTGTACCCTCCGCAAATTTGTAGATGACACCAAGCAGTTAACACCTGTGGGATGGGATGCCATCCAGAGGGACTTGGACAAGCTCAAGAAGTGGGCCTGTGGGAACCTCCTAAGGTTCAACAAGGCCAAGTGCAAGGTCCTGCACCGGGGTTGGTGCAGCCCCCAGTATCAATACAGACTGGGGGATGAAGGGATTGAGAGCAACCCCACTGAGAAGGACCTGGGGGTACTGGTGAGTGTAAAGCTGGACATGAGATGGCAGTGTGTGCTCCCAGCCCAGAAAGTCAACTGTATTTGAGCTGCATAAAAAGAAGCATGGCCAGCAGGTCGAGGAGGGTGATTCTGCCTGTCTACTCTGCTCGGTGCAGGAAAGACATGGACCTGTTGAAACAAGGCTAGAGGAGGGCCTCAAAAATGATCGGAGGGTTGGACCACCTCTCCTGTGAAGACAGGATGAGAGAGTTGGGCTTTTTCAGCCTGGAGAAGAGAAGGTTGCGGGGAGACCTTGTTCAGACCTTTCAATATTTAGAGAGGGGTTATAAGAAAGGTGGGGGGACACTTTTAGTAGGCCCTGTAGCAATAGGACAAAGGGTAATGGTTTTAAACTAAAAGAGGGTAGAATAAGAACAGATATAAGGAAGAAATATTTTATGATGAGGGTTGTGAAACACGGGCACAGGTTGCCCAGAAAGGAGGGAGATGCCCCATCCCTGGAACATTCAGGGTCAGGCTGGACAAGGCTTTCAGCCACCTGATCTAGCTGAAGGTGTCCCTGCTCATTGCAGGGGGGTTTAGGCTAGGTGACCTTTAAAGGTCCCTTCCAACCTAAACTATTGTATGAATCTAAGATATGTGGCATTTTGAAAACATTACAGTGTGAAAAAACTGTGGCGTGTTTTTTTTTACCATGGTTTGGTTGTAGCAAATCTAGAATGAGTGGAACAAGCTAGTGCATTCATTAATTGGCTGTGACTAAAAACCGTAGAGGGCTTGAAGAGAGGGAAAGGCTGGCTCTGGAAGAAACATGCTTTGCTACTTTTGATTTGCTGGCTAAGGTGCAGCAGACACCATGTGCCCGCAACTCTGAAATTAAAAAAGAAAGAAAGAAATGGAAGGGAGGGTAGGGCTTCAAGACTGATTACTGCTGCATAAGCATTTTGTCATAAGCAAAAAAGGAAGGCAGACCAGATAGGGGCCTCTAACAGTGACAGAGATAAAGAGGCTAAAGTTTAAAAGCACAGAAGTTTAACTGCCAGTGTTTATTTATAGCTTCTCACATACAAAGGCACTGCTATTTCAGGGAAACGGCACTATTTTTTATATGTGTCAGTTTTGAATAGTCCAGACACAGTAAAAGTAAAATAAAGTGAACTGCGTGTGTTAAGGAACAAATTTAAATAGCAATGGTTCTGAGAATAAAGTGTACATTAAAATAAGGGAAGAGGCTATAGCTCACTTAATTTGCAGAATAAATCTCTGACAAAGATCCCTGTCTTGGGTACAGAGATGATATTAGGAGTTGAGAAAAAGATATAACCCACGGTCTAATATAATATGTGTGTTTGTATGTATGCGTGTATAAATACTGCCACTTATTTATCCCACTATCTATCCATCAGTAATGTATGCACATTCAGAAATGTTCATGTTTATAATATTCTATAGTATTCTATAATATTCAAAGGCTTACCTATTAGCTATATCGATACTTTCTTTAGCAATAAATTCTCTGAGGCAAGGGTTTTCCTTGTTTTTACACATTACACATATATAGTATGGAGAGATAATTTGTTCTATAATGATAAAAAAAGCCGTGCTCCCTTGCCACCTTATTTCCTACTGACAATATCAAAATTCTTCAATAAATACCAGTTCTTCACTCTCTGATACATCACTTTTACTCATTATATGCCACATGATTTAAAGTGAGGGGGGAGGAAAGTGCGTTACATTAAAAAATATTTTCGTTTTCCAGAACTTCACTGGGGTGTGATTTCGTTGTCTCTGTGTTTCTAAAGATATTTTCCTAGATGGCAAACTAACTCTTCAAATATTTTTAGCTGTATGAACCCCTTTAAATGAAGGGTACAATATTATTATTTATGCTATGCAATATGCCATCACTCTGGAAATGAAGAAAGAATAGCTATCCCAAATATCACTCCTATCTTTTCTGTGGCTAACACGTATGTTTTTTAGGAAGAGCTGAACTGTAGACTTCTCCATTGATTATAGAGGTATAAAGAAGGCTCCTGCTTTATTGCAGAGGTTTTGACTTAGGCTGTTTTCCATTCTGATGTCTTTGTCAAGGGAAAGTTTAAGTATTTCAATTTTTATGCCTCTCATTCATGGAAATTGCCTTTATCTGAGATATCATAAAGACAAAACCCTCGTTTTCTTGTAGTCTGCTGCTGCAGCTGCCCTTAGGAATATCAAGCCCTGAACTCTGTGTTTCTCTTCTAGAGCCAGGACTCATCTCTTCTAGAGCCAGGACTCATCTCTGCTTGCAAGAAATGGGCCACAGCCTTGCTGGGTGCCCACAGCAGGTAACTAAAGTGAAGAGAGGGCAGCTCAGCACCGTGTCATAAAGGACATGTATCCAATGTATTATGGAGCATCAAAATCAGCTCTGAGAGATTTAATACTCAGTACAGAGGTCTGCCCAAATTAAAGCTCTTTACCTCCCAGGGTTAACAGGGCAACTGTGCCACTGGAATCTGGGCTGGCACGGTCTAGTTCCCGTGCCTGTAGGAGGTGGGGGTCCGTTTTTTCCCTATCAACCATCTTTAAAATACATATCTTTCCATTGCTTCAAGAAGTTCTACAGATTTAAATCTGGAGGAAAGTTGCAATTTCAGCTCTGACTTAAAGACAAGGTCCTTTTTTTATTATTATTATTTAACTTTGAATGGTTTTCTTGTAAACTGTTTATGAACTGAGAATTCCCACTGCAAGTAGTGAACTGTCTCAGAACTGTCTCAGAAAAGCTCTGCCCTTTTTTTTTTTAACTTTTTTTTTTTTCCTTTTTACAGCTGTGGCTGAAAAAATTGATAAATACTTATGTTCTTGATCTCTTGTCTCTTTCATTTTCCTAATTTTTACTGATTAATTAATAAAACTATAACATTACCTTCTGGGACAGCAAAATCAGTCACAATTTTCTCTTTAAAAAGATCTGCTTTTTTTTCTTAGACAAGAAAACAGCTTATTGGTAATCACTGAATTCTGTATCATCTGTATTTTCTCTCTCTGTTAAGATTATTTTTAAATACTGAATTTTGCATTCCTTCAATAAAATATGAACGTAACAATCTGAAAAAATAATCTCACCTGATACTCCTCATCATCTTTCTCCTTCCATTTTCACCCTCTCCTCCTGACTTTCTCACCAAAAAAAAAAAAAAAGACTAAACTTCCATGAATTTAATGAATAGTTGAGTTTTTACTTATCTAGTAATTGGTCCCTTTGATTTCAGTGGTTCTGCTCATAAAGTAAGATAGAACCAGGTATTATCAAGGGTTTATTAATCATTTACAATTATCTAAATGATGAAGGATCTCAATTTTACATAGAATAGATTAGATTGTTTGTAAGATTATATGCTTATGAAGAAGCCAACAACATTGTAAGAACTCCCAAGGCTAATCTATTTCTTGGATCTTTCACTTAGTACCAAAGGGAGCTAATCAGTGCTTTTCTATCTCCTTAGTGAGAATTTGTGAACATTTATTTGGTAACTCCCCCATTTTCCA
The DNA here is from genome assembly GCF_017639655.2 of Falco naumanni. NCBI lineage: Eukaryota > Metazoa > Chordata > Aves > Falconiformes > Falconidae > Falco > Falco naumanni. Next base: position 78,496,458 of record NC_054080.1, read on the forward strand.
TCAGACAATATTATATGGGTAGTAATTTTCTACATGTATGAAGCATAACTCCTCTCTCCCAGGAACAAACGGAAAGAAATGAAATCAGAGCTATTCAGAGAGACTTCAAGCCTTCTGGGTTATTTTTGCAGTAGTTCACTGTGCATCCATCTTCCACTTTGCTCAGGGCTCATTCTAAAATCAATCTGTAGCCTTATATGTGTTTATATAGCATTGTATTGGCACATCTAAGTATACAACAGCACCTCTTTCCCCCCATGGTGACTTCCAGCATCTTGCTGCAAAAGATATTTTTGGGATGAGATTTTGCTTGCCAGTTATTCTGGGGTGACATTGTAAAGGTCAATGAAATTACTCTTAGATTGTTCTAGTCAAAATCTGACACACCCGCATGGAGGCAAATAAAATTCATGTGGATTATACTGACATTATAATAGTTATTTTTTGTTTGTTTGTTTATTTGTTTATATATAAACAAGTGTGTGTGGCTCTGTGTGTATTTCTCTCCCCCTCATCACTCTTAGACTCTCAGCACAGCCCCTGTCATATCTGAAGGGAGTAGACAGTTATCTCATGACCTAAAGGCATTAGCCAAATTATCATGGATCAGACATCCGCAAAATACAAAATGAGGTTTCATTTGACATAGACATTTACATCAAACATATACAGAATAATTATTTCCACTGGAGCATTGATGAATCAACCAATGGCAATTTAATGAGAATACTGTCTGTCCTTGTAAGTTATATTCCCCTTCAGTTGCAAAGGTGCTAGCCAAGCGCATTGTATCACTCAGTCTTGTCAGAGTAGATGTTCTGTCACTGATTAAAGAGCTGGATGTCCTCTTTAGTCACAAAAACATTTCATGGAATAACCTTGTTTCTGTCTTAATGGATTCTTGCAATGTAATGAAAGGCTCCAAACTGGACTTGAAGAAATCCTCAGAGAGACAGAGAGTGTCACTTCTCACTTAGTCACCGCTGGCAATTGCTGCCACTCTGCCCATAGAACACCTGAGAAGAGATGTACAAGTCATTTAAAAGGCACATTTCGTCAAATGCATAATGGGCAAGAAAAGCATCAGAAGAATTTTACTTCTGTCCCCCTCCCCAGCCTCCTCAACTCTCAGTTTTCTCAGATTTGTCACAGCCAAATGAGGGGGTCAGGCGTAAGAACAAATATTTGATACCGTTCCATGAGCTCTGTGTGACATGCTGATGGCACCTTGGTAATCTCTGCCAGGCAAGTGATTTCCCAGGGTCTGTGGGGATGAAAGGGGGAAAAAGAAAGAACTGACGGTGCAGTTTTGCTTCACATCTGCTGCCATTTTTAAGGACCCACTAATTCACAAACTATATGGTAAGCACATTTAACTGTTCTAGCATTTTTCTCATGCTTCATGAAAACAGAGATAATAACTGGTAAACCAACTGTAAAATTAAAAGAACTAGATGTTGCCAATAAAGACCATCATTTCAGGAAAATAAATTTGTTTCTTGGAAGCTGCTCTCTAACGTATGCTTTAGGTGCCCACAAGAAAAGCAATTCAACCGGAGAGTAAATTGATCTTGCTCCACTGGTTTATATGAACAGAGCAAAAATATACACCAACAGGTTATCACTTAATAACTCTTTGTTTCCCTAATATTGAATCAATAGAAGGATCACTTGGAGTCATCAAATCTTGACGTGCAATATAAAAAGTAATTCAGGGACACACACCTGTAGACACACACACACACACACACACACACATGCATGCACACACACATGCACACATGCACACCCACCCACCACTGCAGGAATAACCATTTCCAAGGCAAAATGTGCAATCATACTTAGGACAGTATTGGTCTTCTGAAGATAAGAAACAGCAGCTTAATATCATCTCACGGAACTCATGGCCCAAAGCATCTTCTAGTATGACTCTTCTTATTTCTGCAGAGGAACTGGTTGTACATGCATCTAGAACTGTGTCTTAAAACACTCGCTAGGTGCCATGTATGTGTAAGATGATCATTTCCCCCTGGTATCCAGTGATAGGACTCGTGGGAATGGTTCAAAGCTGCACCAGGGGAGGTTTAGACTGGACACTGGAAAGCATTTATTTACCAAGAGCATGGTCAAACATTGGAATAAGCTTTCTAGAGAGGTCATCAATGCCCCAAGCCTGGTCAGTGTTTCAGAAGCATCAGGCCACTGCCCTTAACAACATGCTTTAACTTTGGTTCATCCCTGAATTGGTCAGGCAGTTGGACCAGATGATCATTGTAGATCCATTTCCAATTGAAATCTCTCTCCCCTCCCCTCCCCTCCCCTCCCCTCCCCTCCCCTCCCCTCCCCTCCCCTCCCCTCCCCTCCCCTCCCCTCCCCTCCCCTCCCCTCCCCTCCCCTCCCCTCCCCTCCCCTCCCCTCCCCTCCCCTCCCCTCCTCTCCTCTTCTTTTTCTCCTTCTCCTTCTTCTCCTCTTCTCCTCTTCCATTCCACTCCATTCCAAAAGGTAGGTGCTTACAAAGGGTGAGGATTTGATGTTTGGGCCTAGAATCAGGTCCATTTTTCTGATAATCACAGCAATGTTAATGTTGCTTATGGTACTTTTATATGCAGAATTTGGGGAGTGAAGGCTCTGTTTGAGAGCTTTTCCCTGCAAAGATTGGGGAGACCAATTGCTGGGGTGGTCACTGACTGAACTACGGTTTGTAGAAACACCCTTAGCCTGAAATTTACTCAGGCTCCATCAAGGCACCAGATGGTTTCAGGACGTAAACTGCTACATATATGTTTCCTTTACTGTAAGGAAAAAGAAATAGGCAGGTGTCCCATGACCTGATTTCAATGATTGCATTAGGATAAGGTAAAATCTGAAATTATGTTACTTCTTCCTTTTGACAATAAAAGGGCCTATGATGCTTAGCACAAAGACAGCTATCTACGTTATATGATGCACCCTATAAAGGACTGCTATAAGCCACAGACATGTTCATACCCATATGGCCCATTAAAATGGGTTAAAGTACAATTTCTATCAACCATGGTACACAGGAAAGAAATGCATCTAGAAGAAAATGAAACTACTTTACCTCCATTATTTGAAAGACTAACGTCCCTGGGAAAGAGCCTCTGACTTAAATTGAGAAATAGCTCAGGACAAGCTGTAAAGTCTTCAGATTCCCTCCTTTCAATGAAAACACACTCCAAGCATTTCTCTTAGGATCCCGCCCTTCTGTATGTACAAAGGAAAAAAATTTAATAAACGCTCTTATATCTCAGCATCAGCTGTACTGGTGTTAGCAATATGGGGAATAACAGTATTTTCGTTGCCAAAATAAGATAACTTCTTTCTCTATTGCTGACCTGTGAAAAAGCACATCAGCATGAGATGCAGATGCCATTGTGTTGGCTACTGTTTGCATACAATAGGTGGATCTTAAGGCAATGGCTTGGTTTAGTGTTTTTAAAACTAAATGTAGTACTAGCTGCACCATCATAGCTGTGGTCAAATTTGCACTCAGAGTGAGTGAAAATAAAAAAAGAAACAGAAAAAAAAGTTATATTCCAGGGTCATGAATTAATTGGAAAGCTGTATTTCCACTACAGTTGATATTAAGCTTTTCCTTTGACACCAGAGCTGTGAAATATAGCTGACTCAAGGGGTAGGAAAATAGAGGAATATGTTTTCCTGACAACTGACACATGGCCTGCTGTCTCCTTAAAGGGCTGCTGGCCATCCGCTCTGCTTCCTGGCTCCCGCAGGCCACCCTGGGTCTCAGCAGCAACCGGCGAATTTCAGCAGAGTTTGGCTGTTCAAACACAGCGCGCCTCAGCCAGGGCGCGGGACTGGAAATCACAGACGATTGATTCATCTTGCTGGGTTTCCAGCATCACCTGGTTTGGGGATATAAATCAAAGCCTCTATTTCTCTTAGGCCAGAAGGAAATAAAAAGGGCTGTAACCCATTTCTTTTAAATTAAACCAAACTCTTTTTCTTTCTTGGTTTTTGTTTGTTGTGTAGGGTTTTGTTTTTCCCCCTTTCAAATTTTAAATAAGGTTCGGTGCTAGTCCTGATCCACACTAGTGAAAAGAAGATGTCAGTTCTAGTTTTTAATCAGAACTAGCTGCTTTATTAGTTCGGACTTTATTTTAGATTTGAGGAAGAAAATAAATGACTGATAATGATAGAAAGACAGCATTTGTGTTACAGCTTATGTATTGCGAGCACTGTAAATATCAGTAAACCAATATCTTCCAGATGCCATGACTCTTAACAGCCCATTCTGAGAAGAAACTGAGGCTGAAAAGTCCCTGTGCAAGAGCTATACACAGGGGCAGATATGAGCTGATCTTTCAATGTCATGATTACTGTCATTCCTCCAGAAAAAAAAAAAGATTCCTTAATTCTTTTGTCTGCTTATAGGTTGTACTGAATGAACTTTGTCTGTGCAATGTGTATAAGAAGTGTCTGGTGTCTCAAAACAGAGATGATGTTTCCCGGTCTGGAAAGGCAACACCAGGCAGCATAAAACATCTGTGATAAACACATTTATCCACTAGGGGATGCCTGGACAAGCTCCTCTCGGTAGAAACCTGGTTCTTTCGCTGAAAACACCAGCGACTGATTCTGAAAAGCACAGGTTTGTGGTTACATTCCGAATTCGTGTGTGCCATCGTCGTTATCAGGACTGCCAATAGAGCAGCAGTGAATAGGCAGCTATACATGCACTAACAGGCAGCTATACATGCACTAACGGGCTTTTTAGAAGGCAGATTTCCTGGTGCAAGTGATGCAAAGCACACAGGGAGTTCTGGACTACGGGTCCAACAAGCAAACAGTGAAATGGGTTGAGATGTGCTTTAAAATTAAATAGGTGTTTTACTGAGTCAAGAAGCCTAAGCACAGGCCTAGCAGCCGTCTGCACATAAACCAGCTCTATCACTTTTCCACGAGTTCCCTGCTGCTCACCTGGTTCGTCAGAGTTTTATTTATATGATTCAACATCAGCCACCAGTAGTGGTGCAGAAGACAGTGGGAGCCGGCTGCTCAGGAGAGGGGGGCACAAGGAACGCATTTTTTGCAGGATTTACAGTTATACTTTTAGAAAGTGCTGCAGAACTGGGCCATATTGGTTTGGTAGAATTTCCCAGGCAGGACTGCTAGGTCTCTCTAAGGAATGGGAATTCATGGCAGCTCCAGCTCATCAGGGCTAAGGAATAAGGCACAGACCTACCAAGCTGGGATTCTGCCGCTTTGACAGAGTCCATGCTTAGTAGTACTGAGCAAAACAGCTGATAAGCAGTGCAGAAATTTTCCCCATATGTAACAGCTCTCTGCATTTAGAATATTTTCACCTTAAACAACATGCATCTGAATACACATGACAACTATGGCTAATTCACTCAGACTTTGCACATCACACAATATATTTGCTCCTCCTCTGGTGTTACCAAGAAGTTATTGTGAAATAAAATAAAAATAATTTAAAACCCCCACAACCCAAACCTAAAATCCCAAGTTGCAATGTCTACTTTGAAGAAATATGTACAATTATTTTTATTGTTTGTGCCTGGTCCTGTTTATTACCAAATATTTAACAGGATGAAGTTCAATAGATTGAACTGCTAATAGTGGTAGGTATTGAATTTACAATTGAACACAAAGTGGATGAGTCTATTATAAAGCTTGTCCAGGGAATGCATTTATGAGACATCCTCTAATCAGGCAAAGAGAGGGGGCATGTTTTTCCTTTCTTTGTTGCATTGTGAGTTAGTGTTTCACTGAAAGACTGGCTTGTATCCAGGAAACAGCAGATGTGGGTGGATAGAATTTTTTTCCTTGCCTTTCACTTAAAATAGGTCAATTTCCAAAATTTAATTATAAGAAAGATCATCAGAATTGTTACTTTGACAACTAAAATTATTATGAACATAAGCTCAGAAGACTTCCCTCCGTCTCACTACATCTTTCCTGAATCTGGCTCAATGCCACCACTTTTAAATGTGATTTCTGCATGCATTGCAAATCTCCAAATGTTTCTGAGAGCTTTGAATATTTGATTTATTGAGTTGTTTTAATGCAACTTAATTCAACTTGTACCTACCTTCTTTTGATACTGGAGGACCTGTGGTAGGGGTTTACTTTACAAAAAGGAAACATTTATCTTGTTGTGATATTGATGTTATGCTGATAAGTTGCCATATTTATTCATAGTATTGAGGAGGGCCGATACCAACAAAATAAGATGAATGCTTCCATTTTGTTTCAAAGCAATGTTCATGAAAATAAAAGGCCATGGTCCCTACTTGATTGCATTTTCTTTCCTCTCCCTAGAAATCCTATTATCAGATGAAAATGCAGATAATGGGCTATTTTGCTATTTTTCTGTCTAGATTGGCAAATCATTATCTGTGTCCTCTCATCCATTCACAGTACAGAAGAATTATCTCTTAATACTGACTACTAGATTTTCAACAACTATAAAATACTAATATATATGCGATCTTTTTATCTATAGATCCTATGACCATTTATAAAGAACTTAAATATCATTATTTTCTCGTCACATACAAACAGGCTATAACATTCCTTTGGTAACTGTAGAAACTGAGGCAGGAAGTAATGAAAAGTCTTTCCCAAGAAAACTAAACAAGGTTAAGCTATCAGCTATATTCTCGGGAAAACATTGGCCTAATATAAACAGAACTAACGATGCAGTGGCCTTGAAAAACAGTGTCCACCATTATACCAGAATATAATCTATACTGTTAGCTAGGAATCCGAAAGTGTCTAGATACGTTAATCCAAAGGAAGAACATTCTGTACTTAAATCTCCAAATATTCCTCCTGTGTAACTAATTTGTGGCATTTAAGAATATACTTTATGCAATAAGGAGTATAAGTAGTTCCTAATAATAGCTACAGAAATGTGTTTAAGTTGATTGATAATTTTTTTTTTTCCATGTTGTAAAATAGATCTTAAGTATTGCCTTGGAACTGAAAACAATTTATTCAGGCATCTATGTTTTAGGAACAAGTGTTTGATCTGGATGAAACAAGAACTACCCCCAAATATAAGACAGACTAAAGTAGAATTGTTCCACTGATGAATGTAATTACTAATGAGTACCCTTTATCCTCGCTGAAGTAAATATATTCTTGCATGTTTTATTTTCAGAATTCCTGAGTTGTTTGCTAATCTTCCTTTCTGGCAGCACAGTGTTTCTCCTTCCCTGTGCTTGGCTGCTGTTCTAGCACCCTCTTGACTGCTAAAAATCTCCCAGCATCTTATTGCCAAACCCAGCCCAGGAATGGTCGCTTCCAGGGATAACCATGGGAAAGTAAAACTGGAGAGGTGAATATGGTTTTCAACACTATGTTAAGGTCCTTGTAACTTTTTCTTTTTCTCCTTTTTCTTTTTTTTTTTTTTTTTTTTTTTTTTTGGGGGGGAGGTGCGTGAGTTTGGGTTTTTTTGTTTAGTGGCCTACTTGTGGCTAAACTGATAAATCTCATCCTCTGAATGGAGATGCACAACTCAGTATTGTAGTAATCTTACTGAATATAGCCTCTATAAGTCATACCCAAACTTCAAGTAATTAGGTCGGGACCTCTTAGCAACATACTCATAGTATCCCGTAGGTCAGTACTCATAGTAGGTCAGAACAAACTACCTCTCAGTTCTTTACCCAGCTTCTAAGTGTAGGTACTTCAGACCACAATGAGTTCCTTGTAGCAACAGATATGCTACAAAAAGAATACACCTTATTTAAGTTCTCATGTATAAGCTGCAGAGACTGAAGCATAGATGTATTCATTTCAAGACAGAATGAAGCAGGTTAGTCTTTAAGATTCAGATGACAGTGTCTGTGGGGAAAGCCTTGGAAGTATAAAGTGTACTCCTCGTTAACTTTTCATTTATATATCTATTTTCTTGCTTTTATCTATTTATTTATTTATAGTAATGTAAACACCCTTCTTTGCTGTGGCTCATTGACGATACAAGTGCTACAACACAAACAGATCTTTTCAGGGCCTTTCCTTTAATGAAGGGACAATCCACATATATGGCAATACATTAAAGCTGCAGCTTTACAAGAATCTCTCAATTCCTGTAGTTAGAAATACTGAATCGGACATAATGAATAGTTAAAAGACCTCAAAATAGGACTGAGAGGTTTCTTTTGGAAGACACCTGGAAGTCTGCCATCTTCCTATCCCACTGCAATTCCAAAATCAATGCCTTGTCTAGTTTGAACTGTAGGAGTCTAACTCTTCAAGATTATATAGGTGCTATAAGTCATAATTTCACAAAGAGTAATTCTCCCTTTACTCAATAACATCTGCCTAGAAAATCACTAGATTATCCCCACCCCCACCCCACTCCATAGGAATCCCAGGTCAAAGTTCTCTGTGCATATTTAGGACTGGAATAATCATGTCCAACACCTGGTATCGCAGCTCTCTCCCTGCCATCTCCCCTGGCAACAGCTTTTGCCTTTTTATTAGAAATATGTTGTGCAGTGATAGCAACAAAATGGATGAAGAATGTGCTGAGGCCACCTGCAATAGCCTCCATCGTGGCTGTGCTCCTGAAATGAAACACCCTGAACACTCATTCAGAGGTGTTAAAGCAAGGAACCACTGCAATGGGTTCTGCCGTTTTTCAGGCTGTTGTTGCTGCTTGCCCAGTGTGCCCTTCAGCCCTTCTCCTGAGCTTACAGAGCCTTGAAGTGTTTCCTTAAAAGCACAAAGTACTCAAGGTAAGAGAGACAGAAATACCTTTTAAAGAATATGACTGCCATTCTCGATCAGTTGTTCCACTCATAACATGAGCAAAGAGATTCACAAAGAGGCAGACCAGACTTGACTGCCATATTATGGGCTTGATATGTGAAAGTAAAGTAGAGTGACAACCCAGTGTGAATTTTCTCGGTTGTCATTGGTTTAACGAGGATTTCTGCCAGATTTTTATTGTCATTTGGCTATTTAACTTGAATGGGAAATAGATAGGTTGGCTGTTTGTTTCTGAAGTAAAAAAAAAAGTGAGGAAAAACATCTGACACAGCTCAATTAATTTTTTTATTAGGACCATAAGAGACCATAACCAATTAACAACATAAAGTATGTTACCAACAATTTGTCTGTTGTGGCTCTGAACCAGTTAAAAAGAAGGCTAGCTCAGCATGCCTTTTCAAGCTGCCTTCATATTCTATCTCTTTAAAACATATAGTTTTATAGAATTTAATAAACCTCCATCTGCTTATCTTTAGAGCAAACGTACCAAAAATATCAATGTGTACCAGACACACAAATTATTATTACCAGTTTCCATTTGACAATTTTAAAAACAGAAACATGAAAGTGACTGAAAACCATCTAAGCCTAGTACAAGGAAGAAAGTCTTCATATTTATATAACAGAACCAAAGGTTATATGAAGTTTAATAGGTCTCTTGATGTGGGTGTTGGAAGTCCAGTTCAGAGCTTAATATGTCACAGGAAGGACCTTCATATACACATTCTAAAATATCCCCTTGAAAACGTGTCAGTAGTTAAAATAAACCAGGCTATAAAGATGTAGAGTTGGTTAATGGATAATTCTCTTAGTTTTAATTTTTTTCTTTCCTTCCCCACACACACACACCCATCCCCATCCCTCAATTCATTAACGACCATGATGAAACAACAACTTTTCCAACATTTGTTGTATCTGTGGCATACCAAAAATTATACAGTTATCTGTAATATCTGTGTTGATTTTTCATGATAGCTGTGATTTCAGTGTCCTGTCCAAACTCTAGATATGCCAATACCCGCGTACTGCCTAAGACTGCACTATGAAGACTGTAGTATGTTCTGTTCTTTTTTGAAGAAATTTATCAAGATTCAATCCTTATATTGTAGCCTTCATTGTAGCTTTGTATGCATTGAAGTCGGTAACATTACAGCCCAGGAAAGGAGCAAGTCAGCTGATATTATTGACATTTCCTTGACAAGTAAGAAAAAACACATCTTGCAGATTTAAAATGTGGTAGATCTCTGAGTGGTTATCAATGCCTTCTCTCAATGGAAGGCAACATCTCTCTCTGCAGAACGGTGCCTTATGTATTTTAAAAAGCACACCAGGTGCCAGGTCTCGTCAAAGTAGAAGAAAATAAGTTTTTTGTTTCTCTCGAGTTTTATTCCCATTTTGGTGAACACAAGTTTTCAGTCATTTCCAACTTCCTTTTCTATCTTATCTTTGTTCTAGAAAACTGTAGTGTGCCACTTCACAAAAATGCCTGTGTGCTACTTGCTGCTGCCATTGCAAGGAGAGCTGGTATTCTAAGATATGATTTCAATGGGTCTAATTCTGTGCTGGATGGCAAACATAAACATTGTTTTCTGAGAAATACTAAAGCTTTGGGTTTTGCTTTCATTGTAAATTGAGACAAAAGAGAAGGGAGGAAGGGAGGAAGACAGAAAGAAGGGAGAAATTGGGGAGAAGGGGTGATGGGAAGGAGCAGGGAGAAAGGGAGGAAAGGAGGAAAGAAGTGAGAATGAAGGAAGGGAGTGAGGGAGGAAGGAAGGAGGGAAGGAAGGAAGGAAGGAAGGAAGGAAGGAAGGAAGGAAGGAAGGAAGGAAGGAAGGAAGGAAGGAAGGAAGGAAGGAAGGAAGGAAGGAAGGAAGGAAGGAAGGAAGGAAGGAAGGAAGGAAGGAAGGAAGGAAGGAAGGAAGGAAGGAAGGAAGGAAGGAAGGGAGGGAGGGAGGGAGGGAGGGAGGGAGGGAGGGAGGGAGGGAGGGAGGGAGGGAGGGAGGGAGCGAGGGAGCGAGGGAGCGAGGGAGGGAGGGACATGTCATGTCCTTCTGTAGCCTCACAAAAGCTAGTCTCTTCTTACCTCAAAAGAAAGTAACAAAAACATTCATTTAATACCCCTGATTCCCCAAAGAAAACACAGTATTCCTCTACTGTCTGGCATCTGTTGTTACTAACCACAGACACAACAAAGCAAAGAAAATTCAAAACTGTAGTCAGAACCCCCAAATCTAGTTTCCATAAACTCTTTGTGATGGCTGGTATGTCAAAGATAAAATCTAGGTTTATTAACAATCAAGCTCCTCTATTGCAGTTTAAAGTATTTCAATTGAGAATCCTCTAGCCATGATCTTAGCATGCAAGGCACATACAAAGTTGACAAAGGAAATTATTGGAGGCAGTGTCCCACTGTAATTAAAACAGTGGAAGCGCAGAACATAGAAACTGTCCCACCCACCGTTCACCCTTCCCATCCTAATGCAAGTAGAAATACATGCTTTTAGACCACAAATACCCAGGCTGATTAATTACATGGCTATGCAATATTACTTATGCATTCCTCCTGAAATGTCAAAAGGATTAGGAGTGCCACATCTTTCCTCCCAAACTCTAATCTTAAGGAGCCCTGCTGCAATGAAAACAGTGCAATTACTTTCGTACACTGTCAATTTTACAATAGGGGGAAAAAAGAGCTTTACTAAAAGCAAATAATTATACCACCACTTAATGATTGATTTAACATAGAAAACCCATCTAATTCCTTTTGTCATTACAATCTACAGTACTAACACTCTAACAATGCTGCCTTAGTGGTTAGACATTACATTAGCATTAATAATAATGCTAATATAAAACATAGCTTAACTTTTTGTATTGTTAATCTGCATCAATGCACTATACACCTGGTGTATTATAAGGCCTATTAGTGTAGCAAATGTTTGGGATGATACAATCCAGTCTAGCACCATCTTTTCAAAAAAGGCACCCGTGCAGCATATTATACATTTGAAAAACGAACATCCTACATGGCACACAGAGGAAGGAGTCATATAGTTTCCATTTTACTGCAAACAACAACTGCAGAGCTGTGGAGTAATATTTACCCTAGAACACAATTCCATGTTTTCAATCCGTGCATACCTTTAAACTGGCGTCATACAGGTGACTACTGCCCCATCTTGAGCCTCTGAGATAGGGATGGACCTGTTTCTGGTATTGTTCATATACATCAAGGATCAGTAGTGCATTGGGATAGGAAGGTCTTTTGAATGAATAGAGTCTCATTTTATGTTATAGTACTTTGGAACAGTTGTTTATTTCTATTTCAATGCACAGCACTATGCTAGTTGCTGTATAAACACTGTAAGAAGCATCACTTGCCTTGTAGAGCTAACCATATAAATAAAATATAGACCTGGGATGAGAAAAAAAAAAAAAGAAAAAGAGGAGGATTCTTACCTTCACCTTGCAGATTTCATTGTGCTTCAAGCACTCAATTAATTTTGAGGACACTAAACTTTTCAGAACAAATAAACACTGACTTCTAAACACTAACTTTTCAGGATTACTAAATTCTAACACTACTAAGACAATGCTTTTCAGAACAAAAGGAAATTGGACAGGGTCACGGATGTTTTGTGAGTTCCAGGTTTGGGCCAGAAGAGGTTAATTTAGGAATGTCATATAAAACAAAGACATTTTTCCTATCTGGTTTAGCAGAAAGAACAGGTAGAGTTGATCATGCATTTATTAGATTTCAAAATTCAGGAAACTTTTCTTGCCTGTTCACATACTTCATGTAGCGTCAATGAGCATTTTAGTTTTTCATTCATCTCTGATAAGAATGAAATGAACATAACAAACATTGCAACAGAGAGAAAGAACTGCAGTGTGAAAATATACATTTGAATATCCCATCAGAGAGGGCTGTAATTTCTGCACTATCCATTACTTGGTGAGAGTGCCATTCCAGACGTGGACTAAGAATGAAGGTGTGAAATCATTAGAGTTTATATCTCAGGCTAGCTGTAAGCGTTGGCCTATTTCTTTAGAAGTGTCACTACTTCCTGTTTAACATATCGACCTGCCTGTTTGGCATTTGACAGCATTATTGAATTTTTGCTGAGTTTTATGCTTCAGAAAGGACATAAAGTAACAGGTTTTCCCCTGGGCTCCCCCCTCCACAGTCTCAAATTTACTATGAACTTCAGAAACACTTTGTAACCTCATGTAAATATGTTATTTCTTTTTTTCTGTTGGAGGCAGCCTTTTTTTTTTTTTTTTTTTTTTTTGGGGGGGGGGTGGTGTTTGGGGTTTTTTTTGGCAGTGGGACAGTGGGACAGTGGGGGCTGAAGGTTCCCTTGACGCTAAAGAAATTGTTCGGAAATAATCAAGTGTGTTTCCAAAACACAAGTAAGTAAATGTCCCCTTTGCCTTTCTTCCCATACTTTATGGGTTGGTTTAGGTGGATCTCAGCACATAAAGTCGTCTGTCATGTCCTGTGTACTCTCTTGGTACCTTGTTCCTCTTTTTGTACTTTCACAAAGCCCAGTCTCTAGGCTGGGACCACAGGCTCCACTCAGTGGCAGAGGCTCTGAAAGTTAAATATTGCAACTCTGAGAAAGGAAACATCCACATTTATTTTTTTTTTTTTTTTTTTTTTTTAGATTCAAAGCCAGATTTTTAAAAAGCCTTTTGGCTTCTACTTCTGAGTACAGCATGAATTACAGCTGGAATCAAGACTTTCTCCCAAAAGGGGTGTTGTGACACCTAGCATTACAGCAATGAAATATTGGGTGCCTGGGATTCACAGCAATCATATTATCATCTAGATACCGCATACAGCTAATAGGAAAACATAGATGTGGTGGGTTCTTAAGAGCCAGCAAACAAGAACAAAGCTAGTTAGCAAGGCAAGCCTGAGAAAAAGTCTGACTTGGATTTATACTTCAATTCAGGTGTGCTGACCTTTGCTTCTGTAACACAGCCTCAGCATCCTCTCCTCACTTCATATGTCTAAGGCATGGACTGAGGCACAAGTGGCTGGTTGCTTCATTTAAACATGCCCAGATGAACAAGATTTAGAAGATGGACTGTTGAATGAGGGGGACAGAGAAAGAGAGAGAGAGAGAGAGAGAGTGTGTATGTGTGTGTGTGTTGAAGGGGTGTAACAATGTCTTCAATATGCCTAGAGATCACTTGAAAGAAAAAAAAACCACTTTGTCATTCTGATTGTTCTCACTGGTCATATGACAGAGAAAGTTGTTGAGAGAAGACGTGTCTTAAAGGCTTCTTCAGAGTCTCAAAAGAGCATTGTTTATAGGCTACAGATCCAATTCTTCCCTCTCTTGCTACTCTGCTTCATAGCTTTAAGATACAGTAATTCTAGGTTCCACTTCACAGGAGACAATTAGATTTACCAATATTTAATTTTAAAGCACAGAGTGTTCATGACTGCAATAACTTCAGTGAAGGGACGGGGACACCCAGAGCTCATAATTCAACTAGAATTTAACATTCTAAAACTTTCCCATTGCTGAGCCCATTCTTTCCAACCCCTCTTTCATTTTTTCTCTTTGTCACTTTGCACTGCCAGCATTCAGTGTTACTATTTTTTTTCAATTACTCTCAGATTTTCATCCATCATACTACAAATGCCTTTAAAGTTTCTTTCCTTTTTTTTTTTCTCTTTTCTTGCCTAATAAGTCATCAGCTGTGAAACAAGCCTATGTCTTCCTATTTTTTCTTTCTTTTTTTTTTTTACTCTCTCTTTTAGATTTTGTTTCTTTCTGCTTTGCATAGATTTTTCTGAGGAGAATAAGTGATTAAATTCTTTGTTAAAAAGTGGGAACTACAGTGACATATTAACCCTGCAGTAGGGATGAGGTAGTATATCTAAGCAGCTGCTTCAGCTCAGGTGCCAGAGGTGCTAACCATTTGAGGTGGGGAAATCCCACAGGACTATCCCTCTGCCTTCTAAGGAATAAGTAAAGTCCACCAATTATTCCACTTATGCACTTTTCTACCAGTCCTGAGGACACATTAACACTTTTTTTTTTTTTTTTTTTTTTGGAGTCTTAGTACATTAAGGCATTCCTTTACCATCTCTAAGATGGTAGTTTAACTTTCAAGTTCCTATCAGGAATGCATGCTTTTGGCCAAAGTAGTCTTCCTAAAGTGAAGAAGAAAAACTGAATTACAGCACTGACTAGTTTTATAATGATATTTTATTTCAAACTACTGTTGTGGGCACTTCTGGAGCCCCTTTCTCAGGAAAGAAGAAATTTGAACTATTCTCCTGTGACTTCATTTTTCCTCTTGAATGTCCTGTTAGATACGGAGTCAAGAATGAAGATGCACTGATCCACAGAAGTGGATAAGAATATGATTAAATGTGGTTTAGGGATCAAAGAAGCTCATAATAAAAGGTTAGCATATGGAAAGGCAAGCATGTGCGTGGCAGGCAGAACACTGAAGATCTGTCTTCAGACAGAAATCCTAAGCACAGACAAGAACAACTGTGAAATTATTTTGTCTCCTAACAAATTCATGGTGGAAATCCTGGGTCAATTGTCAGCTGTCCGGGTTTGTCAGACCATTCAGGAGTTGCTGAATGAAAGATCTCAGCCAATTTCACATGTGGAACCACCAAAGGGAATCTTATGGCACTTCATTCTCCCCCCACACAGTGTCTCTCTGGGTAGCGTCAGAATTACTGGTTCATTCAAAACCAGTTGTTTGTTTTTGGTTTGGGTTGTTTTTTTTTTTCATTTTGGAATTGCTGGTGATGTTTGGTTAATGTTCTGCAGAATTAGTGTGCTGAACTTGCTTATTGAATAGTTAGGCACCACAGCCGACACAAGGAGAATGGAAGCAATGGGATAACAGAAAAGGAGGTAAAGCAGTTACCAAACCATTCTGGCAGCACTGAGTGAGGCTGTCTCAGTCAGTGTTATCTGAGCGCACCTTTAAATGCCAGCAAGTTGATTACAGTCAACTCAGAGTCCGGTAGACCATGCAGAACCTGTCAAAAGCTGAGAATAACCAGACGACCATCACTCAGAACGCAAACCTTGTGTGACTTACTAATTTTATTTCCATTCAGATTTGAAAAGGTGGGTTACTTGCATTGGTATCACCCGGTCCACAGGGCCAGATAATCTTGTCAAAATTCACCATGGTTTAAGTTACGTATTAATAAAATAAAAGACTATTCAGATGACCTAAATCAGCCTTATTAAACTGGTTCTTCCACAGACTGTAGAGAGATCCAAGCAGCAAGCATTGCATAATTCCTTACAAGGTCCAAGTCTCTCCAAAGGGAAGTCATGGAGTACTATGCAACGACTCCATTTGTTTCCAAAATGTCTATGAACAGATTCACCAGGGAACTAAAGACTGTTCCATAAAATGCATATCTTCCTACACCTGGCAGCACGGTCCCAGCTGTGTACAGTCCCTCCTGCTGACAGCAGGACTCCGTCAACCTTTGGCCTCATCTCCAGATGCATGCTTTACGATCTCATTGTAAAGAACCAACAAAATGCTGAAACACTTCCTCTGCTACTGCTGTCAGAGATGGTAAAGAAGAAAATGTATAGGAGTCAGCTTCAGCTGACAGGGTCCAATTTCTACACCATCAAACAGGTTTCAGTTCACAAACTACTCCAAAATGTATTTAAATTGTCCGTCTACATTATTTTCCATGTATGAGGATGACAATTTTTAGCAAAGTATTAGTTTAGTATTTGTTTAACAGCCAGGGCTTCCCGGGTCCATCCATACCAATAAATTAAATTATTCCCAAGATTGTTTTTTGTCATTGAGACTGTTGTGTTAAACTTGATTAAGGGAGAGATTCAGGAAGGAATGACAGTTGACCTGGGGCAATATCCAGAGTCCAAATCCTTGGAAGTGTAGATGATGCTCTTCAAGGGTCCAGGCACACCCTTTAATTTACTAGTGTGAGCCAAAAGGACAGTGTCCATCAGGTCTACCAGTGTGTAAATGGGAGAAAGAGCTATGATGACTAAATCATCTTTGATTTGCCCTCCAAAGGTACTTAACTCTCTCAGGTAGAGGTTTCACTTTAAATTAACTCCATACAATAGTCAGTGTAAATAATCTTATCTGCATAGTAGTTTCCTAATGCAAACACTAATACCTATACTATAGAAACTGAAAAAGGGCTTGAGAAATTGGCGATTTCTCAAAGCAATAAATCAGTGTCTGTTCTAAAGATAAATATGTAAAAAACAGTTATTTCACTTCCAGATTGCTGTAAAACTTAAATAATGTTTATGAGGGGTATTAATGAAAGGTGGTACAAACACATATTATTATTATTATTATTCTGCAGTAGCACCACAGCTTTACCACACCATCAAGAAAAAGCATCAGAAGTTGAAATAAGCTTTGATGAAAACTACTCATAATTCTCAGACAAAGTTGATGCAGTGATGTGTTACTAAAGCTGAGTGATTCTTGTTGGATTTTTTTAATGCTCATTAGTAATTAATTTTTCTCCTTTAAAGAAGATGAGGTCGTCTTTGCATAAAAATGAACCATGGACTAATTCCAAGGGACTGAATAAGTCTTTTTCTTAGCATGCTTCAATAAATAACCTGGGCTAGGATAGTCAAAAGAGACTTGATCAGAAAGGCAATTGAATGACTATGGTTAGTTAATTTCTTATGTGATTTTGGGTTAGTTATTTGTTGGGGAGGGAGAGAATGTCATACCATTTCTAGCTAAAATTAGGAGCCCAGAAATGCCCTGGGGCCAATAGAGGAAAATGTTTAACCTCAGGGCATATCAGTGCAGCAGTTAGGCAGTAGTAAGGCTCTGTACTTAAGTATTCTGTTCTGACAAGCTCATTACCCATGAAAAGTTTGTCTTTGAGATCCTGGAGGAGTAAAAGGAAAAGTTTGGAATGAGGAAAATAGAATTCCTGTCTTGCCCCTGAAATTAGTGCATTGCATGTGCATATGTCTATGGTGCAATTCTTCACAAATTAACTGAGAACAGCCGGGATTTTGATTTGTCCTATTTAGTCAAATAAATTGGTATCAGCTTTCACCATATGGTTGTAAAAAACAGGAAAAAGTGAGAAAGTTCTCTGTCAAAAATACATCAGTCCTTGGAGTGAAAATGCCAAAATACAGAATCTGGGGTAATTTTGCTCGTCCAACATAGAAAAGCTGGGACAGCCTCACCAAAATTGTTCTATCCCATAGCATGTACTTCTTGCTCAATCACTTCTGACTTGAAAAGCATTCCCACTAGTCAAGTTCACCTAAAGGACTTGATGGACTAAATGTGTCCTGATATTAGGGAATACCTGGTGATATTGACAAATGCCCACTGGTGTCCAGAACAAGGTGGAACCACCCAACTCATTTTAATCTATGACCTACTGGTACAGTAAGCATTAATTTGAATGGAGGTCTTGGAAATACAGTAGCTTGCTCATTACTTTCTGTTCCCTGTCACATCTATTCTGTGACCTACTGCCTCTGTTCCTCTGTTTTACTCTCAGACCAGCCGCTGTTAACTATTATATTTTTTCCTTTTACCGCTTTTCACTCGAAGCTATAATAGGGAGTTATTCTGAGCTCTGTATGATCTAAGGAAGTCCTGGGAAAGAGAGACACACACGTGTGCAGTGTTGAGGGAGGTTATAGTGTGGAAAATAAAGTAATATCTGCATTCCTTGGTATGCTTTCAATTTGATTTGATGCAGAATTATCAAGCAAAGTTATCTGACCTGTGTTATGCAGGAGGAGTTACACAAGGTCCCTTTTGGACTTAAAATCTATGAATCTATATCAGCAATGGAAAGTACATGTGAGGTGACCTTCCCAGATTCACAGTACACTTCAGTCGAAAATGTCTTATCTGACTACCCATTTAACAAGAAAAGGGTTATAACCAACAACCTCAAAAGCACCTTAGTATATTTTAAAGGCAAACAAGGTCATTTGCAATGATTCATTAATTTTCAGAAAGCATTTGAGTCTTCCAATTTGGGTTTTCTGTCGTGATTTTTTTTTTCTTTTTCTTTTTTAAATGCAGATTAAAATGTGGGTTGGGAGGGATGATTTTTAAAAACTACCGGGAAAGACAGCCTTTTGTTTCCAGGTAAAGGATCTTTTCAAGGAGTGTTCTGTCAAACTTCTGGGTTTTGTGTGTCCAGAAAACATTGGTACATAAAGAGATGATTGCTAAGACAACACTGCCTTGCGTTTACTCCCTTGCTTAGTGATATCTGTAATTTATTTGAAATAGTGATGGTCTGGACTGAGCAATGTGTCCTTCAGATGTAACCTTAATAGATACTTAATTCTTATAGTTTGTTGACCAAAGCAGAGTGGGTCAAATGCCTTTTTCTGGTGTAAACCAGCTAAAAAATGTGTCTAAACAGCTTCAGCAGCGTGAGCCGTGATGATGTGGCACAGAGCAGCCCAAGGCCTCTGGATGACGGAGGGAGGCGTTCCTGGAGGCAACATGAGGAGGAACTAACTGCACTGGAGAAAGTCAGGGGGAGAAGAATGATGTCCTGCATTCCCTGCCTCCAAAACACAGAGCACAGGTGGGAGAACTGGATGGAGAGAGTCCTCACCCCCATGGGTAATTTAAGACCTTTTTTTTATATTTTTTTTTCCTACCCCAGGGACAGTCCTTTTCCAGCAGCTAAAGCTCCAGGACTGAATGAGCTTCCCAGACAGAGTCACATCTCTCCTTAGCTGTGCTGCTTTCACTTCCAGCCCCACTCTGCAGTGGTTCAGCCTCCATTCCCTGCTAACACATAACTGCGCTGCGTTTGATGAAAAGAAGGGTAAACGAAGGGCAGATCAAGCAACCCCAAGTCCCCTTTCTCATTTTCTCTCCCCACAACATACTCTGTCTGTACGTGTCCTCCAGCAACAGGATGTGTGCATATGTGTATTTGCAGAAAGCAGTGTGCTAGGGTTAGGTAGCTCATTCAGTTAAGACATCCTGTGTATCTTCATAAAGAAGTGCCTTGAAGAAGCTCTGCTGCTGACCACAGAGCTTAATAGATCTCAAAGGGACAACACTTTGATCCATGTTTCACCTCAAGGCTCCTGCTCTATGCATGTACTACTTTATTTCAAGGTTTCAGTGACGAGTGAGGCATCTAGCTCTGCTGTCTAGGCAAAAATACAACCAAAACAATAAAACCAAAAAACAAAAAACACACAATCCAAAAAGTGAGGTTGATTTGCTTTGTAGTCCAGTTTTCAGAGACAGGGAAAACATGAGCTAGTCAACCCCAGCTGGCCAGGGACCAGGGCTCACTCCCTGACATAGGTGACTAAGTCAGTAAAAGGATGTTCTTTATCTTCTTCTCTGTTTGTCTTGTTCAAGGCCATGAGTTTGTTGCCTGTATCAATCTGCTGCCTTTCTCACCTACCTGCTTTGCTTGCAGTTAAAGTTGCCTGTTCTGTTTTCCTACATAAAAGATAGCTCCTGACATGAATAGGAAATATTCGTCTATAGTGGGATGATGTATTATAGGTATATATTATACAATTCTACTGTATAATATATTATTCCTGGTGTACTATTCATATCTTTAAACCTGAACTGTAGCTAGACTGTCAGGGACTCAAAACCAGCAGAATGCATGAATGTCCCATATTAATGTCCCTTAATCCTCCCTTTTTTTTTACCACTCTCAAGAAAGCCTCTTAATAAGGACAGAAAGTCAATACTTAAGATAGGGATTGTGTGGGGATGGAAAACCTAATTTGTAATTGAAAATATCTTGATGTATACAGAGTACAGAATAGGAGAAAATATCAAGGGTCTTCTCAGGCATCCCACCTTGAACCCTGCTGCCTCTGATGCCTTGGAATCACATCAGGAAATCTGTCACTTACATGCAGTGTTACGGAGACAGCCTATTCCCCGCTCTTGTTGGTCTCATTGCCTGAAAAGGAGAACCTATTTTCCTAACTCCTTAGGCAAGCCCTTAATCTGGAAATGGCTTGAGACTAAACATAAGTAAGCATTCCCCAAATAATACTTGTGAATGAAATAGTTTTGTATCTCCCCATCTCACTTTCAGTATCATTTTAATGGCCTGTAACGACCACGAGATCTTCTTATTCCAATGAGAAAATTCATTTATAGGGAGAAGGAAAATCAAGATCTAGAAGACTAATCAAGACATGGAAATGCAATCTGTGATTTCCTACCAGGATGAAAAAGAGACTTTACCACAAACAAGGCAGCGATTTCAGACATTAAGATTCTCTACACCAGAATTTTCCAGAACAGGATCCTCTTTCCAAAAGAGAGCAATAAAAGACATTTAGAGAAAGAATAAGACAGACAAAGCAACTATAGAGTGATTTCTTGCTGTCGAATTCCCATAGCTCCTGGCAGCTGTTGATGTTGGCACTTCCTGAATGGAAACTAACATCCACGGCACAGTATTTAATAACCTCCCATGGACCAGGTCTTGCTGGATTTGTCTACTACCTTTTTTAATCCACTTGGAGCCTCAAAAGTATCCTGTGGTGATGAGAGATCTGGTTTAATTGTGTGCTGCTTGAAAAATACCTGTGTGTTTTGTTTTTGGTTTTGTTTTTGTTTTTGTTTTTTTATAATATCCAAGAATGTCTTGAATACCCCCTGATTTCTGTATTTTAATGACTAATGTTTACAGACCTCTCTGGGAAAGCTCACACAATCATAATTTTGCCAAGCTTCAGAGTCTGACTGTTGAGTCTTTTCCTGTATAACACCTATCCACAAACACAGATAATTTTTGTCTCCTTTTCCTGTATTTTTTTTCTGACTCTGATATATAACCTTTTTAGAAGCTGTGTAAACTGCAAGCAATATTCAAAATACAGCTGTGCCTGGCTCTTGTTCCAAGACGCTTACCTTACAACTCCATATCCCCAGTTTCACACAGGAGCTCCTATATTCACAGGAACATACTATTGCTGAAGACATTGGGATTTAAACACCCTCATTTCCTATCTATAGGGCCAGAGTCTGCTTGGTTTTCATTTGTGCAGGGGATGTTTTGACCCTATGAGCAGTGGAACAAACCCTCAAGATAAGTAAAGGCTGAGGCAGCTGCTTGAGTGGATCCATCATTATCACTTGAATACGCTCTGTGGATAAACAGAGGCCTTCAGTCCCTGGGGCTATTAATCTGACACCTTTCATGGAGCACTAAAAGAATTCACTTAAAATTAAAAACAATGCACAGCTGTTTCAATGGATAAGTCATGCCATTTGCATGAGGATAATGGATAATCAATATACAATGGTGACACAAATTAAATGTGGATTAAACAGTCATTGTTCCACAGCTATGCTCTGTGTGATTTTTCCAGATATCATGTGATAGTCCTTTATTTCATATTATTGCTTCAATAAAAACACATTTTCTTCTTTTGGAAGACACTGCTTCTTTATCAGCCACTCTGGTACAAAATAAACAAATGAAAGTGCTAATTTCCCCTGGCTTATCTAGCACATCAGTGGTCACCTTCTGGAGAGTTGTAGAGGTTACAGAGGGAAAGTATTTCTTCTTATTGCAGTCCTCCAATATTCTTGGTGCAAGAAATTATGGGGATGGGCCAATAGTGATAGGGCAGGATGAGGGGACCTAATCTTAAGATTTTAAAAGCTATCTTATTTCAGTTAGGCTTTTTCTGTAGGTAATTGGGAGACATAGACACTTATAAGACATAAGGCGTACAGGATGAATCATTCCCTGGAGGTGTCTGTCTCAACTCAGTACTGAGGGAGCCAAGACAAACTGTTTAGTTTAGGTGTCCAAATTCTAGGTGGTTAAAATTATGTGAAATGATTCTCGCTCCTATTTGTTCTATAAAAGTTGTCTAGTAATGTGCAGATTAAAAATACATAATAATAATAATAAAAAATCCTGTTTTCAGTTTACCCATACAATGATAATTAAATGTCTCAGCATTGTTAATATATTTAAACTCACAACATTTAGCCAATGTTGGGAAACACAGTTGCTTTCATTGTATAAGTTTAACCTGAGTGATTTATCCAAAGTCGTACAGAAATTTTGGACTCGTGACATCTTAAGCTTAGATCATTCTTCTCTTTAAGCTTCAGTGGAATTTAGGCATTGAACCCCTATAGTCTCCTTTAAAAGAACTATAATGCAGTGGCCAAAATTTCACCTAAGCCTCATTGACAGGGAACACTTGAAAAAGGCAGCTGAAGGAAAAGTTGGACCACTTTCCACAGGACCAAAGGTGAAATTTGGACTCTGAATATAGCTCTTAATCATTTCAGATAAGTCAACCAAAACCCATAATTAATAACAAAAAGTAATAATGAACTTCTGTCTAACATACACTACTTAACTAACCTCAATTCAAATCACTGACCTAGAAGTATTAAACTCCTTTCCTATTACTAATCAGATGAGAGAAACATCCAGTGCTCAGAGAAATTATCTTCTTTTCATTTGGTTCACTGAGACAAATTAAGCTCTTTTCAGTCTGTGTGATATTTTTTTCACAGCCAGAGCTGATGGCAGAAAGAAAAATGCCACTTCTTTTTATTTGTCAAAACATTTGTTGAGAGAAAAAAAAGGTGAAGAGTGTGAAAAATCAGAATTATTTTATTCAGAGTGTTAAAAATCAGAATTATTTTATTCACAGTTCTTCAATTCTTCAGAAATTTTCATCCATTTTACAAAGTTCCTTATCTTGGAAAAGAAAATATTGGAAGGTTCCTTTCTCTGTCTGTTTAACCCTGTCATTTTTCTTTCAAAATGGAATATTTCTGGCAAAGGAATAGCGAGCAATGTGTTTTAACATAGTGATAGGTCTGTGAGTTCGGGGCTCATCCTTCAGCCAGGTTGAAAAGCATTCCACTCATCCCTGCTATGTGTGAGAACTTGAACATCAGCATTTGCAATAAAAAAGCAGCCGGAGATTGAGACAAACCTCAGACAGACTTTACATTAGATTTTAGAAACTGCTTAGTTTTGTATTAACACTGCTTTTTCTTAGAGTCAGTAGTGAAATTTGCACTGACCTCATGGGGAACAGGGGAAGGCTTACACCGTATACTTCCAAGTAACTTACCAGAAGCCTTTAAAATACAAGCCCTTGCTTGGCTCTCCCATTTGCCTATTTGATCTGTGCTGTAATGGGAATGGTTTCATCTGCTCTGCTACTAGCCATCTGAACTGTTCAACATTCCCAAAGAATTTTGCTTTCAAGTTGGCTGCAAGCTGACATTGCCTTTTTGTAATATATTTATCTGGGTGTTTGCTGGCAGGGGTGGAGAGAAATGCCAGTTATATAAGTGAGAAAACCTGTTTTACAAGTGAAAATAATGTCTACAATCTGGAAGATTTAAATGAGTCAGACGTTAGGATACACATTTAAACCAAAACACTGACGATATATTTAAATCCAGCAAATGCTTGCACATGCACGTAAGCCTTGGGTAATCAGTGAAGAAATACTCACATGACTTAAGCTATTCACAGGTATGAGACTTTGCATGACTGCTCCCTCAAGTGGGAATATTAAAATTTCTGCAAGTGAAGTAGTAAGCACAGGTTCTCACTGAGGGTCAGTTACTATCAGCTGCTAAACCAATTGTACGACATACCCTGCACGGCGCACCATCAGTTAAGCAAAACTGCACTGTGATAGATTAGAAGTGGCCAAATAGCAAGGGTTTATGCTAAGCATTAGTCAGAATTTCAGCTGTTGGGAAAATCAGAGTTCCGATCACCATCCGTTTATTAAGAGATGGCTTAAAACAACAACAACAAAAGAGCAAAGATTTTAATTTTATTTATTTTTAATGATGGCTGGCTGTAACAACAGCTAATTAGAAATATTTAAAGCAGGAAAACATCTGCAAGTTAAAATTGTTTTCAGCTTAAATCTTACCATTTGCCAGGAGAGAAATGATATGTTAGGCATGTTGCATTCTCTCTCAGTATGATAGCAACTAAAGTGGCTTAAAATTGGATTCATTTATAAAGCTGGACACCATTAATATCACCCCCTGCATGACAGTAATTCATTTCATTCTGGTTTGTCTGCACAGCGGTAGGGGCTCTGGTCGTTGTATTCAGATCACGGTCCTAATTAAGTATTCATTATAGAATACATATTTTTTCATTTAAGACAGAATATCAAACATTCATGCCTGGTATTAAACTTGTTTACCATTGGACTATTGTTTTATTAATAAACACTGCCATACATGTTAGTAGTAACTTCAGGGTCAAAAACAGAGCTGGGTTGAAGCTCAACCATCACATACAAATTTCTGGGGACTTTTTGGAAGAACAGCTGCAACTTTTACATTAGTATCAACCGCTGTGATTTCAGGGGGAGTAATAAAACCCTGTGATATTCTTCTACTTTCTATATGAACATAGCTGAAACTTCATGAGAAAAAGTCAATTAGAGGTTTGTGGTATCAAATAAAACTCTTTGGCAGAGTTTTAGATTTAGTTTGGTTTCAATCTTGAGCTCACAAACAGCAAACTACATTTCTAATGCAGGTAATAAATTCTCCAAATCAAGCAGTCTGAGGCAAAATTCTTCATTCAGAGTCAGAATACTAATTTCTGGGCATCATGTAAAGAGAGATGCAAAACTATCTTTATGGAGTCACAGATCAGTCTGCTGTTCTTCCTTTTTCCTCTCAGGCGTGTCTGAACCAAAGCCCACAGGAGTTCCTCAGCTCAACACTAGAGATGTCAGAGGCCAGAATAACCTCAACAGCATCCTCTCTGTTGGCCTGAAATTCCCTGCTCTGGTGTTCCTCATCAACTCTTGGCTTGGCCAAGCAGCAAAACTCTGTCTCACCTTGATTTTTACAGCATACATGGAAGGCATACCTTTCCTGTGAGCTCCCTTTACTGAAGTAAGTCTGTATGAATCATGACTCTGTACCTTGCAAACATCTCAGAGTCTTGCTGGAAGAGTTTTTCCAAAGGTAAAAGAAAGAAAGAAGACATGGATATGATTAATATTACCTAACTCTGGAAACGTAGAAAGTATATTCATAATTCTGTGCTACTTAAAGCTCTTCAAAGAGTCAATGGGGGGAAAAAAAGGACGTCTACAGGAAAATGCAGGTGATCCATTTTATATGTGTAGTTGAGCATGAGATGAATCAAGAAATAATCCAGCTACCCAAATATAGTTTCATAGTGTAATTAAGGGTGCTGTTGGATGCCTGAGACTTGAGAAGGAATAGCTTTTAGACACCAGAATCCAGCCTCTGGTTTCTTTATTCTTCCTTTGCGAAATTCCTTGGGAGGTCCAGGAGACAAGACAGGATTTCCTTGTGTTTCATTCATTCTCTTAACCTGTCAGTTCTAAATGGACCAAGAAACTACTGAGGTTAATATGCTGTAGTTTCCAGTGTTGTGTCACCACTATCTGCATGTTTGGTCTATCATAAGACTAGAAAGATGATAGACATAGTAAATAACTCTTAGGTTTAGGTTATGCTGAGAAAATCTAGACAAATCCCAGTATTTCCAGCTTCATCATTTCAACACAAAGAGACTATTGAATGTTTCAGAAGATAAATATAAAGTAAACTTTTTTATACATAGAATACTCCAGAATAATGGAATAAATCCACTAGTTGAACAAAACCTCTCCAGCTTGACAGGATATTTTTTAAATAAAAAAATATTATTATTATTAATAATAATTATTATCTAGTAATAATTATGAATTTATTATTTTCATTATTATTATTGGGGGGTGGGGTAGGGAGAGAGAACACAAACAAACAAACAAAATCCAACAAATTTTGAATGGGAGTTTTTGTTTCCAGTACTTCAAAGAACTTAATGTAAAGAGAAAGTAGAAACTTTAGAAGATCGTTCAAACCGTAAGAAATAGCAACACTTTAATAGTTTGAAGAAATTAAGGGAAGGGATTTATTAAGTGTTCTTCTGGAAAAAGTTTTCTGAGAGTACTGAAGAAAGCCAAAGAAGACTGTTCATGGAAGTCCTAGAAGACTGGCCATGGAAGTATTTTGAGATCTATTGTTTCCATAATTTAAATCTTATCTGGACAAAAAAAACCTCCAGAAAATAGACACAATGGGAGGGAAGACAGAAAATATAACATACAATACATTTTTCTCTGGAGGAAGTTGTGGATTTGGTTGGTTTTTTTAAAATCTTTTTTTTTTTTTTTCATGAAAAGATAATCAAAAAGATAAAATGTTATTTCTCTGAATTTTTTAGTTTACTTGAAAGTTCAGTTTACCACCTAGATGGGTGTTTTGATGACCAGCTATTTTCATGAGTACTCCACAGTACATTTCAGTCAAAAAGAAACACATTAGCAGAGACCTACTATTTATATTGTTAACCTAGTTCATTTTGGATTAAACAGACTGGGGAGCACAGATGAGCAGTATCATCAGGCAAAGGGACATTAATGAATGTCTAGTGGTCAGAAAAGGAGGAGCTGGCCTCTTAATCTGGATAATACGTGCCTATACCTGAACTGCAGTTAGACCCTATGGGAGACATTGATTTGAATGAGTACAGATATCCATCATGTAGATACCTCTGACCTAGTTACCTGAGAGTCCCTTTATAGTCAAGAGGATGATTCTTTCCACCCTAAAATAGATATGTAAGACAGACTGTATAAATTGCATCCTGAAAGCTCCTACCACTCTCTGTGGAGTAAAGGAGTCCAGGATGATGCATTCGAAGGGAGATGCTGCTGTCAACGTCTCCCGTCTACACTTGGGTAACACGAATCGAAGCCAGCGTTACGCATTTCCCCAGAGTGACAACTAGAAGGCACATACATATTTACATCTTCTTAATAGAACCTGAAGACTGGGGTCAGCTGTAGGTTAACAAAGCTAGAAAGCAAAGAAAGCAACAGTTATAGAAATGCCTTTATATTACATTGAGTGCATTACACAGAACATACATATTGTGGTGGTTGCTATGAAGCCCAGCATAAGCAGGACCCCAGCGTACAGCTGGATGAAAATTCAGGACATTGAACCGATGTAATAATGGTATAGTGATGAGAGGATTCAAATATCTGGGGGGACACCACAGCTAATGCTTTTTTTCATCTGTGTGGTGAGACATGGTCCATGAATAGGGCGAGCTGATTGATTCTGCCCATAGCGAAGATCAGATTACTGAACTCTTTGTCAGTGGCAAGGACTGAACTTATTTTTGTTTCTCAGTTTTCTCATATGTAAAAAAGTTATCATTCTGAACAGTTCTGTGGTTCTCATTAGAGCTGCAACCTTCTTTTCTTTTTTTTTTTTTTTTTTGGTGACTCATTTATTTGGGGTGGGGAGGGAAGGAAACTAGGAAAGGACATTAAAAGGTCCAACTGTAGTGTGGTAGAAATGATTCCAAACTGAAGTCAAATCCAGGAAATAATTTTGAACAGCAGTCAGGAGAAAGGAAAATGTCAAATATGTTCCTGCTTTTCAAGCAGAGTTACAAAACATCATAGATACCAGCAATAAAAATCAGCAAAACAAGGTTGAATCTTGCATCCTGTAACCTAATAATATTTATTTCATACATGTCTTACTTAGAATTAATTCTTTTTCTGACTTAAATGGGATTCAAACTTGTATATCCTTTATCTGCATGGAAATGCCCAGTCGCTGAGGACTGTACATGCTAAAATGGGTTTTTCTCAATGTCAAGATAAATAGATGGCTATTGCATAACCAAAAAGTGTATTTATTTTACATTGTTTCAAGCAGTACATTTAGAAATATGATACTTATAAGGATGCCTCTATTCTGAGTCTAGAAGAGAAAATATCTGTTCAAAAGTTTAAGGAACAAATATTTATGGATTTTTGTTATTAACTCCCTTTATGAAAGAAGCAGACAAATTATAATTTACTTCACTAAAAATACTGAAAAATTTTTAATGCCTTTTTGGAGTTCTTTGAAATACTTGTAAAAGCACCAGCGTTTGTGGTTTTTTTAGTTTGGTTAGTTTGTTGTTTTTTTTATTAGCTACTATTTAACCTATTTTGATTTTTCATTTAGCTCACTTTGAAACAAATGCTTACTTTTTTTCCTTTTTTTTTTAGCCACTTTAATAGAAATAAAACAAACATACAACATTCATTTCCCCATATTTGTCCACTACAGTCAGAAGAATTTGCCAATTTGTGATAATAAACATAAATGGGCATGTTATAAGTATATATATTTACACAGAATTTCATCATTTCCCAGTCTGACTTTTCTGAATGCAAACAAGGCATTTTCATATTTTTATATTTTTACCAACACTTTCATGTTTTTACCAATACAACGTTCAGAGGAAAACAGTTCTGCCTCTGTTGGCCTGAAATGTTTCAGTTTGTTTTGATATATAACATAAACTGTCATACAAAATACTTTTAAACCAAAACACTTGGAAAACTAAACACACAAAAAAAAAAGTATTTTTGAAGTTGTCAAAAAAAAAAAAAAAAGTGCTTCAAGTCTATTAAAATTTAGGGATTAATTCTACTTTTTTTAGTCTTGAGAAGAAAAAATAACAAAACAGGAATGATTTTAAGAAATACTTAAACTTTGGCTTAACTGCATTGTCTGGTAGAAATGCACTCTGTCAGCAGAAGTCAGTAGAAATATCTTCCACCTACAGTTGCTCAGAAAACATTTATCAGTAGTATTACTAGGTATGGCAAAAGCAAGACATGGTCTGTATTATCCCCTCTCTGCAGACAAGATCAGATACAGTAAATTCTTATGACATCCTCAGAATCAGCTGCCTGTGATCCAGGCAAGGTTGGATGTGGAATGGATTGACCTTCTAGAAATGGTTCATTGTTATTGGGTTGTTGGGTTTGGGTTTGTTTGAGTTTTTTAATATAATCAGGTACAAATCCGACAAGTTATAGTAAAAGGTGACCAGACAGAGTCTGACATCGACAGTTACAAAGGCCAAAATTCTACATTGGATCTGTAGAAAACAGGGATTGGAAAAAACAGAAACCACAACCCTTCCAATAAAAGTGTATATATTCATTTTGGTGTGTTCCTCATATGACATGTTTCAGAACCCTGGTTCTTCCTGAGACAGTCCTGCACGTGGAGTTCAGTTTGTAGCTCACTCTTGATTGTGTTTCAAGATTTCAAGATGAATTTCTTTCAGACCACGACTGCATGTTTCAGGCTTCCTTCTGATTGGAAGAACAACCAGGGGCAAAATTGCTTTCTTCAAGCTGCTTTTCATGTCTCTCCATACTCCAGGCCTTTGTGGCAATGTGCTGCAATCTTACTACCCTCTAGATCAGGTTAATGCTCAAGTACGGAATATACCATAGAGATCTCCTGTCATAGTGAAAGGCCTCCTGTACAATGGCAGCAGAGAATTTTTTTTGTCCTTCATCTGTGCCTTTAAACATGGGAGTTAGAAGGAAATTTTCCAGGCTATTCATTTATAACAAGCAGAATGAGCTAGAAAAATGTCCTAGTTATTGCAAACCTGTGAGAAAAGGATATGGTTTGAATATGACTGAATAAAAATGAGGGCACACAAACTCAGTGAAGAGAAGAGATGTTACAGTGCTTAGCAATAATGGTTACAGTCTCATTTTCTGACAAACTGGTATAGAATATAATCACAATGTGAGCTCCATAATTAAAGCAAAGATAGCAGTGACATTTTTATTGTATATTTCAACTGCTGAATAAGTTCCTTTTTTTTTTTCCTTTTTTTTTTCTTTTTTTTTTAACTCATACAGAAACTATTCATTTTTGCAGGCAGGAACAACCCAGCTAGTGGAACTCTTAATTGCATGCAGCTCTGTGCCAAGAAAAACTCCAATTCACTGAGTCTGTTTTGTTAAGCAGCAATGGTGAAACTCAGAGGTTTGGTTTTGAAGTGTGAATGTTTAGCTACAAAAAAATGCATCCTTCAAAATGCATTCAGAAAATCAGACTCTGTCCCTTGATCTAAATAGGATTTTTATTAGTTCAACTTTTAGCCAAAATAAGCTGGTTTTCTGTCTGGCTGAAACAAAACTAAATGTCCAATTTTGATAATGGTGGAATTATAAAAAGACAAAGAATATGGAGACATCTTTTAACCAGAAGTCAAAGTGAGAACAACTGAAACTCAACTATCTGGTTGCAGCAGCACAGAGGTTCTTTGACCATTCTATTCTTTTATTCCAGTACTTGCCTTTCTAAATATTGAATTTAATCTCCTACTCTGCCATTAGTCTTTATCCTGCCTTCAGAAGACAAGAAAAAAATGGAGCTTGTTCCTTTCAGCAGATATATTTTTGTAAATTTGAAGACTTCAGTATATTCTACACATTGCATTTCTAGACTATCAACCACAGTTCTTTCACTTGCTTTTCTCTTCCCACCTTACCCAGATGGCTAGTCATACAGCTTTCTATCCTCTGCAGTCTTTCAATCTGGAAATAAAGGGGTTCTTTGCATAAAAACCATCCTCTCTTTAAGCTAACAGCCCCACCCCCTGAAACATTGTCAATACTTCTGAAAGGCACAGCCTCCTGCTGAGTATCTCAGATGAGGCATTTCAGAGGGAACGAAGAATGAAGAAGCACAAGCTAAGATAGATTAAACGGCCTGCATGACGTTATATGGGAAAGACGTAGCAGAAGTGGAGAAGAGAAGCCTGGGCTTCTAAATATCAAGCTCTCATAACAATGATTCATGTAGAGTTTTCACTGACTGGTTAAACATAGCTGAAACTTGATGAAGAGATCTCCAGGTTTTCTACACTCCAGTGGATTGGAAACATCCTGAAAACACCTAAAATACCTTTTCTTCTGATGTATTCTGGTCTTATTTCACTTTCTGCAATCAGGAATCACCTACAAGTTAAAAAGGACAACACATACAAATGAAGATTGAGATTGTCAGCTCAGCTGACAGTGAAGATAAATGAAATCCTCTGCCAAAAATTTTAACAAACTTTCTGAGCTTTCAAAATATTTTCCCAGTTCATTGTTTGTTTGGTTGGGGTTTTTTTCTGTTTGGTTAGGTTTTTTGTTTTGGTTTGGGTTTTTTTGTTTGGTTGGTTTGTTTTCTTTTTTGTGGTTCTTTTGTTTGCTTGTTTCTGATATTTCAGGTTCTTTATTTTTTCCTTTTTTTTTCTTTTTTTTTTTTTGTCTCGGATGGTTTTCCCTTTCTTAAAACCTTTGGGAAAACTCCCAATAAAAGAATAAATCTGTCACATGAATTGACTTACTGCACAGCAAGATCATGTTTTTAAAGAAGTCTCTATTATAGGAAAATTAATTTTACATGCTACTTAACACAGTTCTAGTAAAAGCCTTCCACCCCAGGGAGTGCGATGAGCAACAGTACCTGTGCAGGCACAGGAGGAAGTTTATCAGTCTGTGTTTTGTTTACTTTTCCCAGGGAACATCTTTAAATTACAGCATGGAAAATACAGATGAAACTTCTTAGAACTGTCCCATCCACAAGTGCTTTTTTTCCTCTGCTCCTGTAGCCCAAAGACAGACACCATGGTGCAAAAATAACTGCTTGCACCAATTTTTTTAATTATTATTATTATGATGATGATGATGATTTTGTGTAAGTAAATCTTCCAAATATACTGGCCTCTTCTATGACTCGGAGAGCACAAGGATAAGTTGACACCATGGCTGAATGGTGTGTTCCAAACACTAAATGGCCTTATATTTTTATATGTGTATATCTATTTATCTATCTATCTACCTATCTATCTATCTATAGATACATAATCTGAACCTAGGTCCTTGATATGCTTCCCCAGACTTTCAATATCAGATGATCCCATGGGATAAACAGTGTCATAGACCCATAGAATCATTGGTTGGAGAGAACTTCTGCGGTTATCTAGTTCAGGATTCAAGGCAGGCTCTACTAGTCATCACTAGGTCAGAGCAGATGGGGCTATAAGTAGCCACATCTGGAAAGTTTCCAAGGGTGGAGATCCACAGCATCCCTGGGTGACATATTCCAGTATTGCACCCTTAGTCTGATGAGAATTTTTTTTCCTAATGTCCAGTCTGAACATCCCAAGCCACATGTATATGACCTGCTGGAAAAAGTTCGGCCTTTTCATCTTTATTACTGCCCATCAAGCAGTTGTGGAGTGCAGTTAGGTCAACCCTTACTCATGTCTTCACCAGAAAATTTGGGAAATGGATACATAAATCATAATTTGCTACAAACCAAAACTAAAGAAAAAAACCAAACAAACAAACAAACAAAAAACAAAAAAAAAACCAAAAAAACCAAAAAAACAAACAAACAAACAAAAAAATCCCAAACCAAACAAAAAATAAAATAAAATTAAAAAAAAAACAAACAGGAAAAAAACCCCAACACCTTAAAAAAAAAAAAAAAAAAAAAAAAGGTTAAAACATCTGCCATGGAAAGAATTACATCACAAGTATCAGAAAGCTAGATCATTTACAATATGGATCATTTAAATGATCTTTATGGAGTCATGCTGACCCCTCTTGACCCATCTATATATTCCATCTGAGTAAACTGTCTCTTTTACTCAAAGATGCAACCAGAAACCTCAGGAGATCAAACGTCCTTCAGGACCTTTTCTAGTTGAGCTGGAACCAGCTTAAACACAAACTATGGTAACTTCATAAATATTCTTGGCAGTATACAGCTTTTTCATATAATTTAGCTTGTAATTAAGATTTGGCCAGCCCAGGAGCTGCCACTTAGTGGTTCCAAAGTCCAACTTTGCTGAATTTTTTTTAAGATGAGTGAACATTTGCCTTGAAAAGGGCTGAGGTCCTTCAGGAGTGGATTTTTTGAGGTAATTTCTGTGGTCCATGTGCGTGAAATCAGGTTCTCACTACTACAGGAAACTGACTGGCCCTAAGTTCTGAGAAATATTTGAATCATAACTATCACATTGGTAGCCCGTGGCATCTACATTGCCACTGATGTAATCCCACCCACTCCTCAGAGCTGTACCACAGATTAATCAGAACAATTTTTCCACAGCTATTAGCAGTCAGAAGAGATCTATTGTTGTTGGTTAGAGGGAACCTTATCTCCAGAATGTCAACAACATGTTTTATATAATGATTTTAAAATACAGTCAGTGCTTTTTAGCTCTATGTTAATCCTTATAAAATTAATAAAGTATGTTTCCACTGCTGTTAAATTAGCAGTGCAGTTTGCCTAATAAAATATGTTTTGCTGTCTTGGTTTTATGGGCAAAGTAATAAACTACAGTTTTCAAAAACAGCTTGATACAGTACAAGAAAAACCTTTACAAGTTTCTACTTCAGTTCTAGTTGAAAATAATACAGCACAGATTATTTTAGATTAAAGACCATATGTTAGACAATAGACATTTTGAAAAACACTGCAGTTTTCATAATTGCTTTCAGGTGTTATTTTCATACTCTGCCCTACAAGTGGAAGATATTCACTTGCTATTTATATCTGGGAAGAAGGAATGTAGATATACATAATATGTCAAAAAAATAGAGAGCTGTTAATATGATATTTATTAAATTATTGATAAATTCTTATATGCCCTCTTCTCCCCATTCCTGAGACAGAACAGGAGATTTCCTCTTGCTTATGATTTCTGTTTCATTTTTCCACCTGTACAGCTAATTTTGCCATACAAAATGTTCTGAGACAACAGGAGAAGAAAAGGGGAGGGGGGGGGGGGGGCGGGGGGGGGGGGGGGAAGGGAAGCAGTAACTGTATTCTGTTCTTTCTCATAAAATAAAAATAAATCCATAGGCCAGAAAAGACAGATTTATTTACAAAACTAAGATTTCCTTATAAAAGGAATCACAAAGAATAAATCTGTGTCTACTTGAGAGATTAACTATTCCTAAGAAAGTGAATAGAAAAAGTAAATAATTCAAAAGATATGGTGGCTTAATCTTGACAGAGTATGATCTTGATCTTGATTGAGACTAAATAGCTCAATAGTTCTAAATCTCTCACAGCTAGGTTCCAGGTTAGTCTTCTAAAGAGTATTTAAGCATATGAATAAAACATTTTCATTTTTGGTGTTTTAAACACAAGCAGCTTTCCAATGCTGAATCAAAAAATATAAGGGTGGACCTAGCTTTAGGCATCTGGAAGTTGAGGTTCGCCAAGTTGAGAGTCATGTGTCAATGGAGAGAAACAGCCCTTCACGAAGGATTTTATCAACTTAAAAGATACATGCTTATGGTACATAATATGAATCATGTTCTCAAGCTCATCACCCTCAACTGCCTACTCAAGGTTCTTAGACAACTAACTTAGTTCAGCTTGGAGAGGCTTAACTTGGAGATGCTTAAGTTTAGGCAAAAATATATACCCCCTTTAAGGCTTCTAAAACAGGCGTATTCTAAAATCCTTTTGCAGTCTCCTAGGGGATTTAAACATATTTCTGTGGAATTCATTATTGATTCAATTGCAGCTAATCAACTCCTTAAGCTACATTTTCTTCTTGTTTGCTTGGGTTTTTTAGGTAACTATATTTCAGACAATGAATTTGAACATTTTGATCTTTCTCCAAAGTTTCTTTGAAAAATTGGATTATCATCTCAAAATTAGTGCAGAAATCTTACAAGACCCTGAGAAGAGAAGTATATCTTAGCTTGTAAGAGTTTGCATTTTATTGATTTTTTTTTTTTTCCCTAGAATTATATGACACATGAGAACATCTGTCAAAATTAAAAGGTGTGTGGTAAAAAGGAATTAGTTTAGAAAGATATCTTTCAGTTCAGGCTGAAAATGGACAGCATAAGGACAACCTATGTGATCTGTTCTGACTGCTCATTCACCTCCATTCCTTTTTCTTCATCCAGAATTTTGTGCAAATGAGAAATGAAATTTACCATGAATTGGTCTGATGCTTTAAGATGCTTTCCTTAAAATAGGAGCCTGGTTGCAGACAGGATTTTCCCAGGTTTCACAGCTTAGAAACAACCTTTTGCATGGTGATAAAATCAAAAGCGTTCCCTGACCATCAGAATATAGAATAACTTCTAACGATTTCAAAATTTCTACTGCTTAAATAGCAGAGACTTTTACTTCAGAAAAACTGTTAGCCTATTATACTGGACTTCTCTGAAATATGGAAAATCCAAGGACACGATGTTTTAGAAAAATAAGATTTTGAGCTTAGTTTAAAAATATACTGTATATATGTTTTAATTGTTAGATTATTAGATAGAACAGAATCAAGATTTTCTACACATCTTGCAGGTCTTTAATGTGGGCTAGGTGTTGAACTGGATTTGTGACTCCGGGCAGTACAGAAGCAAACATCTAATGCCATGGTACCAGTCAGTGAAGGAAAAGATGAAGTCTTTAGGCTAATGCAAGAGATTAGGGGACCAATGTTTTTTGTTCAAGCATGACAGTGTTGTCTGAAACAAATAGTATTTAAAGACATTTTATCCAGGTTAACAATACAATTCTAAATTCCATTTTTTGGTCATATGAGACTTAAATCTCTTTGCAAAACTGAGAACAAGACAATTACGGTAATGCTCATAAGCCTTATGAATACTGTTTCTTCAGGTATGGGATCCATGGAGTGCTCAGATGTATACAAAGCAGCTGTCTGTACTAGAAGTTCTGTAAGAATAACAAATCACAGCTTTGCAAACAGCTTTTCAGTGGTGCTTAATCTGATACTAAATGACACCCAAACTGAACCAATATGAACATCAACCAACAGCATTTCCATTCAAAAATATCCCTGTTTTAGTCAAGCTTACAAAATACTACATGCAAGACAACACATGATGAAAATGCTCAATTAAAATTAGGAAATAAGGTTGTTACACCACCAGTTTCTACCTGAATGATGTTTTGAATTACATATATTTTGTCAGTAAAACAGAGGTAAAAGATTAGGTCTTTTCTGCGTATGGAGGTCAGTTTTCAGAAGGAATATTCAAAAGCAGGCAGGACAACCCCTCAACCCAGATCCAGAGGAGGGAAGAAAATGTATGGCTTCTGACAAGACCTGTGTCAGTTTCCAGAAGGACCTTGCAAGTGTCTTATACTGCTCCTTTCTTTTGTGGATTTTGATTCCAATTTTGTAGAGATATCTTATCATGACCCTTGTTGGAGTAAACTGGGCTTACTATTCTTACTAAATCTTTTAAGTAATAAAAAGTGATCTCAGATTTACCTGGAAAACATGGAGAACTCCTTTTCTTGAGGATCAGTGAAGTGGGAAACTTTATAAAACTGTGTTTTGAGATACTTGTGTCCTTTTGTATGTGTGACCAAAGTGTTATTTGGAATGAAGCAGGAACTGAGAAGACAATTAAGACCTGATAATAATTACATATATTATAACCACTAACAGGACATTTAAGGATCTATATTGCTGGTTTTGTTTCCGTGTAGAAAAGTTAAGCTGAGATTTGTTTTATGTTGTCTCTTTGAAACTTAGATCCATCAAGATTTTCATTGATTTCATTTTCTTTGCACTTTACCACCATCAGCTGTATTGATAGAACAGCTGTGTATAGCTCCAAATAACTCCTGCAATAAAGCAAAAGAAGAAATACATTTTGCTTCATCTGAAGGTTCTCTCCCCTGTTATGTTTCTCAAAAGGTAGATCCAGCTTCTATAAGGTGATCTTGGTGTCTTTAAGGGGAAATTCCAATTATCAGGCAGGGAATGAGCAGTGGCTGGAATAAAAGAAGAGGTGGCTTAGTGAGAGAGATAATACACTGCCTCATTCCTGAATAAAACAGATCAAACAGGAGAAGATTCATTCCTGTTTGTGAATACAGGCACTGGACTAATTTCATTTAAGTTAAGGATTATAGTTTCCAAATTTCTTCAGGGTTTGCCTGCACCTGAATGTAAGGTGGGAACTGGAGGCACAGCAGGGAGGCTGGAGGGCACAATGCAGGTGTAGCAATCACATTTCCCAGCTTCACAAGAGCAGCTCAGGTCTGGAAGCACTGGTATAGTTATAACACAGATAGGACCTGGACCCAGGTTAATGAAGACTGTGTGGATTTACTGGTTCGAGGCTCACTAAATCATAATATCCCCATTGTGTTGTATTTTATTTTGTGGACGTGTACTATACAAACTCCACTGGATATACAGGCAGTCAGCTGAGGTGTCGTGATTTCCATAATGAAGACACAAGAAAAGTAGCTCAGATGCTTTCCTGGAAAATGATTTGTCGTATCAGCAAGGTATAGGTTGCAATATATGTAAGCCCTGTCCTTGGGAAAACAGTCCATTTCCTGGGATGTTGTAGGATGTGGTTATTAGTGGGGGAAGGTTCTTGGCTCTAAATCTCATGTCAAGTTCTCCTGGGTAGGTTAGATGTTTATGAGGACACCCTTTTTATGTATTTGGTGATAGGAAAATCCTGAGTACATAACTCTAACGCATAAGCAGCAGAATGCTGGGAATGTAATAATGGATTTCACACTGAAGCAATGTCTGAACACCTTTAAGAAACACACTTAAATGACTTCAGAAATGTGTAACTTGCTTTCCATGAAATATGTACTCCTAACTCATAGACACACATCTGTAGGTGCTAAAACGTGTGAATTGAGTTTCTGTGAACTCCTGAGAATAGTGTATCTTTTACTCAAATTAATGATAGCTCTTGGCCAGCCTTTGGTAAATAAGCCATTTAGGATCCTAAGCATGGGTTTAGAAGGCTACTTTTAAGCGTCCATTAAAACAAACGAAACCCCAGAACTATTAGTCAAAATTCTTTAGGATTCTACTAATTGTTGCCTGTGTCCTTCTGAACTCCCACATACCTCCAAATGTCACGAAATAACACAAATTCAGAACAAATTTTAGCATGTCTGACATTTTGTACAGACCATACATTGCTAGCTTACTATTCATATGCTCTTTCCGTTTTTTAATGATAAGGGTTCAGTTGTTAAATTAATAAAAAATATTTCACCACATGACTTAAATCAATGCTACAAAACGTGAAGAGCAGATTGTTGCAATAAATTTTTTATATGAAAAGCCTAAATGGAAAAAAAAAAAAAAAAAAAAAAAAAAACGACAAAGCAGCATCCAATTACTCATTCTAATAATTATAAGACTGACTTGGATGCATGATTGATTTGTGACTTGTCCACACACACAAAATCTTTAAATCATAATGCAAACAACCAGGTACTCAGATTCCATATGACTGTATAGATTAAATACAGAGATGAACAAAGAGAATATGGAAAAAAAAAAAGTTATGTGTCAAATACTTCAACAAACTATTGCTCTCTGTGTGTCATTTATGGATAACAACAATCTGAATCACTTTTTCCTCTCAAAATATTCTGGTCGGTGTGATTATGCAATTTGTGAAGAAACATCTAGAAAAGAGCACAACCAGGTATATTTCAGCTACACTGCTAAATGCATTATATTTTCTTTTCCTCAAGGAAATGCAATAATATAGGTATCACACTTAGCACGAAACTGATCATGCTAATGAGATGATGTCATGTTTGTTATAAGATCATTATTCCAAGGACTATGTTAATTCATGCAATAAGCCTCCTGTGAACAGTGTGTGGTGGCCGCCCTCTTGGTTGGTACAGCAGCGATTTAACCAGGGACAGCCAAAGCTAAACACCTGATTTGTTACTTTGTGACCTGGAGTTATACTGCTGGGGATATAACAAGAAAAG
Organism: Falco naumanni; assembly: GCF_017639655.2. Lineage (NCBI taxonomy): Eukaryota > Metazoa > Chordata > Aves > Falconiformes > Falconidae > Falco > Falco naumanni. Next base: position 78,535,944 of record NC_054080.1, read on the forward strand.
TTTTATGTAGGTCACCAAAGACTGGGGTCTGTAACTAGAACTGGACGAACACTTGGTTTATCCGTCTAGTAAGGACTTCTAATATTTTGAAAGAGAAATTTACATCAAGCAATCAAGCACCAAGAAAACTTAAAACCTAAAAAAGTAAAAGAATAAAAAAAAGTGAAAAAAAAAATCAAGTCAACTGAAACAGCTTTTCTGACAGATTTAAAAAAAAAAAACAACACTTTTTTGCCTCTTTTTACATTTAACAAACGATAAATGCATACTTCTAAACAAATGAATATGCTTAAGGAATATGTTTAAATGAAAATACTGTAGGCTTCATCTTAGAAAATATGGTGAAATATGTTTTTCTTGCAATTTCAGTTCCATTTACTCTAGCATGCCCTGGGAAAAAGTCTCAAGAAAGCAAGAAACTGATTTCTTCTGCAAAGAATCATAAATTGTAATTAAAGAAAACAATTCTTTAAATATAACCTGACTTGCTCTATCTGTAAAACACACTCTTCAGTAAATTACTCATCTAACAATAATTTGGTGCTGAAAAATTAATTAGATATTTTCTGAATCTCAGTTTGAGTAGAGCAATCATGCAGGTAATCAATATTTGTTTCTTCTCTCTAATCAATCTGTGCCCTGAGTACTTTGGTAGATATTATAGACAGGAAACTCTTCCCCTTAAAATCTTAAAGGGAGGACAAAAGAATTATGATGAGAAACTACATATGGTTGCAGGATATTTTGCTCAGATATGATTCCTACTTTAGCAATTAAAAAAAAAAAAAAAAAAAAAGCAGGATGCTTGCATGCCCATCAGTGTTTGGGATACAATAGAACAACTATATATCCAAATCAAAGTGAATAAGAATTAAACAGGACCTTAGTCTTTATATTCAGCTATTAAAATGCCAAGCCTATAGAACATACAGTATGATTTGCTATTACTACTGAACAGTAATTTCTTCCAACACTTAAACTGCATTTCTCCCTAGCTATTGGAGCAGAATTTTATTAAAAAGGGGAAGGATAAAAAAGCCAAATACCTTCTTCACCTCCCCATGTCCTCATTAGTGGTTAATAGGATTCATTCCATTGTACCAATGTGTTAACTTTGCACTTTTCTTTCACAGTTTCCTGTGCTATTTTGTATTTTCAGGTTGAGTTGGATAGCAAAACTATTCAGTTTCAGAGGCAAAGAGAATGTACTGTCTTGGATAATCTCAGTGTTTTGACAGGCTGGCCCTTTGGGCTTAGGAGTGGAGGACATTAGCAGGGGAAAAACACAAAACCCAAACCAAAACCAAACAAAACCCACCCCACCAGTAACTTGAAGTGATATTGGGCTGTGCCACCAACTCAGCCCCTCACTTTGGCATAGATTGTGCCATTGAAAAAGAGTGCTGAGCCAGGCTTGGCACAGCAGATCTGCTGTCCCAGAGGCAGACCTGCCTCTTCTTCCTCTCTACACAGGGCTGTTATCCTGCTGATCACCTGCAATTTTTCCCTGCACCACCAGCCTGCAAACAGGAACAAGCGCCTTCATAACACTGCTGAATAAGTTGGCATGTGAAAGCAGATATAAAATTTTATATACTTAATTTTGTGCTTAGTTACCTAATGCTGCAACTAACTGAAATGCCAAATTTAAGAGTATAATTATCCTCCTTAGCCAGTGAAGAGAGAAAAATTCCTCCAGGAGGTTATCATCCTGCAAACCATCAGCACAGGTTATAGGATGCACCAGAAAACCCTTGGAAGTTCTTATCATTCTTAAAGCTAAAGGGAGTCACTACAACTAGTCGAGCTTAAATTTCTAACTCTGAGGGAACTATTTTGCTGAGATTAAGTTAATGCCTTGAATTCTACATTACAAGAAAATCATATAAAGTTCTACAAACTGGAGGTTTGTATTATGATATTAATAAAATACTACAAAAAGCAATTAACAGGATAACTGACTGCAAAAGATGCAGTTTACCCCTGGTAAACACACAACTATCACAGGACATGGGTGGAAAGGCAGAGAATTTCATGTTCCATAGTATGGGAGCAAAAGCAGCTTACTTCTCTATTAGGAGACAATTAGCCATGCCTAGAGATTATCAGTAGGAAGCAAAATAAAATTTAAAAGTAAAAACAAGAAGTCAGACAAAGGCTTTGCAAACTGAAAGAGCTTGAGAATCCTGTCTAATGAAAAAAACCTCCTGTGAAGCTTAAACTTGCATCGCATCAGGTCTGAGCTGCATATGGAACATTAGTTTAGTCCTACCTGCTGGCTAAATATATAAATATATATAAAATATAATGTAAGTATGTATGTATATATTTTCAAAAAAACTGTGTATATTGTGTGAAAATTATTTGTGGAAAATGTTTGATATCAATTGATGGATAAATATATTCAGAGGGACTGTAAAAGTTTCACAGCATATTTGTTGACAAAGGGACTATTCTCAATCACCGCAAATAAGAACCTGTGTGAGAACCTCAACAACAATAAAAGAACCACAATATAAGGACAAGCTAACAAACCTAAACCAACAAAAACACGCCTCTCACTTGAAGTAAAATGGCATATTTATGAGCTGGCAGACATAATGGATTTTACAAATATTAGTCCACAATTTTTTTTGATGCATTTTTCTCAATAATTTTCTTCTCCAAGTTTTTGTTTATGAATTTTTACTCCACTCATCCTTCCCAGCTTCCATTCTATCTATTTATTTATGACTTTTTGTTTCTTGATTCCAAACACAAAAAAAACACACAGTAGTATTTCCCACTTGGCTCAAATCAGAGTAAACCAAGGAAGTGTAGAGGTATACCTGTGTGAGTAGAGACTTTCAAGTTATATTTAATAGACTGAATCCTGATTTTCATCTGATAAGGAACAATGCTGATTCACATCACCTGAGACTCTAGCCCCAAAGCTGCCCCAAAGCTGCCCAAAGCTGAAGAATGAGCAACCTTTTAAACTTCTGCACTTACCCAAATTAAGTATGTTATCATAAATTCAAGGCTTTCCAACATCAAATACATGTGAATATCTCTGAAAGCATATCACACTCCAGAGGATATCTGGAACCCCATTAATCTGTTATCAATACACAGGATTTTATTCCCTGCTATGAAAAAATGTTTAGTGACCCTTGATGTGGAAGACAGAAATCAAGGACTTCTGAATGAAGACAATTAAACTCATTTTAGGAACAGCTTGATATCTCTTTGGACTAAAGACAGGATGAACCAGGACTGTTGGTGCTGGAGCCACTTTGCTGAAAAGAAAAAATAAAAGCTCCTTCCATGGAACAAGGGTAAAGCAACGTTTGGGAGGTTCAGTGCATAAGGCAGACATTATTGGAAAGAGCAAGGCCACAAATATTGGAGCGTATACTGTGATAAAAGGAAAGCATATAAATAAAGCGCAGCTGAAGACAAAAGCTATGGATGGATAAAAAAACCCTCAGTAAAATTAGTAACTGTTCTTGATAATAGAGGGAAGTAAAGATTACACCTGTTTTGCAAGTATGTGTTACTCTTTATCGGCTGTGTTTAACAATAAGTTCCTTGTCCCAATTATATACTTTAAGAATTAATTGCGCACACCCAATTTTCTGTCCCACTGCTGTCACCACATCACTGTTGCATGAGGTACCTGTTTATAGCTAAATGTCCATCTTAACAAGGGCTTTAGTGTAACATGGTCATAAATTTTAATAGAAACTCTGAGAGGAATGTGAAACAAACAAACCCCAGTCCTGGTGCTTCTCTGTCTCTTTTTTCTTCCTTCCTTTCTTTTTGTTTGTTTGTTTGTTTGTTTGTTTGTTTGTTTGTTTGTTTGTTTGTTTGTTTGTTTTTGGGGGGGGTATGTGTGGTTTTTTTTTTAATTTTGTTTTTTAGTAATCTTTTTTTTAATAAAAAAAAAAGAATCTACATTCCAAGTGGAGGCTTGGCAGTTTGCAGCTAAATGAACAGAAGCAAAGGCTTTTTGGGGAGAAAATTGATGAAAATTGCTGTGGCAAAGTGTACGAGGTAATAGCATAGAAGATGCAGATTCTGGGCTCTGTGCTGTGGCTCTATTAAATTTACTGTTGTAAATGCTTGAGGGAAGACAGGAGTTCCTCCATCCATGTTCAACAGGGCTCATTAGTTCTTGCACAAAAATACAAATTCATGGCTATAGAGCTCCAGAGGGGAGCTGACTACAATTTAACCATCCATCTGGTTGGTTTATATGGGCAGTGTTCAACAAGTCCATATACACCCATGGCTGTAAAAGTAGTTATCTATAGGAACATTTTGGGTGGGATCCAGCTCCAGATTAAGGAATCTACATGAAGTATCTGTGTGAGGCAAGTTTTTCAACCTCCATGATGTTCCCTGATCTCCCAGTTTATCTGCTGACCTATAGGACTATAGCACATTGAAATGCCCTTTGGTTTCCCACCTAGCCTCCCATTACTGTCAAGAGGTCACATAAAATTGATTTACGGACAAGACACCAGCAGTGGCACTCATCACCTAATTTTAGATCTCTATGATGTAGATACGTACGAATCCCTATCCTGCTGTAGGGCACTATTAAGATACAGTATCTTATATATTTGTCTTCTTCAAGTTGACCATAGACCTCACTAATGGCTACACAGCCAATGAATTTTGGTAGCTGGCATGCCCTCCTGTACAGGCAAATACTTGCTAAGACACAGTTTACTAGCACTGATAGTTTATGTATAGTACCTATATGTAATTTAGTCCTCCAACCCATGACTAGACCAGTCAATATAATTTCTTTCCCTGTGTTATACATGTAAGAAAGTATCTGAGACACAAGACCCAAAAGAAGGAGTTTTATTCCAGATTAATATACATGTTTGTCTTATGGTTATTAGGCAAACATTAAAAGATGTTCTCAGGTAAACTCTCCCACAGATTCCAAGTACTCCAGATTCCAGATTCTTCATTTTCCTCTTCTAGGATTGTTATTGCTAAGAAAATTAAGTAAAAATTACTGAGACACTTTAAAAGAAAAAAACAGAAGATTAAAGAAAATTTGTAATACAGCTTGAGAGGGCAAGTTCTATAATATATATATACACATACCTTGCTCCCTACACTGCACAGAACACATTAAAACCATAATATTTTATGTCCTTTTGGGCTTTTGGGAAAAGCAGGTTGTCCCCTGTATAGTAGAATAAATGAAGCCTTATTTTCTACATTTGTTCTGCTTGAGACTAAGTTCTGTGATACTTAATAATGTGCAAATTCTGACTGATAACTTTTGTCACTTCGTGTTCACTTCTAAATTTTCTTCTTATGGAGGTCCAAAACCACCATGTGCACAAAATACGTGAGCTCTCTCCTCTTTGTAAACTTAGCTAAAATCCAAATATTGGTTCAAAGCTACTGGAGAGAAAAAGTAGAGACAGACATACAGATGTAGATACACAGACATAGAAACATGATTGCAAATGCCTTATTTCCTTAGGGAACCAGGCTCACATTAGAGATATGAGTCAGAGATCTTTTCTCTTTCACTGATCAGATTTGCTCACATCTTTTCAATTTATACGGTATTGCTGGGCCCAGAAACAAAACACAGCTTTAGCTGAATTGAGAGGCACAAGCCAGTGCGAAGTTTAAATAAAAGTGTTTAATTTTACTGGGGGTCCTCGCTTGAAATGAGGTTTTATGATTAATCCAATAAGGTATGTATGCCTGGACTGCCTAGAATCATCCCAGTTCTCTCTCCCACCACAATTTTAAATTATCTAAATTAGTTTAATTTAATTTTCATTTATGCTTTATTCAATTCCTTGCTGCAAACAGTTCACTGAACAATACTAAGAATTTCAGCAACCCTACGAGCAATAAGAAGCACCAGCTTTTGTTGAGAAAATCAAAATATAATGGTTACCTAGGGTATTTCAAATAGAACACAGAACAATTAAGGTTTGGAATAACATAACTGCCAAATACATCTCCTTATTTCATCAGAGGTAACCATGCAACAGGAAAAGGGTTAAATATAATTACAGATAGCGTAAGAAAATCCTGCTTCTTCAGAAGAGGCAATCTTTTGTTTCTTTCTCACAGACATGTATGCACCAACTTGATATCTCCTCCAGAAACCATCAAAATTCTGTGAAAGTCAGGGAATTGGACATCTTGGTTTTGTCAGTGTTGGAAAAATTATATTTACGTACTTCAGCTGAAGTTACTGGTCTGAAGTGTCTGGTTGCTTCAGATGAAGAGGAAGAGGAAGGCAGGAATAGGGAAGTGAGGAATGGCAGGGAGGGGATGGGAGAGAGGAGGGAACAAGGGAGCAAAGAAGGGAGGAAGGAAGGGAGAGAAAAACAGTAGAAGCTGATCATTGGATCATCTTTTTTATTAAATCAAGTCAGTATATTGAGTCACAGTGCATGCAGGGTTATGGTATAAATAAAGATGGTATAAATCATAGAAGGATTAATACAAGACAATCCTTTCTTTAGTTAGGTCAGGCTTTTAAGATTTCTTCCCCCCATGCCCCCACGCCACCCTGCCCCCCTTCAACCCCTAGAAATAAATAAATAAACGGGTGAAAACACACACAATACATCTTTGCACTGGAAACATTTCTGATTTTGAATGTGATCTGGCTCAGTTTTTCAGTGAGAATGGAAATGGAGGGCTGCATCTTAAGAAATTATATGGATTATATAAGGAAATGTCCTCAGACATATGCTAGAAGTGAAAAAAAAGCCAAACCCACAACCCAGGAAGAGAGAAGAACCGTAATTTAGTGCAAGTTGCTAGACTGAGCAAAAGGAAAAGAGGCTGTGTTTAGTGTCACTGAATTCAGTAAGTGATTACACGGCACGGGGTTCATTCAGGACCCACCAAGTGATCTACAGCCTGTGTTCTGCAGGAGGTCAGAATGGAGATTAAAGTGACCTTTTCTAGCCTCAAATTCTATGAATCCAGGTCTGAACCCAGAGTCCCAATGGAAACTAAGTGACGATACGGAGTCTTTGGGGTAAGCTAACCTATGGTTGATGGATGGTTTTACTTCTTTATTTCCATAGAGTCCCCCACCACATTACTCACACAAAACAACTTTCTCACTTGTGACATTCAAAACTTTTACAGACAAAAGACCAGTGGGTATACATAACCGCAAGTACCTCCACGCTGGAAATGAGAAAAGGGCTGGAAACTACTGGGGAATAGATACAGTTTCTGTAGCAACTTTCCAAACAACATAATGGGACAGGAATGAGTTTGAAGATGGACCTTCTTATGTTCATGGACAAGACTAAAAAAAAAAAAAAAAAATAAATCTGTAATACCAGAGAACTGGACTAAGCACTTGAGAAGATTTGTTCAAGTATTGTTGCTTATGGTCCTAAACCCTTGGAAATAACAGTATAGATTTTCCACTTAATGACTGAGACCCAGGATGCTTTTCTGTGTCCAAGGTGAGCTGAATTCTCCATAAGCATGCACTGCCTTAACACCTTCATATTAGAACTTGTGGTGAAAGAGAGAAAGCTGTATGAGTTGGTTGCAAAAGCAACTCTGGCCTTCAATCATTGCATCCCCTTTCCTGCCTCTCTTTTTGGTTAGCTGTCTTCGTGGCCCTTTATTTGCATGGCAAGCACTCACTAGGCTAGATACATCAGCCTCACTTTCTGCTCTGAATCCACTCGAGTGCTTTTACACTAGGGTAGGCAGAAATAATATTGGCATAGAGAGGGTTAATCCTGAAAGACTACAAGGGGAAAAAAAAACCTGTGTAGAGTGGGAAATTAGTCAGCAGAGACCTGGCAAAGTGCTTCCTACACATGCTGTTCTGTCAGGCTGCACAGCTTCTTCTGCTTCAGAGGTAATTACATAGATTTTCTGTCTTGTACTTGCAAAAACACAGCACAGCACTCCACCACTCCTTGTAGCTCAGTGCTTCAGGGCTCCAGCTGCATGGGGCTGGAAAATGTTTACACAATTTCTTTTAAGATTTTTAAACCACAATAAGGGATGTGGCTAACTTCCTCTCAGGGGGGAATGGAAGAGTCCCTCTGAAGCTGGACTTGGGTGGAGGGAAAGGCTTCCTTGTAAGGCAATATAATTATCTCTTTCTCAAGGAAATGGCTTCTGCCATACTGTAAAGCATCCTGTTTTCTGAATGTTTTAACCAGAAAGGAATTCAAAGAATTTGGACATTGATCTGGTTTTCCAATTCTCACTGTTTCAGGTCCACAGTCCTGATTTTAAACTCACTGCTAATTTTATTCAGTAGTTTTCCAGGTCCCATTAAGAAATGTGTCCATTCTTTTTGATTTGACACACCAATATACATATTCAACATATTGTCAATGTGTTTATCAGTAAAAATAATACATGTGAATATGTATATTCCCCCCTCATTACTTTGATGTGCTTGAATAATTGCTTGCTTAATGCAGTAGTGAGATGGGTATCTTAAATCATATATGAATTCAAGTATTCAAATCAATATACTTGCAACATTCATTTTCATTAGGTTTTGTGACAGAGGGAATGTCCAAATTATTTTCAAAATACATTTCTATACTTAAGTATCAACTAAATGTCTTTTTCTAACATGGACCTGCTTATAGTGTTGTAATCTTCACTGGCAAAAATTATACAGCAGGTTTATATATGTTTACCTCTATATACTAGGCCTGAGATGATAGAAACTATAAAATTAAAAATAAAAAATTCCAAACAAAAACCCAATAAAACCCAAAAAATCACAAACCCCAAGATAAAGCATGAAAGGGACTTAGAGAGTCTACCTGTCCATTGTACCTTCACCTGGGAGAAATTTCTCTTCTTTTGCCTGTGACATATGGTTGTTCAACCGCTTCATAAAAGCTTCCAGGTGGTCACTGCCAGTGCTTCTCTACCTTCACCATTAGAAACTCATTCCTTTTGCTTTTGCTACACCTTCTTTTAGTTATCACATGTAATTGCTGTTACCCATAATACAGAATTCCCTTCCTCACTGGCACTGCCTTCAGAATGTCTGAAATGGTCCTCATCCTTTTCTTTCTTTGCCTAAACAATCTTTGTATTTTTCCACACTTGTCAGGTTTTCCAGACCTCTCACTGTTCTTGAAATCCTCAGAAAACTCTCTTAGAACCGGTTTCCTGTGCTGCAAAACTTAAATGAGGCAGATAAATTAAAGCGTACATTTTAAAAGATTAAAACCAAAAGGAATTTTAACTTTGCTTGTATTTTTTCATTCATAGAATGAGCAATTCTGGTTCATTTGTGGCAATGGAGACTTGGTTCATTTCTGAAGTACTTCTTCAGTAAAAAAACTGGGCAAGTTGTAGACTTGAGTCACATCTTCATTATGAACACAGCAGTAGATAACCATTGTTTTTACCTACATTGATACTTCTACTTGATTTTACACCCTAAAGGAAGGGATATATAAGTGCACCACAAAAAGCTGAAATAATGAAAGCATCATATTTGATTCAAGCAGGAGTTTGGTTTTGTATTTCAGCACTTGGAATATTTTCTTCCTTTTTTAATTTCTATCATGTTTTTCTTCATCACTGTCATGACTTATGTACCCTTCTTATACTCCATCAAACTGTCATATCCAAAGACAAACAGTTCCTTTTCCTTGGTGGCAGATATTTGGCTCCTAAACAATTTCTCTTCTCATTGTGACCTTGCTACAGGCTGGGATATAAAGGGGAGGGAAGGGAAAAGGGAAAAGGAAAAGTAAGAAAAAAAAAAGGAAAAATGAAAAAGGACAAAAAGAAACACTACTAAAGGAGAGAGGTGAGGTCAGACCTCAGTTCTTTAGAAAATGTCAGCTGATTTGAACAGGAACAGTACGAGACATGAGGAGGATCAAAGCAAGGTTTAATCATTGCATTTCAGGATGGGGTTTTTTTTCAGGGTTTGGTATTTTCAGAAGCTATTTCTCACCTTTTTTTCAGATACACAGATTTTTATGTGTGGGCAGAAGGTGAGAAGCTGACAAGCATAACTTCACCGCTGGTAAATAAGAAAGATTTTCTTTAAAGCAACCACTAAGAATTTATGTGATAATCTCAATGAAGCTGTATACTGGATAATTCCAATGAAGACATGCTCGTTTTACTGCTTAGAAATAAAGGCAACTCTACTTCATTAAAGGAATTTGCACTCTGACTGGTTAATAATAATTCCCTCTAAATTGAGAGGAGGTATTTATTTTCTCTGGGTTTTTTTTTATGGAATACATTTACTACGAAGATTAGACACATAGATATAAAACTTAAGAAATTATACAAGTGCTGGTAGAGGAAAAAGAGGAAACCAAGATGCACCGACTTCCACGATGGATGGAGATAACAAGTGTACATGAATCCAGTTCCTACAACAGCTGGGGCAATAATAGCTCATAATAAATAATACAGATGTCTAAGTCAGGAGGATGTGTTACCCAACAACTAAAAAGTCCAAGGTAAAAGGAGAGAGAAAAAGCAGTTTAATGAAAAAAAAAAGTCTTTATCATTCCATTAAAAATGGCCATTTTCAGGGTATAGCACTCTTAAGAGTTCAACGCTCTTTAACAACAACAACAACAGGAAAACCCACCACATCCCCCAAAAACCAGAAAACACCACCACAAAAAGAAAAAAAAACATCCACAAATAAAACACAAACAAAAAAAAAAACCAACGTGGGCATAACTCCTTTAAGACACTGTAGAAAAGGTAATTGGCAAACACAGAGTCAGAGGGGAAGCAGCTTCAAGCAAAAGTTATTATTTCTCCTCTCTTTGTGGGTTTAGGCCTAGATTGGATTGTGCTGTGTTTGAAGTTTTGCGTTAGAGGATATTGGACATGTGCTGTTACTCTTTGTCATTAAGGTTAGTTTTTATTGCTAGAGTGCAAACCTGCTCTCTCTGTTCTGCAGGCCTTTTATATCTACATAGTCCTTTGGTTTCATCATTTTGCTTTCATCAGGAAGGTATTCAAAATGTTATCTGAGCAATGTACATTTATATGCTGAAAGTATATTGTCATACAATGTCAGTTTAGAAGTGATCAGCCCAGCCACCACTGGCAAAACCAAAAGCACTTCTTTCTTGAATGAAGTTTAATAATTTCCATCATGAATTTAGGACAGGAAGTAGAATGCTGAGGGTATGAAAATGTTCTCTGCCATACCACAGACCATGCACAGGGCCCTGTTTTCACACAAGCTTTGATAGTTTCTCTTCAAGAAAGCCAGCATGGCAGACATTAGAAATCAGCTTTTATTCACAAATACAGCCAAGTTTTGTTCATAAGATCTCTTTCTGCTGGACTTTTACATTACATTGGTTTTGAGCTCTTGAAAAATAAAAGTTAGCTTAAGCATGATCTCAGTGCAGCTCCTAGAAGAAAATTAACATCACTCAAGCCATCAACACAATTGTCATTAATTGGCTCCCTTGCCATAGTTCAGAAATGTAAGGGTCATAAAGATCAGGAGCCTCTTGGAAGATTTATAATCTGGGGGGAAAAAGACCTTCTCTACTGCAGTCCAAAAACTTTTTGTTTTTCTTTTCCTTTTAAACAATGAAGTTATTAAAAAATAATTAGATATTGTCTGGGGGCTTGTTTAGTTGCATGGTTTTTAAAGAGTATGAAAAGGGGGTTAGATTAGAAAAAGAGACAAGATTTACCATATAAGCAGTACTATCTGATCACCTGCTCTCCCAGGTGGTTACAGAAGCTCATTTTTGACTTAACACTGTAAGATGCTGAGGCATTCCTGAGATGTATTGAACATCATTATTATTATTATTATTGTTGCTGATTATTATTATTATTGTTGTTGTTGTTGTTGTTTTTATTATTATTTAGTAGTGGTATTGTCATCATCATCATCATCATTATTATTACTTTGTCTTACATAAAATTTCATGTGCTTTACCAAAGGTAAGCTTAGCCTCTACCATTTGGAACATACATGGCAAATACAAAACCAGAAGACAACTGAATATATAGCAAGGTGACAAGTCTTGTCAAAGCTGACACATCAGATCATTACAGAAGTGGGAAAACAATGCCATTTCCTCAAGTTCCCAGTCCGCTGTTCTAACCACTGAATCAAGTTGCCCACATTCATTTCTCTCTAGCCACATGCTGCAGAAGAAAAATAATAGCTGCAAAATGAGAGAAAGAGATAAAATAAACTGGTAGAAAAATATTTGCCTTTCACACTACTCACAAGGGCATCACTCACAAGGGGTTTGTTTTGTTTTGTTTTGTTTTGTGATGTTAACTGATTGACAGTATCCATTTAAGAGGTGGAATTTTATTGGGATAGCTTGAACAGCAACAGCAAAGACAAAAGGAAATGTGACACAAAACAGTTATAAAAAGATTTATAGAAAAATAAAGGAGGCTCTTTGTTTGGTTTGGTTTTATTTTTCTGCTAAGATTGCATGCCCTATTACTTCCACTTGTTACTAAGAAGAAGAAAAAAAAAAGATAACTCGTATCAAAAGAAACATCGATTTCAGTATATTTTCAATTCAAATAAACAGTCTACCTTCAACAATGAAATTCATAAAAGAAATAAAAATGGCAGGGTTTTTTTTCTTCTTTACTTTCCTTCTTATATTTATATAACCGCAATCACACAAACTATAATGCAATCTAAACAACTATACACATTAAGAAACAAACATAGATCAATAGCTGTAATTTGACGCGCATACACTCTTCTCTGTGAAAACATCAATAGTACAAAAACTTCATGGGCATAGCTGGGAAAAATCTGTTCAGTAGATGGTGTTGGCAGAAGATTAAATAACCACATGTCAGAAAGAAGAAGGAGGAAAAAAAAATCCAGTGAAACTGAGTGCGTACTGGAGATGTGCAAGTACTCTGAGCTAAACTGTTAGGATTAATAATAAGAAAATTATCTTTGTCTTCCAGTCATTCAATTACTTCATGAACAAATATTTTGGCTTGGATCTCTGATAGTCAAATATATACTGTCTTTCCTATCTGCCAAATGACTGCTATTGAAAGACAAGAAAACAGGAAATGACTTGCACATTGGAAGACAGTATCTTGAGCTGCTATATGCTATTTCATAAACAGTGCTATAGGTAACTATTCATCTCATCGTGATCCCTTACACTCTATTGGAGTCATGAGAGAGAGATGTAGCAAGTAATTATTTGGCCAGGAAGAAGACAGACATAACGTTTATTCAAAGAAGTCAACAGAAAATAGAACTGAGATGCTTGGCTATATGCCATGCCCAGTATGTGCATGGTGACCTTGCCTATTGAATCTCATAGACATACACTTGAGTATATACTTAAAAGCTCCTAAGATCTGATTTTCCATGTCTCAGCTATGCATTGTTCGTTATTTCAATATGCTAATTGATTTATAAGACAAAATGAAGTCAGAAATTATCTTGAAGACCACAAGAAAGTTTTTAATACCCTATATTATTTTGACCGCTATGTCTACTCCATAAAGCCTTTCTCATTCGTTTGTTTTACAACCCAGTTTTTCTTCTTTCTTCTTCAGACAGTCTTAACTTCTGGGTTTTGTTTTTCAGGTGATGGGAATTGTAGTTCTCTTTAATTTCAGTTGAAGTTTTTAGACATAACCACTTAGAAAACCAGTCCCATCACATATCTCACACACTCACTTGCTCTCACAAAAAAGAAAGTACAAAGCAGCCTGGAACGCCACTTTGCATTGAAGAGATCATACGAGGGAAGTCCTTCAAACTGACCTGATACTGTCGACAAAAGGAATTTTTTTTTTTTTTTTAAGGTAAATTATTTTGAAGTATGAAATATGCATCTCACAAAAAGATATTTCCATATTACTCCTGCCTGATGGTTATATATGACAAATGGGTACTTCCACACATAAATTACCCTCCTAAAAGCTAGTTTGTACGTGCTTATGCACCTAGTGAGATTTCTGAATATACATATCTATCTTGTGTTTGCTACTACGCTGCCAATTCTGCATTTCATGATGATATAAGTAATGTGATCTTGCTGGTGGTGTTTACATTTTTAAAGACTCATAGAGTGATTGGATTATATGCAAATTCAATTGTAACTGAACCAACCAACCAACAAAAAAACCCCCAAACATTGACAATATGTGTTCCAAGCTTATATGGTTAGGAGAAAGCACTTCAGATCCTGCATCTTAAAAAAAATACATTTTTTAAAAGAGACTATTTTAACAGCTTTTTCTTGAAATTCTTTTACTGAGGCCTTTATAATTTTAGTAAGGTCTGATCTACGATATCTTAATGCCTACAGCTAGCAATATAGAAATTTGGAAATGGATTACTCGGTCCAGTTTAAGTTCCTTAGCTGAGATGCTGAACTCCAGAGCTCAGTTATAGACTTTTTGAGATTGATGCTAAGATTTAAGTATCTGCACAGGGCTATTCATCCACCACAGATCTTGGTTACCCTCTGCAGTGCCCAAGGGGAATATTCAACTTGATAGAACTCGGCATTAATGCCATATTCCTGATATATACATCACAGTTAACATTTATTATATATTAGTTCAATTCAGTTCTACCTAAATTTTCATTTCCCAAGACTGTGGACCGGAGCAACCCAATTTTTAAACTTGTTTTTCTGTTCCCTGTATGTGTTGGCAATTTGCTCAGTGTTCCAGCTGCCAAAGTGCTGAGATACATCTCTCTCACCTTTAGCTGATCAGTTCTCAATGACTTTATAAAAAAGTCTGAGTCCCAACCACCATGAATCTGACCGCTGAAATCAATGAAGATATCCTCATTGATATTTCCCACAGGAAGGGCATTGGCCTTGCCCGTTTTGTGGGTTTCTCATATTTAGTCCAAGAAAGTCAAGTTTTACTGACCTACAAGGAATGCTGCCATGCTCTGTTCCCTTGTGATTTTACCCAAGGACGATGCCTCAAGTGGATAGTTTACTTTAAAGGACAAAGGAATACCTGGTCTGAGTCAGTTGGTCCAGTTTTAAGCTATACACGAATTCCTTTCCGCTCTGAAAAAAAATCATATAATCTTCAAATAAATGTAGATAGAAAACTAAGAGCAGTCATAATGTCAGCATTTATCAAGTGAGACTGTTCTTGTTCATGCTGACAGTCAAACTGCTTAGAGAATTCAGTATGAGAAAGGCAGTTCAGAAGATTCAAGGCTGCAAGTACAATGCCAAAGGCATCCACACAAACACACAGACAAAATATCGCAGCAAGGCTTGCACACACATTTCTCTACACATTTCTCCTCTTCTAAAGCCAGTTTGCATACTTCCTGGGATCTGGTTTGGCTTTCCTAAGGCTTTATTCAGCACTCCTCTGGCCCTAAGATATTTTAAAATGAGTATTATCCCTTCATTATTATTATTATTAGTAGTAGTAGTATTGTTAGTATTATTATTATTATTATTATTATTATTATTATTATTATTATTATTATTATTATTATTATTATTATTATTATTATTATTATTATTATTATTTTGTCATCATCATATTTGTGGTTTTTTCTCATTTATTTATTTATTTTGATGCCACTTAAGGTGCCTGAAATAAGATAAGGGCTGTACTGTGACTCATGTGACTGATACAAGTACCTGATATGGTAGGGTCAGGGCTCTGTATTGCATTTCTGACTCATGGGTTACATGTGGAACTGTTCATGGTGCAAGGAATGCTGGAATAGAGACTGCAGTGCTTGTGTAAATGGGGAAAGGGAAACATGGTACAGCCTCACACCTCCTGCCTGCAGACACAAACTGTCCCCAAAACTGTATCAGGATTTCACCCCAGAGGAAAACTATTGGCTTACTCCTAAAGAAAGAGCCTGTTAACAAACTAACATGAGGATAATTAAGGAACAAGGAGCAAACCAAGGACTTAAATTATTTGACAATTTAAATGCATCCCTACAGAGTTACTTCATTAATATTCCTCATGCAAGAATAAGGATAACTTAGAATCAAAACCACTTTCTCTTCCCTTCTCTTTCAGCAAATGGTTAATTTACATTGACAGCAGAGGAAGAGATGGCTGTGTTAACCTGGTCATTATCTAGTGTCAAAGGGCAGTGGTACCTTAGCTTACAGATTTGAGATATTGTAGAGCCCTAGAGATATACAGCTGCTGATAATGTCTGTGTTGATAATGTCTGAAGATTTTTAATATACTGACAAATGTCTGCAGACAAGGTTAGCAATGCATTTTTTCCCCTTCATGTTGAACCACTGCATCACATTTTAATAACCTGTTTTCCAGGTTCCATAGCTTCAACAAAATTTTCAGTATTTTTGCTGAACTTTGTCAAATAACACAGAATTGTCTTGAAAAAACAAAGTACATTGCTCCTCCTTTGTATACTACTCACTAGGTCAACTAATCTTTCTTTTTTGGTCTATCCACTTCTTAGGTTTCTATTTCTTATAGCTGAAGTCACAGAGTGATTTCAGATCAACTGACTGAAGAGCCAGGATTTAGGCACCTGCGTGGGCTGACCCTGGCTGGAATCCAGGTGCCCACCAAAGCCGTCATCTCACACACCTCAGCTGCACATGGGAGAGAAACCATAACACAGGCTCATGGGTTGAGATCGGGACAGGGAGATCACTCAGCAACTACCTTCACTGGCAAAACAGACTCGGCTTGGGGAAATTACTTTAATGTATTACCAATCAAATCAGAGTAGGATAATGACAAATAAAACCAAATCTTAAAAAATACCTTCCCACCGCCCTCCCCGCCCCCAGCGCCGGTCCGGTCCGGGCTGAGCCCCGCAGGCGCTGTCCCCGCCGCTGCTGCCCCTCAGGGCCGGGGCTCCTCACCCCCGGCCCGGCCCGGCCCGGCCCCCCGCGGGCGCAGCCCCTCGGGCCCAGCCCGGCCCGGCCCGGCCCCCCGCGGGGGGCACCGGCCCTGCCCCAGCCCGGCCCGGCCCGGGCTCCTCTCCCCGCGGGGCCGCGGGCCCTGCCCGGAGCTGCTCCAGCGCCGCCGCCCGCGGGTCACGGCCCCCTGCGGGCACCCCCTGCCCCGGGGGGGGCCCTGCCCGGGCTGCGGGGGGGGAGCTGCTCCCCCGGGGGCTCCGCGGGCTGGGGGCACGGCCCGCCCCGCCGGGGGCCGCCCCGCGGGCTGGGGGAGCCGCTGCTGCGGCGCCCGGAGCCCCCCGGCCTCCCCCTGCCCCGGCCCGGGGGCTGCGGGGCTGCTGCTCTCACGCACCCCGCTCCTCTCTCCCGCTGCAGGCGCTGCTGGGCAGCAACTTTCCCCCCTGACGAAACGCGTCCCCCCCGCGGCGCCACCACCGTCGCTGAGGGGCTCGGCCTTGGCCAGCGGTGGGTCCCGCTCGGAGCCGCGGGCCTCGGCTCCGCCGGACGCGGGGAACCTTCGGGCAGCTTCTCACAGGAGCCGCCCCTGCAGCACCCCGCTACCAAAACCTCGCCATGCGAACGCAATACACCATCTGACAGGTATGAGGAGCTTGATCTGGGGACACGCCAGGAAGAGAGGGGAAAATGTAGCGGGCCAAATACGAGCCAGCCAGCAATGTCATCTTGAGATGAAATTCCCAGATGATCCGTGGAAGAAAGGACTTAATGAGTTCCAGCTTTCCCAGGCCTGTGTTTACTAGAGAATAGGCAGCTGGCAAACCAAATATCAGATGGACAGGAAAGAGAAGGATGCTCATGTGATGGGAACCTGGTATTTCTGTCTGTGACACACAGAGCTCCTCTGTGCATGTCCATGGGATGCCCACAGCTGCTGCTCGTGGGATATCTTTGCCCAAAGACTGTGACTGAGAACTAATGAGCCAGGGAAGGTCGACGCTGTGGAAAAATTTCAGCTTGAAAATAAACATCTCTGGAAATAAAAATACCCTCTTTTAAATCAAAACATAAAAATCAAAAGAGGGGCTACGAAATTCAAATGAACATTTAAAGTTGGTGAATGATTTTAACTTTAACCAGAAAGATTCTTACAGATTTATGCAAGATCCAGTCTGAAGTAAAGGCATTACTGTGTATATAGCTGATGCCTCAGAATCAGTTATACTAAACCTCTCTTGCTGTGGTACGTTTCTTGGTGTGCAGGTGTAAACACCATAAACACCACAGAAGAAAGGAATGAAACTGTGCAAATGTCTTACTGAATGTATATTGTTTACCCCTTTCACTAAACGGACTGTTGTTCCTGAGGGGAGGAAGTGTGTCAAAAACAATGCATGTGATTATTTAATCGAAGACTGTGTCATAACACACACAAGGTTAATAACACATCAGGATACAAAGCTAAAATTACAGTTGAAAGGGTTACCCGAACTCTGATAGTTTCTAATTCTTGATTTCTCAAATGCTTTTTCTTAAGAAAGATAATTTAATTTTTTAGATTTTTTTAAATGTAACTAACCGCATAAAATTGTATTTTGAAAAGAGCATAAGGGAGCTGCCTACCTAACTCTATTAATAGAGTTTAATTATTAATAGAGTGCCTTTGAAAATCACTGCAACAAATAAAGAGTACAATGAATTTTCCATCACTCTTTCTACTCAATGCTAGTTTTGCTAATTCTACTTTCAGTTGTTTTATTTTTCCATGATTAAACAGTATTTCATTTTTCTGCCCTTCATTCTAACAATAGATAGCATAAAACTTAATTTTTATTCACTGTTCTTTTTAAGAAGCTCAACATTGTTCTTCCTAATTTGCTTTTGTCATCTTTGTACTTATTTTCATGCACAGTCTTTGTCCTTTTGCATCTAACTTCAAATGTTAGATATGAGCTTCACACTGTTCCCATTTAATTGCTGTTATTGTTTTATTGTTTTTTTTAAAAGATGGTATTGCTATGTAAGCACTTTGATTTCTCCACAAGTGCCTTTTCCCCTCCCAAAGCTTTGGGTTTTTTCTTCTTTTTTTCTTACTCTATTCTGTTTTACCTCTAGAGAACATATAGGATAATGTAAATACTAATGGCAAATGGGATTTTTTTTTTTTTTGTACATTGGCCACGGTTTGCTTAAAGCCAAAATAATCTACATATTCATGTCCATTTTGATGTTCCTGGAGTCTCCAAGGCACGTTGTAAACAGACCTGCATTCCTGATGTTGAATTTAGCATGTTTGTGCTTACTACATTAGAGACTTCTTTTTTTTTTTTTTTTTTTTTTTTTTCCACCAGGTTTAGCCTTGTTAAAATAACCTGTAGTACTGGCAAGGTCAGGGAAAAATGTTGGTTGGTTATTTGTTTTGTAGGTGCTGGACAGGCAAGCTAAAACTCCCTAGAGGCTCTTCTAACTTGTCTAACCAGGTTTTCAGAAACAAATAGACTTTTTTTTTTTTTTTTTAACTCATCATAAATCTGCAGGCTCTGTGGTTCATGTCATTCTGACCCTTTGCCAACTAGCAGCTCCTTGGATGAATAAGCTACACTTAGGATTTGTGGGCTCTTTTTTCCCTTTCTGTATTGTGTGTGTTTTTAATGAGAATCATATTTGCTTTTCAAAGCTATGTGTCAGTGAGTCTTTAAACAAGAGAAAGCTGAGTATGACATAACCTGTGTGGTTTCTTTTCTATGATTCCTACACAGCTTTTGTTTGAACCTGATACAATAGTACAGATGTCTTCTATTTCCATTTCAAATGCCAACAGAAATGATGAAGCACTATGACCAGTGTGTTTCTTGTTGGCTGTGTACAGGGAGTGTTCAGTGTTGAGCCTATAGCTACTGAAAGAGAAGTAGTACACTTAATGGGACAGGTCTTCGAGCAGATTTGTGTCCCATAATAGCTTTTCCTCCTATTTCTCTCTCCTTTCTCTTTACGTATTTCCCTTAGTTAAATACAGATTGTAAAGGCCCTGTTTTAATGAAATAAATTCCAGAGGCAGAGGTTTGTCCAGGTTCCTGCAGGTCTTCCCTCTCACGCTATCTTCCTCTCCATGGCCAGTCCTCAGATTTTCTTCCAACAATAACTCATTACTGAAGTGTTTCCATTTTGGATGGAAACTCTCTTCCCACCGAGGTGGCAATATGCAATACTTCTGTGCCTTTTACTGTAAAATGCCACTCCAATAAATTATTTCCTCAGTCCCATACTTCTATATTTCTCTCTTTCATCCTTCTCATTAAAGACAATTGGACCCTCCCCATACACTCTTCTTCCAGGCACTCTCCATGGAATTCAGAGGGATTCCCTTTCTCACGTGATGCTACTCATTGCCAGGTGATGCCCAGTAGCCACAATCCCAGAAATCAAAGGACTCAGTTCTAATCTAGCTTTTTGACCTGGTTATGATTCCTTGAAAGGTATCATTATTTAGGGGACATTATAGGGTTAAATGAACCATACCAGAGTTCCTGCTGGAGAGAACATTTGATGTTTGATTTTTCATGCTATCATCCGGATAGGAAACTGGGAGTTGTGTACTCTCTACAAAGCTTTATTTTCAGAGGTGGATATTCATTCCCTGTAATGGTTAGTGCAATCTGAGAGGTACTAGGAATATAAGTGTATATCATGTATCAGATAATATTTGGAAATTGAATTACTTTTTAAAAATATGTCCCTAAATTTGCTTAAGATGGTAAGAAAAAGTATTCCTGATGGACATTGCATAACTCCCAGACCCTGGTGTTATATTCATCTCAAACAAAAGTTTTAAAGTGATATTTGCAGAAGAGTTAACCACATTTTCTTTCATTGTTTCTGATTGTAACCGAGACTGTTGGCGTTTACAGCGCCACTGCTGCAAGGCTCAAGGATGAAGGGTGATACATTAACTAGATAAAGGGAATCAGGTAAAAAAAAAAAAAAAAAAAAAAGGAACAAAAACATAGAAACAAAAGGCTTAGATGGTCGCATCCTACTTTTTGTTTCCCAAAAGAATAAAGGACATAGTTGATAAGACATGGTTAATGTTGCACAGTTGATGTGCATCTGGAAAACATTCAGATACCATAGGGATAAGATTGGGAGAAGAATTTGAAATAGAGTATCATTGTCATTGTCCTTGTTTAACACCTAGCAGGTTTTGGATGATGTATTATTCACACACAGAAATGTTGTTGTCAACTATTAATGGATAATAACCAAGTAAATATATTTTTTTCTTTCATAAACATTTAAAATGTCTCTCAGAATAAAGGATGTAAATGACACAGGTAATCTTTTTTTCATCTTTAATGTCCTTGATTTTGTAAAACCTGGGATTATTTGTGGTTTTACATTTTTAGGGAAAACTTTACATTACCCAGTCCCTGAAAAGGAAAATATTCTATGTGACAATGAGGTAGGTATTGATCCTATGTATTTTTAGCTGTAAATCCTGATTTAAGCTAATCATCTAAGCCCTATTTATAATCAGTGAAGATTTATAAGAATTTCCAGAAATTTCTTCAGACTACCCATGTTAGATTTAAATTGAGAACAGAAAAAATGTCATTTGTAAGTAGCTATTTCTTCGTGATGTCTAAAGAGCAGTCCTAGATGGCAAACTAAGACTGGAATCTAGCTGTTGAGAGACTAACAGATAAATTGAGTGATTCCTGCCTTGTGTGACTGATCAAATATTCATTAAAATGTATGGAAAAATACCCATTGTCCATACCAAGTTTCTGGCCAGTCCTTGTATGAGACTTAACTATTTTAAGAACCTGAGGTAAAAGAAATAAGAGTTTTGGATGATAGAACTTAAAATCACATGTAGGCAGTTTGTCTCACTGAACCATGGAAGTCAGCATCGTTTTTATAAGCTGCAAATTTATCAGAAAATCCCTTGGAGATTAAAAGTACAATAACAAACATTGTATTTTTGTGTTAGATGTGTAGATAGCATTAATATATCTATGTCTACATCTCTAACCACACATTTTAAGGCAAGAAAGATCACAAATTCATTCAACAATGTCTGGTAAGTGATGTGCACAAAGCTTCCAGTTAGGAACAACAGAAAACATCAATGTTCTGAATTTTAAATAGAAGTAATGTGAATATGTAGTATTCAGAGAAATTTGAAAAGAACATTCTTTTCAAATAAACTTCATTATATTTACCTTTGCCATAGGAAAATTCAAATTTAGGAAGCTAGGACTTGCACTTCATGAATAAGTTAAAAAGTGAAACAGGTGTAATGCCCTGTAAAATTTATTAGGATCCTACTTGCTTCCAAACTTCCGTATCTGGGATTAATAAGCTCCCATATGATGACTGTGCAGTAGCCTATGGGAAGTGCGTTTCTGTACTTTAGTTCGGTGTCAGAACGCTAATTCTCCATAACACTGATGAAAGCATCATGACTGGCAGTGATTGACACTCTTTACTGATTTAGTAGCAAAGGCACAGCCAATGGTGATTGAACTAACTAATACAGTGCCAAGAAGTGGTCTCTCAGGAAAAGAGTCATGGTGCAATTGCTAGAAGAAACACACTGCCTGTCTTGTGGATAAATTGGGAAGTTTGGGTACTGGAAATGAAAAAAGAGCAGTTATACAGAAAACTGAAATAATGGATTGCTTAGGAAAGAGAGATATATCATAGCAGAGATCTCTTTCTAACAAAGCAGGGGCAAAGCTTGTAGGTATTCTGGAGCAATTCATAAAATTAAAGAATATTTAATTTTTCATAATCATGAATTATAATACTCTGAAATGGCTCAATCAGATCCATATGAACACACATATGGAAATGTCTTGCTTTTCTATTACTATTGCTTTGGTGACATAGCTTTTCAGATTCTTAATGTGATGCTTAGCTTCACACCATTAGTAGTCCCATAATGTGTGCTTGCAGATACATCGTAGAATGGAAGTCATCAGACTAAATGTGTGTATATACTAAACTGGTTATCTAGACTGGTTTTAATATCAGCAGAGGGAAATAGGTACTTCTAGTGCCCAGTTAATTCACCATGTAGGTCTTTAATAGGACCAATTTTTCTCCATGTGATAAGAAGGGATCCTAAGTTGATTATTAACTTCATTCCATAGATATTTGAAGTGAGGTGAAACAACTGTCATTCAGACAGGCTAGGAATCGTATATATCACCTTTTGAACAATCAAAGCAGTCAAAAGTCTAATGTCTGGGTTGTTTACAGTGAGTCTCTGGTCACATTGCTTAACCTTAAACACCTTTCTCTCTTGCATAGGAAATTCTGAAATCAGAGCTTTCCCTGGTCCCTGAAAATGTGCTCCAGTTCACACCAAAGTCAAAGGAAGCATTTCCATTTACTTTAATGAAAGGTGACTTAGATTCCCCATGCACTGCAAAAATAAATGTCTGAATTCTAGGTCCAATCTTTTTGGCTTGTTTCTCTATGTCCATTTTGAGGGCTATGGATCACTACATTCTCCATTATTAGCTAAGAGAACTCAAATAAATGGAGCACAGGGAATTTCTTACTTGGAGGTCATAGCTCTTTTGAGGACAAAGAGTTAGAAGAAGAAACTATGCATGGATAATGCTGATGGAGAGAGTCTCTTGCAGACAGCATGCCACAGCCCTGGATTCTGCCAGGGCAATTGTATGATGATGGGTTTGAGACCCACAGGCAGCTGGTGCCAGAACCCATTGAGAAAATTTGCTGTAAGCATTGACTTGCTGCAAATAAGTGACTAGAGAAACTGTCAGTCATGTTGTACTATGTGGAAGCAAGTTTATTCTCCATGTCTATTTTACAGTTGTCTACAAATTCATGTGCATTTCCATATTTCTGGAACTTTTTCAGTCCAAAGCAAAATAACTGTAAAGAATGGATGATGCTTCCTACATCAAGAGACGTTTGGTGAAATTCTGGGCACTCCAAAACTCAATCAACATTTTTTTTTTGGTTATTTTTTGCTTTAAAGACAAGGTAAAATAATTGCAGTTTGCATATTCTGAGGCATTGCTCCAGTAGCAATTTTTATTTGTGCACTTAGTGGTAGTATCTCATTTGAGATACAAATCTTTGTGGGTGTTAGACAAAGGGTAGCAGACCTGACAGCCTTCTTACTGTAGTTCAGGATATCACACACTGACTAAGCTGAAACTTCCCATGGAGGCTGAGGTTCATTGTCAAACAGTAGTGGGATCACATACTTATCTTTTAGAAATGGGCCTTACTCCAATGAGTTTTGGAGGAAGGCTGATTTACACTTTCTGGGATCTAACCAAGGCTCTTCACTATCTGACAGGGAAAGGAGAGGGGCAGAGCAGCCCCGTGAAATGGGCAAGGGGAATTGCTTTAGAGCATTAAAATCACCCACACAGCAGACTTAGGCATTCTGTAACTAAATAGCAAAACCGTCCCTTTTTTCACTGACATGATCAATTCCATTGTACTACAGATTCCCTAGGAAACACCAACATTTCCAACAAATTTATTTCAAGCTTCTTATATAATGGGACATGTTGTTTGGCATATAGATTTAGAAAATAAATAAGAAAAAATCAGAAATCACAAATGAAATAAGGTTGGTTGAGCAGTGGAGTAGAGGAGGGAAGCACATTTATAACCGGGTTTTTTTCTGTGAACACTTAGATTTAGAAGAGAGGAAACGGCAGCACTCTCTTTAATTTGAAGAAAAAGTGAGATCGTTTGATGAGTACAGCCTAATCCTCTGTGAATGTTCATCAACTTCATAAAACCTAGTTCCAAAGCCTCATGGCCATCCTTCAAGTAGCAATCCTTTCAGTAAGCTTCCACTGAGGATATTACTCTGGTGCCACAGAGAGTGCCTTAGAGTTTGCTACAAAACTGCAATGCATCAGTGCACACCTTCAAATGAACCCTGAGAGGTAGAAGGGAAGGCTTAAAGTTGGAAGTCATTTTGTTACTTAAGGACAAATTTGACCCAGATGGCCACTTGCAAGTCAGTGAGAGATGCACGCACTGAAGAACTCAGTTCTCTCTTTTTACCAGGAATGAACAAATCATTACCAGTAATTAATATGTTTAAGAAAAGCAATTGTATTTTTTTCCTGCAAAGTCGAAAAAACCCACTGTTTTGCTACTTTGGATAGTGAGATGGGTTAAATCAGCAAGGTTTTCATTAATTCAGTGGAGCTATGCTGTGTATCAGCTAAGGGTTTGTCTTCTCAGGGCACACATCTGATATATTTCTATAATCAGGCTTTCCCAAGGTGATTGTCATAATTGGGTTTGGCTAGTAAATTCTATTACATTGCTTTCTGTTCCTGGTTGGTTTGAGTTATCAGCATTTCTTGCCTTAAAGTCAGTGAATATTCAGTAGGACATCAGATTCTTACAGATTACCTTTACATCTGATAACTACAAAGGTCACTGGACTGATTCAATGTTTTACCTTTACAGTTTCCTTCCCATGCAATACTCATCACAATTTCAGTCAAATGACAACTCATACCTCATTATCCTCTCTTCATATATTTTGTTTTTATCAGACTCACTTCAGCATTATCAATCACTGTTACTGTAGCATTAAGGGATTATGGGTAGGTAATGGACAAAATAATAGTAAAAAATATTCTGTCTCTTATTCACAGCTTTCAAATGCATGATACATAGAAAAAAAAAGTAAAACGGAAAACAAATCCAAATCACTACTTATATTATTAAGTGACTCACCCATATTCAAAGGGGATGTCCAAGGAGGAGATGGAAGCTTTATCCAGATGAGAAGATAGTTTCAATTGTTTTCCAGAAACCCAAAGGCAGAAGGGATGTCCTGACCTTATTAAGGCTATTGGCTGCTTCGCCATAGTGGTTAGGATTTAAAGCCACCTTTTCCTTCCAGATTTTTTTTTTCTTTTGTTTTCCTTACCCCCACCTCCCACCCTCCTACTTTGCAACTATTCTTTAGCAAATCCGTCAGAGCTGTTTGGTACAGACTCCACACATAAGAATCAAAAAGATGTCTGTGTGATATGGAGTAAATCCAATGTGTTCCTTCTGTGAACTACAAAGTCCAGGCTTATACAACAGTTAACTTTGAAAGGGACGGAAGGTATGTTTTCATAACACAGGTTTCTTCAATTAAAACAGCAAAGAGAAATACAATATGTGTGTGTGTGTGTGTGTGGACTAGACTCATCTTTAGCTGCCAGGTTGGAGTCAACTCAGAACCTTCAAACCAGCTGTACTGATACAGCTACAGAGAGAGAGCTTTCCGGGCTGGAATCTCTCGAGGGACCTGGAGGTGATGCAGTCTTTTTCTTTTCTGTGTGTCTCTGTTTTTTTATTTGCCCTACAGTCTCACAAAGTGGGAACACATGAAGTTAAAAGGAATAAGCTTGTCTGACATCTAATAAGAGAAGAATCTGTCACTGCCAGTGATGTGAATGCGAATACAAAAGCTGAAGGCATGTATATTCCTTCGGCAGTAAGAGCACAACAAGGCAAAAGGTTACCCTAAGATCTGTTCTCCGTTGCTTTGGAAGCTCTGTTTAATTGTTAGTCACGATGCACTGTGGGCAGAACAATTAGTTGTATCTATATTAGATCTAAGCTGTAATTATTTGTTACATGAATCATGACTAGAGTGAGAATTTAATTAGCCACGAACATTACATGATTTTTTTTTTTATTATTTTTTTAAGGGGGGGAATGTCCAGTTGTCTTATGAAATACATCTTACTAAAGTAAGTCCTGCATGTCTGCGATCCAGCGTCATGCCCAGGGTCTTTCCACCTGCTGAACGTGCAGGATTTCCATCCCAGCAGCAGAGCCTAGCACTGACATCACTTACAAAGCCATGTGTCAGAGCCAGGGCTGAATTCAAACACTGTGGGTTGGAGGGGTGGCGGCATGAATTGCAGGGTGCTTGCAACAGTGCCTCATTATTTCAAGTCCATTAAAGTGCATTAAGGGGGGGTGAGGTGCCTCCCTCAAGTGTGCTTCCTCCACTCCAGGTAAATTGGTTCCTAAACAGAACGATTTATGTCCCTCTTTGCATCCAGTGTGGGATAGGCAGATGGTATTTTGTTCCCATTTCCCTGCACTAGCAACATTTATCACAGGGCACTACTGCTGCGAGACCTTCCCCAATGCTAGGGCTCCCCTGTTGCCACACATGGCAGGATTTTGGCTCCCTTGCTCCTCCGAGCAGCTGCCTATTCAGAGGGAAGCAACGAATGCCGGGGGAACAGCTGGGACTGCTGCTTCACTCGCTGGAGCACAGGGGCACTCGGAACGGAACAGTGGTTTCTTGAGCAACTCTTTGATCCCTGCTATCACTGTCGCTGTTACCATAGTACCTCGATTCCTGATTGGTCACCAACCCTCTGCAGGGTGAGCTGCTGTCTGTACACAGAAGCAAACTGCCATTGCCCCTTTCCCAAAAAGCTAAGGGGAATGTAAATGATGGATCCCTGGATCCAGGCAGGGAAGAGGGTGTGTGAGAAGAGAGGATGTTGCCATGTCCAAATGGGTAACAACATGCATGTCCCTGCCTCCCGAAAACTACTGGGTGTTTTGCAGGATTAGCAGTAGAGGGGAGAACTGATGAAGCTTTGGGAAAAGGAAAGCAAGGTATGTTTTCAGGTGGTTTTAAGGAGTTTCTTCCCTAGTACAAAGGACAGTGTAGGCAAAAGCATGAAGTTAATTTGGAAAGGTTAAAGGAGAGGGGGGAAACAAGGCTGGGATATTGTGCTAGTTGAAGGAGGAGTCATTTTGACTGCAAAAGAGAGATAACAGACAGTTTGTGTTCCTGGGACAGCTTGTGTGACTCGTCCTGTGGTTCACTTGCTTGCATGTGCATACCCCACGTCTGTGCTGTGTGTGCGCATCCCCGCGCCAATGTCAGTAGGGCTTTGAGCTGCTGTCTAACTGAGATTCTTCTTTGCATGAATGGGACCTACATTACAAAACCCATTGATTTTGATCCACAGGAACAGTCCCACTGCAGGGGTTGAGACTATTTGTGTGAGTAAGTGCTCTGTCTGACATGACAGAATTTGCCTGAAGCTGCAGGGTAATTTTCAGACATCTGCTCCTTGCAGAAGGGGCTTCTTCTTCCACAGACCACATTTCAGCATTTGGGAGTTCCTTCATTATGTTTTCCAAGGTGAGTTCATGTACTGTAGTCCAGGCAGCAATCTGCCAAATAGATTTCAGTGTCTGATGGCAATCCAGAAAAATAATAATGTTTATATAATAGTTGATTCCTCTTTACATGCTTAAGGTTTTGTTCTTTCTTTCTGTTGCTAATTAGGAGTGCAAATAAAAGCTGGGACAATTCTACACCTAAAGTTTCAGGCATTAAAACTTGCCTTGTTACTGAGCTGCTCCTATGACCTATCATCTATGTGCCCCTGACCAAACTCACCAACTTTAGCAATTTATCTTTGTGAGTTGTTTTGTTGTGGGTTCTTTTGTGGTTTTTTTTGTTGTTTCCCCCCAGCCTGCACTCTTAAGAAAAAATGCATTAGACTACCTTAGAGTTACTTTGTTACTATTCTCATTTGTATGTGGATGGCTGGAATACTACTGAAGGAAAGCTAAATCGTCAGGACAAGAATTACTCAGTGTGTCTTTGTCATGTTAGCAGCATCTCCCCCCACATCAGAAATACTAAGAAAAATGACGTTTTGAAAATCTAGTCCATAATATGACTACTCAGAACATCTTCTAGGAGTAATAGTTGCTTTTTACAGTTATTGTGAACTCATCTAGGCATTGCTGCACACACGTGAGAAGCACAAATTTATGCGAAAAGTGCCTCTCAGTTTTTTCTCCCAATGCTTTTCGAGGACTGAGTAACCCGTCATGTCCCCATGAAGTGACATTTGCAAGGAAGGAACTGGAATATCTATTTCCAATGACAGTTGTGTCTTGATGCACTGACATCTGGTTAAATATTTTATTCCTATTTATTTATTTAATTACAGATTTGCTCTAATGGAAAATAAAAGTAAAATATGATAGATGAAAAGTCATAAGTTCTTTTCTGCATTTCAATCAGCCCTAAATAAATTCCAGTAACTCAAACAAAGCTGTTAGTTGACAAATTTCCTATTTAGATGTTTAATTCGGAAAGTTTGTAAATGCCTCATTAGCACACCCTTTCTGTGCATTTATTAAAACATTTTTGCAATGTTTGCAAACAGTAATGAGCAAAGGTTTAGCTATTGAGAGATAAAGTACTAACTCCAAGTCTAAAGTAATGGACTAGTCTCTGAGAGTTGCCACCCACACTGAAGAGCACCATCCCTTGTCACATCCATCCCCCCTTTTTTTTTTTCCTCTTGGACCTTCATTTGCTTCACCTTGTAGGTGTGAGGCACGTTGTTCCCTTTTGCTGAAAGTTCAGTTTCAAAGGATACTTTCTGTATTCAAGATGAAGGAAATGGATGTCGGTCTACATGGTAGCACCGTACTATGAATCAAACCTATGAGTTTTTAGTGTGGAAGTTCAAACCTTGAAAATCTTTGCTGGAGGATTAACACATTTTAGCAATCGGTGACCTTACCAGCAGAGGGAGATACGGCTTCAGGCAGTACATCACTCTAATACATGATTTGTCTTTTAGAAAACCTAGTTCTGAGTATCCTAGACTAGGTAGAGGTTAGGCGTGC
This sequence comes from Falco naumanni, assembly GCF_017639655.2. Lineage (NCBI taxonomy): Eukaryota > Metazoa > Chordata > Aves > Falconiformes > Falconidae > Falco > Falco naumanni. Next base: position 78,565,496 of record NC_054080.1, read on the forward strand.
ACCAGGCTGATACATACCTGGGTCTGTTCCTGAGTAGGTACGTGGACACTTTAGCACAGAGAATGGTGTTTGATATGACATCCAACCCAATTACAAGTAGAAATATATTGATGCAACATGAACAACAGAGTGAATTAGGTAATTAAATATTATTAATTACACATTATTATCTATAGATATTGAACCTAGGCGCTTTAGATCAGTAAACAAACCCTTCAGGGGCTATCACAAGAGCTAAAGAGACTTCCCATTGCAGCAAGTAAGTATGAGACCTAAAATCCCTGTATTCCAGTAAACCTGGGATCAGCTGTCTGCCTTCACAGCACTCGTATGGCTGTGGATGGGCATGCCTTGCCCTTGTGCATGTTGAGGCTTATAACCACTTGTCGTTTCCACCTCCCATTGCACCTGTTCAAAACATGATGTGTTCCCCTTCCAGGTTTCAAGGGACTCTGTCCTAACACAATTCAATTTCCTTAAAATTCTGTAGTCACAGTTCTGTAAGTGGAGCTTGGGATTCATTTTCTTTGGTCCTCCTGGTATTATAATGTACATTTATTGCATCATTGCCCTTTAGATTGTCATGTTTATATTATATCTCCTTATTTATAGTGGATGGCAAGCATATGTCCCTGAACGCAATTTTAGTTGGTTGCATTTAGGTTATTTCTGAAACATGTCAGATATTAGGGATAACATTATTGCTGTTTTAGACACTATGAGGAAATCATCAGACAATTCCTCAGTAAGCAACTTCTTAACATAAAAATAATAATAATAATAATAAATAAGTTCTACTCTTTTAAGCTAGTTTTCCAAGAACAATCTTCATGAAAATAACTCTTAATTTAAAGGAAGCTAAAGTATTGCTCACCCCATCAACAGGGCAAATGGCTGTTTTTGGCCAAATCATAGAAATGAGCTTCCTTAAGTACATTGCACCTTAAAGCTGACATTATTGCAGAAAAGCATATACAGCACCTTGTCAGCATGGAATAACTGGGCTCGGCCAAGTTGTCATTTCTGACAGGTCGGTGTAATGAGCAAGAGAGCGCTGAGATGGTCAAAAAGTTTTTTTACTTGTTGTTGATGTGTGGGTTTTTTTTTTTTTTCACCCGAATCAGCACGGTAGAGCTGTTTGGCGTGATAAGACCATATATATATGTGTCTCATTATGAGCTCTACATTATCAAGTTGTTGTCACCCGTGCTATCGCACTTAGCCACATTTATGTTTGGGATTCATTTTGTGCAATTTTTTTATATTCCTAACCTGGTAACAGCAGAAAATCTGATTCTCTGGAGCATCAGACATTAGCTGACTGGACTGTCCATGCATGTTAAACCTACATGCACTCTCAAAACCACTAATAATGAGAAGCACTAATTGGATCAAAATCTGTTTTGCATTAGTACTTTCTCAAAAGTTCTTAAAACACGTATTTACATTGAAAAGTATGAAAAAGAGGAAGGAGGGGGGGAGCTGAAGCCAATAAACAAGAAAAAGAAAGGAACACTTTTTTATTACAAGCCTAATGACTATGATATTTTTATTCAAATCCCATAAGGAAAGCAATACAGCAGACTGGATAGGGAAGATTCTCAAGAAAAGCTGGAATTTATTTCAACACTGGTTTGCATGGGTTATTTTTTGCATATGACCCTTCTCTGTGCCTTAGTTCCCCAGCATGTTAAGTAAGAATAGTGTTTCCAGTCTCATTTGTACAGCATTTTAAGATGTACAGACGAGAAGCACTTTATAAGACCTGGGGATTAGTAAAAGCACAACAATAAAAAAGATGAAAGGGATCAGAGGTTAGAATTTAAAACACTAATAATAATCACACTGGCACAGAATTAAGATCATCAAAAATAAATCCTTTTGAGCTGCAGCTTAAATAGCAGGGGATGGGGAAGGGACAAGAAGAACAGAGAAATAAAGCCTTCTTTTAGTCAGTTGTCAATATCATCAGTACAAAAACACACATACATACTTTGTGATGCCATTTGAATTATGTAAGAAAATTTGAAATAGGGCAAGAAATAGAAGCTATTCATGTGCAGAGAAAGATCAGATAAGTAAATTAAACTATATGTTGAATTCTGCTGTAAGCAGATATCCCTTAAGGCTACAAAAATAATGATTTGATTATCAAAGCTGTAGAATGTGTGGTTCATCTCCCTTTGTGTTACAAGGAGCCTTTCCATTAAATTTATTTTTAAGCAAAATGTCTACAGAAGACTCATTTTGGATACTGATTATGCACCTCTTAGGAGAGGAACACATTGCCTTCCTTCCACACGCTGGAGTTACATTCCAGCAAGGAGCTGCAAGGTCAAACCATCAACCCCATGTCTTTGACATACCTGGAATGAGTTTATTCTGCCTTCATATTCAATAAAGCAATTACAACAACATAAATGCAAATGACCAATGCATCAAATGCAGTGTAAGGGTAGAAGATGAAAGCATTTTAGTATATTCTTCCCCAAATTTTAGAAGTTGCGTTAAATTACACATGGCTTCACAGAAATCAAGGTCAGCCATCAGGCAACCCATGCCAGAGGTCTGTATGAGTGACATGAGGGGAAGAGGTGGCTAGTCAAGGTTATCTTCATTGCTTTGGCTCAGCACTTGAAGGCAATCTCATTCATTTTCCAGGGCACTGGATCACTGGTGGTGAGGTGTTTACCTCTCTTCTGGTGTGCAGTGACTACATAGAGACAAGGAGTTGCTGTCATCTTCTGTCCTGCTGAAGAGGCCACCCCCTGATGGGAGAACAATAGTCCCTGTTCATATCTGGGGACTACAGAAGGGATGGAGAATGCATGGCAAGGCTATAGCACCCAGGATATTTTGTGGGGAATATGACAAGTCTTCCTAAAATGCTGCTCTTTAGAAACACTGGGCAGCTGCTGTGCATAAGACACCCTCTTCAAAGGTGGAATGAAGTCTGCTCGATGTGAAGAGCAGCTGTCATATAGAAAGGAAAAAAAGTATGAAAGATATGCTTATGACCAGTCAGGTGCCTCCTGCCACAGCACAGGCTAAGTTGCAGTGAGATTTATGCGTACGTTACTATTGCTTCAGCAATGTGGGTGGGCTTGGGACAGCTGCTGCTAAAGTAACCAGGGTGAAAACAGCACAGGAAGGCTGCCCTGATGGAACATGAAAGCCCAAGAGCTCTGAGCCCAATAGTTTACCTTCTGTGTTCTGTGGCTTCCTTTTCTTTTTTCATCCGTCTCTTCCCCACCTATTCCTGTTACAGGTAGTGAAATAAAACCAGGTCTCCATCATTTCCTTCTTTGCAACTCATGTTATATGTTTTATTAGGTCCCCACATCAACATTTTACATTGAAATACTATGTCTTACGTATTACAGCTCTGATATCTCTTAATTTTTCCAGTAAGGAACACATGCAAACCAGGAAAATCTTATTCATTCAGCACCAGTCAAAAAAGGAATAACTGTTTAAAATGACTGAATATATCTTCTCAAGTATGTTAGGCTGGACGAAGCATGTGGTGATGGGTTTGTGGTGACTTGGCAGGACCTGCAGAGACTGCAGAGCATCCTAAGACTTAAAAATGACAAGATTCATGCTACACTAAATTTCAAAAGTAGCTCAGCTTGATGTCTGATTAATTTCTGGGAGGAATGAACTCCAGAGGCAAATCTAACTTGGGTGTCCTATATATCTTTATTTGCAGGGTTCTGGAGAACGGAGTTGGCAGCGTAGGCCATCTCAGATTCCACTGATGCTCTGCCAGAAACTGGACAAATCTGATCATAAATCTGTTAAGTTTCCAGACCCATTACCAATCCTGGCTCAAATACTGCTGTCAGCCCCATCTACCGAATTCATGGAGTTCCATGGACATCTGTGGGAAAAAGGGGCAGAAAGGGGATTAAGACTGTCCTAGGTTTCCTAGCCTGTATCTTTTTCCTTCCTCTTCCTCTCCCTCTTCCTCTTCCTTTTCTTCCTTCCATACTTTCTTCACTCCATCTTATTTGATTCCATTTAAAAAGTCAAAACATTATTTTTTCATCATTAAATCCATACAGATAGCATTGCAAGAAATGCACAGAAAGGGAGAATTTCACCTGGTACGTTTGAGCAGGGAAAAGATCACACCATAAGTAGTTACATCAGTATGATGCTCTGTGACTTATTAAGGGTCCTGATTGTCTTTTCTCCACAGTTTTGTGGTGATTACCTTAGGACAAGTAAGCTTGAGCAGCAGTTTACTTCTTGTTCCCCACTGTGGGACCATTTGGCTGAGTGGCTGTCACTGAGTCCCTCTGACTGCCCATTCTGTCCCACCTCCTACTTGCAAGACAACATGTCTAACAAGCAACAACATGAGGTGAAGTGGTAGCAAAGAGATGCTTTTTCTGACTCTTACTTCTGCAGGGAGCTGAGTTCACAACTTACCCCAAAGTGACTAGAGACATAAAAATCCCCCCCTCCCTCCCTTTCTCGACTCAGTGCATTATTGCAATTGCTAATTTAAGCAGGACGTGAGGTGAGTTCTTTCAAAGAGTGAACCTGACCCTTCACCTCTCCAGCACTACCCGTGGCTGTTGCAAAGCAATTGTGCCCGTCAATGGAGAACAGAGAGCAGTAAAAGTAATGAGAAAGGTAATAAGAGCTAAAACAAAGGTAGATGGACCTCAAACGAAAACAGGAAGATTTAGGATACCTGGAGAAAGACAAGTCAGCATTATATAGAGACGAATTAATACTTTGGGATTAAACTGTGTGTGAAGGGTAGGGGCATAGTGCACTAAAAATAGGAACAGGGTAATTTAGAAGCTAATCAAGCTCTGTCACAGACAAAATTAATAAGTAAAAAAAGTTTTAACAAGACATTAGCCATCCGAAGAACATAGAAGACCCGTGGAGGAGGATATTGTATCAGAAGGTGTTATTAACACTGCTATTATTAGATTGGGTATGATTAACAGGACTTGGTCAGAAAGAAGCAAGGTGAGGTTTAGAAGTGCAGTGGTGGATCACCCAGAATGTCATTACAGAGGTGAAAATTGTATAAAAGGAGCAGGAAATAGTTTTGAAAAATGATAGATGGAAAGACAGCAAAATGTTCTGAACTCTTCCACACAGCATAAAGATACTTTGAGTGAGAATAAGCAGGTGAGGTGGTTGTTTTCTTTTCTGTCCATGTTTTAATTGCCATAATGCAATGGTTAACATTTGCAAAGATGAGACTTCATACCAGCTCCTTATAGGTTTCCATTATTGTCTCTGGGTTTTTTCCTGCAATAATTTGCAATTGGAATTTCATAAGAACTGAGAGACAGATGTTCAGCTAGTGTAAACTAGTGATACTCCACTGAAATCTGTGGAATGATTTCCACTGTTCTTGTGATTCAACATTCATTTTGAAAGCAGGGTGAAAAAATATTAAAGGGTTTCATAGATGTGAATTTTTGAAGGACAGGTCTGGTTGTAATCACCAGGTGAAGAAGTAATTTGCTGAGTGTCAAAAGAGCAATGTGGGAGCAATGAGAAAAAGATCACTGGCTCCAGGCACTGATTTCAAATCATCTATTACTGAACACCCCCAGGGGCAAGATCCTGGTCTTGATGGACACCTCTTATTTTCTTTTGTTCTAATTAAATGTAAAGAGGTATTTGCTCAGAAAATGTTCTGGTTTCAGCTGGGATAGAGTTAATTTTTTTCTTAGTAGTTTGTACAGTGCTGTGTTTTGCATTTAGTGTAAGAATAATGTTGATAACACACTGATGTTTTAGTTGGTAAGTAGTGCTTAGTCGTAATCAAGGACCTTTCAAGTTTCCCATGCTCTGCCAGTGAGCAGGTGCACAAGACACTGGGAGGTATCAGAGCCAGGACAGCTGACCTGAACTAGCCAGTGGGATATTGCATACCATAGAGTGTCATGCTTGGTATATAAACTGGGGGAAGAAGAAGAAAGGCGGGGATATTTGGAATGATGGTATTTTTCTTCCTAAGTAGCTGTTATGCGTGATAGAGCCCAGCTTTCCTGGAGATGGCCGAACACCTGCCTGCTGAGGGGAAGTGGTGAATGAATTCCTTATTTTGCTTTGCTTGCATGTGCAGCTTTTGCTTTACATTTTATATATATATATATATATATATTTATATATATATATATATATATATATATATATATATATATATATATGTATGTATGTATAAAACTCTTTCTTTTATTATTTATGTTTACTTCAAACCATGCGTTTTCTCACTTGTACTCTTCCGATCCTCTCCCCCATCACACCAGTAGGGAGTGAGTGAGTCGCTGTGTGGGGCTTCCTTGCCAGCCCAGGATAAACCGCAACAGAAATGCACACATTTCTTATGTTTTTCTGATTGTAGGATTTGCTGGGTTTGCTTATATTTTGGCTTACCAGTATTTTGGATCAGAAGAAACCTTTTTCTGAAATATACTTTTCTGAGGATACCTTTTTTCTGTTGTTTCTCAGCAGCACATTTGCACATAATGAGATATTCCAAATGTCCCCTTCTCCTTACCTGGATCCCTCTTGAGCTGTTACCAATTCTGTGTGCCATTAGCCTGACCCTTAAAAAGCAAAACCTTACTAAATCATTAGGTACTTTTTTGTATGTGCTTTGGTTAGGCATAATAGAGCCTTAATTAATCAGAAGCATCTAGTATCTACTCAATGCAGATTGCTATTATTCACAAACAACTGCATTTCACCTGGAAAAGAGGTGATGCTTTAGAACTCTGACAGTGCTACATTTCATTTCCACCCCTTCAGACAGATTCTTTAGTCTGTGGTGCCAATCAGGAGTGATTTTCCTGACCTAAGTGCCGTTACATGGGGGGTAAACCCGGCTGCGAGCTCAAACTCTTTTTGCCTGCATCCACTAGGTTTTAACCATGCACTAATCACAATGGGCATTCAGTCACCGTTATTCCTGCAGAGACAATTTGACAGGTGACACTGTGACAGTAACGTTGCTGCTGACTGCCAGCGAAGTCCCTGGCTCTGGAGCGGCATGACCACTGGAAAACTCAGCAGATCGCCTCTTCCCTGCCTGCATGCACTCACCACATTTCAGCCGAGCAAAGGCGTTCTTCTCTCCCCGCAAATCACATTACGCTCTCTGTTTTCTGATGGAAAGCAGTAGTGAACCTGTAGAGCCCTGAAACACAAAATATGCATGGCTGCTGTTTTACACTTGTAACATCTTGTATGCACTGAAATGTACAGCTGTTTACACTTGTAGCTCTGTCAAGTAAACAAGTGGTGATTTCTTATGATAGAGGGGAAATTGGCGCAGGGCTGCTATTCACTCACCTACAGCCTGGCAACTCCTGGTGGTGGAAATCATTCTTTAGGCACCAAACTGGCTTAAAGCGTACTGTAAAACTGGCTTCTCTGAGGTGGAGGGGGTGAGCAAGAGGAAATCTGTTGGCTGCATCTGTACCTCTAGGAAAAGCAGCAACTGAGTGTCTGATGGGCTGTGCCTCCTGCTGCAGCCACCCATGTAAGTGCCTCACAAACAGCCTGTGCAGTGGCTTTGCCAGGGTGTGCTGGCACGTGAATCCCTAACAGGCATTTTCAGGTAGCTCTTCTCCAGGAGCCATATAGAGCTTGTTACCTAAACTGTTTGTGAGCCTGTGCTGGAGAGGGGCTTGGAGAGATCTTTGCCTCCTAAAGAAGGCTCCATTGTAACTTTTAGGGCTAGTAAATATGATCAAATATCCTAAAATAGCTGAGTCTAGGTGAGTTTTTCAGAGATGAGCTAGAGAGAGCATCCAATGAAGCTAGTGAGTTGCAACTTCAGAGCAAACAAAACGAAGCTGTGTAGAGATGACTTTGGTATTGCTTTACAACAGAAAGCGGGTGTGTACTAGAAGTCGGCATGAGTTCTCAGGGAAGCTGGACATACCTGTGGAGATGAAATCCTTAAAATATTAGTAAAAACAAAGAAATAGAATAGACTAGGCTAGAACAGAACAGAATAGAAAAATCTAGGTTGGAAAAGACCCTTAAGATCATAAAGTTCATCCGTTAACCGAACACTAACAAGTCCATCACTAAATGATGTCCCTAAACAACTTGTCCACTTGTCCTTTAAACACCTCCAGGGACAGTGACTCAACCACCTCCCTAGGCAGCCTGTTCCAATGCTTGACAACCCTTTTGGTGCAGAAATTTTTCCTAATATCCTATATAGGATATACAGGGGAACAATCACTTCCCTTGTCCTGCTGGCCACACTGTTTTTGACACAAGCCAGGATGCTGTTGGCATTCTGAGCCATCTGGGCACTTCACAAGCTCATGTTAATCTGGCTGTTGATCAGCACCCCCAGGTCCTTTTCCACCAGGCATTTTCCCAGCCACTCTTCCCCAAGCCCATAACATGCATGGGGTTGTTGTTCTACACTTAGCCTTGTTGAATCTAAGAGATATTTCTGCCTCAACAGACTCAATCAGCAAACTGTTTGAAGCTGGGAGAGTCTCCAGGGACATCTGTGCTTCCCCTGTTCGTATATACTTGCCCTTTCTATATGAGTTTATATGCTTGTCCTATTCCTATTCTCATACACAGACATCTGCTTCTGATCATAGCTGCAGACAGGACATGGGACTAAATGGTCCTTTGCTTTGCAAAGGTGTTTAAATTCCCTTCAGGTCTTCATTGTACTAAAACCCAGATGTCTCTTATAACATAGTCTCTGTCCATGAGAAACTGTAGCCTGACTTCAGAAAGAGTAACTTATTTTTTTCAATCTTTTTCTGGCCAAAAATTTTAGCAGCTGATCAAGCAAGAGAATTGTATTTGTTGTTCATGGAAACCTCTGTTTCAGTTAAAAATAAGAAAAAATAATTAATATTAAAAAGCAACCTGAAAACATCCTCCATGCACATTTACGTGTTTCTACCATCATGAACGGGGGGCCAGCAGTGCAACATGTCACAGCTGAAGATGTAAAACAAAAGAAAATGGGGAAGATAATCACTGCCAAGGCTGTAAGAGTGAAGAAAAGGACACCTACAGGCTCACTCTGACCATCTGAGAGCTGGGCAAGGGGGAAAGGAAGACATTTCAGAAGTGTCAGGGAGAGATGAGGTGCTCCATGCTTTGAGACATGACTGTCATGTTTACCTGTGAGGAGTGATGTGGTGTGTAAAGTCACACCTGCAGGTGCTCATGATGGGATATCTCACATTGCATCCAACACAGGGGCAGTAGCTGGGGAGTGCTCAGTACTGGGGGTTTAAAGGAAGATACAGGAGGTGTTACACTGGACATGTAGTGAGTGGAGAATGTAAAATCTTGTCCCCTTCCAAGGGCATCCTGGTTACGTATTGACTGAAGATGTTTGGTCTGAAACTTACTGAAAAGATTGACTGGAAAGATTTTTTTTCAAATTTGTAGGAAGAAACTGAACAAAAGAAAACAATGAAGCAATCAGCAATATCTGAATACCAATTTAACATTGAAGGCTGCTGATACGAGGAAAAAAATGGGGACTGAAAATATTTTTAATTTTCCACAATTAATATTTTTTCTTACATTTCTCGGACACTTTTTTTTTTTTTTTTTTTTGGGCGGGGGGAGTGGTGCAGGAGAAGAAAGAGTGTTGAATATAACTCCCTTTGAACTGCAGGAAAAACTCAATCATGCTCACAAGCTTTTTTCACAGCTAATTTTTCAGCTTTGTTTTAGTTCCTATAATACCTACAAGGATTACTGTTCCACCATGGCAAGTTCTAAAGCATCTGAGTCCCGTCAGGGTGCAATGCTCCTTTCCTGATTCAGAGGAACACACTCACAATATCCCATTCATAACCTACACACACACATGCATGCCCATATACATGTGCTTTATTTACGGCTAAATGTTTCTCTCATTTCTTGTGGTTCAGAAGAAAGCACTTGAGATTTGCATTTGTATGACTCAAGTAGAATGGAGCAAATTGGTTTTAAGTAAAACTTATCAAGAAAAAAAAAGAAATCGCCATTTACATTTCACCCTGTATGCATGTTTTTAAAAGTCCTGAAGTATTGATCACAGTAGTTAGGCATAATCAAAAAGCCTCCAACAGGGTCATAAGCACAGCTCTGCCTGTATGGTTTTTTGTTCTCAGCATTAGGTACATCTCCCTTGAGTTTTTCTGGAGCTGTATTAATTGGATGATTAAAGCAAAAGCCAGATCAATCGGAATTTGAAGAGATGGTGAGTGTTATAATAAAACAAAAAATAAAACGTATCTACACGGTTAAAAAAAATCAATAAAGTTTAGAGGAATAATGCAGAGAAAGAAAATAAGAAAAGGCTAATTGCTCCATCTTTTTGCAGAGTTATTTCCTGAGTCACTTTCCAATCTTTATTCTTTTCTTTTTATGTCTCTGCAGAATGACCCTTGCTCTCCTTTTTCACACATATGCAAAACTACAGCTACATTAACAACTCTGCTGCTTGCTCCCTTGATTCCTTTTCTTTCCTGCTTAAAATTGCCCTTTCTGGCCTTATTACACACAGTGGCTAATGCAGTCATCTGGGATAGAGGAGATCTGGGTTCAACCCATAGTTCTACCCCTAAATAAGTGTATAATCTAGGGCACAATCTTTAATTAGAGTTCCCCACTTGTGTAATAGGACCGACAGTATTCACTTGTCTAGTCTGACTATTTAAATTGTCAGCCCGTCTGGCAAGATCATTTCCTTTTCAGAGTCAGAGTTCAGATCCCATTCTTAGTTTGGGTCTATTGGCACTACAGTAGTTGGTGAAAAAACCCTAATAATACAAGTAAATTCAGTCCTACAGGGGGAAGTGGCAACATCTGCAGTAATATTAAGGATCTGTTTAAACACACTTGTCTCAGCAGTGCCCAACTCTGAGAAAAAACAGGGAGCAGCACAGTGATAGTTGTGCTGCTAAAAGTGCACCACCATTAATTGACAGGATGAAGGACAGGCTGTTAACTTTCCTGCTGGTACTCTGTGTATTGAAAAGATGAATCTTCTAAATAAGACACTGAATCCTGCAGTTCTGTATCATTTACAGACACCAAGCCAGCCTCTTTTCTTTTTGAAACTTGGGCAATGACTTCTTCCACTCTGATGTCCTGGACGTAGTCTTTTCAACCCAAATTTGAATACCTAAATAAATGTGTTGCCTCAGAATGATCCTGCCTACCCAGCGTATCATTGCTGAGCATTAGGCTGCTTATTTAGCTGCTGAAACATGGACTCCAGCTTCAAACACTTAAGCACCTGACTTGGAAGATCTTGGCACACGCTTTTTCTGTCTCCAGCTATAGCACTGGACACACTCCCAGAAGGCCAGGGCGATCCGAAGGTAAACATTGCTCTTCCTACTGTGAATACTGATTTTCATCATTGCCAAGCACGGACTTCTCTATATTAGTTAAAGGCTTTCCAAATATCTTGTGAGGAAGACTAATGATGTCAAAATAACACAAACCAGCTTAGGAAACCTGCCACTGCTGAGAAGTCAACTGAAGGCTCTACAGATCACTTCTGTACTTGGGGGTATCTGATGAGTTGGACACAAAATAACTAAAATAAACCATCTCCTGTACTAATGGTATTGCTGCATGCCTTGGACCTTTTCTGTATCACATGAATGAAGTTAATCCCAGCAATGTCCTGGTGTTCTTGCCTCTTCTGGCTTCTCTCAGGCTCTTTGCCGTTGAGTGCTGTCAGCCTACACCTTCAGATATCTCATAATTTAGCTCCTGAAGCCCTAATTCACCCTGACAGTCTATCTCCTCTCCCCTGCCTACCCACCCTGATTCCCTCCTGCTTCCCAGTAATGTCCTTCCCTCCGGCAAAACAGGAAGACCAACAAACAGGCTCCTCCATCCGGGAAATGCTATATGTGTCTCTCCAGAGGACTGTGCCCCAGAAGTGTTGGAGGGAGGAATGAGCTGGTGTGTTGTGAAGTGCTTCCTTATCATCCAGAGTGCTCCCACTCAGAAGGACTTAACTGCCTGAACAAAAAGTTGCAGGAAAGTGCCCTGATTCATACAGCAAAGAGCGTGAATGCAGAAGCATATGGAAGCAGTGTGGATCAGAAGAGCACTATTGATTTCAAGCCAGGACAGTGACACTGATTTACAGCAGCAGAGGAGTTTACATTTTAAGACAAGAGGTGAAACCTTGATTCCTTTGAAGCCAATAGCAACTTTGCCATTGACCTCACCAAGGCAGTATATAATTTTAGATGGACTGACCGGTTATTTTTTAAGGTAAAAATTAAGCAGCGTTGAGGACACCTTTTAAAGAATTCTTACCCTCTTGTTCCTCCTCCTGGTGAACACCACATTTCAAGTCTTACACTAAAATAATAATAATTATAATGAAAAAAACCCCAAACTTTTATTGTTATATTTACTGTCTTAAATGTACTAAGTATATCCCAGGCAAACAAGCAAATTCCATTCACCTTGCCCTGAAGAATGAAAACTCCAAGGACAAGCCCATAGATAGAGATTAGAAGGAAAGAAAAAAAAAGAAAGATATATTGCTTTTAATTAAAGTACATATCCACTAGGCAAGTGTGGGCCTTTAGGGAAGAGACTTTAACATAGAAAAAGTTAGAGATCTGTGAATTGTCCCAATAACCTTATTGGGAGGAGAGGGGAGAGAGAGGAGGGAAGAAGGCAGGAGTTTCTAAATGTGGAAATGAACATTAATAAGGGATGAGAATGAGACACATAAACCATTAGGCAAATTTCAAGCTGCAGCTGAACTGAGCTGTGCTATGCTTTTGAACAAGCCATGGCTGAAGGTTTACCTTCACATACTGCTCCTTTGGTTTATATGATGGGTCTAGTGTGGGGGTGTCCATGGGACACTTTTAAAATGCCCTCCCACAGAACTGTGGTTTTCCTCCTTGAAGAGATAAAATTAGTTGTGCTTCTTGGCTGGGGTTTGGTGTTTGTGTTGGGGTTTTAAAATTTTTTTATGATTATTTTCCCCATCCCATTAAGGCACCATTCTGTTTTGTGCAAGTTTTGGAAATAAAGTAATTAGAGAAGCCAGCTTTTACTAACCTTTCTACCTCTGTATTAAAGTTCACATTTTCCCCTTCCTTTTATTCTCCTTCACCCTTCCAACTGACTAACTGTATGCTGTTATTTTGCACTTTGCTGTTCCTCAGCTGGCACTGAAGCCTGTGACCTTAATTATAGCTATGTAGCCATTCTATTGTTGTAGAAGTAGCAACAGGAGAAATATGTGTATGTATATATATAAATATATATATATATATACAATTATTTAGCTCATGGTATACAAATTTAATATCCTTGCTACCTCCTATTCCAGAGGAAGACTGGAGGTTTCCTTTACAATTTTTACTTTGGGTGAGTGAGCAAATGAACTTCTATTCCCCTGAAAACATGGGACTTTTACGTGATGTTTAGACCACGGATCTGTCTTGAGCTTATGAGATTTGTCAGGCTTTAGTAGCAGCTGAGGGGAAAATGCCACATCTCCCTTATTTACGAGTGACTTTAAACTTACGGAGAAGCTCATTTGTATACATCTGGATAATCTATTTCTACAGTTAAAGCCACTCTGGAAAGATCTAACCTTGGAAAGAAAAAATAATAAAAATAATACAAAAACAGCTGTATAGAAAAATGTGTAAATATTAGTTTAATACAATGAGACATTTGCTAGGGGCCGAGGAACCAGAAAATTGCAAGCATTTAAGAGAAATGCTTCTTACTTTAAATTCACTTGCACACCCCATAGTAATATGCCTCACTATGGCAGACTGCTAGGCAGAAGGAAGAAAAGCTTTGTGAGTTCAATAGCTACCCACTGATTGTAAACATGAGGAGGAACTCTGCGAACACAGTGCTGAAATATAGGGTAATTTCCTCTTTATTAGAGTCCATGAACTCTGCTACGTTAATGGTTAGGCTCTGTATACAGTGCATATAACAGAATTATACAGTTATTTTCTGCAGTGCTTTACTTGCCTTTTTAAGTTCCTTTGAGGGGGAAGGGGGGGGGGGGGTGGTGGAGAAAAAGGCAAAATTGTCTATTTTTTCCTTTCCTCCTCTCATGATACTTTCCACCTCTAATGTCAATATGTAGTACAAGATATTCTGTGACTGACATCTCTGTGATGCACTACAACACCCTACAGTGAATTTAAGGGGAGTTTAACTATATCAGGTACCCCAACTCACTCTTTAGGGAGAAGAAAGAGAAAGAATGAGTATTAGAGGTAGAAGAAATTAATCAACGTATGAAGTAGTCAGTCTATAGGCTGGGCATGCTAACACATGAAGTCTTCACCTCAGCTTGGCCCTGAAACACTTAAGGGAGCAGAGACTGAGCACATACCCCATTTTTTAGCTTCCAAGATAAGGAAACGTAGATGTGGAAATGAGAAAGGAGCCATGGCCACTCCTGTGGTTTGTCCCAGGCAGACTGCACAGAACAGTTGGTGGCAATGCCACTGACACCTAGTTGCAGCCCAAGTGAAGTCTGAGAAACAGATTATTAGTAGTCCTTTAGGGGGAATGTCACAACCTTGAGGGAAATAATGGTCCTGAATGACCCTGGCCAACCTCACCAAGACCCCTACCCACCTAATGCCATGACACAGGAGTCCCGTTTCAGCTCAGTCCTGGACACCAGTCCTTGCCTTAATGACACCATAGGATGCTGGTCTTCAGCCCTGCCTCGTGAGTGGACCTCAGATCTGAGCTGTGGGTTGCTCACCTCCTGGATAGTTCCCTCAGACATATGCCATGGCTTGTTTCCAGCCTTGTCTCCAGCTCCATCCCATTTTCACCCTGATGGGATGCATGGATAGACCCTGGAGCTGATTAATCTCTTCACAGTGTTACCAGTCCTTGTTATCTACTTGCCATGCCAGGACCTCACAAGACTGCCCTGTCGGTGAGGGCATTGGTCATGCTGGGTCACCCCTGGCTTGCTCCCCGTCATCAGCCCCACTCGCAGTGCACTCTGACAGAGAATGAGAGGAGGAGGAAGGTGATTTTCCTCTCCACGTGTATTTTAGTGTAGACATCATTCCATTTATATTATAAACAGGCTGTATCCTCTGCATACAAAACATAATGGTTTGGGGTTTGGGTGTTTTTTCCCCTAAAGCAAAAAGTAGCAGAGTTCCATTCTGCACATAGTCTTTTAGCATTGTGGCATGGTCAAGTTTTTATGGTGTATTTTTCTCACCTTACTTAAATTGTCTGAAAAAAATGACTTATTTAATCCAAGTTCATCTTCCAGATACTTCATTGGAGGGAGTGGGGAGGTGAAATCACTTTTCGAAGAAGGGGAAGGATGAAGAAAAGGATCAGCTTTCCACAGTATTGTCCTATTTCAGGCTTCCAGAAACTATGGGTAACATCAAAGGGTCTCACAGGCAAAATATTGCCATTGTCACAAATGGGACACCACTCAGCTAGATGCTTCTCTTCATTCCTTTTCTATAACCTCTGCTTCAAGATTAGATGTTAATGATGAGGTTAATGTTGATTTAAAATTGTGACATTTGGAAAGAGGTGTCTATTATATGTTTGTTAAAGGAGGTGAACAATCCTTCCCTTGTTGAGGACTGAACTGACCTCTCAGATTTCCTTGGCAAGCTAGATGTTACCAAATCCCTTATGCTTTACTGTGATAATTGGTTATAAATAATAATAATAATAATAATAATAATATAAAGGTTTACGTGAAATGAAACAAATTTTGTCCTAGCATAATGTAAAAGAGAATTAAAGGTTCAAGTTAAACATTTTCAAATAGGTTGATTGTTGTTACTGTTAATATTGCAATAATTTCTGATAGCAGTATTTTTCCAGTGTGCTAGGTTGACACAGAGAATGTATTTTAGGCCTGGATTCTTATCATGATGATCAATATTATCAGTAGCAATAGAAACAGCAAAAGACCTGGAACAACTTGATTCGTTGTTTCATTAATACCAGTCAGGGGTGATGTCAAATCCTGCGGGGGGTGGGTGTGTGTGTGCCTTTTTTTTTTTTTTTTTAAGATTAATTTTACGTGAAGGCCTATCAGAACTGTTTCTTCTGTAATCTAAACTGCTTTGCCTATCATTCCTTCTTTCTTTTTTGCCAGGCCTATGTTTGCAAAACAGAAAAGCCGAATCCAAGTCCCTGCATCTGGTGTCAATTGAAATAAAACAAAGACAGGCTCATTTTAGCCACATAATTTAAGAAAGAAGACAGTATGATAACATTTAGAACAAGGCTCGTACACACCAGCCAGCGATTATCCTTCAGAAGCAGGTGGCAGATGGCATGAAATCATCTTCGTCAGACCTCCAAAGCTTTGCTGCCACATTTGGGAGGATGGTTCTTGTAATGACTACTTGCATATTCATACTGTGTGATGGGCACTTCTCGATTTCTGTGCACCTAATTTTGGAAAGAAGCTAATATGGCTACACATGTACTTTATTGCACCATTCACATTTGGCATCATTAAGAGGAAGAAGTAGTTGTTTTTCTTTTTTTCTTTTTTCTTTTTTTTTTTTTTTTTTTACCAAGTGCATCCTTCTCTGCTTGCGTCAGAATGGCACAGGGAATCAAAATGCACAGCAAAGCCTGGAACACCAAGGCTTGCCTGAAGCTGTGATGAGATCAGTCTATCTGTAATGCCTCCTGTGAGATGATATCAGAACTATTCTTCCCCATGTCATACAGCCACGTCTGTCAAAACTAGATTCTCCTTCAGGTCTAGAGCTCAAGGATTGCTCTCCAGTTTTTCTAACGTGGTTCTCAAAGCCCTTTTCTAAACTAGGGATGCAAAGATGCCTCCAGTTTAGAAATCAGCCAGGTGAGGCGTGCTGGTTTTCCAAGACTACCCGGAGAATCAATGGCAAATCTAGGCAAGTTACTCTGAGTCATGAAAGAGTAATTTGCTCATACCTTACTTGCACTACTGAGTCCCTTTTGTTGTTGGCAGTCCAGACAAGCCCACTCCCCTTGACTTCAGCAGGATATCACAGTATTGACAAATTTCAGGATTATGCCATGAGCCTTGTAGTACCTTGTGCTTCAGTTAAAGGCCTTTGTAAGCTAGTGATGATGAAGGAATCAGTTATGTTACTGCACAGTGTTAAAGATTAATCTTCTGATTCCCACAATTACTGAAAAACATAGAAAGCCTGAATCCTTAAGGCTCAAAAGAGAAACGGATTCATTACTTTGCTGTGCTTCCACATTAGCCTCATCAGCTTCTAATCCTGAAGCCCCTATTATAGAAAGGGAATGAAGAGAAACATGACTGGTTTTGAACTTTTAGCTGAGTGGTGCTGTGTCTGTGGTCAAAGGCAACTCAGTGACTTGGAGATCCTCTAATAAAGTGTATGTGGCTGTGGGAAGTCACTGCCACTAACATTTCCACTGGCAAGAAAACCAAATTGCAATGTTGCCTCCAGCACTTCATTCCTTGGCCTGAGTGCCCACAGGGCAGCAAAAAGCAAGGCCCATGGGTTCAAGAGAAACAGCCATGCTTCACCCAACATATGTGAGTGAGGGGGTGTCAGTATACATGGAGCAGCACATCAGCCAGGCCTGCAGACCTGCAGAAGAAACAGAGAAAGCAGCAACCTGTCTTGGTTCAGAGTACTAGTCTGCTGTGTCCTCGTGTTTTCCAAGAGATTTCTTATAACGGATCTTCACCAAATCCCCAGGTAGCAAAGTGCTTGTGCTTAATTTAAACACATGCTTAATTTAAACATGTAAATAGCCCAATTTATGTTGGATCAAAGCCTAATTCTTTCTCATTAAAATCTTACTTTAGAACCCTAACAACCCTGTTACTGGTTTCTTTCACCCTCTTCATCTATGA
Organism: Falco naumanni; assembly: GCF_017639655.2. Classification (NCBI taxonomy): domain Eukaryota; kingdom Metazoa; phylum Chordata; class Aves; order Falconiformes; family Falconidae; genus Falco; species Falco naumanni. Next base: position 78,583,377 of record NC_054080.1, read on the forward strand.
GTAGCACTTTTTCCTGGTTGTGTTTGGGTTTGTTTTTGGGCTTTAGTTGATTTTTTATTTTTTTTATTTTTTTTTAATTTACTGCACTAAAATGTTGCATATTCAACTGGCAGCTACCACTTTCATCTGAAAACAATATACTGCATTCTAAGACTATTCTACCCAGCCAGAAGATATTATTAAATACCATAAACAAATACAGATACACACTGTGACATCTGGATGGAAATAGCCCCACAGTCACATTTTACAAAGGAAACCCAACTCAGAGGAAGAGCTCAGACATGCAAAATGGACATTAATGGCATCTTAATATGCCCTAGCTGCCTCTAGGGGGTTCAAATAAGTTGCATCGCAGCCAGTTCCAGAGGAGGTTTATCAGCAGATGGAGCATTGTGGGAACTCAAAGTGCTCCATCAGATACATTATTGCCACAAACTGATACATTATGATTTTCTGTTTTGGAGTGGAATGGGTGCTTGTAATTAATTATATATGCTTTTCTGTTGTTAAGCCAATCAGTATTTTTTGGCATGTGTGTTTTTTCTGGTTTGCTTTTTTTTTTGGTGGTGGTGGTTTGTTTGGTTGTTTGGGTATTTTTTGCCAAGGGTGGTTCATATGCACAGAATATTGCAAGAATATTGAGAAGGGGATGAAAGACATTATTTAGTGGTGTGTTTTTTTTATTTTTGTGTTGATTGGTTTCAGCACAACTTTATAATCTACCCACAGGCGAAAAAAAAACCCAAAACAAATAACAAAACTGTTTGAGCTATGTACGTGAATGTTTCTCTGTGTGTTTATGCCTATATAAATACAGGGTTTGTACTGGTATGATATACAGATGCAAAGATATTTACTGAATAAGAGAAGGCAATTAAAGAAAAAAGTTTAGTAAAATAAAAATTATGACAAGAATGAAGTTTGTTACCTCTTTTAACCAACAAGTATTGGCGCAACTTTTCTAAAAATCTGTTGTTAGAAGTTCTGTAAGGCCTTTGTGCAGAGACCTCGAGTCACATTAGACTGAATGTCCTATATGTGCAAACATCATTGGCCCTTGATATGAAAAAAAAAAAAAAAAAAGTGTTGTAAGCCTTGTTTGTATTCAGTTTTATGAGATTATGATATTGCAGATCATCATGAGAGAGCAACTGTTGGAGGAATTTTATTTTTTAATGTGTGACTAGACGCTCAGGAATTAGTTTTTGGAGTGGAAACGTTCCCCAGGACTGTGCTGTTCGTATTAGGTTTTTGTTCCTGGAAGACAGAATTGCCTTGCCCATTCAGTTTTCTCAGTCTGGGACCAATATAAGCACCTGCTGGTTCTCAGTAGTTTGTCTTTTAATTATGAAGCAAACATGGCTTACTACTCATGTCACTGCATAGAAGAAAAATAAGCTGCTTTCAGGCTGGGACTGTATTTTCAGTCTGAGGTACAGTGGTTTAATCTAATTTCTTGATGTAATTGGCCAAAAATGAACCACTGTTCTTTGCCTAACATTTCTGTTATCCAAACAGCTTGGACAGAAAGTTAAATAGTATAGATCTGGGTGAAACTAGAGGAATAATTAAGTTAAGTGTGATTTAAATTACACTCTCTCAAGCTTGGTTAATATAATATTAGACTTCCAAGATATGCAGTGTATTTGTAGCTATTGCAGCTTTTCACATCTGTAAGGTCACTTATCTAGTGGAAGTCATAAGACAAGCATATTTTGCACATACATGTGTATATATGTACATAAATACAGATAGGTGGATAGAAGACAGACAGACAGATTTGGTTTTGCTCCTTGATACCATGGTTTTATTTTCTAATCTGAAGAAAACCGTCACAATTCTGCTGGAATTTGTACACACACACATTCGCACATTTGGACACCCAGAAAGATTTGTATAAACAACTCATCTCTCAACTTCGATTTGTGATTTTGGGAAGTCATATTTATATTTCATCTTTGTTTCTTCACCCGTTCTCTGCCAGTTCTCTGTAAGTTATAAGCTTCTTCAACAATTACCATGATGATGTTTTTAAAAAGTCTCTGAAACAACAAACATTAATTTTATTCATTGACTTCTGGAGTTACTACTGAACAAACAAATACATTGTAAATAGTGAACCTATTGCAAAATAAGGTTAAATAGACCTTGGTTCCATACCACAGACCAAGGTCTCTATGCCAAAACCTTCAGGAACTGCAGTGAATCCCTTCCAAATGTTGCCTGTTTCTGTCCACTAACTATAGTGGATTTTCAGGCAACTACAGTCTGACTTCAGGTAACTCATCTAAGTGTTTAAAAACAATTGAGATCAAATAATGTCAAAATATCTCAGACAAGCCTCTAAAACAGTCTGTATCCTTCTCAGACTCTTTGTTGGATCTTTGAAAATCACTCACAGTTTTAACTGTACTGAGGGAACCACTGCCTCACTGTAATCTCTAGTATGCTGCATTGTTGAAAAGGCACTGGGGTTAAAATGCTAGATGTTAAGCAATGATTGGTATGTGCCATGAATTAGGAAAAAAAAAAAACCAAAATAAAAAGCCAAAAAACTATGAGTGAAACAAACTTGAAGTTACAAGGATTAGTTTCACAGGAAAGCTGTTATTGCCGCCGTTAGCAGCTAAAAATTCACATGCAGACACATCTTAAGTAATGTGTTGAGCTGTCCAAAAGGTAATTTAAATGCTGTCAAGGCAAACAAGAATATGCTCACAAATTCAAGAGCAATGCATGTGCAATTTGCACAACATCAATTTCTTTGGTTGTTTTTGGATGGAGCCATCGCTATCAATTAAGCTAGTGACTCTTTGATTCAAATTACTTTTTGACACATAGTGAACGGAATGGCTCACGAGAGCATTATTTTCCCCATTGTTCCCTAGGCAGCCATAGAGTAAATGCAAACAGGTGGAAGTGTGGAACATCACTGCTGCTGTATCACATAACTGACCAACTAGGAAGAAACAACATAATAAATATAAATATTATTTTGAGATGGGAGACAGTGGAAATGGATATTTACGTCCTCCCTGTTGTTCAGCATTTGACGTAACAGTGCAGTCTGCCAAAGAGAGTTTAATAGAAATGCTGAGACAGATTCTCAGATGGTGAAATATGCTATAACTCTACAACGTACCCAGAAGATGGAGCCAATATTGGAATGTGAGCACAGAACTGGGAGTCTGGAATAGTATATTCTAAGGTGTAAAACTCATGTACATGAAGTCCACAGCTCTTCCACTGAAGACTATTAACACAAGAGCATATGGGCAAACATGAATCATGAGACGACTATCAGGTGACAGTTTCTATTTAGTTATGTTACAGCAGGGACTTTCCATTAGCATAATATTTAACTAGTTTTTCAATACAGAGCCTCAAAATCAATAGGACTAAACAACAGTATCTCATAGCAGGAAGGTACTGGTAACCAGTCACTCCTTTTCTGGAGCCCTGCCCTATAATCCAAGTGCTGCTTTGGATCACAGAGGTTTTGTGAGGGTTCAGGGCATTAAGATTTCGCCTTGAGTCAATCTTAATTCTGTGCCTCCAGTTCCTTTTTGTTTCTCAGTCTGACACAGGCTCATCATTACAGAGGAGTGGGCTTTTTCCTGCACTTTATACAGCTCTGAACATAGAGTCAGAGCCTACCATGTTATTAGCAACATGCATATAGAAGTAAACTCATGTCATTCTGACATGAAAGATACTGAATGCTAAATTAAAGTCCAATAAACTGTTAAATAAAGTGCCTTGGGCAACCATTTAAAGTGTGATGGGAGGCAGCTGGGTCTTGCCACAGGTCTAGACCTCTGTCTGGTTCTCTGCTGATGATTTTTACAAGGCGGAGGAAAAGAGCAGTGAGTGAGATCGTGACATCGCCTGGAGATGCATTGGCTTGGGAAGTGCTGACATCACCATTAGGAAAGCCTCATGCACTGTAGAAGGTTATGATGTTCATGTAAGGGCTTTCATGCTCTCATTTAAGTTTAACAGCTTGCCGAGGAGAATTTCCATTTATAGAGGTCCTTCGGGGCTCCTAGCTGGTCTGTTTGGCATGAATGACTGACACACCACAAAACAGTAGCAATGATATGCACTATACATAAGCTAACAATGATTGATTAAAGTAATATGAGAGGGAAGATACTATGCCTGAAGAGACAAATGATACAAGCAGCTTGACTACCACTATGGAGATAACTGAAATAAGAATAAATGTTGGCAATGGATTATGTAAGTCACTGATGGCATCTAGATTTCTGAAAAAAGATGCAGAAAAAATAAAGCATGAATCATTTCATTACATATGCCTGTTCATTTTCCTTCTCCATCTCCAGATTCCTATTCCCCCAGCTGAACATACATTAAAGGTAAATTTCAGCTCTTTTGCTAAGGATCGGACAATACCTGGAGGGTCAGAGAGGAATTGTGTGACCATCAGCTCTGTCCATCTCCTTTATCAATTGTACTTAGCAGCAAGTACAATCAGGAGCTATTCTGGACTTGATTTCTGATAATCAGCTAGAGTATGACATATACGACAGAAACAGTTGAGCAACCAAGGTCTACTTTAGTGATCATAATATATTCAGATATGAAATATTCCTCTGGGTGTATGTGAAAATAGAATCTCAGAAGCTAATGTAACTTCCCCCCCCCCCCCCCCCCCTTTTTTTTTTTCAGACTGGTTTGGAGAATCTAATACATGGAATAATTTGCAGAAGTTAAATGATATCAACAGCAGTGCAGAAAATCTACCATTATGAAGGGGGAAGAAAAAAGAAAAAAAAAAAAGTAGTTCTGCATCTAACTGGCACATATATAGAGGATGGATACCAACTATATTCATTCCAGTAAAAAGTATCAAAAATAGGATGACAGAGACAAGGATGTGGTTAAGCAAAGATAATAAGAAGCAGAAGGCATTTGAAAAGTTCAAAGGATATGTTAAGTGGGAGGAATGGGCAGATTATAAGTGTAGATAAAGCAAGTAAGAAATAATTGGAGTGAAAATGAACACTGAACATGAAACAGGCCAAGACATCTCAGCCCCACAGGGTTTTGAGATATTTACACAATAGACAACTTGGAAAAAGGATAATCTTTGTAATCGTGATAATGAATTAAATTTTATATAATGCATTAGCACAAAACATTCTGCTCCTCATTCCAGTACCTTATTCAAAGCCTCCTAGAGTTGGTGGCAGTCTATCAGTAGCTATTGGATGATTAGATCAAGTCCTATTAAAGTTATATATCAGGTGGGTTGAACATTCATAACCTAGGAATTTAGGCTCAAATGCTCAGCAGGCAGCTAGGCACCTAAGACGCATCTGGTCCCTGGTCTCTGAAAAAGCCTTTGAAATTCCTATGAGTTTGTTTTTAAACCAGGTTCACTTCCATTCAAAGACATATTTTTTTAAAATGCATATTAAAAAGTAATATTCTAACAAATAAAAAAGAAAAAAAAAGAAAAAAAAAGAAACCCAGACTAATAAAATTCTTAATAAATTCATAACAAATCAAAACCCAAGAGCACCTACTCTAAAATAATAATAATAAAAAAAGAATGGCCAATAAAAAGCAAATAAAATATTTGCTATTTTCATATTGCTTTTAAAACATCTGGTGAAGGAAAATAGAAGTTTGAGAAGACTTTAACAAATGACAAAAAATACTTTAATTTCCAGTGAAATAGTTGCAAGTAGAAGGATCCTCTTCAGCAATGATAGTCACTTGACACAGTTTTTCAGCCAGACGTTTGTGGTGCGTTTGTCCACGGAAAAGAATGATCAAACCCTGAGCAGAGCAGCAGTTTCTCACTGCAGTGAATGGAACATGAATAGAGACAGGCATTCAGAACAAGCCGAAATAGGACAACTAAACTATGTCCATTGTTTGTGGTGTTAAAAACCACTTCTCAAATCAGGTACAGCAAATACAATAATTGCACCAGCCCTCAGTCTACTCATAAACATCGAATTCATAGAAGTGTTTAGGTTGGAGGAGACCTTTCAGATCATTGAGTCCAACAGTAATCCCAGCACTTACAAATCCACCATTAAACCACATCCCTAAGTACTGCATCTATACATCCTTTAAATACCTCTATGGATGGTGACTCAACCACCTCCCTGGGCAGCCTGTTCCAGTGCTTGACAACCCTTTCCATGAAGAAATTTTTCTTAATATCCAATCTAAAGTTCTTCTGGCACAACCTGAGGCCATTTTCTCTCGACCTGTCACTTGCTATTTGGCAGAAGAGACCATCCCCCACCTGCCTACATCCTCCTCTCAGGTAGCTGTAGAGAGCAGTAAGATCCCCCCTCAGCCTCTTCTTCTCCAGATAAACACCCCCAGTTCCCACAGCAGCTCCTCATAAGACTTGTTCTCCAGACCCTGCACCAGCTTCATTGTCCTTCTCTGGACACACTCCAGAACCATTGCATCTCTCCTGAAGTGACGGGCCAAACCTGAATATAGATACGAGGTGCACCCTCACCAGTGTCCAGTAAAGGCAGATGGTCACTGGTCCTGCTGGCCACGCTGTTTCAGATACAAGCCAGGATGCTGCTGGCCTCCTGGGCCACCTGGGCACACGGGGGGCTCATGCCCAGCCGGCTGCCGACCAGCTCCCCCAGGCCCTTTCCCCCCAGGCAGTTCCCAGCCCCCTGCCCCAGCCCGCAGCGCTGCGGGGGCTGGTGTGACCCACGGGCAGGACCCGGCACTGAGCCTGGTTGACCCTCACACAACTGGCCTGGGCCCATCGCTCCAGCCTGCCCAGACCCCCCTGCAGAGCCTCCTGCCCTCCCGCAGATCAACGCTCCCGCCAAACTTGGTGTCGTCTGCAGACTGACTGAGGGGGCACTTGATCCCCTTGTTCAGAATGTTGATAAAGACATTAAACAGGACGGGCCCCAGCACCGAGCCCTGGGGAACACCACCTGTGACCAGCCACCAGCTGGATGTAACTCCATTCCCCACCACTCTCTGGGCTCGGCCATCCAGCCAGTTTTTTACCGAGCGATGAGTATGCCCATCCCAGCCATAAGCAGCCGGTTTCTCCAGGAGAATGCTGTCGGAAATGGTGTCAAAGGCTTTATTAAAGCCCAGGTAGACAACAGCCACAGCCTTTCCCTCATCCACTAGGCAGGTCATCTTGTCTTAGAAGGAGATCAGGTTCATCAAGCAGGACCTGCCCTTCACAAACCCATGCTGGCTGGGCCTGATGCCCGACTTGTCCTGTATGTGCTCTGTGATGGCTATCAAGATAATTGTCAGACTGACAGGCCTGTAGTTCCCTGGATCCTCTCTTACACCCTTCCAGGTAGATGGACATCACATTTGCTAAGTTCCAGTTTTCTGGGACCTCCCTCATTAGTCAGGACTGTTGATAAATGGTTCAAAGTGGCCCAGTGAGCACTTCCACCAGCTCCCTCAGTATCCTCAGGTGGATCCCATCTGGTCCCATAGACTTGTGTTTGTCTAACTAGTGTAGTAGGGCACTGGTCATTTTCCTGTGGATTACAGGGGCTTCATTCTGCTCCTCATCCTTGTCTTCAAGCTCAGGGGGCTGGGTACCTGGAGGACTACTGGTCTTACTATTAAAAACTGAGGCAAAGAAGACATGAGGTACCTCAGCCTTTGCACTGTGTTTCCCCTCACATCCAATACAGCATGGAGATTCTCCTTAGCCTTCCTTTTGGGATGTATAAACACGCCTTTTTGTGAGCTGTTCTTAAAAGAGGAGAGAACACGAGGGAAGTAAGGCACCGTGATTTGACACATCTTGCCTCAATCAAGTCAGTAAACTATGGAAAAGACAAAAATAGATATATATTTTTTATAATGTTCCTGTACAGTAGCCTGTCCACTAGGCCCCAGGATATGAATTTGCATTTTAAGGTGTGAATGTTTAAGCAGATGTTTTTCATATGAGCTACAAAGAAGTGCAAAGCCCAGCTGAGGATGTACTCTTTATACTGAGTGATTACCCCAAGAAGCAAAGGAATAATTCAAAACATATTTCAGGGTCTTCACTCGGGATTTTTTTATTTGCAGAAGTTATCAACAAGAACAGTAGCAGAAATTAAATGTAAAGTTATGGGCTATGAAAGAGTCCCATGAAGAAACCACGTCATGAGCATGTTGGTGTCAGAAGTAGGACTTGCAAGAAAGCTTCTGTCAAAACCTTTTTTTCCAAAAAATACACATTTTGACAACATTCAGTGTCAGTGTCCAGTTGTGTGTACCAACATACATATATGTTTTAATTGTCAGTTTTGGAGGATTCTAATTTCAGGCTAAGAAAAATATTTTGCAACAGAAACAGTAGAAAGGGCAGGCAGGAGTGTAGCCACTGGGAGAAGATTCAACAGTCAGTTCAAGAGAAAATTGCAATGTTTAAACTACTTAAATTGGTCAGTCACTCATCACTCATCAAGCCCTGATACGTTCCACTGGAAATACTGGAGAACCGAATGTTCAGTACCATTTATGTTATTTTTTTAATGTTGTAGTAGTGTCTCATGGGGACTGTAGTTCAGGCTTGGCTGGATTGCTTTTAGTTGTTGGCTTTGTAGTGTTTTAACTGTGATGGTACAATTCCACCTATTGCTTCCAAAGGGAAAGGATTAGATGGTGGATCATGGACAAAGCAACCCAGATTAAGAAAAATTGCATAGTGACAGGAATGGCAGACTACAAAGAAGAGATACTACGTCTACTAAGCTGCTGTGGAACAGGGCTTTTAATTTATTTTTGTGCTTAAGAGCACGGTATTTCCAGGTGAAGAGAAGATCAGCTTTGCCTATGCCTGCATAACGGGATGCTAACATTGTGTGTTCCCTTCTTCACCAGGCTACCTTTCTCTCACATGTCTGGTATTTCTTGTTCCCCAGAAGATGGTAATGTATATACAGTTACTGCTGAAATCAAATCAAAACATTCAGAGTTACATGACTTCTCAAGGCAGAATTGGGTGCCATTAGCTAACTGTGTCGCCATACTGAGGTTAGCAAATAGTATTAACTCTGATTTAAAGGTGGGAAGAGTGAGGCAAATGTTAAGAGTAAAAAGTACAACTTCACAACTGCACAGTGAATCAGCAGTACAGCAGGAAAGAGTATGCCTGATTTCTTTCCCTTCCATCACTGCTGCCTCTATTTTCAACACTGAACATGGCACTTTGTGATAGGAAGCAAAAGAGAAGGTAATGTAGACTCCTTTCTTGAAAGTTTTATTTTATTCTATTTTTTCCCTAGCAGTGTACTGTGACCTAGCAAATCAGTTCCAAAAGAAAATAACAGGAGGAGAAAAAAAAAAAAAAAAAAAAAAAAAAGAAGAAAAGAAAAAGACTGGGGGGGGGGGGGGGGGGGGGGCAGGAAGGAAAAATCAGTAAGTATAACTTATTAAACTCTTGGGTCAGGTTATCTGCCTGTCAGCAAAAGAAGAAAACTTGCATTTGGCATATTGCTGCTGAGCATGCTTTCTATTTCCTCCCACTGCACACCTGAGCTGTACCCAGCATTTAATAAGCATTATATTCTGTGCCCTTTAAAAAAATGATTGAATTACTGCTCCTTTTATGGTTTCATAAAAGCCTTTATTAATTGGAGGAAGTGGCTTCATCTTGCCTGCCTGGCCAATCCTCAGTGAATGATTAAATTATTCATGCAGCTTCCAGTTGGCTTTGTTTACTGTGTCCAGATTATGATGTCTTTAGTATGGAAAATGGAAGCCAAGCAAGCGCATGTGTTTAGTGGCTTCTGAGTGTGAGTGGGCTGTGGTAGGGATGGTGATGGGGTGTAAATCAGCAGGGACTTACGTAACAACAACAAAAAAAAACCCAACAACAAAACACAGAAAATGTATGTGCAGAGTATTCATATGAAATTCTTTTCAATAAATACCCAGACTGGCCTGTAGGACACATGGGGAAAGAAGAAACTCAGACGAGGTTGCCTTGAAACAAGGTTTCTGGAGCTTTTTGTCTCACTGCTAAGGCTGAAATTGTGAAAGAAGCCATGGAGCCCACTGAAGTCAAAGAGAAGAACCTCACTGGGGGCTGAAGCAGGGCTTTGGATTTCTATAGTTATGGGTGGTAATGGTGAATTCATTCTGTTAAATGTGCTGCAGATTACTCAAGACCTTGTTCTTTCATCCACAGAAGAAAACGGGTTAATTTATATCATTTGCCAATAATAAAATTTACTTATAGCAGTCAGAAGAAAAGCAAACCTCTAGAATAAAACAACTCTGTCCCATGATGTCACCATAAGTACCACTCCAGATCTGTTTCTACATGTGATCTACTCATACATCCTTTAAACTCCAGTGCTGTCACAACTAAGTCAATAAGACTACTTTGAGCTGCATGATCCATTTCAACACCTTTAACATGTAGCTTTGATGAATTTACTGTAAATAGCTTGTGTATATATATATATATATTTTACAAAAATTCTGAAGTCTTTATGGCTATCAGCTCAATAACTTCAGAAGTACCTAGGTAACCAAAATGTACTTTTGCAGCAAAGGAGTCTCTAGTTTCCTGATTGAGTTGAATGTTTGTAACAGATTAATAAATTTCTTCACCTGAATTGTGATGCTTTCTGGATCTGCAAGATTGTCCTTTGTGTCCCTGTAAAAAAAAAAACAAACAAACAACAAAGCAACCACAGAAGAAAAAAAAAAAAAAAAAAAAAAAAAAACCAAAAAAAAACCCAAAAAAAAAACCAAAACCAAAAAAAACCCCAACCACCAACAAGCAAAACAAAACCAACAAAACCAAACCAAACCACAGCTCAATGCAGATTCTTCTGTTCTGCTGAGAAATGAAAAAATATTAAAAATAAAAATATAAACTAGAAATGTTTTTTAGTACCAGGACACAGAGATTTTACACTGGCAGTACTTGTGACTTTCTGCTGCAGACACAGACCTGGAAGGGTGTATTAATGTTTTTTTTTTTATTATTTGTTTCTTTGTTTCTTTGGTTTTTCATCCATGATTGAGTGTAAGGTGTACCATTAAAAAAGAAACAAAAAAAACCCAACAAAAAAACAAAGAAGTAGAGTACTACTAGATGTAATTCTACTCTTCACCAGAGCATTTTAAAATACTTCTTGCTCCAGGAATTTTCTCTACATCTGTCACACTTTGCAACGTTCTTCTTTCTGCTTCTGTTGAAAAGCAATCCCTTCCATTAAAATTCATCTTTCCTCATTGTAAAACACTGACCCCCACTTTTTTTTTTTTAAATTTCAGTAGTCCTTTTCTTCTGCCAATATGAAGCACAACCTCAATTGACATACTGTGTTTTAAGTACCCAAATGTTCAGGTTATTCCAGAGTTTTTACAGTCTTCAGTTGCACCATGCTGGTGCTGTACAAAGAGACACTCAGTGCCCTGAACAGCACACTATTAAAGTGTGATTCACTGTAGGATTTCTTCAATCACTTCTCCATCAAAATTCCAAAGCCTTATAAAAAGGCAAGATTGAAGTCAAGCTGTGGTGAATCAGGCCCGTATATATACACACTAACCTTTAACTTAAACGAGACACCAAAGAAATGAAAAGTTGCATCTTGGATGACGGGGCAGGGAGAATATTTCATGAACATTCACTGCTTAGACAAACAGCAACGAAAGCAAGCATCTGGGAAAGGCACATTGAAAAAGAGCAAAGGACATAACCTGCTTCATATCTACGCATGGCAAATCAATTTAATGTCTTTCATTACTGCTTGAAAACGGAAACTTACATGCGAACAATAAACTTTAATCTGGTTGACAACAGTTTAAAAAATGCACTGAAAGCAAGTTTCAGCTGCATGACATACTTTATGACACTTATTAAAAAGACATACTTGTAAGTCAATTAACCTGCCCAATGGTACATTTTAACTTGTTTTCTATTAGGAAAGGCAGCAAAAGGGCAAAGTTTTTCATTTAGGAAGGTTCTAAGTTGATTTCTTTTTCCTCTTTAAGCAAAGGACATTGCTGGTGTCATCGTCCCTAACCAGTCCAATATGAAATATATGCCATTGGTGCCCACCAACCCATATTGTCACAGGTAATGGCTGCTTATTCACTAAAACTTTATAGTCACTGCAGTTTGCTATGGTAATTCATTAATTACAGTAATGATGACACCACAGGATGAGGCAGTTAACAAGACACATCTATCTGGATATTACAGAGAGCATCAGTTGCACCCAACATAGATAAGGTCACGAAAGCATTTTACCTGAGATTCTCTCATTCCAGAACTTTCCCAGCCATTTGGGTGTTCTTGTTTCCATTCCTGTTCCTCTCCCTTTCCCTCTCTTTAAAGTTTATACTATTAAAATTTAAGCATGCATATAAACACACACATACAGGCACACATACACTGTCATATGTATACATTTATTTTATATCTATGAATTCCCTGTGTAATATATATGCATATATAATGTGTATATATTGAATATATATATATATGCTGCATATATTATAATTGTTGCCCGTATATGTGACATGTGCCTGTACATGTATATTTCTGTATACACGAAGATTCTTAAGGACATAAGCATAGAGGAGGATTTTGTGCAGATTTTCAAACAAAATTCATTGCTGTGTGATTTCTGGTAGCTTCGCTTTATGGCAACATGTGTGTTGGAAAGGCAGAAAGGGAAGCAAGGAGAGAACTAAGATTTTGCCCCTCTGTGAAAATGTATTGAATTACACCTTGGCTTATGGATGTAAGGAGCTGAGTCCTCAACTGGGGTTTAATTATTGAAGCTCCAATGGCTTCTGTAGCTCAAGGAAATGTAGACAGGATGGTTTCTTTTGTCCATTGCACTGTGATTCCAACAACACAGATACAAAAAAAAAAAAATAATTGCTGTATAAATGGTATATCTAATTGCATTCTGATTAATTTATCTTGTAATGATTAGTTCAACCTGGATTTAGAGGCAAAAATTAGCTCTGAGTTCTGCCTAATTTGAATGATTTTAAGCCACCTGGCTCCTTTTCTTACTATTAAAATTATAGAACTAAAAGACTGGTTGATCTGGGTGGAGTCTGACAACTAAGAACAGTGAAACATTGTTCAGGTGCATCTCATGCTTGTGTCACACCTAGATCACCACTGGTTTCAAGTTTAGTGATTCTGCATGTGTTCCTTGAAGTTTGCCAGAACCACTTTGCTTTGCAAGTTAAAGTTCTTGCAAGATTTGTAAACGTCCTAATTTGGGCAGTATTCAGTGTACATTTTTTTCTTATGAGATATTTGATATTTTTACATCCTGCCTTTGCCTAGACTTGGAAGTGAAAAGATGAACTGTAACAGCAGTAGAATTTTAATTTCTATAATAAATATAAGAGGACAACTAGGCAGTTTAGGAGCACAGATATATGAGTATTTAAGCTGTGCACTGAGTTATCTCTGAATCATTATTATTTTTGTTTCAGGGTTTTGTTTCTTTCCTTTAATTGCATGTAAAAGACTTACATTAATTGAAATTTATACAAATATTTAGAATATTTCTAGTTTCTAATGGCAGTGGCATGTTGCATAACTTTATATATTAACATTCTGCTTTAGACCTCAGAACACCTTAGAAATATGGATGATTTCATTATGTATGTCATTTTGGATATATAAGCCACATCTAACATTACTGCTCAAGAGTGGAAATGAACTGGGCTTGAAGCAACATTCGCTTCATGGACACATTATTTAACTGCTAGATCCTGCCAAGTTGTGCTGCATGCTGCATGCTAGAGCAAATGGTGTGGTGTGTGCACGAGTGTAATATTGCCCTGTGATTAGTCCAGCTGTAACCCTGTATATCATCTGCCGCAGGAGTGAGGAGGCAGTCTGATGGGGAAGTCATCAGGGAAACATCAAGTAGAGACCTTCTTTAATAAGAATTGATGTTACCTACCAGACAGGATATTTAGGCAGCTAAGACAGAGTTAATACTGCCTTCTAGAGGAAGGAAGATCAGTAAAGTTATATCCTGGGACTATCTTGGGTTCTTCTGGAACGTTGATTCCCTGATTATGGGGGTGGCCGTAAAGAACAGGTGGAAGGGGGTGGATTACCGCATGAATATTTAAAAACTTCTGTGGGAATGCTAATGTTTTCTGAGCCTGTCTTTCTTGGAGCAGCTTATTGCTAAATGTATACTTTTATTGTCTGTAATTATATATACATGTGTACATATTTGTCAATACATATGCAGAAAATAAATATGAACAATCTGTAAAAACAGAGGAAGGTCTCTGAGCGTTCAATGGCCAAATTCTTTCAAATATAAAGAAGCAAGTGAAAAATAAATGTGGTAGGTAGTCAGTGAATAGGTAGCCTATAGTGGTGAATTGGGTGGGAGGGAAGTCACATCTTTTAAAATGCATACAAAGCGAGCCTCAAAATGGCCTACAAGCTCAAATGCTCTCAAGGGGGTTTGGGAGGTAAAAGTACTTTCAATAACTGGGTTTTTTATCTTCAGGGTTTTTACTTTATCTCACTTTCTCCAAGGGTAGAAGTTGACCCCAAGAGGGTCATGGAATCTGATTTATTCTACTGTGTTTAAATTGACAAGGTCAGTTTTTCAAAGCTGTGCTGGAAGTTTCTGGTAATCTTACTTGAACTTACCTACCTTCCTCTTCCTCTTCCCTTCTTGTTTGTTTAGAGGGAGAAAGATTCTGGTATCAGAGGCCAAGAACATAAAAAATATCATAATCATGAAAGCCGGTTCCCAGCACAGGATCTAATTTTCCAAGTACACGTGGTGTGAATGCAAGTGAGTTTTGGTTTTCCTTCCTATTTTTTCTGAATTTTTTTTTTTAAAGAAAAGAAATCTAATCTGGGTTTTGTTTGGTTTTTTTTTTTTTTTGTGTGGGTTGGTTTTTTTTTTTTTTTTTTAGTTCTATAGGAGCTGACATCTAAATCTAAACTTCAGGTTTTTTTCTTTATATTTCCAAATATCAAACTATCTGAGAAAAAGATAGGTGATGTCATAAACAACCAAGAAAAATCAAGGCAACTAGAATGCATTAAACTAATCAATGCTAACCTGAGAAAAGAAGTTACGGCTTTTAGTATATAAGCATTACAGAAAATGGCATCAAAAGCAACAGTGCTATGGACTGATAGAGAAACAGCTTTACATTGACGCTCCTCAGTTCCACATTGCTAATAGGAACAGAAAGTTAACAATGTAAAATAGGCCAATACGCAAAGAAAAATCTGGTCATATCTGTGATAAATTATTTACTATTTTTGACCATGGACTAGTAGGGGATGGGGTATTTTACCCTTGCTCCTAAATTAAGAAAGTGCACCAGTCAGAATGAAGTAAAACCATACAGATTGGTTACTTTGCCCTGGTGTTCGGTGGTTTGGTTTTTTTTAAGTTGCACATTAAAATCTGGGAAAAGTGAATGCTTCTGTTTGTCACAGAAGGTTAGAAGTGACTTGTGTTGGTGGGAAAGAGGGAACAGCATCCTTTCTGCTATATTTCAGTCATCTAATTTAGGAGCTTGTATTAATAAACTCAGCTTTGCACTTGTCTCTTTTAGTTCTTTGACTCTGGACTGAGCCTTACTTTTAAAGGTAAGAAACACTGACTTGAAGCTGGACTATACTCAAGGTTAGTCATCACAGGTGGGCATGGTGCAAGGAACCCAGATAATTTGCCTCACAGAAATCTGGCTTAAATTCCAGCAGAGCTCCAGAAGACAATAGTTATTATACAATAATCCAAAGGAGGATTCAGAGCTTGTAAACCAAGATGCTGCTCTGAAACATGCATTTGGGGTGCTGACAAGTAAGTGGGTTTGAAAAACCTGTTCAGTTTATGCCATCTGACATTTACATCATTGCTTTAAGCACTCGAGATAATTACAGCATAAACCCTAGGAATGATCCTGCCATATTTCCATGTGGCACCGGATCTTATCAGAATCCTACTTTATGTCTATATCCAAATAATCAACAATAGGAAATTATATTTATGTGGTAATAAACAAGAACCCTTTGGGGTAAAGTTAATAACACAAGTGACTATCATTTCTTTATTGCAGCAATAGATTAAAAATAGAAACCAGTCTCAAAGGTTAGAAAACTTATAGAAGAGCAAAAATAGTAGTGTGGTATTGCAATTCTTCTGCTGCTAAACTGTGCTAATAGATATTTAATTATATTCTAACGTATCATGGTAAAAATGGTACAAGTATACCAGCTGTTTTAGATTAAACGTGGATATACATGTAAATATATCACTCAATGTGGCAGAAGGTTGCTACTTCGTAAACCTTTTTCACAATAGCACTGTTAAAAAAGGAGGCTAGGATTGTGCTTCATTGTGGGGTTTTGTCTGTTTTTTAGAGAGGTGAAGGTATTTTAAATTCTCTGACTTTAATGTCAAAAGGGACACTTCCACCAACATCATCTGATTCCTGTGAGCTGTGGGTTAAGGCAATTTTTGTATAACAGCTTTTAAAAGGACATGAAAGCCTTTGCATATAGAGTAAAAGTAATGTAGACTATCATGCTGATAAATCAGACATTTGAACATCCCTTTCTGTCCTTCCATCCATGTTTCCATTCTAAATCTTGAAGCTTCAGCTGCCAACAACTAATCATGGATTTTTAAATTGTTTTTTAGTACACTTTTACTTACTGAGTGCAATTCAGCCAACTCTTTACTTTTTTCTTTGATAAAGTAAACAGACTGAACCTTTATAGTTTCTCACTATAGAGAATGTTCTCAAAACTTCTGATGATGTGGTAGCCATAAAACCATACACAAATTTTATTGCAATGTAATAATTCCAATTTCTAAATTATCCTGCAGAAAAATCCATTTTCTGCATTCCCATATCCTGCATTAATAGGTTCTTTGTCTTTTATCCGGTTGTTCCTATGTTTAGTATAGCAGACTACATTACACCAAAAATCATCTAGAAAAGCCTATGCTATTGAATTAAACCCACCAAGAAACACAACCATCTCCTTTGACAGGGTTGGTTTTGTTTTTTTGGGTTGGGTTTTTGTTGTTTTGGTTTTTTGGTTGGTTTTTTTTTTTTTTCAAAAATTGTTTATCTATGCTTGCTAAAAACGTGAACCTGAGTTCTCATTTGAATTTATTTGACTTCAGTGTTCCGCCGTTGACTGTGTTACTTTTCTCCGTTCAATGAAACAAACTTCCATATTTCCAGTGTTTTCTCCTCTCTACACTTACATTTTCTGTTTTAAGACATTGCTTCCAGTCCTTAGGTAATTTTTTGTGAGTCTTCTTTATACTGAAGACTAAGTGAACAATGTGGATACTACAATTCTGTGTAGTATTCCACAACTGGTTTTCCCAATGCAGTGCCTGCCCTTTTTCTGTAAAAATAGCCTGACCCCTTTGTAGGGAAGTACTGTATGGAAGCATGGCCTAAACTCCTCAGTTACCAAACTCTGATTTAATTAAACAAGAATGGGCTCCAAGTTTAGGTCAAGTTGACCCACCCTCTCAAGTCCTTAATGTTCAAGTACCCACCATTTCAACTGGTCAAAAAGGATGACTGAAAGGACTTCTAATCAAGGGAGTCAGTCTTGGGAAACAACAGGTAATGATAAGAACACCCTTATGTAACTTATGCAGAAAGAAGGCTCCAAGGAAAAAATGTTCTGGCTGCAAGAGCAGAGAAGCTGGTAAGGTGTTGCAATCGCTAACTTGCACTAGCAGCGAGAAACTTGTAAACAATCCTGTGCATGAATGAAATGAACAGTAATGTACTATGCAAGTACTCCACAGTATATAATGTGTACCATTGTATAGGTTGGTGTGCATGGTAGGAGGAAAGATTGCCCAAGCACCCGGAGCTGCAATAAACCAATAAACCAATAAACTGGCTTTCTGTTCTCATTTGGTTTGGAGAATTTTCCTGGTTACAATTTTTGGTAACAGAAGCCATGAGTGGTCTTTCTTTGCTTACTGGTTTTGTGACTGGCTTCATAGCTCTGCCCCCTTCAGATTCTGCTCTTCTCTTTCTGTACCTGTGGCTTAAATGTACATTTCTTCACAATTTCAGGGCTTTCTCTTCTTTTAGCTGAACTAAGATGCATTTTGTTTAAATGGGGTCAGTTTATTTTCTTTTATTTTTTAACCAGCTGTCCTTTAATTTAGCAAATGCTTTGTTGATATCTTACCCTCCTAACTTTTCAATGCAATCTAAGTCAGTGCCCTTTGCACATAAATCATGAGGAATGATTTAGACATTTATTAATAACTAATGACATTGGTATGCTATGGTAAAACAACAGTTTGTTAGGTTGGTTTTTGCTAGTTTGTTTTTCTTCTTAATTTCTTTCTGAGGCATAGAAGACTGAGGATTGAGAAGGAATGAGTTGGTCCTGTGGATAATTTACTTCAGAATGTTGTAGGAAAGGTTGTGTCTCAGAGAGAACTTAAATATCTTCTCATCTCATGGGTAGCATAAACTGTCCTATCGATAAGTGGGAAAACAGAAGAGGTCATTAAAAGCAGAAGGTGCTGAAATAAGTAAGAATGAAATTGCCTTCAAAATCAGGACTACAGAACATAATTCAGTAGTCCCCCATGTAACTTTAAGATGGGGGTCAGGGGACTGACTAAAGCATAGATTGCTCTCATCTCATATGACTGTAAAAAGAGAGGGTCTGACAGATAATCTGGTTTATTCATCACATTTTTATATTTAGACTAGTATCTGCAATAAATCTGGTAATAAATAGCTCTATGACAATCCCTTTTGTTGGAAATGCATTCACTGAGTGTGCAACAGGTAGCATGAGGTTCCCTACCTCGCATAAAGGCCCATTCTATATAACATTACTGCTTGACAACCCGTTACTATAGGCTATTGTACAGACAGCACATATGTTTCTATATGTTTCAATAGGAATTATTATTATTATTCCAGTTGTGTTGTCTGACACTTTTGAGCAGTGCATTTTAAAATCATAATCACAACAAGCCTCACAGACACAGTTAAGTAAGAAATCTTAGAATGCTATCTAGGGCTTTCTAATGCAGAGCTTAAGACATTGCCATAAAAAGCTGAATGTCATCTGCTTTCAAGAAAGCAACAAGAGAGCTCTGAACTGATAATGAACTGGTAATATCTGACTGTTAAGTCCAAATCTGAAGCTCAATGACATCAGTGGAGAAACCTCATGGATTTAGTGGGGCCTTGGACTGGATACTTAGACACGTTCAGCAAAGCACTTGCACATATGCAGATGGTCCTCATTCTCCAAATAATTTAAGGACACACTGAACTTTCAGTAAGTGCTCACAGCTCCATTGAAGTCAATTTAAGCATATTTTAAAGTGGTTTGTTGAACTGGGAAGAAATGATGAATCTGAGCCTCAGTGAATTTTATGGAAATGCATGATGTACTTAAATTTAACATATTTATGTAGTAAACTCTCAAATTTCTCCACTGAGCCCAATTGAAAAATGAATAATACATAACCTCTGGCCCTGTGCTTCTTTTCAGCTACTGAGGCCAAGCAGCCCAGAAGCTAAATGGTTACCTATTTCTATGCCAGTCTTTTCCTCAAATCCCAGCAGGAAGTTTCTACTTAATAGAGAGACTAAACTTCTGTGTTCAGCTTTCTATTTATCCCTTGCCAAGAATACTGAAAACAGCAAACGAAGCTTCAGCCAGGAAAAAAAAAATAATAAATTTGTTAATTTTATTTGCACCATTTCGGACTAGATGAATTCGTATGCCTTCCAATTATGATTCCCTTCATATAAGTTGGACTCAGAAGTTGACAACTTCCATAAACTCTCTGTCAATGAGAAATACTAGTTATGTATAAAATTTAGTGCTTAATACAGTTTTTATTTTATTGCTAAGGGTTTCTGCATAGCTGTGATGATTTAAGCAGTCAGGAAGTTTCAAAGGAAAGTGCATAGTAAAATGAAGACAATGCCTTGTTCTTCTCTGTGGCTCTTTGCCTAGACATGTAGTTCTTCAGATGTCTGTTTTTGTTAAAGGAACTCAAATCTGTGACATAAGAAAAAACTTAAAATCCAACATAAACTTCTGTAAAGGCAGACTTCTATTTTTTTTAAAAATATCTATGCAAGGAAAAAATAATCATGCAATATTTCTACTTGAGTAAGATTTATGGGCCATTTCTGACAGCTATCTACATGTTGAAATGTACTTCATTCTGTAAGTGATCTCCAGAGCTTCACATTTGTTTCCAACCATTTTGTGTCTTATGCTGCTAAATTCTGTAACTCTGCTTGCCAGGCAGCATTTAGTAAAGAAAACAAGATGGATATATCTGTTCTGAAGATATTCAGGGTTTCTGCTACTGTTGTTAAAGCCTTAATATTCTAAACACTGATGTATCAGTTTTACCTGTGTAAGTCAAATAGGATGGTTCACAGAATGAAAGAGTATAGCAAGTATTAGGTGTATAGCTATAGGCATAAATTGCTGCCTTGCTCTATGGTACACAATTGTATGCACTAGACAGAAAACTGCTGCTCCAGCTATGCATTTGTAGGCACTTTCAGTCTCACTAACTGTTGTCAGAGGCAGCAAAAATATCATGCTGAACACAGTGCAAATGATACCGTAAAGTAATTGATATTATTAAAAGTGGCTTTCTTCTCATTGTGAAATTCAGCATTTCTCTAAATTAATAACTCAAGGAAGTGAATGGCTGAAATAAGTGATACTGAAGGGAATATCTTTCTTCACATCAGAACCTAGATGAGCAGGAAAACGTACATGGGTATACTGCAATTAAGGAAATTATTATTATTATTATTATTATTATTATTATTATTATTATTATTATTATTATTATTATTATTATTATTATTATTATTATTATTATTATTATTACTATTATTACTATTATTACTATTATTACTATTATTACTATTATTACTATTATTATTATCATTATTATTAATTCTTTGTAATGTCCTTAAAAAAAAAAAGAAAGAAAGCAGTCATTGAAAATATGACATTTTTTGAACTATTTTTTTCCTCAACTGTGGAAGGAAGCCAGATTAAAAGAAGTTAGAAAAGAAGGTGGATCCCAGAAAAGTTTTGCAGGTGTGGAGCATGAGAGAGGTTTACTTCAGAGGCATTATCATTTTTGTCATTTTAATAGAGTTACTGGCCCCACATTAACAGAAAGTGGCTCCTAGAGATATCTACCATAGCTACCTGTCATCTATGTGTGCCAGTATCTAGGGTGTGGGAGACTTTCACTAAAGGCAAGTTTCAGGGCTGGCCTGAAGCTATAAGATGGATTTTGCAGGCATTTAGACAGAGACCCTTGAGATCTATATAAAATCTTTAACACAGACCTGCTTTCAGGCTTTCTCCCACTTGGGTAGCCCTTGCACTCATCAGATTTGTTATGATACATGAGTGCTCACAGTTGAATAGTTGCGTTGTTCATTTAAGACTTATCTGAGCAGTCTACTGCAGCCTGCGACACACCATTTTAGTATTATACATAAAATACACTCATTACAATCCCAATTAAAAATTTAAGTGGGGATCCTAATACCAGATGATATTACCCCAGACTAACTAACAAATACCAGCTATTGTGCCAGCTAACAAACAAAAATTTTGCTGGATAAAAATCAGGTTTAACAGATACCATGCTATCCTGGAAGCAACCATTGGAATGTATTTTACCTTTCCACCACTGCATAAATGCAAATAATGGTAATGCATCTCCAGGATTTTTATGTCTGTTAATCCTGGGTAGTAATGACACAATTTAATCTAAGCTATAAAATGGTGATATTTTTATATATGTATTTCTATATGCATATATATACATAAATGAGCACAGAGATATGTAGATGTAAATACATACCCATGATTATAGTAAAGATGCATTACTTTTCATCTTCAGATTACAAAACACTAAAGAAGAAGGTAAGAGTGAGTCTTGCTTGTTTACACCTGTAGAAATAAAAGAAGAAAGATGTGAAACAAGTTACATAGTAAATCACTTGCTAAACTGGGGAAGAAAACCCCTCGTTTCTTAACTACAGGCTTCTAGCCACTTGGCACCACTGCTTCTCCTAATTCAGTCTCAGCTATGGAGCAGATTAGAAAAGCATGATAAAACTTGTCTCAAGTGTTCACTCCACTGTCTTGATTGAAAAAACAAAACAAAACAAACAAACCGGGAGCAACAAAAAAATCCCACACTGTAAAACAAAGGCTAGTATCAGCAAAAGACTAGAGCACTGGCTGTAGGTTTTAGAGCCATTTGTACCAGGGCTGTTCTCTTTCTCCTCACTCCCCGATAATTAACCGTCATTTCTGCACTTCCTCATCTTCTTCGTATTGATCTTTCATCATATAATGGGTGCAAACAGCAAGAGGAAGGCTTAATAACAAACATTAAAATGAATAAATAATTACAGCCACAAATCTTCCTCAACCAACTGATTATTTGTTTAGTGACAATATTACAAGAAATTGGCTTTACATAATTTAAAAGGACACTAGCAAGTAGGGATTCTTTTAAATAGCATTTTTCCTCTCTACACTCTCTGAAAAAGGGAGGGAGTGGGGGTTGGTCGTCTTTTCTTTAAAAGACTACAAGGGCTTAACTTCCTAATCACTTTTTCAGCATCTTTGCAATATTCCATAAATTTCTGAGGAGGTAAAGTGGCTTACCAGTGATCAGGAGTGAATTACCTTTCTCAAAGATCTACGAGAGCATCGTGTGCCTGATATTCCTGTCCTGAACCTGGGTCTCTTACAGATCTGAAGGACGAGAGATCGAAGTAGGCTGGTGAGAGTAGACAAAATGAAGACTGAAAGAGAAGTCAGGTGAAGAGGCCCCCAGGGTAAGAAGGAATCTTCCCATGAGGAATGAGCCGAATTCATCCTTGCCCCTTCTTCCTGATGAACAGTGCGGCTGCAGCATGCTCACAGCCACAGCCAGGGTAGGAGCAGGAGCAGTGCTCGGAGTCCTGCCAGGCACAAAGTCAAGGACCCTCTTGCCTCCTTCTCTGCAGAACAGGACTCAAGCCTCTGTCTTGCCCCTTACTTAGGTCCATCCTTAATCCCCTCCTTATCAGGATAGATGAGGCTTTTGTGTAGGTGGCTCAATATCAGTAAGAAGGCCTCAATATTCCATAGGTGACTTGGAAATGCAGTTCACAGTGTCATTTTGGAAGGTCAACCTGAGGGAATGTCTGCCCTCAGTGTGGGAATTCTGTACCATGGTGACATGACCGGTCCTTGGTACAAGCTTGATACGTTACGTTTAATTCTGAAATTCACCTTAGTGCAACCACCCTTATCACAGAGACTATAAGCATCAGCACCAGCAGGGCATGAAAGTTTGCTGTTGCCTCTGTCTTAAACTTTCTGACCTTAGTGCACATCATTAGCTATTTCATAGCTGTCATGGGGTTGCCTCATTGGAACACCTATCTGTGACATGTCCCAGAACCCTGGAACAAGAGGAATTAAGAATACTACCTTGTTTTGAGCCAATATTTTGAAGGTGAGAGGTCAAGTGTGCTTTATTCGTTAATATACTTCTCACTCAGAAAGCTCTGTAACTAGAGATCCACATGTTGAACAAGTAATGACCTGAAAACGGCACGATTTACAGGATGATATGCTGGCAGAAAGTTTTCAAACACCTCCCAGAAGTGCACTTTCCAGAAACCCACTGTACATAAACATAAAGGTCTGCAATCTGTCAGTTAATATTAATGTGGTCATTTACTGGTAAGTTGTAATAACATGATGCACATGGGACTTGCTACACTGACCTTTTTGGTGGAAGTGATTCATTAAATGGTCACTCATTTAGACAGCAGTAACTATTTGCACAGCTATTAACATTTTAGAACTTAACTAGGTATTTATTGCTTTCAAAAAGAAATTTTTTACCAAGGTTAGCTGAAGACCGGATTTTTCATTATTCAATAAAGGAAAGAATTTGAAATTCAGGGGCATCAATTACAAAGAGGTGAGACATTTTGTATGAAATGTCCAACTTCAGATTAGTCTAAATGGCTGAGCTATATCTGTGTGCTTTTGAGCCCATGGCTACAAATCTTTCCTTTCACTGTCAAAGGCTAAAAAAAAAAAATAAATGTTTCTTTCTTTGCTAGGCTGTTTTTTCTGTCTTCATTCACACACCATTTGAAGAGTACAGAGAAAGCACAGAAAGCAATATACCCCTAAAAGAAGAGCCATCAGCTTTGATAAGTACCTGCTTCTGTCACCTGGTTTACTGACTTCTGCTAGTCTGGATTTAAATTTTGCACAAAACAAAACTCAAACATACATACAGAAATTCCTATAGGAACACACTGATTTTAGCAACATTCTAAGACAAAGTACTTTTCTTTGATGTCCCAGTGGGTGCCAGGCACCTTTTTTTTTTTTCAGTTTCCCTTCAAAGCTTCTCAGAAGTGCCCCAGAGGGCTGGCAGAAACTCTGAGTTAGCAGTCATCCACGGTTGTCTTTTCCTCTTTGTCTATCCCCTTGGCTTTCTGGACATAGGCCTGTGCACTGAGGTTGTTAACTCCTGTCCCCCCTCATTTTAACAGATGTGGAACTCGCTCTGCCATAGACTGGTGGGATGGTCTTTCAATTTTGTGAAAAATTTTGAAATTTGAGTGGAGTAGAGAAGATATTTTGGTCTAAAAGTGTGTGGGAGAGTCCATGGTGAATGCAGCAAGATTATCTGTCTGGCCACTGATCAAGTGGAATTGTGTACATGGATGTGGGGGAATAACATCCTCCTTTCTCTTTTATTTGATCATTTTTTGTTCCACATGTGTAAGTATGTGCCACAGGTCATTCACAAAGTACAGTGGCCCTTCGAGCCTTGCACAGCACAAACGTACACATATTTTATTTTGTTTTAAGTTTCAGCTGTAGTCAGTAATTTAATAATCCTGAGACATGAAATAAGAACCTAGAAACATAGCCTCACCATTAAATCAGCAACAGTATCCTTTCAGCAGAGTGGCATTTTCTCGAATTTCCCAATGCACTGCCTCCAGAGGTGGTGCGATAAGACATGCCATACATGACCAACCATCAAATAATAAAAGCAACCATAGGAGTGACAAGATTGTTTAGCTGAACAGTTACAGTCAGTCTGGATAGCACGGGATCCTTCTGTGCTTCCCAATGAACTGTTAAAGGGCTTACATTTTTGCAAACCTCTCCTGTGTCTCCTCTGTTTGCAAAAAGCACTTGCATTAAAGCAAATCTAGGAAAACACAACTCCACTGGGAAGTAGAGCAGCCATGCAAAATCATTATCCTAACAGCCCTAAACACTCCAGACTAGACTGTTGTTTTATAACATGTTGATCACAGCAAGGCTGAGTGGCATGTGCATGTGCTGTAGATATATGCTACATTTGCTTATAAATGAAGTGGGGAAAACAGTCAGGGGAAAATAAGCTGTTAGCTTGGCCCATGGGAGAGCAGAGTTCAAGTTCTGATTTAACCACGCAAACATCCACAGGCTAGTGTGACAGCTTACTATCTCATGCCTTCCTTTGCTTTTGCAAAATGAGTGTGATAGACCCCTTCTCATAGCATTTTGATGACACTTACAGATGTGCAAACTTAAAGATTGACACTCCAGCCTGAAAGCAACTTTAAATGACTAAGCCTCAGTTATTTTATATATCTATATATATATCTGTATATATATCTCTATATATCTCAGGGATACAAAACTGTGGTAACAGATAGCACATAAGTTAGTTACGTTATTATGCTAGTGTAAAAGATAATTATAATTAGGAATGAAAATAAATTCAACACAGCTCTTGCATAAGACAAACTTCATTATATATGAAGTCTTCGGTGTTTTCACAACTCTTGATTTGCCTCCCTTTTTTAGTATTTAGCAACATTGTTTCATGAGTACTTTATACTATGTTCAGTATTAATGGCATAATTAGCTGTGGAAAATATTTAGTTGTCACCTTGTATTTATTTATGTTCCTGGGATCATGTAAAGTTCTGCTACATTAAAATTTAATTTGAAAGAAGAAAAATTTTATTCATTTTTTCAGTGTAATGGCCATTTCTGCTTGGCTTATATGAATGATAAAATATTGTTTGAACACACTTTTCCATTTGTTTTCCAGGCATTTATGTAAACTCCTAAAGAAAACACTGCAATGCTTTGTTGGCTGACTATTTGACAAAAGAATTGTAGACACATATTTTATTCTCAGCCTCTTGTCAGGAAATATTCACAGCCCCATCCATTATTTAGCACTTAATTTGTTAATCGATTGATTTGGGGATATTTTACACTGGGATTAACATGCGCACACACAAAAATTTTTTCTTTATGGTAAATTCAAGAAATTTGTATCAGAATGTAAAATGTTCTGGTGTTTACAGATGTAGATTGAATCTGTCATGGGTTGGCAACTACTGAAAATAATTCATTGCTTGGAACATAAATATTTTGGATCAAACCTCAGAACTCATTTGATTTGGTGTGATTATTCCTTCCATGTTCAAAAGAATGTGGGGCCATTCTATGGAAGGAAAACTGTTTATTACATAATTTCTCCTGAAGAAACTATTTCCCAGTCTAGAAACAAAAGCAAGCTACTGTCAGTCTCAGAAAGCCGACGTTCTTCAGTGCCATGGTGTTTAAGAACCTCAGACCTTTTCACCACATTTCTCCTTGTGACACTGGGCTAATGTTCTAGCAAGTCCTTTAACTGATAATTGCCCAAAGCAGTACATATATATTCTTTGTATAGAGTTCATCTCAGACAGGGCTGTAGTCTGAAGCTTACTTCTTGGTGACAGTATTACTTTAAGCAACTCCCAGTTTCCTCCACTTTCTCTGAGTTGTACCAGGATGACTGTGAGACTACGTGGCTACTCATGATAACAGGGCAGGTGGGCCTTTCGTTAGATGGAATATGAATGCTGGCACAAACCCTAACTGATGGATGTTATGACCTCTCTGTGACCTAGAATTTACAGACCTGTAGTCCCCAGCCTCAGATTTTAATGATTTAGACTCACTACTCTTCCCACCATACTTCTGAGTCTCCCTTAAAGGTTAGTTTGGGTAATCTGGAGAAACCCAGTGGAGCTGCTGTGGTCCCCTACAAGTCACTGTCTGGATATACCCCACCCAATACATTCAACAGTGCAGTACCAGAGATGGGGGACCATGTGATTTTCTCAAAGCTCTCCTGTGCTACTTATTCCTTAAACTTGCAGCATGTTGACAATTATGCCACCAGGGTTGTTAAGGAGTGTTTAAAATAAAATTATTTTTCACTAAGTTTTGGCTCATGCAAGCTACTTCTACACAGAGCAAAATAACTGTGTTTATCTGACCAAAAATCCTTTGCACAGCTTTTGAACTTATGCAATGACAAGTACTAAGAAGGATGTTAAATGGGGTAATTGCATACCTCCATATTTTATCCGTGTTTTCTTCACTTACTGCTTTTGATAATATTCCAGTTTTGTGTTCCACGTTCCACTTCATGTTGAATGTGTGATTGTGCACAAAGGCAGAGACTCTCTTTTGGTGAATAGAGAAAAAGAAAGAAGGAGCTATTGTAAAACTGGGATGAAATCCAGTCATGATGGGCCAAGTTCTGTGATCAGATGTGCTTATAGGTCTCCAACTGCCTTTCACTGTGTACTGCATATAGGCATCCAAGAGTGGAGCAGAGTCTCTCATATTTGGATTTTTTAGTGGAGCAGGTTGTACATTGAGAATACTGGGACATGGACCAATGCGGGAGGCAATCCAGAGCCTAAGAAAACTGCCACTGTGCTAACTGAACTGCCTGAATTAAATCCCAAACACCTCAGCATCAGATGCTCAAGTGTTTTCCACTTCCATCTGAATGTATTCCAGATTTACCATTGAGGTTTACCTTTTGGTTTTGGAAGCCCTCTTTCCCCTGTTGATTTGACTGTAGTAAAACAACTTGCATACACACAAACATATGCAAGTGAAAGGGAAAGAAATGGGCAGGGAGAAGGAGGGAGGGGGGGGGCGGTGACGGGGACCAGCAACTTGTTTATCAGATTCAAGTTGAACCATCTGTTGTTAATGATTAGATCTTCAGCTTCCAATTTTCATTTGAATGTTATTGCTCATTTCTAGCTGGGTACCAAAACGTCACTTACCACTGCACGCAGGATTCTAAATAAGAGACTATTTAGATTGGAAATCTGTTGGAGGAGGAAATTATGTTCCGTATCATACAGCAAAATACCTTTTCTAACACTGACACTTTCTGGTATTGTGTTGTTGAATTTTTAGGGAAGGAGACTCAAGGTCTGAGGCGGAAAAATGAATTCACCAGTGGTGCAAATTACATTTGGGCTAGAGGGGGTTTGGTGAATGTCAAGGGTCCAGGTTCTGACCTCAGGCACAGTAGTGTAAAGCAAGAAAAATATTGTGGTCATCAAGTATCTATTCCAGATCTACAGCAAAGGGAAGGAACTCAGCATCTGGCCATAGAAGCTTAAGATTGTACTTCCTATACCACACTGGTAGAAGATATATTTTAAAATAGAAATAACACAGCTTGTACCTGCTGACACTTTTGTTACTTGTTTTTACTGGCTTTACCCCTTCTAATTCCTTACAGAATAGTAATTCTCATGCTGGAACCTGGCTGGATGCTTGCTGTAGTGGGGACAGTAGGAAGAAATTAAACCGAATGTACCTAAATCTCAGATTTTCATTCTTCATTTATAAACCTGTGAATGGTTATACACAACTACTCCCCAAATAGCAAAAGTAGTATTTTTTTTCTTTTTTAATAAAAAGGACAATGTCACTGCATTTAGATCATCTATTACTAAAACAATCAATATTGTTTCTTATACCATATTTTTGTATTCCTAACACTTCTGAAAGGCAAAGATATGCTATTAGTTCTGTTTAAAAAGAAAAAAAAAAAAACAAAAAACAAAATAGAAGAATATTTCTGAACATCATTTCTTAGTTTGTAGCCCTTCTTTCTTTGATTGCCTATAAGCAATTAGAAGATGGTCAAAGAAATTACTTCAAAGATTTGAAATGAATATAAAAAGCATGAATAAATACATGCATGAAGGCAGACAAACAAACAAAAAAAACCCAACCCAAACCCATATCAATGAAATAAAGACCAGCACAGAATCTAGCCTCATTGTGAATTGATTGTATATAAAAATCATTGTGACAGCCCTGCACGAGATGATCTATGATTTTTGTTTGTTTGGTTGTTTTTTTTTTTTTCCTCAAAAGAGGTTAGGTGGTCTTTTTGGCTTAAATTTTTTCTTAACCAAGTGACAAGATGACCCCCGAAGTATTATTTGGGCACTGAAAAATCCTGCAACAATATGAGGCACTTCCTCCTCTTTTTAGGTTGGAAATGAGAAAAATCTAGAAGTACCATTCTCCAAAGCACCTAAGTGACTTCTGTGTACACACATAAATCACATAGGTACTTTGGAGTCTAGATCCCACTGGGATCCTATATGCTTAAATGATTTATGAAAATAGGACGTGTAAAGCTGTGTTACTTAGGTAATTTAGAAAAAAATTGCTCCTAAAGGAAGAGATGATCTGGTTGGGTTTTGCAGTTACTTTGTTTGCTTTGCAATCATATTTTACTTATGGAATCTTTGTGCTTTTATGCTTGCAGGCTGTGACAGAGGTTTAATTTGCTGTTTTTCACATCTTGCATGCAGCATATAGAATTTGTTCTATTGATTGCAGGTAATTAAATTGTATTTGTTTGTTTTCATCATTAATGTGGTTCATCTGAGAGTCTGACCCACAATCTCTATGGTAAATATAATAGTGTTTTATCTACACTGTCCCTCAGTTTTAGCATCAAACAAATAAGACAGACAGCACTTGGACAAGTTGGTGGTTCGCATTAAAAAAGGTGAAATACTTATAGTACCATGTTGAAAAGTTGAATAATTTATATTCTTCTCCTTTTTAACATCCCTTGGAAAAAGAATAAGATGTGGCAATTTACTGCTGAATCAAATGCACTTTCTGTATCTTGTGTGTAGCAAGAGACACATCACTGCAAACTGATTTAAGTGCTATGTGTATGTTAAAGCAATGTTATGCAAACCTGAGAAACACAGATTCTTATGGTTTCTGTGCAACAGAAGTAACATAAAGATTAGAGGTATGACTGATATGCAGCTAGATAATAGACTAACGAACAGGATGTTTGCAATCCATCAAAAGAATAAAAAAGGTCTATGAATGCCAACTAAGATATTGTATGTTGAACACTATGTAGTCCTGAAAGTATATAAATACAGTACTTAAAAATATGCATCTGGAACTGAGAATGTCATATTGGTAGGGGCTGGGGCTTGAGTCCTCTAACGTATGAATACAGTAATTAACTCATTAAGAAGCAAATAATGGGTAGGTATACAGTAAAAAAAAATTTATATTTAACAGGAGGATCCATGATGGAATGTACAAATAAATGATGAAATGAACAGGAAGGCAGTCGTACCATGTAGTGTCTAGATTCAGGTACTTGGAAGGTGTTTTTGACTTCTCAAGAATACCTGATGGTATTCTGCACTAACCCTCAGCTGGACAGGAGTGTGCGAGTCCAGTCCCTGCAAGAATGAGTCTGAAAACAGACCCTGGAGCAAGTGCCATTAGCAAGTGGAGGTCCCTGGAGAGGCTGAAGACCCAGGTGTCTTGGGAATGATATACAGATAACATGATCTGCGGAAAAAACCCAACACAGCACAAGTTTCTGCATTTCCTTGTCTCATACTGTGTAAAAACAGCAGCTAAAAATTTCTCTCGTTGTTGGAATGCTTTAAAAAGGTCATGACATGACCGCTGACCTTCATCTGCTGACAGTGGCATTTTGGCTGAAACAACAGAAACACATGTTTCTTATTTTGAAGGACTTGAGCTCAGTTTCAGTAGGTGGTGCGCCCAACAAGCACTGCTAGTAGATTAACACTGTGTGGATTGCAAACCAATGAGCAATATGGTGTTATCTTATCTCCCTGTCCTTTATCTAGAGGATGATTTTAAGGATTTAAGTGTTCAATAAACTGTGCCTGTCTTAGATTAAAAGAGATTTTTAACAGAGAAAGGTTGCACTGTTATGGAAGACCTTATTCCTGGTTTGGCTAAAACTTTCAACTGTGAGGGCATGGTGCTTGAATGTAAGTGTAATGGTTACCACCACGGCCAGCACAGTAGTGCTTCGATTGAGATGGTCTCCAGAATTAAATGCATGAGCAGTTGAGTGCTTTGGAGCCAGTACTGAATAGCTGGGGGCTATAACGTGCCTGTGTTGTCTGTGAACTGGGAACAACTGTATCGTACAATTGCGTTGATATTCTAGACATTTCTCAACACTGAGTGAGGGACACTTCTTGGCTTCAGAAGAATGAAGTTTTTTATAGCTTCTGTTCTGTGGATTTTGAAATACAGGAGACGCATGACCTTGGAATTAGGTATCTTTGGGATCTAGATAGTATTTTTCACCCACTGTTCTTTTCAGTGTACATGCAAAATAAAGCCATTTGGAGAACTGCAACTGTTTTTTCAAATGCTTTCAGTTTGGACAGAGAAAAAGAAAAAAAAAAAAAAGAATGCAAAAGACACCCCCCCACTTCTAAAACAAAATGCTTGCAAATTTTCAAAATTCCTTAAGTTTTGGAACAACTTATGTTTAGAAGGATATCCAGATTTAGAAATATTTTTCTTTAAATAATAAAAAAAATAAATGTTTCCATTAAGACATTAAAAAAATAAATATATGCTTAATCGTTAATTACGATTGCAATGGACTGAAACTGAACAAGGCAAAATGGCTGAAGCCTATAACACTGTTCACATCACAACATTTAAATTATGCTTGTGTAGCATCAAGATTGTCTCTCCAAACCCTGCCCCACCAAATACCAGTAGGCTGGGGGTGGGCAAAAGCTTGGGAGGGGACATAGCTGGGACAGTTGACCCAAACTGTCCAAAGAGATATTCCATACCATATGAAGTTGTGCTCATCAGTAAAAGCTAAGAGAAAGAAGGAGGATGTGGCAGGGGGAGTGGGAAAAACATTGATTATTAGGGTGTTTGTCTTCCAAAGCAACCACTAAACATACCAAGGCTCTGCTTCCCAGGAAGTGGCTAGATATCACCTGCTGATGGAAGGTAGAGAATAAATTTTCTTTTCTTTTTCTTTGTTTCCACAGGTGGCCTTCCTTTGCTTTCTTTCATTAAACTGGTTTTATTTCAACATGTGAGTTTTTAAGCCTGTTTTCTCTCCCTGTTCTGTTGAGGAGCAGGAGTGACAGTATGGCTTGGTGGGGACCTGGCAGCCAGCCAAGGTCAACCCATCGTGGTAAGCTTTCAGTTTTTGAAAATTAGAATTTTTTTTTTTTTTCGTCCTCAAGTTCCTGTATGAAGAGAAATACTGAATAACTGATCCTCTTTTACCTCTTGCTGATCCATCACTCACCACTTACCATGACAGGTCACAGGTATCCTTGGGCAGCTCCTTCCTGCTTCCCTAAATCTGCAGCATCCTTCTTGAAGGAAAACATATTGTCGTATACAGAATGAGCCCCAAGCCAGGGGCATTCATTCTCCAAGACAAGTTCCTTGTTGATGAAGGAGAGACTGAAAGCCTCTAGATTCTAGGTGGTTTAATTACCTGCTTATCTAAATGTTATTGCACCTACGGACAGTACATGTATTTTGACTGCATTCTATCACCACTATCAAATTAACTTCGGCAAAAGCCAATTAACTACTGTAATTTATTCTACTTCAATTAAAAGAAACAGAAATGTTGAAGGATTTTAATATATTAATTTTAATCCACAGACTTATAAGGCACCAAAAAGAAAAGTTGAATTTTTTTTTTTTTTTTTTTTTTGTAAGAAATGAGACATTATCTGGAAGGAATGCAATAAAAAATAAGGATCAGGCTAAGTGTCATTATCACTTTAACTTAATTTGTCAACAGAGTAATATATCTAGCTATATTACTCAGTTGACAAATCAATTACAGTTATAATGAAACTTTATACGATTTTACTTTTATTTAATTAGTTGCATCAATATGGGTTTTTTATTTCAGTTGCACATGATTGCATCAAAATATAAATGATGGACTATGGTTAATTATAAGCCTTCCAAAACATACATATTTTAGAAACAAAAAGAAATTTACAGTGCAAAATGTTATAAGTAATGCAAGCTATAAGATGGTTTGTTAAAGTGCCTAGAGGCCGTTTTCTTAAATAATAGTAATAATAACAAGAACAATAAGCCATGCCTTTCTCACAATCTATTTTAATTTTGGAGAAGTGTGATGGGCTGACCCCGGCTGGACGCCAGGTGCCCACCCAGCCGCTCTGCCGCTGCCCTCCTCAGCTGGGCCGGGGGAGGGGGTGTGATGAGGGGATCCTGGGCAGGGAGGGATCACTCAGCCATCACCCTCACCGGCAAAGCGGGCTCGACTTCGGGAAATTAGCTCCATTTATTACCAATCAAATCAGAATAGGGTAAGGAAAATTAAAAGTAGACCGTAACCCCCTGCTCCCCTTCCCTTCCCTTCCCCCGCAGGCGCTGTCCCCGCCGCTGCTGCCCCTCAGGGCCGGGGCTCCTCACCCCCTGCCCGGCCCGGCCCGGCCCCCCGCGGGCGCAGCCCCTCGGGCCCAGCCCGGCCCGGCCCGGCCCCCCGCGGGGGCACCGGCCCTGCCCCAGCCCGGCCCGGCCCGGGCTCCTCTCCCCGCGGGGCCGCGGGCCCTGCCCGGAGCTGCTCCAGCGCCGCCGCCCGCGGGTCACGGCCCCCTGCGGGCACCCCCTGCCCCGGGGGGGGCCCTGCCCGGGCTGCGGGGGGGGGGGAGCTGCTCCCCCGGGGGCTCCGCGGGCTGGGGGCACGGCCCGCCCCGCCGGGGGCCGCCCCGCGGGCTGGGGGAGCCGCTGCTGCGGCGCCCGGAGCCCCCCGGCCTCCCCCTGCCCCGGCCCGGGGGCTGCGGGGCTGCTGCTCTCGCACACCCCGCTCCTCTCTCCCGCTGCAGGCGCTGCTGGGCAGCAACTTTCCCCCCTGACGAAACGCGTCCCCCCCGCGGCGCCACCACCGTCGCTGAGGGGCTCGGCCTTGGCCAGCGGTGGGTCCCGCTCGGAGCCGCGGGCCTCGGCTCCGCCGGACGCGGGGAACCTTCGGGCAGCTTCTCACAGGAGCCGCCCCTGCAGCACATCCCACCCCCCCCCAACCCCCCGGCCTGCTCCACCCAACAAAACTTTGCCATGCAAACCCGATACAAGAACTGTCTTAAATAATGAATGTGAAACTATTCTCCCCGATTTTTTTTTTTTTTCAAATCTCTTTGGTCCCAAGGGTAACACATTTTATACTCTGCAAAGGAATGTGACTCCAACATGAAGATAGTGAGTCATCTAAGAAAGTGTTACCCGGTTCACTGGTGCTAAATATATTTGATGCATTATGCATGGGGGCAGGGGGGAGTGGTAATTTAAGAGAAATTTACACTCTGCTATTTTATGTATTTATTTTTTTTTTAAGCACTGTTCAGTAGATGTTACAATCTTTGCAACTGCTGTATCAAATGACGATTATACTAACATTAAGCTATAGATCACCTCCTTAAACAGACAGTAGGAATTACATTTCTGTGGTGTTACACAGAGCTTTTAAAGTAGGCTGTTGCAATTATGCCACACAATTACCTAAGTGGCCCTGATTCAGGAATGTATTAAACATGCTTAAAGTTAAATTAAAATGAAGATCGTACTTAAATACTTTCTTACATGAAGAAGGTGTCCTAATTTTTTTCTTTATGTTAGGTAGGAAATTGCTGTGTTAAAACAACAGGTACTTTATTCAGGTATTCACTGTCATCTCCAGGAACACCGCACTGGAGCCCCAGACAGACAGCATCCAGTTCAGTTAAACCCAAACAGTCATCACTACATTCCCATCTTTACAGCTTTTTCTCTCCCAGTCTTCGGTGTACCACAGGGCACTTGCAAGTTTGGCTGTGGTAAGTGGGGACAGTGGTCACAGTGTGATTTTCACACAGTAAAGCTTCTCAAGATGTCTCATCTCAATGTTAGACCAGACAGACACTGGCCAAAGATGAAGATTTATTCATTCTTTAACACTTCCCAGAACAAGTGTGCTAGGTTCCTTCCTCCTTTGGAGAGGATTCAAGCCCACATTTCTCACCCTTAAATAAACCACTCTAATCACTATGGTGATGGCCATTTAATAAGGGGAGAGCATCGTTCTTATTCGTCTGAACATTAAAAGAATTAAAATGTGTTGGACGGACAAGAGACAAAGAGGGACAGTCACAAAAGTTTCAAAACCACAAAATGCAATTCTTTTCCCAGTGAGTATGGCACTTCCTTGGCTTCTCTTCCCTCTTGTAAAGATTATTTCATGTAGAAGTCACACACTGCCTAAAGCTTAAGTTTAATGTTCTTCCTGTGGGAGGCACTTCCACAAAGGATGAGGAAATGGCTGAGGTACTTAAAGATTTTTTGTCTCAGTCTTTAATAACAAGACCAGTTTCCTTCTGGGTACCCAGCCCCCTGAGCTGGAAGACAAGGATGAGATGAGGAGCAGAACGCAGTCCCCACAGTTCAGGAGGAAATGGTCAGTGACCTGCTGCTCCACTTAGACACACACAAGTCTATGGGGCCAGATGAGACCCACCATTGAGGGAGCCAGTGCAGGAGCTCACCAAGCTACTCCCATTATTTCTCAACAGTGCTGGCTAACCTTGGAGGTACCAGAAGACTGGAGGTTAGCCGACATGATGCCCATCTATGAGAAAGGCAGGAAGGAGTATCCAGGCAACTACAGGCCTGTCAGCCTGACATCGGTGCTGGGGAAGGTTATGGAGCAAATCTCCTGAGTGCCGTCATGCCACATACAGGACAAGTCGGGCATCAGGCCCAGCCAGCATGGGTTTATGAAGGGCAGGTCCTGCTTGATGAACCTGATCTCCTTCTAAGACAAGATGACCTGCCTAGTGGATGAGGGAAAGGCTGTGGATATTGTCTACCTGGGATTTAGTAAAGCCTTTGACACCATTTCCGACAGCATTCTCCTGGAGAAACCGGCTGCTCATGGCTTGGAAGAGTGTACTCTATACTGTGTAAAAAAACTGACTGGGTGGGCAAGCGCAAAGAGTGGTACTGAATGGACTTAAAACCAGCTGGCAACTAGTCACACATGGTGTTCTTCAGGGCCCAGTGCTGGGGCCAATCCTGTTTAATGTCTTTATTGACAATCTGGAGAAGGGGATCAAATGCACCCTCAGTCAGTTTGCAGGAACACCAAGATGGGGCAGGAGTGTTGATCTGCTGGAGGGGAGGAAGGCTCTGCAGAGGGATCTGGACAGCCTGGACCGATGGGCCGAGGCCAGTTGTATGATGTTCAACAAGGATCAGTGCCGGGTCCTGTCCCTGGGTCACAACAACCCCTCACAGTGCTACAGGATTGGGGAAGGGTGGCTGGAAAGCTGTCTCATGGGAAAGGATGTCGGAGTGTTGGTCAACAGCTGACTGAAGATGAGCCAGCCATGTGCCCAGCTGGCCCAGGCGGCCAACAACATCCTGGCTTGTATCCAAAACTGTGTGACCAGCAGGACAAGGGAAGTGATCATCCCCTTGTACTGGGCACTGGTGAGGCCACACCTCGAATCCTATGTTCAGGTTTGGGCCCCTCACTTCAGGAGGGATGCAGAGGTGCTGTAGCATGTCCAGAGAAGGACAACAAAGCCGGTGCAGGGTCTGGAGCACAAGTCTTATGAGGAGCGGCTGAGGGAACTGAGGTTGTTTATCTGGAGAAGAAGAGGCTGAGGGGGGATCTTACTGCTCTCTACAGCTACCTGAGAGGAGGATGTAGGCAGGTGGGGGATGGTCTCTTCTGCCAAGTAGCAAGTGATAGGTCAAGAGGAAATGGCTTCAGGTTGTGCTAGAAGAACTTTAGATTGGATATTAGGAAAAATTTCTTCATGGAAAGGGTTGTCAAGCACTGGAACAGTTTGCTCAGGCAAATGGTTGAGTCACCATCCATGGAGGTGTTTAAAAAACACATAGATGTGGCACGTAAGGACATGGTTTATTGATGGACTTGCAGTGTTAGGTTAACAGTTGGACTCAATAATTATAAAGGTGTTTTCCAACCTAAATATTTCTATGATTCTGTCATTCTTCCAAGGTGTTCTAACACTGATGGCATAAATTCATATTGAGTACCTCACTGGCATTTCATTCTCAGGTACTTGACTCCAGCTGTCTGTCTTGTGGAAGCCCCAACTAAATTGTAGAATCACAGAATGGTTTGGTTTGAAAGGGAGCTTAAAGATCACCTAGTTCCAAAAACCCTGCCATGGGCAGGGGCACCTTCCATAGACCAGGTTACTCAAAGCCCCATCCAGCCTGGCCTTGAATGCTTCCAGGGATGGGGCATCCACAACTTCTTTTGACAATCTCTTTCAGTGTCTCACCGCACTTATATTAAAGAATTTCTTCCTAATATCTAACCTAAATTTGCTTTCTTTTAGTTTAAAACCATTACCACTTGTCCTGTTGCTACAGGCCCTACTAAAAAGTCTTTCCGATCTTTCTTGTAGACCCCTTTTCAGTATTGAAGAACTACTATAAGGTCTCCCTGGAGTCTTTTCTTCTTCAGGCTGAACAACCCCAACTCTCTCAGCCTGTCTTCAGAGGAAAGGATCCTCTGGGCTCGTTCCAACAGGTTCATGGACTCCTTATGTTGCGGGCTCCAGAGCTGGCCACAGTGCTCCAGGTGGGGTCTCACAAGAGTGGCGTAGAAAGGGAGCATCACCTCCCTCAGGCTGCTGGCCATGCTTCTTTTGATGCAGCCCAGGATTCAGTTGGCTTTCTGGGTTGCGAGCACACATTGCCAGGCCATGTTGAGTTCCTTGTCAACTAATACCCCCACATCTTTCTCCTCAGGGCTGCTCTTAAGCCATTCTCAACCAAGCATGTATTTGTGCTTGGGATTGCTCTGGCCCATGTGCTGGACCTTGTACCTGGCCTTGTTGAACTTCATGAGGTTCATACAGTCCCACCTCTCAAGCCTCTCCAGGTCCTTGTGGATGGCATTCCTTCCCTCCAGCGTGTCGGCAGCATCATACATCCTGGTGTCATCAGCAGACTTGCTGAGGGTGCACTCAATCTCACTGTCCTTGTCGGCAACAAAGCATTAAGCAGCATTCATCCCAGTATGGTCCCCTGAAGAACGCCGCTCATCACTGGTCTCCACTTGGACATTGAGCTATTGACTGCAATTCTTTGAGTGTGACCATCCAGCCAATTCCTTATCCACTGACTGGTCCATCTATCAAATCTATGTCTCTCCAGTTTAGAGACAAAGATGCTTTGCACAAGTCCAGGTAGATGACATCAGTTGCTCTTCACTCATCCGTCAACACTGTAATCCCATCATAGAAGGCCACCAAATCTGTCAGATAGGATTTTCCCTCAGTGAAGCCATGTTGGCTGTCACTCATCACCTCCTTACTTTCCATCTACCTTAGCACAGTTTCCAGGAGGATCTTCTCCATGATCTTGCCAGGCACAGAGGTGAGACTGACTGGCATGTATTTCCTCACCTCTTCCTTTTTCCCCTTTTAAAAAATGGGGGCAATGCCTCCCCTTTTCCAGTCAGTAGGAACTTCACTGGGCTGCCATGACTCCTCAAATATGATGGATAGTGGCTTAACCGTTTTATCTGCCAGTTCCCTCAGGACCTGCAGATGCATCTCATAAGGTTCCATGGACTTGTACAACTTCAGATACCTTAGATGGTCTTGAACCTGACCTTCTCCTACAGCAGGCAGTTCTTTATTCTCCCAGTCCCTGCCTTCTGGCAATTGGGCAGTGTGGCTGGACCATTTGCTGGTGAAGACTGAGGCAAAATTTTCTGTAATAATAAAAGTTTCCATTTCTACCATTTCCTAATTGTAAGAATTTGTATTAAATGCAAATAGACATATTCTTCCCTTCTTTTCTCTCCCCTTTTAATCTTCACTTACTTCTTTCCCCGTTATATATTTTGTCACTCAGAAAGAACTGTGTATCTTGACAAGTACTTGGTATATACCCCCACTCCCCCAACTGAATGCATTTTCACATTAGAAAAAGTTTCCAGTGTTGTTCAGGTTCATTACTCTTCACCATTTGTGCAAAAGCTCCACAAGCTACAGAACAAAATTCTTTTAAAAAGAAACATCCACATTTTTTCGTTTGTAATGAACTTGTAAGGTACATTGAATAGGTAAAGCACATTTTAGAAGGTGTGTTGGAGGCTGGTGTATATGTTTGCTTACATATACATTTGAAGGTGAGGCTATTCAGATGCTATTATTTTTCTTGTCTCTCAATTGCAATAACTGTTTTAAGTCAAAGCAGTTGGTCTGAAATCAAATGGCTATGAGTCAATGGGAGTTCAGGAACACTGAAGTGTTATCTTGACAAAGGTGGCACTGTGGATATACATAGACCTGGTTCCTGGAAATAGTTCTAGGTCCTTTAATTTCTTGTTCATGACTAGCTTCATCAGTTCCAAATGAGCTGAACTCACATGCCCAAAATCAGACACAGCAAATGTAAGTTTAAACTCAGAGGTGGGGAAAAAAATGTAAGCAAAAATAATGTGTGCAGTTGTTTTTTAAAATATATTTTGAGAGTACATGTTGATAGACAAGAGACTATATTTACAAATGAGTTTATAGCCACGTGTGTGGTTTTCCTTTGAAACAGCAAAGCAAAATTAGTTGAAAACTATCCTGATGATAATCCTAACAGACTGGTTTGTGTTACAAGGAAGATTTTTTTCTCTAAATTATATTTTGGTTCTAAAAAGTATTTGTAGTTCAGTTCTTTATGAATGTCTCCACAGTATAAACTCTGACATCTTGTGTGGAAAATGAGTGTCTCTGTTGCCACTTTTGATCGAAAAACTTGGGAGTGGATGGATGAAGTTAGGAAAGTGAACACATTGAATATGAAAGGTAGGGTTCAGGACCTTGCTCTGCTCTTCTGGATGCTCTTTCTAATCCAGAGAACCAATGAGAAAGTTTATTCTTCAGATATAATTACCTAACTTGCTGTGGAGGTCTACAAAACCAAGAGATAAACATATATCTATATTATACTTACCTCTGTGGGTATTGAAACTCTCTTCCCATAACTGTCACAGACACAGAGAAATTGTGCATTGGCACAGCATCCAGGGGTCAGATCCTGCTAACCTAAGTCTTTTCTGCAATCCATACTTTCCCAGAAGTTTTGTTGAAGACAAGGTCTTGATTTGACCCAGAATTGCAGAAAATAAGGTATAAAAAATCACACACCGTGTTCCGTTTTCCCCCTGTCTTTGTTCTCAGCTTCTCCCTCCATCCCATCACACCTCCAAATGCCTCTTCACCTCAGTAAGATTTTGACATTTGGGAAAAAGTCGCTCTTTTTTTTTTTTTTTTTTTTTTTTTTTTTAAAGGGATAAAACAGCACAAGGGAGCTGCAGCTCTTCAGTTCCCATTAGAATTTCTGAAACGACAATAGCTGAAAGGTTAGGGCAAAACCTATTAGAAAAGAAAAGTTGAGGTAAATCAGGTGAGCTCATCGAAGAAAATAGGGAAAGATTGGTTCCCTTTTGGGATTAGGTCTAATTAAGGTGAGCAAGCAGCTGTGCCTGTTTGGAATAACAATTGTGCTAGCATGTCACTTTTTTTCTGCTTAGTTGAAATTTATATAGTTTGGGAATGGTGGATGTAAGAAAATTAGAGCTCATTTAGAATCTGTTGAAAGGACACTGCGCCTTCATTATTAGTTTTGCATCTGAATTTTCCTGGGGCTGTCCTCTCACTGTTATAGGTAATGGATTTTTCCCCAGATGTAATTGGATGAGTTTAATTTTTTCTTTCATTACCTGTCTAGAAGCCCTCTGCCCCTATTTCCCTTTGTGTTTTATTAGGACTGTAACCCCTATTTAAATAAAGGCTTTGATTGTGATTATATATGTTCAATCAGCAGTTTCTGATTGAATAGTTCTGGTCACACAACGCTCTTGCCTAGCATTTTTTACTAATTACATTTTAGCCATGGTTGTGTACTGTAGAACTTAAACCAGTGTTTGTTTTACACCTTTAAACTCTGTCTAAAAGTTTGTATCTCCCATGGGCCAAAGTACTTACAGCAAATGTAGGCATTTTCTGATAGTAAGGAATGTTAGCTGAGCTGTAGGTCATTCTACCAGGTTACAGTATTTGCCCACTAAAAATATGTAGCACCGATTGCATCCGCTCTGGAGTCTTTGCATATATAAATGAAGTTGGCTACTTTTTTAAAGTCTTCTGTAGTTTTGCTTTTTAGAGCTCTCTTGTGGATTTTGGGTTTTGTTTTGGTTTTTTGTTTCTTTGGTTGGGTTGGTTGTTTTTTTCCCAGTTTCAAAATGCATTTTTTTCCCCATTTGCATGTTTTAAAATTACTGTTACTGTGCAAAAACTTGTTGAGTTTTCTGCTGCCAGAAATGACCATACAGGACCTGATTTGTTTCTTACAAACATCTGATTTATTCTGATGTAATTCTGGTATTCTCACACCACAGAAGTTACACCAGGGTGAGCAAGGAATTCCATTTTAGGCTTCTAGGTTTTACAAAGCTCACTGGGAACAGAATGTCGTCCTGTAAAGCCTCTGCAGTGTCTTTAGCTCCTTTAATTAGTATAAAAGACCTAATGAAAATTTTTGATTACAGTTGTTAGACCCAATTCAGAAGTATAACTTTGACAATCTAAAGATCTCTTTCTGGCTTCATACATTATATACATGAATTATATTTCTTTCCATGGTGCTTAAAGTATCATGCCAGGTTAAAATTGATTAAGTTAACACCACTCAGCTGAAAACTTTGGGGCCATTTATACCTCTTTAAAGTGAATGCAAGATGGTTTGAACACATGGCCAAATCAAAATAATAAGTGTTTGATACCATTTTACATTGCCTTTTCATACTCCTTAGGAGAAGTGATTATGCAGAGCTGCAAAGAATCCATACCTAGTCTGACACAACTTGAAGATGCTCCTTACACCATATCTCCAGGTCTATAGCTAAGTCTAAAGAATCTGGTGTAGGATTTAAGAGTGGAGAATGCACCAGAAAATCCCAGTTTTTCTGGTAACTGGGAAAGAGCCACATTAAGTCTAGATCTCTAACCTAAATTAAACAAACCTATCACCAGCTGTGGGATACATCAGCCTCATACTAGCTTATAGAATCTGCTTTTTCAGGGTATCATTGGTTAGAGATATTGAATGGAGACCTTATTATCTATGTATTTCCAGCATTATTTTGCTATCCGCAGATGCAATTCAAGAAGATCTATTTGGTATTTCAGCTTTGAAACATTTTCATCCATCATGTTATTACAAAATGACTAAACAGTGGGTGGTTATAAGAGATCACTATTGGAAGAAGCTCACAGATTGCTTTTATTACCATCCTATTGTGCATACAAACAGCTTGTATCTCTCCATACATATTTATATAACTTAGATGCTTTAGAATTCTTTTATCCCGAACAATTTCAACCCCACAGAAAAGCCACTTCAAAACCAATAAACAACCTCAATGTAAAATAATAATACTAGAGCCCTGTAGTTATAAATAAATAAATAAACAGATAAGTAAAATTAAGTTTCTCACTTAAGAATGCATTAGTTACTGTAAAATTAAGTTTCTCACTTAAGCATGCATTAGTTACTGTGTTTCTTTGGAGAATCGTCATCAGTCATAGCATGATGGATTCACAATTGCCAAAATTCTTAATTTCAGAGCTCAAAAGACAAAGCATCAAGGATTTTATAGACAAAACAAATGCTGCCTCTAAAAACAGGAGAATCAGAAATCAGGAGAACATAGTGAAACATGGCATTAAATCATCAATGTGCAACATTGCCAAGAAATGAGTCTTAAAAATTTTTATGCCCATTTTACCAGTTTGGTTTTCTCCACCCATTTTGCTCCTTGGTTGTCTTTACTGCATATTTAGTCTCTCCAATTCTCACTAAACCAATTGTTCTTTTTGGTGATAATTCTCAGGTCTGGTCTTTAGGAATAATATAAACACAAACTAGTTCCTAACAGCCCAGGAGAAAACTTTTTCCCTTGGTGTAGATCGCAAAGGCAATATGGACCTGAACATTCATTACCAAAGAACACAGCAAGGGAAGGAATGATATAAAGTCAGATAAATTGCAAAAAGAAGGCAGAGGTGACCTCAGAACAACCAGCTCTGAGCCAAATGCTGGTTTCATACCTTCCAGGGCAAGATATGTCTGCTACCAGTTTGTACAGCGCATTTATGAAAGCTTCATTGTTTCTGAAAGCAGAATATCTGAATATGGTATTTAGGAGAATTATTTCATTAAATAGAAATTTTATTAGTGACTCCTATGGAGCATGAAGATATTAATAAAAAGAGGTTTTGAAAATTTCAGCAAGAAATTCTGATACTACAGATTTCTTACTGGCCTCTCTCCTTTTGAAAGTATTTCTATAGTTTTAATATTGATATAAAGTAAGAAATATTGGTGTCTTTTATATCCAATATACATATTTCAGGCATTCATACTTTATTTTCATTCAAAAATACT
Organism: Falco naumanni; assembly: GCF_017639655.2. Lineage (NCBI taxonomy): Eukaryota > Metazoa > Chordata > Aves > Falconiformes > Falconidae > Falco > Falco naumanni. The sequence continues at coordinate 78,627,133 of NC_054080.1, forward strand.
GAAAATAACCAATGAATTTTTACATGATATTTGTACTGCAAACAGCTTCGTGGACATCTAAATAAAAGCTGTAATGAAGTTACATCAAACAAGCAAGTAATGAATATTTAATTTTATTCTATTAGGATGAATTTTCACAATTCTTTTTTTCTGTTCTCACATTGAAAACAGCATCTGCTACTAAGTATGAACTTCAGTTAAAAGTAAAGTATTAAAAGTATCAAAAAATGAAAGACAAATGGTTTTTACAGAGGAATTGAAACTAAAGTGCATATCTTTTTTCATATTGCTGGGTTTTTTCCAAATCAAAAGAATAACAGTTAGTTGGGGTTTTCTTTTAGTTTCTTTTCTTCTCTTTTCTTTTCTTTTCTTCTCTTCTTTTCTTTTCTTTTCTTTTCTTATTCTTTTCTTTTCTTTTTCTTTTCTTTTCTTTTCTTTTCTTTTCTTTTCTTTTCTTTTCTTTTCTTTTCTTTTCTTTTCTTTTCTTTTCTTTTTTATTTTCTTCTTTTCTTTTCTCAGCTATTCTTTTCTCAGCTATTCTTTTGTTTTCTTTTCTCAGCTATTCTTCTCCTCTTGTGTTTTTGAGGAATTGCTTCCCAGAAGTTCCAGATCTCACATGGCAGAGACAGTAATATTTTATTATTACCTTTTGAAGCATATTCTAAACACTACTTTTAGCTGTTTGGTTGGTTACAACTCTTGGTAGCTACTAATGGGATTGATACAGTATTTTCAGTGCAAAAGGATTCCAGACTTCAGTGCTAAATGCAAATGGGTCTGTATTGTGAAAGGTATTAACAAATTTACTCATTACCAAGTTCTCCATGGAATTATAGCCACCAATGGATAGCTAAAATTAGGGCAGTTATCTAACCTAAGTCTATAACATTTTATACTATAAGGAAATTATCCTGCATCCTCCTATAAGCCTTTTGGGGGAAATTTAATTGTAGAAGAATATAATTACTAGGGATATGCAAATAATGGATTTTTTCATGAATATTCATTCAAATAACAAGCAATTTCTGTGATTATTTTGTGATCTCTTATGACAAACAGTCATGAGTTCTTGTTTTGCTGACATTAACACTTCCAAAAATGAAAATGTATTGTATATTTGTTAGATTAGCATGTTATTTTTCTATTCTTCACTAGGCAACTTATGCAAGTAGTCAGGCTTCATATCCAAGTTCTCTAAGTGCTCAGTAAAGTCATATCACTTTTACATTATTTTTAGGTTAAAACTTTGGTAATACAGATGCTTTGTGATCTTCTACAATACTTTGCAGGGGTGCTGGTAATGGACATTACTACAGTTTCTAATATAAAAAGAAAGGGTATCTATTTCTCATTGATAATGTTCACCCAAGGGATATGGACATATATATATATATTTTATTTCATCCTTTGGGAGGACATCTGCTAGCAGATATAGATGCCTAAATTTAAGTAAAGTGTATTATAGGAGAAATCAGTGTCTAAGCACCCATTATAGTCAATGGACATCTAGTCAATGCAGACTAGAAGGATATTTAGCTGGAAAATGCAGAGGCTTGACTTAGGTGCCCTAATAGTTAACCATGTCTAGTTGACAGGCTGTTGCATTTTTTCTGCAGATGTTGCTCCAGTTTGCCTTAGGTATCATGTGGGTGTCATTTTCCAGGTCAACACTGATATCTTTGGCTTCGGACACCTAAGTAGGAGCAACTAAATTCAGCGCCATGACCTGACCTGAATGCCTTTTTGTCCTTCCCTAATACTGAAGAAAATGCAGGAAGAAATGCAGGATATTGCAATGTGGCCAGTAGTCTGCCAGTCAGATGAGTACAAGCAAATTAAACTGTTTTCTTTCTTGTTTTTCTTGTTTTTGTTTTTTTCCCCAGGCATCCATTCTGAATCTTTAGTAACTGAATGCCCATTTAAGGAGAAAAAAAGAAAAGAAAAGAAAAGAAAAGAAAAGAAAAGAAAAGAAAAGAAAAGAAAAGAAAAGAAAAGAAAAGAAAAGAAAAGAAAAGAAAAGAAAAGAAAAGAAAAGAAAAGAAAAGAAAAGAAAAGAAAAGAAAAGAAAGAAAAGAAAAGAAAAGAAAAGAAAAGAAAAGAAAAGAAAAGAAAAGAAAAGAAAAGAAAAGAAAAGAAAAGAAAAGAAAAGAAAAGAAAAGAAAAGAAAAGAAAAGAAAAGAAAAGAAAAGAAAAGAAAAGAAAAGAAAAGAAAAGAAAAGAAAAGAAAAGAAATTTTGAGTATACTTCAAATTGAGAGAAATTAACCTGACTAGTAACACACTCTGAGTTGACTTAAGTAATGGATAACTGGACATTCTAAATTACACTGTTTCTATTAAAAAACGAGCAGTATGCAAAAAATAATTCAGTATTCAGGGACGTAAAAGGAAAGAAACAAAAGTGAGATGGGTGCAGCACTATGGTTAGAGATCTCAGTGAAAGAAGGTGAAACTGCTAGATGTCTGTTTTGCATGGAGTTGGCCAGCTTTATATTAATTTGAAATTTCCAAGTCTATATTAACTAATATTTAAAACCTTTAGTTTTAATAAAAGCTAAAGTCCAAATGCTTTACCCCTGGATAATCAAATCCAATGCACATTTTGCTCCTGACTGCATTATGCAGAGAATCCAGCTCACAGCAGATAAAACTCAGCTAACTTCCACTCATGACTTACAATGTCTTTGGCAAGAGCTTATCACTAGAACAATGGCGGTGCCATGTGATGTCAGGAATAGCTCTGAGACTCTTTTAAGGAGTATCTCTTTAATTTGTGAAGACCAAAGCAGAGGCAGTGCTCAATCTGCTAGTATATGCTGTCTGTTTAATTTACTTCATGAGGTTAATAATCAGCAAGGGCAGTATATTTACACTGAAATAAAAGTAGCTAACATTTCATTCATATATTTCATTACTGCTTTGAGACGGGGATATGCTGTAAATCATCATCTACTTCATAGATGACATAAAAGATGAATTTGGTTTATAGTATTTTTGTATTGACTGCCAGACGTATCACAGATGATGCTTATGAACTTGGCCTTTCATGGAAAGCCTTCAAAGGAGAGAAAATGCAACACATGGCCATGACTTCCAGCTAGCAAAAGTGGTAGGCATGTCCTTGGAGTTGAACAAACATCTGGGGAATATTTTTATTTCAATACATCATCCTAACCTCAGTCTGTGGAAAACGCAGTGCATCCTCTGGAGGAAAGTCAGCATCTGTATCTGTGATTTATAGGTGAGATACGGTAGAAGCTTACATAGTTGCGACTGCCATGGTAAGAAGAGGAAGAGTATTGTACAGGCACATGACCATTACTGTATCACAGTGCTGGGATGTCCTGTTGTAACTGCCAGCTGATGAGGAAAGATGGAGAACAAATAGTTCCGAAGTCCCTCTTTAGTCACAGTAAATTGAAGTCGGTGGTGCACACACATTAATTGAAGGTAATACCAAAGTTAGTAATTTAGCTTGCATCTCTTGAATACTAGGTATGGGGGTTTTACCAAATTACATTCTTCCTCTCCAAACTGCATTTCTGAGCAGCTTTGAGTCTCAATTGCTGTGCATTGCACACTAATGCTGAGACTCTATCAGTACATATAAAGCCAAAGTATTTTCAAATTCTCAAAATTTGGATGAATGTCATTTGTTGGATTCTTTAGTGAAAGTTTTCTGAACAGGATTTTTCAAGAGGGAAGGAAATCTAAAATAAGTAATTCTGCATTTCTGTGCTAGCTGTAACACATCACCTGAAAGTCTGATCCTGCAGAGTGCTGGTTTCCCTTTCACAATATTCACCCCAGAAAACAACACGATTTTTCAGCTAAGGCAGTAGTCCTGTACCTAATGAGAGAGTTTTCTCTTGCCTTCAGCATCCCTGGAAATTGAAAGATCACAGAGTTTAGCAGGATAGGAATGTTAGGCTCGACTTCCAACTCTTTCTTTCTGCAGACATTATCTCTGAAGGGCGATGTTCTTTTGAGATGGTAAAGGGATTACTCCACTAATGCATATCATCAGCTTATATTTAGGAACAACGCTGGAAGTGACTTGGAAAGAAGGGAATTCTGTTACCTTACTAATTGAAACGGAATGTCTTATTAGTATCCTCACTCAGTAATCTGATATGAAAGTCACTAATATGATACCTCTGTAACATTGTGTTAGCAACAACATATTCTGATATGAATGCTAAAGCAATACAAAGGAATGTTGCTAATGTGCTAATCGGATAAGATATCACTAATGAGATATGAGAGACTCCACTAAAAAAGTCCCTATTACTTTTTGAAGATAGCATTAACCTTGCTCACCAGGGATATTGCAAAATGTCCTTTTGTTCTTTCTCAGACATTTAGGGTCCTCTCCATCCACATTTCAGGTTTGTAGGCATTGTGATTTTATTGACATAGTATTTGGCCTTAATAAGAGAATAAATAAGTGCAGTGTAATCTGTGTAGTCTCAAGACAAGGTAGTTACTTAGCATGGGGATAATGTACATAATTAGGCAACTCTTTCATAGAATTATAGAATCATTTAGGTTGGAAAAGACCTTTAAGATCATCAAGTCCGATCGTTAACCCAGCACTGCCAAGTCCACCACTAAACCATGTCCCTAAGCACCACACCTACACATTTTTTAAACACCTCCAGGGATGGTGACTCAACCACTTCCCTGGGCAGCATGTTCCAGTCCTTGACAAACCTTTCGATGAAAAAAAAAAGAATTCCTAACATCTGATCTAACCCTGCCCGGCACAACTTGAGGCCATTTCCTCTTGTCCTACCGCTTGCTACTTGAGAGAGAAGATCTACCCCCACCCACCTACAGCCTCCTTTCAGGTGGCTGTTGAAAGCAATAAGGTCTCCCCTCAGCCTCCTTTTCTCTCAGGTCCCTCAGCCACTCCTCATAAGACACTCTCGCTTGAACTTATCTCCAATAGTGCTGCAAAAATTAAGACTTAAGGGTCACAACATCCAGGGGAAACTGTAATGTGATTCCTCACATTACACAGGAAGAAACTGAGGCTCAGAAAAGTAAGCTTACCATCACATAACTGGATGTGAGTCTGGACAGAACTGTAGAATTCCTGTAGACAGAGGTCTATTTTATTAATGAAATTTTTCTTCTCCTGCTGTAAATTTTCTTCTTTTTTACTTTCCTATTTCATTTTCATTGCTTGGTAGGATCTCAAGCAGGGATTAAAAGAATGATGGTGGTATGAAGGTATTGGACTGGAGCTGCTGAACTTATCCTTTGCTCCCCCATCTATGAGACACCAAATGGAAAAAAGACATGAATAGATTCCGCTGTAAAGTTTTTAAGTTAATTTGCCTGAAAATGTTGCACTTTCAATGTTTAGGCTACGCTTTAGCTGATATCAGGGCAGCTCTGCTGACCTCAGTGAGGTTATGACCTCTGTGCTACATAATAACCTATGCATTTAAGAAAGATATTCATATTTTCCTGTTAGTGGAGGAAGGGAAACATGAACCATCTTGAAGCTGGTAATGTCCATTTGCAAATTCCACTGTTTTAGGTCAGAAATGGGAAACCTGTATCATATGTGCTAGAACTGTCATGAAGCACTGATGATGTGTCGTACACCCAAAACAACATGCCGGTTTGTTCGTGGTGTCACAGTCCTATTTGCCAGTCTGATAAACAGACACACTGTTGTGAGAAATGGTTGAAAAGTACTACTGGGAAGTGAGGAAGACTTTGACTTAGTGTTAGCCTAACCACTTTAAAACACTTTAGTGTTTTCTATACAGGTCTCACTAGCAAGCCTATTTTATATAAATAGATGTGGCAACAACAACAACAAAACTAACCCAGTACCCTTTATGGATTCAAACCATTAGATTTTAAAATTAATTTTTGGCTATAGAAATACAACCAATGTTGTGGAAAGATCAAGCTATTTGGTGTTCTTCCTTTTATTTATCCCTAACTGGGTCAGAGTGTAATCTAAGAAAACAAATGCTAAAACAGCTGAGTTAAAGGCTGCATTGAACTTTCCTAGTTAACATTATTTAAGGTAAGAAGGTGTTATAAAGACCAAAGCATAGCTTGGTATATCAATGAGATCTCAGGTTGTCTCACATTAATCCTGTATTTGTCCCTCCTCATGCATTTTTGAGAAATAGCTATCTGCCCATTGAGTTTGCTGCCCTACTTCTCATGTTTGTTTATTTTGGTCTGTTTAAGAGATAACATCACAACCCTATCCAAAAGAAGATCTGTGCTCTTCACTGCTGTTCCTCACTGTCTGGCAGTGTCCTCACATCATTATTTAGGTTATGTCAGTGTCATGTCAGTGTTATGTCAGCTGATAGGCAGACTGAAATTTACTGCAAAGAATTTTTAACTTACTGTCGACACCATACTTCTGGTAAAATAACCAGGGAATCCATTTGTGAATGGGCATTTCCCTAAACTCCATTGCAAACTGGAGCTCTTTAAAGACATCTATTTCTGTTTGGCTAGATAATGATCATCCTCACTTACCGCAGGAGGACTGCTTCATTAGGTGCTAACAATTTCAGTTCCTGTTAGGGAGCTAAATACAGCATATTTAACCCCACACTATTTTCCCTCTCCTTATTTTTATATTTTCACTGCCTTAATTTTCTTCTTGAATGAGTCTATACATTGTCCTGTACCACCAGAGAAAACAAAATGAAAAAACAGCCCTCCACAACAACCTTTTCCCCTACACAGGCTTTTTAATTGTATAAAACTGGATCTTAAGAGAAGCAAAAGTATATTTTGTGCTCTGGTCCTGAATATATAATTTCTTTCCAAGAATGCAATAAATTAATGACTCAAACTATCAGTTATGACAGAGAAAAGGAATAAGCATGGTTCAAAATAAATGCCAAATGTTTTGTTAGGTTGAAGGAAGATCCTGTAATGCATATGTTTTCCCTGAGATGGGGGTAACTTAAGTAGGCCTGAGATACATATGCTTCAGTAAAAATTATGAAGGTAGCACCTATATGTATAAAAAAAAGTGTTACAGTCAACACTTCTAAACATGTTTATTAGGAGGAAGATCCAGTAGAGGAGTTTACATCATGCATCACTGGGAGATATATATATATATATATATATAATGTTACATTAATTAAAATACGTGAAGAAAACATTGACTTCTTGGACTGACAAGTCCTTAGCTTAAAAGCTTTTTAAAATTCCCTTTTCAATACATGTAATAGCTATTGTAAGCAGAAATGTCTAGGAAAGGGTATGATGTGTGTGAGGAAGGTGTTTAGGTGTTTTTGTTTGTTCATTTCTCCGTCTTTGTTAACAATGTACTATGTAGGATCATATTTTTGTACTTAGAGTTCAAGCAACATGATTTTCTTAACAGTTACGTCTTTTTTAGTGCCTGGCAGCTTGTAGGTGGAATATTTCCTCCCAAGAACAGTGCGTTACTACATGAATTAGAACAGGAACAAGAGACAGGGAACATAACCTTTCTTTTTTTTCTTCTTGGCTCCCTTTTTTGTCCCATTTTGGCAAAGTTATGTAGTTATTTTGTGGTTTAGATTATCTGCAAAATGGGTATATTAATAATTACCATCTTGCAGAGGTAATTATAAACTGTTTAATACTGATTAATAATTAGAAATGTTTTAATCCCTTTACAGGAAGGGAATTAAATCCAAAGTATTACTATTACTGTGTAATAATGCACAGTGCACTTTCACGCTTATATGCAGTGGTTTTCTCTTCTATCCATTTCCTAGTTTAACGCTTACTTTTAAAATTGAAACTATAGTAGGCAAGGTTATTCAAGAGAAAGTAGGATGGTGATTGCAAGGGTAAGTTTGGGCTGAGGGGGCGTTATTGAAGAGAAATGAAGCCACTGACTTCATTGTGTCTTACAACAGAATGGAGGAAAGGAGCACAAAAGAACTATTAGTATTAATATGAATAATGACCTATAAATATTCCATTTGTTAACCATGTAATCAATTCTCTGGTCTCAATGGATGCCTATCTCCCCTTTTGTATATTTGTATATTATAATTTAAATGCATACATTATAATCACTTCTTTGGCTTACTGGTTTAATGTATGACAGATTATTCATTTAGCAGTCAGATATTTATTCATTTATATTGGATTGGAATTGCAAAGTCCTTGCTTAGCAGATCTAGTACACTAAGTAGTTATTCCATAGGGTAGTAAGGTTAAAAGTGATATGATACAAGGGTTTCTAAAGGTGACAGAGGCATCTGGTGCTCACCTTTGGGTACTGCTGGTAGAGGCATTGTTTAGACAGTCTTCAGACATAGTCATTTTGTTGGATGTATGTGCGAGCTCCATACCAGAAAGACATACATTTGTATTTAAATTGTAGCCTGGTGATGGTTGCTGAGTATTTACAGGTTGGCAGGCTAAAAAAGGAAAGTTAGAACATTTATCATGCTGTCCTTGTTGACAGTATTGGGAAGAACCATTTTCAACAAAATAATTTCATCAGTATGAACTTTTCCTCATCTGTTTTGTCCACGAAGCAAGTTTGCTTGACTCCTGGTAGACCATCTAGTACTTAAGAGAGGTTTGGGACGTGGTTTGTGACAATAATTGGGGTAACAAATCTAGTACGTCTAGCTTTGATATTCTCTCTTCCCCAGGTTTTTAGTAATTGTTGTGGTTTAACACTGTTAGGCACCTAAGGACCACACAGCCGCTTGCTCATTCCCCTGCATGGGATAAGGAAGAGAATTGGAAGGGTAAATGTACAGAAAACTAGTGGGTTGTGGTGAAAAAAAAGTTTAAAAACCAAAGCCACATGTGCAAGCAAAGCATAATAAGGAATTCATTCAATGCTTCCCATCGGTGGGCAGGTGCTCAGCCTCCTCCAGGAAAGCAGGGCTCCACCATGCCCAATGGTTGCTTGGGAAGACAAACACCATGACTCCAAATGTTGCCCCTTTCTTCTTCGCCCACCTTTATATGCTGAGCATGATGTCATATGATATGGAAGATCCCTTTGTTCAGTTGGGGTCAGCTGTCCCAGCTGTGTCCCCTCCCAGCTTCCTGTGAACCCCCAGCCTACTTGCTGCTGGCAGAAAATTCCTTGATGACAGCACTGTTCAGCAATAACTAAAACACCCCTGTGTTATTAGCACTGTTTTCATCACAAACACAAAGCATAACCCCATACAAGCTACTATGGAGAGAATTGACTCCATCCCAGCCTAAACCAGTGGAATAGGTAAGCTAGACACTGGTTTCCAAACATGCAGGTGAGATTATCTTGCTTTTTATCTTCTTACAGGTAAATGCCTTTCCCAACTAACGGATCTGTAGGCCGTGGAAATCATGATCACTCTCTAAAATTAGTGCTCTATAAATCTATTTCTTTAGAGACAAACATTTTGAAAGTTACAAGAAAAAAAAGCCTAAAAAAAGAACTTTCCATTTTCTTTTACCTCTACTTTTTATCACAGGGCTTCAGCTGCACCTTCAAAATATAACGAGCCATCTGTAGGGTGTGTGTTGTATTCTGGATGTTCTAGCTGTCTGAAATGTCACCAGAGTTCTAGGCAAATGAATATTCAGTGACCATAAATGTCAATCAAATAGTCAGAGACACTCACATGCTTGTAGAGATGGAAGAACAGGGGGACATCTGCATAAACATGTGAAAGTGGTCCAGCTGATGACCCTTCCTCTCACACAGATATCTGTCTACTCTTCCAATTTAAATATAGGTATCTATATGGGAATAGGTAGGCAGAAAGACATATGGATAGCCACATGTTAATGGATGGTTGGCTGGATAAAACTGGCACTAAGCAAAGAGGTGATAAATAATTTTGCTAGAGATGAGAGCCAGTACTTTTCAAATTTTGCACATTCTAGAATCCAGAACTTCTCTTTGCCATTATCACTGAGGGGATAGCTTCCCCCACAAGCATCCCAGATTGACCTGTTATAAGCTGTTACAGGACTGTTGGTTTTTAGATGCTCTGTCAAGTCTTCATCTTCTTTTGGCTCAGAAAGCAGAATAAAACTCAACTGCTGGGCATTTCAGTTTGAAAGGAAAAGAAAGAGAATGAAGTTTCAGTCTGGAAGGGGACTTAATTTCACCTGTAACACTGCCCAGATTTCTCATAGATTTCCATTACTGGGTGCTTTAATAATGTCTCTCCCTCCCTCCCTCTTTCTTGCACAAACTTGGCTTCAGTTCTATTTATTCTTTGCCTTCTGATAGACTATAGATCTGTTCATCCAAAGTCATAAATCCTCACTAGTATGATACACAACAGAGATATAGGGACTTTGCCTTTTGGGTCCAACGAAGACTTCAGAATCTCTCTTGGTAACATTATCTTCTACCTTTTTAATTTCTTAGCAGAAACATTTTCTATAAAATTGAAATCCTTTATCTTAAAACCATAGATCTTAGGTGTGACCTTGTACCCTTTAAATATTAATAAAAGCCACTACTGAATGCTACCTTTCCTGTTTTGCCTGGTCAGCTTAACAGTAATGTCTACTATTTTGTACTGCTTCAGAAACAGCCATCCTCTGTTTATACACAGCAAATTTTCTTTTTGGCCCAAGGGAGATTAAAGAAAAGTTCTTCCCCATGGTTTGTTTTGGGGCTTTTTTGTTTGGTTGGGTTTTGTTTTTGTTTTGGTTTGTGGTTTTTTTTTCTTTTTCCACTGTGAGTTGGGTTGTCAAAGTTATTGGAATTACAGTTTGGATTTGTTTCATGTCTTTTAGTTAAGATAACATTACTGGAGTTAAAACCTGTTGTTTAAAAAATATTAATTATGTTCTATTTCTACTATTCTGTAGCATTTAATCAAGGGATTCTTGATCAGTTTATTTGCATTTATATTACACTTTTCAAGCAGTTATTTTATAGGACTCCCTGTCCCCATGCCCCCACCCCCCACCCCCGCCCTTTAAGGAACTAGAATAAACAGCTAAATTGCTAGAGATAACAGCCAAATTTGAGTAGTTTCAGCATTTTGCTTCATGAAATTCATGTATGAGACCTTGCAGATGTGGACGAGGTTTTGCCCATTCTCCAGCTACAGAAAAATTCCCTTTTTCACAGATTTATGAAACCAAAGAGAATGGCAATAAGACAACGGACTATGAAAATTGCCTTTGATACACCAGCAGGTTTTGTTTCATTTTGGTTTTGTGTTTTGTGCTATGTAATGTTAGGTATATGGTATTGTTTCTTAGGGTTCTTTCTAGTTTTCAAAGTATTTTCCTCTTCAAAATAAATCTCAGCCAACAGATCATATTCTCCTCTCCATTAGATGATTTGGATTTAATGAAAGAGAACACTAATGACACAGTATGCAAAGTTGTATAAACAGATTTTCTCACCACCTATTTTACTACTGCTTTTCTAGAATCCCACTCAAATATTCACAGAAGTCCCAATCTAACTTTCAAGCAAATGGTAATGCTTCATGACTTATAATGCTGTCAATTCACAGGGCATGTTAATCTGGGCTAGCACAGGGTGTCCTAACACATTGCATTCAAAGTAGAATACTCTGCCCATTGATTGCTCACAGATCTCATTCACCCTTTTTTCATGCTTGTCTTAGGAAAGGGAGGACACAAGACTGCTGAATAAGGAGGATACCAATCTGTCTTGCACAACTTATGCAGCTAGACTATAAGTAAGCCAGTGGTTTGTATATTTTAATATAAAGAATTCAAAGGACTTAGAGTCCTGTGAATTCAGAGTTTCAGGTGTGATTCATTGGACTTTAAATAGATATACACAGACCAGACATTTTCATCTGAGCTAGTCACTGCATACTCTCTCTATAGTAAATGGAGACTAGTAATCACATCCAAGGCATGATTCCTCTCATTTTAAAGCACGGATCTAAAACATGCTGTGAAACACATAATTCTATTCACTGGCTGTACAGGAAGTTTCCCTAAGGTTAAGGCATCATGGCACATGTTTAAAGCTAGATAAAAGCTAACTCTTAATTAACTAAATATATAAAGTTATTCCTTCTCTGAGTTAAAAACAAATAATATTTAAGCATACGTCAGATTTCTATGGATATCAAAGATAAGTATCCCTATTGATCTTTTTAAAGTGATTCTGTAAATCTCACAAGATATCTATCAATCTTTTGTTCTACCAGTTCCTAAATCTTTCTCTATATTTGGCCACAAAGGTTTGTCATACCATCCACATTTTATGTTCTAGGCTTTGATATAATTTAAACATCCCATAAGGTTGTGGAATGTCTCCAGCTTAAAGCATTGGGATTTTTTTCCCCAGAAATATCAGGATCTAGGGCTGATTGTGGTTACACACGACAGCTTCAACAATAGCACATCACTTCCAGCACTGAGAAAAATAAAAATAAATAAATAATAATAAAAAAAAAAACACCAAAAAAGAAAAGCTACCACATAATAGAGAAAACTGAGGTAGAGTATATAGAAAAAAAAAATGTGTGTGAAATGTGGATTATTTTTTTTTTTTAAATGTGTCTGAAGGAGTTGGTTTGGTTTGGCTTTTTGGTTTTGGTTGTTTTGTTTTTCTTTTTTTTTAAAAAAAACCCAAACCACAAAACAAACCTTCACAAACAAGATGTGACAAATCAAAGATTGCTTAGAATCCCAGGCTTTCTTTTTATGCATATTCCCTTATGTGCAGCTTCTTAAGTGTCCATTTGTTTGCTATGGTAATTTATGTCATTCTGTATTGTATTATACACCTAATGCACAGCTGGTCTCCTAATGTAGATTTCTTCACTCTTGCTTCCACATAAACCTTCTTTGCACCAAGTACTTATCTTTACAATTATTTTCCATGGTCTCCGATTCTCTAGGCAGCATAATATTTCTGGTTGCCAAGCTGCTGGAGCGGCCTGGGCACATTCAAATCCAAATGTTAATGTTTTCTACTTCCTACATGGGTAAAATGGAAATTTTGCTTCTTTTAAATGTACAGCTTGTTGTTCAATATTTCTCAGTACCATACCAAGCTGTAGGAAACTCATGAATAAGAGAGAAAGATGTTTTGCTTTTGTTTTAGTTTTAATCAATCTGTGTTGCAAAAAAAAAATTGACAGAAAAAAGTAGGAATAATTTCTTTACTGTCTTCTTGATTCTGAATGGTGTTGTTTCAGAGCAACTGAAACAACTTACAATAGCAACCTGAGCATTGTCCTGGACTGAGCTAGCTGTGGACAAGCAGGCAATTTGACATCTAGACATGACTAGACACCAAGATTTTTAGGTACCTTTTGTTGACTTTGCAAAGATTTCTGTAGGAATTCCTTTGTTATGGGAGGTACTCCAAGATTCATGGATCAGAAAATCTCTACGTATGATGGGTTATGTAAATGTACTGGAGATAAACTTAAAGTGGACTGAATGTACAGCAGAGGTCAGAAAGAATTAATTAGCCAGCTATCTACACAACATCTCAGATGGGTTAGTGAACTTGCCCTGACCACAGAGCCTCAGCCACAGTAGCAGTGACACTGGAGACAAACCATTCCCTTGGAAGAGATCAGGCATAGTTTTTAAAGCCAGGGATAAGTCAGAGTGAATTCTCCACTGAGATATTTCAAAGGGAATCCTTAAGAGCTTCTCATACCATTGCACTATGGTGAAGACTCCAGAGTAGATTGTGAATAAAAGTTTAAGAATAATTGCAGCAGCAGTGCTGCTTCATAGTGCACAAAACTTTAGAAGGTGTCATAGCTTCTCTAGAACTTTAAGGTTATTCATAAGATGTTTCCTTGACAGAGCTGTAGGAAGAAGGCTTTGCACACTAAGAAATAGGACATGCACATCTTAGGGCATACAACTCACAAAACATACACCAAAGAAAGAAATGAAAGAGATATCACACTTCTTCCTTCCATTTCTTCCACCTTCCAAGAGCTTGTATGAGTGCTTATTAGAGCTGCCCTTAGGTGGTTTACATTTATGTCAGTTTTGTATGGAAACTTTCTCAGGACTACTTCAAAGAAGCACAATAAACAGAAAGCAAAAGGGACAAGGGAATGCACCCACCACCAATGCACCACCCAATGTGGCAATTGGCTCAGCAGGGGACCTATAAAAAATGTTATGTTCTTTTGGAAAAAACACCCAAAACCAAACCAAACAAAGCAATTCCACTGGCAAAAACAACCAAACAAACAAACAAACAAACAAAAACAACCAAAAAAAAGAAAAAAAAAAAAAAAAAAAACAAACCAAAAAAACCCCAATAAAAAACACAACCCCAAAACACCCAAACACAAACCAACAAAGTAACAAACAGGAAAACCAAAGCAAGCTCCTTATGAAGCCCCATTTCACCCTTGTCCCCTTAAGGTGATATAAAAGCCTAGGGAAAAAGAAAATCCTAAATCTGATAAGCAATCGAGCATCTCCAAACTGTGTATACCAGTGGGTGAAGGTGAGCATGAAATTCATGACTTTGGTGTTTGTGCTGAATTACTCTTCATTTTAGCTAATATACTGTTGCTTGCTAAGATCATCACTAACTGAATGATTTTCCTCTATCTGTCCAAAAAGGCAAGAAAAGTAATGAATAGGTTGAGACATCCTCTCACCCCTAGAAAATGCCCTTTCCAGGTCAAGGTTGGAGTCAGAATGGTAAGAGGTGTGTGCAACGGGAGCTTGTTTCTGTTGTAATTGCTAGCAGACTAAGCAGACCTGAGCCTCCAGGGATGTCGGTCCGTCAGTGATAAATTGATACCAAACATTCTTGAAAAGTTTGTTTTGCTGCCATTATGTTAATATTTGCTTAGTGGATATGAGTTTTGCGTGAAACACCTGCAATCCAGGGGAGAATGAGGCACTTTAAATTAATAAATAACAATAACAATGATGACATCAGGGTCAAGAGAAAGAATGGCTAATGAAAACCATCACCTGCGCTCAGCCAGAGCACGAGAGTGAATCCAGCTTGATGTGCACTGGGGAATCCTGGGAATTAACAATTAAAGGCTGTTTCTCCAGAGGAGAGAGGGCTCCATCTTCCTCGACATTGCTAATGAAGTGTAATTCATTTTACCTCTTCCCCACCTTTCAAAATCAAAGTTCAAGAGGCCGTAGCAGACAAATTTCAAAGGAGAGGCATGCATACCTCTCGCAATGCTGCTCATGCTCTTTAGGGAATATCCTCATGTTCTATTAATTATTGTACTTCTCTGGCATTATTATTCATGGACTAGCATCTCAAAATACTTGACTTAGCAGTGGTTCTGGAACTAATACTAATAAGTACAAGGCTGTGCCTTGGGTGAAACATGATTTTTCTTATGGGTACAACGAAGGGTAATACTTTTCTTCACAATTCAGCCAGGTTTTTTTCACATCTGTGAGCAGAAGGCAGTCGTTTGATTAATTATATTGGTTTCAATATTTAAGAGGCAGTTTTGGGAGCATATCATTGGGAACACTGGTGCGGCACCCATGTAGACACAACCCCAAGTGGTATTGCTGTCATGTAACCAAAAGGCTATCAGCAGGCAGAAGTGTGAACACAGAGCAAAGTCCCACACCACTGTAAAAGATATGAGACAAGCTGCTTAATAGAGGTAACAAGCTACTTTGCAGGTTTGCAGAAAGGTGACCATAGCTGTGTGCAGACTTTTTCAGGAGACAGACTGTCAGTCCTCCATCCTGCCACAGCACTTGCTTGGACATGAGCTTAAGTTGCATTGTAGTATTGGTATCTCAGAAAGTGGAGGTCTTTGGGAAAAATAACTTGTGGGTAGCTAGGAGTTGGTATCATAGTTTACAAGAATTTGGACCTATTAAGGCTAAAGCAACTGACAGTAGCTGCTTGAGTGGCTGGAAGAAGTTCCCTTTTGAAAATCCTTGACATTAAACTAGTTTGTTTTGCAAAATTTGAAGGCCAAAGAATCAGTGTTTTAAACCTAAGTGAATGAAATTAGGCTTTAAACAAATACATATTTTTTCATGCTTTTAGACAACTAACACATTTCAAAGTGAAAAGGAACAAGTTTTGTATTTAACTGTATTTTTGGTTTTACCTGCCTGATTAATCTAATTTTAGGGACTCAGGAAACCTGGAACTTCAGCTTCAATTTACAAAATATTTCTAGTTAAACTGGAAAGATTTTCCGCCTGGAGTTTGGACATTGTAGGTGTTCAACTACAAACATGGCTCGGAAATGAGCTCCCAATCTGAGTTTTTCCATGACATGAGGACATTCTCCTGTGGGACAGTTTAGTCTTTCTTAAACATGAAATTTATCTGCTATCAAGTGAATTAACTTACTAACCAATACTGAAATATGTATCTTATAATTTTAAGAATTTTCAATAGGTAAACATTCATTTTTTATTTATTTAAAATAATTCAAAGTACATAAAAGCTTATAAATTATATTTAATTTGAAAAATAGGCAAGCATTCTGCTATCAAGCAGTCAGTTGGATATAATCCTAACATGAACTGCTAGGAGGAACAATTCCTTTTTTATTTTGCAAGGATGTAATTTCTCCCTCTGACTAAATAATAAATACTATTTTAAAATTATATATAAAATTTGGCAAGAAAACAAGGAAGAAAAAGCCTTCTTAGCTTTTAACTGATCTTGGCATTTCCTTTACTTATTGGATATCAGTGCGAAAAGCAGATTGCAATGTTTAACTGTCTAATATATGCTGTGAAAGATTTCATTGATACTGCCATGCTGAATTGTTAGCCATTAAAAGTCTTTCATATTACATGCATTTCTACACATTATTACTAGAGATTGCTTTGTACAAGAGTGCTTTATTAGGATAGGGCAATTTGATGGATGTCAAACAACATGGAATATATAGTACACTTTATGCATACATATATTACATGTATCTAAAATGAAACAAGAAGTACAATTTGATGACATACAGTAGCACAGTGTACATTTGTGAAAAGTATATGACAATTAGTACTATAGTTTTAGAACAATGCATGCTGTTATAGCTTTAATTCAAAAAATATACACACTCTAATACGTAATTGTCATCCCAAAAATACACGTGCTGTGATAGTTGTCATTATAGAAATATACATACTGTGATAGCTGTGATTTTGAAATACATATTCAGTAATAGATGTCAGCAATGAAAATAGCAACAACAACAACAACAACAACAACATCTAGCAATTTTTCATCCCAGGTCCAAAAAAGCTTTAAAAATATAGTATCATGCCCAATTTTCAGATGGAGGAGCTGCTGTCCAGAGAGGATAAGTGATTTGCCCGAGGTCATGCAGAAGACCCATGGTGGAGGTTGGAACAGAAAGCAGATTCCTTTTCCTCTGGCCTGGACATTGTGCTACATCTTATCAAAATCACCCCTTATGTGAAAGAAATGGATATTCTTCCACAATGGGACTTGTGACTCTTTAGAAACTGGCAAGACTGGCTCAGCACCTTCCAGAATCAAGACTCATTCCCCTTGAACACTGATAACAGAACAATTCACAACAAATCATTTATCTGACAAATTAGCTTCCTTCTACTTCCCAGCAGTTCACAGCTTTCTCAGATTTATTTGCTATCTGAAATGATTTGACAGACTTTTCTGTCTGTTTTTTAAAAAAATTATTTATTATTAAGTCTGTGGGGATACTGTGATTGTTTTTCTGGTGTTTAAACAGGGTGCTTATTCGCAATTGGATAGAGAAATTTCATAATCTTGGTGCAATCTCCTTGACTGGATAAAAAAGCAAGCACATCTCACTGAAAATATTTGCATCTTTAAAACTACTACTGCCAATAGTAATAAGTGTTTGATAAACACATTTCTGGCAGGAAACCTCAGTGTCTGGAATGTTCATAGAAAAGTGGGTATCAGAGAAATTAATTTATGTAGAAATTCACACAGGATTTTCTACAGTATTTGTTGGACTTCAGAAATGAGATACATTAACTCCCAGGATTAGTCTGTGTAAAAACGTTGATGCAATTAGGAACATTCGGTACAAGAAATACTGGTAACAGAATACGAATGTGTGAAAGTTGTCAGAAAAAATTATTTAATAGTAGCAATGCCGCCATTACAAGTCGTGGTCACTGTGCAATGCACTGTATGAGCATAGCATGAAATGATACACATATTCAAAATGGCCATTGAGATGTGAATATTTTTAGTGAACAATATTTGTTTCCATGCACAGTGCTGCTGCCAGGTGTATTCTGTACAGAATGGTAGTGGAAGTCTTTCTCTCTAGGGTCTCTTAATGATGCACATGAAGGACACATTCAAAAGGCCACAAATTTCCAAAGTACTTGGAGAATCTGCAAGGAGAAAGTTTGAATAGCAATTTGTCTACAAAATGTTTTCATTTAGTTTCTACAGAACTGTTTAGTTCCAAATCTCATTCTTTGCCCTTTTCCATCTATGTGCAAATCAGTAATGACTGAAGAGAACCCTCAGATAATAAGTCAATCAGCCAAAAACTTACTTCATCTCTTGCTTTTCCATCTTCCCTTTTCAACTGTACTAAACTTCTGAAATTATTATTAGTGCAAATTAAAAGCAGGTAATTGCATTATTGAGATAGGCAATGAAAACACGAGACTAATACATTGCAGTGGAAGATCATAAAATATTGTATGAAGGGAAGGTAGAAGAATTAAATATATATGTAAGTGTTACCACCAGCAGTAACTGTACATTTAATATTCAGGCATAAGGGGAAAAAATCCCCCTAAAATGGAAAACATTAGCACATCCTCAAATTTAACTACAAAGGAGATGAGTTAGAACCTAGAACAGTCCAGGAACATTTTTCCCAAATGAAGGAGGAGACAATTCAGCCATACTTTTAAGTTTCCTGTGCTCTCCTTCTCCTGGGGCTGTTCAGGAGTACCTCAGCAGGCTGAAAATAGGTCTATTTGGTCTTTGGAGGCTAAGGAAACTTCATGTACTTCAGAAGCTATGCTGAGAGAACACTGCAAAGCTTTTTTTTTCCAGTAGACCTTTGCTCAGCCATGCTGATGTATGAGATCTAAAAACCTAGTTTTCTCCTGGACAAAGTCTATACAGCATATAAACGCTGGACACAACCTTAGCTGAAAAGTGAGCTAGACAGCTTTCAGGTCTAGTAGGAAAAAGAAAGAAAAAACATGAGGGGGCAGGGAAGGAGGGCATCAGAAATTTTCTCAGCTCTGCTGTGAGTAATATTCATGCAAGGCCATGCTAGCTTTGCACCTGTTTTTCTCATTTTCTATTCAGCTTGTCACATTTGTTTACAATTTATCTTATTTTGTCATTTTCTTTGTGCCTTCTACCCTATGCCAAACACACTTGGAATTTATTTGAAATTCAATAAATGTATTGCTGGTGGAGTGGGACAGTTTTGATGGGTACCCCAAAGGGAAAGGAAGAGACTTCTGAGCACAGCAGAGGTGAGAGAAGTGAGACAACAAGTTGGGTAGAATCAAAATATTCCCCCTTGCTCTTCAGTTGCAGTAAGGGGAAAGCATTTAATACTTAAAAGAAGTTTAATCCTCATACAACAGGGAGGGGAAAAATTCAGTTCACTCAGAAGATGAAGTAGAATTATAAAATCCCTCTTCTTCCACTCATACCTTTGACAATACTCTAGCATGGTCTTTCACGGAATTAAGAAACTGGTACAGGCCCTTGCTCTTCCATGCACATAACATACAAGAAAAGACCAGAAAATCTCTGTTTTGATAACTTAACATTCAGCTATGCAATGGATTTTCTGAGAGACAGATATGTTTGGTTTCAAGCCGTGTTCTGCCTGAAAAAAAAAAAAAAAAAAAAAAAAAAAAGAAAAAGAAAAAAAGAAAAAAAACAAAACCTAGTTGTATTAATTCACGTGAAGTCACAGGAAATATGCCAATTTATACCAGCAGTGGATCAGGCCCACAGATTTTAATATGTTCCAAAATCATTTGGAAACTCTTTATGTTAAATTGCTTCTCTGGCATATGCTAGGTTTCAGAAAAGAACTGTTTTGTTTTTAGAGTTTATTTTAGGAATTAGTCACGGATTTTATTATTGAATATAAAGGTTACCAGATCTATAATGGTAAATGAAGTGGTAAGTGAATTCATGTTTGGTAATTTCCCACTTTAATTAGTATGCTTTAAAAATGGTACTTTGCTCCGTATTACCTTTTTGGTATACTGTAATAATATTGAATTTACACAAAAGCTTGTTTTGGTGTGTATTTGCATTGTTTCAGCTGCTGCATGTACATGACACATGAGGCCGGTAGAAGGGTTGCTTTACAGGGTCATTCGAAAATTGTGGCCTTGGCCTCCTGTGATCGTTCCTATCCATCTTTTTGTGAGAGCTGGGGGAGGGGGGGTGACGGGGACGGGGGGACAGGTCACCTCCAGAGCCCATGGCGATGTGCCAGTAAGGCTCAGTGCATTCCTTCCCTCTGAATTTCTTCTGCCTGTTCAGCTGACTAAATTATGCTTCCCTGCTGCTAGCTTGATCCAAACCTGCAGAAGTCAATGAAAAGACTCACATCTATTTCGAAAAGGACTAGGCCCTCAATTTGCTGTTGGTGATTTCACCCCAGAAGTGGCTTCCCTGTCTTGTTCTGAGTTTATCACTTTGCCAAGTCCTTCACACACTTGACAATTTATTCAGATTAAAGACACTGCAGCCCCTTTGCTCTCTCCGTTTACATGACTGTGGAAGTACCCTTACATCATGCTCTGTACAGCAACATCAATTTGGCTGCACGAGGCAGCACAGAAACTGTTTTCCGGCTCCTTCTCCTTCTTTATGGTCATCTCTCTGCTCTAACTTTAGGCAAACCATCGTGTCACAGAAAACACACTTTGTCTGGGATTTGCTGAGTTACCTTCAGTATTGCTGTTGATACCGGACTTTGCGAGCCATTCCTGTTTCAAACCAGTTGAAGGACATGTTGGACTGTTACCTTCAGTGATAAACTCTGTGGATCAGAAGGCGTCACAAGGAAACAGAATGTGTGTTATGGTCTTACTAAAGGATGTAAAGATATTAATCTGCTTCTGAATGTGTGTGAGAGATCCAGAAAATATGGCTGGATTTTAAAAGGTGACTCAGATAAATTTAGTGCTATTTAAATGTGTGGGTTTGTTTCTATAGAGTAGGTCTAGATGAGTTAAGGTGTGTGTATGTGTTTATATTTATATATATGTACACATACATGCAGACATATGTATTCATTTAAACATAGGTGTATAATCAAAAAATTATTGAATTAATAATATATGTCAGGAAAGGTATGCAACACATCATATAATGTATCATATGTTTATAATACAATGTAGTACATCTATTGTGTAGTTTCCATGGTTGTTAATAGTAATAATAATAATAACAATGATAACAACAATAATTATTATTTTAATTATCATCATTATTATTATTATTCCATTGTTGTAGCATCTATTTTACTTCCTGGTTGCAAAAGAGCTATTTTTAGGTCACTTAAATGAAGATATATGAAGCAGCTGAAGATTCATAAAGTTACAGAAGGATGAGCATGAATGATTTGTGATAGCAAAATAGTTTAGCATTAACCAACAGAGAAATAAGAAACAGAGGTCCTATGAGGCGAGTGGGAAATACACTCTGGAAGTCACCAGTGCAGAGACCTGCAATTTGCCCCTTCGATATATAGAGCTGAGAAAAGCAGGACGGCAGAACGGAGTTCAGTGTGGAATGGGAAGAAGTATTTTGCTATTTCTGATTTTTACTGAAAAGTCAGGAATTTATTTAATAAGAAGTCCACATTTAGAAAAAAATTAATAAAAGCTAAATAGAGGAAAAGACCTAAATGAACAGTAAGCTAGAAGAGTCAGGCCAATCCCTCGTCTCAGTTCTACATCCCTGTGTATCCTCTGGAGGCCTATCAACTCGTAAACTCAAGAGAGGAGAAAGTAAACTAAACCAGTCTGTTTCATCAGATTAAGTTTCCTTTAATAATAAAGGGAATAGTAAAGCAAGGCAATACTGGTACAAATCTATGTTGTGCTACTGAGGGACGCAACATTCAACTCACAGTTTAGCAACAGATGAGCAGAGTTTTCTCCCAACCACTAGGTCAAGCCAGGGGATGGACAAGATTTTGACATTATGTTGAGATGCACAGATGAATTAATGGGACTCTCCCTATGCTGCAATATGGGCTGCAGCACTGTCCAGTAACTTAAACAGTAGTTCTTCATCTAATTCAGAAACAATTGTGCTGTTCTAGGTCTGCATTACACTGGAGGTCAGCAAAGATAATCATAATAGCTTCTACTAGTTCTAAAATACAGGACTCACCTGCTTATCTCTCTGCTTATATAAGCTTGCCATATTATGGGGATACTCTGGGGAACATCTATACAATCTCAAAAGGATCTATCTTCATTGACTTTTTTATTTAATAATAAAATGATTTAATCTGTAATTCACAGCTATTTCAGTGATTCTATTCTCTCACCATAAAGCAAACTGAAACAGAAAAGTTTGTGGTTTGTTTGTTTGGTTTTTTTTCCCATAGCCCTCCTTAGAACTTTACATTAGGATTTTCTTTCTCAAAAAACACTTCATTCTCTTCCTCCTGACCTGAGTATTTCTATGTGCTGTTGGGCTTGGACCCAGATATTTTCTACCCTGCTAACTTATGTTTAGTTAATTTCCTTTCCTGCTTCTCATATGATACTTATCACTTTAGCCGTACCTTAGCTGCCATTTAAACCACAGCCCTTTATTTGATTTTTCTTTTATCAAGCACATGTTAATTTCCTTCTCTTTTGCTCTGTGCCATGGCGCCGCTTTTCTCTAGCAAAATTCTCAGGGCCAAAAGTTATACCTTCGCTCTTGAGCGTTAGGATATTTTACGGAACTTCCCCTCCTCGCTTCAGACCTATCCCTCTTTATCTTTCACTGAACAACAGCACTGCAAACTGAGTGTGAGACAACACAGCTGAATGATTGATGCTCTTGAGGTCCTGAGTTTCTTTTCCTCGTTTATTCCCACAGCCACCCTCCTGAGTTAAGGGTTTTGGTTGGTACCTGCCATGGTGACTAGAAAAACAAGGGTAAGCTGCCAAATCTAACGACTGTTTTCTTGTTCTCATATTGCATTTCCTTATCAGTTGTGACAATGTGCCACAATTAATGATAGCAGAAATACCTATGTTTGATACCATATGCATCATACTTAGTGGTGATGGATTAGCAATCAAGAAAATTAATTCTGCCTTTACAAAGTAACATCTGAACTTTGAAGTTAGGCAAAAGCTTTATAGAGCAGCACAGATAAAAAAATTCTCCTGGAAATGGGATAGCCATGTTTCCATTGTACCTACATAATTTGTTCTGGACTGAGCCCAAACAGAATGGTGTATTTCCCAAGAAAATGCAAGGATCACTTATAAAAAAATTGAATTTCACGTAGCACTGTGATTCTCAGGCAACACTTTAAATGTGAAACCAGTTTCAATGAGCAGGAGTCTGAAAAGGGGCTCGGGAAAGTAGAATGTGATGCCAGAAGCACATCCAGATCTCCTGTATGACCTTGGATAAATAGCTGCAGTTATTCTGAGGCATAGTTTTTAATTTATAAACTAGATCCTTCCTTAGTTCATAAATTAATTTTGTGAATAAAATTTATGAATAAATTTGAGAAACTTCTGTATTGTGGAGAGAAGTATGCATGTACCTTGATCGCTAAAACAGCAAAAACCTAATGATGGAAAAAGTTATTCAGTCACTCAGGACATCCTCCTCCTTCCTTCATAGTCTGCAATGTCTTTAAAGAATCCCATATGAAACTAAGACAGACAGACAGAATTTAATATGATGTTGGACACTGATTTATGCAGATTCCACCAAGCACAGGTCATTTACCTTACTGGAAAAAATTGTGGAAACTTAAGTTGTGGCCCAAAGTTTTGTACAACATTTCTCTTTACAGATACCACAATAAAGTTACTTGTTTGAATTAAAGTAATGAATTTTATGACAATTTTATGATATCAAATCACTCTAGGAAACAGAGAGGCTTTCAAGCATCTGAGACCTCCTGGAAGCTCATTGTCCTGCCATGATGATGGTATTGATTCTGAATAATGTCTTAGTGCTCACTGCGACTGGTTTGTTGCTCTCTTCCTTTTGATGCTAGGGCTAGGACTATTTTTTACCTTATTTCAGACAATTACAAGCTAGATACCACCATTACAGGCAGCCATTCCTCATTGTCTTTATTCTTAAACTAGTAATCTAGAGAGGTCATAGCATATATATTTAGAATATTTTATACATGCACTTGAGGATGAGAAGGATCTCATCCTGGACTGCAATGACTGTGATAACTAGATCTCCATTTGTTATAAATGCTGAGGGCTACTTCCTCTGATGAAGGCACTCACCTTTCAAGCATCTCTACACCTATGGCATGAACCCTAATTGTGTCTTTTTTTAGCTGTCTCTAAAGTGAGAGAAATATCTTGCTTTATCAGATATAAATAGGTAGAAACACTCGCACATAAATGCAACAAACTGAATATGCCAAATCCAGTATTTTCTCAGGATGAACAGTATTTTTCAAATAATATTAGGTCCGTGTGCATGTTGGAAGTTCTGAGAAGCATCCAAAAGAGATTATATTGTGATACAAAACTGGTGAGAGTGAGAAGAAAGTTTTCTACAGAGGAAAATAAATGCCTGAAGATAGAAAACCAACCAAGCGCATGTGATGCTTTGGCAGAGAAGAGGGCACCTCTTCTCTTTCAGATGACAATTTGGGAAGGGTATAACCTGAAGACATAATGCCCTTTAGCAAAAAGTAACAGGAGACTCAAGGCTTGAATTTTTCATATGGTGTGACGTCATGTTTATATTTATTTATTTAATAAAAGATTATTAAAATATATGGGTCTTTAATAATTAGGCATGGTGGGGTTTGTGGGTTTTTTTTGGTTTGTTAGTTTGGGTTTTTTTTTAAAACACATAAATGTTCTTGGGTTTTGTTTTGGTTTGTTGTTTTGTTTTTCCTTCCTGACGTATTTATTTAGTCAGAGATTACTTTTATATGGAGAGATGATGGTGATTAGAAGTTTCTAAAGGAGTTTCCATTCACCGTAAATACTGACAGTTTTAACCTACTGAAAGGTTGTTTATAGCAGTTTATTTTCATAACTGTAGTCCATAAGTCTGGCTTTTAGAAACAGCAGGGCTGATAAACCATGAAAGAGCAATTTATGGAAGATCCTGTAACCTGGATTGCTGGAAAGAAGGGGAAGTAAAGAATTTTAAGAAATGACCACTATTGATCGCCTCATACAGTGGATGGCATTTTGCCTTCATCTTCAGGATAATTGGACCAGGGGATTACAAATCTATAGCAATAGAAGGCTTTCCTTACTAGACAGTTAATGCACCAGTTAAATCAGCTAGTAGGAATAGCTCCTATGTTGCAGTCTAAGTATGTTTTCATTCAGCTCATTTGCACTTCAAAGCTGAAGTCGATAATTCAGCTCCAAGTAGGTGCAATTGGGGGATATTTACCTTTTGTAGAATATGAATACAAGCTGAGAAAATCTCTAAATTCATTTGCACAGGACATTACCGGTCAGAGTCTGCTACTCAGACAAGCAGCCCAGCTTCCAACTGAAGTCAAGAGGTGAGCTGGTAGCTGCTCGTAAATCCCTCAAGGTCTGTGTGGTGTGGCTAAGCAATGTTTACTCACTATTGGTGATGAATTAGTTTTTGCTTAAGAGGTAAGCATAGCCATTGTTTGTTTTTTTTTTTTTTTAAACGCTAAATAAGTAGTCCTTTCCCTGTCTTATCTTTCAAGGGTGACTGGAGGCAGGTGCCTTGAACTGAGTTTGTGCAGTGTCCCTCAGAAGGGAGGAGGGAGGGCAGCTCTAGGAAGGCACAAATGAGCTCCTCAAATCATGTGTCAATGATAGGTAAAGTTCAGCTAAGTCCGAAACCAGGGAAATAGTCAACAAGGAGGGAAAAAAAATAACTTAAGCTGAATCTTTTTTCACCCAACATTTTACAACATTTCTTCCAAACAAAACTCCCATCATAGCAGCAATAAGAAAGTCCTTAATTTTTTTTTCCTTATGCCCTCCCTCCCACACATACACACACTCGTACACACACATATTAGATTACTTAGTCTTGTGCAGTACCTGGACAATATTACATTGCCACACATTGTTTTGTGGGTTTTTTCCTACCTACATTATGTCTCATAGCACAAAGAATTATGCATTCTTTTCAGTACAGCTTGCAGCTTTGAGTGAAGTATAGAATGAATGTATAGACAGTTTTATCATCCCCATCTGGCTTCATTTTCTACTGCGCTTAAAAATAGAATTGAATCCAGGTTGGGCAGAAATGGTCTGAAGTGTCATCTCCAACAGAAAATGAGGTGGGATTTTTTTTCTTCTGTGGTGATGTTTTTCAACATTGGAATGTTTTGCAGATTTAGGGGATGAGAGGAAGATCAGAATGGGACTTTATTCCATATTTTACAGATGGGAAATGAAGCTCTTCAGTTCAAACACCATACCTTTCCCTCAGAGCCCGGCTTTGCGCCAGTACAATCTGAAGCTCACTTCAGTCATTACAGCTGGTATCCGAGCATTAGTTTTCAACAATCTGTTCTATTTGCTGGCCTTTAAAACTTTTTCCAGGGGAACTATAGTTCCCAGTGTCAAGAAATCAAACATCATGGCAATGAACTTGGTTTTCTTGCCATCGATGTAAGGGACCCTTCTTAAATCCCTAGAGCTAAAGGGCACAGATAGAAAATCTCAGTACTGAACTCCAGTTACTTCAGTAAGAACAACCCATTTTACAATGGAGTGAACATATTGCCTGTGTCTTGATGTTTCCCTTAAGAAACAGAAATGGAAAAGTAAAGGAGCCAAATTTGCTGCTAGCATGGCATCAGTGGGTTACAGGACAGAGGGCCTTGCTTAATGGATATCTAGGAAGGAGATAACTATGGATCAAGCAGTTCTAGCTGGGCACAGAAGAGGAAGGAATTCAATCTTTGGGAAAAAATACCAAAAGTTAGCAGAAATTGAGTGCTATCTGTTTTGATTCACTGAAGAAACTAATGCCTGTTGAGAAAAGAGTTTCAGTGACATTGAGTTTCACAGAATATAGGTGCAGTACGTAGATTCCTCTGTTGAATCTGGTCTTGAAAAGAAACCTGGGAAGTCTCAGGAGGCTGAGTGGGTAAGTAATACAATATTTTTTTTGTTAAAAAAAAAAAAAAAAAAAAAAAAAAAAAAAAAAAAGCAAAACCAAACACAAAAAACCCAAAACCAAAACCACCAAAACAAAACTACAAAAAATCCCCAACCAAATATGAAAGTCAGGTGCCAAAAGAATCCCCAACCAAATATGAAAGTCAGGTGCCAAAAGAAATGAAATATTATTTGAAAAATATTCCAGCATCTACCAGAGATTGCTACATACCCCAAATATTTTCTGTTTTGCTACATGGTTTCTTCAGTTTTTGTTCCACATATGTCTGCATCATTCCAGGCACAACTCAGCAGGCCTGTTTTAAAATTAAATGAGTCTAGATTACATGTATATGTAGTCATTTGACTCGGTCTCTCTTCTGCACCATTTTCAGGTACCTACCAAATGTGAAAATAAAAGCCCCTTATTATACTAACTAAAATCAAATTATTTTAAAGTATTTTTTACATCAAAACAGTGTAAAAATCACAAGTAACTTTATCTCCAAAAGAGCTATCTGTTTTATTTTCAGGATTTAAATTGTTTACCTATGAATAGCTAATCTCCATGGGTATCAGTGGTAGAATTTCAACTTCATTCAGTAAGACAAAAACATAGTTTTAATCTAACCTCTATTTGACAGAGATGTCCACATAAAAAATAATAATTTCCTATGTATAACATGTTTGATGAGCACCCAGACTGACAGCTTCCTCTCAGTCCACATAAAAATGGAGTATCATCTAGTCTGTTATTCCTATAACCTTCTTGGCAGGGGTCATTTCTGAAACAAAACTTAATGTCTCTTCAAGTGCAAATGTAGAACCTTTTGATATTAAAATGTATCATCCTGCTACTTGTGATGGGTAACATTTCACTGCTTATCAAACTTTTTGTCCAATGGTACTGTGGCAACGCTTGGAGGGAGATGGAAAAAGTTTAGGCTTGCTGGCAGTTTATTACTGATTTAGATAAGAATTCAAGCCCGGTGGTGTCTTTTTAATATTAACCATCATCCTCAGTGTATCGTTGTAAGGAAATGATGGGGCAGCTTCTAACCACCATGATCTCCCCTACATGGTTACATGCACAGGGCTCTGGGTAAGACCAGATCCACCTCTGGTTCAGCAATGCTTTTTATTGAGGAGGGTCTGCAAGCTGCAGTGCCTGCAGTTCAAGCTCTGTGTAAGGAGGCCCTCTCCAGAGTCAGCCCTGAGCTAGGTTGGTTGTCCTCAGAGCTTCAATCCAACCAGGGCCAACTCAGCTCAGAACCTCATGGTGCTTCCCACACAGTCTCAGCTCTCTCATAGCCTTTCTGATGGCCTCACACCAGCCTCCAGGTTATCTTTGAAAGTGCACGTAGCCTATTCCTCCTCTCTCAATCAAAACTGACCTGCATTTTCTTTTCTAAAACTTATTCTGTGTCTCAAAAAATAAATCACACCTTGCTCATTCTTCCTGTTCTCCAACAGTAAAAAGCTCACTCCATTAGGGAATATATATATCCATGTAATACTCTCAATTATTCTTTGGGCCTCCCCCTGTGCTCACCAAGCAGTCACAAAGACAGATCTCTGCTTTTGATGTTCAGACTTGTAAAGGCTGAGGCATAATAACTTGAAGGGAGGACAGCACTGTCATTCTTGTAAAACCAAAGATTACAGAGTCTGCTGTTTCCAGGACTCTAACCTAATTCTCAACTTCTTCCCCCCTCCTTGTGTGGTTTAGGTTATTTTTCTGATCCTGTGCACATGTGGAGGAAAATTTAGTGAATGAAAAAGCACTCCAGATTTGAGCATATGTGTGACTTTCCTAGCCCTCTTCCACGGGCTTTGGTTATGGCACACAGTTGTTAAAGCTTTTATGTTTTTTCCAATGGAATTGCAACTGAGTATGAAGACAAAATAAATAAATATATAGCTATAGTAGTAATGGAGGTTATTTACTTTGTATAGATCTTTTAAGTTTAGGTGCAGATTGCTGAGAGTTACTAACTGCCTGAATTCTGTGTTATTTAATAGGCAGTTTCACTTAACTAGGTTCCTGATTGGAATGGCCCAGTACAGAAAATGTAAACATGCTGCCTTACATAGAAAATAGATCATTATTTCCCAGTTTTTATCAGGTTCTTTTCAGCTTTTGGGGTTCTTTTAAAGCAGGGAAGTCCTGATTTAATAGTGTAAAAAAGTTTTACTGGTTTTTTATAGGAGTTTTGTAGTTATTTGTATACACATAAACATCACCTCAATTTATCTACACAAAAGAGTAAACATGTTTTAAGCTATTGGACCACTGTGTGATAACTGAAAAGTCTTCTCGATCTTTGAAAAAAATACCTACACCATGTAAGTTGAAGAAGGAAAGGAACATGGATATAAGATATTTTCGAGTCTGAAGATTAGTTATACAGGTACATTTGTAAAATATTTTTTTTTTATTTACCAACTGGGAACACTTCTTACTTTTCATGGTTATGTTCATTTTCTTGCTTCATTCTCCCATTTCCTGTATATGTTTGGCTTCTGTGCAGATCACATCTCACATGAGACCTCACAACTTCCTTTCTCTTAAAGTGCTTCCATGACTCTAATAGATGTCACAGTACATTATGTAATATTGCTTTAAATCATAGACTGTGTTCTCACCAAGCATATCAGGTCTGGGGATTTTCACAATCTCCCTGAGAGAATATTTGAAGCCTAATAAGCCCAGCTGATGAGGATGTTCCTCCCAACATCCCAGTACAATTTTCCATTTCTTTGTTATGATGACTTACTGGTTGTCAGACCATCTGCTCATTGTTCTAATTATGGCTCCTCCCTTTGGTGTTTAGAAAATTCAGATATTAAAAATATCTGGGTAGTGCTCATATTGGCAAATGTTCACTCAATCTCTGATAATGGGGCTAAGTTTTCTTTTTTAAATCCCACTGAAATGACTTGTGATTGGTTTAATAGAGGTGTAGACTATTTGTGAAATTCAGTAGCTTTTGAGAAATAGTGCAAATATTTCTTTACAGTCATTCCTTCCAGTGATATTGGCAAAACTGGATACACACAAATCCTGATCAGAAATATATTTTTTAAATACTTATTTTTTATTACTAAAGGATACTTAACTATTAATTAGGTATGCACACAGCTGTATTAAGATAGTCTAAATTACACAACAGCTATTTTCTTTTAATTCAAACTCTTTAAAATTGTCATCTAATCTATAAACAGATCCTGAGAAGGAAGAATGGTTTGAGGCAATGTACTGGGAAGCAATCCTTACTTTTCACTGAGTCATCTTTAGTGCAAAAATTCAATATTTTATTATTTTTCTTTTCTCATTTGACAGTGGAGCTTAGAATTGAAAGCTCCATTTTAAGAAGCAGGGGTACATTTTTGGAAAGAGTTCTATTTCTTTGTTCCTAAGCAACTCCTAGAACAAACTCACCTTTCAAAATCTTATTTCAGTCATCCAGAAAAATACCCACCCCACAACACCCACACCCCCCAAACAACTAGCAAACCCCAAACAACTAGCAAACAAACCAAAACCCAAACAAACAAAAAACTAAGCAAACCAAACAAAAAAACAAGGCCACAAAAAGCAACCAAAACAAACAAAAAACCAAAACCACCAAAAAATCCCCAAACAACCCCACAATAAAAAAGGCAACAAAAAACCTCCAAACCAAAAGCAAACATCTGTTTAATATCTCTTCAAAAAGCAGGGGATTGGCTATGTCAATACCCACTGATGGGTGTCTGCAAATATTGAAGACAAGAAGTAATAGATTTCACTGTCTTACATACTAACCTTCAAGAGAGAAAACCTAACTTCTTGGCTAGACTGTTAATGATCTACTCTGACACCATGATTCTATTTAATCTCCCATCTTTTTATTCAGTTTGAATATAAATGTGTTGACCCAACTACTATTTATCCATATATAGAGTATCCAACAAGCCTCTGAACTTGGATAAAGCCACTAGATACTGTTACAGTAATCCATTACTCTTTTGAGGTCAGATTGGTTGACCTAATGGACCTTCCCAGCCATCAGCTCAATGGATAATGACTGTTTCCTAACAATCCGTACCACTTTGCGAAGGCATTTTAAGGAATAAAAGAGGCTAAATTCATAGCCAATATTATCTACATAAAGTGATGTGACCAGCACTACCCTGATCATTTTTATTGCTTGTCTCTCCAATGTACTGATGGAACCATTATATTCACAAAAGTGTTGTTGGAATTTCCCTTTACTATCTTTGACAAGACCTTTTGTGTCAATGCCATTGCTTTTAAGGGATGCACAACCAGTGTTTCCCTTTGTAGGAAGCATGTTTCTAATGCACTCTTTGATGTAGCCAATGATAGTGTCATGCATACTGACACATCATACCACTTGAGCAGTGGAAGCTATGTCGGTCTTATAGTTTTGTCCAAAGCTTTTTGACATTCTCCCTCCCAGTGGTGTTTTTACATTTTTTGCTTTCAATTTTTCCCATCAGGGCTGCATTTAGTAGGGATTTGTAGGATGGTTGGGTATTTTTTGTCTTTTCTTTGTTGTTGTTGTTGGTGGTGGGTTTTTTTTAGTTTGATGTCATGTTTACATGCCATGGACAGATGGGAAAGGGCTCTTGCGGCTCACTCATAGCTCAGTCATGGCTTGGCTCCCTCCCAGAAGTCCATCCCTGTCCAAGCAACTGACTCATAAGGTGAGGAAAGACAGATGTTTAGCGACTAAATTTGAAGATGTTGAACAGTCAGGGCCTATTATAAACAATGTGCTTGGTTTAGAGCTTCTCTAGAAATCAAAGAAGCATTTTTCCCCTGTTCTATTTCAGGACCTGCAAAATTTCCCAGGTAATATAAGTTGCTTAAATGCCTCAGGCTAAGAGGTGAAATCAAGTAATATCTTTCTCAAAAAAATTGAAATTCTCATAAGAATGGGATTTGAACACACATATAAAATGATTACATATGTCTGATGTATACATGACAGTTATCTCTTTGTCAAATTAGCATTGTATTGGGAGATTCTGTAAACAAGGAATACTGTCTTACTATTGTTTTTGTTTTATCAATGAGTGTTTCATATTTTTTGGATCAACTTGCTACAGATAATTAGACCTAAAAGCAATAGCCAAGAGGAAAAGGGACAGTAAAGCAGTGATTGTCTAAACTGGAGTTCTGTTCTGACTGATCCTCAATTGGTTTCTTATGTAGCTGTGGAGCAGATAGTTCTATATTTCTACAGCTTCAAGACTTACTAGCACCTCACTCTTGTGGGGTTGAACCCGCTGAAAACCAAGAGATGCTCAGGCAGACATGTAACAAGGAAGACTCAAGTGTCCAGCTCCTGTCTCACATGCCACAGCAATGGGGACAGTACTTCACAGGTTCACAGTGCAAGCTCCATGCTCCCATGTGTCAACGCAACCAGGCAACCTGCCACTGAGCTGTGGCTTCTGTGAAGCCACGGGTCACAGGGAAAGCTTACGGATCTGTGTCCAAACAAAAAAAGAAATCTGTTTTGCCTGGTCCCTGACCGCAAAACAGTCTTACGCTTCTTCACTGATAACCTGCTAGATGTCACATGCTAGGAAGTAAAGCTGAGATTTTTGTTCCTAGAATGTCTCAATAAGAGTGTTTTTGTGTGCCTTAAAATGTTTGGGAGGATTAACAGTTGCAGGACTGTAGTAACAAGCAGTCCCCGAGTTTGATGATCACTGTTACCTACAAGGCTAAGGGATGTCCTGGGTCTGCTGGTTTGTTATACAGATTAAGGCCATTTATTCTCAAATGCATATTGCAGCAGAACACTGGGTAAAAGGTGTGCCTGTAGGCAGATTCACACTGGGAACATGGCATGGAGGGCTCAAATTCAGCTGTCAAAGCTGACTGTAACTTAAAGCAATCCTTTGTGCCTCAGCTACTGAAAAACAGAAATTTATAACTCAGGTTCAGTGTTTTGCTAATGCAACTTCTAGGACACCACCAAAATAGGTATGAGTTGCACTGTACCAGGCACCTGCACCAAGCTGAGTAAGGCTGCATGCCTTTACATCACCTCCCCATAGCACAACAGAAGCATGTCTTAGAATACTGTTTTACCAGAAAATCTACCCAGTTATGAGAAACTTGCCCTACAGCTCTCCTGGAATGGTCCTCACTGCCAGTGTCACTCACTGCTAAGCATCCCTCTGTGAGCCTGAACCACAAAGTATGTGAGTTAGTTACAGTTCCTGATTGTGGTAATTGGTTCTTATTTCAAGCTATAAAGACTTGCACTATTTTCCTTTCAATAGACCATCCTGATTTAAATCTAGTATCACCCAAAATAGCAGGCAGGCACCAGCAGTACTAAGGGACGTATCAGAGCTGTCTGAAGGTTACTTTAACATTTGTGCAAATGTACCCCAGAACTTGCAGGGTTTGTCCTATTAACCCTGCTCCAGACGTGGAATGGGACAACTAATAATTGTACTCAGTATTTAGAAACAATCCTGCTTGTGTAATTTCTGCCATTTTTCCCTCTTGTCCTTTTATCATTCACAGCATTTGCATGAGGACAGGATCTTCATTTCAGAGGAGTCCATCTGCTCGGGCTGCTCATTCTCTTCCTGAAGTTATAAACCTCTATTTGCAACATCATAATCCTCTCACCACGGCAACCTGCAGTGAGGTCACAAGTGGAGGATTGTGACTTCAGGTGGGGAAATGAGCAGCAGGAGCAGATGAACTGTTAAGTAGAAAAAAATCCCATTTTCATTGCAAATGTCCTTTGCATTAAAGAATGAGGCTAGGAAAAGGCAGCCAAGGGAGGACACTGAAGCAGAAAACCATGCACACAGAAAGCATATTCAAATGCTTTAAATAGTTGCATACGGTGAACTAGCTCTGGGAAGAGCAATATCTTAAGATGTAAAACAATTAGCTGCTTCCTATCATGATGACAATTAAGGATGAACATAGATTCCATAGAAACCCTCACTTCTTTTCTTTTCTTTTCTTTTCTTTTCTTTTCTTTTCTTTTCTTTTCTTTTCTTTTCTTTTCTTTTCTTTTCTTTTCTTTTCTTTTCTTTTCTTTTCTTTTCTTTTCTTTTCTTTTCTTTTCTTTTCTTTTTTCTTTTCTTTTCTCTTTTCTTTTCTTTTCTTTTCTTTTCTTTTATTTTATTTTATTTTATTTTATTTTATTTTATTTTATTTATTTTATTTTATTTTATTTTATTTTATTTTCCTTTCTTTTATTTTCTTTTTTCTTTTCTTTTCTTGTATCTTTTTTCTTTTCTTGTATCTTTTTTTCTTTTCTTTTCTTGTATCTTTTTTCTTTTCTTGTATCTTTTTTCTTTTCTTTTCTTTTCTTGTATCTTTTCTCTTTTCTTTTTTCTTGTATCTTTTTCCTTTTCTTTTCTTTTCTTTTCTTTTCTTTTCTTGTATCTTTTTTCTTCTTTTCTCTTTTCTTTTCTTCTTTTCTTTTCTCTTTTCTTTTTTCTTGTATCTTTTTTCTTTTCTTTTCTATTCTTCTTTTCTTTTCTCTTGTATCATTTTTCTTTTCTTCTTTTCTTTTCTTTTCTCTTTTTTTTCTTGTATCTTTTTTCTTTTCTTTTCTTCTTTTCTTTTCTTTTTTCTTATCTCTTGTATCTTTTTTCTTTTCTTCTTTTCTTTTCTTTTCTCTTTTCTTTTCTTTTCTTGTATCTTTTTTCTTTTCTTTTCTTTTCTTTTTTTTCTTGTATCTTTTTTTTTCTTGTATCTTTTTTCTTTTCTTTTCTTTTCTCTTTACTTTTCTTTTCTTCTTTTCTTTTCTTTTCTCTTTTCTTTTTTCTTGTATCTTTTTTCTTTTCTTTTCTCTTGTATCATTTTTCTTTTCTTTTCTTTTCTTTTCTTTTCTTTTCTTTTCTTTTCTTTTCTTTTCTTTTCTTTTCTTTTCTTTTCTTTTCTTTTCTTTTCTTTTCTTTTCTTTTCTTTTCTTTTCTTTTCTTTTCTTTTCTTTTCTTTTCTTTTCTTTTCTTTTCTTTTCTTTTCTTTTCTTTTCTTTCTTTTCTTTTCTCACTCTCCGTCTCCGTCTCCGTCTCCATCTCCCTCTCCCTCTCCCTCTCCCTCTCCTCTCCTCTTTCTCTTCTGTCTGGCCTTACACCAGAGGATGGTAGCTGATGGACAGCCCTAAAGAGTGAAATCCCTCCTTTCATGCAGAGCAGCAGTTCAACCACAAGCAGCAGAAGCCTAGGCTTTTCCCTCACTGCCATGCAACAAACCTTGCACTGGGATGCAGGAGCCCACAGGTTGGTGCTGGGGAATATCACACTGACAGTTTCTTGTAAGAGATTGAACCAGAACCGCTGCTAAATGAGTGAACATAAAAAAATAATAGGTAAATACCACCTCTGTGAACTATACCGCACCCCAAATTGTGAGATAATAATGAGTAAATAGGCCAAGATATGATCAGGTCTCTTATTGTTTGGTTGGGTTTTTTTAGTTGTTTCTTATTTATTTTTGTAAATATAAAAGTTTTTCTGTATGATAAGAAAAGCTCACTGTTGGATTTCCAAAACTTTGAAGAGTATAAATATAAAAATCATGGGAACTAGGCTTTTAATATTCAGAAACAATCTTTATCTGTCTTGCCTGGCTTCTTTCTTGGTCTGCAGGCCCCATTTTGGTCCAAGCAGCACAGGTCTGAACTGCGAAAAGCTTTATTTATGAGAAGGCGTGTTGTGTTTACTCAGGTGCATCCACAGTCCAAATGCAGCCCTCCTGCTTCGCACAAGAATCCTGCTGCCTGGGGGGATGCAGGCATCTCCTACACGAGTGAGCCACAAACAGCAATGTGCACAAGCAGCAGCACACAGACACACACATGTACCAACTGCAAGTCCAAAGCAGCTGGGGGTAGGAGCCCAACCCATTCTGACAGTAAAGTCAGCACTTAACTGCTTTTGCATTGTGCTGCTCAAGGACAAGGGAATGCGATCCATGAGATTCAAGTACCATAAAATGTCCCCTAGTATGTTTAATGCATCATGTCCTGCTACAAGGTGGAGTGGACCCCACTTGTCACAGTGCTATGTGTGAATTTGGTGCCCTGGAGAAGGATTTCAACAGGGGATATCATACTGAGAAGTGGCTCTGCCTGTTTTAACTTGAAAAAGGAAGGGGAGGAGTGGGCCAGAGAACACCTGACATTTTTTCTCTAGCTTTTCTAAATACAAGATACATTAGCTCTGGCAAAAAGTCACCCAGCCTGTGTGAGCCCTGACATGCTCCCTGACGAGAGAAGGTGACATGACTGTTTGACATTCAGGTTACTGTTCTGTAATCTCTACTTAAAATTGAATCTTGTATGTTGCACCCTGCCAGCACAGCCAGAATCCTGATAATTTTTTGGATGCTACTGTATTTGGATTTCTTTTTCCCAGGGAAGAGAAGGGCTAGTTGGATTTCTAGCTCATCACTGGTTGCAGATTAAAGGAAGGTAAACCTTTTTTCTTCTTCTTCAATGGTTAATAAAATCTGTGGGTTTGTTTTTGGGGGTTGGGTTTTTTTTTTAAGAAAAGGTGGGCAGGGAGATATTTCATTTCAACACACTTCAAGAATCTGCTGCAACTGAAGAAAAGGCATTTCTTGCTTACCCATCACTTGTTAACTTGCTTGTTCCCCCAATATAAGGAAAAAGAAAAGGCTATACAGATGCCACACTGTATAACAACATAAGTAACAGGAAGATTTTGGACAGGAGGGAGGGAAGGTCAAATTCACGTAAGCAAACATTCAAGGCAAAGAAATTAATTCAAACTTTACATTAAGCCCTGGTGTGTTATTGCATTTTAGGTTATTGCCATTTGGTGGTTGGTCATATATATATATATATATATATATATATATATATGTATGTATGTATGTATGTATGTATGTATGTATGTATGTATGTATGTATGTATGTATACATATACACATACCATATTTATACAGTATAAAGGAAAACCTGTCAAAAGGAAGACAGGTCTGATTAACTCCTTCGGTGCCACATCTTTGCAGCTGTGAATTTGTATCATTTGAAAAAGCAAGATCTTTGGTCCAAGCCACTTGTATTAATTATTGGGACAGATAAGGAGCTTTCCATCAGGTTTTTTTCATCACAATACAAGTTTGTTCAAATGGTTACGGATCTGAGCATCTAAATCTTAAAATGTTAGTGACACAGGTGGACTAAGTGATGCAGAATTATATTAAAACTACATTAAAAGGATGACAGAAACTGATAAGCCTTGGTATTACTTGTCAGCCCGTATTTGACCTAGTAGTAGACCTTAAACTTAATGCCTATGAACGTGAAATCCACATTTGTTTAAGTGGTGGATAATGAATGCTGTCTCTTGACTACAGCTTTCCAAATACACTAGTAAAGGCAATGCTCCAGTGGTGTGTGTTCCAAAGCTTGCAATGATGGGCAATATTCATTAAAAAGCAGGAAATGCTGAGTTTAAAGAACAGCCTGAAGTCCTAGAGGCATCCACAAAGGTGAATTTGATCCCTTTATACCACTCAAGTGAATTAAAGGAGAAATAAAGGAAGAAGAAATGTCTCATTAAAGAAGCCACCACGTAAGGAACTCCAATTTTAGTAGAAAACATCCTGAAAAGGCTTGTAACAGCCTTATCCTCAGTATATGGAAGTTCCATATAAATAAGGAAGAAGGAAGATGATGTCAAAAGACTGTCATTCAGCTTTTTTTCTCTGCCTCAAGGTTTTAAGAATCAAAGGAACGAAAAAATAAGGCAGCTCAAATTTGTGTGAAGAACCATGAAGTCTCTAAATGGCTCTTGAAGACCATGAGTACCAAAATTCCCTCCTTTCCTCTTCCTGTGGTCCATGAACAAAAGATGAAGCTCAGAACTTCAGTTGTCTTCTTATACGTGAAGAACAACACATATGTCATGTAAGTAGTTCTGAAGATCTTCCCCTGTATGTTGTGTCCTTGCAGTAATGTGGTTTTTTATTATTTTTTAACTTCAGAATAAAGAATCAACCTCCCCTTTTCTTCCCATCTTAAAATCTGCATTGTTTTGCAAGATAAATCTGATATGTTTAGAAACAGAAATGAAAAAAAACCAAAACCCACCACTTCTCAGGTGTCTGAAAAGTATGTCTGATATACCAGTGTCTGCAAAGGGATCCTAAGTAATTGGAAAAAATTCTTCCTAATTTTTTGAAAAATGCCACTGAGTTGGTCTTTCCAAGGAAAGTTGTCATTGTTCTGTCAGTAGAAGCTTATTCTTTTTTTCATATACATACAGCAGTTAAATTAGTATTGACGCTGACATTTGAAATGCTGTATCACTTTTCCTCAGCTGGAACTGTGCTGGCACTTCCTCCTGTGGATAGTTTTGCAGCAAACTGTGGAAAGCCCTGTAAACTTTCTAATATTTTTTGACCCAGCCTGCAAGAAACAGACACACATGCACATCCTTCTTTTGTAATGAAGCAAGTTTTCCCACTCACAGAACAGTGAGTTACCAAAATCAACATAATCTGAAGCACAAAGCAAT
Organism: Falco naumanni; assembly: GCF_017639655.2. Taxonomy (NCBI): domain Eukaryota; kingdom Metazoa; phylum Chordata; class Aves; order Falconiformes; family Falconidae; genus Falco; species Falco naumanni. The sequence goes on from NC_054080.1 coordinate 78,665,931, forward strand.
GTTAGCAGGAAATTTTCTTCTACCTCACCAGGGTTTTTTTTACATGAAAACTTCTAAGAAGTAACCGATTTCTTCTTTACTGTTTGTTCTATGAGTATATGTGAATATCAGGACACGCTTGTAAACTTATACGCCCAACAGTACACACATCCCTTCTGGGTTCGTGCAAAAGGCTCTTCCTACACAAAACCAAAGTAGTCCATCATGCTCAAAATTATTGCTTGCGCTCCCAGAATATTCCACTGATAGGAACAGAAGGTGGCCTTTTAAACTGTATTCAGTCATGAAAATAAACACCTGAAGTTGATCTAGAAATGCAGTTAGAAGACTTAGGATCCTAATTCCACTTGCTTTCCAAAAGTAGTTACATCTGTAACTCCTATTAGGTGCCTTACTGCACCTTTGGAACCTAAATGCAGGTTTAAAACTGACCGTTAAGACCTACTTCTTCCAGGAATCTGGAAAACTGCCTTTTCTATTGAATAATTATTTCTATTCCAATTCATGAAGCGGAGGGAAACACAGTTCCCTAAACCTGTTACTGATACAGATTAAAAAGATCCCAGCTTGTATGTCAGACTTGAGCGACATTTTACAAGAAAATGAGGAATTCTGCGGGGGGTGGGGGGGTGAGATGGGGGTGGGGTGGGGGGTGGTGACATAGGAAAAATAGAAGAAATAAAGACAATTGCAGCAAGATATTTTCTTCTAGGTTAAGTGATGAGTGATGATCTTTTCTGTAAATGCAAATGTGTCTGTTCATCCACCTCTTCATAACCATTTTTGAACTGCCTGATGTAGTGATGACAAAATATTCAATTCTTAGCTTTTATAAAATAGTTCGATAACAACAGTGAGAACACATTATTTAACCCTTTGAGGGAGAAGCAGCCATGCAAACTCACCTCTTATGAGACATGAGAAAATCAATGTTGAGGTCCAAATTTTATGAACATGCTGCATTCAGGAAAATCTTCAGTGGGAGCTCACCTCTTGTTAGAAAGTCCAACAGCATGTCACAAAGCTATAGGAAACCAAACATCATATACTTCATCATCAGGGGTTGATATACTTTTCATCTGTTTGAGGTTGTTCAGGATTGTCATCAGATGTTTCACAGCCAACAGAGCAGTTAGAATCAATGTGCTTTGTCCTCTGCTCCTGTGATGTACCTCAAGATAGTTCTGTAAGTGTCCTTTTGAGTAATATCATTTAAGAAAACATACTTACTTGGCAAACAAGTCACCTTTTATGACTGCCAGAGCAAATATGTGCCATAAATGTTTTTCTATAAACCTGCTTTCCATATTTGTTCATTGGCCATGATCCTAACTCCACTGGTCTCATTGAAAAGACCTTTATTATGTGGAACTCAGCTTATCTGTCAAGGAAAGGGGGATCTTTCTCAAGGGTAGAGGCATCTCTGACCTTTAAAAGAAGTTGGACAGACATCTTAAAAAAATCCCCCTTCATGCTACCAAGTGGGCAGGAGATTTTTCTAAAGTGTTCTTCAATTAATTAGCATTGAATTAATTGCACTGATGGCTTTTAATCTATTCCTCTGAAAAAAAATTATTCTGAAATCATTATGGCTGTGAGTCAGGGTAAATATGGCACCTGACTTTACTCCCAGTTGGGTAAACTGTAAACCATGGCATATCTGGAAGAGGTTTTCTTGTTTTTGTTGTTCTTTTCATATACATCTCAGTTAGTCTTTGAAGAACATCAATAGATTTCTTTGATTCTGGACCAGCAGTGCTAAAATACTCAATAGGTGATTGAATAAGATGGGCTGTACGGAAAGGTTTGTCAGTAGCAGCCTCAAGCAAAATACAAAGATTATAGCAGTAGATTTCAATAGATTTCCTCTATCTGCCTCTAAGACTCTAAACTTTGGGGGTCTTGTATACAAGTGTGAATTTGAGCCATCTGTTTATCTTAGGAATATAATAAGAAAAATCAACCACGGCAAGTATGACTCTCTTTTCAATAGTTTTTCAATATTTGATCTTCTCAAGCTTCCTCATTCTTGCTGGGCACTGTCAGATTCAGACCGTGTCATTTCAAGTCTGTTTAAACGATCTTTGTCAGTCATTTTTACATACACACACATGAAAACCAATTTGCACATACACAAACACATACAAAGTACTTACCTTCATCTGCTGATCAGATTTTAGCAAAGGAGGAAAAACAAGCACAAAACATCATTCTTTTCACATCTTCCCGTTTTAACACACTGGGGAGACAAAAGCTTTCCTGACCTCAAAGAACTCTTCACTTGTCTTGAAAGGGATATTTTTTTTTCAGACTATTCTACTTAAGCTTCTTTTTAGTTATTTGCAACTTCACAATCCCATTCACAAACTGTTGCCATGGTAAATAATTATATCACAGATGAATTGTGTATGCTCCCACTTCAGGGCTGGAAGAGAAATTGTAAAAGGAGAGGAGAGAATGAGAGAGAGAGAGAGAGAGAAAGAGGGAAGGAAAAATCAAAATCCTTTAAAATTACAGGGGAGAGAGCTGAGAAATGATTGCCTCCTCGTTAACATAATTAACTCCATGAATTATAAATTGGTATTAGAACTTCTGACAAAAGGAGTAATTATATTTACTCATGTAAAATTAAACAATACAAAAAAAAAAATTAATGGGATTCACCAGAAGCTCTGTTAATATTATCATAAAATTCAGAGAACCAAATAGTTCAGATTCAGAAGTGATTTAAGCAGCATAAACTTTAGTTCTTAGATTTGAATGGAATGAACATGTTTCATCAGTGGTTTATAATCAAACTGTGGCAAAAAGCACATAAACCTACCCATTCTTCAGGTGAGGGAGTACTAATATACAGAGAGCCGTGTTCTTCCTAAACAGGGACCGCTCACAGGTAACTTTTTTGTTTTTGCAGGGAATTTGTACACATACAAACACACAAAGCTATATACAGCTACACAGACATTTCTTATGAGAAATATTGAACCTGCAGTTGATCTCTGAACTCTGGGAGAACAAGGAGAATATAACAGATGCAACTGTAAGGTGAGAGGTGATCTAAGCCAGTGGTTTGCCTTTGATATTATTGCTCCCATAAGGATATATTTCCTTCTGTATAGTGCACATCAACCTCATGAACAGGATCCCTCTTGCTTAAATTTAGATATATAACACTCAGCGCTTGGTCTGACAAGATTAGCTAGGTTTCTTCTGGAATCAGTGCAGAGAGACAGACAGCTCAAAACAGTAATTTGGCCCATCTAAAATAAGCTCTGTAGTAGATGGGATTGTTTGCTTTATAGAGATGTCATCTTTCTTTTTCTGTCAACTTAAAGGACCTTTTTTTTTTTCCCCTCCATTTCCAAACTCCTCTCTAATTTTCCTGTTTTTCTTTGTACTGCAAATATCCACCAGAACCTTCCCCCCCCCCTCCCTCCCCTTGATAGCTTAAACTGTTGGCCATGCCCCAATACTTTAATGCTTCACATCTGCTACCTGGGTTTATCTATTTATTTATCTATCCTTTTATTTATTTGTTTATTTTTCAGTGTTGCCCTTATTTCTTTCCCAGCAGGAAACACTCATGCAATCTGACATGCACTGTGATGCATCATTCATGAGGTTTCAACTATAGGTTTATAAAGTAGTAATAGGATCTTTGGAGCTAAAGAAGTTGGTCCATAGCAATGTGACTGGCTCTCTTCAAGGGGAGAAACTGGCAGAGATGGTGTAATGTGCTAATGTTAAGGCAGTTGCCCATTTTAATTATTCATGATGAATGATCAGCTTTGAAATCCACACCTCCCCCCTGACAAATTGCACTCAGGGACTGCATTTAACTTTCAACGGGTTTTTGTATCTTTTAAGAATCCTTTGTTCCCCATCCTGATCTGACACATAGAAAAGAATAGTCATTTCACCCAAGGCTTGTCTGCATTTAGTATTTCACCCAGGGCATTAATTTCAATTTTCATGTTTCTACAGTATTCCCCCCACCCCTGCTCTCTCTTGCTCTCTCACAACTTTGTATATGCCAAAAGCCTTACCTGCCAACTGTTGGAGAAAAAAAAAAAAATATGATTTCTATTGAATAGTGCACTTTGGAATGAAAGAAAACATTGTATAAACGAGGCTGAGGAACTCATTCACCTATGCCTATATTACTGTGAAATCAATTATGCAGGGCTCTTTCGAAAGTTACTGATTGTAGCAAATTGAATGGCCTCCATTTCAGCATAATTTGGAGAGGTTGATGTAATCAGAGACCTTACACCATGGTGAGATACAAGATTCGTGATATTCAGATGGGAAAAAGGCTACAGTGGTTAAGCTTATTCTGTACTCTCCGCTTACCGGCTGTAATGCTTTCATAAGTACAAATGAAATTGTTTTGATGAAGGCGGAGATGGTTCTAAGGGACAGGAAAAGGGGAGAAAAAGAGAGGAGGGGGGGGAGAAAAACAACCAAGCAACATATATCAGGTTGTTTGAAATCAAGGTACTGTACTGTTAAGCGAGGCAGCAGCGGAATCTAATCCTGAACATAATTGTTTGCAAATGAAATACTTTAATATCGAATCTTGAGTTGTGCCCTGGAGCTGCAGTTCAGGTTTGCATGAGCTACATGTAAGTGGAGGTAAAATGTGTCTTTTTCTTTTTTTCCTTCCCTTTTGTGAATGTACCTTCCATTTCAGTCTGTTGGAAATTTCTGGGGCAAAGGAATTGTTCTTCAGTTTATATGCAAAGATATTCTGCCCTGAGAAGTTTTGTCCTCCTAAAAGTATTAACAGACAAATAAAAAAATAAACAACTGAAGAAAAACCAAAATAAACAAGTTTCCAACAAAATCCGCCTCATAATGTTAACCTGTGGCTCAGTGTTCTAGGACGTGTGGGTGTTTATCAAATCTATGGTGATATTATATAATGACATTTTATTAGTACTGACAATCTTTTGGATAAGTGTCACACTAAAGAGACAGAAAGCAGCAGAAACTCTGGAAAAGAAGGGAAGGAATATTAGCACTCTGGCTTCCTAATCTCCTCATGCGCTAGAAAATTCACATTCCAAAACTAATCTGGAGGTGGATTTCATAATTTGAATTTGTCACTCTTTGTAAAATTAAATTACATTAATTACATACTCCAAAATCACTTTTGGAGAGGAAAAATTAAACAGCTCATTCTTGCAGTAAAATCTGGAGTGAACAGTTCAAATCACTTTTTACTGTTTTCAGGTCACTTAAGTCAGGATCCCCCAGTACCTCCTCCCGCTTTAAAGGATGTGATCTCCCCCTTTCTTTTCCCAGTCTGTAAATTACAAAAAATAACACTTCCTTCACGTGGAGTAATTATATATATTTTAATGTTTTTTTGAAGTGGGAATTAGACCATACAATTGCCACACAAAATACCAAGCACGTTGTGACCTGTCCCTCTCCTTGTTACTCAGTCCATCTACAGTAACTGTCAATAAATGAAACTCTCACTTCTAGATTTTCCCATTTACAGCACTAAGCAGCTTTTCAGTTTTTCAGACTTCATATAATTTGAGTACAGAAGCAGAAAAATTGTCGTAGAGTATTGCAATGTCACGTTAAGAATATTTTTCAGTTTAACCAATCCTAAATAAATGAATAAATTCACTTATTTGAATTTCAGTGTTTGAAAAGGTAAAGAATTATTGCTTGTTCCCTATGCTTATGCTGATTTATAAAGGGGAAAAAAAAAAAAAAGGCAAAAATACAATGTTAACTACCAAGATTTTAAAATAATAAGTATGATTACTTTTTTTCCCCAGTTATCTGAAACTGGAAGCTTGACTCTCACACATATCATTGCTTCAGAAATTTTTGATTCATGCAGATGTCTTAGTTTAAAAAGCTCTCTACAGTGGCCTAAGATTTCAGCTGTGTGATCTCAGTAATAACTCTTCTATCAGCTCTGGACCTTGACCCAGAAATGCTCAGCAAGTTAGTTCCGAGTGCTGGAACTTTATAATGTTTTCTATAGGATCCATACTTAGTTAAATTTACCATAAGGCAAAACAGAACTGCCTAATTTCATTTTCTTGCTTCCAGAACAAATAAAATTGACTTCTTTCCTGGCACTTTAAGGTTCTTTCTTTGCTTGACAAATTTACTCTGCAGTATAGGTGGCTGAAATACCTTCCCAGGGATGAAAACTTAAGAAATCTGGATTGTGTATATTTAATACAGCATGCACCCTGACTATAAATTTCATACAAATGTAAAAAGAGAAAAATCATGGAAACATTATTGATTCTTGACTGAGATTATATGCAAAGGTAACTAAATAATAGCTGGCTAATAGGGAGTTTGGCAGAAAGGAGCCACAGCTTCCTCTGTGGTCTTTATATGCAGAAACTAGAAGACTAAACCCATTGTTTATCCAGATGCTTTACATTTTTAATTATAGAACTGTAGATATTTACTCTCAATAGGTGATTCAAGGAAATTGTTGCAACCCCAGGGATGAACTTCCCTAACACACACTTATAGAAAATAGATTATAAAAGTAATATAGACTTCATTCAAACGAAGACTATCCAAGACTAAAGCAAACTTTCACATTTCTATGGATACTGACTTTGAAATTGTCTTATTCTGTTTCAGATCTGAAGAAGTATTTGTATGTCCAAAATAACATGTAGTACACAAGTTGCTCAAATAATAGATATTGCCTCTGCTTACAAACAACACTGCTTTGCCTCTGCTGAAGGTCATTTCAATCCTCAGCTGTCTTCTTGTCTCCTTAGCCAAATTCTTCAAACATCTCAAAATGCAGCCTGCTTTATTTTGCTCTTCTATTTCCTTCACTAAAAGGAGAAAAACAGAAAGCTGCCTGTAACTTTCAATTACAGCTTGCTCTCCAACTTCTCTCTTAGTCCTTATTGCACATGAGGGAGAGAGAAAAGGAAAAGGTTACAGCCTAATTCGGCAATAACATACAACAAATACAATTGAATGGCAGCTGGACAATGAACCATCTACAATACAGAACTCCTATTAACTTTTTCAGCCCATAAACCTGGAGTAGTCTACACAGTTCATAAGTGGAGAAACAGGTAAGCCACCCATCCCTACTGGCTGAAAGATTTCTCAGAAAATGCTTTTCATTTGCCTGAGTTTTACTCTGCTGTTGATATGAAAGGAGATGGGGCCAGAGGGGAGGACAGGATAAACCCCCCCTGCTTTAAAATTTTACAAGGGGGAATATAACTCTGAAACAAGGGGGGGGGGGGGGGGGGGGGGGGGGGGGGGAGGGGAATCACTGTAACCCAAAGAGAAGCATGTCTCTTGGAAATAAATACCTCCAAAGCCCATAAACAGTGAGGCCAATGGTCATGAACATAGCAGATGTTTATTGCCTCGTACACCCTCTGTTACTTTGGGATAATCACTTAAATATCACCAAATCCAGTTTGAATTTAAATTAGCTTTATATTTTCTTTCATGATTATTCCATTTAAAAAATCATATGATTAGCCAATTAAACAGAGAGGGAGAAGGGAGGGAAAAAAAAAAAAATGACGGGAAGAAAAACCCTGTAGGAAAGCAATAGCCTTTAATTTTTTCAATTAAGATGCAATGCCACCAATAAAAGAGGCTTACATTTTCATTTTATGGGCACCTATGGAGAGCATTATGACACAAATGACTCAAAGCAAGGTAATAGTTTCAAAATATATTGTAGTGGAGGACTGTAAACAGCGCAGTGTATTAGCGTAGATGGCATGTGATGAAAATATCCAAGTTTCCAGAAGTGCATTCACTATTAGTTTCAATATTTCTTACGGCATGTATTTGCAATGCATGTTTTCCTTTGTGGGAGCCAAAGCACTGTCCTGATGGAGAGGAAAGCTCCTGGCCATGGTGGAGCCTGCTCCTTGAGCTGTGTTTACCTGTCACGCTGGTTTTTGAACTGTACCCAGATACCCCAGGCTGAGGCACCAAACTCTGGACGAGGTTTCTAACTCTATGCAAACCCATGAAATCATTTCAGGCTGGTCTAAATGAGCCACAGACAGAGGATGTGTGTGGGGCTGACCCCGGCTGGACGCCAGGTGCCCACCCAGCCGCTCTGCCGCTGCCCTCCTCAGCTGGGCCGGGGGAGGGGGTGTGATGAGGGGATCCTGGGCAGGGAGGGATCACTCAGCCATCACCCTCACCGGCAAAGCGGGCTCGGCTTCGGGAAATTAGCTCCATTTATTACCAATCAAATCAGAATAGGGTAAGGAGAAATAAAAAGTAGACCGTAACCCCCCGCTCCCCTTCCCTTCCCTTCCCCCGCAGGCGCTGTCCCCGCCGCTGCTGCCCCTCAGGGCCGGGGCTCCTCACCCCCGGCCCGGCCCGGCCCGGCCCCCCGCGGGCGCAGCCCCTCGGGCCCAGCCCGGCCCGGCCCGGCCCCCCGCGGGGGCACCGGCCCTGCCCCAGCCCGGCCCGGCCCGGGCTCCTCTCCCCGCGGGGCCGCGGGCCCTGCCCGGAGCTGCTCCAGCGCCGCCGCCCGCGGGTCACGGCCCCCTGCGGGCACCCCCTGCCCCGGGGGGGGCCCTGCCCGGGCTGCGGGGGGGGAGCTGCTCCCCCGGGGGCTCCGCGGGCTGGGGGCACGGCCCGCCCCGCCGGGGGCCGCCCCGCGGGCTGGGGGAGCCGCTGCTGCGGCGCCCGGAGCCCCCCGGCCTCCCCCTGCCCCGGCCCGGGGGCTGCGGGGCTGCTGCTCTCACACACCCCGCTCCTCTCTCCCGCTGCAGGCGCTGCTGGGCAGCAACTTTCCCCCCTGACGAAACGCGTCCCCCCCGCGGCGCCACCACCGTCGCTGAGGGGCTCGGCCTTGGCCAGCGGTGGGTCCCGCTCGGAGCCGCGGGCCTCGGCTCCGCCGGACGCGGGGAACCTTCGGGCAGCTTCTCACAGGAGCCGCCCCTGCAGCACCCCGCTGCCAAAACCTCGCCATGCGAACGCAATACAGGTGTAAACCATGTACTTATCAACAAAATGGCAGCTAGGAGCCACTATCACTACCCATATATGAAGAATACAAGATGAGGGGTTTAGAAACCCTTCCATCCCTTAAACCTAGACAAAATGTCTATTGTCTTCTTTGTTGTAACATCCAAGAAAGTATATTAATCCCAGAAGAACTGGGTTTCTGGTTTAGCAAGGGATAATCGCTTCATGTAAACTCCAGTAAGGAATTTGATCTCTTTGAAGGTCTTTTCCTAGTTTAAATATGCTTACAATTTTAGGATTTATATATATATATATATAAATAGGATGAAAATCTCAGATTACTACTTACATTGACTATCTCTGTCAATATCTTTTTCTTTCTTTTCCTTATTTTGAAACTCCATATTTTTCTTTTTGTAGAAAAGAGTTTGCGAAATAAAAAGGTAGATGTGCTTGGTTAACACCTCACTAAATGATCTCCCACTACCTTGCCATCAGGAGAATATATGCCAAGCCTGTTTACTTGTAATTTCCCTATGAGGTAACTTCAGGTGGCATTCATTTCAGTAAAGGTTTTAACTTGACTTCACCAGGCCACACGCTTGATCTTGTCAGTCTCCTCTTTTTAATCCATATATTAAAACAGGTGTACAGCAATATATAGGAAAGTACTTTTGGGTGACTACACCTTCCTTGTGAAAGGAAAAAGGATGTTAGGTGAAGGAATGCACAGGTTGTTAAGAGTGCGAATAAAGCAATAGCTGGTACTGAAGTCTGAAACAAAATGTTCATTAGAGATGGATGAATTTGGGGACTAGGGTGGAGGAAGCAACTCTGTTGTTATTTTACATATGCTAAGTAAGGAGACTTGCTATTTCCTTCCTGTGCCTGTAACCCTCCAGATTTTGGAGACTAACTTCCAACTACTGACTAGTGTCCATAAATTGCTTACTGCAACATTATCCTCCTTTTAAAATGTAACCCAAGGGAAAGATATCTTTGAATGTAAATGGTAGATGAAATGTAGCGTCTTAGAGATAAGACTCATCTTAGTTTTTTGTTACTTTGCCAGGAAGGTCACATTTATGACCAGCATTTCTGAAGCCCAAATATTTGAACTGGAGATGAAATTCTGTTGGAGTTACTTAACTGAAGAGTAAAATGTCATCTTTTCAATATAATGAGTAGAAATGGTATGATTTTGCATCAAAAGGAATTTGTCACGATTAGGGTGGAATGACATTTGAGAACTTCACAATTTCCTGAGTCATTCTGTCAACTTGGATGTTTCTCAGCAAGGTATTCTATAATGGGAGCCGTATTTATGTATTTCACACTTCCTAGCAAAGGATTTTGCTAATTTCCTCTACTCTGCTGATTTATTACAGAATAGTTGGTCAGCTTGACAGCAGATATATGCAGGCATAATCAGGGGAGATATTGGAAAATGACACCAATGGAGGGAAGGTGTTACAGGGGGTTAACACTGTGCTGTTAAAATGGTTGCTTCATTAAACTGCAGATGTGCATTCTTAATAATGGTTTTGGATGCTCTTTAATATTAAAATTTGCAGGAATGGTTTAGTTTCACATTCAAATGAAAATCAAGTCCTTTGTGCCTTGTATATGTATTCATTTAGATGTAGCAAATGGGAATGCTGCTGTGGGAAAAAGGTGACTTCAGACGTTCAAAATGCTGGCACATCCATGAGCAGAGGCTGATCATCTAAATTGCCTGTTTAGTCAGCTTCAAAGTATGTGGAAAACTTTCACATCAACACTCCCATCATTCAATTTGAAAGAAACATGTTTTGAATACATCCAAATACGACTCAATAAGTATGCCTCTTGGACAGGTTCTTTGGAGGAAGAATGTAACGGTCAAAGAAAATACTGATACCAAGGGACTTGCATGTAGCAGAGAATAAGGGGCATATTCTCTATTTTTGAGCTCTGTTAAACATCATCAGATGTTAATTTATTTGTTTTTGACAGAAAGGGTTCAAAGAACGGGGAAAAGTTAGAGTAACAGTGACAAAGGTACATGCTTGTCAAGAGCATAATTCAGAAGCAGGCAGTAGACATAATTACTTAGTGACATATGCATTGTTTCAGTACAGGGAATGAAAATAAAGAAGAGACATTAATCAGAATGATAATCAGTCAATGATGCAATAATGGTGATCTAACTGTACTTAGTTAGAACACCTCATGTCCAGGAAAATATCCAGGTAGTCACCATTTTCATACTGATTATATCATGAAAAATGAGGGTAATGATTCAGGTCTGGCAGCCACAGGGTTCTCCTGTGCTGAGAAACTAATAAATGGACACTAAATCTTGATATACTTATCACATTGGGGCTGTCAGGAGTGCATAATCTTCTCCAGAAAAGTTTCCTTAATCATTCAGTGCACCACAGTTTACTTTTCCCACTTGACTAGCACTTTAATAGCATGAAAATACTTAGTATTACATTAACACTTCCTTTGGTTATTATGTTTCTGACACACTCAAATAGTACCTCTTTTCAATAGCAGAGGGTGCCTTAACTAAGAAGGGCCAGACTAATTTGGGCAGTATTATTTGCACTGTAGGGGCACACTGTGGTCTCTTATGAGCTCCTTGAATTTAGATTTTGGCACAGGTATGTTACCAGTTGGATTGAATCTGGGAAAAAATTTTTTATTCTCTCCACCTGCTCTACATATTGAACAAGAAGAGTTATTACTTGCTTCTGCTATTGATGTGAATTAAAATACTTCCCTATTCCTCCAAGCAGGAAGGAAGCAGGGTAGTTATTGCACCTGCAGGGAGTGCTTCAGTTTTGGAAAGCTCACCTATCAGAACCTAGGCAATCTTAACTTTCTTGAAAACATTTTGGCATCATTTGAAAATACAGGGGGTGTTTCTTTTTCTTTCCTTTTTTTTTTTTTTTTTTTCATTCTTCCCCACCCCCACCCCCCCACCCCCCTTCCCCATAGTGGTAACCACAGAGCTGAAAATGAATGGTCATTCACAGGTAGTAAAAAATTAAAACACTCATTTATAAGCTAACCTATAACTAATTTTGAGCAAATACAGAAAAATTAAGAGCTACCACAACACTAAGGAAAAGCCTGTTGTCTCTGGGACATCTTTATGAGTCTTTGCTTTCTAGCTTGTTTTTTGATGTTTTTGGTTTGGGTTTGGTTTAGGCTGGTTGGTTTGTTGGTTTTGTGGAAGCGAAAGAATATATCACAAGACCTGTCAAGTTTCCTGCACCTCTAGGAAAATATAATTACAATATTCGTCCTCTACCACAGCATCTGCTCTGGATGAGTGCATTCTTACGCAAAGCACCAGAAGAAAGTTCAGTGGTGTTTCCCAGTCTTTCATTGCCTAAACTATTCTGGACTGATAAAGCTAAGATTCTTGATTTAAGTAAGGCTTTGGATATTTCATATGACACTATGAAAAAACCTAGATCAAAAACTACTTCATGTTTCCATTAAAAACCTAAATGAAAACAGAGAATTTTCCAGTGCAGTTTCATGCTTGGCAATCAACCAGCCATATAGCCACAGGCATGGGAATGACTATTCAGGCAGCAGTTCATGCTGAAGGGACAAAATAATGTAGAAACAGGAATATTTTTAAGGACACACACAAAAATCTTCAGACATACTCAGTGTTAAGAAAGTCTCAGGTGGGTTTTGAGCTGGATTTTTCTTGAAATACTGTGGGAATTTCTCTCTCTGAAGTTTTTTTTAAAGCATACTGTACAAGACCTTCCGGGAGTGATTGTATTATTTTAATACATGACCTGAGAAGGTATTAGGGGAAGGGAGGGAACTTTCATGTTTATTTAGACTGTTTTCTGATTTCTCTACCAAAATCTAACCAGGAAGAGAATGCAATTATCTGAGTGGTTCTTTCCACACATACCTAAAGTGATGTATCTCTGTAAAGTACCTCTAGATATCTGGTATGATTTTCCAGGTCACATCCATATGAATACTCCTGTACCATTTCTTACTCATGTGCATGCATTTGTTTGGGTGAAATAAAACAGAATAAGCCTACTCCAGAGATGTGCTTCTCTGTTCATAATGATGCCACTGATGCATCCCACATCCTCTCAGGACACACCCTCACATGCTGTGAGGGAACCATTCACTTTTACCTCCATATCTCTTTTTTCTTAGACACATAATAGAGTTTTGCTTGGGTTTTTGTTTGGTTTTGGCAAACTTTTCCAGATAATACCAATAACATGATATAACATGAAAGTCATTGCCTTTCAATTCTATTTTCTTCCCTTCTAGTGGAGTACCTCTTTTCCCTGTTTAAATTCCCCATTTATCAACCAGTTAAATACCTTGTGAGAGAATGAAGCCAAATAATTGTCTCTTTGATTCCTTGGCTCACTCAGCTGCTTAAGGATGTCTTCTTTATTTCTCAGCCTTTCTCATTATTGACAGAATATGCAGTTATCCACGCACAAGTACGGCACCTTTGTCTGTGAAGCAATGGCGCTTAAACTCCAGGAAATTTTAATAGAGTAGTCCGCATTCAGCCTCTCACTCTTCTCTAAATACCTACTGTGAATGAGCTTTCTTTTTCCTGCTGCTTTGAAATGAACAATTAAAGGGAGTTCAACGTTGAGTAAGCCTGAGAACACATGGGCATTTCTGGGCTTGATGGAGGATGTGTCATCATGTCTTGTCAGCATTTGGTTTTATTTCTCACAATATGATAGTCATTTTCTTTTGTGAAATCATAGAAAGGACAAAAAAAACCCAAATTCTGGTAAAAATAGATTGTTGATAACAATCTCCATTTACAGAATGTTTTAACCATTTGCTGCCAATCCAAAACTGAGACATTTACCATGAAGGTATTACATTCAATAAAGCGGCAAACTTGACCACAGCTGAAACCTGTGAGAGATTTTCACACACTACTTCATTTTTCCACTCCCATTTTCTCCCCTGATTGAATTCCAGCAACTACTCCTATCTACAGTGTCTGATTCAAAACCTATCAAAGTCAATGGAAATGGTCACATTAACTTTGCTGGGCTTTGGTCCAGATCCTGAGCCATATGGAGCTTGAACCAACCTTGACCTTAGCAGAGATGAAACAAGTCACCTCCGACATCGTATCAGTAGTTTTCTACAATCCATCAGTAAGATGTGTCACATATGCAGCATGAGTGGATCCACCTGCCAAGAGTAATACTTTTGTGCTCCTGGCTGGTGGCCAGTCTGGTCAGTCATGCTATTTTCCCTGTATGATACGAGAAGTTATGCATATTAGGCATTTTTTGTTCCTATTTAAAAGTGACAGCCTGGGTTCTAACTTTGCATTAACTGCTCATAAAGTTCTGCAAATTTTCTCCTTCCTTTTGTGATTAGCACATTAATGGTCTTCAGATGGTTCAGAGCAATGCTGCAGAAAGTTTGGATGACTAGCAGACCTTTCTATTGTCACTGCTGGTGAATGTTTTAAAAAAGGCAATGCAATTAAGAAATATTCATACAACTTATAAGAGGAAATGAATTGTGGTTTTGAATTAAATGGTGAAGTATTAATATATTCCTCACAGCAGAACGTCCTTGCATCTTTAGTACACTCAGGTCATAAGTATGCAGCTTAGGTTGCCACTGAGCCATAATTCACCTCAGTGGGTCAAGGGAATAGTGCCCTAAAACTGACAAAGAATTTACAAACTGTACATCACATGTGCAATGAAAAATTTTCACAATCTTCTAGTCATAATAATAAAAATAAGGAAATTTTGCCTAGCTTGTATCATCTACATACCTTTTACTGAAAGATTCTTTTGTGTGATTGTCCTGGTTTCAGCTAAGAGTTAATTTTCTTCTTAGTGGTGGTTTTGGATTTGGTGTGAGAACAATGTTGATAGCACACTGTTGTTTTCTACTTGTTTCTGGGTGATGTTTACACTAAGTCAAGGAATTTTCAGTTTCTTGGGCCCTGCCATCAAGAGGGCTGGAGGGGTGCAGGCAACTGGGAGGGGACACAGCCAGGGCAGGTGACCCAAACTAGCTACAGGGACATGCCATACCACAGAATGTCATGCTGACTGTATAAGCTGGGGGAAGAAGAAAGAGGGGGGGGACATTTGGCATTATGGAGTTCATCTTCCCAAGTAACCATTACATCTGATGGAGCCCGGCTCTCCTGGGGATGGCCAAACACCTGCCTACTGACGGGAAGTGGTGAATGAATTCCTTGTTTTGCTTTGCTTATGTGTGGTTTTTGCTTTGCCTATTAAACTGTCTTTGTCTCAGCCCATGAGTTTTCTCACTCTCACTCTTCCGTTCTTCTGCCACATACCGCTGAGGGGGGAGCGAGCGAGCAGCTGCTGGGGCTTGGTTGCTGGCTGGGGTTAAACCACAACAACAGTGCATCCAGTTCAATAACAGGCTTGCAGGAAATCAGGTTTTTCTTCCCACAGGGATTTTCAAGGTTTCATAATTTTTTTCTGTTCAAAGTAACTGACAAAATTAAAAAAGTCATAATCTCAAAAATGCCCCTGAAAATGTACTGCCTTTACTACAGCTACAATAAAACTAGTAAAATTAATCATTTTGTGTCAGTCAGGTATTCTAAAGCCTTTCCTAGCAGTATCAATATTTTTAACTCAAATTCCTGTTATTTTGTATTCTGTACAAAATTATTTCCTCAAAAGAAGCAAAGTACTTCTACTTTTTATGTCTACTTAAAAAAAAAAATGTTGATTTTTAAAATTATATATATAGGAGAATATATATAGGAGAGCCTATACATTTGATAAAGAAAAGTTTTGATTTTGAAAAGTAAGCATATTGTATATGAGTAAGGAAATGGAAGCAGAAAGCCTCAAACCCCGAACTGTTGTACCAAAAGATTCCTAATCACAATTACTGAGCAATGCTAAGAATAGTCCTGAGCTGAAATTCTTTCAAGGATAACCAGAAGTTTCAGGTAGTGATTTTCTGTTCAGTAGACTTTTTTTTGTTTAGTTGTATTTTTAAAATCTGTACTCGACTAGTGTTACAGAGTAGGGGTAAATACATTCTATAATTGGAGTTAGTTTCTGGTTTCCCACAGCAAGCAGCGACTGCACCCTGTGCCAGTGAGGTATTTCACATTGGGGTCCAAGAGCTGCTGCTCTCATGCTTATTCTCTGGTGTTTATCTCTGAGATAGCACCTAATCCATCTCTAGTGGAGTTGTACAGACTTACAGTCCTTAGGAAACCCTTAGCATGGAAATCACATTACAATAATAATTATTACTTTGAAGGATTTCTGTAGGTGCAACATTTTACAGTAAACTGAATGAAGGAGGTGTCTTGCAGATGAAAGGACAAAAAGAAAAGTGACACCCCAGGGAGACGTTGCTCACAGAGTATGGTAGTCCTGTGGGCAGATTTCTCATTGGCAATAGGTCTTGAAACTCATTTAGCACTGTGTACCTCCAGTCTCAGAACTATTTCATACTGGCACAATGCCCCATCTCTTTACCAATTTTTATGAATTTATCTATGGTTTTCTTTGTTCGTGACAGACTGAATGTCACAGGTCTGGAAGCTGAATGATCCTGAAGAGCTTTGAGGAAGTATCTCCTCAGATCTCTCTGATATACACAGATGGTTATGCTGATTTATTTATTTATTCGCCTTCAAAATATGAATTAGCTTTTTGCTCTAATCAAGTAGCCTCTGTGTTTGTACTCAGATCAGCATATTTTTTAGGCCACAGCTAACAAATTGTTCACAGAGCAGTAATTGTGCTTCATAGCTTCTACTTCCATCTTATTCTTATTGGTCATACAGGCATCATTTCCACAAGGTTAATTGATGAAACCAAACTCAGAAATGAGGGACCAGAAACACAATGACTCTGTGAGATTTATGAACAACAAAAGATTATTATAAGCAGTTCTGAGATAATGAATGTAAAATAGTATTTAATGTTTAGAGGTGGGGAGACCAGGAGCTAAATCATGAGAACTTTTTATAAACTCCGCAGAAATTCCTGGGCTCTTACAGCACCTGTTATGTAGGTTCACAGGCAAGGGGTATGCCTGTAAACAGGGATTGCACAATTTGTGTTTGGGGACTTCATCATAATCATACACTTGAAAGAAAGAAATAATGTCTCTGTTATGTGGGAATCAGTTAGATTTCAGTACTGCTTTTTTCTTCCATTGTTTTCTCTAGGAATATTTTGTGTCAAGGAGGGGAATATCCCTATGATAATGGGAATGGGTCCCATATTTTCATCTGAGGTTTATGCATTAACCAGCGATTGTGTAAGAAGTTTGAGGGGTCCAGCCTACCGTATGTATGCCATGGGACTGTACTTCTATAAGCAATTGGGATATGTTGGCTGTAAGGCACATGCAGAAGCTGACAGTGCAAGGAGTGTACAAAGAATCAAGAGCTTCCAGGATACATCACATTTCCTGTGTATGTGCAGCATGGCTGATAAATGGATTGACAGAAAGCGTGGCACATCTGGAAAGCCTTTGAACTTACAGCACATGTACGCACAACCTTACAGTGTTTGTGCACTGAAGATAGGTGCCTTCAAGGCACATCTGTGTTGTGCAAGCTCCATAAAATTGATTAGGGTGTCCACAGTGATGTTTTGGCCAGCACTCCAGGTACCCAATAGCCTGTTGCAAACAATTATTCTGTCAGAACAAAGTCTTCATTTTTTTGTTTGTTTGTTTGCTTGTTTGTTTCTTTTTCCCTCCTTGGAAATATGTCTGGGAAATTCAGTCAAATGGTAGCCCTTCTTCAGGGGAATCTGGCACCAAAGTCTGAATTCGCCATTTCTGTAAGGATCTTATGTGACCTTGACTAAGTCACTTCTCTTTGTTCCTTAGCTTCTATCTGTAAAACAGAGATAAATGCATTTACATACCTCGTGGGGGCCTGCTAAAATGCATTCAATACCAAGAAGTACGTTTTATCTCCAATTTACACATTTTTTCTCTGCTGTCCTTGCTAGAAATCTGATTGTCCAACCAGTCCCAGTATAAACCCCATTTCTTCTGAGCAGAAGCCAGGATCTACCTATTAAACTTTTTAGAACTGCTTACTGCATATTTTTCTTCTCTGAAACCACCAGTACTGCTTTTTTAAATGTAGAGTTCTGGACTGAACAGGAAGTTTTTCTGATCCAGTCTGGTCGTTCTGGTATTGTTCATTTTGTGTTGTGTACAGTTCAGGGAATAATGTCAGTGTTTAAGAACAACTACTCCTAAGTCATCAAAATGCACCTATTATTTATGGAGAAAATGGTGCTAATTAAATCAGGGAGACAGATTGGAGCATTTATGGAGATCATCTGGTCTTACATTTTCAAATCACTAAAAAGAAAGGAAACAACTTCTGGACCAATATCCAATTGCATCAAAGCCATCTTTTTATGATGTAATCAACTTCTGGGAAACATTACTCTGCTGTGTTCTTCCAGATCATTGATTCTATCCTGAATCTATTAAATGTAATCCAACATGTTATAATTTTATATACACACACACATACATAATTCTAGATCTATAGAAAGGTGCTGGTGCAACACTATGAATGGATAAGTTATTTTGTTGAACAAAAATGAAAATGTTAAGAGATGTCAAGCTGTTTTCAACCTCTACTCACTGTGCGTTTTTTTGGGTTGTTTTTTTTTTTTCCCCTGGACCTTTGTAGAGTTTATAGCTGTGTTATATGGAACTAGTCACTTGAGTCTTATTTCCAGCTTGGTTAGGAGTACAGAAAAAACACAGGTATAGTTGTATCACAGGTTCTAATAGATTCTACTGACAAATTTTAGAGGAAATGAGGTTTTCAAGGGAAAAAAAAAGGAAAAAAAGGATATAACTAAACAGACTCAAAAGCATTTGTATTTCTGCAGTGCAGTATCTGGGACAAGAGATTTCAATGCTTTTTTAGTAAGAGGCCAGCTTTGCCTTCAGCAGTGAGGTCAAAAGATCTGGGCAAAGCAAGGATCAAATTAAATAATCTTTGCCTAGCAATCTGATTATGGTGAGCATGCAGCTGGGATCTTGTCTGCTACTGAGCTCCTCCATAAAAAAGCTGAAATGTGGCAAATGTTGCTTTGAGCTAAAGACTGGAAGAGACACCAGCAGGAGGAGGAAGACAGTGAGGACAGCGTGTGGAGCACCTCTGAGAACGTGATTTACCAAGATTTATTTTACCAAGCATAGCTCTATAGGCATGGGAGCAAAGTATATATCGCTACTGCCATCACTTCATTTGGGCACCCCTTAGGGTACAGAAACTGAACTGTCCCAAATGTGAGCTGCCCGTGGTTTGAATAGAGAACTGTTAGTAGAATATAATAAAAATGGAAGGTAGCTAGAGTCAATTTTCTCATCAATGCCTAAAAAACAAAGCAGGACTGGGTTTACGACTGTGAGCCATGAATGTGGAAAGAAAATATCACTTACAGATTCTTTATTAATCAGACAGGTATACCTGAGCAGCTAGTTTGTTCACTTTCTTTGTTTCTCTTTAAAATAGCTCTGCTAGTTTAGTCACTGTTTCCCACTACTTACAACTGGGTAGCATTTTACTTCATGATGAATATTCATAAAATGCAAATTAGTCTTCCATTTTTAAGGGTGAAAAGGGTTTATACTACAGGTTTTACACATTCTATTTTCTTTCCAATAAGAAATTACATATGACAAAACTTAGCTTCTTTTAAACTGCTATACAGCACCCAAGTAACAAGTAAATCCCAGGAAGGTTTCCCCTATCTGTTTTAGTCATCTACATACCATTTGAGGTACACAGCCTTGTGCCAGCACTTACTCAACTAAAAATGTGGGAATTTCAATTGAGCAGAACCTCAATCCAATTAAATGTATGAAAAATTATAATGATACAACATTTTAACACCATCTAGGTTTTTAGTCTCAAAACTCTGTCACACACAGAATATTGTTTATTGAACTTGTCTACTAGTTAAAATATGTTGCTGCGGTAGTACAAATCTTACTGTTGGCAGAGTTCTGCAGCAATATATTGTAGCAAATGCAGCATTATTTTAAGGCCCGTGCTCATTGTATGGCAGTGTGTGTGCCTGCTGGTTTTTGTTATGATGAAATATGTGGATCTGTCTTGTCTGTCTCATGATCTGCAGTACTGTTAATTATTCATTGATTGTTCATCCATAGTTTTGCAGGGTCTTTAGTCTCATGACTTTAAGTGGTCTTGGTCAGCACATGCCAACTGTGGATGGTTTCAATACATCTCACACTAAACTACAGAGCAGCCAAGAACTTCACATTCATTGCACAGAGCCTATGCTTAAATAACCTGGAGAAGTACTGGACTAGTAATTAAAGAATTACATCAACAACCTGTACAAGACTTAATATAGAAGGGACACTTGTATATTAACCTTGTATGAAGGCCTGGATAAATTCCACCCGAATTTTTGGTACACAGCCCATGCACTCAAGCTGGGAGTATAGCACCCTTTGTCTTTACAGCCACCTCCAAGGAAAGATACAGTTCATCCAGGGTTTGAAAACCCTTCAGACCTCACCAATTCTCTCAGTTTTCAGAAAAATTAGCATGGGCAGGGCAGGGCAGGGCAGGGCAGGCAAGGCAAGGCAAGGCAAGGCAAGGCAAGGCAAGGCAAGGCAAGGCAAGGCAAGGCAAGGCAAGGCAAGGGCAGGGAATAGATTTCAGCTGGAAAGGACCTCCAGTTTAGTCTTTCTGTTTGGCTATCTAGGTGCATTAAAATGACATGAGGTGAGAGCCTGGACTGGGTAGTTGCAGCTGTCACAGTGCCAGCCTCCGTGATTCTGAGAGGCTTAAAGGCTGAAGCTTTAACCCTGCGCTCCACCCCCAAATGCCTTATTGGCCAGCAGTTTGTCAGCTCTTTAATAGAGACATAGGACTTTATCGGCATTTTTGCTTCATGGAAAATGGCTTTTTGCCAATACCACTCATTGCGTGAACTCCCAGTTGTAGGAATCCCACACTTCCACTGTGCATATAACATAGATGATTCCATATTGAAGTCACAAAATTTTGTGCATGAAAACTTGTAGTTTACTTTCCAAGGTCAAAACTTCACTCCATTCTGTGGGGTTGCAAGGCCACTGTTCAAATATTCAGCCAGGCATCTGTTTCAAGACCTGTCTCCAGAATATTCCAGACAGAGAGCAACCCTGAACTGACTTCACTTTTGTGAGACAACACTTGCATTCAGCTGTGGGTCTCTGATATGCCATGGGCTCCTTTGCATTGTAGGCTGGCCTTCAGCTTCAAAGCCTGTCTCCACATGAGTAATCCACACTGTGTCACCTTTCTGTGGCAGTCAGAGAAGTGAAATTGCACATCAGATGCTGATTAAACCATCTGTTCTGGGGCAGGTGTTTTCAAACCATATGGGGCAGGAACATCTGATTGCTATTTGCAAAGCTCAACAGCAGCAGTGTTTACTACATTGTACAATCCACTGTACTTGTCACCTGAGCAAGACCTAGCATAAAGACTTGAACCATATTTCTGTTGAATGCAAAAGAGAGAGGAAACAGAGAAAGGAATGTGTCAAAGCTCAGAACATAGGGCTTCACTGTTCCATGACACCTGAGCAAGGGCAACTCATAGCTGCACCTCTGAAGGGAATATGTCTAGATAAGGAAATAAGGAGTTACTGGACTATACAAGCAAAAATTACTTTTTATTGTCTTAGGTCTCCTGGCTAGCCCTTATGTGCTCTCTCATTTTTCAGCCACTTGCTGCAATAGCTGTGACCTTTTTTTTTGTCATAATGGTAGGACTCATAACTGTACTTGAAAACTGAACTTGCTACATCAAGACAATTATTAATATCTGCAAAAGTAGAGCATGCCAGAAGACAGCATTGTTGGCTTGATTTTCTTACAAAAAGTGACTGTCATGATTTAACCCCAGCCGCCAACTAAGTACCACACAGCCACTTGCTCACTCCCCACCCCTGCTTCCTGCAGTGGGATGGGGAGGAGAATTGGAAAAAATGTGAAAGCCATGGAGGAAGGTAAGAACAGTTTAATATTTGAAAGAAAATAAAATATACTACTAATAATCATAATCATCAAAATTTAAAGGGCAATAACAAAAAGAGAGAGAAATAAAACTTAAGGAAAAGAAAAAAAAAAAAAAAAAACACCACAAAACAAAACAAAGAACCAAGAGATGCACAATGCAATTGCTCACCACACACAGACTGATGCCCAGCCTGTCCCTAAGTAGCAATTCCCACCCTGACTCTCCCCAGTTTATATACTCAGCTTGATGTCATATGGTCTGGAATATCCCTTTGGCTACTTTCGGTCAGCTGTCCCCTCCCAACTTCCCGTGCTCCTTCAGCCTTCTTGCTGGCAGGGCATGAGAAGCTGAAAAGTCCTTGACAGTATAAACACTATTTAGCAGCAACTAAAAACATCTGTGTGTTATCAACATTATTCTCATACTAAATCCAACACACAGCCCTGCACCAGCTGCTAGTAAGAAAATTAACTCTATCCCTGCTGAAACCGGGACAGTGGCAAAGCTCAATCTTTTTCACACCAAACATGGAATCATAAGGAAATAGTAAGACAATGACTGACGTGATTATCAGTATCCTGAGTAACACGAATCTTCTCTTGATATTGAAAGACTGTATTCTATAAAAAAAAAAAAAAAAAAAAAAAAAAAGGTTGATGTAAAATACTATATTCGCATTAAAAAATGGTTGGTTGGTTGGCTTTGTTGTAGTTCTGTTTTTGCAATTGGAGCACTCCAAAATAGGATAGGAAAGATTTTTATAGGGGAGAAGGCTTGTAAAAGAATAATCTGGAGAAAATTTAGAAAAAAATATTTTTGTCTTTATTTTCCTTTTTAAGAAAAACAAAGCAATATACTTCTCAATCTATTAATAAAACCTCAAAATGTTAAAAGAAGCATCTCAAATATGTTGGTAATTTGAAAAAGAAGAGTTTAAAATAGTCAGTTTTGTTCTCTCTCTGAGCAGAGTCACAATCTCTGGGACATCAGGTGCTTTCAAACTTGAGGAAGACCTATTCAGCTGGTTATGTTCATCCTCAGCAGTTTTTATTCTCTGTTACCTTACCTGACTTTTAACCCTCTAGTCTCCCACAAATGAGCTCCATGGAGGGATGGCTGCCTGTGATGGGTCAGAGAGGAGACAACAGAAAAGCATGTTGTTTATTGCATAGTATAATGTTTCCAGCTAGCCAACTGTTGCATCGTTTTCCATTCAATGAGCACTTGAGTGTTAGCAGATTGCCTCCAGGTTGAGTGCACAAAATGCTGTAGGTGCTTTTTGTGACTCACTGAAGGGAACGTAATGGACACTGACACTATCTGGAGCTGAGATGACATTAATACAATGAGACAGAAACAGAATCAGGCCATGGAAAAAGAGTTTGGCCAGAATACTGGCTGCACATTCCATTTTTTCTTTCAGGAGCTGCCCATGTCTTACCTCAGATATGACTGCATTGGAGCAATCTCTTTATCCTCGGCTCCAATAGATTAAATTCTCCTCCTAATGTATCTACAGAATTTGCCAGGACTTAAAGGGAATTCTACCACAGGAAGAGTGTTTTATTCTTGCTTGGTAAATGACTTCAGAAGTACCTAGGGTGAAAGACATATGGCAGCATGAAGCATTTGTATATCACACTGTAATAGTAAATCTATATTTTTTATCAGCGATCTTGTAGCAATATTGGTACAAATAAATTGAACTTGTTTAGTGCCAGGGAATATATCCGGGCAAGGAACCTGATCAGCTACAGTGTTATATACTTAGACCTGACTGTGACATAGTTTTGACCTAAGCCATCTAGAACTCTTTGAATCAATTCACAGACATGGACAAGGAGTTAGCTTAATCCAGAGATGATTTCTAATGAGTAGTTCACATGCAATTACATTGTTTCAGAGGATAAGCAAGTTAAGCCAATACAGGTCAGGGTCTTTCCACTACTTTCTCTGCCCGAGAAGGATCCCAGGTGCTTTTCATTATGAGAATAGATGTAGTCACTAGTGTCACAGAATCTTGCCACAGAGGTCTCACTGCACAATTGTAATGTCAGAAAAGGGCTTAGTCATCTCTGAAATATTTTTTTTTTTCCTTGGGCAAAAACACAGAACAGCACACACAAGTTCATGTCACATCTTTTCACCTCCTCCTCCTGCATGAGGCTCCCATTTAGAAGTCATTGTGACAAGAAGTCCTTTGAAGAGAATGAGCAGCAGGACAAAGTCTTCAGTTGGTTCACCAGGACACAAAACAGTATGGAAGTGGCAGACCTAGCTCTGAATTCAAAGAAATTAATGGGTGTGTTATAGGTTCAACACCTACGTGAAAATAAGGAAAATAGTTACACCACTTACCACAAAGAGACAGCTACTAGGTTCACTTCACCTGAGAAAAATGAGCCACAAGAAACCCCACACCCCCTTGTAGGCTGATCCTATGAGTGTTTTGAAAGATGATGGCCATTATTGCACTGTGAATGATGTGGACTGCTTGCAAGGGCATAAGATTGTCCTGAGTGACAAAGCGTTGAATTGAAAGGCTTGTGATGACAAAAAAGATCAATGTCAAAAAAAAAAAAACAAAACAAAACCACCAACCAAAAATAAGCAAACAAACACAGAGTGATCCTCCTGAAGACGCACTCATAACAGCAAGACATCATCTGAGACTTGATTGCAAAGATTAAGAGGAATGCAATGTGTTAAACTCTAAGCTCTCTGTTTAGTAAAGGCTATATATACATTAGATTGTAGCAGCTAAAGGCTCAAGATGAAGCCCAGTATAAACTTTTAAAAGACATCTGAAAAGAGACAAGATAGTCACATCATTAAATGATGTGGGTAAGAGACTGAGAGTTGTAAAATATCTGTCCCCATTACCCTGACAAAGAAACCACTGTTGTGATGAAAAGAGAAGGGAAACAAAGGATAGTTCCCATGTGTTTCTGCATTAACTGGTCAGAAATGAAACGCTTTATCTTTTGAAGAAATATATAGTATCACAGAATCATTTAGGTTGGAAAAGACCTTTAAGATCAAGTCCAACCATTAAACTCACATTGCCAAGTCCACCACTAAACCATATTCATAAGTGCCACATCTGCATGTCTTTTATGTATCTCCAGGGACAGCTACTCAACCATCTCCCTGGGCAGCCTGTTCCAGTGCTTGACAAGCTTTCCAGTGAAGAAGTTTTTCCTAATATCCAATCTAAACCTCCCCTGGCACAACTTGAGGCTGTTTCCTCTTGAGCTGTCACTTGCTACTTGGCAGAAGAGACCCACGCTCATCTGCCTACATCCTCTTTCCAGGAAGTTGTCAAAGCAGTAAGGTCCTCCCTGAGCCTCCTCCTCTTCAAACTAAAGAACCCCTGTTCCCTCAGCTGCTTCTCATAAGACTTGTGCTCCAACCCTTTCAGCAGCTCTTCTCTAGGCACGCTACAGCACCTCTATGTCCCTCCTGAAGTGAGGGGCCCAAACCTGAACACAAGATTCAAGGCGCAGCCTCACCAGTGCTGAGCACAAGGGGATGATCACTTCCCCTGTCCTGCTGGCCATGCTATTTCTGATACAAGTCATGATGCTGTTGGCCTTGTTGTCCACATGGGCACACTGATGGCTCATCTTCAGTCAGCTGTCGACCAACACTTGGGCATCCTTTCCCCCCAGGCAGTTCCCAGCCCCCTGCCTCCAGCCCGCAGCGCTGCGGGGGGCTGGTGTGACCCAAGGGCAGGACCCGGCACTGAGCCTGGTTGAACATCATACAAATGTCCTCAGCCCATCGGTCCAGGCTGCCCAGACTCCTCTGCAGAGCCTCCTGACCCCAAGGAGACCAACACTCCCCGTCAGCTTGGGGTTGCCAGCAAACTGACTGTGGGTGCCCTCGACACCCTTCTCCAGATTGTCAACAACGACATTAA
Source organism: Falco naumanni (assembly GCF_017639655.2). NCBI lineage: Eukaryota > Metazoa > Chordata > Aves > Falconiformes > Falconidae > Falco > Falco naumanni. The sequence goes on from NC_054080.1 coordinate 78,691,889, forward strand.
ATAGGACGGGCCCCAGCACCGAGGCCCTGGGGAACACCGCCTGTGACCAGTCACCAGCTGGATGTCACTCTATTCCCCACCACTCTTTGGGCTCGACCAGCCAGCCAGCTTTTACCCAGTGAAGAACACACCCATTCAGGACATGAGCAGTCATGTTTCTTCGTGTGGGCCAACTTGATTTTTCCTGTTTCTTGATCTAGCATTGCACCCTGCAGGAGCTATAGCTCTTAGTCCCACATATACTCCCTGTTCTGCTTATCACGAGACATCCAGATTTATCATGACTTTGAGCTGCTCTGATACCTTCTGGAGTGCAAAACCTGGCAGAACAGTTTTGTGAAGTAGTTTTAAAAAGTGAAACAAAAAAATCTGTTTTTTTTCCAGAAAAAATATTAGAAGAGGAAACAAAAAAAGGTAAATAAAATCAATATTTCCAGATTTTTTTAATTGTTAAAAGCTTCAGAATTTGAATTTCCATATCAGAATGATTTCATATAAAAATGGCGTTAAAATAACAGAAAAATGAAGTCAGAATGATATATTTTGATTTTAGTAAAACATTTCTTGATCCCAAACATTCAATATTTTATTTTATGGAAATCACAAATTTTATGTGTATGAGTTAGCTTGCTTTGTAGTTATTTTGGTTCTAATTTCATAGAAAATTATTTAAATGATTCATTTTAAGATATTCCCTTGTCAAGGGGTTTAAACCCAAACAAACCACTAGTTTTTGGTCTGGAAAATGTTGGTTTACTTGGGTCAGACTGCAGTGGACCATGGAGTTTTCAGGCAGAGATGCTTTCTCAATTTGCAAGGACTTATTAATTAAAATACATATGAAAGCTTTATGTTCAGTAATTTGTAATTTCTAAATTAAGACAGTGCAGCAAGATTTTTAGGAAACATTTACATGTAAGTGAAATGGTTCACGTTACATTGTCACAAGGTTAAATTCTTCCCTATACCATACCCAGTGTTTTCAACCTCATTTCACACCTATATATTTTATTTTTTGTGGCATCTGAGAGAAATAAAATGAAATAACATCAAATAATTCAATACTAAGAAGTGCTTCTCCTTTAATAGTAAGAATAACAATATCTAAAAGAATTCTTATAAGTAGGCAGAGTGAAAAACTTAGAGTGAGAGAATCTGAAATTGGAAAACTACGAGTGTCAAGAATGAAATGAAAATTATAAGAAAAAACCCTTCTTTTTACCTTATTTAGTTTCTAGCGGAACTGATTTGTGATCACTAGAGTGTCCTTGTGGTGTGTTTTATTTCACCTATATCTACTTTAGCTTCATTATAATCATATATTCCCTTAAAACTATTTATATGGAAACCACTGTATGCTCAATATCTTTCTACATATCTTTAACTCCTTATATGCCATGAATGATTCTTTATCCCAAAATTGCATGTTTATGCATCTCTATCTGTATGAAAAAAAATAATAATTGTGAAATAGAAAATTTGCTCAAAAATGAGCTCAAAATTTAGAAAAGTCAGAATCAAGGTTATGTAAGCAACATGATTATACGTGCTTTATGTCTGCATATGGAAATACATGGTCACAAGTTATTTCATTTCCACCCTAACCAAAGCTGTGTGAGTCACCACAGTGTCTCAGCAGTTGCGGTTCCAGTTCTTTCCTGTTGTTTTCCTAAACCCTGACCTTAACCTGCCTGCATCATGTATGGTGCATCGTCCTTTCCATCTGTAGATGTGGGGCCGAGCTACAGCAAAACATTTCCCAACTGTCCTTTCCAAATCCCTGCCCCAGATCCTCCCTTCCCTTCAGATCGTTCCTCCTGACAGATGTTCTGTGCCATGCTGCGGGAATGCACAAGTGCCAGTGGAAGGCACGTAACAGTTTGTACAATTGTTTTGCTAAACTCAGAACACTTACTGTTAAGCTCAACGAATGAGTTAGGGTATGTGGTTTTTAAATAAAGGTATCTATCTTAGAGATCAGAATGGCAGAGCTGTGTTTTCCTTTGAACGGATTTGAGCATGACATGCCTGAGGGGCTTTAAGATGCCTTTTTTCATCGCCAGGACGGAACAAATGCCTGTGGTTCTTCAGGACAATGTAAGCCCTCTATGATAAGGAAAGTTCCTCTCTTTTTTTTGGCTTGAAATTATTAAATGGTGGAATTTTGAATCCATGAGATTTATGAGGGCCTGTTTCGTCTGTCATGGCACTGATCTTTTCATGTCACAAGAGTGGGTACTAATACTGTGAAGTCCTGGGAAAACAGGCCAGTAAAGACTGGTCAAGGAGAGACTGCATCACTGTGCATATTAACTACATTTCTCTGTTGACATTCCCTATTGATTTATACAAATTAAGGAAAGAACTCCAGTATTTCAGTTCCCCGAACTTACTTTCCTTTGGAAGGATTGTCCAGCTGAATTTTGAGCAACATATATTGTAAATAATACGGGTATTATATTTCTGTAAGTTTTTTTAATCCAACACTGGCAACTTACTTTCTCATTAAAATTTTATTTTTAAGTGGTTTTATGCTTTTTAGTACTCAGTCTTAAAGCATTTGGAGTATAAAAAACTTCATAAAGCAACAGTTTCAATACTTCACATTTGTTCTTATCTTTTCTAATGGCTTTCCAGACATGTGAGAAAGTTTGTAAGTGTGAAGAAACTGAGGAGGAAGGAAAAGCACCACCTTTTCCTAGTTTCATTCTGGAAAAGTAGAATAACTTGAAAAGAGCATCTTGAAATGGGGAAACATGGGAAATATTCCAGTCTTCTAACTAGCTGTATTTTAAAAGAAGCCCAAAGAAACCTGAGGAAAGCAGAATAATTTCACAAAGGAAACATTCTTTCTGTTTTCTATGCAGAAGCTACGGATTCTTTTACTAATCAAAGAACATAGAAAATTCAGTTTGAATGTTATTATGCCAAAGCAGGAGAGCAAATTCAATCTTTCAGCTGTAAAAAAGAGATTTTACTCCTATTTTAAATGCAAATCCCCAGACATCTTTGCACAGTGTCTCTACTCACCCCTTATAATGAATGGATTCTTCACTGCTGAAATCTTGAAATCTTTATCAAAACTAAGTGCCTTTCACCAATATGTGTTCTAGTTCAATGACAGGTTTTAGGATTAGGTATAGGAACAGTGAAAGCCTATGCTGTGACTCATGCAGGTCAGATTACTTATCCACAAGGTCCTTTTGTGGTTGTAAACCCAATGAATCTAATAATCATATATAAAGGTGGAAAAGCACATAGGTGAGAAGGGAGGTAAAGCAGAAGAGACGTAATCCAGCAGTTTTCTGAATTCCCAAAGGAAATATGAAATAATAAAAATGGCTTGGAAAGGAAAAATGCAAAACATATTCTGATTTTCTTATGTATATGCATACACACATATCACACCTTGGAGATGATCTTAATTTGGAACCTCAGAGCTGTGTAGATTATTTTTGTAAGAAGTCGCTGCATTAATGTAGTTTATATCTTACCTGCCACAGCAATTGATGATCTGATTTAACCCTACCGAAAACTTGTTTCACTATGCAAAATCATTGAAGACGTACTGTAACCAGAGGCCAACAATGACTGCTGCCATCCTGGACACTGCACTTGGGAAGTGGTTAATGAACCATTGCAGGACACAGAATACAACTCACAAGATACAAATCCACAGCCTGATGTTGCCTTATGTTTGTTAAAGCAAGATTTCTCATCCCAGTGGGTTATAAGGGAAGGAAAAATAATGTACAAATAATTTACCATATCTCAAAAGTCACTACTCATCAACTGAGCTGCACTAATGGAACCTATACATGTTTCTAGCCTGCTACAAATGAAAAGTAAAATGGCTTACTTGAACCATTATAGTTACTCATTGTGGGGGTGTCTAGAACGCAGGGAGTCCAGGCTGTGTCACTAGTTTTTTTTCATGTCATCAATATTCTGCCTACAGAAGATATTTTGTTTTAAATACAATAAATTTATCATTAATGATCTTATATAGAAAGGTATCTTAGGGAGATATAAAGAACTAGGATGAACTGTATTGTTGATTATTACAGCTTGACTGACTTGTTAAAACCATGTTAATGATCATCTGCCAATGCTGTCAGTGAATTTGCCACTGCATTTAATTCCGTTTATTGGATTTAATGGAATTTCATTCTGTTTTAAAACTATATTCTATGGGTAAGTAAGGTATCTGTGGAGGAGAGAAAAACTCCAGTGAAACAGCTGACATTCATCTCTGAACAGATAATCATTTCAAGACTTAGATCAAGTAATGAAAAAAGTGGGGCTTCATTCACCTCTCTGAATACGGGAAAAATTTTAGGCATTATTCTCTAGTCATGCAGTGTAAGAGGCAGGAAACACTTCTTTCAGGTTTAATTATTTTTTTGTTTGTTTGTAAGTATTTGGGGAAAGAGTAATATTACAATACTTCTTTCTTTTTCTCTCATTTACTATTATATGTGGGTGAGTAGGGGATAGTGAACAATAAATTTCACTACTTAGAGATGTAGGCTAAGGCTTTTCTTGTCAGTTGTGTCAATAAAGTACACACATAACATCAGTTTCCCATTACACACATCATTCAGACTCATATATTACTCAGTATAATGGGAAAAGGGGCCACTGAAATCTAAAATGAAAAGAGAAATTGAAGTACAACCAGCGAGCAGCAGCTGAGCCAAAAAACAGCTGTGGTAGTGAAACATTTAGTCACTGCTGCTGGAAAAAGAAGAGCTATCGGCATTGAGGGCATACAGTGCCACATGCTGGGAAGCTTTGCAGCAGATGGGTTTCTGTGGGACTGGAAGGTACTCATTTCTTAATATTTTTTTCCCCCTAATTCATTTGCATTTCATTTAAAATAATTGAATACAAGCACAAAACACAACCCAGGTCATGCTATTGGCCAAGTCTTGCCAGCTGCCTTTATTGCTTGTTTATACTAAAGGGCAGATGCCACAATTTGTTCTTAGGCTGAATTCTTGTCTTACCAGTTGTGCTACTGGGTTACTTTGCAATAGTGCTGTAAAGCCTCATATCTGGATCACCTTATGTTCAGAGTTAGTGTTAGATCTTGGAGCGGTATGGTTCACTCATATGACTAATTTTCGTTTTTCAAGCAAATTCTGCTCTGTATATTGTAGTGGTCAAACCAGTACTTTTCCATGTAGGCTGTTTCTAATGATACACTTGGAAATGTGTGATGAATGGCCACAGGTAAATGATAATGTGTACAAAATCTCTATTATAGACTATAAAAAAAAAAGACAGCATTTTCCATAGAAATACATACAAGCAGCCTTTTAACATATTTTAACAATTATAACAGCCAGAACAGAGAGGGTGCGTTATACACAGCATAAGGTTAAAACAGGTAAAATCTCTTGTTTCAGCTAAAGCTTTCTAACATTCACTGGGACCTTCTGTGATGTTCATTATTACTATTGCTTGCATTGCAATGTTACTGTCATAGAACCATACATTCATAGAATGATTGGAAGGGACCTTTAAGGATTGTGTGGTCCAACTCCCCTGCCATGGGCAGGGACATCTTTCACTAGATTGGATTGCTCAGACACTTCCAGCCTTAACTTGAATAATTCCAATGATGGGGCATTCACAACTTCTCTGGGCAGCCTGTCCCATTGTCTCACCACCTGTTGTTTCATAGTAGGACAAAAATAGATGCAACTCACAGGATCAGTTATTCTATTTGGATAACTAGTCATAGCTTGCTCTGAAGGATGCATACAATAAAATGCCTCAAAAATGAAAAAGGTAAGGTGTTATCATCCCTATTTCACAGAAATGGAAAGGCTAAAGAACAAGGAAGTAGACCTGAAATCCAAGTGATTATCTTAATACCTGAGTTGTCTTTCCATAAAATTGATGAAGCGAACTGAAGACAGACGAGCAGGCTCAGTTCTGACTTTAAAGCTGTGAAAAGCAAAACAGCATTGAGGCTTATTATTAATTAAAACACACTAGAAAGGGAGGGAGAGGGATGGTGGAATTAAAGTCTATTTTCTGAACTAATACTTATAAAACTGGATGGCATCATCTGTGATTTCATAAATGTTCTGGAAGAAAGTCTAGTGATTGCATAATAGCCCCATCAAAAGGGTGGTTGATTAGTTTAGTCAATTTGGCATACATTGCAGCTATTATTTTCATTTGTGAAGCAGAGGCTGAATGACACAGTTGCTTTTACCCTGTGCACTTTGCAAATGAGCAGCCTGAAGTCTGAAGTGGTTCTTTCTTACTTCTCTACAATGTGGGACATAACTGTCACAACAGGGCTAGAAGATCACAGAGTCAAAAAAATATTCAATACTTCAGGTTTGAAGGGAATTATGGATGTCTTATTTTGCACCCATCCACTCAAAAGAGGGCAGAACCCCAACATAAATTCTCTCCTATAAGTGTTCCAAGCTATTTCTTCCCTTGCTAGATCATTGGAATATCTCTTAAGATCATTAATACCAGCATGTAGTTATTCTCTGTGCCATTTGTCAAACAGTTAGACATTTCCATCATCTCTACTCCTCTCAAGTTCCTGGTGCAGTCCTGCAGTTCGAGCTGGGTGCTCTCTGAAATATTTTCCCACACCCAAAAGAACATCATTAGCTTCACAGGGGTGAAATTCATGGCTGACATGGTGCTGGAGAGTATGCAGATTAGCTTAAATTATTAATTTTGTATTAAATAATTACTTCATAGAGATTTTCTGTGGCCAAAAAAATCTGTATTTCAGAAGTTCTGCTTCTCTTCTGATAAGCTCTTCATTTATATCCACTGTCAGTATTTTATCCAAATCTAATCTCAACATTTTTTTAATTATTATTATTTTTTTGGGGGGGTGGGTGTGGGGCTTATGTTTGTTTTGAACAATAGGTCAACGCCATACCCTTCTTCACCCATCACATTTAGAGGAGGAATCACTAGCACAAATATATTGCTATGTTAGTATGACTCTATGGAAACCACACAGGTGTCTGGACAGTTTAAATTGTGAGAAAAAGAGCTTAATTTTTTTTTCATACATCTAAGTAGGCCTGTCCTGGATGAGACTAAATGAGACACAGGAACTGAAGCTACATTGTATCTAAATTGGGGGATCTTGGAGCATTTTGACTTTTTGAGTTTAACGTATAAATCCAGTCATGGTCTAAAGCTTTATCAGGAGAAACTAGGCCTTTATCATGTGTATTTGTTTCCAAATAAACAAATTTAAAAAACAAACCCCAAACCCTGTATGAACAAATCTAACAACACTGACAGTATTTACAACCATATCTTATGCTAGTCTACTTTAGAGCACAGGATCTTGTTCTGCTGCACACCCCAGGCCAGTTGAGACATACCCACTGACCTGGGCTGTGAATGAATTGAAAAAGTTATCATAAATTATTTTTATTAGTTCTCTTGCACATATCTTCTCTCCCAGTCCTTGCTAGCATTCTGAAATATTCTTTGCTCCAGGGACATTTTGTAGATTTTTCAGGACAATGTCTGAGAAGTCTATGAAAGGATAAAAACCCCTTTAACCGTCATTGTTCATAATTGTATGTATGCTTATGGATACACTGAGGTAAATAGATGTAGAGCCAGGGTATATACTACATGGCTTTAGGAATCCCACATGTTTCTCACAGGGAATCTTTTGTTTACTCTTAATCCAGACAGAGAGTACCAGATGGAGATCAGGAGCAGAAAAACTCTGCCGTTGCACCTTGACAGAGGAGGAAGGCAATGTGAACTCTTCCAGCCATTTTCTTTGATCCCTTTTCATCTTGTTATGTCTCCCATAAGTTCCCTTGTATTCCTCTCTTTTCCATGTTATTTCTCCTGTTTCTGATGTATCATTCACTTCCTTGCTTTTTGCCTTATTTTCCTTTTCTTTCTTTCCTCCCAAACCACTCTCTGTCAGTTTGTATCCATCCCCACCTCTGTAAAATAGAGCTTTCAAAGTTTCTGTAGTTAGTGCATGTGCTTGCTCTGAGAGAATGAGGAACACAGAAAGTAGTGACTAATATCAGAATCATGCGTGAAGATGTTTTATTCATAAACCCTGCATCTCCAGTGAAATTAAAAGCAAAGCAAAGGGTCGAAGCTCTGAACTCTCTTTCCTGGAGCCTGTAAACCAATAAAGGCTTTATATTAGCTATCGATATCTATCTCTGACTTGGCTTAATAACATCTTATTCCCTGTTTTCAGCAGCCATCAATAATATTTCTGCCTGCCCGCTCAGGTCCCCATCTCTGCGTGCAATTGCATTATAAGGGTCTATAAGCCCAATTTGCTTCACATTCTTATTTTTGGAAAAGGCTGGCTGGCTTTTGTAATGAGAGCAGCTGCCAAGAAGGCTTGACAGAATTTGTGGCCCATCTGGCTTATAATCTTCATTCAATATCGCAGGAGCCTAAACTCCCAGACCAACTGATATGTCAGAGCGTATAGGCAAGCAGTGGCAGTAATCTTCCTTGTGATTTCTCATTAAGGACAGGGACATCTCAGTGAATCTCTCATATCCTGGATAACATATCATATTTTTTTCTCTTTTTGCTTTTTGCCTTTTTTTTTTTTTTTTTTTTTTTTTTTGCTAACAAGACCTCTGTTGTTCCACTTAAAATTATGATAAAAAACATGGCAATTTAAAAAGTATTTGGGTTCCATTGTATCATGTTTAAGAAGCTAGGAAACCAAGGGTCTGATTCTGCCTTTGAAATCAATTCCAGTTTGCCACTGTTCACACTTGAAGTATGTGTGCTGATGCTGTCCTACCAGAATCACGGAAAGCAAGGCAATAAATTATCCTGAGAAAATAGCAAATTTCCCTGCTGCAAAATGGGATCAGTCACATCTCCAGGATCCTCTGGTCTCAGTCAGCTTTGTAGCATCCTCTGACCATCTCTTTAGTTCTTTAAATCCCAACTCTTCAAAGGTTTTTCCTATTATCTCAGGTCCTCCACAACTTGCAGATTCCACTCTGAACACAGAAATGAGTTGATTATCCTGCAAGAGGCAGTGTCCCACAGGCCCCTCCTTGCTTGAGCACAAATATCTCCTGTTCTTTTACTTTTTCCTCGTAAGTCATGTTTTCTAGAGCTCTGCTGATCTCCACTGTTCCTTTCATGCTCAGGTCCCTTTGTGGACTATTACGTGACACAGAGACACTGGCACGCCAGATGCACCTCCCGTGTCAGGCAGGCTGCTCAGCTTCCTGAGCTGGATCCGTGTTGTGCTTTAACATTTCATCCAGCTTCAGCTGTCTGAAAGTTAAGCCTTCACTTTTTAAACATCACTTTGGCTCTTTCTAGGAGCCTAGACATCCTTCAAATGGCAAAGATGGATAGCTCCAGAGTGCTAATAATCTCACCAGGCTTAGAGATTTATCTTCAGAAGTTTTGAGATGCCTTTTGAGATAATAGACTTTCTCTGTTGACTACAGTGGGGACAAGCTCTGACCAGAGGCCCAACTTTTACTGGACTATCAAGATCAATTCTTCTATTAGCAGAGGAAATGAATAATGTATTTTTTTCTTACAGCTCTGCATGTCACATCTTATTTTTTTTATTTCTTATAAGATGAGAAATCCACAGTTTTTGTTCCCCTCTGCTAAGGAATTCATCACCCTTGTGATAAAAATTGAGCTCACACCGTGTTTATCTTTAATATGTTGGTTTGGGGGTTTTGGGGTTTTTTTTTGTTTTTTTTATATATATACATACTTTTCACATGAGCCCCTCAGATCTCCTAGCCCTTTGGCACACCTGATCAGAAATAGCTAAGGAGATATTAAGGGATGGGACATCAGGGCAGCTGGGGAAAAACAGGAACAAACTTGTTCACGTAGTATTTTTCACTCAGTCTTGTAATGTTGAAAACCTCTTTCAAAGCATAAAGAAATAAATAACAAAATAAATAAAACAAACCAACATAAAATAAAATATGAAGGAACCTAGCTTACCTGAAAGGACAGCTTCATGAATATGAGGATAAAGAACATGTGAAATGCATATGACCTGACACTGGAAAAGACTGTGGATAATTAAAAAAAATTAGGAAGCTATTTGTCCATTTTTTTTATTTTTTTTTTTTTTTTTTTTTTTTTGTCAGACCTAATTGCAGACATGTTAAACAGTGTCATGGAAATAACCAAATGGACATTTTGCTTTAAAACTTTTTTAAATGGCGTGGTTATATTCTGTTTCATAGTATGAGGTTTTATGGGGATGAGGAAAGTAAAAGGCTGTTATGAAACTGCACAGCATGGGAAATAATTTACTTCACAGGTGGGTCTACTGATGTTTTCTTATGCCTCATTGCAGTTTGTGTAAGGGTGCTGTTTAAGTTCTAGCTCTACTTATTGTATTCCTACCATGTCACGAGAATTGCAGGATAAGAAAAATAGTCCAGGTTAAACAAAATTTACTTCACTTTTTGGCTAACCTCTTCTCTACCCAAATATTTCCCCATGGTCTCTCTTACGGTGGATGGATATGGGAAGGGTTCTTATACTAGTTTTCACATGGGTGACAAGAAATTATTCTGAAGTAGCACATTTTGGGAAAAGTATAGCTACAGTTAGAAACATGTAGCAAAAGGTAAGCCACAACCTGGAAACCACATGTTACCTGCTTGCAGCAGAGAAGCTCAGCTCATTAGATTGCTAACTCACAAACTCATTAAGTACTTAGCTCCATTTAGTTCATTGCTCATCTTTGTGTTCAACTCTCACCTATTGTTTGCTCCATGCACCATATGTGATTCAGAGTCAGTATAAAGCAGTGAAGCTCCAAGTTTTTTAACTGTAAAACTTGCCCCCATCCCAATTTTTTTTTTTTTTAATCGGTATTGTATAGAATTTACATGATGAGAACAATAAAGAAATAACAAAAAACCAGTCATCAGCCTTTAATGTACTTGGAAAAAAAAAATATGGCAGAACAGATTTGTTTCCAAATTTAATCTTTGTGGGGTTTTTCATCAATCTTGAAACCATATTTTCCTAAATCTTTAAAACTGCAAATTGGCTGGTGTGTGAAGGACTGATGCTTGTTCAGTTTGGGGAATGTGTGTTTCTGATTTGTAAAAGAACTTCAGCTCTTGCTTATAACATTAAAAATGTGAGTATAGTCACTGCAGTCAAAAGGATTAGTCATGCGCCAAAAGTGAAGCAGAGTATGCTGCAGAAAACTTAAAATTGAAAGGAAAATCATAAGCTGTCCAAAAAAATGCTAAACTTAATTTGTTGAACTAGGATCACAAGCACCAAAAACGTCATAAATTTCTGGCAACTTGTGGCCTGGAAAGCTACCTTGTACTTGTGGATCTTCACCAGACAGACTAAAATGTATTATTATTTATATTTCATGAGTTTCTGAGCAGCAGATGAGATCAATGTCCCACCATGCCAGATTTGTTACAGGGCTTACTGCTCTGAAAAGCTGAAAATATAAAAAGTCAGTTAGGCAAATCATAGGAAGGACAAATTTCTCTGTCTCAGCAGACTCCCATGTGGAGTCTCCATTTCAGAGTTCTAAGATGGAAACTTGCATTTCAGACAAAGCAGCTACCCACCAGCCCCCAGCTCTTACGCTTTCGTTACAAAACCAACCTTTTCTGCCCAGCCTTTTCCAAAAATAAATGCATTAGGTCCCATTCCCTTTGACTTAGTGGTATAAAAAGATAAGAATAAACCCCTACTTGTCTGTAGTTACGTGTGATAATTAACTTTAGGTACAACAGTTTGCCAGAGTGGCTATAGCTCCTTATTCAAGGGAAAAGTACCATATTGTCAGTGATGTAATTCAAACCAGGATCACACTCCAAACATTGGGTTTTTTTTTTTCCTGTCTGAGCCTCAAGGAAGGACATCGTTATAACTTACAGAAGAATCATGTTTCCATGTTTTGGGGTGATGAGATTTCAGATATTGCAGTGTTCTGGTTATATTTCCTAAAGTTGCTCCTGCTGTTTATACTTGTCAACCAAACACAAAAGTAGGAAATGGTGGGCAAGGGTGAGAAAGAAATAGAAATAAAAATAACACCAGATTAAGAGTAAATCAAATTATTTCCAAATCCTCCCCACAGGTCAGTAGTAGCATACATCCCTAAAAATGTAAGAAGCAGAAAGAAATTGGCGGGGGTGGGGTGGAGTGGGGTGGTGGGATGGGGGGGTGGGGGCGAGGGGAAGGGATGTGAGATGGGAGGAAAGAAGGCTTTATAAAAAATCAGGTTCATTAACGGGAGATACTGCAAGAGGGGAGTTCAGGGATTCATTATCTCAAAAATAGCAGTCCAAACTGACAGGAGTGGGTGAAAACTTCCTGACCCCGTGGACTAGTGGATTCGTAGTTCTTTGTATTTGTCTTTCTTAAAAGTTAGGAGGTGGGGGAAAGAAAAAGAAAAGGAATATTTTGTTCTCTGGTTTGGTTTTTATTTTTCTTTCTGCTGCTGTGGAAAGAAAGCAGAGGGAAAAAGAAGCACAAACAAACTAGATCTCCTGCCTGCAAATAACCAATAGAGACTAAATATACTGTCACAACTGTAAAATAGTTTAAGGTCAATGCATTCCCTTTTCTAAGCCTGTGAAAACTTGACCCACATCAGGTATTAAAATTCACAATACATGAAAATTAGGAACTCCTGGAAGTAGTTTCTCCTTCTGTAAGTACAAATTTTCACTGCCTACATCTAGCATTTAAAGGAAACCATCCAGATAATTAAAATGGCTATAAGTGAAATGTGAAAGTTAAATGTTTTTCTTCTTTTCTTTGACTTTAAAAAAAAAAAAAAAAAAAAAAAAAAAGTCTTAATGCTTAGGAAAAGTGAAACCTTTATTCTAAAGTAATATTCTTTAAAAACCAGTATCTTTGTAAAAGAACATAATGATTAAGGCTTGCCAAGTAAAATGGGTCTATAGGTCTAACCATTTCACTGCTCAGTATATAAACTTTATGAAGAAAGGGAGGTTTATAATAAATGTATATATTGTTTTAAATACTGCCATCATTTCAATATTTATAATATAAGTCAGAGTGCATGTAGCTGTCACTCCAGTGTTCTAGGAAGAAATTAATCATATACACAGAAAAAAAATTAATAAAAAAGTCAGTATTTGGCAGCCTTCAGATTCCTTTTCATAGCTCTCATTTTTCTCTGATAGATGGAGCTGATGTAACAAGGAAATAAATCATGCACAATTAAAATGAGTAAAAGCTGAAAAGACTATATCAGTGATTATGTTAAAGAAAATGGGAGGTGGAGTGAAACTGTACCATTAAAAGAATTTAAACATGGGTTGGATTCTCTCATTTGTCATTCATTGACACTGATACCTGAATTTTAATTGAAACCTCCCATGTGGTTGGCATCTGTCAGGACAAAGTAGTTCTTCAGCAGGAAGAGGGGCAAACCATTGTGAGCTGGATTTCAAGAGTGAAAGGAAGCTGTAGGAGCTCTTCTTAGAATTTGTCATCAGGGTAGCCTGGGAATGATCCTGGAGGTTCGTCTTCCCTTTTCATCACAAATGGAACTCAAGTAACAGCATTTTGTTTCTCCTCACTTTGTTAATTAAATGGATATGTTATTTTTTTACATTGTGGGAGCTGTAAACCATTCGTAGAACCACAGCTGTGATGAGGAATGGCAATATAAGTCACCAGCCAAAATATCTCTGAGGTGTTGTGTTGCCATTTCAATGTACGTAAGCTCTATTTTTTAAATGATTTTTTAAAAACTAGGGGGTAAGTTGGGCAAATCAAAATACTCGTACAGATTTTTAACCACAGACCAATTGTTTTTACATTATTTTTCTGCTTGTTTATACAATAATTTAATTACTACTCACAAGAATGTCATGCAAAGGAAAAAAAGGGTCTGTTTTTTAAAGAAGAATCCTTCTTGTTGCTGGTAAGAACAGAGACACGCTCAGATTTGTCAGTACTATGGTCTTCCACGTGGAGAAAAACAAAACAAAATAAAACACTGTAAGTTTTGCTAAAGATCTAAACACATAAACTGATAGAATTTCACAGTTTAATTTCTTCTGTGGGTAAAGAATGGCACTGATGGACCACTTGGCTTCCTTTGAGTGGACTGTCTTGCTTTTCAGTTTGAAAACACTCAGGACATGCCTGCCTAATTTATTCTTACTTCTTCCCCTCTGCTTGGCATTGTAATACTCTGTGGGAAGTATAGGAACTTAATGCTAATTCAGTCAGGGTATCTTGCACTAATGCCTTTGGGTAGCAAGAGTCTAGTAAGGAAACCATTCAGTAGAATACTGTAACATTTTCTCATCCACTGAGAGGTGGTTGAATTTTACTACCATTTCCCCCCTCTTATTTCAGAAAGGAGGAAGGATAAATGTGACCATAATCGTTTTCACAGTATCAAAAGAAAACTGAATCACCTGACTACAGTATAAAATGAAAAAATAATTTATCTGGTACTATGCTACAGGTGATACTGAAACAAGTCTCAAGTTCCACCCAAGAACACAGGGGGAAGGATTACCATGTTATCTACTGAGATATGAAAACTCAGTTCCTCAGTTCTCACCAGAATCTTGAGGGAATTAAGCTTCAAAGCCACATTTAACAGCTTTAGTAATCATCCATCAACTATAACAGGACAACTGACCCAGGTCTTGAGAAACTATGCTGAAACTCAAAAAATCCAGTTTCTTTGTTTAATTGATACCACTAACTTCTTCAACATTTTCCAAGTTATGTAATCTCTTAGTTCTTCAATATTCCAACTGTAAAATGGGAGTAATCTTAATTATATCTCAACACACACACACACACACACACACACCGCTGAGAGTATAAGTATAGCATAAGTATTCTGTTTTCTCTCTTTTTCTCTCTCTCCCCTTTTTTTTTTTTTTTTTTTTTTTTTTTTTTAAAATAAGTTCAGATTCTCTGGTAATGGAAGTCAGACAAAAGGATGTCTTGTGGCTTGTCTTAGCCATCAATTTAGCCCCACACAGCTGCCCACTCACTCCCTTCTGCTTTGGGGTGTGGGAGAGAGAAGAGTAAAAGTGAAATAGCTCATGGGCTGAGATAAAACCAGTTTAACAGGTAAAGTAAAAAACTGTGCACACAAGCAAAGCAAAACAAGGAATTCATTCACCGCTCCCCATGGGCAGGCAGGTGCTCAGCCACCTCCAGGAAAGCTGGGCTCCATCACACGTAATGGTTATTTGGGAAGACAAATGCTGTCACTCTGAATGTTCCCCCCAACTCCTTCTTCCCCCAGCTTTACATGCAGAGCGTGACATTCAGTGGTAAGGGACATCCCTTTGGTCAGTTGGGGTCAGGCTGTGTCCCCTCCCAGCTTACTGTGTTCCCCCTGCTTGCTCGCTGGTGGGGTGCACTGCCCAGCAATGACTATAACACCCCTGTATTATCAACGCTGTTTTCAGCACTAATCCAAAACATAGTCCCATACAGCTATTATGGAGAAAATTATCTCTATCCCTCCAAAACCAGCACAATAAAATAAGCAAGACAAGTGAGTATAAAGGGAAAAATGTCTTATTTTCATTAGTCTTATGGTATGCTTTCACATTCTCAGCTGAATCCATGAAACAGACAGGTCTTTCCCAGGTTTACGTATGACAAAGAGGGGTGAGCTTTCAATCCACATTTACTTTTTTCATTATTATTTGGTGTGTTGAGTGGGGTAACATTTTAGTCCCCCATCATTTTTCTTGTAAGGAAATTTTGTGCAAAGGAGAAAAGAATTTCCTGGGGTGATGAGCGATAAAAAGAGCATACAGCATTTTGTTTGCACTCTGAAACCTATAGAGGATACAGCACTGAAAGGCTACACTGGTGATAATGTGGTAACATTAAAAATATTGCAGTTCTGGGTAGAAAAATGATTGGAATTTGACATTTCTGATCAGCATCTCAGTATTTCCTTCTGTTCTTTTATCGGAGAAGGGGAATAAGAACCAGGAAAATGAAGCCTTTATGAATAAAAAGTGGGAGGGAGTAGCCAGTCTAACATCAACAGAGAAATTGTGCGTAATGCATTAACTGACGTGTCATGTTATATGTAAAACTTGATCTTCATAGACTTGGCAGGTTCCTACCTATCAAATCATATATATTAGCATGGATCAAACCTCATTGCTTCTGGCTATAAGTCTGCACACCCATAGGCTGGAGGATGCTTACCAGCAGTGTAGTGCTTGTCCATCACAACCGATTCTGTTGGTTTTATGGTATCCTGCAGCTGGACTTTGCACAATGGATATGTTTCACAAAGTCTGAGCATTGTGATTCATTTGAATTCAGATGCCTATGGATTCACACAAAGAAGTCGCTACAGGACTTTAAATTAAAGGTGATGATAAATAGTGGTGTATTGAGTTGTGGGAAAGAGTCTAATGACGTGCCTTAAGGACTAGTACTGGGTCCAGCTTTATCTTCACTAATGATCTGTAAATGAGAGTCAATAGCACAGTTATTAAATTAATGGATGCAACTAAATTGGGAGGTGTTGCAAAGCCGAGTGAAGTGAGAAGAGTAATGTGAAAGGATATATGAGGCATGGTGTTAAAAGAACAATCCACAAGTCAAAGCTGTAGTGTAGGTTGAAAAGCACCTGGAGAATAGGTATGCACTGGAGGAGAAAGAGAGAAACACTTGGAAAGTAGGGCTGTAAAAGGAAAATAAAATAATAGAAGTAACATTGTTTAGCAGAATGGATGCCAGTTTGCAATGGGATGCAATACTCAGAGCAGAGAGAAAAACAACAGATTCACTTCTGTTTGCATACACAGAGAGATTATTTCAGGGACAAAGATGTAGCAAATTACCTTTCTGTTGCACTGTAAAGATAAAAGGTTTTGAGCTGTGCAAGTAAAATACAAATTTTTACCCAGATGAAAAGGTGTTAGTAAGCCTCACTTTAGTTTCTCTTTCCGTGGTGAAAGACCAAGGTTTAGATTCTTCAGAGTATTCAGGTATTTAGATAGATATGTGCCTAGTGAGATTTTCAAAACCATCTATGCATTGATTTTGATGGGAATTAGGCATATGTGAACAGTTGGAATACTCATTTGATGTCTATTTGCCTCTTTATGCATGTTAATAGCTATATAAGTGTTTAAGCTACTTCTGAAAATGGATCTTAGCTATTTAAATGAATTGGGTCTTATGATGCTTAGGCTGAAATAGCTTTAAAAATCTAGGCATTAAAACCTGATTCTTAATATTTCACTTAGAGCTTAATGTTGGAGTCATCTCCCATAACACTGGTTGCCTAAAATTTTAGTCTCCTGTCTAAACTACGTGTCAAGGCTTTCTGCAATCGATGAAGGGAGTTAGATACCTCCAGAGGGTGATTCGTCCTGATACGGTACTTCAGAGAGGTGACCCATTTCCACCTCTCTCCACTAACTACAGAGACAAGGTAGACAATGATCCCTGCCCAGAATTCAGCATTCAGACAGTGAAAATTAAGGAAAATCATCCCCATTGCTATGATTATGAAAGGTAAATTCCCCGAACATTGATTTCAGGTTAACGTTACCTGTAAAAAAAGGATAAAGGCTTGATTTCAACAGTGAGAGGTAAGACATCTGTTACAAATATCCAGAATAATGAACGAGAATTTTTTGTCATGGATACTGATATAATATCCAGTCAAGAAGTACTAAGAGAAAAATTAGACAGCAATTTTTATGTGTCCCAAGTAGTATAAAATAATGCTTATTTTAGATATTTATCCTTAATCTTTATTAACTTATTTTTTAAGTGGTCAACCTCATTTGTAGTCTTTTTGGTAAAGTACTAGCTCCTGTCTAAGCTAATTTTTAGCTGAAGAGAAACTGCACTATTTCTTTTTGTTGTCTTCATAATGAATTTCAGAAAAGTTTTGAGAAGTATTTGTTAGGTATATCTGTCTTTGTCATATGAAATAAATAATACCTCTGTTGCCCCAGACATTTGTTATTCAGCTTTCAGCAGGTAATCCAGGCAAAACAGGATCTTGCTCCCAAATAAAAATAAGTTCCCCAGGCAGAGTTTGGAAAGGGGAGAGAAGCATGTGTGACTGAAAGACAGTGCTGCCAGCATGGTGCTGTGTGCTAACAGACTGCCAAAAATAATAGCAACAGCTTTTCCTTTTTTATTTTCTTTTTTAAGGAGCTGGTTACAGAGGACCTTTTATGTTTAGACAAGAAAAAAATCTATACTAAATTCTTTTTAAACTTTGCTGCTTTGTTCTATTTCTTTAAGTCTGTGTCCACAGGGAGATGTAGAGCCTGTGGTTTATGGAAGATGGCAATATGATTGAATTAGCCCTCCAATTTCAACAACAACATCAAGAAAAGTTGTCACAGTGCAGTAAGGTCTTCCAATAGAAAGTGGATAATTTTTTTTGTTGCTGTTGTTTTTGTTTTTGTTTTCTTTTTTAAATGATTGAAAACAATCTCTGTTCATTAATAATACTTAATGCTTCCGTACTAAAGGACCATTTATACAGAGAGCTCAAGCTCTTTAATAAAGAGTTTTATAAAGTGGTACCACTATTGCCTTGTGTATATATGAATACTGAGGCAGAGAAAGATTATGAGAGTTGTCCAAAGTTGCCCAGAAATTCAGAGAAGGGGGAAGGCTTGGTGGTGATATGCATGCATGTTGGCTTCGCAGAAGGAGGAAAGTCAGCAAAATTTATCTGTTGAGAAACCAAAGTACATACTAAAGCTCAGATTACAAAGCAGCATAATGAAGACCTTTGCACGCTCCTTCTTTCTGCATCTATGGTTTTTTTGTTGCTTTTAAAGAGAAACTTTTCTTTCATGTAGCCTTGCACTTTCATTTTTCTTCACAAAAAAGGAAACTCATCCTACCCCTCAGTACTATTACTCTGAGAGCTAACTTACAGATGGGCCAGTAGGTCACAGAGCACTTAAAAAAGTAGCTGCAAGGCTGTGTGAGGATTGAGGACTCACAAAGATGAATCTGTGCAGACATGAGCCTTCCTTTGGGAAGCTTGAACATTGGACTTCTGGTTCTAATCTCTATTAATTTTATGAATTACATTTTCAGCATAAATTTAAAGTCACAGATGAGTTATAAACAAATAAATGATTGAGCAGTGCTTGAATGCTAATAGCTTTGACATGATATCTAAATGGGCTTATCTGTGACCTAGATGTAGAAACCTGATGTGTTCTGTAGCCCTTCTCTCATCCCTGGGGACAAACAGTCTTCTAAAGGCATATCTCTATTTATATCTTTACCAGGAACATTAATCTGAGGATTATACCCTTAGGCCATCTAAATTACTTGTTGCTCAAAGAGATGATACTGTCAGATACATGCACAATTAACCCATTTGCATATGCAAATCCAGGCTCTAAATAATGATCTTGACTTATTGAACCCTTATGGGTTACTCCGATAGGATTTAACATACATGAATAATTTCTACAGGTTTTTTTGTGCATCCTTACATTTTTTTGTTCCACAGTTCAATCCATCTATGGAAAACTAATTGCCTCTAAATTTGGAGAAACTTCTCAAGTATCTATTTAAGAAGAAGAAACACAATAATTCCATCATACTCCTTCTGTTATGTACTTCCACAAGCAAGCTTTGCACTTAATTATCTTCTTATAACAGAATGTTTCATTTTGAAAAGTAAAAGCCTAGAACATGTAAAAAGTTATTGAAATGCACAATTCAGATATGAAAAATTATTTCCATTCACTTAAGGTATTAAAGGGCACTCAATTGCTATTATTCTACTTGGAATAAAGTGCTTATTTGTAGTTACAACAAATAAGTTTACTATTATTTACGTTAAACCTTTCCTCTGTCTGCATGTGCATGTGTTTTTATCAGGATATTATTCAGTCCTTTTAAATGTATTTGTGGCTTCCATAATTGTTGGTTTGAACCTTTCAAGTCTTCACAGCTGAAAGAAGGAAAATGGAACCAATGAGACCAAAGAATAAGAATGCAGAAGGTAAAAGCTGGAATTGAATTGTTATGGTCACTTCTGAAATGGCCGTAGCCTGTTTACTTGTTATTATTATTGACTAGTTTCCAAGTACGTGTCTTTAAATGGCATATCTTTCCTTCGACATTGTATGGGCAGGAAAACTGTAGAAAAGAATGCATCCTCGGATATTACGCACTTATGGATTTCAGCTGTTGTTTGGGGCAGTCTTGTCTTCTGAAATTTGGCCTGAAATAAGTACTCTAAGAATATGGAAAAGATGAATGCGATATTATTCTTGACAGGAAAGATTTGAGATGACCCTTCAAATGGGAACTTCCCTGGGGATCAAAAGATTAAACTCCTTTCACTGGGTCTCAGTATTTGAATTTTGGAGCTGTTTGAGTGTTGATGGAATAAGTGACTCTTAATTGTATAGGTTACATTTTAATATAGAATTGAAAAAGTGTTTGAAGGAAGGGGGGGAGGGGGGGCACATGTTTGACCTATCCTCATTGTGGCTTTACTCTAACAGAGAGTTAGAGTGAAATAATGGAAGTGAACAAATAGAGGTGAATATCCACCAACCTGGGAATAATCTGGGATCTCTGACAATCTTGTGCTGTAGTTATTACTCTGTGCTAGACTATACTACAGTGTATTCACACTTATCATCTGAGCCAGCTAGACAGAAGCTCATAGTTATTTGACTCCAGTCTTAAATTAACATTCTTTTTTGACAAACATCACTTAAAATACTTTTGAAAGTCTCGATCCTACATCATTAAATAATATCTAAATCCAGTGCCCACTTGAGTTAAGTTTAATAGATATTGGATTAAGCCCTTAAAATGCAACGCTGCAGCCTCTACTTAGTTCATTAAGGGCATGATCCAATGCCCAGTGACATCAATATTAGCTTTTGTATTGACTTCACTAGTTTTTTGATCAGACTGTAAATCCCTGATCCAAGCAAAGCTCTTAAGCCTGTGCTTAAATTAATTGCTGGATCCAGTCCTGATTCATCACAGATAATGCCTGTTCTAGTTCTCTAGATTCTTTGTGCAGTTTGCCTTTTATTGCTGTGATTAAAATGGTGAGTTAGGGACAAAATTTTCACAAACTCTCTGATGTGTGTACAGATGAAAGTTACTTTCCCAGCTGTTTTACTGCAGGGAGAAGCACAGGATAGGCCATGACAGATCTATGGACTCTTTAAGCTCACAAAAATATATCACAATATATTTCATTAAAGCTATATTTCATTTTGTCTGTTTTCAGACCCCTAAATTGTTAAAGGAATCAAGGACTATATTGCACTATCTGAAAGAAGGGGGGGGGGGGGGAGGCACGGGAAATATCACCCCTAACCCACAAGTTGTAAGAGAAGTTACCTCAGGAAGAAAAAGCTTTAGATAGGTTACAATAGAGCTGCAAATACTGACAGATGACAAAGCGTGGACTCTAAGCAGTGTTAGACTCTTCTAATGATATAGATTTTAACATAATTATCAATGCTATCCTTTCAGCTATTATGCCATTTTAATTGCATGCTGCTTTTTTTTTTTTCCCTATGGTTTATAGAGCTATATTTGCAACAAGAAAATGAAAGCAGCAAAATGAAAATGGAAGAATTATGCTAAAGAATCTTCTGAGTTCTGAATCAGTGCTTTCTACTTTATATGTGATTCATTTTTTCTGTTTTTGCCTTTATACTGATGGTTATTATAGGTCAATGACTGTCTAGGTGTTTTTTTTTCTGTTGAAGAAGTCACCTTGTAAAATTGTCAAGCTCTAAAACTTCTGAAATGTCACTTGTCAAAGTTACATTTTCCATTTCTCTTTTTGTTAATTCCTCTAAATAACCAAGAAAACTTTCCCGTGTCTCTTTCATTCATGTCGTGGTTTCTTTCCCACTCCCAGCTTTAGATAGATGTCCGGCACTGAACCAGAAAACTGAAATGTCTTGGGTCCCGTAGGAACTGCCTCATCTAATGCATTTATCTCTATTCCCCCACCCCCCCAATCCAGTGATGTTAGTGGAGCTCTTTGTACTCCATGGGAATACATTTCAAAGCAACTGTGTCTCTATGCATTTTAAACTTGAGCTGGTTGCCTCCTTGGTTTCACTTGTGCTGGGGTTTACAGAGCTACCTGCTTAGGTGGAATAGTTCCTTTCCTCTTGCCTTAACACTACTGCCTTAGCAGACTAGGAGTTTTATCGTGATTAGTGTTATTACAAAGATGACCAAAGGAATTAATTACGGTTAGATGCTTATTGCCAGGCTTTGCAGGGTGAAACCGTCATCTGCAATACGTTGGCAAAGCATCTAGCTCAAGAAGACCCCACCTTTCTCTAGAGTCTTCCAGACACTACCGGGGGGATATTGAAAGTGGTATTGCTTACCCACAATATGTGCAAGAATTTAGCCCAGCCTTGTGCCAAGCTATGCAGTTGCTGCTGCGCTCTGACCCAAGAATAATAACCTATGGTGGGGGAAAGACTGAATTATCTTGGGCTGAACAACACAGTCACTGCACCACACAGCTTTTAAATCGGAGCTGATTTGCTTCTCACACTGTGGTCAGAACTATTTCATATCTACCCCAATCTGCCAGGGAGATCGATCCTAACATATACATAACTGTTAATAATAATGGTCTATATCAGTGCTTTTATTGCAACAACATTATATTTACCCTCCAGGACCTGATATCAGAATCTTGTCCTCTGTTTATATATACATGTATAAATATACTAACTGCCAGCAGGTGTGCAGAAGAAAAATAAGAGGGTTAGAAAATGTCTTGCAGATAAGAATTTCTTTTTAAATGTTAATTTTTTAGTCTTGTCTCCCGCCTCCCCCGCCTCCACCCAGTACGTCTGACTGTAAACTTCATCTTTAAACTTTTTTTTATTATTATTATCACCATCATAGCTAGAGCACATACAGGCAGAACATCGGTTTAGTGTGACCTTTCTGAAATCATGAGCAATTCTTTCTCTTTGTCATAGCAATAATAGAATGGATCAGATACTTCCTGAAGACATTATAATAGAGTTCAACTGTCTAAGCTGTACACTAATGAAAAATGTAAAATCCATCTCTTCTTTACAGTGGTCTCTAGTAGAACAGAGACACTGTCTTGCAGAGAGCTTTCCACATGGTACATTGGGATCTCTAATATTTCTTGTATGGCAGATTTCAGCATGGGCAGGCCATTTATTACTTCCCCTTCTGTATGCCATTTCTATAAAGACATGAATGTATTAACTAATAAACTTTTATCTACCTTCACCCACTCCTTCCTAACTTCCCTTGCAATAGCAAACTACAGTGTGATACATTCTCTGTTTCAAAGAGATGAGACAGTGGAGGAACGTGATAACTGCGTAACTCCTTTGACATTTTCTAGTGAATCTAATCCTTCAGCAGGTGTAGATCAGTGTAGTTCTACTTACTTCACTGCACTTCTGCAGCTACACCAGTTGAGCATCCTTCTAAGAAAATTACTGCTTTGGGTTTGTCTTTATCTAAAAAAAAAATGGGAAGCATTTTAAACATTTTAGATGTAATTTTTGTTACAAATAGTTAAGGGACAGACTGAAAATTCTTTAAAGAGGGGTCTTGTGTCTAGAAAAAATGTAACACTGCTAGTAGAGCTGTCTGATCTTCCTTTAACTCCTTTAAAAAAAGCTAACCCTCCCCAAACCTCAACATAACAAAACCACGATACCTTCTTTTTCACATTTTTTTTTCCTTTTTAACAGAGATGTCATTAGTGTCATTCCCTTTTCCTTCTTATCTTTTTTAACCTCTTGATTTGGTGGAGGAGGAAAGGAAGATGGGGAAAGATAATGCAACATACTGCTTGAATTGACAATTTTATGAAGTCAGAATGATCAATGAGCTGTTGCATTTGGATTGAAAATAGTGAATTTTGCATTGTGACCTTTCCAAACAGACAGATTTCATAAGTTTTTCTTCTGTAAAATATTCATTAGTTTGACTTTGTGCTTTCGAACAGAAACGTATCATGAAATACCAGACTTTTTTACTGGACAGCCACTCTATTTTCAGGACAGTTCTAATTTCAGTTCTTGGCCTCTCTGGTAAGGCTGCCAATAAGACTGCTAATTAGTGTCCATTTCAATGGTGACATTTCTGATCTGTATCTTTATATATTAACTTTTAAAAAGGAGAGGACACTGTGTTCCTGGTACACTTGTATACATCTCTTATTTCTGGAAGAAGTAATGCTTTTATACAGTACTTCTTAGGATGTTCTGTAACTATGGAAGGTACAGCTTGAGTCAGAAATTTGGAGACTGGATTTCCCACCTCTGCCACTGGTTTCATACATCATTTTGAATATTTCAATTGGCTTTAGTTCCTTCTCATCTCATTTTTTTTAATTCAGATAGGGTATAAAAATATATTGCATCAACTATGGTACTAGTTAAATTTAAACTTGTATTCCAGCAGTCTGAAGAGGTTAGGGGTTTATTTTTCTATTTAGTTTTTGAAAGCAGAATGCAGGATGTATAACTGGCCACTGTGGTTTCCATCTGGATTTTCTCTCTTGCTTCCTCTGAAGGCTCAGCTCTGGCTGGGCAGCATTTGTGTAATTTTGGCCAGATATGATGAGAAAGGAATATGATGGAGTGCTGGTTACTGACTTCTCCATGAGATAAAAGAAATCAACCTGTTCCATTGGTCTGCATGGCTAGTCAGGAAAGTAACCATTGTTTTGCAGTTCCAAGGTGCTAAAATTAGGGTGGCTGAAAGACGAGATTTTGTTTTGTGAAAAATGCCAACATATATGTGGTCTTAGTTTGGAGTGTCAGTGAAAGACTTTTTTCAAATATTACATGTAGTAAAACCCCAAAAGTCCCTCCAATGGCTTAGCAATGCTGTTTCGATTATGCAGGCGTAAGGGACTCAGCCAAAAAAACCCCTACCAGATCTGAAATAGGAACTTTGGTTACAATTTATCATAGCAGGTGAATGCTATGCTCTGACTATCGGCACAAAGCATTGCCCTCTTTCTTCCTATGACACTCCCTGAATATTTATAAGAAAAGTAAATTCAGCTGAAAAGGCTCAGAACTTAATTCCAGAGTAACAAGTATTCTAGAGGTTAAAATAGTGAATTATGACAATGGAGGCATCAGTTCACACTCTAAATCAAATAATATAGACCTGAAAAGTTATTTCATCAACTTAGAGTAACTGGACTACTGACTGACTGAGGACAATTTCATAGAGTATTGATAATCTGTTTAATCACACACTGAAAGTCAATAATTCTCAATCAGGTTGAGTGAGACATGCCAGCCAAAATCAAGTATGTGATAGAAACATGGGAATGATCCAACCCAACTGCAGTTTGAAATTTTGAAATGGAGCATGGAGAAGATCAGTTTGTGTCCTTGCTCCCTCAATGTACATTGTAAACCCTTTTGGTTGTTTCAACCCCCATGTCTTAGTAAAAAACAAGTAAACAAACAGACACCACCAACACCGCCACCAGTAACGTTCACAGGTCTTCATTAGCTTCATTTGCAAAAAGGACTATGTATTTTCTGCAGTGATGCTACTTCAGGAAAGGAAAGAATGTCTGTTTGTCCTTCTTTGTACCTGAAAAACGTTTTGTGGAAATAGAGCATGAGAAGAAAATCAAGGGTTCCTTTAATTTTTTCCAGCCAAAGGGAACAGGGCGCTTGCTTACTAGCAAACTTTAAACAGATAAATTCTGATTTTCTTGTTGCTGCTCATAAATTGCTGTAAATTCTAGTAGCAGCTGAAAACTCTATACTTCCTACTCTGAGAAAATAATTTTGGTACCATTTTCTGATCATTTTATTCTTTTAGTAGATAAAGATCTAATTCATAGGGTCATTGCGGATAGGGTTTAAAAGGATCCTCAGAAGGCATCCAGTCCTCTCCGCTGCCCCAAAATGCGGTCAACAACTACAACATTCGTGACAGATGTTTGTTTAGCTCTGCACTTGCTAACTTGCACAGAGCTTCTCTAGCATCTGAGTAAAATCTCTTATGGTGCAATACGTTTCTTGTGCCAAACATGGCAAGCAGGTTTTCCCTTACCTTCATACCTGTCTTTCCTTTACATACCCAAAGTCTGTTTCTTCACTTTCTTGCTATAATGAATATTATTTTTTTCTTAATTCATGTTTTCTAGACATCTGACAGTTCACTTTCCTCCAGGCTTTTGCAAGCTGACGTATGTATTTTTTCAGCTGTGAGACCTCAAACCAGCTGTAGTATTTTAGTTGAAAAATAGCCAATAGCAAGAAAACCAGAAAAATAATGAGTGTATCTTGGATATGATACTTTTGCATATACATGCCAGTATTTTGGGATGGTAGGGTAGTGGTGATGGCTGGGGTTTTTTTTTAATTTTTTAAAGTCTAAACTGTTGAGTCATGTTAGGAATGTGACTTACGAAAAGCATCAGAACTATTTTGTTCAGGAATTTTACCTGATCACTGGTTCCTCATCTTATATTTGTGCAGTTAGTTATTTTTAAATGCATGTGTCCTTTTTAGACTTTTTAAACTGCATCAGATTTTTCCAGACCATTTCTCCAATTTGTCAAGATCATTTTACATTCTAATCCTGCACTCTAAAGTGCTTGCAGATCCTCCCTGCTTGGTATCCTCTGTGTATTTAATAACCATAATCTCTCTTCCATTATTCAACTCTTTAATGTTTTTTAAAGGACCAAGTACTGAAATTACTCCAAAGTATGTCTCAAAACTAAAATATCTCCAGAACCTCCCCATATTTTTTAAAACATATACAACAACTTTGCATTAACCCTGTGGCAGTTTAGAGAAATATTACACACTAATCAGTCTGCCAAAATTGCTGTTTCTCTAAAACAAAGAAGTGTGATTACTGATATTAACAACTGATGCAATTATATACGCTGAAGAAAAAACGCTTACGTTAGGAGAATTTGAATGGCTGAATAATACAAGCTCATATTTTTGCTCATTGGCAAAATCACATGATAGGTTAATAATATCATGGCAAGAAATGACAGGCAGTGGGCCAACACGCTCTGAAAGATGCCCAGAGAGCATGGAAGCATGGGTTTTGGGGTTTTCTGTTTGTTTGTTTGATTGACTGGGGGGTTTTGTGGTTTGTTTGTTTTTTGTTTTTTGGGGTTTTTTTCTAAGATTACAGTCTTCATGTTGAATCTAGTAAGGACCAAAATAAAGTTTCAGAAATGCAGCTACACAGGACTTACCATTATGTATATAGTGCAATTTTTCCACCTTTGCTAAGTTCCTTTTGTGTACTTGCAGTAATGACCTTCAGTTACCTTTACAGCTCAGATACCTTTCAGTTGGCTTTAGATATTGAGCAGCTAACTAACCCTAACCCTACAGTACAGTAGTTCTGGCACTGGTGCTCTCTGGTTGATATTTTGTTAACCTTGAAACTCTCTCAGTGTATTTTTTTGCTCCAGACAGAAAAAGTTCACAGAGTATGAGACTATATTAATTTTATTTATTTCTTCAGGGTTTTTTTTCCCCAGATGGTATTTTTTTCCCTCCTAAAATGTAGAAAAAGAAAACCGTAGCAAGCAATCTTTCACACTTAAAAAAATAAATAAAGCAATCTATACTTCTTCGTGTAGGAGAGAAAAATAAACTCCACATCCATGAGCAGTGTGAAATTCTCTTGCCCCTAGAAAAGGATGTTTCTTGGGTTTTTCAGGATCTTTTTTTATTTTATAAGCAAAACACCATTATTTTTCTTCTCTCTCTCTCTCTTTCTTTAAAATGCAGTTATGATTTAAAGAAGAATAAACTTTGAATAGGTTTGGACTTTTTACAGGGGAGGCGGGGGGGAAATCTCTAAAAAGATAAGCTACTGTGATAGGGTAATTAAGGTACTTCTTTTAATTTCTCAAATTGTAAATGCCAGAGAAAATAAAATAAGAAGTACTGTGTAAGTAATTGCTGAAAGCTTCTACATTAGATCTCACCAGGTCTACTTCAGACTGATAGGTACCATGTGACAGCACAGGTCGATGGCAAGCCAGGTAGAAAGCAGCTTGGCAGCAAAGATTGTGGGTTCTTGGTGGAGAACAAGTTGAATATGAGTCAGCAACGTGTTCTTGCTGTGAAGGGGTAAGTCACATAACTGGGCTCCATGACCAACAATGCAGCCAGCAGCTCCTGGGAGGTGTTCATTCCCCTCTGACCCACCTGAGACTGCACCGAGAGCTTTACTGCATCCAGCTTTGAGGTCTCCAGACAAGAAAGACACTGAGAGACTGGAGCAAGTCCAGAGAAGACCACCAAGGCTGGCAGGGGGCTGGAGCACACCGTGGACAATGAGAGGATGAGGAAGCTGACTTTATTCAGTGTTTAGTAGAGAATGGCTCTGGAGAGGTCTAACAGGCAGGGAAGACAGAGGTTGGAACAAACCTCTTCAACGTGCACAACACAAGGGGAAAAAAGCATCAGAAGTTACAATGCAGAAAAGCTACAGGTTTTAAAATTATTTCCGCCCCCTCACCTGAAGGTGGTCAAACACTGGGGCAGGACAGTTCAGAGAAGGTGTAAGAACTCCATCCCTGAGAGACTTTCAGAAGTCAGCTGGATCACACATGACAAACCTGCTCTGACTAGTTCAATCTGAGCAGGAGTTTGGACTAAGGGACCTTCCTACAAAAGTAGATGATTCTCTGATTTTATACATTCTCTTAAATTTGAGGGCTTGGCCTGTTTTACAAGGAAGAAAGTCAACACAAACTGGGGAGAATCATCACAATCCTAAGAAATCCCAAAGAAAATTACAAAACTGTTCTTACAGAGCTGAGCAAGAATGTTGGAAAAAAGTTGCTTGAATCAATGCCATGGGAAGAGAAAATAGTTCCCGTGAGTGAGAAAGGAGGCTTTAATTAATTCACCTCTTTTAGAAGTTATTGTTCCTCCTGAAAGTTGCCTGGTAACTTCTGGCTATGGGCTGGCTGTTGTGGATGAGTATGAAAATTCTTATGCATCAAATAATAAAGCTCTGTCTGGGGCATGAGAGGAGGAGAATAAAAAAACTTCTTCTCTACCTTTATTCATTTTTATTATTAGTTTTAGTTTGGTTTTTTCTGATTATTTGTTTTTGTTTTGGTTAGGTTTTTTTGTTTGTTTGTTTTTTGTTGGATTTTTTTTTCTTTAAATTGTGATTGTACCAGATCAAGATCCCCATGTTGTTTCATTCCAGGGAAAAACACCCCAAAGTTCTTCATGAACTGGGTCTCCCTAGTGCATCTCTTAGTAAGCAGTTCAGTCTGAAAATCTTGGCCTCTGAGTAAGGTTTTCAAGAGCTTTTAGTTGACCTTGATGTCAGAGCATATATTCCAAGGCAATTCTTGCCTATCACAGTTGCAATCCACCTGCAGTGCCAATAAGAATTAAGCTTCTGCCTTCCTAATTCTAAAGAAAAAAAAACACAACCGCAAACAAAACCAAAAACCCAACAAAAAAAGGGAGCTTGGAATCCAAAATCAATAAATGTTACTCAAAGAGCTCCGAAGTCCTGCAGACTGTAATGATCAAACGTGTTCAGGCACCATGCAGAGAGGCCCCTTTGGACCTGGCCTGAGGCACTTCAGCAAATGGTATCCAATTCCCTGACACATTTTATACCAGGGCCCCACCTATAAACAGTTTACAGAGAACTAAAACATGATTGCTAGAAGTTACAGACATAAGAAATCTGTGTTATGGATGGCTGGAGGGACATGAGTGAAATGTGTTATAGATTGTTATAAGCCAACTATTGACCTTTTAGCCTCCAAAACCTACTCTAACCATTTATCAAAACCTCTATTAATCATTTATTAACCATTTAGAAGCTATAAAAGAAACAATAATATAAAGTGTGGCTTTTGTGTTTCTACATTTCCTGCCAGGGGGGACACAGTGGCAACTAAAAAATGACAGATTGAATATGGCAAGGGTTCCTGTTTCCTGAAAAATAAAGATGTATTCTGAGCCCTTAGCTAGGATTCAGGAGCAAAAATAAATACGTCTTCTTCTTGCTGTGCTTTAGTCAGAAGTCCATCCTCAGTTGAAATTTGAAACTGCATGTGGGAGTGTCTTCTGTATCTGAGGGTGGGTTAAAGGGAACTAAAATGGTATCACATTAAAACTAAAAGCAGAAAAAATCAGGCGATACTCACACAAGCTGCTCAGAGAACAAGACTTCTGCAGTGACTTCTATATCCATCCAGAAACTGAAGCTACAACACTAGTAATATGCTGTGGTTTTGCTCCTGTTGCTTGCTCTGTTTTCATGGCTGCAGTAAGGATGCTAGGTGCCGGCAGTCTGAGGGTTGTCACAGGCAAGTGACACTGCTGTAGCCAAGAGTGATCAGATGGGATCTCACTGAGCTGAAACCCCAACTAAGGTGCAGCCTGTGTTCTCACAATGTTAATATACCGTAAATGTTAATCTATTTGAGAACATTCCTGTCAGGTAAGGAAGTGTTAGCATCCCTGTATTTCAGATTTGGAAACTGATATTAAAAATAAGAAAAATCAAAGCCACATGCAAGACACCTGTGACAGATCTGAATAATGACTATGAATCAACTAATGATTTTGCCCGGTGTCACACTGTCAATGAATAGGCATGACAAAGTCGCATATCTTAGATAAATGTGAGCATATTTGCTTAACCAGATGTAATTAATTCTGCATCACTTATCTTTTTTTGAACTTACACATAACTGATGAACATAAAGAGTTTAATATAACAGTTTTACTAGTCTCCAGGTTAACCATCTTTCCTCTTGTTATATGGAGGAGCAGTGAAAAAACACTGCTGTCAAACCAGTATTGGGATATTTCCATCTTAGTCCCTCTCAGTTGCTTGTCAGCAACTTGCAACTGGAGTAGATCTTTTGCAGTCGGATGAAATTAGCACCACTGTGTGATTGTTCACTGAGGTCATGATGCAGAAAGTGGTAGAGAAAATTATTATTAGTATTAGTATTTATTAGTATTAGTAATAGTAGTTATAATAATAACAACAACAAAACCACAACCAAAAGCTCCAGTCAAGTTCCAGCATTATGATAAGAGGTTGCGGTGAATACCCCAAAATATGTTCTGATTTTGTGTCTATTGAATATTGTCTTAGATTAAGTATATACTACTTTTTAAGGTTTTTAGGAGTTGGAATACAATAAAAATGTGAATAATAAAAAACAGAAGATAAGCCACGATCCTAGTGAAAAATAATCTGTTATAGCTCAAAATTTGTAACAATTCAACTCTGTTTGACTTGAGGTAACAAGTTCCACAGTTTCTTGTGTTGGTCATTT